>NC_064618.1:463461442-464711442 GCF_023898315.1 Schistocerca nitens | reverse complement strand
TGAAAAATTTAGGACATAGAGTTGCCAACTCTGGCTTGAACGAAAGCGGCGGGTATTTCATTCCGTGCTCCTCCACTTCTATGCAAGAGCTCAACAATCATAAGTGTGGCGGCGACTGGTGGTTGGTAATATGTAAGCATCTGGGAAACCCACGAAGAGACATTTAGTTGGTGAGAGATGTGAAGAACATGCTAGCCACGTCAACAGCTGAACACCCTCTGTATCGAGGTAGATCAGGACACTTCGTGTGACATCCTGTCTTGCGTTACATATTTCAAAGATAATGTCACGGAGACGTCGAAAACAGAGCCACAGACACAGGCCTTAACACATCAGAAATGTAGCGCCTGCGTCCTAAATTAATAGCTGCGCAACCAGAGGTGGTCATGTTGTGTTCCAGTGGCATCCTAAACCTTCATGCAAGGTGCTGAGGCCATATGAATATGTCCACAGTGATGCTGTACGCAAAGCCATGACCCAACAGACGATGTGGTGGCACTACTGCCCTCTGTTTGCATAGTAAAATAAATAAAAAATGAAACCGCACAAACGACTCATCACATAGGAATTATACGGATGGGATTGATATACGCAGATGTGATGTACATGAGCAGACAAAAATGATTACTATTTCAGAAAAATTGTTTGATTTATTCAAGAATAAGAGCTTCACAAATTAAGCAAGTTGATAACGGTTGGTCCACCTCTGGCCCTTATGCAAACAGTTATTCAGCTTGACAATGATTGATAGAGTTGTTGAGTGTCCTCTTGAGGGATATCGTCGCAAATTCTGTCCGATTGGCAAATTACATCGTCGAAATCCCGAGATGGTTGGAGGGTCCTGACCCTAATGCTCCAAACATTCTCAATAGGGGAGAGACCTGGCGAATTTGTTGCTCAAGGTAGGGTTTGGCAAACACGAAGACAAGCAGTAAAAACTCTCGTCGTGTGCAGGAGGACATTAACGTGCTGAAATGTAAGTCCAGGATTGGTTGCTACGAAGGGCAACAAAACGGGGCGTAGAATGTAGTCGATGCTCCGCTGTGCTGTAAGAATGCCGCGGGTGACATTCAGGTGGGTACCCCACTGCTGTCCGAGGCGACTCCAGACACGTCCTCAGCATGCAATCTCACTGACTGGAGTCGAACTGTTTTCAGTGATGAGTCCCACTTCGAAGTGAACCCCGATGACCGGTGGAGACGTGTCTGGAGACTCCACAGACAGCGGTGGGGTTCCAACCTGAATGTCGCCCGGCATACAGCACCCATTTCGTTGTCATTGGCGGCACCCTCACAGCACGGCGTTTCGCGAACGATATTCTATGCCCTGTTTTGTTGCCTTTCATGGCAAGGCATCCCGGGCTTGTATTTCAGCAGGATAATGCTCGCCCGCACACGGCGAGAGTTTCTACTGCTTGTCTAAGTGCTTGCCAATCCCTACTTTGGCCAGCAAGGTCGCCGGATCTCTCCACAACTGGGAACGTTTGGAGCATTATGTGCAGGGCACTCCAAATTTTGACCATCTAACGCGCAAATCGCAAATAACTTTGCACGCCGCCCCTTAGGAAGACTTCCAACAACTCTACCAATCAATGCTTGCGTAACGGCCAGAGGTGAACTAACGCCTTACTGACTTGCTCAATTTGTGAAGTTCTTCCTCTTGAAAAAATCATACAAATTTTTGAAACTGTAATCATTTGTCTGCCTGTACATGTACAACATATCTATCGATTTCCATCCCATTCGAATAATTCCTTTACGGTGGGTGTGTTTTTTTTTTTTTTTTTTTTTTTTCCCCTTAGAGCGCAGTTGGGTGCAGCACCGTCGGCGCACCTTTCTGCTGCCGCGTCAAGAAAAGCTGTAACAATCGTCGCCGTGCTGACACTTCACAATGTTGTAGATTGTTGCAGACAACCCCATATTCTGACGTGGCGTGCCTCTACAATCCTGCACAGCAGAGCGAATAATACACGCTATCTGATCCAAATGCATCCGCCGATACGCGTATGTATGCCGAATTGACCACTACATGTCAAAAGGGACAGGCCCGCCTGTACAAGATAGGGGGAGAAGAGTACTGTGTTGTCAGTACAGTAGCAGCAACAGCAGAATGGTTCGGTCAGCAGAGCTCAGTGACTTCGAACGCGGAGTAGTCATTGGATGTCAACTGACGAACAAATCCACCAGGGACATTTCAACCCTTAGAAGGCTGAGAGAGTCGACTGTTGACGATGTGACATGACGTGGAAACGCGAAAGAACAACCACACCTAAACCAAAGTGGGCAGACGTAATGTACTGTGATGGCAGATCTAAAAAATCCTAAGAAATCACCGGAAGGAATTACCTGACAGTTCTAAAGTACTACCAGTAATCCAGCTAGCACGATGAATGTGAGTAGTGTAGGGGGCACGTGGATTTCATAATTATTATCCGTCGCCATTTTTACGCGAGTCTGACAACTATTTTTGCGGTCAGCCAGAAAGCGATGGAGAACTTACTGACCATAATTTCCAGCCTGCAGGTCCACATTATTCTTGTGCTCACTGAAAGAATGTGTTCCTGCTTGCCATCTACTCAACGGAATCAGGAACTATGGCTATAAATGAAAGTTTTGAGTTCTAACAGATTAAAGTATTGAGTAAAAGTTCACATGCACAAACATAATATTCCTGATGATAATAATAATAATAATGCCCCTATCAGAAACAGCACTATTTGCAGTTCAGAGGCGACCTCTACAGTAAGTTCCAAGTAAAATGGTCTATCACCCTGACTTCTAATCATCAAAGTTAATTTCTCGCCACAAAAGTGGAAAATAATCTCACCACTTGCCACGCAGTTCTGTCAACATTACGGGTGGTACACAAACAGCTACTTCCGTGAAATCTAAGCAATCCAGGACGGTGTACAGTCCTCGCGGGTTCACTTCCTACTTTTAGCGAAAATGCGTTTGGTAGCTGCTGGTTTTGACGTCATCAGAGACGCAGCGTTTGTCGCTGTTTGACTGACGTAGACGGATTGATTTCTCGGTGAGAAGTGTCTTTACCGCTGCCTCTCTGGCCGTATTTATATGTGGGCGCAGCGGACCGCCGAACGAAACATCTGCTATCAACCGCTGAAGTCACAGGTAGCATCTAAATGACCCCTATCTTGGCCACGAATTAATTAAAGTCTCTATTGTGAAACAATATACAATCTTAGTAATTTTTATGTAATTAGAGTTAAGTTTGCTTTAGTTACTGAAAATTTTTAGCTCTATTGCATTTAAACTTTGCCGGCAAGAATTTCTAGAACGAAACCAACAGTAGCATATGACGTTTGAACTAACTCTTTAAGAGTCCTTGTACTGATTGCTATTTACATTAATGTATTGAAACTTGGTACAGTTCAATTATTTAACGAATGTAACTTTCTATCATAAATACAAATGATTCTTAATTCATTATGAATAAGGATGTTTCTGTTCCAAATTTGTTTTTTTAGTAAATAATTTGAAAATTAATAGAGGTAGCTTAATGGAGTCACATAGTTAATGTTTTTATGTGAAATTGGGGCTACATACGACTTTTACCCTTTCTGAGTCTAATATTTAGCGCCTTCGATTTTTTGAAGGAAAAAAAACGCAGATTTTGGCCAAAATATTGCTCCGATCAAGTTGAGACTTGTAGTTTTTGATTGTGACATACATTTGCACATTCTGAACGATTTTTTGGCTTTCTAGATTTATTATTTGGCACCACTTATTTTTCTCTTAAAACAATGTATGTATTGGCGAAACATATTCATTAAATCATTCTGAGACTTCACAATGTTAAAATTAATGCACTGAAGCACACATTGACAAGTTTGGGAAAGTTATTTTAATTTTTAATTTCATTCTAGATTATGGCGCAATACTTTGTATGCTACGTACAGGCGGATTATGACGACGTGGTGCTAATGCCAGTGAACTGGGGTAAGTCCCGGCACAATCGCTCGCCTCTGTGTCTCTCACAATGATACAGTGCTTGTTTTGCCACAGTAGGGAGTAAAAAAGACTAGAGGACATGGTCCAGCTTGCCTAGTGACACCACTAGGTAGTGACTGACTGGAAACGAGCGATTGGAGTTATGGCTCACCCTGTGGCAACCAGATGGAAGGGTTTGGTTTAGCGAATGGCTGGAAAATGTTCCTGCCATCATGTGTAGTGCCAACAGCGAAGTACGGAGGAGATGGTGTTACAGTATGGGAATGTTTTTTGTGGTTAGTGTCATTGCGCTTAAGAAATGCAAAATGATTGAAACGTCGTACTGTGCACAGCAGAACAGTTCACACGATGATTGCTGGTACAGGTTTAGGTGTTCGTTTTTCCTGCGCGCTGTTTGGGAGTGGAATGGTAGAGAGATAGCATGATTGTGGTTCGATGAACCCACTGCCTAGCACTTAAATGTGAATTGCAGAGTAGTCATGTAGATGTAGAACATGACTAGCTACCCTGTCAAAAAGTAGGATCTGTGAGACAACGGATGTGTACAATAACATTCCAATAAGGGACTGGCCTGCCGAGAGTCCCGTTCTCAACCCAACTCAGCTCCATTGGTATGAGTTAGAACGTCGACTTTACTGCAGATTCCAGTGTCCAATATCAGCACTTTCTCTGATTTCGGCTCTTGGGGATGAATGGGCTTCTACTCCTCCAAAGAAATTCAGACAGCTCATTCAAAGGGTCTCCAGCAGAATTCAAGCGGTCGTAAAGGCGAGGGTGGACAGACCCTATATTAATGTTCACTAACATGGCGAGAGTGGACAGATCCCCTATTAATGTTCACTAAAATGAGTCGAGATAGTCGCGTGGAGCCGTTAAGATCCCGTCTGACGCTGTGTATGACCGTCCCGATTCCATCGATTGCAAATTCGCTTGACAGCCGTGGGGTCCCGACCAATGCGAGTAGCGCTATCATGGAGTGACAAACCGCAGTCCTGACACACGCCATGATCCTGCAGCCTTCTAATTCCGACACGTGCTGGTAGGTAGGCGTTTCCGTTTCTCACTTGAAGCATAACAAGATATTGTCACGAACGCCCAACATTCAAATTAAGTGATTTGTGAATGGAAAGCCCACCGCGTAATCTTTCCACATAAACAAAATGTTGGTAGCGTTATTCCTTTGTGTAACTGACCTGAAATTCTACGAAGGAACGCTGGAAAGTAATGCCTCCGAATTTTTTATGTGAAAACATTTAATTTTTTAAAAATTAAAACAGACGTTATTAACGTTCTACATCTCCATTCTTCACATCTGCATATTTATTTCTCAACATAGTCACTCTGGTGACGAACACAATTCTCTCAACGAGAGACCAGCTTGTCGATACCGTCACTGTAGAATGTTTTACTTCGTTCACGGACCCACAACCTCACCTCTCTTGCACCGCTTCATCACTATCAAAGTGAAGTCCTCCAATGTAGTCTTTAAGTTTTGGAAACATGAAAATTGGATGGAGCCCAGTCGGTACTGTTTGGAGCAGGATCGATGACAGTGAACCGAAGGCGTCTGTTTGTTACAGACGTCGCAGCGCTCATGTGTGGTGTGGCACGGAAAACCAGTACTGCCATTAAGACAAATTACGAATAGTAATTAGTACATCTGCGTAATCATACAATGGTCATTCTTAAACTGTTTGAGCTAACCATGAGCGTTGGGTGACATAAATTATTGATGCAATCGAGGATAGCATTATTGGGGCTTCACAACCGTTGGATTGTCCGAAATGGGAAATTAATTATTAAGTTCAGCGTTAATAATTATGAACCTGATACTATAATAAATATAATAAAATCAAGAGAACACCTACCAGTAAACCTCAAGAAAATAAAATCAATAAAAATAAAGAGAAAACAGTTGCAATGTCGTAACATGGACCTTACTCAAATAAAATTGAACATGATTGGTTGGCAGCTTTGGGGGAGGGGACCAAACAGCGATGCCATCGGTCCCATCGAATTATGGAAGGATGGGGAAGGAAGTTGGCCGTACCCTTTTAAGGGAACAATCCCGGCATTTGCCGGGAGCGATTTAGGGAATTCACGGAAAACCTACATCAGGATTGCCGGACGCGGGTCTGAACCGTCTTCCTCCCGAATGCGAGTCCAGTGTGTTAACCACTGCGCCACCTCGCTCGGTAATTGAGCATGTTATACGAACATATAGTCAATAAACTGAAATTAAAACTACGGCATGACGTTGCACCTGGGACAGACGAGTTCTCAGTAACAGGATAGCATAATATTACAAGTCAAGACTGCAAGAAACAATACACAGACGTGCAAAGACATTGACGTCATCTGCATAACTTCTCTTTTAACTTGCAAATGTGCTTGTCTTGTAGACCTGGGATGGCCGGTAACTTCTTACTGAAGTTGTTGTCATTATGCAGAACAATAAATTATTTTCATAACTAGCAATTATTGTGCTTCTCCAGTTCAAATGAAATATTTTTCTTCCCAAAAAGAGCATGTAGTGCAGGGGTTAACATCTCACTGATTCTGAGCGTGAGCACTCGCGTTTGCTCGCGAGTTGGGCAGTTGCAGCGTGGTGAGTAGTGAGAGAAATGCGCGAGAGCATGGGGTCCCCACAACACATGGCGCCAACTGTGAAACAGGGGGAGGGTCAGTTTTAACAACGGTGCCATCTAATAATAGCAATGGCGACTCGGCATTTGTAACAGTAACAGAGTCTTCGCACTTCAATCCGCAGTAAAAGGAATCTTATCATTATACGCAAAATGATGGCTTCGCAAAATATTTAGTGTATCATAAGAAGCTGGATATTCTCAGGAAGGTACCGTACGTCTTACCACGTCACGCAATATGGAAACGGAAAATATGAAAATATGAAGGAGTGTACAAGAGGTTTGAAAACCTACAAGGAAGGTCTCTGAAGAGGAAGAACAAGAAAAAGATTGTGCTGTTCAGATGAGCTACAAAACTGCATTACTTTCAACGAAGTCCTTGCTCCCTTTCACGGACGGTTTTTTATTAAAAGACTACTTGGTACTTGAAGCTGAATATTTATATCCACTTCAAGTAGAACAGTTTCCTGTGCTGCCGTTATCGAACATAATAATCACGCTGCCCTCACAGATTATGGCAGATGACGTTCAGAGTCATCTTACAAAATCTTTGTAAAGGAGCGCTCTGTGAAAGTCTAGATACCGCAAGCACACAGCTGTGAAATTGGTAGCAGTCTTGAAGAAAATGTGGGAAATACGAGGGTGGTTTGATAAGTGTGGTAAATTTCCATGCAAGAATGGAACAATAATGTTGCGCCTTCATGGTTGGTAAGCTTCATTATTCCACGGATCTTATAAAGAATTTCAACAATGTACGGCGCACAGTTCATTGTTGACAGCCGTCTGAGTTGGTTAGTGTGTTGACTGCGATAGAAAATGGAGAAAATCGAGTTTCACGCTGTTATTAAACATTGTCAAAAAAAAAAAAAAAAAAGTTCAAATGTGTGTGAAATCTTATGGGACTTAACTGCTAAGGTCATCAGTCCCTAAGCTTACACACTACTTAATGTAAATTATCCTAAGGACAAACACACACACCCATGCCCGAGGGAGGACTCGAACCTCCGCCGGGACCAGCCGCACAGTCCATGGCTGCAGCGCCTAAGACCGCTCGGCTAATCCCAACACTGTCACTTGAAGGGTTGGAATGAAGTTCACGCAGACTCTGCACCATCAATAAGGCTATTTACTTTTGGATTAATGAAGTTAAACGTGGTTCGACCAGCACCGAAGGCAAAGTGCACTGTGGCCATCCAACTGAGGTCACCACAAAGGAAACCATTGACGAAATCCAAGATATGGTAATGCAAGACTGCCGAATAAAAATTCATGAGGTTACTGAGACTGTAGGCAACTCAACTGAGAGAGTACATAATATTCTGCGAGTACATAATATCCTGCATACAGAACTGGATATGCAAAAGCGGTGTGCGATGTGGGTGCCATGACTGATCACAGTCGATCAAAAGCGCATCCGGCACAACATTACAGCACAATGTCTGGCGATGTTTAATCGCAATCCACAAGACTTTCTACGCCTGTTTGTGCCATTTGATGAACCATGGATTCACCATTACACACCACAGACGGTGAAAGTGCACCAAATGAGGCAAAGAGCATTTTGTCATCTGGTAAAAGGATACCCATTGTTTTTTTGGGATTCCCAAGGGATAATCAACATCGACTACCTGTAAAAAACAGAACCATAACTAGACTCTTTTAAGTCTCATTATCGGATCATCTGAAACTTGCTTTGGCTGAAAGAGGACCAAGGCTGGCCCGCCGATAACAATGGCGAAAGTGCATTAACTGGGCTTAGAATTGGTTCATCATCCACCATATTCACCAGAATTAGCCCAAAGTGACTTTTTCCTGCTCCCGAACTTTATAAACTTCGGCTTTATGGAAGGAAATTTTCATTAAATGAAGAAGTAAAAGTTTCAATCAATGACAATTTTGCAGAATTTGGCACAGCATATTTCTCCGATGGGATGAAAAAGCTGTAGGATCGCTGGACCAAGTGTATGTCCCTCAAACGAGACTATCCTGACAGGTAAGGTGAGTTGTTTACGAAACAAACATTTTTCTTAGTTTTTTATCATACTTATTAAACCATCCTCGTATAGGTTTGTCATTGAATTTGTTACGTTTGTGTATCCACAGACGGACCGCCCATCCTGTATGAGGAGGGAGGGGGGAATCAGGATTCGTAGCGCAACTGAACGGAAAAATGAAAAAGTTAGTAACAGACGAAAAGCTTCCATTACTAAATTAACATTGATCTTCGGTTTTACGAAATTAATCTGTAAATCGACAAGGAATAGATAGAGGGTCTAGATTTTTCCCAAACTCTGCCTCAGGATCGATTTCCTCGTTTGTACTAGTCTCCCCCATCCTATTCCCTATGACGATGGAGGGGGTTCAGTGCCCCCTGCTCGCAGGCATGCGCTTGTCGTCTGCTTGCGGAGCACATTTCCTGTGAAGCCTTGGTTCTAGTGTATAGGATTGTATGAAATCCAATAACATTGACATTAGTGTCTTTTCTCACGTACTTAAAATTTAACCTCAACCTCCGTCCGCCGCGCAAACAACGGTTGAAGAAATGCATCATCTCTGTTTCACTGCGGACGATAAGAATACTTTTTAGAGTATCTCTGAAATTTGACTTTATATTCTGAAGAAACTGTCCAGCTCGGGAGACTTTCAGAATCAAAAAGAGAGCCATTAAAAGTATTACATGGACCTCAACTAGTCAGACATAAAACCACTATTTAAAACGCTAAAAGCGTTACCACTGGCATGCAAGTGTATTATGGACATATTAATGTACATATGTTAAAAAGGTTTAAAGGGGTCCATACTAGGATCAGGGAAAATAGCGACAAACATAATCACAATACAAGATTAAAAGGATAGTTGAAATTAACTTATCCAATACAAGTTTGTATCATAAAGGTACGTTCTGCACGGTAGTATAATTGTTCAACAAACTGCCACAAAATATAGACTGTGTAGTAAATAAAAATGCATTGGATAGATATATTAGATGATATGTTGAGTACTACTGCTTGAATTTAGTAAGTGAATAAATGAATTTCTAGTACAAGTACATATTTTTCTTTCTAAAGGCTGAACTTGACGTAAATGATCGCTGCTATCTACAACATTCTAATGCATACCGTCAAATAGGCTGAAGATAATAAGTAAAAGGCCCATCAGTACTAGTGGCTAAGTAGTACTGGCGAACAATAAGAGACACAGGCTTCCATTGCCGATAGCGGAGTACAGCAGAACTCTTTCGTTACAAATAGACAGCAACGACTTTCAGTGTAGGCGCCATCAGCATCGTACTGGGTGTTTAACGCTGTTTCACCTACCACTAATAGCGGACTTTCGCTCGTCGCAGAAATCAAGTAACTTCGCAACGGAGAAATCAATTACCTACTTATTTCGTGTCCGCGTTCCTTGTGTCTAACGACGATATCGTGCTTGTGAATACCTTTAGTTCTCCGTGGTTTGACCACATCAGTGGAGGGCAATGCCAACGATACTTGCTTAGGAAGGTAGTCCACTTGGATTTTAGTGATTTTTTTTGTTTCAAGTAAAATGACGTGTAATGCTAAATATGTTGATGTAATTTTATTCATTTCACTTTAAGATATCGTTTTTGTGTCCACATCGGACGTTCCTTGTAACCGCTGTACCAGGTGGAAACACCCCGAATCAGCCAACTACAGAGGTAGATGTTAGTCCTGTTAAGAAACTGTGGTCAGTGAAGTCGAGTCAAGCTCCATCCATCAAGAAAGCGCAGAGAAATTACTTAAGCTATGGATGAATACACTACAGCAAAACTGACCACCACTTTTCAAAAAATGGTTCAAATGGCTCTGAGCACTATGGGACTTAACATCTATGGTCATCAGTCCCCTAGAACTTAGAACTACTTAAACCTAACTAACCTAAGGACATCACACAACACCCAGTCATCACGAGGCAGAGAAAATCCCTGACCCCGCCGGGAATCGAACCCGGGCGCGGGAAGCGAGAACGCTACCGCACGACCACGAGCTACAGACTCTTGCACTTTTTGCCCGGAATTACTCACAAATATCAATTCAGCTGTTGAATATTGTGTATCATACAGTGAAAAGGTGCATGTTTTAACTATTATTCCACAGAACTTTTCAATGAAAACAATTTTGAACCACGTTCCATCGGTATCAAAGTACATGGTAGACAAATCAAGAAATGTGAGGTCTGTAAAAGGAGTCTTTGGAAGACCAGATCCCTAGTATGGTCATCCTGTAGAAGCAGCTCTAGTTCAAATAGTGCAGTCATTTTATCTGGAAGAAAAATGGGACTGTTCTCGCCAGAGTGCCAACAAAAAAGACACTATAACTGTAACAGTTGAAGGTCAAAAAGTTGTGAAAGTGAAGAGGTACATGACTCGCACTATTAAAGAAACTTTTGCAATTTATATGAGCAACTATACAACTTCACATATCGGAAGACCAGAATTTTATGCAGTACGACCTAAGTGGGTAGTTCCACACCCACCTACAGATGTCTGTTTACGAGTGTACTGCGCGAATTTTGAACTTTGTGTAGTAACTTTGAAGAACTTACTAGAGCACGTGACGTATGACACCTTGGTTGGGCGTGTGAAGTCATTAGTAAGTAGTCTTTGGCGTAAAGCGAGAGACTTGTTTGTTTCAAGAATGAGGTGACTGTCCTGGAAAGGGAGCACTGTCCTTACAGACACTTGGCCTGGAAGACGTAGCAGATAACTCTGCAGAAATTACATATGCGACATGGGAGGAAAATAAACGAATTAAGAAACTCGTTGCCTTTGTCAGTTTCATTAATGAACTTGGTAAATGGTCAGTGAAAGCAGTAACACACCAGCATCTGAAGAAACTGCAACAGCAACACAGTGCAGAAGTGAAAGAGTGTGTACAGGTTGAAGAACTATGTTTAATGCTTCACTGTGATTTTGCTGAGAACTGGCCCACAGACATTTTCAAGGAATACAATTTTGAACTACGTTCCATCAGTACAAGTACAAGAAGTATGAGGGTATCATTGGAGTAATGACCAGGTTTCAATTTTTACAGAAATGATATATTTTCACAACAAGACCACAAGTATTGCAGTTATTCAGAGGACATGACTCAGCACATGCTTTGCTAGCAATGCGCAAAATTCTTCAGCTGCAAACAGGAGCCGAGAAGATCATCATCATTTCTGATGATGCTCCTAGTCATTTTAAAAACTGTTACCAGCTGTTTGAATTGAATAAGTCGCTTGTGCCAACTGACTGGGTGTACAGTGCTACTGGTCACAGGAAGGGGCCTTGTGATGGTGTAGAAGGCATGCTGAAGCACCATGCTACAAAACATAATCTTTCCAGACCAAATATAGCTGCAACTCAGAATGCTGAGGATTTTACGAAGGTCGTGAAATCTTACACATCCAAAGCCCTCATTCTTTTGTCCAAAGAGGAAATCGAACAATTCCATGAGTAGAAAAAAGAAGAATGGTCCAAACAAACTCTTAAAGAAATTCAGAAGACACATTTTTTGCACTCAAAGTGATGGGCGAACTCATATTGCACGCAAGCAAGCAAGAAAGAAAGAAGAAATTTCGTTCGTTCGGGCAACATCTTAGAAACAGCAGGATAATATTCAGGTTCACAACCTAAGAAGGGGGATGTTTGTGGCATGCGTATATGACTGGTGGATTGCAGAGATTATAGACACCAGTTATGAGTTAAACGAAATTGTAGTAAATTTTATGCTACAACATGGACCAGCTGCTGGGTGAACCGCCACGTTAGCCGAGAGCGCTAATGCGCTGCTTCGTGGACTCGGGTAGGCGCGCTGGCCCCGGATCGGCGAATTAACGACGACGGTCGGTGTGCCGGCCAGCCTGGATGTGGTTTTTAGGCGGTTTTCCACATCCTCCTAGGTGAATACCGGGCTGGTCCCCATGTCCCGAATCAGTTACATGGCTCGCAGACATCTGCACACTTTCGCATTATTCCATGGATTACACTCGTCGCAGACAGTTGGGGTACACTAATTATGTCCTGGGAGGTACGGGGTGGCGGCAGGAAGGGCATCTGGCTGCCCCTTAATCTAACATTAACAAATCCGATTAACCATGCTGACCCTGCGTACCTGCAGGACAAAAGCACAAGCGACAGAATGGACTAGCTGCTGGATATATGTTTCCAGCTGAAGGACAGCAACAACGCCATCAGTGTTCACTTCCTGTTCACAATGTTTTGAAGATTGAAGGCTTTCTTTGTAATCGTAAAGCAATTAGCTTTGAAATAAAAAAAACAAAAAATCTAGAACTGTTCCATTTTAAATTTTTTTCCAAAATTCACATCTTCAAAATGGTATGCGCAGTGTCATCTTTGGAGGGCTGTGTCTCGGAGCAGAATTTTTTTTGGAGAAAACACAAAATACGTGTTGCTTACTTAGTCCTTCATTTTAACATATGCTAAATTCAATAACATCCGAGACTATAGAGGTAAGATTTCTTTCTAGCTTGCCTGAATTGATATGGACTGTGCCATGTTAAATTTAGAAAAAGTTTTAATGAGAAATAGCTTTGCCTTTTTTACCAAACCACTTACTAATATACCTAATTTTACTAATTAGACTTATTTTCTACAATTTCAGCTGCAACACATGTTTCTGCAAGAATGTGTATTGTCACAAAGCTACCCCTATGATCTACAGAAATAACGTTTTACGTCTTCAAATGGCAGAAGAGAATTTTTGTAAAATTTTACTCTTGTGTGTAGAAACTGGTCTGCACATTTATTTATATTAATTTACTTTAGTTAGTCAGCTATTGAAAGTTATCGGTAGTAGTAAAAAGTTTCCAGGAAATCTACAAACAAATTTTTGTGCTTTACAACAAAATGGCATTGTCACTAGCTCAGGTGCAATGCACGTACTCGTAGCCTCCATTAAAGCTCTGCTTTAGCCTCCATCACTAATGACAGCACTCTGTTGTCACAAAGTAATACCTCAGTCACAAGGTTGCCAACTTTTACAAAGGAGCTAATGAAGCAGATAAAATGAAATACAGCCGTCTAAAAAGTTAGAAAGCCAAAAAATGCAAAATGGCAGAGCAGGAATAGCTAGAGCAATGAGGGGTCTAACAAGGAACGCCTTGACTGCTTTGTCAAGAAAGGCCAAAGATGTTTACGGCATTCGACGCCCCTTGTATTGTCTACTATATGACCACAATACTGGCTGCTAAACAGGGGACGGGTACAGAGTTATCCACAGGTGATTACAGCATGAGGCTACAGCGCGTTGCTGAAACGCTTAGTGAACGAGAAACAGGCTACCGAGTTACTGGTGTTGATACAAAGCAGAGCAATGACAACGATAAAAAAAAAGCAAACATCGCATTATGCCAACAACAGTTGCCGAAGATGACATTTCGTCTGAACCGAATCCAGGGAATTAAGCAGAGTGAGAAAGAGGTGGCAGATGAAATATTAGCGTTTCTGCAAGATGAGTCAGTGAATCTGCGGACTCGAACATGAGGAGTACAATGCTGACACTACGTGCTTCCCAAGTGAAAGTGATACTGAAACATTTGTCGAACCATGTGGTTCATCATCTTTGCCGGTCAGGAGCCAAAAATCCCGTCTCCAGTGAAACGCAGTGAAGGAAATAGTTGTCATGAAGCGGGACCTAAACATAATTACTTACACTGAAGATCACCCGCAACATAATAAAAAAAACCTGCGAACAGATTTCGAATACGTTTCGCAGCAATACGACCGTTCAATGCATGAGAGAAAACTACGTTCATTCAAGGGAGGACAAGGCGCACTTGTTACAAAAAACTGGTGTTTCGTGTTTCACGGATGCTCGATAAAATTTACAGGATGTTCATGATAATGATTTATAACTTATGAATATCAAATTGCACGCGACATACATTACAGTGATTTCAAGGGAAGCAAAGACGTACGACAACGAAATTTCAAACAAAGCGTCAACTTTAATATGCAGAGGAAATTGCAGAATCGACCCGAATTTGTAAATGAGATAAACAAAATCATCCCATCTTTCAGTAACAAATGGAATTCTTTCATTAGAAAGGAACTCTGGAAATTAGAGGTAACAAGAGTGTTGTATCAAGATCAACCATTATCAGTGCCTTAAGACATTCGTATATAATTGTGGCGACTGTTCATCTGGATAGTAAATTGGCTGGAAAATTATTTATTGTGCTGCGAGATGTTAGAGGTGCTCTGGTCGTTAAGAGTCGTTCTCATATGCGTGATCTTGCAAGGGTAGTAGGGAATATTTACGTCTCAGCAAGAAAAAGTAGGAAAATGGGCATACGAAAACTATAACTATGTTATGAGCACTGCTTTTGGCCAATAGCTGGTCAAAATAATTTGCTTTTGCTTGATTTCTGGTCTGCTTATAAAAATCATATGCCTTATGCCTTCAGAGCAAACTATCCCTACTGAAAAGTGTATGACATTCCACTTCATACCACCTTGAACCACTGGACAAATTCATCCTTCGGATGTTTGTTTTTGCCAGGCGTATAAAACACATAATAGCACTATCTGCAGCTACACCTTGAAGAATAGCCAGTTTCACGATAAGCTCCAAGACACACTGCTTCCCATTCGGTTGCATGCCATCACATTCAATGAGTTCTCATCACCTTATTACACCAATATGATTGTGCAAAGCAGGGCCAAAGAAACCGGTACACCTGCCTAATATCGTCTAGTGCCCCCGTGAGCACGCAGAAGTCCCGCAACACGACGTGACATGGACTCGACTAATGTCTGAAGTAGTACTGGAGGGAATTGACACCATGAATCCCTCAGACCTGTCCGTAAATCCGTAAGAGAACGAGGGGATGCAGATCTCTACTGAACAGCACTTTGCAAGGCATCCCAGATATTCTCAATAACGTTCATGTCTGGTGTTCATGTGGGGTGTAGCGTTGTCCCCCTGGATTCCCCAAATCCGTAGGAGTTCACAGTGAACATGAATGGATGCAGGTGATAAGACAGGATGCTTACGTACGTGTCACCAGTCAGATCATATCTAGATGTATCAGGAGGCCCTTATCACACCAACTGCACACGCCCCACACCATTACAGAGCTCCCACCAGCTTGAACAGTCCCCTGCTGCCATGCAGGGTCCATGGATTCATGTGGTTGTCTCCATACCCGTACACGTCCATCCGCTCGATACATTTTGAAACGAGACTCTTCCGACCAGGCAACATGTTTCCAGTCATCAACAGTCCAATGCCGGTGTTGATGGACGCAGGCGAGGCGTAAAGCCTTGTGTCGCGCAGTCATCAAGGATACACGAGTGGGTCTTCGGCTCCGAAAGCCCATATCGATGATGTTTCGTTGAATGATTAGCACGTTGACACTTGTTGATAGCCTAACATTGAAATCTGCAGCAATTTGCGGAGGAGTTGCACTTCTGTCACGTTGAACGATTCTCTTTAGTCGTCGTTGGCCCATTCTTTTTCCGGTCGCAGTGATGTTTTCCGGATTCGTGATATTCACGGTACACTCGTGAAAAGGTCATACGGGAAAATCACCACTTCATCGCTACCTTGCAGATGCTGTGTCCCATCGCTCGTGCACCGACTGCAACACCACGTTCAAACTCACTTAAATCTTGATAACCTGCCATTGTAGCGGCAGTAACCGATGTAACAACTGCGTCAGACACTTGTCTTGTATAGGCGTTGCCGACCGCAGCGCCGTATTCTGCCTGTTTACATATCTCTGTATTTGAATACGCATGTCTGTACCAGTTTCTTTGGCTCTTCAGTGTATAATGGTTCAAATGGCTCTGAGCACTATGGGACTCAACTGCTGAGGTCATTAGTCCCCTAGAACTTAGAACTAGTTAAACCTAACTAACCTAAGGACATCACAAACATCCATGCCCGAGGCAGGATTCGAACCTGCGACCGTAGCGGTCTTGCGGTTCCAGACTGCAGCGCCTTTAACCGCACGGCTTCAGTGTATATGCATTCTTTAAAAGTAGATACCTATGTGAACGTCCTGCACTGTTTGCCACTCTCAAGGAGTTCGCCGTCGATCTTGATGGTGCGAAACTTGGTGGTCACTGTGGCGCGCCATTTTTCGTTCGATGTTCATGGTGCAAGGTTAATAGTTTGTTCTGAATAGTGCTTGAATGTCGACGATTTACACTTTGTGAAGTGTAATACCTCGTACATCCCTTAGAAAGTTGATCTTTGCACATCACGAACACTCATTTTTTGTCGCCCTCCTGATGCCGTTGTGAGTGATTAGCAGCTAATATTTTTCTTGTGAGAATTGTTAACACAACACTTCGAAATGAGCCTTACTAAAGACTGAAATTGCGACCCCGCATTCAAGGGGTTCCTTGTAAGTCGAAACAAGACATGAATGTTACCGAACTACCTGTTTCATAAGTCATGATTGCAAAATAAAGACACGAATTATTTTCATAATAATGGAAAAACTGGTCGAAGCTGACCTCAGGGAAGATCAGATTTGGTTCTGGAGAAATTTAGGAACACGTGAGGGATCATGGACCCTACGACTTATCTTGGAAGATAAGTAAACCTACATTACAGCATTTGTATACTTAGAGAAAGTTTTCGACGAAATTGACTAAAATATACTCTTCGAAATTCTGGAGGTAGCAGAGGCAATACACAGTTAGCGAAAGATTATCTATAACTTTCACACACACTAGACTGCAGTTACAAAGAGTCAAAGATCATGAAAGGGGAGAATAGTATTTGCGAAGGAAGTGAGAGAGAGTTCTGGCGTAACTCCGATTTTCTACGTTCTGTACACTGGGCAAGCAGTATTGTAAACCATGGAGAAAACTGAAACGGAAATATAAATTCACGGAGAAAAAAAAACAAAAAACTTTGAGGGTTGCTGATGACACTGTAACGATCTCTAAGATGGCAAAGGATTTGAATGATAAGTTTGAGCCGGCCGCGGTGGTCTAGCGGTTCTGGCGCTGCAGTCCGGAACCGCGGGACTGCTACGGTCGCAGGTTCGAATCCTGCCTCTGGCATGGGTGTGTGTGATGTCATTAGGTGAGTTAGGTTTAAGTAGTTCTAAGTTCTAGGGGCCTTATGACCTAAGATGTTGAGTCCCATAGTGCTCAGAGCCATTTGAACCATTTTTGATAAGTTTGACAGAATGGGTAATGTTTTGAAAAGAGATAAGAAGATGAAAAAAAAGTAAAGCACAGGTAATACGTGTCCGAATTAAATTGGGTGATGCTGAGGAAACTGGAGTAGGAAACGAGACACTAATAGTACCGTAGTCAATGAGTTTTGCTATCTGGATATCAAAAAACTGATGGCTGGCGATGTAGAGAGGATAGCAAAATGCATACTATTTATAAATTTGACTGTTGGAAAGTTTTTGTGAAGGTATTTGTGTGGAGTGTAGCCTGGACGATAATCAGTTCTGGCAGGAGATAATGGAAGCTTTGTAAGTGTGGTGATACATAACAACGTTGAAAATTAGATGGGTAGATCGAATAGCTAATGAGAAGCTACTGAATCAGTTGAGGACGAAAGAGATTTATGCAACAACCCAATTAAAATAATGAATCGGTTGATAGGAGATATCCTGAGGCAACAAAGAACCGTCCATTTCGTAATGTAACAAATATGGGGGAAAAAAAGATTGTGGAGGGGATGCAAGACAGACTGAGTAAGCAGTTTCAAATGTATATAGGTTGCAGTGGGTGCGCAGAAGTAAAGGCTTGCACTGGATAAACTAGTGTGGAGAGCTGCCTCATATCATTGTTTGGACTAAAGATCAAAACAACAACTAAAATAGAACTAACTGTTAAAGTTATTAATTTACACAAATTATACTTCACAGAACATTTACAAAATCTATATCTATGCCAATAATAAATCTAAAACTGTCGTGACTGTCCATCTGTTTGTCTGTCTGTCTGAAAACACTTCTCCAAAATTACACGTATCAAAAAAATGTTTTGCATCACCTAGGTTCCGACAGTTTCGGAACGTGTACAGAAAATTGGAGTAGAGATCAACATAAATGTCATTTTAGCCCTTTCTACTGCTCATGAAAACCACACATTGCATGTTGTACCATCGCACAGCAGGACCTTCAGAGGGGGTGGTCCAGATTGAGATTGCTGTATCCACTGGTACCTCTAATACCCATTAGCACGTCCTCTCGCATTGATGCATGCTTGTATTCGTCGTGGCATACTATCCACAAGTTCATCAAGGCACTGTTGGTCTAGATTGTCCTACTCCTCGACGGCGATCCCTCAGAGTGGTTGGTGGGTCACGTCATCCATAAACATCCCTTTTCAATCTATCCCAGGCATGTTCGATAGGGTTCATTTCTGGAGAACATGCTGGCTACTCTAGTCGAGCGATGTCATTATCCTGAAGGACGTCATTCACAAGACGTGCACGATTGGGGAGCGAATTGTCGTTCATGAAGACTAAGCCTGACCAATTTGCTGCCGATATGGTTGCACTATCGGTCAGAGGATGGCACTGATGTATCGTACATCTGTTACGGCACCTTCCATGACCACCAGCGGCGTACGTCGACCCCACATAATGCCGCCACAAAACAGCAGGGGACCTCCAACTTGCTGCACTCGCCGGACACTGTGTCTAAGGCGTTCAGTCTGACCGGGTTGCCTCCAAACACGTCTGGGACGATTGTCTGGTTGAAGGCATATGCGACACTCATCGGTGAAGAGAATGTGATGCCAATCCTGAACGGTCCGTTCGGCATGTTTTTGGGCCCATCTGTACCACGCTGCATAGTGTCTTGGTTGCAAAGATGAACCTCGCCATGGACGTCGGGAGTGAAGTTGCGCATCATGCAGCCTATTGCGCACAGTTTGAATCATAACACGACATCCTGTGGCTGCACAAAAAGCATTATTCAACATGGTGGCGTTGCTGTCAGGGTTCCTCCGAGCCATAGTCCACAGGTAGCGGTCATCCAGTGCAGCAGTAACCCTTGAGCGGCCTGAGCGAGTCATGTCGTCTCTCTGCCTCTCCTGCATGTCCGAAAAACGTCGCTTTGGTTCACTATGAGACACCTGGGCACTTCCGTTGTTGAGAGCCCTCCCTGGCACAAAGTAACAATGTGGACGCGATCGAAACGCGGAATTGACCGTCTAGGCATGGTTGAACTACAGACAATAGTAGCCATGAACCTCCTTGCTGGTGGAATTACGGGAACTGATCGGCTGTTGGACCCCCCCCCCCCCTGTCTAATAGGCGCTGCTCATGCATGGTTGTTAACATCTGTGGGCGGGTTTAGTGGCACCTCTGAACAGTCAAAGGGACTGTGTCTATGATACAATAGTCAACATCTATCATCAGGAGTTCTGGGAATTGCGGGTGATGCAAAACTTTTTTGATGTTTGTACTACACGAATTTTTATGCGGTTTTGAACAAAGTTTGGGGCAATATATAAGCTTTATGATAGGTGCTGCATGATACGACTCAAAGCAATGAATACTACAGTTATATCACCTTTAGTGTGTTTAATTCACACTTCCACACTATTTGTTGCATAATGTACTCGTTGAACAATGTATAGCTACTTCAATAGCACACTGCAGAGATGCGCGCTCCTGCGCATGCCGATGCATCGTGCGTTGGGTCATCTTGGGAGGGGCGGGGGGGGGGGGGGGGGGGTTATGACACACATCGAAAGTTATCCTCACTCAAGCAGGCAGACATGCGAGGGCAGCTGATGTTATTGCATGTACAGCAGCTTGCTTACTACCCATCGCTCATTATAACAAAATTACTGATACGGGAGTGCAGCCGCAGGTAACAGCTAGTAATAAATAATTTTCTGGACTTCTGTCGTGTAACTGAATAACTCATAGTATGATTTTGGTTGTTGTCGTTGTAATCAGTAGAAACAACTTCGTTGCATCCCCTTACAATAGTGTCAGTCGATTAACTGCACTCATCTTGAGTCATCCGTTCATGGAAACTGTTGCAAAATTAACCGCGCGACTGCTACGGTCGCAGGTTCGAATCCTGCCTCGGGCATGGATGTGTGTGATGTCCTTAGGTTAGTTAGGTTTAATTAGTTCTAAGTTCTAGGGGACTGATGACCACAGATGTTGTGTCCCATAGTGCTCAGAGCCATTTGAACCATTTGTTGCAAAATTCCGTTTGAAACATTCCGCATATTGTCTCCAGCTTTTGTTTCAAATCTTCTAATCTGCCCCACAAAAAATGGGAAGCACCCACAAGGGGAGCAGGATACGAAATGGAACTTTAGGGACTGTGAGGGTATGAGATGTTAATTCAGTGACTTCAAAATCGAGTCAAATTTACGAAAAACATGGCAGTATAAGCCCACAGGTCAGTGTGATGCTGCACACACTCTGATCTGGATACATGCACTGATTTGGCTATGAGTGGTGTAATAAAACCGTTATATCCCCTACTGACGTAAGCTGGCCCACAATTGTTGTAATTGGTCCTTGAAATTGCAGATACTGGCACTGGGATAGAGTTGATGCCCTACACATGGTCTGTCGGGGACAGATCTGAGGATTTTGGTGGCCACAGAAGTACCTCAGCATCACGAAAACATTTCATAGAGACATTCACACGTGTGGACGAGCATAGTCCTGTTGAATAATGGCACTACAATACATGAGAAGTAATACATGAGCACGAAGGAAAGACGTAACGCACCGTTGCGTCGTCAGAGTTCCCTTAAACACTGGCAGCCGTGACCTGCAGTTACACCCGATGGCCTCTCACACCATGATGCCAGGAATTATTCTGCTCTGCTTCCACAAAACAATGGAAGAACCGGACGTCTCTCCAGGTCGCCGCCATGCTCTCATCATCCGAGGTAGTGCAGAACCGCGATTCTTAGCGGAAGGCAATGCGACGCCATTCATTAGCAGTCCATGCTTTCCGGTCGCGGCACCACCCCAAATGCAACCGTTTGTGTAGTGGTGTTAATGCGTGGGACAGTAATTCCCTTGTCCAACTGTCCGCAGCTCGTGGTCGTGCGGTAGCGTTCTCGCTTCCCGCGCCCGGGTTCGATTCCCGGCGGGGTCAGGGATTTTCTCTGCCTCGTGATGACTGGGTGTTGTGTGATGTCCTTAGGTTAGTTAGGTTTAAGTAGTTCTAAGTTCTAGGGGACTGATGACCATAGATGTTAAGTCCCATAGTGTTCAGAGCCATTTGAACCTTTTTCAGCTGCCGTTAGTCTCCATCCAATGGTATGGGACGACAGTGAATGTTGTAGGTACTTGTTGCCTCAGGCGCAGATGTGAAGTTGTTACGTTGTCCTCGGTTCACAAAACGGTGGTCCTCTCTTGAAGTGGTCCGACATGGTCGACCGGAACTTCGACGAGTATGCCTATCCCCACCTTCCCATCCAGTTCAATAACGGGGCACTGTCACATGCGAATGTCCACAAACCTTGACACTGAACGATTCGACCAGCTGACCAAATGAAGACCCATGCAATGAGGCCCCTTTCAAATGCTATCTCACTGGAGTACACGGCATCTCAGTGTTCTTCACAATGATCAGTCAATATCTGACTTTTACGCCCCTTATATGCCCTAACAGAACTTGTAACCGCAGAAAAGACGAACAACAGTAATGAACTCTGGTGGCCATTCTACCTGTTACAGAGAACTGCAACTCTAATGATTTACACACACGCTAATGCTACGTCAATGTACGAAGTTACGTTGACATCCGACCACGTCTGCTGGGTTCTTCACTTTTTTGTCAGGCAGTGTATATTCTCAGTAAGCATCCGCACAGTCATGCACATTTGTTGCACCACTCAGTAATGTCCACTGGTCGACTGGTGCTTTGGGTCAAACATATAATATCACGTTCAGCCGTCTGTGATGTTACTGGACAAAAAATTATACAGATCGTTGTTTCAGCACATCCACAACAACCAAATCGCCAAGCAGGTGAGGAAGCGCTGACAAAAGTAGGCTCTCCGACCTTAAATGACCCTTCTGCACGGACGACGGTTGATTAACTGATTCGTAGCCAGAGTGTAGGTACGTAGCACAGGCACCTAGCAAGGGATCCGTCGTTACTGGCTCTCTGCTACGATGCAGAAAACACCATCCCATACTGTGCTCGCACTGCATGGCGAACTGACTCAAAACCGCTAAGTATGAATAAGGTAGTTGGGCGGCAAGATCTCATTCAACTCTTTCTCTCGGCCCGCTGACTGTAAATGCGCGCTGTTACCACAGCGTCATATCTACAGTGTCGCTACGTCCATGTAGCATTAAAAAGAAACAATTTCAGACATAATAAGATTTTCACTCTGCAGCGGAGTGTGCGCTGATATGAAACTTCCTGGCAGATTAAAACTGTGTGCCCGACCGAGACTCGAACTCGGGACCTTTGCCTTTCGCGGGCAAGTGCTCTACCAACTGAGCTACCGAAGCACGACTCACGCCCGGTACCCACAGCTTTACTTCTGCCAGTACCTCGTCTCCTACCTTCCAAACTTTACAGAAGCTCTCCTGCGAACCATGCAGAACTAGCACTCCTGAAAGAAAGGATATTGCGGAGACGAGGTACTGGCAGAAGTAAAGCTGTGGGTACCGGGCGTGAGTCGTGCTTCGGTAGCTCAGTTGGTAGAGCACTTGCCCGCGAAAGGCAAAGGTCCTGAGTTCGAGTCTCGGTCGGGCACACAGTTTTAATCTGCCAGGAAGTTTCATATCAGCGCACACTCCGCTGCAGAGTGAAAATCTCATTCTGGAAACATCCCCCAGGCTGTGGCTAAGCCATGTCTCCGCAATATCCTTTCTTTCAGGAGTGCTAGTTCTGCATGGTTCGCAGGAGAGCTTCTGTAAAGTTTGGAAGGTAGGAGACGAGGTACTGGCAGAAGTAAAGCTATGGGTACCGGGCGTGAGTCGTGCTTCGGTAGCTCAGTTGGTAGAGCACATGCCCGCGAAAGGCAAAGGTCCCGAGTTCGAGTCTCGGTCGGGCACACAGTTTTAATCTGCCAGGAAGTTTCAATTTCAGACATGTCTGTTGCTAACATAGTTTATGTTGCAGCCATGCGCCTGATTTAGACATCTGACGTCTATACAGCTGTCTCGCATTGAACACCGTTCTTGTTGCTGCTTCACTACATTATACCAGGATCTCAAAAGTGAGCGAACGAGGGCGGAAATAAATATCCTATTTGACCGAAGACTTCCGATTGCTTCCTCTTTCTGCCGACTGACTGAAGCGACATTGAGCTAGAGTGCTTTGAAGTATGTGATAGAATACTCGTAATAAGTAAAATCAAAACAGAGCTGACATATATCAGACCCTGTAATATGACTTTAATTTCCGGTCACGAAACGCGTTGAATTATAGCTCTGTATCTTATCTTGAAAAGTGTGCAGGAGGTTTTGGCGCCAAATACTGTTGAAGCAGTGACAGAGCGGTTAAGATCCAAGCTCCAAGTGGAAGAGCTAATGAAGAGCTTAACACACCTTCCCATTAGGATATTTTGAGGACGACCTTTTTTTTCAGAATATGAGACAAGAGATGCTTAACCAATAACTCAAACAGCTTTCAGGGTATTTGTGACAATTACGATGATTGTAGAATTTTGTGGACGCAGTTTCAGCTAATTAAAGATGGAGAAAGTACTTAATGTGGAGTATGGGTGAAAATAGACTGTTAAATTGAGCTATCTTGCCGATAGAATACGATACGGCTGCTAAATTTGTCTTCAATGGGTTACTTACGCCCAAAGCAAGGAAAGTTGAAGTCAACTTACTATAGATTTTGCCTAACTTTCAATTTTATTAGAAGGTTTATACAATTTATAATTTATTTAATATATTTAACTCCTTGACTGCAACATATTTCATAAATAGAGTTCAATTCTTAATATTTTTCAATAGCGCCTCATTTTTTAAACCTAATCACAAAATTATAAAATTTGTTCCACTTGAGCGGTAAAAACTGCAGTATGTAGTTTTACGAGTGGGGGTAGAGGAGGTGCAACTTCGTCAGATCTGCTAGGGACACAGCATAATCTTGGTACGGCCGTGGGTACGACCCTCTTCTATCCAATGGTTCCAGACACCCAACACTCTTGGAGCATCAAGTCCTGCACAAGTATAAATGTCACGGTATGAAAACAGGCTTCCAGGAGATCAATCATTTTGCTTTGTTAGTATCCAGTCACGCTTTGGCTTCCAGGAGGCATATTCCTAATTTCTTTCTCGCTGCCTCTTCATTTGATTTCTCTTCACTGCCTACGCTCGACGATACATAAATCGTTCCAGTCACGTTACAGCACGCTACTGAGCTTGCTTACACTTCATTTCTCTCCATTCTTAATAATCTATTTATTTTAATTGTATTTATTTAGCCTCTCAATGCCCGATTATTTGGCCAACTACGTTGTTCTTTTAATATGTTTACAATTACTGATTAATTTGATATGTTTATAGTTAAGTTTCAATACATCAGTCTCTCTTTCTTAATTACATAATGTTACCCCAAATAACATAAATATATGAACTTTTTTCTTCCTAGTATCAGTGATGCTGCTGTCTTGTGCCGAGGACGTTACAAACCAACAATCTTATTCAGCTCATAACAAGCTGTATGAGGTTCATTACTGGAAATAAACAAGTAGTGGGGCTAGGAATTGACACTGTGAGCAAATAACCATTTAATGAACATTAATGGACACGTTTTCTTCTTCTGGCAACAGCAGAGCGTTGTGCATCTGAGGAGTCAATCATGTAATACGGTTGCTGTGGCTCGCTGTATTGTCATCTTGGAATTGACAAATGGATGCCCATTTCTTGAAAATAACTAGTGACACGGACAAAGATTTCCGGCTGTCGAGCACGGTCCACGATCCCTGTGGGCAGTGCGAGCCCAGTGTGACGACTGCCATACGGAGTTTGGCCTGCTGACCGGCGTATCGGGAACATTAAGAGTGGTAGGTGCCAGTTGTGAAGAAGGGTATTTACATGATAATTGGGAGCTTAAAACTCTTACTTAATGCTGTTAATTGTTGACAGTCTTGCTTCCGTGCCTGTGCCACCTTCGTAAAAACTTTTGTTCTGTGGATATGTGCAAGGTAACACCCCATCCCATGTCTCATTCTTACCGTTGATGTTATATGATGTGCAAGACTGAACTCTTAATATCATTTTCTTTTAGGAATGAATGGTTGTAACCTTACAAAGGTACATACTGTCATTATCTGCGAGGTTTCACAAAATCGGTACCACTTACCAGATACCCCTTTCGCAGCAGTAGCTACAAAGTCCGTAAAGGATAGAAGCATACGGAAAGGTATTGCTAATTAGTCGACTGTTTCGTTGTCTATGGTACCTGAATGTTCTTTAAATCAGGGAAGTTGCACTCTATTGTGGTGTCTGATACACTGATGAATTAGTTTCTGTACATCAAAGAGATATTAGTTCGTTTTCAAGTTCCAGGATTGATGTTCTCGTCTTTCGACAAAAAAAAGGTTCAAATGGCTCTGAGCACTATGGGACTTAACATCGGAGGTCATCAGTCCCCTAGAAGTCAGAACTACTTAAACCTAACTAACCTAAGGACATCACACACATCCATGCCCGAGGCAGGATTCGAACCTGCGACCGTTGCAGTCGCGCGGTTCCGGACTGAAGCGCCTAGAACCGCTCGGCCACCACGGCCGGCTCGTCTTTCGAGGGCGCTGCGAGAATATCTTACCTGAATATTGTTGGTATTATGTAATGCGTTTTGAGTGTATCTTTTATTGCTAGAAGCTAGGCATGGGGTCGTTTTAAGTGGAAGCTTGTAAACGTCTCTGGTTTCCACAGTTGGATGGAAATACGCAAGGCCGGCCCTAGTGGCCGAGCGGTTCTAGGCGCTTCAGTCTGGAACGGCGCGACCGGTACGGTCGCAGGTTCGAATCCTACCTTAGGTTAGTTAGGTTTAAGTAGTTCTAAGTTCTAGGGGACTGATGACCTCAGCAGTTAAGTCCCATAGTGCTCAGAGCCATTTTTTGAAATACGCAAATATAGTTCCTTCTGTCACTTCGGACCCGTCAGACTACTCGCATATTGGGCTCGCTGTCGGGCACGCCGCTAGAACGGGAATCAGAAAATTTTGTTATTGCAATACCCAACTAGCTGTTCATTCAAACGAAGTAATGAGTGTTACTGACAGGGATACCATGACAGCGCTAATCAAGGTTTCTCTGGTGTCATGAAAGAGTTGACTGGAGAGTGGAATGGCGTTCTGTTGGTTGACTGGATGGTGGACTGGCTCTCTGTTGTCTTCAGTGATGGGAGTAGGTTCTGCCTGTATGCGAGTGATGGACGTACACAAGTAAGGTGCAGATCTTGTGAGATGCCTGTTCCAGAGTGCATTCCCATCCCAGGCATAGTGGTGGAGGGGCCATCAGTCCAACTCACGGTCAAATTTAGCGTTTCTGCAGAGAAAAGAAACCAGTGCGCACTACATAGCACAGGCTGCTATCCCCGTGATACTGCCACTTCTTCGAGAGGAACGTGATAAGTTTTTCTTTGTCAGCAGGCTAATGCACGTCCAACGTGGTGCACAACAGCTGCCCTGTCCAGTAAGATGCGACTGTCTGGCCAGCCATTACTGTTATATGTTTGTTTAATTTAGTCTGAGTTTGTTATCATATACTCCTACAATAGTGAACTACCTGTCACCTCACTTATCATTAAAACAACCTTCTCCTTGAGCGTCTTACATTTTTTCCAGTAATGCTTATAAACGATTAGGAGACAATCTCAGCAGCCCTGAAAATCCAGTTAAATTTTGCTTGCATGACAAATCACACTAGTTTAAATGTTGTCGATTCAACTATACTCATGCTCATAAATTAAGGATAATGTTGATACATGGTGAAACAACGCTCTGGTGGGTGGTTTGCGGGTTCAGATCACCTTGGGGTATGACCATGCGGTGCATTTGACGTGTGGTCGACGCACTGTGGCGCTGGCAGCAGTCAACATACACAGAGGTGTGTTGGTGCATGTCAGAGTACGGTGCAACGAGTAAGTGTGCAGACGTTTTCAGACGAGCTAATGGTGACTGTGTGTTGACAATGGCTCAAAAACACATATTGATGATGTTCTGAGAGGTAGAATACTAGGCGGACTGGAGGCTGGTCAAACACAGCAGGTCGTAGCACGGGCCCTCCGTGTGCTACAAAGTGTGATCTCAAGATTATGGCAACGATTCCAGCAGACAGGAAACGTGTCCAGGCGCTACAATACGGGACGTCCACAGTGTACAACACCACGAGAAGACCGATATCTCACCATCAGTGCCTGCTGACGGCCACGGAGTACTGCCGGTAGCCTTGCTCGGGACCTTACCGCAGCCACTGGAACAGTTGTCTCCAGACACACAGCCTACAGACGACTGAACAGACATGGTTTATTCGCCCCGAGACCTGCAAGGTGCATTCCACTGACCCCTGGTCACAGGAGAGCTCGTAAAGCCTGGTGTCAAGAACACAGTACATGGTCATTGGAAAAGTAGTCCCAGTTCATGTTCACGGACGAGTCCAGGTATGGTCTGAACAGTGATTCTCGCCGGGTTTTCATCTGGCGTGAACCAGGAACCAGATACCAGCCCCTTAATGTCCTTGAAAGGGACCTGTATGGAGGTCGTGGTTTGATGGTGTATCGCTGCACGTCTTCAAACCCCTATGACACTTCAGGAGCTCCGACAGGCACTGGTGCAAGAATGGAAAGCTATATCCCAGCAGCTGCTCGACCACCTGATCCAGAGTATGCCAACCTGTTATGCGGCCTGTGTACGTGTGCATGGTGAGCATATCCCATACTGTTGTGAGTTACATGCGCACGAAACAGTGGCGTTTTGTAGCACATGTGTTTCGGGGCGGTTTTCTCAACTTATCACGAATACCGTGGACTTACAGATCTGTGTCGTGTGTGTTCCCTATGTGCCTACGTTATTAGCACCAGTTTTGTGTAGTGCCACGTTGTGTGGCGCCACATTCTGCAATTATCCTTAATTTATGAGCATTAGTCTAGATACGTGGCCATTACAATTAGAAACAACTAGAACTAAACCATCACATGGAAAATGTTGTAGGAAAGGCGAAACAAAGACTGCGATTTGTTGGCAGAATACTTAGAAAATGCAACAGCTCTAGTGAAGAGACCGCCTACAGTACGTTCGTTCGTCCTCTTCTGGAGCATTGCTGCATGGCATGGGATCCTTACGAAAGGATTGACGGAGGACATCAAGACAGTTCAAGGAAGGGTAGCTCGTTTTGTATTACGGCGGAATAGGGGAGAGAGTGTCACAGATATGATCCGAGGACTGGGGTGGCAATCATTACAACAAAGTCGTTTTACGTTACTGCAAGATCTTTACACGAAAGTTCAATTGCCAATCTTCTCTTCCTAATGCGAAAACACTTTGTTAATTCCCCCTGACGTAGGGCCCAATGACCATCGTAATAAAATAAATCAGAGATCGAACAGAAAGATTTACATGTTCATTTTCCCTACGTGCTGTTCGAGAATGGAACGGTCAGGAAATAGTCCGAAAGTGGCTATGATCAGGAAATAGTCCGAAAGTGGCTGTGAAATCTCTGCCCAGCATATAGGCAGAGTAGTCATGCTGACGCGGTTATAGACGTCTAAGAACGTTATCAAACGAATGCATAAAAGCAAAAATAAGAACAACAGACATCAGGAAAATGTCCATTCCCTACTATGGTGCTATTTCATAGAAAATTACTAATGTATTGAGACCATGCAACATAAGAATTGCTTTTTCGAACCAGCAATAAATTATGTACTAGGCTCATACACGACACAAAAAGTAAGAAAGACAAATAATCCAGTTCGGGCACCTAAATGATAAAATGTAAGGACTTTCATGGTTATTCTTTGTAGCCCCGGACGAATCTTCCTAACAAGATTTGACGAACATGTTAATGTATTTGGGTACAGGGTGTACATAAAGTCCGGGAACACTTTCAATTATTTATTGCACAAGAACCAAACATTGTACAGATATCACACATATGTCATTTTTTTATGTATACCGCCAGAGCGTAGTTTGATAATTTGCCGAGTCAGCGCTGGTCGAAAACATGGCGAGTTCAGGTGTGGAGCGAGCGTTCTATGTGATGGGCTTCGGCAAAAACAAGCGTGCTACAGCTGTTCAACGGATGTTTAGAACCAAGTACGGTAAGAAGCCACCAACAAGGAAGGCCATTTACCACTGGCACAACAAATTCGTTACGACGGGTTGCTTGTGCCCAGCAAAAAGAAGCGGAAGTCCCAGTGTGAGTGAAGTGAATGTGGAGCGCGTACGAGAGACATTCATAAGGAGTCCAAAGAAATCGGTGCGTCGTGCGTCCTGTGAATTCGAAATGGCTCCAATGACTGTGTGAAAAGTCCTGCGACAGAAGCTGTCTATGAAACCATTCAAATTGGAGCTGGTGCAATGCTGGGACGGGTATGGCAAGGATTCGATTACCGTATTGATGTCTGCCAGGTCACTCATGGTTCGCATATCGAATATTTGGAAAAAAAAGAACCTTTCAGAGTTTCTCTTCAAAATGCAATATGTATGACATTTGTACAATGTTTAGTTCCTGTGCAATAAATAATCTAATGTGTTCCCGGACTTTATGTACACCCTGTATTGTGTAGGTACAAGGTGAAAAACTCCCCGGATATGGCAAATTAAAATTTATTAAAAAAATGAAACAACGATAACGACAGAATCAAAGACCGATTATAAGCGTCGGCAAAGACATTAGTTATGAAAGCGCAGTAAAGCGTAGACAAATGACTATAACACATCATTCACTTTTTTTATATGATTTTGTTTCAGTCTCTCGTATGTAGAAGCTTGATTAAGATGTGCTGCTCGGAGTATGACGGCCCACGAGCGTTTTATATCATATGAGTTTCTGAATAAGAGAAAACTTAATAACAGAATTAACTACTTTTATTAAGGTGAAATAGAACCAAGTTAAGAGGAATTCCCTCATATTTTATACCATCTTGAGAGGCACTGCTGTTCCTGGAGTCGGCTGCCTGCATCTACAATTTGAATGGAGGAAAAGAAGTCCACCGTCATATTTTCGTAAAATTAACGGAAGGAGGAGCTTGCAAAAGGTGACAAATATAATCAAAATACACTCCTGGAAATGGAAAAAAGAACACATTGACACCGGTGTGTCAGACCCACCATACTTGTTCCGGACACTGCGAGAGGGCTGTACAAGCAATGATCACACGCACGGCACAGCGGACACACCAGGAACCGCGGTGTTGGCCGTCGAATGGCGCTAGCTGCGCAGCATTTGTGCACCGCCGCCGTCAGTGTCAGCCAGTTTGCCGTGGCATACGGAGCTCCATCGCAGTCTTTAACACTGGTAGCATGCCGCGACAGCGTGGACGTGAACCGTATGTGCAGTTGACGGACTTTGAGCGAGGGCGTATAGTGGGTATGCGGGAGGCCGGGTGGACGTACCGCCGAATTGCTCAACACGTGGGGCGTGAGGTCTCCACAGTACATCGATGTTGTCGCCAGTGGTCGGCGGAAGGTGCACGTGCCCGTCGACCTGGGACCGGACCGCAGCGACGCACGGATGCACGCCAAGACCGTAGGATCCTACGCAGTGCCGTAGGGGACCGCACCGCCACTTCCCAGCAAATTAGGGACACTGTTGCTCCTGGGGTATCGGCGAGGACCATTCGCAACCGTCTCCATGAAGCTGGGCTACGGTCCCGCACACCGTTAGGCCGTCTTCCGCTCACGCCCCAACATCGTGCAGCCCGCCTCCAGTGGTGTCGCGACAGGCGTGAATGGAGGGACGAATGGAGACGTGTCGTCTTCAGCGATGAGAGTCGCTTCTTCCTTGGTGCCAATGATGGTCGTATGCGTGTTTGGCGCCGTGCAGGTGAGCGCCACAATCAGGACTGCATACGACCGAGGCACACAGGGCCAACACCCGGCATCATGGTGTGGGGAGCGATCTCCTACACTGGCCGTACACCACTGGTGATCGTCGAGGGGACACTGAATAGTGCACGGTACATCCAAACCGTCATCGAACCAATCGTTCTACCATTCCTAGACCGGCAAGGGAACTTGCTGTTCCAACAGGACAATGCACGTCCGCATGTATCCCGTGCCACCCAACGTGCTCTAGAAGGTGTAAGTCAACTACCCTGGCCAGCAAGATCTCCGGATCTGTCCCCCATTGAGCATGTTTGGGACTGGATGAAGCGTCGTCTCACGCGGTCTGCACGTCCAGCACGAACGCTGGTCCAACTGAGGCGCCAGGTGGAAATGGCATGGCAAGCCGTTCCACAGGACTACATCCAGCATCTCTACGATCGTCTCCATGGGAGAATAGCAGCCTGCATTGCTGCGAAAGGTGGATATACACTGTACTAGTGCCGACATTGTGCATGCTCTGTTGCCAGTGTCTATGTGCCTGTGGTTCTGTCAGTGTGATCATGTGATGTATCTGACCCCAGGAATGTGTCAATAAAGTTTCCCCTTCCTGGGACAATGAATTCACGGTGTTCTTATTTCAATTTCCAGGAGTGTATATATAGTGATGGATACAGGAAAAGAAATTACGCAAGCACGATTCCGTACACGCAGAACATTTAGTAATAATGCAATTGTACTAATATTTTCCTTTCACTGCAAGCGAAAAGACAATTACCAATCAAATTTCCATCATTCTATCCTTCTAATATTAATTTTATATTTCTTTTATTATAATCGATGACAAAGCTGAGACGGGGCAATGAAATTTTCCAGAAGTTTCTCGAACATACTAGATGACACATAATAAATTTTACCGCCATTTTGTCTTCAGTGATGGAGATTATACACGGCTAAACTCAATGCCCGAACAATCACAACTCTCATATGGGATCTACTGAAATGATAAGGTCTTAGCAGTGCCTTGCTGTATTCTTTCAATGTCCTCTGTCATGCCTACGAGATAACGACTCCAGAGACTAGAGCAGCTCTATAGAAATGAACAGTCACTCAGTGCACATTTGAAAAAATCCTAGTAAAGTACGCTCAACGAGCAACTCTCATAAAAAAAACCACCAGATTCTTGGACATCTATCACCCCGTTATTGACTATTTCTTTTAATCCTTTGAGCATTCAGGGCTTTAGTAACGTCGGTAGTTTCATTCCAAAGGCACTGGTACATCAAAAGAAAATGAATAACACCCTGGTTCGCGGTAGAAACCACTGGTTTTCAAATGATTAAGATACTCTTCAAGTTCGAAGCTATATCCATATATCTGTAAACTTGCTCTTGTAAGCAGTTCACGACAACCAAGCAGGCATGTCTCTTCGGGTCTTGACAATAAATCCACAGCGAACTTAGCGTAAATTAAATGTATTCGCAATTACAAATATGTTTGTGCCGAAACAGGGCACGAACTCGGATATTCCGCTTATCGCGAGCGGTCGCCTTACCATTTGACTATCCGAGCACGGACCCAAACTTTCATCGTAGTTAGGAATAACAGAGGCACTGCAATATCGCACTTATCGTAGTATTAACCGTCGGCTTAGAGTACTGCAGTCTTGAGATGTGATACATGGTTCGGTTTCTAGTGTGTTTGGTGTCGTCTTAGTGCATGTCTTATCTGAGGTTAATTCTACGTCGGAGGACGATGCCTACCGATGGAGTAGCGCCACTGGCTGCTTGTAGCTGTCGTGGTTGTCGTTCCTTCTCCGGAGTTGGCGAAAGAAGGGGTTCTGGGAAAGACGGGACTTGGTGTATTCTCGCTGGGCACTGGCATCTATCAAGGAGGTAGGGCTCGCCAGCCACGTCATGCAGGTGGTGTGCCAGAAAGTCGTGAGTCACATGGAACATTTGGCGCAGCATTTTGTTCTGGATGGCCTGCAGTCGCTTGACCGGCTAGGAGCTGCCGATCTCCATACTTCGTTGAGAGAGCAGACTGGCCGAATGCTCATTCTGTAGGTATAGGGACCACAACTGACCGACAGTGAAGACCTCTCGTTGAACAGTGGATAGAGCACAGTAACATGCTGCGCTGTTTGCTTATGCACATGAGTAAATGTGCTCCAGTTATGTGAATTTCTGATATGAGAGAGTCGCCAGATGTTTCGAGGATTTGGTCCCTTTAATGATCACGAGCAGAAAATTCGAGAAATAGAGCCAATACAAAGGCTTACCGACAATAATTCATCACATGCGCTATTCGCGAGTAGAACAGTGTTGGAACGCTCAGTTAGTGGTACAAAAAGTACCCTACGCCACACACCATTAGGTGGCTTGCGGAGTATGACGTAGATGTAGATGCCCAAGGAGCACAACAGTGGTAACCGCTGGTGGACTACGCCTGGTCAGCATCATGCCTCGGTTTTTGGCGGCATTGAAACCGCCATTCCAATTCGCAGCCCATTCACCAAGCTGATGGTGGGCACCTTGGCTGCGGTTCACATTGAGGCGGTAAAATATGTGATACGATAAGCGATACAATATGCGATACGACACGCGATGCGATGCGGAAGCAACCCGCATCATCAGTGGCGTGCATAGAAACAAAATGGAAGCGACTTAACTGGTCCACACTGGGACAACAGCGATATGACACCGATATGTATCTCTATCGCATCGCCTGGCGTCACAGTGAGTGCTCGTCGCTCCACACAACTTCTATCGTATCATATGTGGAGAGTGAAATTTTGAATCAGTCAGGTTACCTAGAAAAATTGCTTTACGTAGATGAAGCAAAGCTATATCCATCTCTGTAGCTCATTTCTCGGTGAAGCTTTACTTTTTGCGAAATAATAAATACCACTGTATTGGGATTCGTGTGCTTTCTCCGCTACACAGTTTTTTTCATTCGATTTTGAGGAAACTATTCCTTAAAAAAATTAATTTTCCGCATCTTATAGCCCCACATCACAGCATAATATTAAACTCGTTTTCTTTTCGTTGTTGACCTTAGTTACTGCGATACTTCGAAGTAAAGTAAAACATCTAGCATATGTTGAAAAGTTTGAAGTGAAAAATGTAGTTGCTGGCCTGTTTACGTTTGGTGCGTTTTATAACGTACTTTACTGCATGTGAATTATTACTAAGATCTAGAAACTGTTTTTAACGATGGAAGGAGACCATACCTCTTTCCATGCTCGAAAAAATACGTGAGATATACGATGTCTGCTCAAACAATTCCGGAGTATTCGTAATTTCGTGCGAATGGTGTGTTGCGGCGAAATGCGGCTGGCACTCCTGCACACGCTTGTATTTAATGTGTGACTGCCGGAAGTTTCAGTGCTGTATATCTGTTAGTTGGAACCCGTGAGGCAATACTAACCTTACGACTTATCTTAGAAGAAAGATTAAGAAAAGGCAAACCTACGTTTCTAGCATTTGTAGACTTAGAGAAAGCTTTTGACAATGTTAACTGGAATACTCTCTTTCAAATTCTGAAGGTGGCAGGGGTAAAATACAGGGAGCGAAAGGCTATTTACAATTTGTACAGAAACCAGATGGCAGTTATAAGAGTCGAGGGGCATGCAAGGGAAGCAGTGGTTGGGAAAGGAGTGAGACAGGGTTGTAGCCTCTCCCCGATGTTATTCAATCTGTATATTGAGCAAGCAGTAAAGGAAACAAAAGAAAAATTCGGAGTAGGTATTAAAATTCATGGAGAAAAAGTAAAAACTTTGAGGTTCGCCGATGACATTGTAATTCTGTCAGAGACAGCAAAGGACTTGGGAGAGCAGTTGAGCGGAATGGATGGTGTCTTGAAAGGAGGATATAAGATGAACATCAACAAAAGCAAAACGAGGATAATGGAATGTAGTCAAATTAAATCGGGTGATGCTGGGGGCATTAGATTAGGAAATGAGACACTGAAAGTAGTAAAGGAGTTTTGCTATTTAGGGAGTAAAATAACTGATGATGGTCGAAGTAGAGAGGATATAAAACATAGGCTGGCAATGGCAAGGAAAGCGTTTCTGAAGAAGAGAAATTTGTTAACATCGAGTATAGATTTAAGTGTCAGGAAGTCGTTTCTGAAAGTATTTGTATGGAGTGTAGCCATGTATGGAAGTGAAACATGGACGATAAATAGTTTGGACAAGAAGAGAATAGAAGCTTTCGAAATGTGGTGCTACAGAAGAATGCTGAAGATAAGGTGGGTAGATCACGTAACTAATGAGGAGGTATTGAATAGGATTGGGGAGAAGAGAAGTTTGTGGCACAACTTGACCAGAAGAAGGGATCGGTTGGTAGGACATGTTTTGAGGCATCAAGGGATCACAAATTTAGCATTGGAGGGCAGCGTGGAGGGTAAAAATCGTAGAGGGAAACCAAGAGATGAATACACTAAGCAGATTCAGAAGGATGTAGGCTGCAGTAGGTACTGGGAGATGAAGAAGATTGCACAGGATAGAGTAGCATGGAGAGCTGCATCAAACCAGTCTCAGGACTGAAGACCACAACAACAACATATCTGTTAGCTACGGTTCAGTGCTGTATTGAGTACAACGTTCTGTCGCAGTTTGCGAATTTCGGGAGGCAGAGTTCGAGAAGCAACGCGTCTGCATTAAATTTCACGTGAAACTCAAGTAAACATTTACAGTCACATCAAATGTTGCAGGAAACCTACGGTGATGACAGCTTAAGCCGTATCGGTTTTTACGAATGGTTCACACGTTTTAAAAATGGTCGGACGGAAGTTAAAGATGACCCTCGTTCAGAATGCCGTTCGACGTCTACCGACGAAAGACTGACTGTCCGAGAGATTGCAGAAGAATGTAACATTTCAGCCGGACCATGTCATAAAATCCTGACACAGCAGCTTGGAATAAACCATGTTGCCGCCAAGTTCGTACCACGGGTCATGAGTCAAGACCAGAAAGATCTTTGCTTCGCAATCTGTGAACAGCTTTTGGATCGCGCAAATGAGAACGAGATGTTCCTTAAGAGAATCATAATTTGTAATGAGATATGAGTCTACGGTTATGATGTTGAGACCAAGGTTCAATCTTCACAATGAGTCGGGAAAGGTTCTCCAAGACTAATAAAAGCTCGACAGGTCAGGTCAATGTCAAATGTCGAAGACATGCTGATAGTTTTCTTTGATTTTAAAGGAATAATTCTTCAGAAAAATTTTTCCCCGGGGACACTTGGGCACAAGTGATGCTGACGTTCTGGACGCCCTCTTGAGGTTACGACTCCAGAAATCATTGATAAAATCCATGATATAGTGATGGATGACAGAAGAGTTAAGGTGCGTGAGATTTCTAGTGCTGTGGACATCTGGAATGAACGGGTACATAATATTTTGCATAAACATTTGGACATGAGAAAGCTATCTGCAAGATGGATTCCGCGATTGCTCACGCTTGATCAAAAACGGAATCGTGTGAAGTGTTGTGACCAAAAACGGAATCGTGTGAAGAGTTGCAAGGGTGGTTTGCAGGTGTTCAGGAAGAATCCGCAGGACTTTAAGCGTTGCTTCCTCACTGTGGATGAAACATGGATACATTACTATACTCCTGAGACCAAACAACAATCTAAACAATGGGTTACCAAGGGAGAATCTGCACCAAAAAATGCGAAGACCAGTCCTTCGGCCAGAAAGGTTATGGCGACTGTCTTTTGGGATTCGCAAGAGATAATCCTCATCGACTACCTGGAAAAGGGTATAACTATTACAGATGCATATTATTCGTCGTTATTGGACCGTTTTAAAACCGAGCTGCAAGAAAAGCGCCGGCGATTGGGCCGCAAATAAGTCCTTTTCCATCACGACAATGCACCAGCATACACATCAGGAGTTGTGGTCGCAAAATTAATGGAAATAGGATTCCAACTCGTTTTACATCCCCCCTATTCTCCAGACTTGGCTCCCTCGGACTGCTATTTGTTCCCCAATTTGAAGAAATGGCTGGCGGGACAAAGATTTTAGTCAAACGAGGTCAGTGCAGCAACTAATAGCTACTTTGCAGACTTTTGTTCAAATGTGTGTGAAATCCCATGGGACTTAACAGCTAAGGTCATCAGTCCCTAAGCTTACACACTACTTAACCTAAATTATCCTAAGGACAAACACACACACCCATGCCCGAGGGAGCACTCGAACCTCCGCTGGGACCAGCCGCACAGTCCATGACTGCAGCTCCTGAGACCGGTCGGCTAATCCCGCACGGCTATTTTGCAGACTTGGACAATTCGTATTATTCGGAAGGGATCAACAAATTAGAACAGCGTTGGACGGAATGTGTAAGTCTAAAAGGAGACTATGTCGAAAAATAAAAAAGATTTACCTCAAACACGTAAGTAGTTTTTATTTTTGCATAAACTTTTCAAACGCCCCTCGTATTGTATCGCATACGATATCGTCCCTGTGGGAACGAAAGCGTTGCACAGATAAGCGTCACGTCGTGCTCTCTTTATTACAACGAATCGTATCGCATACACTGGTCAACCATGCAAAATTTTCAAGAATGGAAATGGGTGTTTCTTATGTATTTTACCCACTAGAACAAAAATGTTTTTTAGCGACCTCAGTTTTAAAGTACTGAATTGCATTAGAATTGTTATAAATAGCAAGTTGGTAGATTTCTTAAGAAATGCAACCTATTACGGCCGCCCACATGACGTGACTACCGAAAAGTTTTCCTATAATTAATCTTTTACAACAGGGCAGCAGTGCGTGTGACTCATTGTCTGTTGCTTCTGAATATCATGGTTTCATCAGTCTCGAAGAAATGCTTCCTTTGTTTGGCTGTGCATTCATGAGTGTTGATTAGCGCGATATAAATATACCTTGAGCTGTGCGTTTCGTTTTGCTTTAGTGGTGCATTTGTGTTAGTGTTTGAACAATGTCACGGGTTTGTTTCAATCAACCAAACAACTTTTGCTACATCTGTGGGGAGTACACTATTAAATCATGTAGACGACTTATGACACCCGTAGCGAAGAACTTTTATGATCTTTATGTCGGGTGCAAGCTAGATGATTAAGACCGAAATGGGCACAACATTTATTATCTGCATGAACTGTTCGTCTCATCCTAATGGATGAGTGAAGAAAAAAGTTAAGTTGCAGTGCATTTTGCTATTACAGCGATATGGAGGGAGCCAAACAATCACGCGGATGACTGATACTTCTGCATGGTTGAAATAACAGGGATGAAGTACAAGGATAGTAGGACGACCAAGCATCCCTCCATCAAGTCAGCTACACTCAGTCGCAAAAGTATTCGGACAGTGGGAAGTTTCACAATGAGTACTCGAGAAACCCTTGACTATGAAACCCAAACATATTTATTAGCAATATACATGCGTAACAACATTAATTACAAAAGAATTATTGTATTATTTCGTTTCCAAAACATAAATAACAGAAAAAATAACAAGAAAAATGAAACATCCTGCACACCCTGCTGCTACAAAAGTATTCGGACACTATCCAATAAATGTTCATAAGTTGTACGACGAAAATGTCAATACCTTGTGGGTCCACCTTTCATTTTCAATACCTCCTCCAATGTACTAGGCATACTTTCCACGAGTTTTTTCGTGAAATCTGGGCCTTTATTTGCCCATGGAAGAGCCTAAATAGACTTAGATGTCAAATGGGAAGATCACAGGATAACCTGATCAAGTGGGGATACGCCGAAGAAGAGCCCTGCCAATGTGGAAGAAAACAAACCATGACACACCTGCTGACCTGTCCATCTTTGCTGGCCCCATGCACTTTCCAAGACCTGTGATTGGCCAACGACGCTGCAGTGAAGTGTGCCGAACACTGGAGAGAGATATGAGCCTTGCTTTAGACAATAATGACGACTTACAATATGTGAAGATCATGAATGTATATATGAATGAATAACTATCATTTACTTGTATTTGTAATCTAATATATATAGCGTATTAATTAATTACAGATGTAGCTCAGACACGATTAAATAAATGCCGTTTTCAGGAAATATTACGTAACAGACACATGTCCAACAACAATTCTTCGTATTTGACGCGTGTTTCACGTTGCGACATCGTACCCAGAGTCCCAAATACATTACAAAGTGCAATTTCTGTATATGTTCATGCAGCAAACTGCAAAATTATGCGCCGTTACGTGTTGTCCGAATACTTTTGGGACTGACTATTCGACCCGTACCGCACAGTTCTTCCTTCCCGTTCCTCCAGACACGTGGCCATTGGAAGTTGAAACCCAGGCCGAATATAGTACAGACGCGAGGAATGCAAGCTCTGATTTCGATGACGAAGAAACGAGGCCACATCTCCTGACATAAAAGATTTGAATGACCTGAAACGTCCCCTTTTAATAATTTTACAGGACTGTGCTTATACTGACACACAATATTTTGTTAGCGCAACGCAATCTGACTTTCAAAAAATCCCTACGAAAGAATGGCCCTGACTAACATTAAACTATACCTTTCACAAATCACTTACCTCACAAAAATCTTCGCTGCTCAAGCTACTGCAATACAGCGAGCGCCACTACTGCCAGCTAAATAAAAGATTCAAACTATGGAAGGCACTAACTACTGATAGGGATAGTTAGCAAATGAAAGATATTAATAGAGAACAAACAATGTATTTACCTTGATATCATCATATATAAATATAGCAGTTCATGACAAGTTTCAAAACTCCGCCATCTCTCTCCCCACATCCACCACTGCTGGCGGCTCACCTCCAACTGCCCAACGCTACGCGCTGTTCACAGCCAGCTGCCTAACACTACAATGGCGAGTATTACAACAATGCAAAGCAGCCACAGGCTGCACACAGCACAGACAGTGATTTTCATACAGAGGTGGCGTTACCAATAAAAAAACCTAAACAGCCTACTTACAGACCTTGTTAGCGGCCCGAATCTTTCTAAGCTACAATCTGAACTCTAGGGTCCGTGTTTGAAACAGTGGAATTTACTAGACGAAGATGCTAGGATTGGTTTCTTTCGACGTCGTCAGGCTGTCTTCGCACCATTCTTCGATATAAAGAGTCAATTACTGCAATGACGTGAACTGTCTGTTTAATGTTATGGGAATTAAACACGTATCAGTAGAATGGCGACTATTCGTTGATGGCTCCGAAACTAGTCCCAAAACGGAAGTCCATCACAATAGCAATGTAAAGCCTCATGTTCCCATACCGTAAGTCACTATTTTGAAGGGAACGTACAGCAGTATGGAACCTTTATTTAATAAAGTTCAACGTAACAGTAGGTTAGCGCAGCGCTTGTTGGCGTCTGCCGAGCGCGAGCCGTGGAAGCGGCAGAACTGGGAAATCCCCTTACAGACTTGTAAGGAAAAACAACGACAGAAGCAGCGCAACGTGCGTCTGTCAAGACTTATACATGATCGTCAAAAAATATCAAATAAATGCTCTTGATAAACTTCTAGTCGCTCATTCAGTATATGATACAGGGTTCTTTTGTTATAACTGCAAATTTCTAACCCATTCTCTCCATCTTGAAAATGTCAAGTAATAATCTGAATACTGTAACGTAGCGACATCTCGACTTTTAACACCGCAACACCTGCTCCAATGTAAGGAGCGGCAATTCACGGCCTTGTCCTCGGCGGTCAAGGTCGCTCCATGGTGGCCATGCGGGCGCCGCAGTGCAGATAAATCGCTGCCGATAAACGGCTTGCAGGTGACGACACTTCAAGCTCAGCTGCGGAGAAGCATCTTCCTTAGCAGCCGCGGCGACGCGTGTCACCATCACCAACCAGCAGCGGCAGCGAGGACGTAACGGCATGCAGATCTCGGTGAGTAAGACACTCGCCTGCCATACCTTGCGCCAACGCGTATTGTGCTGTTAGTTTTTTCTGCTTTGCTATACACCATTCGCACAAATTAGACACTGCTATCAGTTCCGTAAGGTCGAATCAAGTGTCAGGAAAACCTGTTTTTTCCCTTGTTTACGTTCTGCCACGTGACTGTTACGTAGACTACCTGTAGTCACATCTACGTCTTCGTTCCGCGGCAGAACGGTTATGGAGCTACAGTCTGATTTTAATTGGTTAATTAGTTAGCATCTGACGTTTAAGATTGAAAGTTACGACTTTGTCGCGACAGGTACTGTCTGCAGTCAGCCACCACATCTTTCCGCATTCCGCAGTGATAGAAAAACGTTTTACAGTCTCCATCTCCTAAAAAAAAAAAATCGTGAAATTTACGAAGTAAGGTACACACTATTTGACCAAAAGTATCCAGACACCTCTACGTAATGTGGAATTGATCACGAGAGGCCAGTAAAAAAGGAAGCCTGGAGTATTGTGTTGTCAGTAAAGAAACAGAATCAGGAGAAGATGTTCGTCAGGAGAGCTCTGTGACTTTGAACAAGGACTAGTAACAAATCCACCAAGACATTTCAACCCTTCCAAAGTTGAAAAAGACGGCTGTTGGTGATGCGAGCGTGAAGTGGAAAAGCGAAGCAACAACCACATCCACATCTACACAATTACTTTGCAATTCACAATTACGTGTCTCGCAGAGTGTTCATCGAACCACTCCTAGTTCTTTCGATGCGAGCTCTAATTACTCATTTTGACACTCTGGGGAGAGAGTTGGTGATTGAAATTTCATGAGAAGGTCCTGTCGCAGCGATAAACGCCGTTGTTTTAATGACTGACACCCCAAAAAATGGAAATGAGCGTATGGCATTGTTGGCCGGAAGGCCCATTTAGGGGAGAAAATGATGATGATGCACACACAACACCCAGTCCCCTCCCGGGAATCTAACCCGGGCCCCTGCGAGGTAGGCGGTAACACTACCACTACGCTACGGAGGCGGACACTACCACCCCAATTCGTTTATCATATCCGTGGCACTCTCTCCCTTATTTCGCGATAATACTCGTACAAAACGAATTCCCCTTCTTTGAACTTTTTCGATGTCCTCTGTCAATCCTATTTGATGTGGCCCCACACCGCACAGAAATACTCCAGAAGAGGGTGGACAAGCTCCTGTAAGCAGTCTCTTTAGTAGACCTGTCATATTTCTAAGTGTTCTGTTAAAAAATCGCAGGTTTTTGTCTTTCCCGACAACATTTTCTATGTGATCGTACCAATTTAAGTTTTTCTTAGTTGTAATCCCCAAGTATTCATTTGAGTTTACAGCTTTAAACGTGTGTGATTTATCGTGTAACTGAAATTTAGCGGATTCTTTTTAGTGCTCACGTAGATGATCCACAATTTTCCTGATTTAGAGTCAATTGTCACTCTTTGCACCATGCATACATCTTTTCCAAATCATTTCGCAGTTCGTTTTGCTCATCTGATGACTTTACATGACGATAAAGACTGCATCATCTGCAAACAATCTAATAGGGCTGCTCAGATTATCTTCTAAATCGTTTATGTAGATCAGGAGCAACACAAGGCCTATAGCACTTCCTTGGACAACGCCAGATTTTGCTTCTGTTTTTACTCGATAATCCCATCAATTATTACGAACTGTGATCTTTCTGAGAGGAAAACGCGAATCCTCTCACACGACTGAGACACTACTGCATAGGCACGCAATTTAATTAGAAGTCGCTTGTGAGGAACAGTGTCGAAAGCTTCCTGGAAATCTAAAAATATGGAATCAATTTGACGTCCGCTGTCGATAGCACTCATTACTTACAAGGGAACCTCCCCATCGCATCCCCCTCAGATTTAGTTACAAGTTGGCATAGTGGATAGGCCTTGAAAAACTGAACACAGATCAATCGAGAAAACAGGAAGAAGTTGTGTGGAACTATGAAAAAAATAAGCAAAATATACAAACTGAGTAGTCCATGCGCAACATAGGCAACATCAAGGATAGTGTAAGTACAAGAGCGCCGTGGTCCCGTGGTTAGCGTGAGCAGCTGCAGTACGAGAGGTCCTTGGTTCTAGTCTTCCCTCGAGTGAAAAAGTTTAATTTTTTATTTTCAGACAATTATTATCTGTCCGTCCGATGCGAGGTAACTGCGCCGTAGTATGGGGACGCTACACCTAAACAAACATCGAAACACACGACGTTAGTCAGTACAGCGCACGGAAGAGAGATTATTCCTGCTAACGAGGCTCCCTGTCTGGCAGTTGCTGTTCGCCACTTTGGACGAGAGTGCATTAAATACGTGAGATGTATTCCGTGGGCAATATGTCTTCGGTTCCCATTGGAGACGCACGTCCTTCCGTCTACTAATCAAACGGTTTTGCGGTGAGGTCGCAAAACGCAAACACTAAACTTATTACAGTTAACAGAGACGTCAATGAACGAACGGATAGATCATAACTTTGCGAAAATAAAGAAAGTTAACTTTTCACTCGAGGGAAGACTTGAACCAAGGACCTCTCATTCTGCAGCTGCTCACGCTAACCACGGGACCACGGCGCTCCTGTGCTTACACCATCCTTGATGTTGCCTATGTTGCGCATGGACTACTCAGTTTGTATATTTTGCTTATTTTTTTCATAGTTCCACACAACTTCTTCCTATTTTCTCGATTGATCTCTATTCAGTTTTTCAAGGCCTATCCACTGTGCCAACTTATAACTAAATCTGAGGGGGGTGCGATGGGGAGGTTCCCTTGTTAGTGACAAAAAAGAACTAGTTGTGTTTCACCAGAATGGTACTTTCTGAATCCGTGTTGGCTATTTGTCAATAAACCGTTTCCTTCGAGGTAATTCATAATGTTCGAGCACAGTATATGTTCCAAAGTCCTACAGCAAATCGAGGTCAGTGATATGGGTCTGTAATTCAGCAGACTACTCCTATTTCCTTTCTTGGGTATCTGTGTGACTCGTGCAACTTTTCAGTCTTTGGGTACATATCTTTCTACGAGCGAGCGCTTGTAAATGTTTGCTAAGTATAGAGCTATTGTATCAGCAGTCACTGAAAGGAACCAGACTGATATAAAATTTTTCGACCGGAAGCCTTGCCTTTCTGAAGTGTTTAGCTGCTTCGCTATACCGATGATATCTATTTCTAAGTTACTCATGTTGGCAGTTGTTCTTATTCGAGTTATGGAATATTTAATTCGTCTTCTTTTGTGAAGGGGATTTCGGAAAACTGTGTTTAGTAACTTTGCTTTAGTGGCAATTTTTACCGCGCAGTGGCCGTATTGATTGAGTCTTGCCCCTGGTGTACGTTACATACGGCCAGAGTCTCCTTGGGTTTCCTGTCACATTTCGAGACAGAGGTTCGTTGTGGAAACTATTAAAAGCATCTAGTCCAGAAGGTCGCGCTTCTGTAAAACTTCGCCAATCTTGGGGATTTTGCGTTCTTTTAAATTTTGCATGTTTTTTTCGTTGCTTCAGCAATAATATTCAGATATGTTTTGTGGACCATGGGGGATCTTATTTGATACATACCTCTCAACTGCCGTCGATACTATTTCTTTGAGTTTAAACCACATCTGATCTACAGATCAGAGTGTGCGTTGATATGAAACTTCCTAGCAAATTAAAACTGTGTGCCAGGCCGAGACTCGAACTCTGCCTTTCGCGGACAAGTGCTCTACCATCTGAGCTACCGAAGCACGACTCATGACCCGTCCTCACAGCTTTACTTCTGCCAGTACCTCGTCTCCTACTTTCCAAACTTCTCGGAAGCTCTCCTGCGAACCTTGCAGAACTAGCACTCCTGGAAGAAAGGATACTGCGGAGACATGGCTTAGCAACAGCCTGGGGGATGTTTCCAGAATGAGATTTTCACTATGCAGCGGAGTATGCGCTGATATGAAACTTCCTGGCAAATTAATCCTTTCTTCCAGGAGTGCTAGTTCTGCAAGGTATGAAAAAGAGCTTCTGTGAAGTTTGGAAAGTAGAAGACGAGGTACTGGCAGAATTGAGGCTGTGAGGACGAGTCGTGAGTCGTGCTTCGGTAGCTCAGACGGTAGAGTACTTGCCCGCGAAAGGCAAAGGTCCCGAGTTCGAGTCTCAGTTCGGCACACAGTTTTAATTTGCTACGAAGTTTCACATCTGATCTACGCTTCCATAGTCAGATTGGAAGGAGAAGAGACTGTCTTACGGGATTTCAAACAATTATCTGTTTTCTTAAACACATGAAGCCAAACCAAGCCCAGGCAGACCACATGTACTGATGGAAATTGATAGTCGAGCATTGTGGAGGATGATAGTAAAAAATCAAATTGCATCAAATCAGTCTAAGGAATCACTCGTGAGTTCCATAGTACTACCAGCTGTCCGGCTAGCTGCTAGCACAATGACTTTACGCAGTGAGTTACAATGAAGAGGGTACAATGTTCAGAAGCTCCTCGTGAACCATATTTTTCTGTAGCCAATGCTAAGCGAGGCTTGACATGATATAAAGAGCGACGCCAGTGGACAATGGATGTCTAGATACGAGTGATTTGGACTGATGAATCACGCTGTACCCCGTGGCATTCAGATGGAAGGGTTTAGGTTTGGCATATGTCTGGAGAAAGTCACCTGCCATCTTTTGCAGCGCCAACAGTGAAGTACGGGGGATACGCCATTAAGATGTGGGGGTGTTTTTCGTGGTTAGGGTGCCATCGCCTTATTGTGCTTAAGAAAACGCGAAATGCGGAAAGATACGAAAACATTTTCCTGCAATGTGTACTGCGTATAGTAAAGGAACAGTTCGGAGATGACTGATTTTATCAACGTGACAATGCTCCCTGTCATAAATTATGTGTGGCTATGGCTTATCGACAATAAATTAAATGGAGTGGCCTGAAATGGACTGGTCTGCCCATAGTCCGAAACTGTACCCAATGGAACACTTTTGGGATTACGGTAGGGGCGTGGTGGTGGTACGTATACCGTGCTCAGCAGTGAGGTCGTCATTGCACCTTTGGGATGAGTTAGAACGTCGACCAGACCGCAACGTCCAACATCACTACATTCTCCAGTTTCGGCTTTTGAGGTGAAATGGGCTGCCATTCCTCCACAGACATTCACAGACCTCATTGAAAGAGTACCGAGTAGAATTTAAGCCGTCACAAAGACGAAGGGTAGACATCCCTCACATTAATGTTCTCTAGCAAGTGTCCAGATACTTTTGATCAGGTAGTGCAGATCTCTGTAGTGCCTCTAAGCAGGTGAAAAATTTGTTCTTACTTTTAATTACGGCGAGAGTTAAGTTTTGAAACAGGTGAAATTACCCGGTACGGGAAACCCCTAAAATAACTGAACTCACTGACGTCATTTCTTTTTTCACTGGTTACCAAACCACTTCCCTTGGCAACGAATCTTTCCGAAGTGGCGTATCACGTTGTGTTCGTCATCTGTTGTCGTGACAGGAAGATCTGTGCGTTATCTTTAGGTGTTGCTATCGGTCGTCACCTACTGTAATGTTAACGATGAAATTTGGGATGGCTGTGTATTCTGTGATAAGAACACCTGCATTGGGCTCGGCTAATGGAGAAAATCTCCGGAAATGGGACAAATCCCAAGGAACTATGCCGAAATTCAGTAGTTTCGTATTTTGATAATTGATGAAAAATAGGGCAATTTTTAAGAACGGAGGATGTTTTAAAATAGTAGTAATAACGAGCTTATCACTCTGAATGACTAGAAAACGCGTACCTGCTTTTAATAGAGAACCGCGGCACACTTGGAGTGGTGTAAACATTATATTTGTCACTGACACCCCACTTTGACAAGAAGTGATGAGTTTTTTTCTTGTAGCACCTAATTATAAAAAATGTTCACATAGCATGTCTTGTATTTTATCATTATGATCACGTTAACTGTCTATATCAAAAAGCGGTTTCTTTCTTTAGTCCACTGATATGTTATTAAGTAAACAAATCTTTCATATTTCGCATTGTGGCTTGGATGAAGAAATTGGAACTGGCAAATTTTTAAAACTTCGGACAAAGGCTTGGTGCATAAGACTTTTTGCAGCTGAATAATTTACATTATTTTTTATCTAAAGTTAACTTCCTTTCCGTGCCACAATATTATGCAGCTGACGTAAAGCTGTACTCTAGAGAATTGGTCAAACAACTTAGAATCATCATACTAATTCTCTTGTACGTATTCCATTCATGGCAGCACGCCGTCAAAGGTAATGTTTGTTATGTTTATAAATTTCATCAATGGGAAACACTTAAATTCTTCCAGAGAGTCTAACAATCTGCTTCAATACGTAATGAGAGTATCACAGAAGCTGTACAAGTTTTCACCTGGAATGTTGCATTTCTTTTCAAATTCGTATTCTGTACGACAGTTCAAAGACTTATTTTTAATGGCAGTAACTTAATTTTCAGCTTATCATTTAGAAAAACAAGAACAGGCAAAACTGTGTCACGTACTTCCAATATTTTCTCTTTCCATTGCTGAGATACTGAAATGGAATAGAAACATGGTGCAGATAAGGAACCAAAGATACAATTCCAAGAAGTCATTTTCAAAGAATGTCCTTATAATTACACATTTAGAGAGTTCCGAGAGAAAGTACGTCTTCACAGCATGGAACATTTTGTTATGCGTCTCTAGAGCAGGTAATAAGTTCAACCATCTAGTTTTGCAAGAATACGAAAACTGGTAAGTAATACCAAGAAATTCACAGAAATACTTAAGTTCCAATGTCCTAAATGCGAGATAGCAAAGCAGTTGAAAATCTTCTGTGTCCTGCTTTCTACATCGATCTGTTACGTATCAATACACTGCTGGAGGCAATTGTGCAAAATACGGACCGGACAGCCAAGCTCTTTGGGGTAAGTAATGTTTCAGTGATGAAAATATTTTATTCTCTTCGGGACAAGCACGACCCCCGAAATTTACGTTGGTATAATTCCCAGAAAAAGCAAGGCATTTTGAATAAATCTAACAGTTGCGTAAGGTTTCAGAAATGTATTCATGTAATGTTCCTCATTCTTCGTTAGGACGTCTCACTCAAGGATTTCCATTTGGATACCAATCAAAATACTGTATAATTACAGGAAATAATTTCAGAGATGCATGGTTACTAGCGTCAGTAGACACACGAGTCCTGCCAGGAGAACTAAATTTTATAATTGACAGAAAAAACTTCTCATATCCCAGAAGATCATAGAAGTGTATGATAATACTGTAATCAATATAAATTCTGTTCCTCAAATTCCACGGGGGGAGAGGCAAGGGGCAAGTGCTTCCCTTGATCCTTCCTTTTCTCTCCCTTGCGGTCGCCTGTACTAACAAGGGAACCTCCCCATCGCACCCCCCTCAGATTTAGTTATAAGTTGGCACAGGGATAGGCCTTAAAAATCTGAACACAGATCAATCGAGAAAACTGGAAGAAGTTGTGTGGAACCATGAAAAAAATAAGCAAAATATACAAGGGGCAAGGTAGGCAACATCAAGGATAGTGTCAGCTTACGAGCGCCGTGGTCCCGCGGTTAGCGTGAGCAGCTGCGGAACGAGAGGTCCTTGGTTCAAATCTTCTCTCGAGTGAAAAGTTTAATTTTTTATTTTCAGATAATTATCAAAGTTCAGTCACTCACACATAATCAACTTCGCTCTCCAAAATTCCAGGATATGTTCATATTTGCTTGGATATATACAGGATTTGACGGTCTACGCACGGAAACATTTGAAAACGCAAAAAACATATGTTTTGACAGAGCACAGGGAAAACTGTGCGACTGTGAAACTGTTGTATTCATTTGTTGCAGTTTATGTGACAAACTCTTATGTTTTCAACACTTTTTTGGGAGTGATTATCACATCCACAAGAAAACCTAAATCGAGCAAGGTAGAAGAATCTTTTTACCCATTCGCCAAGTGTGCAAGTTAGGTGGGTCGACAACATATTCCTGTCATGTGACGCACATTCCGTCACCAGTGTCGTAAAGAATATACCAGACGTGTTTTCCTGTAGAGAAATCGGTTGACCTATGACCTTGCGATCAAATGTTTTCGGTTCCTATTGGAGAGGCACGTCCTTTCGTCTACTAATAGCACGGTTTTGCGGTGCGGTCGCAAAACACAGACACTAAACTTATTACAGTGAACAGAGACGTCAATGAATGAACAGACAGATCGTAACTTTGCGAAAATAAAGAAAGTAAAATTTTCACTCGAGGGAGGACTCGAACCAAGGAGTTGCTCACTCTAACCACGGGACCACGGCGCTCATCAGCCAACATTGTCCTAGATGTTACCTATCTTGCACATGGACTACTCAGTTTGTATAATTTGCTTATTTTTTCATAGTTCCACACAACTTCTTCCTGTTTTCTCGATTGATCTGTGTTCAGTTTTTCAAGGCCTATCCATTGTGTCAATTTATAACTAAATTTGAGGGGGGTGCGATGGGAAGGTTCCCTTGTAAGAAAAAATTGAAAAATGAATGGGAATTTTTTATCATCCCCCTTAGAGTCATAATCTAATGCTGAGTGACAATCATCTTTTGAGACGTCTCAAGTACAGGATTTAGATCTAGTTGGTTTGAGGACTGTAAGCAAGTGACAGTTTGAAACGGAATGGTGATTACGCACAAAAATAAATACGTAAACTTTTCAATAATAAAAATGTTTGTCATTTTTAAATTCTTTTCATTTGGTTGCTGAACGGTGGTTATTTCTGAAGCGCACCTCGTACGTAGAAGAATGTGGTAACAGCGTCTTTGTAACCAAAAGTTCGGCTGAACACGAGAGCACGTCAGTCGAAATCTTTCCGAAGCAGACTTAATTTTTTTCTCGTTATCTCACACTGTGACCTTGCAGCCAAGAAAGTTGCGCCGCCACTGCAGCCGAGGTCGTTAATGCACGCTAGCGCCGTATCGTTCGACCCAGGGCAGGGCCGTACCGAGGCGATCCTGCGCGTGCCCCTCGCAGAACTGCCAAAAATTCCGCTCTCGCGCCCCCTCTCTCCTCCTACAAAACCACCTTTCAGTAAGTTTTTTGCACATGTAGCAAATTTTATAATACTGCAATTGGGTTTAATAAACCTCAAGTGTTACTAAAAAATATTACCTAAATGAACCATACTAATCGCAAATACTGCACCAAATGAAGCATACTAATCGCAAATACTGCACCAACAAATTAGAAAAAAAAAGCTGCAGGTCATTCCCGTTTTCAAGAAGGGTCATCGAACAGACGCATAAAACTATATGCCGATCTCGCCGGCGTCGGTCTGTTGCAGAATTTTGGAACATGTTTTTTGCTCTCGTATTATGACATTTCTATCGAGACTGGTCATCTAGTGGTAAAGTGCGAACTTGGAAACCGTAAGGTTACGAGATCGAATCCCGGTAAGACACCGGAATTTTTTCAGTCTGCCTTTACGCTCCCCTCCACATTCCAATGATGCGAAGAAATGTCAAGGACGAGACGTGAGGCGGACAAATCAAATTGAAAGAGTCACAGAGCTTGATGAGTCACAAACTGAAATAAATTGTAAAATCATGTCATATAAATGTATCTTCTAGAGACAACGTCTCCTGTGTAGGAATCAACATGGAATCCGAAAACAAAGATAGTGTGAAACACAGCTCGCTTTGTTCCGCCACGAGACCCAGAAAGCATCCGAAATATGTTCAATACAGTTCCGCACTACTACCTAATGAACAAAATCCTAGTGTCGGGAATATCCGACTAGCTATGAGATTTAGCTGACAGCATCCATCCATCTTAGACCAACGTGAAAAACTAATGTTTCTCACATCAATGGGAGAGAAAACAGAGTCATTCAAAAATACCCACAAGCAAAATGGAACACCATCTGGCGAAATATCCATAGCTCTTTTTACATGGTATCTAATCATCAACGACAAAGTTCCAACCACCGAAAAACCCCACAACGTCCACACGAGCCCCACACCTCCTGTACGATATGTGGTCACGTGCACACCTTAATTCATAGGTTCACCTATGGTACAGCTGGACTTATCACGGCACACATGCGAAGCAGACTGCCGATAACTGACCACACGGTTGCGGACAACGTCGACATCATGGAATTAACCAGACCAGAAAAAATACGATATCCACGCAGGAAGCAAAATGCCGCCATTTGGATTTTAGGTCAACCGCTGCTTATATTATCAATCATCGTCATACAACACTTGAAGAATAGTGCGCATATATGGAATACGAACATGCAAAGATAAGAGGACAAAGGGATTACGTCGACACGTATGGTAGCATGTTGAAAATTATGGTGCAGATACGAATCAATTTATTTAAGTCACTATTTAGTACAAAACAACGTATCACAACAGCACGGAAAAACCAGCAAAACTTACAGAACTATCCTATGTTAACACAATTATTATTTCTAATTTCTTAGTTTGGCAAGCAGCCAATTTTAGTTTCCACATGAAGAGATTTTCAATCATGAGGAGATTACTTGTCATCTACCTGGAGGCAGATATCACTTGTCATACAAATTTGGCACTGTTGTTTTTGTTACAGAAAAGGGTAAGAAAAATACAAGAAGACAAAAAAGACAAATTTCTGTTCCACAACTATCCAGGAGAAGATTATTTTGTGAACAATAGTAGGGTACTGCTTAAAATTTAATAGCTCCTGTCTCTACCATTACAAATACCAACATCCTATATATGTAAGGCTAATAGACTTTCAACAAGAGCATTTCAATATTTTAAAACTAAACAGCCCCTTGTGGTTTAGTGTATTGGTGTAATATTAAAAATTTCAAAAACGCTATTTCATAAGATCCATATGTTGCCGTCTATATACAAGTTATTAATTTATCCTCTTGTTCAATGATGGAAATGGAACAGTTTACTACAAGGAAAGGAATTCTTCACTTAAAGTACTGTTTAACATAAAACTATTGGCTCAAGTGCAAAAATAATTTTGGTGAAGGTACTTATTCTTATAAATTGTTAACTGTTTTGTGTTTAACGCATAAGTATATGTTGACAAATAAAGAACATTTTCTTATAAAATAAACTAAAATGCAGTTTGCACATTTAACTATAAAATATTTCCGCTATGAATCTAGCACTTATTGTTCAAAAATGTTAATTGTGTGCTTATTCATGTATGTATGTATTTAAAAAAAAACACACAAGATGACTTTCTAGCAAACAGAACTCAGCATTTCATTCTTAAAGGAGACAAATCCTCCGACGTAAAAATAGCTTCGCACGTGCCCCAAGGGAGGGTTAAACACCATAACTGTCACAATGTATATAAAAGACCTACTGGATAACGTTGAAAGTTCCATAAACCTTTTCGTGGATGATGCTGTTGCATACAGAGAAGTACAATGCAAAAAAAGAAAAAAAATTGCAGCGAAATGCAGGAAGACCTGCAGAAGATCGACGCTTGGTTCAGGGTTTGGCAATTGACCCTCGACATAAAAAAAAAAAATATATAACATGTTGCGGATAAACAGGCAGGAAGATCCAACATTGCATGCTTGCATCCATTAAATATCTAGGAGTGGGCCTTTTTTTCTTTTTTTTAATACAAATATCATGCAACGCAGACGCCGTACTGTGGTTCATCGAAAGAATATTCAGAAAGTGTAGTCCATCCATAAAACACGAAGGAATTATCCGAATGGAACGGAAACCGGTAGATGTGATGTACAGACAAATGGTTACAATGTCAGAAAAACTGGATGATTTATTCAAGAGACAAGCTTAACAAATTAAGCAAGTCAATAACGCGTCTGTCCACCTTTGGCCCTTATGCAAGAAGTTTTGGTTTGGCATTGATTGTTAAGAGTTTTTGATGTCCTCCTGAGAGATATCGTGCCAGATTCTCTCCATTTCACGCGTTATATCGTGAAAATGGCTCAAATGGCTCCAAGCACTATGGTACTTAACATCTTAGGTCATCATCGGTCCCCTACACTTAGAACTACTTAAACCTAACTAACCTAAGGACATCACACACATCCATGCCCGAGGCAGGATTCGAACCTGCAACCGTAGCAGCAGCGTGCTTCCGGACTGAAGCGCCTGGAACCGCTCGGCCACTACGGCCGTCGTCGAGAAAATCCCGAGCTGATTGGAGGGCCCTGCCCGTAAAGCGACAGTAAAGTTGGTATCTCATCACTGTGTGGGACGTCTCCAGACACATCTTCGACCTCGAATCTCATTGTCTCGAGAAGACTTGTCTTCAGTGATGAGTCCCACTTCTAAATGAGCCCCGATGACCATCGGAGACGTTATCTGGAGGCGTCCAGGACAGCGGTTCGATACCATTCTGACTGTCGCCCGTCATATAACCCGACAACTTGGAGTGATAGTATGGAGTGCCGTTTCTTCTCACAACTGGACCTGTTTGGTTTTCATCCGTGGCACCCTTGCAGCAGAGCGGTACGTCGACGATATTCTACGCCCGGTTTTGTTGCTCTTCATGGCCATCCTGCGCTCACAGCAAGGTGACGCCCGCTCGCACACGGTGACAGTTTCTGCTGCTTGTCTTCGCGCTTGCCAAACCCTACCGTTGCTACCAAGTTCGTCGGATCACTCCCCAATGGAGAACGTTTGGAGCACTATGAGCAGGGCCCTCCAAAAATCTCGGGATTTTGACCACCTAATGCGCTAATTGTGCAGAATTTGGTACGATATACCTCAGGAGGATATTCAACAACTTTATCAATCAATGACAAGCCGAAGAACTGCTTGTATAAGGACCAGAGATGGACCAACGCGTTACTGTCTTGCTCAATTTGTGATGCTCTTTCTCTTGAATAAATCATCCAATATTTCTGAAACTGTAAGCTTTTATTTGTCTGTACATGTAAATCACATCAACCGATTTCCGTCCCATTCAGGAAATTTCTTCGTGCTGCGTCGTGTTTTTTCTGTCTAAGAGGGTATATAAGAGTCTGTGTGAAGGTACTATACATTGCTTTTAGTACGATATGTTATGAGCAGACTTAATTTTCTCCCCACAGTTTATTAACAGTCCTCAGTCAGCAGGAATCGGCAAAAATTAAGAATCGCATGCCTTCGATCAAACAGCACATTTGCTTCATCTTAGGTTCGCCGATCTTTGAGATCCTATTACTCGGTATAGCAACAGCAGCAAGATGCCCATTACTGAACGTGAACGAGTTGTGCAGACGGCAGCTGTGTGAACCAAGCGCACTTTTGCCATATAAACAACGTTAGCGGTAGACACCTGTTCGGTATCAGTCGTTTCCATAGGATGCTGCTTGGAAGAAATAACACCGAAATAACAGTTTGCAAAATGGTTCAAATGGCTCTGTGTACTATCAGACTTAACATCTGACGTCATCAGTCCCCTAGAACTTGGAACTGCTTAAACCCAACTAACCAAAGGACATCACACACATCTATGCCCGAGGCAGGATTCGAACCTGCGACCGTAGCAGTCGAGCGGTTCCGGACTGAAGCACCTAGAACCGCTCGGTCACAGCGGCCGGCTAACAGTTTGCAGCCGCGAGCCGAGAAAATGGTGTTGTCTTATGCAGATGACAGGAAAGCGAGCTTTTGCGGCCCCTCTGTGTCTGCGCCCTTGGCGACGGTCTACCTCACAACTCCCTCTGTACGGCTCAGCTGGTGATAACTGGTCCTTAGAGTGCCGACTGCATTACTGTACATGTAGAAATGTTGATACAATAATCCACAAATTTACTTGTCGTCACGCAGGTAACACGTCGCATTTCCTGCCTCAGAAAATGGCGGTGATCGACATGACAACTCGCAAATGAAGATATAGCGCAACTGATATGATCCGAAGCTCTGGCCTCCATCTTACCTACCTGTGCCCCGAATCCCATATTTTTCTACGAACTACCCTCCCACATTATGCTTATCCCACCATCATAGCCGCCTAAACCAAGTATCTCCACAAACTCTTTAACTATCCCAAAGGACCAATACACCTTCCCTCTCCCCATTCAAAGACAAAGCAGTCTCATACTTACGCAAATAGCGTAGGGGAGCACATGCAGAAATCCTGCTTCGCCTTTGTGGGCAACGTCTTAGTGAGGGAGGTTTGCCATTGCCTTCCTCCGACCTGTTATGAAGTGTCAATGGTGTATCTGTGTCGTGTGGATGAGTGCTTGTACAGTATAGCGATGGGTTCGTGTTGTTGTGGATGGAGGGAAGGGGACTTCACTTATCGACTACACTTCTCGAACAGCACCAAGGGACCAGCCAAGTTTAACGTCCCCGTCCAGTGGATCACCATCAACAGCGTCACATGGCCTCATTTCATGAAACACTGGGCAATCGGCGATCAAGCACTTTAAGCCGCCTCCACCTCTCCTCCATTTGTCATCAAATACTGACACTGAAAATTCTGCACCACCAGCATACATCCAAGTCGCCTGCCACCCCAGAAGCGTGCATTAGCGTCCTCGGCTACAAAGGTAGGTCCCCTCCCTATGACTCATATCAAATGCAGGTGCCTCCGAAGAGCCATTTAAGTCCAAGATACGCATATAAAATATTGTCAAACATTCAAATAATGCAATTTAATACTAATTACTACGTGAATTACACAGCAGGTAATAAGGAAGTTCTGATTAGAAGCTAAAGATTTAATTTTTTTTTGTTGACACTGAAGCCTCTTCTTAGCTAAATTCTTTAAATACTACCAATGTTCACAATAATTTACATTTGCCTCATATTCTGTTCGTATTGATTGTATTATTTCAAAGTTTGCAGTATAATATGTCAGCAACATCGTTTGTAGTTACAAGAAATTATGCAGTCGTTTACTACAAATGTAAACATATACTGATTTTCAACCCTAGCAATCATTTTGAGCTATGTGGATACTATTAAATGAAAATATATTTAATCTGTAACTTTAATTTATGTTAGGAAAACGACTCAACTTATATTTTGCTTATAAATTAATCAAATCTAATTCGCATTTTTAATTTCCGTATATTATCTTGTTCCACGCTTCTAAATTGTTTACTTCACCAACTACCTATACGTACCCATCAGAAAATGATGTACCTAAATTACGCTGTCCACAGTTTCTCTCTGCGTACTAATTTTCTTACCTATGTTGGTAAATACTATTGACTGTTATTAAAAGTATAAACAGAGTGCAACAGTATTGTCGTTACAGAGATTGTAGCCAGTTTACAGACTCAAGACGTAGTCAGCTTGTGACGCCAATTGTTTATTGCTACACACCACCTACGCAATAATAAAAGAATTCATTGCAATTCGTAAACTTCCACTGATGATTTCCATGATGTGGCAAGATTGCTACGACTTCTTACAGCAACATACGCGGAAGAGCCAAAGAAACTGTTACTCCTGCCTAATATCGTGTAGGGTCCCCGCGAGCACGCAAAAGTGCCGCAATACGACGTGAAATGGACTCAACTAATGTCTGTAGTAGTGCTGGAGGGAACTGACACTATGAATCCTGCAGGGCTGTCCATAAATCCGTAAGAGCACGAGGGGGTGGAGATCTCTTCTGAACAGCACTTCGCAAGGCATCCCAAATATGCTCAATAATGTTCATGTCTGGGAGTTTGGTGGCCAGTGGAAGAGTTTAAACTCAGAAGAGAGTTCCTGGAGCCACTGTGTAGCAATTCTCAACGTATAGGATGTCGCATCGCCCTGCTGGAATTGCCCAAGTCCGTCGGAATGCACAATCGACATGAATGGATGCAGGTGATCAGATAGGATGCTTAGGTACGTGTCACCTGTCAGAGTCGTATCTAGACGTATCAGGTGTCCCATATTACTCCAACTACAAACGCCCCTCACCAGCTTGAACTGTCCCCTGCTGACATGCATGGTTCAAATGGCTCTGAGCACTATGGGACTCAACTGCTGAGGTCATTAGTCCCCTAGAACTTAGAACTAGTTAAACCTAACTAACCTAAGGACATCACAAACATCCATGCCCGAGGCAGGATTCGAACCTGCGACCGTAGCGGTCCTGCGGTTCCAGACTGCAGCGCCTTTAACCGCACGGCCACTTCGGCCGGCGCTGACATGCATGGTCCATGGATTCATGAGGTTGTCTCCACACCAGTACACGTCCATCGTCTCGATACAGTTTGAAATGAGACTCGTCCAACCAGACAACATGTTTCCAGTCATCAACAGTCCAATTGGTGTTGACGGGAGGAGGCGAGGCGTAAGGCTTTGTGTCATGCAGTCATCAATGGTACACGAGTGGGTCTCCGGCTCCGACAGCCCGTATTGATGATGTGTCGTTGAATGGTTCGTACGCTGACACTTGTTGATGGCCCAGCACAGAAATCTGCAGAAATTTGCGGAAAGGTTGCACTTCTGTCACGTTGAACGATTCTCTTCAGTCGTCGTTAGTACCGTTCTTGCAGGATCTTTTTCCGGCCGCAGCGATGTCAGAGATTTGATGTTTTACCGTATTCCTGATATTCACGGTACATTCCTGAAATGGTCGTACGGGAAAATCCCCATTTCATCACTAACTCGGAGATGCTTTGTACCATCGCTCGTGCACCGACTATAACACCACGTTCAATCTCGCTTAAGTCTTGATAACCTCCCGTTTTAGCAGCGGTAACCGATCTAACAACTGCGCCAGATACTTGTCTTACATAGGCGTTGCCGACCGCAGCGCCGTTTTCTGCCTGTTTATGGGGTATATACCTGTATTTCAATAAGCATGGCTATACCAGTTTCTTTGGCGCTTCGGCGTATTACGGACAACAGGACATCAGCAGCAAATCAGATATGAAGATCGAAAAGTTGACTATTAAATGCTACCGCTGATTTCAGATTACCCACAATATTTATTGACTTTTTAATTGTTATTAGTTTCAGTCTAAATTTTCGGTACAAGCACATCGTGTTCTGTACCTGACGGAGGAACCTTTTTTAATATTCATTTTTGGTGAGACTACGCAATGAAATTTCAAAGCGAACGTTACTATTTAGCAGTTTTAAATAATTACATTCATTCACATTCCCAGTAGTAATGTTACTCCTCCCGTCACGTAGTATGAGTTAAGTGTAGCATAGCGCAGTGTTTTAGTTCTGTCGCAAACCATTCTCACTATTTTTAAATGCTACACAGCTTTTCCTGGGTGTTATTTTAAATATCACGAACTAAAAGCGTCTTTTCAAGTATTTTAAAAACATCTGTATATAGTTCATCGTTTTAAAATTTTTATTCCATCTTTGTACCAAATCTATGGCCGGGCGACCCGTCTAGCGTAGCGGTAATTTTATTTATGAGCCACTGCATAGAGTTATGATTGAATTCAGAAAACAACGTTAGGTAACGAAATATGAAGTCCAAATTCTAGATAACCTAAACGAAAGAAGCAGCGCACGTCATGGAAGTTTTCAAGAAGCGCGACTTAATCGGCAAATAACATCATAGTTCAACTAATTTGCGTGACGTATTCATAAATTACATACATAAACTTTCCTCGTGAATCGGTCTATGTATTAGCGAAAACCATATGAAAAATCCCTAAAGTAGTTCCTGAGCTTAGCCTCCACATACAGGCAGAAAAACGCGACAGAGAACTTCAATTTAGTAATGTAGTAATACGTAGTGATAGAAAATAGGCATTACAGTTTGTCAAGTAGGCTGTCTAGCGTTTGCTTTAGCGTAATGAAGTGGTGGCGGTCGTGACAGTAGTACATGGTGCAGTCGCATTAACGTGACCATCGGTGCCGCATTAGACGTGGAGTGTATACAGGGTGTTACAAAAAGGTACGGCAAACTTTCAGGAAACATTCCTCTCACACAAATAAAGAAAAGATGTTATGTGGACATGTGTCCGGAAACGCTTAATTTCCATGTTAGAGCTCATTTTAGTTTCGTCAGTATGTACTGTACTTCCTCGATTCACCGCCAGTTGGCCCAATTGAAGGAATGTAATGTTGATTTCGGTGCTTGTGTTGACATGCGACTCATTGCTCTATAATACTAGCATCAAGCACATCAGTACGTAGCATCAACAGGTTAGTGTTCATCACGAACGTGGTTTTGCAGTCAGTGCAATGTCTACAAATGCGGAGTTGGCAGATGCCCATTTGATGTATGGATTAGCACGGGGCAATAGCCGTGGCGCGGTACGTTTGTATCGAGACAGATTTCCAGAACGAAGGTGTCCCGACAGGAAGACGTTCGAAGCAATTGATCTTCGTCTTAGGGAGCACGGAACATTCCATCCTATGACTCGCGGCTGGGGAAGACCTAGAACGACGAGGACACCTGCAATGGACGAGGCAATTCTTCGTGCAGTTGACGATAACCCTAATGTCAGCGTCAGAGAAGTTGCTGCTGTACAAGGTAACGTTGACCACGTCACTGTACGGAGAGTGCTACGGGAGAACCAGTTGTTTCCGTACCATGTACAGTGTGTGCAGGCACTATCAGCAGCTGATTGGCCTCCACGGGTACACTTTTGCGAATGGTTCATCCAACAATGTGTCAATCCTCATTTTAGTGCAAATGTTCTCTTTGCGGATGAGGCTTCATTGCAACGTGATCAAATTGTAAATTTTCACAATCAACATGTGTGGGCTGACGAGAATCCGCACACAATTATGCAATCACGTCATCAACACAGATTTTCTGTGAACGTTTGGGCAGGCATTGTTGGTGATGTCTTGATTGGGCCCCATGTTCTTCCACCTACGCTCAATGGAGCACGTTATGATGATTTCATACGGGATACTATACCTCTGCTGCTAGAACATGTGCCTTTACAAGTACAACACAACATGTGGTTCATGCACGATGGAGTTCCTGCACATTTCAGTCGAAGTGTTCGTACGCTTCTCAACAACAGATTCGGTGACCGATGGATTGGTAGAGGCGGACCAATTCCATGGCCTCCACGCTCTCCTGACCTCAACCCCCTTGACTTTCAATTATGGGGGCATTTGAAAGCTCTTGTCTACGCAACCCCGGTACCAAATGTAGAGACGCTTCGTGCTCGTATTGTGGACGGCTGTAATACAATACGCCATTCTCCAGGGCTGCATCAGCGCGTCAGGGATTCCATGCGACGGAGGGTGGATGCATGTACCCTCGCTAATGGAGGACATTTTGAACATTTACTGTAACAGAGTGTTTGAAGTCACGCTGGTACGTTCTGTTGCTGTGTGTTTCCATTCCATGATTAATGTGATTTGAAGAGAAGTAATAAAATGAGCTCTAACATGGAAAGTAATCGTTTCCGGACACATGTCCACATAACATATTTTCTTTCTATATGTGTGAGGAATGTTTCCTGAAAGTTTGGCCGTACCTTTTTGTAACACCCTGTATAAAGCGTGTCGGGGGACGCGCACAACAGTGTAGTTGTTAGCGTATTGCGGAAACGGAGCTGTCTATCTGGCGACCAAAACAGCGTAATTGTTGGCTTTCGGGCCCAGGGTGAAAGCATTTCCGAAACGGCGCAGTTTGTAAACTGTTCCCGTGCCGCCGTGTTTTAAGCGGACCGTGTATGGCAAAATGGCGCTATCCAAAACCGGCGGCGAGGCAGCTGCGATGTACCACGGGCCATATATAACAGAGGTGAACGACGGTTCCGGAGATGTATACGAGCGAACAGACGTGCAACTGTTAAATAACTGACCGCTGAAATGAACCAAGGGACTCTAACGCCCATTCAGCGAACATTGCTGCGCATGAGCCTCCGCATCCGGCGCTTTGTTCATGCATCCATGCTGACTGCTATCCATCGGCGACGAAGGCTTGAGTTTGTACTCCAGGATCGCAACTGCACGTCCACTGAGTGGCGATAGGTGGCCTTTCCAGATGAATCATATTTTACGCTCCACCGGACAGATGGCCGTTGGCGTGTAAGGCGTGAAACGTCTAAAAGCAAACATCCTGCAACAATCGTCGGGAAGGTTCAAGCAGGAGGAGGAAGCTTTATGGTCTGGGGAATGTTTTTGTGATGTTCCCTGCGTGATCTCGTTATTCTGGAACGCACAACGTGTCAACACAAGTAAGCATCTATTCTTGGAGACGATGTCCACCCCTAAATGCAGTTTGATTTTCCTCGGCACGACATCATCTACCAGCAGGACAATGCAACGTGTCACGCAGCTCGCAGTGTACGTGCGCGGTTCGAAGAGCGAGGGGATTAGTTGACCATACTTCCGAGGCCGCCAAACTCCCTGGATATAAACCCAATCGAGCGTATGTGGGTCCACCTTGATCGGACTGTACGTGCCATAAATCCTCAGCCGAGAAACTTAGCGCAGCTGGCCACGGTACTGGAGTCACCATGGCTCCATATCCCTTATCGCTACTTTCCAGAACCTCACTGATTCTCTTCCTGGGCGTCTCGCGGTGGTCCGCGCTGCAAAAGATTTTGAGAGGTAATCACATTGATGTTTTGGACAGTGCAGTAATCCTAGGTTTCAGCGATGGCCCTATTTGAGTGGGGAGAGATACGCCCCATTATCCAAGGAGATTACAACAGCGTATCCGTTGACCCCTGCTATCAGAGACGGCAAAGAAAACTTCATAACTTGTGCCAGAGATTTGTTTCCGGCTCTTAAATTCGCCGCCCATTCTTGTCGATGCGTCTTCGTTTTGTTTGAACTATAAACCGATTTAGTCTGGCACGTGTGTGTGTTATCACATCACCGGAAACGCTAGTGCCTATCGCTAAGATATTGCATGTGCAGATAGCTACTTTCTGGAACAGTCTCCTTCGGACTTCGGCACCTCATCAATCAGTTTTTCTACACAATACTTCTGAAAGCCGCGGGAAAACATTCCACTCAGCATCTGGACCGTGGCTATCGGCTTTGCTAATCCCCGTAATTTAATCAGACAACGGCGATATTGTCCAGCGTCGGAGAAAAACGTCAGCAAGAAGGGGACACTTCACAGTGAACAATACGCGAAAAAAAATTACAACGAACCAGCGGGAAAACGTTCCTATTGGAGCACCAAAAATGCGCATATGTTCCTGTTTATTTAGAAGAATCATAAAAGTGGTTTTTATACCGCCTGGAAGGCGGCGCGTGGGTCTGCTCCTACAATTTAGAAGGTAGGCCGAATGTAGGAATCTATGAGGAGCAGGTGAGGTAGAACTCTCGGTACTGCAGTAAAGTAAAAGTGGTTTTACTATATCTCAACACAATAAGAAAGGTGAACACATAACTTTGTACTGAGAAGCACGTAGGTGCAAAGCCGGATGTATCAAAGCTAACAAAAGTTACACAGGCAAAATCTGTAGTGGCTCGTCCACTATGAAAATGAAACAATGTTGCTAGGTCGTCTCCTCGTGATCAAATGGGCTGAATCTGAAGCGGCGCTCGTAGAGCTGCACAGCGCCGGCTAGAGGGCGCTGCCGTCGGCGAACATCTTTCACTCTCGTAGTGCCAACCTAAGAAATTGTACCTACGCCGTGGGATCGTAGCTATCGATACCACAAGTGGGGTACCTGGTCCTCATTCTATTTTCTTTAGCACCCTTTAAAATGTTCCCAAAAGTTTTGGCATGCGAACATATTCGCGCTCTTTTTCATTATGCAACTCTAACTTCGACAAGCTCCTCGAACTGTCACTCGCTCATGCCCATCATTCAATCACTTGAAGTAGCTCCTACCCATCTACTACCACTTGCCTATTTTCACTCACTCATTCAGCCATTCATTGTCATCATCTCTTTGGGACTCTCCATCTGTCCCCGTCTCCTGTCCCACAGCGACAGACTACTTCGTTCTGTTCTGTTAAGCCTCTTGTCACTGTCTCCCTCTTGCTGTCTCTTACTGCCATCATTCATTCCTTTCCACTGTTGCTGTCTCTTCTCACTGTAAGTATCTGTCTCTTCGTCGTTGTCACTGTCTTACACTCCGTGTCTCATTATCACCGGCTCTCAACCATATCCATTTTCTCCTTCTCTTCATTCTCCTCCCAATGGCACTGTCCTCTTTACTCTTTTCGTAGCACTGTTCTTTCAATATCTACTATGCTCCTCCGCCACTGTCTCCCTCTCTTTCTCTCAAACTGCCATTGTCTCCTTCCCTCTTTCTATACCACAACCATTGTCTACTAGCTTCCTAAATTTATTACTTTTCCGTCTCTTGCCTACCGCTACTGTCTCTTCTCTCAGCATAAAAAAGCGCGAATATGGTCGCATGCAAAAATTTTTGGGAAAATTTTTAAAGGTGCTGAGGAACGTAGAATGAGGCAGCTGATACCCCACTTTTATGAGTCATTTAAATAAATAGGTACACATTCGCATTTTTTGTGTTCCGATAGGAGCATTTTCTGCTGGTTCACTTCTTTTCCTTGCTGCAGCAGGGCATGTCAGTCATATGGATAGAAATATATTGGTCAGTAAAATTCTGATAGTTTACCTATATGAAATTGAAATAACGCGAAACTCTCAGACTGGATTTTATGTGCAAAACAAATTTGCATGTGCTTCAGTACTACAACATGGGGTTCCCAGAACGCTTATCATGATAACGGACACACTTTATAGATTATTTCCCCTGCTGCTTCGCTTTATAAACTACGTTTTCGCCCCACACCGGATTTTACGTGTACACGTAGGGTAACTTTTAACCTCTAAATCTCGGGAACGGATAAAGATAACAACAAAATTTTAAAGCTTGTTCAAGATTTTAGGTACATATCTTAAAAATTACAGCCATTTTCTGCGCTTAGTCGTCTTTGAATCCATGCCTACGTTCTGGTACCCAAAAACCAAGTTTTTTGGATGTTTTATGACAACGGTTAAAAGTTTTAGAAAACGGGAAGCTAAGATTTCTAGATAAATGCCAAGAGAATATACCGTCACAATCTGAGCAATCTGCTGAAGTTTCTTACTGATTTCGTCTCATACCGGTTTTTACGTGCGTGTTTTACGTATAGAAGTAGGGTAATTATTTGTCCTTAGGATAATTTAGGTTAAGTAGTGTGTAAGCTTAGGGGCTGATGACCTTAGCAGTTAAGTCCCATAAGATTTCACACACATTTTTTTGGAATCCGCGGCTCGGCTCTTGTAGGAAAAAAAATGGTTTTGTAAGAAACCGCCCACGAGTGCCTCAATAAATCCCCAAACGCCCACCATAGGTCACAACAAATCCAAAAGATCCAGCCGATTTGGTCCTATTTACCTAAACTGGAGGACGTGAGTAATATTCAAACTTTGACACTGCACTGTAGGACAGTGATACTAAGACGATCCTTCTGTTGGGTATACAAATCATCTCCCTAGCCCAAGTGCTATTCAAAACGACACGGCCTTTCTGTCACCAACGGAACCCGTAATACGAGCGCCAGAAAAAAATCCCGTTTCTATGCGCGGTGTTTTGGAATATAATAGTAAGCATGCTGTTGCATGTGTACCGCGATTCGTCTCTTAACGCCTACATCTTCATCTCAGAGAAGTACTTGCATTCTATGTCGTTAGTTATTTGCTGGGTATTTTCCTCTCCGTAACGTCGCCTACAGTTTTTACCCTCAAGTACCATGGAAGTTATTCCCAGATATCTTAAAACATGTTACCATCCTGTCCCTTCTCGTCAGTGTTTCCAAAAGTTCCTCTGCACGCTGATTCCACGCAGGACCTCCTCATTCCTTATCAGTTGGCGTAATGTTCAACATCTTTCTAAAGCACCATACCTCAAACACTTCTGTTTTCATTTTCTATTTCCCACAGCCCATGATTCAAAAATGGTTCAAATGGCTCTGAGCACTATGGGACTCAACTGCTGAGGTCATTAGTCCCCTAGAACTTAGAACTACTTAAACCTAACTAACCTAAGGACATCACACACAGCCATGCCCGAGGCAGGATTCGAACCTGCGACCGTAGCGCCCATGATTCATTTCCATACAATGTGTCCTTCAAACGGTCATTTTCGGGCACTTTTTCCTCAAACAAAGGATGATGTTTTATACTGGTAGACTTCGGTTGGACAGGAATAGTCTCTCTGCCTGCGTTAAATTGCTTCTTATTACCTGCTTGCTTCGACAGTAATGCATTATTTTGATTCCATGTTAACATAATTCCCTCAATACTTCTACTATGAGGATCCCAATTTCATGTAAAATTTATCGCTAACCTCATTTCTGCTGTTCCCCATTACGTTCGTCTTTCTTAGGTTTGCCCTCAATCCATATCCTGTACTCATTAGACTGTTCATATCATTCAACAGGTTCTATTGATTGGCGGCTCCATAGGTTGCTGTGTGCACAATGACCATATGATAAATAAAATTAGAAGGAAGGTCAGCGTTGGCCGTGATTTTGATGATTTATTAACAGCAAAATTGTGATCGTTTCATAGCTTCTGTTACTGCTAATAACTAGACACCAGTGCCTACGAGCTTTAATTTGTACGCTAAAGCACTGAAGATGATCATTATGTGATCGAAAATCGATTCTGCTGTTAATAAATAATCAAAATTACGGCCAACGCTGACCTTGCTTCTAATTTTATTCAACAGGTTCTATAATACTTCTTCACTTTCACGGAGAATTGCAATGTCATCAGAAAATCTTATCACTTGCATCATTTCACCCTGAATTTCAATCCCGCTTCTGAACTTTTATTTTGTATTCGCCACTGCTGTTTCTATATACAGATTGAACGGTACGGGAGAGAGACTGCATCCCTATCTTACAACCATTTTAATCCTACCACTTTACTCCTGATCATCCATTCTAATTGTTTGCCCTTTTTTTTCATATTGTATATCACCCGTGTTTTCCTATAGCTTCCACCCATGTCTCTGGAAATTTCGAACATCTTGTACCATTGTACGTTGTCAATAGGTTTTTCTTGGTCGAGAAATCCTATAAATAGAACAGGTAGAATGCCTTATATTAGTTGCCAGCAGGCACTGCGTGAAGTGCCTTGCTGCAGTGTATGAGGCATGATTAAAAAGTAACGGGATTTTTTTTTATTTCGTGGGTTCATACATCAGATTTTTTATCTTGTTGGTAAAAAATGTTCGTGATGTATGTTTACATTTTCAGTTGTTTTGAATACTTAGTTTACTGTTGACACTCGAAAAGGTTATACACGTTTTCGAATGCTGGGAGTATTTTTACTTTCGAAAAAAAGTGGATCAAAGAATTTGCATTGAATTTTGCTTGAAAAGTGGAATAAAGCGCAGCACCGCATTTAAATGTTGACTGTGGCTTTTGGCGGATCTAATATGGCTGAGACAGGGCTTTAGGGGTGGTACAAACCTTTCAAAGAGGGTCGAGGAGGCATTGAAGAAGACGACGACCACCTTTGACTCCCTAGCACATCAGTTACTAACGATAATGTGGAAAAATCTTCATCAGACAGGTTGCTGATGATGCCGGCATATCCTCTGGCTCATGTCAAGCAATTTTTTCGGATGTTTTGCGCATGAAATCTGTAGCAGCAACGTTTGTTCCAAAATTGTTGAATTTCGACCAAGAACGACATTGCATAGGAATTGCTGAATGAACTCGACAACGATTCAGAAATTCTAAAGAAGGTGACGGTACATGAGATGAGATCGAAACCAAGGTCCAATCGTCCCAACAGAAACTGAAGAGCAAAGACTGAAAAAAATATCACGAAGTTCGATCCCGATCTGAATTGTGGCAAATCCATTCGTGGAAATTGCATCACTAGAATACTCCCGCTCATACCTCAATGCCTGCTCGTGATTTTGTTGGCAAAAAACACAACCTTTCGTCGCTTCAACAATCGTACTCGTCGAACATGACCACTGTAACTTCTTTCTGTACCATGAAAGGATGTCGTTTTGCCACCGTTGGTGAGATAAAAATAGAATCGTTGAATCAGCTGAACACCATACTGAAAAATTAGTTCCTGAAGTGCTTCCAAGATTGGAAAAAGCGCTGGCACAGGTGTATTAATTCTGAGAGGGATTACTTTGACGGGAACGGTGTTGATAAATAAATAAAATTTCTTTAAGAAAAACCAAATCTCCCGCTATTTTACGATCACACCTCGTGTATGTACCACCCATCAGCAACTGAGCGAAGCGGTTAATTAGTTTAAGAGCTGGATTCGCGTAAGGAAGGAGCAGGATACAAATAAAGAACAGGAAGATTAGACGTTTTTTTGTGTGTGAAATCTTATGGGACTTAACCGCTAAGGTCATCAAGCTTACACACTACTTAACCTAAATTATCCTAAGGACAAAAAACACACACACATGCCCGAGGGAGGACTCGAACCTCCGCCGGGACCAGCTGCACAGTCCATGACTCCAGCGCCACAGACCGCTCAGCTAATCCCGCGCGGCGAGCAGGGTTTAATGTCCCGTCGACATCGAGATCAGAGACGGAGCACAAGGTAGGATTGGCAAAGGATATCAGCCATGATCTTTGAAAGAAACCATCCCAACACTCACCTAAAGCGCGTTAGGAAAATCGCGGAAAACCTAGATCTGGATGTTCAGATCGGGATTTGAACCGTCGTCTAGTGTCTCACCACTGCACGAACTCGCTAGGTCGGGGTGCAAATAATCGTACAGCCATCCAGCTTTAGGTTTTCCGTAGTTTTGCCCAAATCCCTTAACACGAATGCCAGGACGATTCCTTTTAAAGTACGCGGCCAACTTCCTTCCCCAAGCTTGCCAAATCCGAGATTCTGTTTCTTATGACCTCGATATCGCCAGTCGTTAAACATCGATGTTCCATTTTTCGTTCTTACTCCACGATGTAGAAGTTCTTGTTATTGTTGTCCCCTTTCAATTGCATTGGGTCGTTGACACAATGTGGAAACGTGGTAGGCATTACATACAGCCGCCCCGACTCATGACATCACGCAGTTAAAGAAGATACCGATGCAAATATACGACCATGACTGAGTTATGATTGGAAACTACCAAAAAGCCAATACACATCTACAAAGCGACAAAGAAGGGACCAATGCAGACGATAATACGAAGATTAATCATTAAGCTTTAACTATCAACTCGAAAAAATAAAGTTACGTATTTATTTCAGAATGAAATTTTCCCTCTGCAGTGGAATATGCAAGACCGAGACTCGAACTCGGGACCTTTGCCTTGCGTAGGCAGGTGCTCTACCGACTGAGCTATCCAAGCGCGAGTCAGGACCCATCCTCACAGCTTTAGTCTCCTACCTTCCTAACTTCGTGGAAGCCACAGCCTTTGCACGGAGGTACTGGCGGAAGTAGAGCTGTCAGAACGGGTGACTGGGTAGCTCAGTCGGTGGAGTATTTGCCAGCAAAAGATAAAGGTCCCGAGTTGGAGCCTCCATTCGACATACGGTTTTAATCGGTCAGGAAGTTTCATGTAATTATATTTTTGTTTGTTTGTATGTTTATGTCTACAGCCCCAGTACACGTTGAAATCCCCGTTCGATAGTTGCGTAGGACGGTACTAGAGCAGCCAAAAGAAAATGGTGCAGGCCACCTTCACTTTATGGTGTGTGCCATTTTGTCTTGGCTGAGGGATTTCAACGTTTACCGTGCCTGCATATATGTACCTCCAAATAAACAAGAAATTAATTACATAATCTTATTTTTCCGAGGTAACAGTTAAAACCTTATGACTACCCATTGGAAGTAAGTGTCCCATCACGTAATGATCGCTGGACCTCTGCACTACTTCCCTGTTCTTGGTCCTGTTATTCTACAGTTTGTGAATGGCTTCTGAAACAGTGTTGCGAAAATGCAATTTACCAACAAAATAGGTTATACACAGCACTGGTACACCCTACACTGCCAATCGAATGTGTATGATCTATTTGCGGTGTCCGCCCCCGGTAGCTTAGTGGTCAGCGCGATAGAATGCCAACCTTAAGGGCCCGGGTCAATTCCCGGGTGGGTCGGAGATTTTCTCCGCTCAGGGCCTGGGTGTTGTGTTATCCTAATCATCATCATTTCATCCCCATCGACGCGCAAGTCGCCGAAGTGGAGTCAAATCGAAAGACTTGCACCCGACGAACTGTGTACCCGACGGGAGGCCCTAGTCACGCGCCATTTACATTTTTATCTATTTGCGGTTGGACGGAAAGTGGACACAGAGCTCGTACAAAGAAGGGCTGCACAAATGTTCACAGACTTTGATTACTGGCTGGGCAGCGTAGCAGGAATGCTGAGAAGTCTCAACTGACATAGAAGCTAGTACATATAGAATCTATTATGTACAAAGACATTTGTAAGTAGGGATTTCCTGAACGAATATACTTCATCCGCTACATACACCTCGCTTACAGGCCATGGAGATGAAATAACGCTAGTAAATAGGAAATAGCAACCACCAGAACTGTTTATAACCTATAGGCACAGTGACAAAAATGTAAATAAAATAGCTAACATATGTACATATTCCAGGCCACTGCTGATGCCTTGCAGAAAATAAAGGCGAAACGCGTATGGCACTAAAATTGTGTTTTATTCAGTTGCTGTCAGAAGGTCCATAAGTAAAAATTATCAATATACCGTAATATTACACGCAACTGAGGAAGACAGGACTACAAAAGTTTAAGATGTCAATACAGCTATGTCAAACATTCCTTGCCAACGTGTACAACAGGTTCAAGAAAATACATCTGAGACTCCATAAGACGATACAGCACATAAAATTCAACAAAACATGCAAAAAGAACGATTTAATTCCAAGTTACATTAATGTAAAGGTTAAAAACCGTTCTACAGTGGCACAAAAGTCGAAATCCTTTGCAGAACGATAATGGTTACTACATGAAATTAAGATGCTTTATTCGAAAAAACAGCACCTAAACATGATGCTCTATGAGACTCATCTAGAATTGGCAAAAAAACGTAGGAAACGCCGCAGTTTTCATGGCACTAGTAGGAAAAACTGAACACAACACATACACAGCAATGAAACATTTACAAAACAAACATAAACAGAAGATAATGAAACTAACAGTAAAAAAGACGCAAAATAACATTTACATTTTAAATGTGAAACCACATGAACTCCAACACACATTCCATCCACGCTTAGTTAACCTAACAGAGACAGAACTACACGAAATGAAAAAATGCTCTTGGAAAAAGGTTTGAAACACTGCACCAATAACAAAGTGAACAATCAGTACATAGAAAATCTCATAGTAGAAACTGAACACATCCCTACACGTGAAGAACAACAAAATATTTGTGAAATAAACATAGGACTGACAAGAGAGCTAGTAAAAGAAGAAATAAAAGGCATAATAAAACAAACACAGCAGACACACAATAAGAACAAGCAAACAGAAGCAGCCACTATGAAAAGGTTAAAACAAAAGTCAACAAACAATAACGTATTAATAACAAGAGCAGACAAGGGAAATGTAACATGGATAAAGAACAATACATCACAAAAACCAAGGAATACATAAACACCAATGCCATACAAAAACTGAAGTCAGATCCAACTACACGATTCCAGGCAAATGTGAAACGAACACTGAAAAACATTGAACACACACTCACAGACAAACAGAAATACTACTTAACACAGAAAAAGCCACAAGCACCAACACTCCGCAGTCAACAGAAAGTTCATAAAGACGGAATGCCAATGAGAGCTGTTATCAACTTCAAGAAAGGCCCAACATACCGCATAGCCAAACACCTCCAAAAGTTAGTTACAAAACACTATAAAGTAGAAAACAACAGAACAGTGATAAACACAGGAAACCTAATAGAAAACATACAGAACATACAGGTACCACACACAGCATCACTGATTTCATTCGATATAGAAAATATGTATACCTTCATCCCTATCACAGAAACAATAGAAATCATAGAACAAAATCTCTCATCCCACAGCAACCTCACCACAGACGCAATAAAAGAAATAACAGATATGCTCAGACTGACAACTGAACAAAACTACTTTCAGTTTGAGAAAGAATATTATCTACAAACTGATGGACTGCCCACGGGATCCCCAATATAAGGAACACTAGCAAATATTTTCATCAGTCACCTAGAAAATCAGATATTTGAAAAGATAACCACAAATGAAAGTTTCAAAATCATATATTGGTACAGATACGTGGATGACATTATTTGTCTGGTAGATGAGCCAAGTGAAAAAATAGATGAACTCCATTCAGAAACAAACAAAGCTCATCAGAACATAAAATTCACACTTGAAAAAGAAAATCAAATAAATTTTCTTGACATTACAATTAAAAAAGAAAATGGCAAACATCTTTAGAAAACCAACAGCCACAGACACAATAATACATTCCACATCCAACCACTCCCACAACCAGAAACTTGCAGCACTAAGACACATGTTACATAGATTAAACAGAATCCCACGCAGCAAGAGAAACTATGAACAAGAAATGAGTACAATCATACAAATAGCTAGGAACAACAGGTATGACACACATGTGGTACACAGGCTCAATCAAAAAATAAAAACACAAATAAAAAACAAACACAATATTTCCAGAATACAAAAGAACTCACAAGCTGAAAACTTACAAACACACTCAACAAACACACACAATGACAACACCACACAGAAAAGAACCAGATGGTACACCATGACCTACACAAATAAACTAACACACAGAGTTGCAAACATCCTAAAGAGACAGGGCTTCAAAATAGCATATAAGCCTGGGCAAACCCTTCAATCACACCTAAGCCAGCCAGCTACCAAGAGAGACAAATTCCAACAATCAGGAATATATAAACTTGAATGTCAAAGTTGTGATGCAGTATACACAGGCATGACATGCAGGAATTTTGAAACAAGATACAAAGAACATATCAGATGTTGGAAGTATGAAACAAACCATTCCACATTTGCAGAGCATTTAAAACACTACAACCATCATACTACAAACATGGAACAAGAAATGAAAATAATGTGAATAAGCAACCATGACAAACATCTTATACAAACACAAGAAAACTTCCACATTCAGAAAGCCATAGCAGAAAACAAACATGTGATAAATGAACAAACACACATCAGCACAGGCTCCCTACTACACTTAATAAAGGAAATGATAACATAAAACAAGAAAACTCTTCCCCACACCATCTGGACACACACACACACACACACACACACACACACACACACACACAAACACACACACACACACACACACACACACACACACACACACACACACAAATAATAAATAAATAAAATAAAATTAATATCACACCAAAACACACACATAAATACATACACGAACAGACCAGAGATACTTCAATAATTACACTCGTAAGTTTCGATGTTTGGCAAAAACATTTGACAGTCGGCAACAGAAACAAAAACATTGCATTAAAACAAGCGTTCAGTGCATAGTGCTGTGGAATGTGGAAAAAACCGCAAATTGGCGTTCATAAGAAGAACAACAACACCAAAAATGCAACAGGAGCGTAATATGTAAGAAATTGCCCATGCAACCTGTAAGTACAGTTCAAAACATTACTACTTAATAGGAAATAGCAACCACCAGAACTGTTTATAACCTATAGGCACAGTGACAAAAATGTAAATAAAATAGCTAACATATGTACATATTCCAGGCCACTGATGATGCCTTGCAGAAAATAAAGGCGAAACGCGTATGGCACTAAAATTGTGTTTTATTCAGTTGCTGTCAGACGGTCCATAAGTAAAAATTATCAATATACCGTAACGCTAGTAAATACTTTACGCAAAGAAATATATGCAATAATTTCCCAAGCTAAACCAGTGTATAGTGAGATTAATGTGTGTTTTCATCGTTGGTTTAGGTATGTATGAAACTTGTTGTATATCGTGCAGTGTAGCAAAATGTGCGAGCCTTTTTTTCACCGGAAGTGTTATAATAAATTGTTAAGCAATGTGTCTATCAATGTTCTCAGTAAAAAACAGAATAGTCTTAGGCAGTTCTCAAAATTCATCTAGAAATGTGCTGCGCCGCACCAATTGTGGCACTTTATTGTATTGTTACAATTATATGTCATAATCTTAAAAGTGAATTCCTTTGTGCATCATGGAGTCCCTTTTTTACATAAGCACGTTATTCCTTTATATATTTAGTCACAACTGGTTCAAAGTTCGAAGTCTCATTATCAAATGCTACTTTATAAGAAATACTTACAGAAATACAGTTGACATAGAAATACAACGTTTCTGCAAAAGCAATTAAACTGAAGCAGCACGTTACTGGAAATAATTAAAGGACAGGAAAAAAGCGATCAACTGGTACGAGAGTCCTTAAGTAATGGAAATACGAGTATGGGGATAACGCATGTACAACGCAGTAAAATTTTCAGGGGAGAATAAACAATAATAAACCGCATAATACAAGGAAAAACGTAAAATCAACACAATTATTTCACAGTCAAAACCCAATGTCATAAACATCTACTTCATACAAAGATAAAAATAACAGTGGGCCAAATATATCCATGTTTAACATGAAGCATAAGCAGAAAAATTCCCTCTCAAAAAATGGAGAAGCCGTGCGCCATTCTGCCATATGTTCATCGGATAGCCGTCCTCGCACTATTTCCAATGTGATCATATCTGATTTCAGATTTACATTAATTAACTGGAACCAACGATATCGATCATAATCCAAAGCACACGCAATTTCGTATTCTATCCACAGATGGCGTCGATAAAAGCGACTATCTTCTTCTGAATGTATACTCATTTCTAAAGTCATGCTGCTGCTACATACTTAGTGCAACGTACAGGGTGTCGAAGGAATGGTCAATATTCAGGGATATGACAGGAATAATCATTCGAAGCAAAACAGTCTACTAAACATGGGCTCTAAAATGCATACCTTAAGAGTTGTGAGAACGACTATATCTTCGAGAAGACTGTGAAGCAAACCTCTTCTACTGCATGCTCTTTGTTTTCCATATTTTGTAGACCGTAGTTTTTTTTTTTAAAAAAAAAAAGCCCAGTAACTGGGGTTAAAGTGCATACCCTAAGAGCTGTGAGCACTAGTGCTACTTCACTGCTGTGAATCATCCCTTCTACTGAACAGGTGCTTGCAGTTCTTAAGGCGGTCATTTTAGAGCCCATGTATACTAGATCTTTTTTTGTTTGAATGATCATTCCTGTCACGTCCCTCAATACTGACAATTCTTTTCGAGACGCCCTGTATATATTGAAGGCAGTGGTGGAAGTACGATAAAATAGTAATAATAAATTTTTAAAGAACCTTAGCAAAGTCAAAAGAAAAACGAGGTTTGCAAAGTATTCGACAGCGTTCTCCGACTTCGAGAAGTCATCTGACCACGTAGCATACAGCTATGTTTACTAAACCCGAAATTGTTTTTATATCGTTTCGATACGATCGTGATAGCTAAAATAATAGATTTTTTTCAGTCTCCGCGTCGCAAAATAAATGAAAAAAAAGGGATTTTAACGTACCGCAAAATTTAGGTACGTCTTATACTCTAAATTACTATAAAAAAGGTCAGTGTTTGATTTAAAATTTCCGCCAGTCTTAAAAATGGCCATATATTGGACGCTGCGGGAAATCTATCCCTATCTGGCAACACTAGAATCAGCAACGGTGCACCGATGCGACGAACATGAGTTACGGTGATTCACACTGTCTCCGCCCCGCCATCACAAACCCAGAACATTGATGCATCATTGCAGTCTGCGGTGCCAGTGAACTGGACTTGAAACCGATTTCTGTTATTGGTAATAGCACAGTATTTTTGTTAGTACGTAGCTGGTTTCGTAATGGAAAAAAATAAAAGGTATTCATATGATGCGAGCTATAAATTGAAAGTAATAGCATATTGGAAACGACTGAGGAAAATGTGGTCTCAAGGGGACTGAGACAAGTTTGCTGTCTTTCCTCATTGCTCTTTAACACATACCTGGGCAAAATCATCGAGAACTGCTCAGCAGGAAAAGTGGAGTTTAGTGGGAGGAGAGCGAATAGAATTGTACGATTTATGGATGATATGGTACAGCTTCCGTCATACACAGTCAGTGGATTGTGGAGCTATAAACATAGATGTACGCTGAAGAATTACATTATTAAGGGCAGTGTCTAGTATACACAATCAGTTTGCAGTACACGAGGTGTGCTCGAAAAGAAACTGGAATTTTGTAATTTTGCGCTTGCGTTAGTCCGAGTCGCGCGATTTATTCTTTGTTGTGTTGGTAAACACGTGTGAAAAGAATCTTTACCGTGTTAGCCACATAAAATAGTCTGTTTTCAGCTATCTAGAAGGGTACATATGTATTGATAACATCGGCCATTATTAATTTTGTATAAAAATGAGTTTGTATATAAATATAACAGAGTTTTAGAAATGTAAAATATTTTTATTTGTGAGTCTGCTGGGACTAAAACTAGGGCTTAAGGGTAGTGTTCGTGTTTCGAAGAAGACTGTGAAAATGTTGAGAATGACTAGCACCTTGGACGCTCGTGTTGAGGATGTGTAGCACCTTGGACGACCAAGTACACGATCAACTGATGAAATCGTCGAAAAAGTGAAATAAATTGCTATGGACGATCACAGAGTCAGAATCAAAGAAGTCGCTGATGATGTTGGACTATAAAGTGGCTCACACCATGAAATTTGTTTTGGGTATGAAAAGAGTGACAGCAAAATTTGTTCCAGAACTGTTTTAATTTTGAACAAAAACAGCGGCCAGCACAAGTGTGCCAAGAATTGCTAGATGAGGTCAACAAAGATGTAGGGCTACTGAAATGTTTGATAACAGGTAATGAAACAATGGTTTCCGATATAATGTCGAAATTAAGGCTCACTCGTCCCACTGCAAGCATTGTGGATCACCAAGACCGAGCAAATCTCCGAAACTGCAGTCAAATGTGAATGTAATGTTCACTGCGTTCTTACATTTTAACGGCATAGTACAACATGAGTTCTTGCCACAAGGAAGAACAATCAACACAAGTACTACTTACTTCTGCAATGCCGTCTGTGTGAAGAGATCCGGAAAAAATAAAAAAAATAAATAAAAATCGCCCCGATAAGTGGCGAAAAAATGCATGGCTTTTCGACTATGATAATCCACCTACTCACATTTCGTTGCTTGTTCGAGAATTTTTGGCCCAAAAAGAACTGTAATAATCATATTGCTGGCATCGTAAGCTCCTGCTGAAGTTTTTCCAGCGTTTGAGAATTACATTTTTTGGAAAGATTTTTATCGATTCGTCTAATTAACGTTAGTAAAGCTGTGGATAATTTCTAAAAAGAAGACCGAACGCTAAAACGTAAAGTACACGAAGAAAACTGATCAAGAAAATATAAGTAAAAAGACTAATATGAAAAGAGACGGACAGTTTCAAGGAATTTTATATTGCCACTGAAATGTCTGTCTGTTCTGTTCTTCAGTCTCAAGGCTGTTTTGACGTATCTCCTGCAACCGACAGTCATTTGCTGTCATTCGAACCTGCTTCGAACATTCCAGTATTGGTCTCCTTCTGCCAATTTTTCTCTCCACACTTCCCTCCGTTCGCAAATGGACGATGCCTCGATGCCTCGGAATCTATCAACCGATGCCTTGTTTTAGTTAAATGTTCTCACATGTTTCATTTTTACTCTATTTGATGCAATACTTGATCGCTAGTTATTCGACCTACCACCTAATGCCGGCCACGGTGGCCGAGAGGTTCTAGGCACTTCAATCCGGAACCGCACAGCCGCTACGGTGGCAGGTTCGAATCCTGCCTCGGGCATGAATGTGTGTGATGTTCTTAGGTTAGATGTTTAAGTCCCACAGTGCTCAGAGCCATTTGAACCATCTGAACCTACCACCCGATCTTCCACATTATTCTGCAGCACCGCATTTCAAAAACTTCTATTCTCTTCTTGTCCTGACTTATCATCCATGTTACGCTTAGGCACAAAGTTATATTTCAGACAAATACCTTTAGAGGGGTTGGGTTGTTTGGGGGAAGAGACCAAACTGCGAGGTTATCGGTCTCATTGGACTAGGGAAGTACGGAGAAGGAAGTCGGCCGTGCCCTTTCAAAGGAACCATCCCGGCATTTGCCTGGAGCGATTTAGGGAAATCACGGAAAACCTAAATCAGGATGGCCGAACGCGGGATTGAACCGTCGTCCTCCCGAATGCGAGTCCAGTGTGCTAACCACTGCGCCACCTCGCTCGGTAAACACATTTAGAAAAAAGACTTCGTAACACTTAAATTTACATTCGATGTTAAGAAATTTCTCTTCTTCAGAAACGTTCTATTACTTTCAGTGTTTCATTTCATTATGTAATTCTACTGGCTGGTTTAGCTCGACTACATTTCATTAGCCTTGCAGTGCACTGTCGGGACGGAACAATCAGCTCGTCATACAATAGCCGCCTGAGAATGGAGCGACAGACGTCTGTGTGGCTTGGGGTCGCACGCCGAGCAGGGACCCAGGGCGTTCACCCAGGTGCTGTTGTATCTCCCAGACGGAATCGGGACATTTGCCAAGGTCGAGCGAAAGAGACTTTTGCAAACGTGAAGGCAGAGATGACAGGCAGCAGTCCCATCAAAGTCCGCCTGTCAGTTCCGTTTGTCTTTTAGCAACCACGATTAAAACAATGGTAACAACACTGACACACGTTTTATTGTTAAAGTGCATATTATTATTTTATTTCATTGATAGTGATGGAAAAAGATTGTTATTTGCTATAAAATTCGTTAAGCGTTTACATTAACAATCTGTAACACTTTTATCGAAGGTACTTTGAATACGTCTTCGTAACTACAAGAAAACGTGTATTTTTGTTACGAAAAGCGTTTCGTTTTATTGAAATGAATGATCATCAGCGATCTGCAACGAAAAATGCACTACTCAAAACAGTTAGCGGAATATGATTTTTGGTGTCCGCCATATTCGACTCAGCAATAACTGAGAACTGGTTATGTCACCAAATTACATATATATCTTCCACAAATTAAGTACACAACAAAACATCATTACACTCTCGTTCCTTACACGACAAGAACTGAAATTTCTGACAGGTGTCGCGTCATCCTGGATGCTTTTCACTGAAATTCGGGAGCTTCAGTAACTTGTATGCCCTTCGTGAGCGTTGATCTCCGCCTTACGTGCTCCGTTAAGTCTGCAGAGGTCATCCTGTGGTAGCCGTTCATCTTCTTCAACGATAGCTGTTGAGAGTTCTTGAAGAGTCTGCGGTGGAGAAGGGCGACCGTGAACGCGTCTATCAAGCATGTCTCACGCATTCTGGGTGGAGTTTAGGTCGGGACGCCATTCCTTTACTTCACTGTCCAGGCTTCCAGGGCACCCCTCGTGAAGCCCGCCGTATGGGCCCTGACATTATCGTGCACGAGAAGGAGTTCAGGGCCACCACCGTACTCAGCAGCCACCACACGGCCCAACAGGATCTGTTCAATGTACCGCCTGGTGGTAAGGCGACCATGGACAACGACAAGATCCGTACGGTTGTCAACACTGACGCCTCGCTACACTTTCACAAAATCTTGACCGACTATGTCGATTTCCTGGACAAAATTTGGCAGGTACCACCAACACCGACTCGAAGGAAGGCCTCGGCGCTTGTTCGTGACGTCACGTCAGCAAGGCACGGCGAACGCCAGGTCTGTTGCAGGCATACTCATAATGGTGGTGTCTCCCTCTCTGACACAGGAAAATGTGAAACTATTGGCGGTAGTTGACCAACACACATTGTTCTGAGAGATTTCTGCAATCAGTTAATTGTGCAATTCATTACACTTCTTAACATTTAGTGTACTCAAAAAAATGACTCTGAGCACTATGGGACTTAACATCTGAGGTCATCAGTCCCTAGAACTTAGAACTACTTAAACCTAACTAACCTAAGGTCATCACACACATCCATGCCCGAGGCAGGATTCGAACCTGCGACCGTAGCAGTCTCGCGGTTCCAGACTGAAGCGCCTACAACCGCACGGCCACCGCGGCCGGCTATAGTGTACTCCTGAACTTAAATTTCCACCTGTTTTAAGGATTGACATACAAAAACAACTTCATGGTCCAGTAGCAACAGAATTCGTGCTTCTTTACCTTATTTGTAAATCCGAGGAAGTTACGTTTGTACTGGGTTGCTTTTACAAGAAACTGTGAACATATTGGTGCTCTTCTTTAGGCATCTTGGTTGACTATGGGTGAGGAGCACTGAATGTTAATGAAATATCTTGCGATTATACACGTTGTGGGAGGGGGTGGGGGACAGAAGAAGAGGCAAAAGAGAGATACTTGTTTTACAAATAAAATTTTTTATCTTATAAAGTTTCTTCTTTCAGTTGCAAGAGGGGAATATTTATCTTTTCTAATGTGCATGTTTAAAAAAGTTTAAGCTCAGCAGTATTTTCCATGTATGAAGCTATTTTGTTTCCTGTTATCTAATGACTGGCAACAGTTGGACATTTACACATGTAAATTAGTTCACATTTCCAGTGACGATGTCAAACGAAAATAAATAAATAAAAGCAACGAGTTAATTGTAAGGGGGTTGGGGTAAGTTTCGATAGCAAAATGGATCATCTATACATAGTTACTTGAATGTAAAATTTCCGAAGCTTGCAATGGGGCAAAGCATCTTCTCATATTGATCTACGTTTGTTTCGACAGGATTCAGTAATACAGAACTATGATCTTCATTTGTAACTTTACGATAGTAAGAAAATCTTTCATCTAAATAAAACTGCAGAATCCAAAACAATACCAAACATTTTGTCCAAAAATAAGAGATTTATAGTGATAAGCACGCCCAGGCGTTTCTGCCTGCAACAGACCTGGCGTTCGCCGTGCCTAGCTGACGTGACGTCACCAACAAGCGCCGAGGCCTTCCTTTGAGTCGGTGTTGATACCACACACCTCCGCGTTACCGCACACGAACACGGCCGTCACCTAGAGTCAGAGGATATCTGGACTCGTCTGTGAATAACACGTTTCGCTACTGATGAAGTTGCCAGTTGATAAGGGAACGGCAGAACTGAAGGCTACCTGCGAAATGTTGTCGTGTAAGTGCGATACTCAAACAGGACATCTGTGTCTTAAATGTCCTTCCTCGCAAGTTGTTCCTTACGGTCAGATCTGAAGTTAAATTCATTTTACGTTCACTCCATCTTCAGACGTTTACATTTATGTACGTCTCGTCATATTGTTTCTTTACTTACAACGTTTTACAATATCTGTCTTAAAGCACTTCCATTTCAAAATTCTGCAACGCTGTTAGTAAAGAATCAATGCCCCCGACATGAAAATAAAAGTAAACATATGAAGATGGGATGCTTGGCGTCTTGAAATGTTGTTACGAAAACATGAACTCCTATAAAACAATTAGTTGCAGCTGCCTCATTAAATTACCTTCAGTTTCCATAGTAACAGTGTTGTAATACGTACACCACGGATAATAATTATTTGTTTATGTTAACAGGGGGAAGAACAGAGAAACAAAATACAGAAATGATACAAGCAATTCCAGTCGACAAACAAATAGGAGTAACTTCGCGATGTTTTGCCACAGGCACATCATTCCAAAGTTTGCAATTTAATATGCTAATATCCACAATCACTATCAGCAAGCATTTTTTTAAAATATTTGTCCAAAAATGCATTTGATAACTGGTCGCACAGGTATGAGCTGTTTCTGTAAACTGTAAATAACGTGAGTTGTCAGCTCCGATACAGAGGCGAAAATCCTTCTCCCCGCACACCTTCAAGTCTCTCACACTCTCTGCACGCACATGAACACATGGGCCGTAATTTCGCGCTCAGATAGGAAACGTGATTCTCTGTTGTGTAAATCCTGCAACAATGAAAGGGCATTCTGCTTGCAGGGAGTAAGTAAATCTTCTGTTGGTCTGCAAACACGGGACGAGCCGAGCGTCGGCTGAAATATTCGAAAATGAATCCCTGGCGGAGTACAATACGAGCGCCTCGCTTCTTTTCTGCAAATTTCTTCCGCGGTCCGGACTTCGCGGGCCGTTGCCCACCCGTGATGCAAGGGGTGTTGAAATCAAAAGTTAAGAAACGTCTTAACAACCAAACCGGTTGAAACTGGCATATCCGCCATGGGATAATATATCTAGGAACTGTAATGTAGTGCCTGACGTAGTTGAGCGCGTGCGTCGTCACCTCCCTTCAGAAAATTAGAAGCTGTGGCCTGAGCAGGCAAGGTGATGCTCAGTCTTTTGCGCAGTGCGATAGTCATCGAATTCCACGAGCACGGGAAAACCATTAACCGTGGCGTGTAGTGTGAGACATTCCGTAGCGTAGGCGAGTTCATCAAGAGCAAACGGCCTGGAACGCTCACAGAGAGAGTGATTGTGCTCCACGATAATGCGCGTTCACACGCGTCGAAGGTCAGATGTTCAAATGTGTGTGCAATCTTATGGGACTTAACTGCTAAGGTCATCAGTCCCTAAGCTTCCACACTACTTAACCTAAATTATCCTAAGGACAAACACACACACACACACACACATGCCCGAGAGAGGACTCGAATCTCCACAGGAATTTTGGGAAGAAGGAATTCTTCGGCTCGTGACACAGTGGGATAGTTGTGCTCGGGCCTCTGATGATTACTTTTGAATCAAGGCTTCAGTTAAACTCACAGCGTTGTTTCGTACTTTTTTCCTTTGAACATCGCTCATAGATTCTGATCGGAAGCGAAAAATGTTTGAAAGTAAAGAGTGTCATAATTTAGTAATACATTGGCTTAATGCACAAGCTCGTAGCGTTTTTCTCTAAGTTTAATAAAAATACAACAGATACACATAACAGAGACTTGAGTCATCAGTAATATAGTATCCTCCACTATTTATAAGTCTGCCAACGATGGGGTATCTTTTCGATTCCGCGATTGTAGAAATCACATGGTTTTGAGACGAAGAACTCGTCAAGCCATATTCGGAGCGCATTTTCATCCGGAAAGGAAGTGCCTTGAAGATTGTTCGATAGAGAGCGGAAAAACTGAAAACCTGAGGGTGCAAGGTGAAAGCGGAATGACTTCCCAACCCAACTCATGAGTAGTGTTTTATGTCAGTCTAAAGAAGTTCGGGTGGGCATTAGCGTGGAGTAGCATCAATTCACGCAGTCTTTCTGGTCGCTGGTCTTGGAGTGCGTCTGCAAGACGTCACAGTTGTTGACAAAAAATGTCAGCAGTAATGCTTACATCTCGGGGATGCAATTCGTCGTACACCATAACGTCTCTGTTCCACCGCATGCATAACATTAACCTTTGTGGATGCGTGCAGGTTTTAGTACGGGAGGTCGCTACTTCCGTTTGGGTTCAACCATTCCTTTCTTTTCCCTAGGTTAGCATAAAGACACCATTTCTCTTCACCAGTAACGATCCGGCACAGGAACGGTCGGTGTGGTTCACGAGCCAATTGATGACTAGCAAGCAGAGACGCACATGTGGCCATCCGCTGATTTTTGTGATTTTGGCTTAGAGCAAGCGATTTTTGAACATTACTCATTGTACACAAATGTCGCACGATGGTGGAATGATTACAGTTCATCAGATTTATCAGTTCCTAAGTACACTGACGTGCATCACTGTGGATTAATGCGTTATAGCAATCTTCATCAAACCCCAAAGGTCTTCCTGAACGTAAAGAGTCACTACCGACAAAATCATCCTCCTTAAAATGAGAAAACCATTTTCTTGCCGTGCTTTGTCCATGACATTATCCCCGGGTCAAATACTTTTGGCTGCCTCGATGCTGTCACCCCTTTACTGAACTCAAACATAAGAAAAAAATGGCTCTGAGCACTATGGGACCTAACTTCTGAGGTAATGTCCCCTAGAACTTAGAACTACGTAAACCTAACTAACCTAAGGACATCACACACATCCATGCCCCAGGCAGGATTCGAACCTGCGACCGTAGCGGTCGCGCGGTTCCAGACTGTAGCGCCTAGAACCGCTCGGCCACCCCGGCCGGCTCAAACAGAAGAATATGTTGGAAACGTTCAGATTTCTCCACTTGGTACTCCATTTCTTAGCGTCCACAGCTCCACTCACTATCTCTAAATAACAAAATGACAATACAAAAATGCAAACAGCAACAGTAAGCTACAAATAGAAAATTAAAATCGATAAAAAAAGCCATAGCGAACGGAATAACAACATGCAAAAGAGAAACGATACGAATTTACACAGTAATATAATTAAACTTGCAATCTGTTTCAAAACGTGAGGAAGGTGGTACAATATCGATGGTAGCGTTGAATTCCAATATCGAGTAACGAAAATATGGTACGAGATTTTTACAGTTGTATCCAATCCTGACCATGGGGGCGGGAAATTCTTATAAGCTGGTATTTTGTTTATGAAGTCTTGGAGGTGATGGAGTAAAAGATGTAAGAGGAATATAGCTTTGGAAGAGAAGCGTCGTCGTCGGTATTTAATGACAGCACAGGGTGTACTGAAGTGAGCTGTTTTTGTGGTGAACGAAAAAAAAGTAATGGTTGCTCAATAGAAATTACTGAGATATCGGCAGGTTGGTTGGTTGGTTGGTTTGGGGAAGGAGACCAGACAGCGTGGTCATCGGTCTCATCGAAGTAGGGAAGGATGGGGAAGGAAGTCGGCCGTGCCCTTTCAGAGGAACCATCCCGGCATTTGCCTGGAGTGATTTAGGGAGAGATATCGGCAGGTATTGGGATATTGCACTGATAAGAATTTAGTAGTGGGGATGCACTGAAGAACTGAGCGCTCGAATATACATCAAGGGAATCTAAGAGGAGAGCTGCGTAGATCTGTGTGTGTGATGGATGGCGTCAGAATATGAAAGAATATACAGTTCCTAAAAAGTACATCGAATTCTCGACAGACAGAAATTTAGTGACGGAACGAACGTGAAATTATTTCACATGCCGCAACACAAGATATTCCTATGATACAAAGGGCGTTCAAAAAGTTTTGCGCAGTCGCCTCTAATTTTTTATTTTTTTTTTATTTTTTGCTACATTGCGTAGGCTCAGTGCATAGCTAAATGTTCCAAGTATGTTCACAAAAATTTCATTCTCCTCCTGCAAAAAATAATAAAATTAGAGACGACTGTGCAAAGCTTTTTGAACGTTCTTTGTAATAATACTGCGAACGAAAGGTTGTGGAAATGTCACGAAATGAATTGCAAAGGCTCATAGACAGTTTCTACGAAAATCCGATAAGAATATGTAGGTGTGAGCGTTTTCAGAAAGAGATGATCATAAGAAACACAAATTAACCGATTTATAGAGAAAAGAAATTTTAAAGATATTCCATTCGTGAATCGAGACATAAGTTTTCTATCTGTGATTCGGCTACACGAGAAAAATGGAAGCTTCTAGGTAATTAATATGAGGGATTCTTTTTATTAGAGCATTTTCTTTTATGAAAAGTGATTAATTTCAAGTAGGAATGAGACAGCGTTGTAGCTAATGATAATTTGTACATCAATGATAGGAATGTGGTAAGTTTCGTTGCGTGAAAGTGATGGACGGATGAGTCGACGATTGCAGAGAACTAGAAGGGCGAAGAACTTTCACGACTGGTGAAAAGTGCAGGTTTTGATAACAGAATGTGGACTAATAAACAGTTCGAGTGAGCTAAGGTGCAAAGGGCATAGTGCATGAAAAAGATATTTTTTATACGCGGTAAACAGTGAAAGGACTGTGATACCCATGTCGCTTGTGTTTATAGACGAGAGTAAATAATTACGTTTCTCTATTTGAATTACTTTGCTTTTTTTATTACATTTACAACTTTGCTGCCGATGTTTTTCTCGAAGTTCGAGGCTTTATTGTGAAAAACCTACAAAAATTAACGATTCAAAGTATTGGTCACAACTGGCCACTTCCGTACTTTCTCCCATATTTCGAGCAGCATACGAATCCCGTGGCGGAAGAACTGGACATCTTTTGAAGAGATACATAATCGATCCAATTTTGCACTTTTCATGTGATCGGAAGTGCTGGTCAGCCAGGCCGTGCGCCATTGATCAAAAAAAGTTATAGTCGGATGGAGCAACGTCTGGAGAATTCGGCGGGTGGGGTAGGACTTCGCATTTCAACGTTTCCCAGTATGTTTTGACAGGTTTTGCGACATGCGGTCGAGCAATATCAAGCTGTAAAATCATCTTTTCATGTCTGCCGGTGTATTGTCACCGTTTGTCTTTCAGTGCTCGGCTCAAACGCAGCAACTGCTTTCGATAACTATCTCCTGTGATTTCTTCCGTCGGTTTCAGTAGCTTCGAAAACCTTCTTTCTTCCACCGCCATGTCGGTCTTCGACGTCAAAATCACGGTTCTTAACGCGTTGAAACGATTCCCCACACGTTTTTTCAATAATAGGCTCTTGATCATAGGTCTTCGCAGGCATGTGATGAGCGTCAGGCGCAGATTCCTTCATGTTAAGGGAGAAAATTAAAACTTCCCGCAAATGACGAGAATTGGGCTCGGAAGTTGGCATATTATATCGAGAATAACTTATTATGCTGTGATTCTTGAGTTTCTCCCGGCGTATTTGATAATCAAAATATCCACGGGTGTGCTGCCGGTCTATAGTGTCCAACGGGCACAATATTTCGGCGATCATACATGTCGCCATCATCAGGTGAACTGACGGACTGAGCTCCTGTGAACGTGCCGGCACGGAGATCCGTACGCTATGGCTGCTCAGAGGGAACTGGGTTCGGTCGCGGCGGCGGCCGATTTAAATACCCTCCGCCGTCCGCGCCCCGCGGAGTACGGAAATGGTAATTATTTTTATTTTCTTATTGCATATATTTTTACAATGTTTTTATGTACTTCTCCCGATATTTGCCACCAATACGATCGACAGCCCTCTTATATATTTTTGCAGTTGAACGTAAGAGTACATGTAAAAATTTTGAAAGTTCTTAGAATGTTCAATTTCTATATCACTGTGTAGGTAAAGGCATCTCTCTTTTTTTTTTTAGTTGTGTAAGTATAGTAACAGGTGCTCAAGATTAGCAACATATTGATACAATGGTTATGTTAAATGCAGTCCTTGATCATAGTGACGAACAATGAGTACACGTATGCAAATGTGAGATTGCAGTTACAATAGCCGCCTGGGAACGGTGACGGCAAGCACCTGTGCTCTTTGGAGCAGCACGCCGCAGACGACCCAGGACATTCACCCAGCCACCATTCTATGTTCGAGCAGGATTCAGTGTGGTCGTGGGCCCGAATACACACACTGTCAACCAGAGTGAACGCAGATTTTGCAAATGTAAATGAACTTCTGTAAAGTTTGGAAGGTAGGAGACGAGGTACTGGCAGAAGTAAAGCTGTGAGGACGGAGCGTGAGTCGTTCTTGGGTAGCTCAGTTGGTAGAGCACTTGCCCGCGAAAGGCAAAGGTCCCGAGTTCGAGTCTCGGTCCGGCACACAGTTTTAATCTGCCAGGAAGTTTCATATCAGCGCACACTCCGCTGCAGAGTGAAAATCTCATTCTGGATTTTCAATATGATTGACCTTGCCTTAGCAAAAATGTGTGGTATCTGTAAGACAGGGCAACGCAATGTATTGTTACTTACTAGAGCAGCAAAAGCTGCACCTGATTACCGAGCAAACACTATACATATAATACACCGAGAAACATTGGCTTGTAAGAATAAGCCCGAAAATCTTCCTATTGTTTTGACAGACGCTGTAAAGGGTGGAGACTTCATCAAGGCAAGGGCTCTAAATTCATGGCTGTTCACGCTATTGTGTGACGGTATGGGAGGTAAGTTTAAAAGTTTGCTTCTTCATTGTATTGTACACTCCTGGAAATGGAAAAAAGAACACATTGACACCGGTGTGTCAGACCCACCATACTTGCCCCGGACACTGCGAGAGGGCTGTACAAGCAATGATCACACGCACGGCACAGCGGACACACCAGGAACCGCGGTGTTGGCCGTCGAATGGCGCTAGCTGCGCAGCGTTTGTGCACCGCCGCCGTCAGTGTCAGCCAGTTTGCCGTGGCATACGGAGCTCCATCGCAGTCTTTAACACTGGTAGCATGCCGCGACAGCGTGGACGTGAACCGTATGTGCAGTTGACGGACTTTGAGCGAGGGCGTATAGTGGGCATGCGGGAGGCCGGGTGGACGTACCGCCGAATTGCTCAACACGTGGGGCGTGAGGTCTCCACAGTACATCGATGTTGTCGCCAGTGGTCGGCGGAAGGTGCACGTGCCCGTCGACCTGGGACCGGACCGCAGCGACGCACGGATGCACGCCAAGACCGTAGGACCCTACGCAGTGCCGTAGGGGACCGCACCGCCACTTCCCAGCAAATTAGGGACACTGTTGCTCCTGGGGTATCGGCGAGGACCATTCGCAACCGTCTCCATGAAGCTGGGCTACGGTCCCGCACACCGTTAGGCCGTCTTCCGCTCACGCCCCAACATCGTGCAGCCCGCCTCCAGTGGTGTCGCGACAGGCGTGAATGGAGGGACGAATGGAGACGTGTCGTCTTCAGCGATGAGAGTCGCTTCTGCCTTGGTGCCAATGATGGTCGTATGCGTGTTTGGCGCCGTGCAGGTGAGCGCCACAATCAGGACTGCATACGACCGAGGCACACAGGGCCAACACCCGGCATCATGGTGTGGGGAGCGATCTCCTACACTGGCCGTACACCACTGGTGATCGTCGAGGGGGCACTGAATAGTGCACGGTACATCCAAACCGTCATCGAACCCATCGTTCTACCATTCCTAGACCGGCAAGGGAACTTGCTGTTCCAACAGGACAATGCACGTCCGCATGTATCCCGTGCCACCCAACGTGCTCTAGAAGGTGTAAGTCAACTACCCTGGCCAGCAAGATCTCCGGATCTGTCCCCCATTGAGCATGTTTGGGACTGGATGAAGCGTCGTCTCACGCGGTCTGCACGTCCAGCACGAACGCTGGTCCAACTGAGGCGCCAGGTGGAAATGGCATGGCAAGCCGTTCCACAGGACTACATCCAGCATCTCTACGATCGTGTCCATGGGAGAATAGCAGCCTGCATTGCTGCGAAAGGTGGATATACACTGTACTAGTGCCGACATTGTGCATGCTCTGTTGCATGTGTCTATGTGCCTGTGGTTCTGTCAGTGTGATCATGTGATGTATCTGACCCCAGGAATGTGTCAATAAAGTTTCCCCTTCCTGGGACAATGAATTCACGGTGTTCTTATTTCAATTTCCAGGAGTGTATTTTAACCGGGGACCTAGAAACGACGGAGAGGCTCCGTCCCCGCCGCAGCCGCAGTGGTCCACAACCCCACGACGACTACCGCAGTCCACTTCACCCTTCGCCTCCCCACACCGAACTCAGGGTTATTGTGCAGTTCAGCCCCCGGTGGACTCCCCAGGGAACGTCTCACACCAGACGAGTGTAACCCCTATGTTTGCGTGGTAGAGTAATGCTGGTGTACGCGTACGTGGAGAACTTGCTTGCGCAGCATTCGCCGACATAGTGTAACTGAGGCGGAATAAGGGGAACGAGTCCGCATTCGCCGAGGCAGATGGAAAACCGCCTAAAACCCACCCACAGACTGGCCAGTTCACCGGACCTCGACACAAATCCGCCGGGCGGATTCGTGCCGGGGACCAGGCGCTCCTTCCCGCCCGGAACGCCGTGCGTTAGACCGCACGGCCAACCGGGCGTGCTTGCTTCTTCATACTGAAGTAAGATGGCTCTCTCGAAGCAAGACTTTCAAACGAATATTCCGAGTTTGTACGTTTCTCAGTGACAAAAACAACGTTACAAAGAATTTTGTCAGTAATGATCAGCGTTTATCAAGAGTGGCCTCTTCAGTTGATATCTTCGACAAGCTTCACATTTTGCATATGAGCCTAGAAGGACGAGGCACAACAGCTTTGTTAGCAGGTAAAATATCGTATTCCAAAAGGAAGTTCAGTCCTTTCAGTTCACAAGTACTGAACAATAACTTTTTCGCATCCTTATTCGACACTTAAAGTAGTAAAGGAGTTTTGCTATTTGGGGAGCAAAATAACCGATGATGGTCGAAGTAGAGAGGATATAAAACATAGGTTGGCAATGGCAAGGAAAGCGTTTCTGAAGAAGAGAAATTTGTTAACATCGAGTATAGATTTAAGTGTCAGGAAGTCGTTTCTGAAAGTATTTGTATGGAGTGTAGCCATGTATGGAAGTGAAACATGGACGATAAATAGTTTGGACAAGAAGAGAATAGAAGCTTTCGAGATGTGGTGCTGCAGAACAATGCTGAAGATTAGATGGGTAGATCACATAACTAATGAGGAGGTATTGAATAGAATTGGGGAAAAGAGAAGTTTGTGGCACAACTTGACCAGAAAAAGGGATCGGTTGGTAGGACATGTTTTGAGGCATCAAGGGATCACCAATTCAGTATTGGAGGGCAGCGTGGAGGGTAAAAATCGTAGAGGGAGACCAAGAGATGAATACACTAAGCAGATTCAGAAGGATGCAGGTTGCAGCAGGTACTGGGAGATGAAGAAGCTTGCACAGGATAGAGTAGCATGGAGAGCTGCATCAAAGTCTCAGGACCGAAGACCACCACAACAACAACAACAATTCTTACATCATTTTTGAAAGACAGTGAACTACCTTCTATGGAAGATTTACTTCGAGACATTTTTATTTAGAGGTTCTTCAAAAAATTTTGGAAAGTGCTTATCCCAAGATTACACAAAATATGACTGGGTAAGAAATCCATTTTCATGAAAAGTAACTGGAAAATGCTTTCAAAAAGAATACTCTGCTTTGTTTTTGGAGGGGAACAAAAACAGAGGTTCGAGTCCTCCCTCGGGCATGGGTGTGTGTGTTTGTCCTTAGGATAATTTAGGTTAAGTAGTAGGTAAGCTTAGGGACTGATGACCTTAGCAGTTAAGTCCCATAAGACTTCACACACACATTTTTTGAACAAAAACAGAATACCCTTTTCTTTTCAAACAAGTAGTCCGACTCTTGGTTACTATTTACATTTATGGAAGCAGGCTTTCTGAACTGTTGCGCATAAAAAATAAATACAGAAACAGACTTAGTGTTGAAGACTTGAGAGTTAAGCTGAGGTCAGTCGAGCCAAAGTCTGAAGCTCTGATTAAAAAGCCACATGCAATCATCTGAAACATGCACATGTTCTTTCATCACAATGTAAATGTGAAAACTGACTCATTACTGACTTTGATGTCTGATTTGCCGAAAAAGTTTGATTTGATTCTGAATATTTTGCTTTTTGGAATCTAATTTACTATACTCCACGTTTAGTTATGACTCCCTTTCACAACTGGTTCCTCTTATTTCTGGTGTACAGATTTAATAAATGCAAGGTGACAATTATTAAACTATTTGGAAAAAAAGAAATTAGTTACAAACTATGGCGTGCACACACTTTATTCAACATCTAAACATCAGTACAGGTATTCGGATTTACGTGATGACATGTTCGATATGCCTGCCGTCATCAGCGATGAGTGGCGCAGATGAACAGCGAAGTACTGCACGACCCGCTGAAACGTCGGAACATCGATGCTGTCGATGACCTCCTGAATGGCTGTTCTCAGCTCAGCAGTTGTTTTGGGGTTCTATACCCCATGTTTTTAATATGGCCCCACAAAAAGGAGTCGCGGCCAATCGAGGCCCATGCCAGTGGCTTCTGGGTACCCCAGAGCCAGAATTCGGTCCCCAGAGTGCTCCTCCATGACATCATACACTCCCCTGCTCCGTTGGGGTCGAGCTCCGTCTTGCACGAACCATATCTTGTCGAAATCAGGGTCACTTTGGATAATGTGGATGAGATCACCTTCCAAAAACTTCACGTACCGTTCGGTAGTCACTGTGCCGTCAAGAAATATCGCACCGATTATTCTGTGACCAGACACTGCACGCCACAGTCATCCGTCGATGAGTGAAGAGACTTCTCGATCGGGAAATGCGGATTCTCAGTCCCCCAGATGAAAGCAGGCTTCGCCGGTAAACCAAACCATACTGCGCATACTAGTTCACATCAGGTCCCGCGGCCAACCGTGCAGTTTGAACGTCCTAACGCAAACCGTTCAGAAGTTATGAAGATTTTATTTCATATAGTTCACTAATTGGCACTCTGTATTTTAAATGTCGCCGGCAGTTGTGACCGAGCGGTTCTAGGCGCTTCAGTCTGCAGTTTCGAATCCTGCCTAGGGCATGGATGCGTGTGATTTCCTTAGGTTAGTTAGGTTTAAGTAGTTCTAAGTTCTGGGGGACTGATGACCTCACATGTTAAGTCCCATAGTGCTCAGAGTCATTTTAACATTTTTTTTTTAAATATCATTGTTCTCTTAGTAATTTGATTATTTGAAACAGTATTGGCTTAATTCAATTTCATATTATGTGGTACAAATTAATGTCACATGAACGACTCTGTATAAAAGTGCTTCCACGGAACCTTATTACTTGCGTGGGTCAAATATCAACCATACAGAGTAGTTGATCGGCACGACGCAATGTCAAGTGGTAAGCAGTGACAAAAAAATCTGGGAACCCCTTGCACCAGACCAAGAGCTGTGGGCAGACAAATGGACACATCCACACGACTTCAGTTCTTAATGGGTGATATACAGTTCACGAAGCGAGGGAATGCAGTGCAAGAATAACTTTATGGCAGTAGTACGCGGTCTTTTCGCTGTTATAATAAGCGCTGGACAAATATAAGGAAACACCGTGACGAATGCATGCTTGAACACAAACGTAGATGCTAGCCACGAGCAGGCTGGGCTTTAGTATTTCACAACGATCAGCACCTTTGCAATTTCCTTAATACGTTGCAAGTGTCATTTGTGATCACAACAATGATGGGTGTAGCTGTGCGTTATGTCGTATCGACGAGTTGTAGCGCATACAGGGAAAGCGGAAAAAACATCATCTGATAAGTCAAAACGCGGACGGAAGTATGCATTGCGTGATCGTGACGTATGGTCATTGAAGACGTTTATGACGAAGAATAAAAGGATGACAGCTGCAGAAGTCATTATAGAACTGAATGTCGCACTCGCGAAACCCCTCAACACTAGAACAATACGAAGGAAGCTCTATAAGCTGTGAATTACAGAGCGAGCTGGATTTACAAAAGCACTCATCTGTGATGCAAAAGTCCGTAATAGAAAAACGTCGCGCCGAAGCCATAAAACCTGGGCTATGGAGCAATGGAAGACAGTCATTTGGTCTAATGAGCCTTGTTGCACACTGTTTCCAACTTCTGGCCGAGTTTACGTCCCAAGAGTGAAAAATGGAGCGGTTCTATGATGATTTTGGATTCCATTTAGTGGCATTACACGGACCCAATGATTACTCTGAAAGGTCACATTACTGCCAAGGACTATGAGATCACTTTGGCTGATCAGGTCCCTGCCAAGGTACAATGTTTATTCACCAGTGATGTTCCACGAAGACACGGCGCCTCTTCATACAGATCGCATCGTCCAGGACTGGTTTTGTGAGCGCGAGGATGACTTGTCGTATCTCCCCTGGCCACCACTGTCACCAGATCTCAATAGTATTGAGCCTTTGTGGTCTACTTTTGAGAGAAGCGTGCGTTATCGCTATCTATCTCCATCATCGTTACCTGAACTTGCCATTATTTTGCACGAAGAGTGGTATAATACCCACTTGAAAAACCATACAGAGCCTGTATTTATTCATTTCGAGACGACTGGAAGCTGTTTTCAATGTCATCGGTTTTCCTATACCGAATCAGGCATGGTAATGACTTGTATTTTTGATGCTTCCATATTTTTTATCCATCCTCTGTAGTTAACAAGGGCGTTTGAAAATAATTTGATTGGGCAGAAGAAGAAGATAAGCTGGTCAGTCAGATTTATGTCCATGTCCAGAGAGAGAGAGAGAGAGAGAGAGAGAGAGAGAGAGAGAGAGAGAGAGAGCTCTGTGGAACGCTAAGAGACCGTCCTGGTGAGGTAGAGTCGACTTGCGGACTCCAAAGGAGACGCCTTCTAGCGAGATTCGGTACGAGGCGTCATATGGAGACGCCCGAGTAGAATCATCGATTATGGCCTTAACGAGACTTGGCTTCCTGGCAGCACTGCCGCTAAGACAGACTTCCAGCTGAAACCGATGCCAAAGATACTCACCGCGCCACCACCGGGAGATACTGGTAGTCGACTCCAGCACGTATTGACGTCGCCAGCAGTCTGACCGTCGCCCACTACAGCACTCCCATCAAAATCGGTTTGTCAATTTAGTTTGTCTATTGGCAACTACGAACAAATCCTGGTGGCGACCCTGAGAATCTTTTCATTGTTAACTAGCTGTCCCCGTCCACACGCTACTGTGACTCAATCTGGTTAAATGAAAAAGAAAGAGCAGAGAAATCACCTGTTTTTAACATGTTTGGGGACCGGATATACGTCCTGATCGCATTCTGTCCCCTGTCTCTGTCGTATCCTCCTCCCCCCTCTTTGACAATCTCCTGTTTTCCCCTCTCTGTCCATCATCTCCTCCCCCTCTCTACGTCCATCTCCTCCCCCCCCCCGTCCACACCATCTCCTCCCCCTCTACCTGACCACGAACGACCCTTGTTCATTATTGTTATTGCATATAAAGATTCTATAGTAGTATTCTAATCACAAACCAATAACCCATAAATACAACTTAACTGTTTGCTAACAACGTTCCACTAATATCCATCATATCATTTCATTAGAGTCGTGTTTAAAAATTTAAAGTAAATATTTCAAAAATAGGTATATAAAAACAGGAACATCTTCGAATGCAACATTGTGTCAAAATTTCGAAGCAATCAGTGAAGAACTTTAGGACATTCACGGTTTTGTACAAAGGAACATTTACACTTTACTGATTTCCCCTATAATTATTACATATATATTTATAACTCATACTTAGCGCTCTAGTAGGCATATAAAAATGCGCGCGTATTCGAATGCAACTTCGTGTTAAAATTTCAAAACAACTGACGAAGAGCTTTCGGAGAGGAGATTTACGATTTTGTACAAGCGAACGTCTACATTTTTAACAATATGCAAGTAAATGTTCGTTTGTATAAAATCGTAAATCTCCCAAAGCTCTTCACCAACTGCTCAGAAAATTTGACACAACGTCGCTTTTGAATATTTTTATACACCTACTAATGCGCCATATGGCATATAAATGTACGTTATATATATATATATATATATATATATATATATATATATATATTTTACACACACACATTTTCCATATAGCGCTCCAGTAGGTATATAAAAACAAATGCGTATTTTATTTGAATGTAACGTTGCGTCAAAATTTCAAAGCAATGGGTAAAGAACTTTCGGAGAACTACGATTTTACACAGACGAACATTACGTTTTTTTTTAATTTATACAGATAGATAGAAGGGCATGTTGTTATAATATTTAATTAGCACAATGGAAAGGGATCAACTATTCGTAGGAGGGAAATCCAATAATTAAAGAACGAACTGATGTAGGAAAAAAATTGTGTATTTTAACTAAATGAAACTCTTACTAGCACTTAACATAATCGGCCGAGCGGTTCTAAGCGCTTCAGTCGGGAACCATGAGACTGCTACGGTCGCAGGTTCGAATCCTGCCTCGGGCATGGATGTGTGTGATGTCCTTAGGTTAGTTAGGTTTAAGTAGTTGTAGGTTCTAGGGGACTGATGACCTCAGATGTTAAGTCCCATAGTGCTCAGAGCCATTTGGACCATTTTTGAACTTAACATAATCCCCACCAATATTAATACACTGTCTCAACTATGAAATAGTTTTCTTTTTAAATATACGATGCAGAAAAGTCTTTGCCTTGTTGTTTGAACCACTTTCCTACTTATTTTTTGACCTCCTCGTTGTGTCTCAACTTTTTTCCACGTAATGCCTCGCTGAGTCGCCCAAACAATGAAAATGCGACAGAGCCAAATCTGGACTGTGGGGAGGATAAGGTTGTCTTTCCCAATCCATTTTAGCAATGGTTCATCGTGTCAGCTGGGCAGTGTGAGCGTGTAGCAGTATCACGCTTTTCTTTGGGATCCGTGGCGTTTTTCTTTCATTGTCGGCTTTTCTTTGTTCATTAATGCCTGAGTAGTAAGTACTGTTTATTGTATGGTGATCTCCCAAGGACGACACACCTTGGGCATCCCAAAAAACACGATCGAATTGACTTTTCCCGCTGACGCTGAATTTCCTTCGAACAGGTGAGCTGATGTGCTTCCATTCCATGCTTTGTTTATTGGACTCTGGTTCAAAATGGTGAACCCAAGTTTCATCACATGTTAAAATAACGTTCAGAAAAGAATATCCTTCCTTTTCATGACGTTCTCTCGAGTCTGTACCCAACTCTTCTGAGTCTTATTTCCTTGTGTTTATAACTCTTTCGGGACACACCTTGCATTTGTTTTGCATTACTCGAGCTTATTGCTGATAAAGTTATCAACTGTGCTAACATTTCTGCAACTGTTTCTTGCTGTATGTTTTACTGCAACACGTCGATCTTCATGAGTGAGGTCAATGCGTGTTCCACACGTATTTGACATTTCAGCTGTACGGTCAGAACGTTACTTTACGGTCACTGAGGTACGACCGTCCTACCCACTTACAAAAACTTCTGCGGTTCATAACACTTTCACCATACAGTAAAATAATTCGAGCAGGCGGCTGTGGCCGAGCGGTTCCAGGCTCTTCAGTCCGGAACCGCGCGACCGCTACGGTCGCAGGTTCGAATCCTGCCTCGGGCATGGATGTGTGTGATATCCTTAGGTTATTTAGGTTTAAGTAGTTCTAAGTTCTAGGGGATTGATGACCTCAGATGTTAAGTCCCATAGTGCTCAGAGCCATTTGAACAATTTTTTAAAGTAATTCGAAAAAAGATTTCAGCTGGTTTTTCACCTTCAGAAAGCACTGAATTTTGTTTAGCTAATGTGGAAACTTCAAGCGGGTACGCCATCCTTAAATAAAATATTGAGATTATAAACAGAACAATGTTTATTAGTCAGCTGTTCTCGGCAAATCCCAGTGTTTCCAGCCTGAAGTCATAAAATTCCCCCTACAAACTGTATCATTTCTACATCTATTTCTCCCTTTAATTGTTGAATGTCCTTCGTATATAAATTTGTTAAGCATTGTTTGAGGAAATGAATTTTTGTGACAATCTAATTGCATTCTTACGGTTGGTGCTCCAATTGTCTTTATTTAGTATGCAAATGCCGCGCTCAAGTGCAAATAAAATTAAACTATCACAATTAGTAAGTCTCAAATCGATCACAACACTCTTGTTTCACTTTTGGTGAAGTTCAATTATAACCACTTTCGGGGTACTATTGAATTTCAATACGTTCAAATGGCTCTGTGTACTATGGGACTTAACTTCTGAGGTCATCAGTGCCCTAGAACTTACAACTACTTAAACCTAACTAACCTAAGGACAACACACACATCGATGCCCGAGGCAGGATTCGAACCTGCGACAGTAGCGGTCGCGCGGTTCCAGACTGTAGCGCGTAGAAGCGCTCGGCCACCCCGGCCGGCTCAATACGTTCAGTTGCCCTTCCAAGCACTTCGCGGTTCCTGGAAGAATTACAATGACACCGACAAAACTATAAGATTTCATTTTCAGAATTTCCCCTGGGTTTCCTTTACTGCCTGTTCTGTGCACAAACTGTATAATTTTAGCGATAGGTTACAACACTATCTCACTCCCTCCTCAACTACTGCTTCTTTAGCATACCCTTCGACTGTTATCAAACGTATTTGGTTTCTATAAAAGTTGTAGGTAATCTTTCGCCCACTACATTTCATCCCTGACACGTTCATAATTTAATAGAGTATATTCCAGTCAACAATGTCTACAGTTTTCTCTGGATCTGCAAATGCTACACACTTTGGGTTTGCCTTTCTTAAATCTTACTTCTAAGATAAATCGTAGGATCACTACTGCCTCGCGTGGTTCTTTGTTTCTCCTGAACCGGAACTGATCTTCCCTGAGGTCAGCTTCTATCAGTTTTTTCCACTCTTCTGTAAATAATTCCTGGCAGTATTTTGCAATCGCGATTTATTAAGCAGATAGTCCGGTGACATTCACACCTGCCGCCACCTGTTTTCTTTGGAATTTGAAAGTCTGAGGGTATTTCGCCTATCTCACACACCAGGGCGACAGACGTCATGGGATAGCGATATGAACGTATGCAGATGGCGGTAGTATCGCGTATTCAAGATATAAAAGGAACATGCGCTGACTGGGCTGTGGTTTGTACTCAGGTGATTCACGTGAAAAGGGTTCCGACGGGGTTATGGTCGCACGACAGATTTTGAAAGCGGAATGGTAGTCGGAGGATATTCCATTTCGGAAATCGTTAGGGAATTCAATATTCCGAGATCCACACTGTCAAAAGTGTGATGAGAATACCAAATCTGAGGCATTACCTCTCACCAAGGACGATGCAATGGCTGACAGCTTTCACTTAACGACCTAGAGCAGCGGCGTTTTCGTAGAGTTGCAAGTGCCAACAGATAAGCAACACGGTGTGAAATAACCACAGTAATCAGTGTAGGACATACGACGAACATATCGGGTAGGACAGTGCGGCGAAATGTGGCATTAATGGGCTACGGCAGCAGACGACCGACGCGACCGGCTTTGCTAACAGCGAGACATCGGCTGTCTGTCCTGTGCTTGTGACCATATTGGTTGGACCCAAGACGACTAGAAAACCGTGACCTCGTCAGATGAGTCCTGATTTCAGTAGGTAAGAGATGTTGGTATGGTTCGAGTGGGGCGCAGACCCCACGAAGCCATAGACCCAAGTTGTCAGCAATGCACTCTGCAAGCTGACGATCATAATGGTGTGGGCTGTGTTTACATGGACTGGGCAGCGATCTCTGGTCCAGCTGAACCGACCATTGATTGGAAATGGTTATTTTCGGCTACTTGGAGACCATTTGCAGTCATTAATTGACTTCATGTTCTCAAATATGTCACTAGGCCACAACTGTTCCCGAGTGGTTTCAAGAACATTCTGGACAATTTGAGCGAATGATTTGCCACACAGATCACCCGACATGAATCCCACTGAACATTTATAGGATACAATCGAGAGGTCAGTTCGAGCACAAAATCTTGCACCGACAAAATTTTCACAATTATAGATGACTATAGAGGCAGCGTGGTTCAGTATTCCCGCAGGGGGTTCCAGCGACTTGTTGACTCTATGCCAAGTCGAGTTGCTGCACTACGCCAGACAAAATGAGGTCCGATACGATGTTAGGAGGTATTCCATGACTTTTGTCATTCAGTGTATATCTAGCACATCTGGTGGAATAGTTCGTCATACCCGGCTCTCCCAAGGATTTCAGTAATTTTGAGGGAATTTCGTCTACTCCAGGGGCACTGATGGGACTTTAAGGGCTCTTTCAAATCCTTCTCACACTATCATATCTCCCATCTTATCTCCATTTATTTTCTCTGCCCTTTTATAATACTGAAAATTCATTCTTGTATAGTCCTTCCATCCTTGTATCTTTAACTTCCCCTTCTTTGCTAAGTACTGGCTTGTCATCTGAATTCTTATTATTTATTCACGTGCTTCTCTTTCTTTCAAAGGTCTCTTAGTTATACTAGAGGCACCATCTACGTTTCTCACGGTTACGCATGCTTTTACAGCTCTGCATTTGTCCTCTATCTGCTTAGACATTTTGCACTTTCTGTAATTCTGATTTTGCAGGCGGATATATCCCCCTTTGCCTTTATTTCCTGCATTTTTATGCTCTGTCCTTTAATATATTACAATTGCTACATCAGTTTACTTTTGTTGCGTGAAAATTTAAGTTATGATGAACAAAGAGCTTTTTGTACGAAGTAATTTTACGCATAGTTCGAGTTCTTGCAATCGATCTTCGATTTTCGAAAAGAATAGAGAATTCAATATAACTATATCACTACGACTCTCATGAAGACTGGCAACTGAGGAAGTACTTTAATAATAACGGCTATCGTACGCTGCGGCTTATCCGCTGTCTTCAGGATGAAGGAATCAAATCCTATTGGACGAAGTTAGAACAAGTGATGGTTTGCTTCTAGCGCGGTCCCGTTTCGCACAGGACGTCTTCATCTGCTGCCAGAAGCCTTCATAAATGAGGTCGCTTATTTGTATTTCCGCTCTCTCTCTAGATTGTGTGCCGTTTTAAGGCCACCGAAAGCATATTGTGCCTTTTCTTCTGCATGTAGCGCAAAAAGATAAATTGGGGTTAGTAAACAACTATTTCTCCAACAGGAATCCGGGCAGCACTACACGTGTTACATCGGCAGTCATACAGGTAATGCGAATGACTTTATTGTCGACGAGTAGGAACATTCAGAAAGGAAATGAATGACAGTCAAAATTAAAGAAATGGTACAGGAAGTAGTGAAGGTGAGATGAGAGATTTGAGGCTGCGAGAAGTATTTGAAACAGGACTTAAGGAGACCCAAGTCGAAACAAGATCCTTGGACTAGATGACATTCCCTCAGAATTACTGAGATCCTTGGGAGAGACGGCTATGACGAAACTATTCCACCTGACGTGCAAGATGTATGAGACAGGCTAAATAGCCTCAGATTTCAGGAAATATGTAATAATTTCAATTCCAAAGACCACAGGGATAGGTGTGAGTGTTACGGAACTACCACGTTTGTAAGTCATGGTTGCAAATACTAGCAGGTATTACTTACAGAAGTATAGAAAAATTAGTAGAAATCGATCTCGGGGAAGATCAATTTGCGTTCCTGGGAAATACACGAATATGCGAGGCAATACGGTCACTGCGAGTTATCTTAGAAGATAGAGTGAAAAACGGAAAAAATACGTTTATAATTTCCCATGGATTGCGTTCACTGCCATGGAGAATTTTTGAAGGACGTTATATTCACCGTTGACTTTACAATCAACGGCGGATACGATATCCTTTTACAAAATACGTTTATGGCATTTGTAGGGGCAAACTCTGAAGGGTTAGGGCTAAAATACAAGGTGAGTCAGCTGCCCCTACCGTTGTCGTTTCATGCAGCCCGCAATGTTACAGCTGGTCTTCATAAACCACATCCGAAATTTTCATATTCTCTCGCTCGCTACGCTCAAATTATTAGCCGCCCCCCCCCCCCAAAAAAAAAATGCAAAGGATCTTTTTGTAGGAAATTTAATGTAGTTAAGTTTTGTACTTGGATACGTTTTCGCTAGAGGCCATAGTTTTCGACGTATACAGGAGAAAAGTACAATAATGACCTTCAAACGTACCCCCAGTTGCACACACTAACCCCCCCCCCCCCACCCAAGTCAGGATTTCTAGTATATTATTCATGCCACTCCCTCCTATTACTGTACTCCTGTACAAGTATTTGCGACTGCACGAATTATTTCCCCACATTCGACCTCTTTTGGTCTTTAGTGACTGGCCTTGTTACGCCAGAAGCTTAATCGAGCATTTACAAATCGTAAAAGTGATTAATGTGTAAATTTTAGCTAACAGTTTTGTGAATTTCCACAACATAAAATAAACAATTAAATCGTCGTAATCGCCAGGCCTTCTGACAACGAAACTGCTGGACGTGTAAGGATTAAGTTTGGACCGAATTGTCTATGTAATTAGTTTTAGCGTAACGTTTACAAAAGTCGTTTTTCGTTCATTACTCTATCGGGTATGTTTAAGTTAATAATGATAAAGAAATAGCGCAATAGCCCAATCAATAGACACCAAAGAAGTCGATTATACGGAACTGTTCCTGTAGTCTGAAATTTTTGTACAGTGGTAGGGGAGTGCTACAAAGAACATGCTAGAAATCCTGACTGTAAGAGATGACTATAGAGTGGAGGTGCATTTCAGAGCCACTGTTGTACGTTTTTCTTGAATAACTGGCAAACCGTGGCCTTCAGCGAAAACGTATCCCAATACAGAAATTAACTACATTAAATTTTCTACAAAACGGCCCTGCTCGTTCTTTCTGTAGGACCAATACTTTGAGCGTAGCAAGCGAGCGAATGTGAAAATCTCAGGCGTCGTTTTGAAGGCCAGCTATAATATTGCTGATTGTATAAAACGACAGCGGTAGGGGCAACCGAATCACCTCGTATATGGAGCGAAAAGTTACCTAAAACTTGACAGAAACCATGCTGCAGTTTTAAAAGATGGAGGGCATGAATGGGAAGCAGTAGTTGAGAAGGGAGTCATTCAATATGTACACTGAACAAACTGTAAAGGAAACCAAGGAAAGATTTGGAAAGGGAATCAAAATTCTGGGAGAGGAAATAAAAAAACTTTGAGGTTTTCCAAGGACATTATAATTCTGTCAGAGACGGTAAAAGACTTGGAAACGCAGTCCTAACAAATAGATTGTGCCTTGAAATAAGATTACAAGATGAATGTTAACAAAAGTACAACAAGGGTAATGGAACGTAGTCGAATTAAGTTATGCGATGCTGATGGAAACAGATTAGGAAATGAGGCACTAAAGTAGTAAATAGGTGTTGCTGATTGAGCAGCTAAATATCGCGATGGTTGAGGTAGAGAGGATACTGTATAGGGACTGGCAATAGCAAGGAAAGTTTCTGAAAAAGATAGATTTGGTGGCATCGAATACAGGAAGTCTTTTCTGAAGGTAAGAAGGTTGCCCAGAACGTAAGCTCCGATCGGTCGCGAAATGGAAATCATAGTGAAAACCAGAATGTTTTTATTTGCAACTGTTAGCTACATCTTCCAACTACTTCCCAACACAGTCGCCACCCTGATTCAGACATTTGTCATAGTGGTGTGTCATCTAACCAACACCCTCATCATAGAAGGAAACCGCCTGTGCTTCCTGCCATTTCTCTAAGCTGGTATGTAGCTCGTTCTCTGTGCCAACGGTTGATGTGAGGGGGCCGAAACGCACAATGACCCTGGGTTCGGTGTAGGGCAGCGGTGGGGTGAGTGGACTGCGGCAGCCCGTTGTGGGGTTGTGAACCACTGAGGGCTACGCCGCTGACGAAGCCCCTCCGTCGTTTCTAGGTCTCCAGATCGATACAATAAAATGCCTAAGACGGTTGCAGCGCGTATTTAAAGCAAACCTGCATCCTGTACTTACGCGATTCACGCGAAATTTGAATAGATGTTACATTTCAGATGTAAAAACACGCATACCACTTTCGTTTATCTCGCACAACTCCTCCTTGGTGCTGAGATTTTCTTTTCGTCTGTTTTATACTTTACACAATATTTTGTAAGGAATAAGATCCATAACGATATTGACACTTGACGTCGGATGGTAGACACGATGGGCAATTTTAATTTGGGCTAATTCCATTACAAATACCTAACTGAAAATATTTTCATAACTACCAAGGATAGCGCTCTGACGTCTATCATGAGACATCTGATAAATAGCTTCTGCAAGTCAGTCATTAGCTATTTGCCTGTTTCTGATACGCAGGGTGGTCAAAACTAAACTGGCCCGGAAACTGGGCACCAAATTGCAATCTTGTGCAAAGACTGTTCAAGGTACTGACGCATGACGTCATGTGTTGTTTGAGTTCACATAACACGATATAATAAACCAGCTCTCTTCGGAAAAAAAGAAATTGGTGTTTTATTTCCCGCCGACAGCCAAGTCATTAGAGAAGGGGCACAAATCCGGATAGAACACAGATGGGGAATGAAATCTGTAGTGCCATTTCAAAGGAACTATCCCGAAATTCACCTTAAGCGATTTAGGGAAATTACGGAAAACGTGAATGTGAATGGCTGAATGGGGATTTGAGCGTATGAGGTCTGTTAGTGGACACTAATCCACATTTCGCCTTTGTGACGGCTTGAAGTCTGCTGGGGACAATTTCAGTGAGGTGTCTGAATGTTATAATTCATCACAAAGGCGTTCCATTGAGTTCAGGTCGGGACTCTAGTCAGCCCGACCGTTGCAGGAATCTTACTGTCCACAAACCACTGACGCACAAATGCTCCTTTGAGACAGGATGCATTGCTTTGCTGTTACAATCATCGTCTCAGAGCTCTTCCTCTATCGTAAGCATTACACAATTCTGTACAATGTTTCATATCCTTCGCATTTATCGTTTTTCTAAGCGCAATAAGGAAACCACATCCTAACCGCGAAAGACATTCGTATACCGTAACACCACTTCCACGGAACCTTACTGTTGGTACTACACGTGATGGCAGGTAAATACACTGAAGCACCAAAGAAACTGGTATAGGCATGCGTATTCAAATACAGAGATATGTAAACAGGCAAAATACGGCACTGCGGTCGGCAACGCCTACATAAGACTACAAGTGTCTGGTGCAGTTCTTAGATCGGTTACTGCTGTTACAATGGCAGGTTAACTACATTTAAGTGACTTTGAATGTGGCGTTATAGTCGGCGCACGAGCGATGGGACACAGCATCTCTGAGGTAGCGATGAAGTGGGGATTTTCCCGTAGGACCATTTCACGAGTGTACCGTGAATATTAGGAACCCGGTAAAACATCAAATCTCTGACATCGCTGCGGCCGGAAAAAGATCCTGCAAGAACGGGACCAGCGACGACTAAAGAGAATCGTTCAACGAGACAGAAGTGCAACCACTCCGCAAACTGCTGTAGATTTCAATGCTGGGCCATCAACAAGTGTCAGCGTGCGAACCATTCGACGAAACATCATCGATATGGGCTTTCGCAACCGAAGGCCCACTCGTGTACACTTGATGACTGCACGACGCAAAGCTTTACACTTCCCCCGGGCTCGTCAACGTCGACATCGGACTGTTCATGACTGAAGACAGTTTGCCTAGTCGGGCGCGTCTAGTTTCAAATTGTATCGAGCGGATGGACGTGTACGAGTATGGAGACAACCTTATGAATCGATTTAGCAGGAGATTTTTCAAGCTAGTTGAGGCTCTGTAATAGTATGGGGAGTATGCAGTTTGAGTGATATGGGACCCCTGATACGTCTAGATACGACTCTGACAGGTGACATGTGCGTAAGCATCCTGTCTAATCATCTGCATCCATTCATTTCCATTGTGCATTTCGATGGACTTGGACAATTTCAGCAGGACAATGCGACAAACACACACGTCCAAAATTGCTACAGAGTGGCTCCAGGAACACACTTCTGAGTTTAAACACTTCCTCTGGCCACCAAATGCCTCGGGCATGAACATTGAGCATACCTGGGATGCCTTGCAACGTGCTGTCTGAAGAGATCTCCATCCCCCCGTCATACTCTTACGGATTTATGGACAGCCCTGCAGTATTCATGGTGTCAGTTCCTTCCAGCGTCACACATTAGTTGAGTCCATCCCATGTCCTGCTGCAGCACTTCTGTGTGCTCGCGGGAGTCCTACGCGATATTAGGCAGGTGTACCAGTTTCTCTGGCTCTTCAGTGTATCTCAGTGCATTCGCCAAACCCAAGCCCCTTCCATCGCATTCTCCAGGCTATAACGTGATTCATCACTCTTTCCCAGTCATCCACTATGCAATGGAGTCGCTCTTAACACCACCTAGAGCGTCGCTTAGCACTGGCTACAAGAAGGTGTGGTTTATGATGAGCTCCTCGAACATCGTACCCCATTATTTTTAACTCACTACTCACAGGTTTTGTGTCAGATGGACTTTTGTCTGTACTCTGTAGCTCACGAGTGATTACTTTCGCTGATTTCATGCGATTTTTGCAGCTCCCTCCACAAAACATGACGAAAACTGTCCGTCAGTAAAGGCGGTCTGCCTGATCTCGGTTGGCCTATGGTTGTTCCTTCGCGTTTCCACTTCACTATCGAATCACCAGCAGTCGGCTTGAGCAGCTTGAGAGGGGTTGAACTGTCCCGGATGGATCTGTTGCACAAGTGACATCCAAGGACTCGATCGCATTCAAGGTCACTGAGCTCTCCTGACCAACCCATTCTTTTGTTACCGCTTCGCCACTGACAAAACCACACTCCCCGTTTCCTTTTGTACTAACGGATCTGCCTCTTGTGCCATCTAGTGGTGAATTCCATAATAAATAAGGGTTTATGGATTCTTTTGATCAGATAATGTATTACCACTGAGCCACCGTTTCTGAAGACACCCAGAACAGGAGGTCTAGACGACTGAAAGTAATAAAAAATTAGTAGAACCACGTCAAAAGAGTGCCACCTGAGCGCCTGCCATGGCAAACATTACATTTCAACCAAACTAGAAAACGGGATATGGGACGATCAATGAAGAGACGAAACAGCAGTTTTGTTAAATTCTTTCCTTTCAAAATGGCCCAACATCCATTCCTTGATGTGGAAGAAGAAGAAGATATCCAGATGTTCCTATTCCACTGTGTTCAGAAACCATCGCGGAAGTGACCACACAAGGGTTGGGATGGAAGCTTGACACTGAGGTGACAAAAGTCATGGGATATCTCCTAATATTGTGTCGGACGTCCTTTTGTCTGGCGTAGTGCAGCAACTCAACGTGGCACAGAATCTACAGAGTCAACAAATCGTTGAGAGTCCCCTGCAGAAATATCAATGCTGCCTCTATAGCTGTCCATAATTGCAAAAGTGTTGCTGGTGCAAGATTTTGAACACGAACTGGCCTCTCGATCGTGCCCCATAAATGTTCGACGGGATTCATGTCGGGTGATCTGGGTGGCCAAATAATTTGCTTGAATGGTCCAGAATGTTCTTCAAAACAGTCACGAAAATTTGTGGCCCAGTGACATGACACATTGTCACCCATACAGATTCCAACACTGTTTGAGAACGTGACGTACATGAATGGCTGAAAACGGTCTCTAAGTAGCCGACCATCCAGAGGACCCAGTCCATTCCATGAAAACAGCCCACACCATCATGGTTCCACCACCAACTTGTACAGTACCATGTTGACAACTTGGGTCCATGGCTTCGTGGGGGTCTGCGGTACAATCTAACCCCATCATCAGCTCTTATCATCTGAAATCGTAAATCATCTGATCAGGCCAAGATTTTCCACTCGTCGAAAGTCCAACCGCTACAGTCACGAGTCCTGCAGGCGATGTCATGCTGTTAGCAAAGGCACTCGTGTCCATCGTCTGCTGCCACATCTCATTAACGCCAAATTTCGTCGCACTCTGCTTACGGATAATTTCGTCGTACGTCCCACATCGATTTCTACGGTTATTTCGCGCAATGTTGCTTGTCTGTTAGCACTGACAACTCTTCATAAACGCCGATGTTCTCGGTCGTTAAGTGAAGTCCGTCGGCCACTGCGTTGTCCGTGGTGAGAAGTAACGCCTGAAACTTGGTATTCTCAGCACACTGTTGCCACCGTCGACGTCGGAACTTCAATTCCCTAACGATTTGCGAAATGGACTGTCCTATGCATCTTGTTGCAACTACCATTCCGCGTTCTAAGTGTGTTAATTCCCGTCGTGCCGCTATGAACACGTTGGAAACCTTTTCACATTAATCACCTGAGCACAGATGATAACTATATGCAAATCGCTATCCCATGACCTCAGTGTACCTCATGCACAGCATAAAATTTGAAACGATAAAGGTGCAGGCCCTTTTTGATAATATTCTCACACGACAATCTTCACCACTGATTACTGCCTACCGAGAGATCGAATGCCACCAGGTGGCGCTGCGGGCACCTGATGCAATGAGGAAAGTATATAAATGGAGCAGAGACAAATGGGGAATCATTCTAGCGACGATACGAGACGCGACAGAGAATCCACTGGCACAAACGACTTTGACGAAGGGCAGATTATTATAGCGCGGGGCCTGGGAACAAAGCACCTTTGAAACGGCGAGGTTGGTCAGCTGTTCGCGTACTGCCGTCGTGAGTATCTATGGAAAGAAACTGAACGACGTTGGAAGTAGGAGTACGCGACAAGTGTTGCATGTCCATGCCTCATCACGGAACGTAAAGGACGGAGGATTGCCCGCTCTGTAAAGTAGAATAGGCGGTGATCTGTGGCAGATCTTACGACACAGTACAGTGCTGGTGCAGTGTTCCGGAGCACACGGTTTACTGCAAATTGCTAAATATTGTGCTCCGCGGTAAATAAACCCAACGTGTTTCAGTGTTGACCCAATGACATCGCCAATTAAGATCGGAGTGGGCAAGGCGTCATAGGGATTGGATCGTGCATGAATGGAAACGTGTCGCCTGGTCGGATGAGTCACGTTTCGTGTAACACAGCGTCAATGGTGAAAATACTTTTCTCGCCGTATTTATTTTGGTCCCCCTTAATCTCTTCTTCAAACGGTTCAAATGGCTCTGAGCACTATGGGACTTAACATCTGAGGTCATCAGTCCCCTAGAACTGAGAACTACTTAAACCTAACTAACCTAAGGACATCACACACATCCGTGCCCGAGGCAGGATTCGAACCTGCGACCGTAGCGGTCACGCGGTTCCAGACTGCAGCGCCTAGAACCGCACGGCCACTACGGCCGGCTGATCTCTCCTCCCTTGCAGTTTTGATAGGTAATCATTCACTTCTCATTGTCCTAATCTGTTCAGAGAACTTTGCTATGTTGTCTCTTTTTTTTTCTCATCCTCTTTATGTTGTGCTCCTCAGTTTTATAAAAGGCATTTTCATGCACAGCACCACAAAGCTGCTAAAATCTTTGTTACGGACAATTTATGTCGTCATCTGATGGACTTGAGAATAAAATTGTGTATACCACATGTCCATTATTTAAAAAAAATTACATATCTAGTTACAGCTGTAGAAGCAATTGAATTATAGGAAACTATGCAATTAGTTCTGGAAGAAGGAAGACAGTGACGTCAAAGACAAGCGTCATAAAAAAAAGGAAAAGTTGGCGCATAGGTAAATATTTCTCTGGTTGACGGCAGCATCCAGTGAAGCATCAGCGAAAAATCAATTATACTAGTTCTGAAGATAGCAGGGTATTTTATAGCCTGACCTGTTAGAGCACCCTTGAGGACGCCAAGAACTGCATCCCACAGCGTTTCGGGGTCGATTTCCACGTAGCCTGGCTCTGGATACAGTAGCTCCACCTGACCACAGAAAAAAAAAAAGTCCAGAATTGGTAGCGGCTAAACCGATACCATATCACAAACGTCAGGACCATCTGCTTATCTCTGTAGTTTTACTCCAAACAAAAGCTTTAAGTGTTTCTGGTACCACTTCCTAAGACTCTAGAATCAATTTTACTTTCTCTCTATCGAGGCAACTCACGACACATTCAGCGCTATGAATAATTGTCTGTGCTTTAGAAAGTAGAAGAGGCACTGACAGTTTGAAGCTTTGAGACGAATGGTGAGTTTTCAGCGTAGTTGTTACGAACATTGTCCACCAAACACGAGGCCCAGGTCCGACTTCTATTAATACATCTACATTTATAATCCGCAAACCACTACAAGGTGAGCGGTGGACGGTACTTCGTGTACCATACACTTCCCCTTTCCCAATCAGCCGCAAATGGTGCGCGGGCATAAAGCTGGTTTTTGGTTAAGTCTCAGTGCAAACTTCAGTATCACTAACATTACCAACATGGTCTTTTCACGAGATATATACACACATACTAACTTGTAGCCCTCTGCTTCGCTCGTGTAGACTGTACGGTCTGCAAAGTTTTTTTTCCTTTAATCGAATGTTATATTGTTCAAAAATTGGACCATTAACTAAACTTTTCATCCTAATGAAGGACATAGAATCATGGTCTTTTCCGAATGTACTTTCAGCCAATAAGCGATTCTGATAGCTGGAGTCTGAGGTCCTTATTACCAGTAATGCTACCTTTGAGTTCTTGTGATGATACTTCCATAAAAAGTTTCATCCCCTAAAGTACATTTATTTAGAAGTCAAATACCAGGTTTCATGGATTTAGCTTCAAATATGTTTTAATGTAATGACATTTTCATACAAATTTTCACCCCTTATTTCATCCCTTTATAAGTTGATTGTCTAAAAAACATGGAAACACGTATTTTTTCATTGTTAACTGGGAAGCCAAATACAAATTTTCTTAGTTTCAAAAAGGCTTTCACAATGAGATATTTCTAGAAAAACTTCCATCTCCTACACTCCTGGAAATTGAAATAAGAACACCGTGAATTCATTGTCCCAGGAAGGGGAAACTTTATTGACACATTCCTGGGGTCAGATACATCACATGATCACACTGACAGAACCACAGGCACATAGACACAGGCAACAGAGCATGCACAATGTCGGCACTAGTACAGTGTATATCCACCTTTCGCAGCAATGCAGGCTGCTATTCTCCCATGGAGACGATCGTAGAGATGCTGGATGTAGTCCTGTGGAACGGCTTGCCATGCCATTTCCACCTGGCGCCTCAGTTGGACCAGCGTTCGTGCTGGACGTGCAGACCGCGTGAGACGACGCTTCATCCAGTCCCAAACATGCTCAATGGGGGACAGATCCGGAGATCTTGCTGGCCAGGGTAGTTGACTTATACCTTCTAGAGCACGTTGGGTGGCACGGGATACATGCGGACGTGCATTGTCCTGTTGGAACAGCAAGTTCCCTTGCCGGTCTAGGAATGGTAGAACGATGAGTTCGATGACGGTTTGGATGTACCGTGCACTATTCAGTGTCCCCTCGACGATCACCAGTGGTGTACGGCCAGTGTAGGAGATCGCTCCCCACACCATGATGCCGGGTGTTGGCCCTGTGTGCCTCGGTCGTATGCAGTCCTGATTGTGGCGCTCACCTGCACGGCGCCAAACACGCATACGACCATCATTGGCACCAAGGCAGAAGCGACTCTCATCGCTGAAGACGACACGTCTCCATTCGTCCCTCCATTCACGCCTGTCGCGACACCACTGGAGGCGGGCTGCACGATGTTGGGGCGTGAGCGGAAGACGGCCTAACGGTGTGCGGGACCGTAGCCCAGCTTCATGGAGACGGTTGCGAATGGTCCTGCCGATACCCCAGGAGCAACAGTGTCCCTAATTTGCTGGGAAGTGGCGGTGCGGTCCTCTACGGCACTGCGTAGGATCCTACGGTCTTGGCGTGCATCCGTGCGTCGCTGCGGTCCGGTCCCAGGTCGACGGGCACGTGCACCTTCCGCCGACCACTGGCGACAACATCGATGTACTGTGGAGACCTCACGCCCCACGTGTTGAGCAATTCGGCGGTACGTCCACCCGGCCTCCCGCATGCCCACTATACGCCCTCGCTCAAAGTCCGTCAACTGCACATACGGTTCACGTCCACGCTGTCGCGGCATGCTACCAGTGTTAAAGACTGCGATGGAGCTCCGTATGCCACGGCAAACTGGCTGACACTGACGGTGGCGGTGCACAAATGCTGCGCAGCTAGCGCCATTCGACGGCCAACACCGCGGTTCCTGGTGTGTCCGCTGTGCCGTGCGTGTGATCATTGCTTGTACAGCCCTCTCGCAGTGTCCGGAGCAAGTATGGTGGGTCTGACACACCGGTGTCAATGTGTTCTTTTTTCCATTTCCAGGAGTGTATTTTACACCCTTAGGGGTGGAATTTCTACAAACAAATAAATATTATTTACGAGGGTTGTCTAGAAAGTAAGTTCCGATTGGTCGCGAAATGGAAACCACAGTGAAAACCAGAAACTTTTTATTTGCAACAGTTAGGTACACCTTCCACCTACTTCTATTCATAGTCGCCGCTCCAACTTCGAGTATTGTCGTAGTGTTTTATCAACTTTCCAATATCCTTGTCATAGAAAGCAGCCGCCTCTGCTTTCGGCCAGTTATCTGCACTGGTCTGCAGCTCGTTGTCTGTGGAAAAATTTTGTCTTCATAGCCAGCGGTTCTTGTGAGCAGGGATGAGACTCAGGGAGAGCCAATTACGAACTGTATTGTGGGTGATCAAACACTTCTCATCGGAAATGCTGCAGGAGCGTCTTCAATGCCCTTGCAGTGTACGGCCGAGAATTGGCATGAAGAAGGAACTGCTCGACAGTTGTGTTATGTGGACTGCATGACACAGGCGAAATCTCTAACCAGGCCCTCATACTTGGCGGGAGACGCTATTCCCTATGCGTCTTTACGAGCTTACTGTTCACTCAAAACTGAAAAGAGCGACGCGACACGATCAACAGGCATACTGGAGACACTGCCCAACACATCTGTGCTACCGGATTTTCCCAGCGGTTTCCATTTCGCGACCGATCGGAACTGACTTACTGGACAAACCTCGTATTTCTAACCGAGAAGCCAAATACAGAAGTTCTTAGATTTAGCTTTTAAAGCTTTCATAATTAAATATTTTCAAAACCATTTTTCCCGTATTTCATCCTCTTAGGGGCTGAATTTCCAGGAACACTAAAACTCGGATTTTCTTTATACCTAACCAAGGAGTCAGATACCAAATTTCATAGATGTACCTTTATAAATGCTTTTTTGTTGTTGTGGTCTTCAGTCCAAAGACTGGTTTTATGGTTCTCCATGCTACTCTATCTTGTGCAAGCCTCGTCATCTCCTAACAAGTACTTCAACCTATATCCCTATGAATCTGCTTAATTTATTCGTCTCATGGCCTCCCTCTGCGATTTTTACGCCCTTTGCTTCCCTCCAATACTAAATTTGTGATCCCTTGATGTCTCAGAATGTGTCCTGTCAACAGATCCCTTCTTTTAGTCAGTTTGTGCCACAAGTTTCTTTTCTCTCCAGTTCCGATCAGTACCTACTCATCAGTTACGTGATCTACCTGTCTAATCTTCAGTATTTTTCCGCAGCATATTTCAAGAGCTTGTACTCTCTTCTTGTCTAAACTGTTTATCGTCCATGTTTCACATGCGTATATGGCTACACTCCTCAAAAATACCTTCACAAAAGACTTCATAACATAGTCTATAGTTGATGTTAACGAATTTATCTTCTTCCTTGCCATTGGCAGTCTACATTTTGTATTCTCTATACTTCGGCCGTCATCAGTTATTTTGCTGCCAAAATGGCAAAAGTCATCTACTGCTTTAAGTATCTCCTTTCCTGGTCTAATTTCCTCGCCATTGCCTGATTTAATTCGACTACACTCTATTATCTTTGTTTTGCTTTTGTTGATGTTCATGTTATATCGTCCTTCCAAGACACTATCCAATCCGTTCGACTGCTCTTCCATCTCCTTTGCTGTCTCTGACAGAATTACAACGCCATCGGCAAACCTCAAAGTTACAACTTCTTCTCCTTGGGCCCCAACTCCCACACCAAATTTTTTCTTTGGTTTCTTTTACTTCTTGCCCAATGTAAAGATCGATTGACATCGGGGATAGACTACAACCCTGTCTCTCTCCCATTTCAACCAATGCTTCCCTTTAATGTCCCTCGACTCTTATAACTGCCGTCTGGCTGTTGTACAATTCGTAAATAGCCTTTTGTTCCCAGTATTTTACCCCTGCTACCTTCAGAATTTCAATGAGAGTATCCCAATCAAGACTGTCAAAAACTTTCTCTAAGTCTACAAATGCTGTAAACTTAGGTTTGCCTTTCCTTAGTAGCCCAGAGGAGGAATAGACGTACACGCAAACACAGGGCGGGGAACACGAAATCACCACAACAGGCCACGCAGCAACAACAGAACAGCAACACACAGGAAAACAGTCAACAAGACACCGAGACTGTTACTCACACTACCATCCCCCTCACCACAGAAGTAACACAGGCGCCACAACCTCTGTCACAAAACACAAATGCCGCTCCTAACAACACACCAATACCCGCACAAGCGGCCGCTAACTCCACAACAGCACCTCAGGCTGCCACACCCAACACCAACACACCACCTGGGGGAATACTGGAAACACTATTCCCCCGACACACGACCGTTCAAATCCTTACCAAGGTGCTGACGGCCGTCACTACACTCATCACCCAGCTCATGAGCGCCGAACCCGGGCAATACTGGGCTGTCATACACACTGCCATCACAACACTCTTTCACACTCTTACATGAATAATATGCCACACCCGGCCTATAACGCAGACCCGCACACACTATCACGGATCCTGTTCTGGAATGCAGACTCGATACACAACAAAAGGGCAGAATTTGCCGCGTTCATGGAGTGCAAGGGAATCCTTGTCGCGCTACTGAGCGAGACTAAACTTAAACCGCACAAACAATTAAACTTTCCTGGCTACTGTGTCTATCGTACCGACCGACCGGGCGACGCTGTGGCAGGTGGAACTGCAATCATCATACACAAAGACATTGAGCACACAAACATAGAGCTCTCTGAACTGGAAAAAATCGAGGCTACGGCCGTCAGAGTCAAGTTCAACGGAGCCTACACCACACTGATATCGGTATACAACAGCCCTGTAGGCATTTCAACACGCTATATCAGCACATTACTCAACATTTCACCGCGAGTAATAGTCGCTGGAGATCTGAAGGCAAAACACCCAGAATGGAATTCACGCATACGAAATCCCAACGGCAAAAAACTGTACGAACATTCACTAGGCAGAAACTACATTATACTAGCGCCGACTGAACCGACGCACATTCCCTATCAGAGGGGACACAGGCCAGACGTGATAGACATGGCCCTCATCAAGGGCATTACAGCGACACTCAACGTTGCCGTTGAAAACGATCTGCCCTCAAACCGCCAACCTGTAATACTATACATTGAGGAAACACTGCAGCACATGGAACAACACAAGATGTTGGACTACGGGCGTGCGAATTGGACATTGTTCAAGCAAACGCTCGATAGCCACATCCCACCTATACACGAAATTAATGAAACGGCACAAATTGACGAGGCAGTAGAAACCCTCACTAACGCCGTCCAGGACGCAATGGCAGGCACCATACCTGATCGCACCTCACAACAACGCAGTGCGGCCCTGTCCCAGGAAATCCTGGGCCTAATCTCAATGAGGAATCGCCTCAGGAGACAATGGCAGCGCACCAGGCGTCCGTACTTCAAACGGCACATTAACAGACTACAGGGCATCATACACGATAAAATACAAACACATAGAACACAACAGTGGAACCAAAAACTCGAAAGGCTAGACACCGCACGACCTGGCGTGTGGCAACTAGCCCGACACTTCACCAGGGAGAAAATATACACCCCAACGCTCCAAGGGCCTGACGGACCTGTATACTCAGCGGAAGAGAAAGCAGAACTAATGGCCCGAACACTCACAGCGTCATTCACACCGAACCTGGTACCATCAGATCCAGCGTTCACACTTGCTACTGACCAAGAGGTTACACGCATTCTAGCCCAACCATCGCGCGACGACATTCGACATGCTAGCACAGACGAAGTCTCCTGGGCTATAATGCATTCCGCTGCTAGGAAAGCCCCTGGTCATGATGGCATTCAAAACCGTGTCCTCCAGGAGTTCACGGATAAAGCCACTGAGTACCTAACACACATAACGAATGCCATACTAAAACACCAACACTTCCCCGCCTTTTGGAAGACGGCCAAGGTCCTGAAGTTCAGGAAGCCGGGGAAAGACCACAGCCTCCCACAAAATTACCGACCCATCAGCCTTCTGAGCTCGCTCAGTAAGATTGTTGAGAAGGTGATTCTCAAACGCATCACTAGGCACTGCATAACAAATGACATCCTGAGACCGGAGCAATTCGGCTTCAGGAATCACCACTCCACAACACAACAACTCCTACGGGTCGTTGAACATATAACACATGGCTTCAACATAAACAAAGCTACAGGGGCAGTGTTCCTGGACATCGAAAAGGCTTTCGACCGTCTATGGCACAACGACCTCATCCGCAAACTCAGCGCCGCGGGATTCCCCGACGGGCTGCTGCGTCTAATACACTCATACCTCACAGACAGGAGTTTCAACACTGACGTGCAGGGAAAACAATCAACACGACACGGTATACACGCGGGAGTACCCCAGGGAAGCATCCTAGGGCCCCTACTGTTTAACCTCTACATAAACGATCTCCCAACCACACACAACACAATGATGGCAATCTACGCGGATGACACAGCCATCCTTGCGCAAGATTGGAAACTATCAAACATTACATCACGCCTACAGACTGCACTCAGAGTGGCCGAGCCTTGGTTGGAGAAATGGCGTGTTAGAGTAAACGTCGACAAGTGCGAAGCCGTTCTGTTCACTAGAAGACCGAAGCAACTGCGCAAACACCGCTACTGCAGACCAATAACTCTACATGCACGTCCAATACGTTTCCGCGAGAAATTCAAATACCTCGGTGTCTGGCTGGACCGGAAATTACTCTGGGGGGACCACATACAACACATGACCAACCGAGCTAGTGCGAGGCTCAAACAGCTCTATCCTACGCTCAACAGGCGTAGCACACTGAACAGAAGGGTGTCGAGGTCCATGTACATGACACTTATCCGACCCCTGATGACGTACGCAGCCCCTGTCTGGGGATACGCTGCGCCTACACGCCTGCGCCGTCTGCAGCTCATACAAAACAAAGTACTCAAAATCATAAGCAATGCTCCACGATACACACGCATCACGGACCTTCACCGGGAATACCGACTTGAGACTCTCACGGAGGTAATCCACAAACTCACCACAAGACTATACAGAAACTATAGACATTCGCAGAACCCGTTTATTCTGAATCTGGGGAACTACGACCACAACCATAGATGGAAACATAAAAGACCAAAAGACATACTTGTAAGGACATAACATCTATGGCCAAGCATACGCAAACATAACGGCACAGGCGAGCCCCCTGTTAATCAGACGCCATTACTGGATATCCAGCTGAAATACACTGTCGAATAACTGGCACCACACAGGGAAGCCGTACCGTACACTGCATGCAAACAAGCTCCACACATCCCCCACACAGTGAGATGATCTATGGCCGATCTCCCACTACTGTATAACGATCTTGATTGTTCCAGGAATGTAGCAGCTGCAGCAACTGGGACACATCGCCATCGCTTGTCACGGTAATGATGCATGATACCTATACTAACAAATCCAACCTTGCATGAGCTATCGCAGCTAGTAAGCCACTACTGCTCTTACTACCCATTCCACTGTCGCAGAGGATTTTTTTCCCACGGCACGAGCCATGGCACTTTTTTCCCTCTGCTCTTCAAATCGCTACCCTCACTCGCGTTTCGTCCACTGTCTATCACCTGATGGACCGTGTTAATGCGTAGTCCTACCCCCAGACGCACGGACAACATCACAGCCCAGCATCCTGTGATCCACTTACTAGATAACTAACATGTTTTACGGAGGTGACAGTAGAACTTTTGGTTTGGTCACCACGTTGGTGCGGGCGTGGAGGGGTCCCATCTCTCTGAGAGAAGTCGTAGGGTTAGTATTGTCTTGTGCATTCCTACGTTTCTCCGAAACCCACACTGATGTTCAACCAGGCTTCAACCAGGTTTTTCATTCTTCTGTAAAGAATTCGTGGTAGTATTTTGCAATCATGACTTATATTCGCATCTGTAGGCATCGGCTTTCTTCGGTATTGTAACTCTTATGTTCTTGAAGTCTGGGGGTATTTCGCCTGTCTCATACATCTTGTGCACCAGATGGTAGAGTTCTGTCATGACTGGCTCTCCCAAAACTATCAGTAGTTCTTATGGAATGTCGTCTACTCCCAGGGCCTTGTTTCGACTTAGGTCTTCCAGTGCTCTGTCAGATTAATACAGTATCTCCTACCTCATCTACGTCCTCTTCCATTTCTCTAATGCTGCCTCCAAGTTCATCTCCCTTGTATAGACCCTCTATATACTCCTTCCACATTTCAGTTTTTCCTTCTTTGCTTAAGACTGCTTTTCCACCTAAGCTCTTGACACTCATACATGTGGTTCTCTTCTCTCAAAAGGCTTCTTTGATTTTTCTTTGGGCGGTATCTACTTTTTCGCCACTGAAATATGTTTCTAAATCCTTAAATGTGTCCTCTAGTCACTCTTGTTTAGCCATTTTGCACTTCCTGTCAATCTCAGGTTTTAGACGTTTGTATTCCCTTTCGCCTGCTTCCTTTGCTGCAATTTTATATTTTCTCCTTTCATCAATTAAATTCAATATCTCCTGTGTTATCCAAGAATCTCTACTTGGCCTTATCTTTTTACCTATTTGATCTTATGCTGCCTTCACTATTTCATCTCTTAAAGCTGTCCATTCGTCTTCTACTGTATTCCTTTCCCCTGTTCTTGTCAAGGGTTCCTTAATCATCCCTCTGAAACTCTCAACAACCTCTGGTTCTTTCAATTAATCTAAGTCCCACCTCCTTACTTTCCTATCTTTTTGCAATTTCTTCAGTTTTAATCTACAGTTCAGAACGAATATACTGTGGTCTGAATCTACATCTGCTATTGGAAATGTCTTATAATGTCTGGTTCCGAAATTTCTGTCTTACAATTATATAATCAATCTGGAACCTTCCGGTGTCTCCAGGTCTCTTTCACGTATACAACCTTCTTTTATGATTCTTAAACCAAGCGTTAGCGAAGAGTAATGTATGTTCTGTGGGAAACGCTTTAGAAGTTCTTTAATAATGATTTATTTAAAAAAAGTTTCACCCACTATTTCGCCCCATAGGCGTTCAATTAAAAAAATGCAGAAGCACTAATTTCTTTCTTTCTGACAGAAAAACTAAACACCAATTTTCATAGCCCTAGCTTCAAAATTGCCCTAATAGCAACATATTTTCAAAAAATCTTTTCATCCACTATTTGACTCCCTTAGGGTTGGAATTTTGAAAAATCTCTTCTTAAACCACGCCTTCAGTATAAGATCAACGCCCTCTCCAAACTTCATGTTTTTATAGTAGCAAGTTGCTCTGGGGGATGGTGGGTCAGTCAATCAGGACATTTCTTTTTATACAGGGTGTTCGGAAATTCCCACTACAAACTTCTAGGGATTGTAGAGGGGAGTGAGTAGATAATATTTTGAATTGGAATCCACGTTCGGAAACGCACCGTTTCCGTGCTACAACCACTTCAAAAAAGATTGGTAACGCGACTACTTTTATAAGTAATTAACTAGCCGCAACACAGTACATCACTAGTTTTATAATTCCACTTATTCATATCCAAAGAAATCGCTCGCGTACTCGTTGGTGCGTTTTCTTCCACGTGATTCAGTACGGTTTCTTCCAATTCGGGTGTGCGGCGTCTCCTTGGAGCACAAGTCGCGCCTGCCGACGGTGGTGAAGTTACCCTTTCTCGAAGCCGTTGCGTAATTTTGGCGAAAAGGGTATGCGGTGGAGTCTGACGTCGTGGAGAACAATCTTGATAAAGATGACGAGCAGCTCATCCACTCCCATGAGCTTCGCCATTCAAAAGGATCATGTCGGTGTATTCAGCAAACGTGTACTCAATAACGTTGCTCTAACACTCACAGGTACGTGAACGAGACTCGAACCAGAACAGAGAGGTAGGACAGACGCCAAATGCCGATCCGATGTAACCCCCTCCCTCCGCCGGCCAGAGTGGCCGTGCGGTTCTAGGCGCTACAGTCTGGAGCCGAGCGACCGCTACGGTCGCAGGTTCGAATCCTGCCTTAGGCATGGATGTGTGTGATGTCCTTAGGTTAGCTAAGTTTAATTAGTTCTAAGTTCTAGGCGACTGACGACCTCAGAAGTTAAGTCACATAGTGCTCAGAGCCATTTGAACCATTTTGAACCCCTCCCTCCATGACTACGCTGTTGCCTACCTACCTAGAAAACATGTTTTCGAACGGCCATGGTTTCCTAGTCAAAATATAATGGACTCAGCCCCTCCACAAGTCCAATAAATTTGTAACGGGAATTTTCAAACACCCTGCATACAAGGATAGTACGATTAAATAGTTTGATTGACTTTTCCGGGAACATACGCTCTCGGAATTTTAACAGTAAACCGCAACATACACTACTGGTCATTAAAATTGCTACACCAAGAAGAAATGCAGATGATAAACGGGTATTCATTGGACAAATATATTATACTAGAACTGACATGTGATTACATTTTGCCGGCCGCGGTGGTCTCGCGGTTCTAGGCGCGCAGTCAGGAACCGTGCGACTGCTATGGTCGCAGGTTCGAATCCTGCCTCGGGCATGGATGTGTGTGATGTCCTTAGGTTAGTTAGGTTTAAGTAGTTCTAAGTTCTAGGGGACTGATAACCACAGCAGTTGAGTCCCATAGTGCTTAGAGCCATTTGAACCATTTGATTACATTTTCACGCAATTTGGGTCCATAGATCCAGAGAAATCAGTACCCAGAACAACCACCTCTGGCCGTAATAACGGCCTTGATACGCCTGGGCGTTGAATCAAACAGAGCTTGGATGGCGTGTACAGCTGCCCATGCAGCTTCAACACGATACCACAGTTCATCAAGAGTAGTGACTGGCGTATTGTGACGAACCAGTTGCTCGGCCATCATTGACCACACGTTTTCAGTTGGTGAAAGATATGGAGAATGTGCTGGCTAGGGCAGCAGTCGAACATTTTCTGTATCCAGAAAGGCCCGTACAGGACCTGCAACATGCGGTCGTGCATTATTCTGCTGAAATGTAGGGTTTCGTAGGGATCGTAAAACATCTGAAATGTAATGCCCACTGTTCTAAGTGCCGTCAATGCGAACAAGAGGTGACCGAGACGTGTAACCGATGGCACCACATACCATCACGCCGGATGATACGCCAGTATGGCGATGACGAATACACGCTTCCAATGTGCGTTCACCGCGATGTCGCCAGACTCGGATTCGACCATCATGATGCTGTAAACAGAACCTGGATTCATCCGAAAAAAATAGTCCATGCTGCTGCAAACGTCGTCGAACTGTTCGTGCAGATGATTGTTGTCTTGCAAACGTCCACATCTGTTGACTCAGGGATCGAGACGTGGCTGCACGATCCGTTACAGCCATACGGATACGATGCCTGTCATCTCGACTGCTAGTGATACGAGGCCGTTGGGATCCTGCACGGCGTTCTGTATTACACTCCTGAAACCACCGATTCCATATTCTGCTAACAGTCATTGGATCTCGTCCAACGCGAGCAGCAATGTCGCGATACTATAAACCGCAATCGCGATAGGCTACAATCCGACCTTTATCAAAGACGGAAACGTGATGGTACGCATTTTTCCTCCTAACACGACGCATCACAACAACGTTTCACCAGGCAACGCCGATGAACTGCTGTTTGTGTATGAGAAATCGGTTGGAAACTTTCCTCATGTCAGCACGTTGTAGGTGTCGCCACCAGCGCCAACCTTGTGTGAATGCTCTGAAAAGCTAATCATTTGCATATCACAGCATCTTCTTGCTGTCGGTTAAATTTCGCGTCTGTAGCACGTCATCTTCGTGGTGTAGCAATTTTAATGGCCAGGAGTGTAATAAATAACAGGCTCTTGCAGCGTCTGCCCCTGGATTTGGATGAGCATTTTCATGACGCGTTCGCGCTTATTATACGAACATTTGACGAGATGAGCAACTCTTATTTGGATCTCTTCTTAATTACTGTATCAGCCCTCTCTGGGAGCGGTCTCAAGCTGACGAGTAATATTCAAGTATCAGTTGAATCAGGGTTTTGTAAGTCGCTTCCTTTGCGGGTGAGCTACGCTTCCTAGGAATTCTTCAACGAACCGTCAGGCATCTGCCTGTCCGACAGTTACCTTTACACTGAAGCGCCAAAGAAACTGGTATACGCATTCGTATTCACCTCAGAGAATACGGCGCTGGGGTCGGCAATGCCTATATAAAACAAGTGTCTGGCGCAGTTGCTAGACCGGTTACTGCTGCTAAGTTATCAAGATTTAAGTGAGTTGAACGTGGTATTATAGTCGGCGAACGAGCGTTGGGACACAACATCTCTGAGGTGGTGATGAAGTGGGGATTTTCCCGCATGACCATTCCACGAGTGTATCGTGAATAACAGGAAACCGACAAAACATCAAATTTCCGACATCGCTGCGGCCGGAAAAAGATTCTGCAAGAACGGGACGAACGAAGAACTGAAGAGAATCGTTCAACGTGACAGAAGTGCATATTGCTGCAGATTTCAATGCAGGGCCATCAGCAAGTGTCAGCATGCGAATCATTCGACGAAACGTCATCGATATGGGCTTTCAGAGTCGAAGGGCCACTCGTGTACACATTGATGACTGCACGACACAAAGCTTTACGCCTTACCTGGGCCTGTCAACACCGACATTGAACTGTTGATGATTGGAAACATGTTATCTGGTCGGAGGAGTCTCGTTTCAAATTGTATCGAACGGATGGATGTTTACAGCTATAGAGACAACCTCCTGAATCGATGGACCATGCATGTCAGCAGGCAACTCTTCAAGAAGGTGGAGGCTCTGTAATGGTGTGGGGCGTGCGTAGTTCGAGTGATGTGGGACCCCTGATACTTCAAGATACGACTCTGACAAGTGACACGCACGTAAATATCCTGTCTGATCACCTGCAACCATTCATGTCCATTGTGCATTCCGACAGTCTTGGGCAATTCCAGCAGGGCAATGCGACATCCCACATGTCCAGAATTGCTGTAGAGTGGCTGCAGGAACACTCTTCAAACTCTCCAGACATGAACATTATCGATCATATCTGGAATGCCTTGCAACGTGCTGTTCAGAAGAGACCTCCACCCCTCGTACTCTTACGGATTTATGGACAGTCCTGCAGGACTCATGAGGTCAGTTCCATCCAGCACTACTTCAGACATTAGTCGAGTCCATGCCACGTCGTGTTACGGCACTTATGCTTGCTCGCGGGGGCATAACACGATATTAGGCAGATGTACCAGTTTCTTTGGCTCTTCAGTGTATTTGGTGGTTCCACTTGATATACGGCTCTGTATGCATATTTCCACATATGTAGTGGATGTTACTGCTTCCAGCAATTGTTCGGCAGTCATATAACCATACAGTACCTTAAGAGCCGAGCACTACATCTTTGATACTGTGCAATAAATCTCTTTTACTGCAAAGAAGCTATTTGCTTTCCATATCTTGAGAAGTGATAGTGTGGAGCAAAACAAGAAAAAACTGACCAGTAAACATGGGCTTTAAAATGCATACTTTAAGTGCACTTGTTCATCATCGCTACTGTGAAACACATCTCTTCTCCTATGTACCCATAGCTCTGAAAGTATACATTTCTGAGCTCATGTTTACTAGACACTTTTTCCTTCTTTTGGTCCATATCACCTCCGCCAAATACGAGGCGTGTTTTTTTAAGCAAGTACCGCTTTGAAATTTAAAAAATACGTGCTAAGATATCTCAATAATTTTATTTTTACATGAAAGTCTGTACCTTAATCTACTTTTCTACATAATTTCCGACAATATTGAGGCACTTGTCATAATGTTGTACCAGTTTTTGAATACCCTACTCATAGAAATCTGCCGCATGACTTGTTAACCACTGCATCACCACTGTTTTGACTTCGTCATCGTCTCGAAGACGCTAACCGCCCGGGTGTTTCTTCAAGTGCAGGAACAGATGGTAGTCATTGGGCGCAAGATTGGGGCTGTACGGAGGATGAGCTATAGTTTCCCATCGAAAAGATGTGATGAGATCTTCGGTCTGATTCGCCACATGCGGACGGGTATTGTCTTGCAGCAAAACGATGCCCTTGCTCAACTTGCCACGTCTTTCGTTCTGAATTGAACGGCGCAGATTGTAGAATGTCTTATAGTAAGCTGCTGCATTGATTGTCTCATTACGAGGCAGAAATTCCACAAGCGGTACTCCTTTCCTGTCGCAAAAAACTGTGCACATGATTTTCCGGGCAGAAATTGTTCACTTAAACTTCACTTTTCTGGGTGAATCTGAATGCTGCCATTCTATGGACTGTTGCTTTGATTCTGGTGTGACGTAGGCCACCCATGTTTCATCGCCTGTAACAATTTGGCTTAAGAAATCATCACCGTCATTGTGGTACCGCTCAAGGAAAGTCAATACACTGTCTAAACGTTTGGTTTTGTGCACATCCGTCAACATTTTCGGTACCCAACGTGCGCACAATTTTCGGTAATTCAAGTGCTCGGTCACAGTGCCATGCAAAACACAACGAGAAACATTGGGAAAGTCATCCCGCTAAGTGGAAATCGTAAAGCGTTTGTTTTCTCTCACCTAACTGTCCACTTCCTGCACCAAACTTTCATTAACGACCGAAGGACGCCCACTCCGTTGTTCATCATGCACACTTGTGCGGCCATCTTTAAATGCTCTCATTCACTTTCTTACCATTCCATCACTCATAATGTTTTCTCCGTAAACTGCATAGATCTCACAATGAATATCGATCGCTTTTAGGCATTTTGCACTTATAGCAGCCCATACTTCACAGTCGGCGGGACTCACGGTTGTCGGAGGCATCTTAAACACTCAGTACACAATGTAAACAAGGAAGAATCAGACTGTAATGGCGCCAGTGCGTAGACAACAGATGTAGGTACCCAGTGCGCATGCGCAGAATACCGACCGCAGCGCTGCGGCCGCGTGTGGTAAAACGGTACTTAGTTAAAGAAACACGCCTCGTATATGGAAAGCAAAGAGCTTGCAGTAGAAGAGATTTCTTTCACGGTATCGAAGATGACGATGTGCTCATAGCTCTTCAGGTATGCATTTAAGAGCCCATATTTACTACATCTCCTGTCTTATCCCTGAACACTGACCGTTCCTTCAGGGACAACCACTATAACAGCATCATCTGCGAAGAGCCTTGTAGAGCATCCGACATTATCCACTCTAAGAAAAAAAAAGATAAGGAAATAAAGGCACACCACGGAGGGAATATCCGAACGGGATGGAAATTGGTAGTTGTGGTGTACATGTACAGACAAACAAATAATTACAATTTCGGAAAACCTGGGTTCTGCAGGCAGTTATTGAGCTTGGAATTGATCAACAGAGTTGTTGGATGTCCTCATGAGGGATATCGTGCCAGATTCTGTCCAATTGGTATGGTAGATCGTCAAAATCCCGAGCTTGTTGGAGGGACCTGCCCATAGTGCTCTAAATGTTCTCAATTGGGGAGAGATTTGGCGACCTCGCTGGCGAAGACAGGGTTTAGCAAACGCTGAAGTGTAAGCCCAGGATAGCTTGCCATTAGGGGCAACATAACAGGAGTAGAATATTGTCGACCTACCGCTCTGCTGTAAGGGCGCCACGGCTGACGACCAGTGGAGTCCTGCAATGAAATGAAATGGCACCCAGACCATCACTCTTGGTGTCGGGCCCTGTGGCGGACGACAATCAGGTAGGTACCGTATTGGTGTCTGGAGTGTCTCCACACACGTCTTCGCTGTTCATCAGGGCTCAGTTCGTAGCAGCACTCATCACTAAAGACAATTCTACTGCACTGAATGAGGCTCCAACCCGAAGTGCGGAGACGGTCCGGACAGCCGTGGGATAGACTCCTGTTAGAGGATCAAACTCTTTCTCAAACTCTGTATAATGTCTTATGTGTACCCCTCAAGCCCACTCACCTTTCCTCTGTCAGCTGCTTTAGTTGATTTTCTGTAGTGCGCCCACTTATTTCGATATCTATCAGTCCAGTCTAGTAGTCACTTTAAATTTGTCGGTAAGGTTCATAATTCGCAAAATTCATTCCTGAAACATAATTTTCGTATAGACGAGGACCATCCTTGGGACTGAATAAAAGAATTTCAACAGAGGTGTTTCTCGATATTCACATTCGAAATACAGGGTGTTACAAAAAGGTACGGCCAAACTTTCAGGAAACATTCATCACACATAAAGAAAGAAAATATGTTATGTGGACATGTGTCCAGAAACGTTTACTTTCCATGTTAGAGCTCATTTTATTACTTCTCTTCAAATCACATTAATCATGGAATGGAAACACACAGCAACAAAACGTACCAGCGTGACTTCAAACACTTTGTTACAGGAAATGTTCAAAATGTCCTCCGTTAGCGAGGATACATGCATCCACCCTCCGTCGCATGGAATCCCTGATGCGCTGATGCAGCCCTGGAGAATGGCGTATTGTATCACAGCCGTCCACAATACGAGCACGAAGAGTCTCTACATTTGGTACCGGGGTTGCGTAGACAAGAGCTTTCAAATGCCCCCATAAATGAAAGTCAAGGGGGTTGAGGTCAGGAGAGAGTGGAGGCCATGGAATTGGTCCACCTCTGCCAATCCATCGGTCACCGAATCTGTTGTTGAGAAGCGTACGAACACTTCGACTGAAATGTGCAGGAACTCCATCGTGCATGAACCACATGTTGTGTCGTACTTGTAAAGGCACATGTTCTAGCAGCACAGGTAGAATATCCCGTATGAAATCATGATAACGTGCTCCATTGAGCGTAGGTGGAAGAACATGGGGCCCAATCAAGACATCACCAACAATGCCTGCCAAATGGTTCAAATGGCTCTGAGCACTATGGGACTTAACATCTATGGTCATCAGTCCCCTAGAACTTAGAACTACTTAAACCTAACTAACCTAAGGACAGCACACAACACCCAGCCATCACGAGGCAGAGAAAATCTCTGACCCCGCCGGGAATCGAACCCGGGAACCCGGGCGTGGGAAGCGAGAACGCTACCGCACGACCACGAGATGCGCAATGCCTGCCCAAACGTTCACAGAAAATCTGTGTTGATGACGTGATTGCACAATTGCGTGCGGATTCTCGTCAGCCCACACATGTTGATTGTGAAAATTTACAATTTGATCACGTCGGAATGAAGCCTCATCCGTAAAGAGAACATTTGCACTGAAATGAGGATTGACACATTGTTGGATGAACCATTCGCAGAAGTGTACCCGTAGAGGACAATCAGTTGCTGATAGTGCCTGCACACGCTGTACATGGTACGGAAACAACTGGTTCTCCCGTAGCACTCTCCATACAGTGACGTGGTCAACTTTACCTTGTACAGCAGCAACTTCTCTGGCCCTGACATTAGGGTTATCGTCAACTGCACGAAGAATTGCCTCGTCCACTGCAGGTGACCTCGTCGTTCTGGGTCTTCCCCAGTCGCGAGTCATAGGCTGGAATGTTCCGTGCTCCCTAAGACGCCGATCAATTGTTTCGAACGTCTTCCTGTCGGGACACCTTCGTTCTGGAAATGTCTCGATACAAACGTACCGCGTCACGGCTAATCCATACATCAAATGGGCATCTGCCAACTCCGCATCTGTAAACATTGCACTGACTGCAAAACCACGTTCGTGATGAACACTAACCTGTTGATGCTACGTACTGATGTGCTTGAGGAGTCGTATGTCAACACAAGCACCGTCAACATTACCTTCCTTCAATTGGGCCAACTGGCAGTGAATCGAGGAAGTACAGTACACACTGACGAAACTAAAATGAGCTCTAACATGGAAATTAAGCGTTTCCGGACACATGTCCACATAACATCTTTTCTTTATTTGTGTGTGAGGAATGTTTCCTGAAAGTTTGGCAGTACCTTTTTGTTATACCCTGTATATGCAGTGGTTTGACAACAGGGGAATGTGTAAGATAGTGCTAAGCTGATAAAGACAAGCAGATAATCATTTAAGATATTTCGGTAGATTTTCGGAAGGGGGAGGAGGGGGGTATTACTCTTTTACACGTCCAATTTGAAGTACAAAGTGTCAGTACTACCGTATGAAGAAGAATGAGGCCACTCCACCCACTCACACACGAGACTAACATGCGTGCTCACTTTTCGGCTCCCTCAGAGTCATCTATGTTGGATAATGCATACTCCGATACGAGCAGAGGCGGCGCAACGTTTCAGCAATGTGATTCGTCAGAATCTGTAGTATGCACGAGCCATTTGCAGGATAATACAGTGATGGCAATCTGTAAAGCACTCGCAGATAGATGATTTTACGACGCTAGTAGCGTTTGGGTTCCAGATCCTTCGATATTATGTTTTGCCTTACCCTAGTACCGCAAACGACTTTTTACCATTTCTCAACGACGCTTCTCATCGCTACAGTGCTTACTAATTCATATCCATGTGCAACAGTGTGAGGGAATTGCCTGATCACGTCTATTTCAGTCTAGAATTCTATTGAACATGACTGCAAATCGCTTAGAAGATATATCGTAGATGGCCGACATGTTATTAACCCGCAGTGACAAGAATTATATGACACACTCGTGAAATTTCAATATCATATGCCGAATCTGAAAGATATTTTCTAATATGTGACATCGTAAAAGTAGACTCCGTCCGTAGGTCCACCTGTACTGACAGATCGCTGTGTCAACCTCTGCCAAAGGCGCCAATGGATGCGCCATGGCGTCAGCAGCACACCGCTCAACCACTACTACCCGGTCAAGTAGCTCCTCAGTTGGCCACACGAGGCTGCCACCCCAACACGCACTCCCACCAAGGAGGAATCTCTGGCAGTACCGAGAATCGAACACGGGTCCTCCGCCAGGGAGTCAGCCGCGCTGACCACTCAGCTACGGAGGCGGGTGAATGTATAACTTCAGACCAAATTAATTTCTTATCTGTAACCTATATTTCATTATGTCTCGTCCTGTAACTGTTCTGAGCAGCGTACGTGTACATAGTAAAAAAATCCAATAAAGAACAGTTTATACCTAAGGAGAGAAACGACAGTAAAATTAGTAAAATGTTAAACCTTATTGAAAATACGTGCGCCAGAAGTTGTTTACAACCAAATCAGTATAAAACTTAAATTCCACAATTATTTCAAACATATACTTTTTCAAGAGATAAACAGTCTTGGCTGCAAAAAAGGCTATATTATTTTATATTTGGGAGTCCAAAACCTGCACAACTACATTTCTTACTTGTTTACATTTCGTGATGTATTTCTTTAGGCCTGATCCTGCTTTTGATATCCTTTCGACTCCGCCATATACTCTACAAGGTAATCTACAGTCTCCTTATTTTTCAGTACATAACTTAAAAGAGACATAAGCAGATTACTCGCCTTGAATGCCGTTTTGGTTATATTTTGGTTTGTTTTACTTTAATAGGGCACTCGACAAGGGCTACTACCTGGTGAGACTATGTGTGTTTTAAACGTGACTTCCCGTGTAATCAACACTATTTTACATCAGTAGATTGTTTTAAAATATTCTGTGTCGTGTCTATTGGTGTCTTACGAATAAGAATAGTTACTGCCTCCTGAATACTTTCGCTTATTATATTCCATTTCCTTTTATTTTAAGGATTACCACGCAATGTTCTTAAAACACTGACAACGGCGTTTGTCAGCTAAGACATTTGTGTGGACGGCAGCAAATGCGTTTAGCATCTGTTAAGTCCAAAAGTTAAACTAAATCGGGTTCGTGGCATTTTCTAAGAAAAGTTTTTATTTTTCTTTGTAGGCCAATCTGAAGATGCCTCAAACAAAGCGAAACACGTTATTGGCAAAATATAAAATAATAAAGCCCGTTTTGCAACCAAGACTGTTTCTCTCTTCAAAACATTTATCACTGGTTGTTGTATCATACCGCCATGAATTGGAAAAAGTTCCATATACTTTTTCAATTACTTTCAATCATGTTTCACAAGGGACTGAGAATTCTTCGAAAACAGATTAAGTGAAACGTTGGTCTCAAATTTACAAAAAAAAAGAATACTTCAGCCAAACGACGAGCACGCTTGGAAGCATAAATTACAATTTATTTATCTTCACTTGAGAATGTTTCACTTGGTACTTCTTTCACGCGTCCTTTTGTTCCAGATGCCCTGACTACAAAAACTCTTTCTTCATTCAAATGAAAACGAGAAGTAAGCAAACTATTATTTAAAAAATACTAATAACTGTTAATACATTTATTCCACTGTGAGACAAGGAAAAACGTTTGCCATTGTCTACGGAACCCGGGCGTGCAGCTCTTAGTTCGCAGCAATCGGCAGCCACGAATATCGTTCTTCAGGGCTCCAAAAATCTGAGAATTGCATGGAAAGAGATTGGGACAGCATGGAGAACGTGTAAGCGCCTCCCAACCAAATTTTTCAGCGTACTCGAGACAACCTTGGCAACACGTGGGCCCGCCCACGCTGTAGAAGTTCCGCTGGGAAGCCTTTACACATCCTCTATACAGTCCCGAGCACTCCCTCTATTTTTGGAGCCCTGAAGAACGATATTTGTGACAGGCGATTTGCTTCGGACGAAGCACAATCACGGTTCCGTGGGCAACCGCAAACATTTTTTCATGAAAGAATTGACCGTCTTACTTCACAGTGGGATACTGGGATAAATGTATTAACAGTTACGGCGATTACTTTAGAAATAATAAGCACTTACTTGTTTTTTTCCCATCTGTCTCGTTTTCATTTGGCTGGCCCTTATATTTAAACTCAGTTTGGGGAGAAGAATCTAACTGCAATATGTTTATGGTCATAATCGTCACTATACCGTAGGCTTGCTTTTATTGTCGGTTTCAAGCCCTGGCAAGAAGTCAATGGTTTATGTTTCTTAGTGCTACATATCCCACAATGCTCCTTTATGGTGTGCCTTGATGCGTTTAGAAGCTCAAATTTGCAAAGTAGCTACTAGTGCCGTGGCTTCCAAGTTTTCTCAAAGGAGTTGTGTAATGATTCTTTCCTCTTCTCTTTGATATAGCTACCGTATGAGTTTAATTTAGGACATTGCTCTACGTTATCGAGTGCGTTACTAAATATACCTGCACAAAGGGAGGAAGGTCCCACAGGCGGCGAAGTCATCGGAGGCTGCTCACAGGTGGGAGGGTAAATCGGCAACGGAATTTTTCCCGTCATTCGCCATAATCGGTGTAGGGAAACCACAGGAAAACTAAATCAGGATGACTGGGTGGAGTTTTGAACAACGCACCTCTCGAACGCGAGTTAATTTTTCTAACCACTGCGCAGCTTATCCTTACATGCAACAGGTGGATTCTACGTAACATTCATGTCAGATGTAGTGCGATGGTTTTTTGCAGCAAAAAAACTCTTCACTTTTGTTAAGATGTTATGCGTAAACTTTTACAACTCTTGGAGAGTAGAATTTTTTGGCGATATGAAAATGAAAGCTTTTATCAGAGTTCTAGCTTTAAGAGCAGCGCGCTGCTATTGACCTTTTATCATGTCTCAGGAAGAGTGAGATAAGAGCTAAATAAATTTGCTTTCTGCCCAACTGAGAGACAGGAGCTGTACAGTTACGATTGCCGCTCACCATTATTCTGATAGCGCTATACCAATTCCAAAAATCAGAAAAATTAATAAGAGATTTGGATTATTACAAAATAAAATCTATCTTTTTTTTCTTATCGCTGACCTATGATGTATGGAATAAAGATACGTAAATTACATGGCGTTGACTTCGATGTATGCAATTACAAGTACAGGGATATCAAAAGGTGATCATGTATTATTAAAAAAAGTAACACGAAATGTGTCTCAATCCGTAGTGTTTAAAATTTCGCGCTACGGCATTGTTGGACTGAATCCCTGCAGGCGTCGCGAAACACACCGGAGTCTCATGTATTGCTAGCATTACAAACGAATCCTTTGAGTAAGTTACCAACTCACCTGTCTGACAGCTGTACCAACTACCGATGTGGTTTCGTCAAGAATGTGACAGCGAATAGTTGTTGTGCCCACGTCCAAAGCAGCAACAAACAACCCGTCCATCGCGTCAACACAGCCAGGTGGGTAAATACAACTTGTAAGCTACCTTATATGTAATGATCTCTGATCTTTGGGGTCAGTTCCACTTCTCACTTTGGACGTATTGCACAGTATTTTCAACTCACTGTTGCCTACAATCTTGCACATTGAGCGATATCCGCACTTCCCTGCAACGCCTGCCTGCTCACGCCACGCTACTCCTGTCAACCGACTAATCCATGGCTATGAAACAAGCGCTCGCCACTATTCAGCTGTTTCTTCGCGCATGCGCAGAGGTGTTTCTTGTGAGAGTGATGTGAGGTGCCTGTTAATCAAATTTCGCGTAGCGAGTTTGAGTTACAGGGCATTGTAAATACCAAAAGAAATTATATATTGAGATAATACTGTTTTGGAATTACTATACGTGACACCCGCAGGTTGCTATCGTTGCCTGGTCTCCAGTAATGTGTAATTTTATTCATCTTTTGATCTCGGTGTAATTGTGTTATCAAAATAGTGAAGTAACGTCAAAGGGGTTAAAATTTTAAATTTCTTCCAGTTGACGTAGGTATCCATTAGCAGAAAAAATATTAAAAATATAAGATATAATACTTACATACCAGCCACTACATCTCGGCGTAAAAGCAATCGCACACTCCCTTTCTTTCATTACAATATGTTAATGTTCTCGCGCAGACAAAGCATGGAACTATACCACTTTCATGGGTAAAATTGCACTAACGTTGTCGGCACCAACAATTTCCGAAAACCAAACCCCTACAACGAGTTCTCAGTTCGAGATACTGTTGCAAGTATATCAGTGTAGTATGTGACTACAGTTGCAGAAACCATGATGATTTAGCATGCGTAAATTTTGTAGACATCAATCACGTTGACCATAGTGAAGTTCAAACATGTAATCTTCATAGGACATGTGTACAGTGAATTTAAGGAAAGTACTCGGGAGCAGTGCTTATCCTCTTCCATTTCAAGATCTCAAATATCAGTGTGTTAAACAGTTTATGTCATTTAATGGACAAGCACCTTGAATTTTTCATAGTTTATCTACAATATATGTACAAAATATATGCCACAGTATTTGTCAGAAACATGCCTATTAAGTAATTTGAGTTTTTTAAATTTACCTTCCAATTTGTTCTTATAATTATAAATTAAGTATGGCATTAAAGTTGACAACTAGCTGCACTACTGAACAGTCTGTTACCACAACCATTGAGTTCATGTTTGTTGGCTAGACCAACTCCAGCCAAATTGCAACCATCCATTCTAACATAGGGCTACGCTACATATCTATGTCGGACCACTATGTAAATTTCCTGGGAAAAGTGAGAACATTACCAATGCATACAATCTTAACTCTTACACTCTTTGATCTCCATTAAGCCATATGTCTTGTTGTTGGCAAAGGGACTATAGTGTGCTATTGGCAGCCCCCCCCCTCCCCCAGAATCTCAATCTCGACTGGCTGATCTGTGGTGTAGCCCTAGGTATAGTTTAGATTGGAAAATAATTTCGTTACGAGTTGGTGAAGCCAACGAATGTGGATGCCAAATGAAGACAAGAAAACTGTACCTTAGCCAATGAAAATAGTCATGCTATATTTAATGCAGTTTGCCATATTCAACACACTTGATATGCATGTATATCATACATAAAATATGCAAAATTCTGGAGGAGGTGGGGAAGGGGGTCTATTACATAAGTTTTATCAGCAAAGGGAACCAAGTAAGCAGTTGGAAAAGAATACGTAGTGGCAAGGAGGTATACAGAAGAAGTGCAGAGGATTACAGTCCTACATCACTGAAGATTAGGATAGGCCAATAATGTAGCTATGTTGTATACTGATTCATCTTAAAGGAAGTAAGTGTTTTACGAAAGACTATTTATGGTATGGGAAGTAGTCACATAACCTTAAAGCATAGGCATCTTGTGGATCATCTGAAAATGAATATAAGGTGCATGTATGTTGTAACTGGTCACTGAAGTCTTGCTTTACTGCCTGTGGTAAGATATTTATGCTGAGGCTGTACATCAAAGGAATCATCATTTTTGACCACCTACACAATGAAACAGAATAACTGCCTGTGACTTAACAGCAAAGTTAAATTTGAAAACAAACTGAAAATATGTTTCTCGCTAACTACTTCTTCAATTCTGTATAAGAATTTCCATTTTTGTAATCTGTGAAGAGTCTGCTTGTAGTTGTATTTACATATGAATGTGTAACGTGACTGTAAAGTGTTTTGCTCCACATCATTACAATTAATTATACAAATAATCTGTGGAACTTGAAACTAAATAACTAATGAAGTTAAGAAGGTTTCGTAGTCTCTCAGCTGGGTTTGTCTAGGTAATTATGGAACCAATGATGATTCTTTGACTGCATTGCAACATTTCTATGCACTTGGTATACTGTATTCTATGAAGACATGTTCCCCAATAAGGCAGTTAGCATGTTCAATCACAGGTGAAGTTTTACTTTTGCCAGTGTAATACTTGCAGATACATAGTCATTTGTTTGATCCCATTGTGCATCTTTCAACAGTGCAGCTTTTTCTTGAAAGGAAATAAACTAGGCCTCTTGTACAACTGTTTGCATTGTCTTAAGTGAAATAATAAAAATAGATTTTGTGAGCAATTTCCAAGCGGAGAAAAAAATAGGTGCTAGACCAAATGTGAAGTTTGGCTTTTTATATCTCTGGAAGTAAGTGCAGGATAAATCTGAAACTTTGTATGTAATAACTTACCAATACAATGTCTTAGAATATAAAACATAATTCTCATACTGCTTCCCATTACTTATAAATTGAGGGAAAGTTGACAGTTTTTGTAAAAAATGTAATAGATGAGTGTTGTTAGCTGACTTTTACAAAAATGAGTTTTCTGCAAACTTTTTCAAATAATTTTCATTGGAAAGACCATGTTCTAAACCACCTAAAAAACTAGATTTCATTTTGTACTGCAAGCATATAAGGGACTGGAAAAAAAAATATGGCAAGAAGGAGGCGCATTGTAAATATGCCCACATTCTGCTGATACTCAAATTAAATCTGTCATTTTATTATGTTCTACAATGTTTAGTATTTCCTGGGGCAAGTAATATCACAAATCCTGGTGACTAGGAAGTCAGACTGAGTCAGAACAACTTGAAAAAATTTAAAAAGGGGTGCCTTTTCTCACAACCCATCACGACATATTTCAGCCTGTGTTTCTGTTATAAAAACTACACATTTAATATGCTTAAAACTTCAAATTTTAACTGTGCATTACCAAGGTACTGGAGACCACGATAGTACAATTGTTGGATAACAGCTGCAACACACATCATATAAAACTGCCTTAAAGTTTTATACCAATGTCATGTTCTGAAAGTTTTGGTCAAGTTCGTAGCAGCCTGGCAGACAGTTTTTGAAAAGATTTCATGTTACAGAGAATTTTTAGTATGTCATTTTATCACTCAATATTATTGATGTGCTAGTTTAATTCCAATTTAAAGTACAGCTTATTTTGTGTTCAAAAGTTTGCATTTTATTTGGAAATTTAGTGTACTACTAAAAAATTATGTAAGTATGTTGCTAAGGTCCATGGTGACTTAAACACTGCTGGTTTCTTTTAAAGTGAGAAAACCAGCATTCCCATCTCCATAGGGGCCACGCCCAATAACTGTGCAAAGCAGGCATGGGTGGGTTTCTTTACCACAGGTTTTGAAGCTGATAATCATTTTTTTACACAGGGCCCTAAGTCTGACTATACATTTCTTAAAGTGTCAGAGGCCAAAGCTAGAAGAAGTGTCTTTTAGGACCCTAAGCTTATGTTTCTTCAAGCTACTTGAATAGTTTACTTGTTTCATTAATTTTATGTTCACTGTCCAGCCAAATCCTGTCACTGATGGTGCTGGAATAATTTTCAATAATGTGCTGTTCCAGAGTCCAGATTTGTCACTCCTCTATGGCCATAAAATAAATTTGCTGGGTCATGTGGCTGCATAAAGCTTTTTAAAGTATTCTTCTGCACAGCAACTGTCTGAAAGATCTTTCCAATCAACCACTCTTTTTCATAAAAGCATAGCATATTGTCCTGACCGGAGATCCAACGTTGATATGTATCCTTCATTGATGTCACTAATCTTGGCCAGAAAATATGACACATCATTTGAAAATCTGCTGACATGAATTTTTGTTTCATCAACAGGGAAAGTAATTGTAACATTCTCTAGCTGCTGAAAGAGTATGCCCATGTGTAAACCTGTCTTCTTGTAATGCTTCATTTTGTTCACTTCCTTGTTTGCTGATGAAAGCAAATTTAATGCTATTTCTTGCCAATTGAAGAAACAAAAATTCAGGACAGCAGAGTTTCAAAGGATGCATCATCTTTTGTGGCCAAAATTAGAGACAGCAATGAAGTACATGTATTAGCATCGGACCTCTGGCCGGGACAATATGCTGCATACTCGTAACATGTAGGCTTCATGGCTGGTGTCTTCAATAGTTAAAACTTCTGGGCTGAGATAGTCTTACCGTCGGCCCTACGTGGTATATGGTGGTGCCCTCTATGCACTCTATATAAACGGGACCTCCACGGCCTGGCAGCCAGTTGTTGACTCACCTGGGAAGATGTTGCCCGTAGTTGGCAACAAAACATCAGGAAGTAGTAGTTTTACAGATCGACCATGGCAGTTTTAACTGATGATGCTGCATACTTCTATGAAAAAAGTGTGGTGGATTGGAAGTATCTGTGAGACATTTGCTGAGCAGAAGAATGCTTTAATAAGCTTTATGCACCCATTTGAACCAACAAATTCATATCTGCATCCAGCGACACATGTAGGCTGAGGATGACATGGCAGCTGGTCAGTACCGTTGGGCCTTCATGGCCTATTGAGGTGGAGTTTAGTTTTTTAGTAGTGGTTAAGTCACCATGGATCATAGCAACACATTTACACAATTTTGTAAGAGTACACAAAGTTTCCAAATAAATCGCAAACTATGTGAACACAAAATAAGGTATACTTTAAACTGGAATTAAACTAGCTTGTCAGTCGCATTGAACGATAGACATACTCAGAATTCCTTATAACATGAGATCTTTCCAGAAAATGTCAGCCAGACTACTATGTACGTGACCAAAAATTTCACAACATGAAATGGTGTAAAGCTTGAAAGCAGTTTTATATGATGTGTGTTGCAGCTTTTATGCACAATTGTACTATCATGGTCTCCAGTTCCTTGATAATACTCAGTTAAACTTTTTAAGGTTTATAAGCAGTTTAAACCTGTAGTTATTATAGCAGAAAAACAAGTTGAAATGTCATGATGAGCTGTGAGAAAAAAGATCCTTTTTTGTACTTTTTCAAGTTTTTATGACTCACTCTCACTTCCTAGTCTTCAGGACTTCTTGATGTTCTCTTCACCAGAGTATACTATGCATGGTAGAACAAATAAAATGTCAGATTTATTTGAATCTATGGGTGTATTTTCAATGCCGCTCTGCCTTGTCATGGTTTTTTTTAGGGTCTTATAAGCTCACATTGCAAAACCAAATATATTCTTTTAGGTGATTTGGAACATGGTCTTTCTAATGAAAATGGCTTTAAAGAGTTTGTTAGTAAGACTCGTTTTTAGTGTTTTTACAAAAATGGTCAACTTTGCCCTCAGTTTGTAAACTATTGGAAAATGGTAGGAGAATGAAGTTTTATGATCTAAGACCTTGTATTGGTAAGTTATTATGTACAAAGTTTCAGATTGATCCATCACTTACTTCTGGAGATATAAGGACATGTTTTGAAGGAGACTGTGCTTCAAATTACCCATACTAAAATTGCTGAAGAAATCTGTTTTTTATTCTTATTTTGCTGAAGATAGTGCAAGATGTTGTACAAGATGGGCAAGTTTATTTTCTTTCAAGAAAATGTTGCTGGAGATAGTCTCTGAGTTGCCAAGAACTGTGCACTGTTGAAAGCTGTGCTACAGGGTGAAACAAATGACTATATTTGTGCAAGTATTATGCTGGCAAAAGTAAAACTTTACCTTTGTTTATTCATGATAGTCGCACGTTCAATATATTAAAAAACAATGGTCCACCTATTTTCTCCCATGATTTAACTAAAAGACATTGATCCACCTACCTCCTCCCATGATTTAATTAAAACATTGATCCACCTAAATCACTGTGCTCATGCAGATAGATTGCATGTTGCCAAAGTTAGCACACTTTGCTGCAGCTGCCATGAGTAAAATTTTACCTCAGGAGCATGTGTGAATGTTCACACAAAACTTCAGCAAAATCTGTGGTGGTGATGCAGGAACTTATTCCAAAATTAGACCACTTGGCATAGAATGGCCCAGCTGTCATACTAATGTAGTGGTCACAAGCCCTTACAGACCAGATGCTATGATTTGTAACCACATATTGCTATCAAAAGCTATTTTTTATCAATCTCCTGATTTATGCAAAGTTTTGGCACCTGTAGTTACGTGATCTTAATGGCATATTTGGGACCTTCATGCTGCTTTCAGACCATACTATTCAACCATTGACAGTGACACCTTTTTGGGAAATACTGGAGGGTGCCTATGACACAACAGTGAAGGTCATTTAATAGGCTGAGTTAATAATGAAAACAGTTGAGCATACGACTGCGTGGGATTTCCTGGTGTAATAATTCTTGTTAGTTTCCTTGGGTTTGCTGGTAGATCCCAACATCAGGTTGACTGAACTTTTCAGAGAACCATCTGTCCACCATCTTGAGGAGAGATGATGATGCTGATGCTGTGTAGAACTGAAAACCGATGCTGAGACTGGAAATCATCATCCTATAAAGGCCCCCAATACCATACATGGCGCATGCCCCGTCCACCACCAGTAATGCCCCAGGATTGGGCTTGCAGCACCACCCTGGTGTTCTAGAGATACGTTGACAGCATGTTTTTTGTCAGACCCCTTGAGTGTAATCGTCTTATTTGATTTTCAGCTGTCTTTGTCTCAGCTTTACATTTACATGGAGGTTGAAAGTGATAGGAAGCTTTCATTTTTGGAAGTAATGGTTTACAAAAAACATGATGGTACTCTGGAAAATAGTTTTCACCAAAAACCAATACATACCGACACGTCTTCATCTGCATCTACATGTACATACGTACTATGCGAGCCACAGTATGGTGCATGGAGGAGGGTACCCTGTACCACTAATATTCGTATCCTTTCCTGTTTAGCTCGCTAAAAGAGAGAGGAGAAAATGTCCGTCTATATGTCTCCATATGAGCTCTAATTTCTCATATTTTATCTTCGTGGTCCTTATTCAAAATGTGTGTTGATGGCATTAGAATTGTTATGCAGTCGGTTTCAAATGCCATTTCTCCAAATTTTCTCAGTAGTATTCCTCTAAATGAACTTTAACTTACCTCCAGCCAGGGTTTCCCGTTTGAGTTCCCGAAGCAGCTCCGTAACATGTGTGTTGTTCAAACACACAATAATAAATGTAGCAACCCACCTCCAAATTGCTTGGAAGTATTTCTTTAATCTGACCTGGTGTGTATCCCAGACACCAGAGCAGTACTCAAGAATGGGTCACACTTGCATCCTATATGCAGTCTCTTTTACAGATGAACCTCTCTTTCCCAGGATTCTCCCAATAAACCGAAGTCGACGATTTGCCTTCCCTATCACAATCCTCCCATGCTCATTGCATTTCATATCGCTTTGCAACATTTTGCTCATATATTTAAATGACATGACTGTGTCACCTAATATGTTTTAGAACAGTTAGTCTAATTCTGAAGACGACGCTCATAGTAGCGTTGAAACCTGGTCAATTTTGACGTAATATTTGTGACTGAGGGCTTATTTGTTCTAATATAATTCTGACACGGTCACTGAACCTTAGCAGCTATGTTCAAAGTCTTTTTTTTTTCCGCATGGTGTTATTTACACTCGCCTCCTTGACGATCTGACTGAGGCCAAAATCCAATCTTACCTCCCTGATCTAGGTGTCATTGCTGTTCATCAGGTAATGAAAAAGGTAGATTCCTCGTTAGCGCCCGTCCACACTCTTTTTGCTACCTTTGATAGAGTGGTGCTTCCATCCAAGATCAAAGCAGGCTAAGAAATTATCACAGTCCGACCATACACTCTGAACCCAGTGCGCTGCTACCCGTGTCATCATTTCAACCACTCTAGAACATCCTGTCGACATCCGGCCAAATGTGTGACCTGGGGTACAGATGCGCACGAGGGCGATTGTCCGCCTCCTCCTCCCCGCTATATCAACTGCGACGGCAGCCATGCCGCCTGCTCTCAGGATTCTCCTGTGTATCCTGATGAGCAGGCTGTCCAAGAGATCCGGGTGAAGGAAAAAGTGCCTTACCCAGTTGCTCGCAAGTTTCTGGCTAGTCGCAAACCCTGCGTTCTCCTGTCTGGCACCTATAGCTCTGTTCTTGTCACTCCTCGCTTCGTGAAGGACATTGCCATGCAGACGTGCGGCCTCAGATTCAGCTCTGAGGTTGTGAAATCACCCAGTGTCAAGGTAGCATCAGTATCTCCCCGTCCAGCTATGCAACAAGCCATCAAACTCTCACCTCAAGGGGCAAAGCCACCAACTACACAACCAGTAGGCCAGAAAGGACACAAGGATTACACCCATGAAGACTTCCTACACTCTCCAGCCAAACACCTGAGTCTTCCTCCACTAACTGGCAAGGATCAAAGATCTCCAACAAAGGCAAACTGTCTTCTCCTTCGCTGACTCAAAGATCCTCTTTGATGGTGTTTCCACGTGATACCTTAGCTCGGCCAGCCTCTGTGTCACCTGTGCACACCACCAACCGGTTTTCTGTGTTGGACTCCACAGACTGACAGCACAAGCAAGCCGATGCTTCTGTGGACCTCATGGAGCAGGATCCTCCTGCTTCTGTGCCCTGTAGTGGCGACTCTTCGCCGGCTGTCACTCGGCAGCTGCTGAGGTGACACCCCCTTCATCTCTTTCTCCTCAGGACTCTCCTTCAATGGAACATTCACAGCCTTCGGCCCCACAAAGAGGATCATCGCAGCATCCCATTGTATTCTGCCTTCAGGAAACAAAATTACACCCTCACGACCGCTTTGAGCTTTCACATTTCTTCTTGGTTCGTTTTGACCTTCCCCATGAAGTCGGCATTCCATCTCACAGGGGTGTCATGCTGCTCATACAGGATGACATTCATAGTCAGCCCATCTCCCTGACTACCTATCTTCAAGCTGTTGCCGTTAGCCATTTCCTTCCTCACCTGCCTTTTTCTCTCTGTACTATTTATGTCCCTCCATCACTTGATGTCACCAGGGCGACTTTCTTCAGCTTACTGGGTAGCTACCTCCCCCATTTCTGCTACTTGGTGACTTTAATGTACATCATCCCCTTTGGGGTTCTCCCAGAACCTGTCCAAGAGGTGTCCTCTTGGCTGATCTTCTTAATCAACTCAACCTCTTCTACCTTAACACTGGAGCACCCACATTCCTTTCTGACTCCTTGCACACCTATTCCCATTTGGACCTATCGTTCTGCACTGCCTAGCTTGCCCATTGTCTTGATTGGTCCGGTCTTTCTGACACGAGCGACCATTTCGCATGTGCTATTCGCTTACTGACTCATACCCCACCTGCGTGCACATCCTAATGGCAGCTTACTAAGGTTGACCGGCAGCTTTACTTCTCCCTGGCAACATTTGAAGAGCAGGATTTCCCCATTTGTAATGAATGGACCATCCCACAAACATATCCTTACTGCTGCAGAACGTTCCATTCCTCGCACTTGCTCTTTACCACGCCATGTCCCCGTCCCTTGGTGGACTGAGGCATGCCACGACACAATTCATACCCAGAGATGTGCTCTCCACGGTTTTAACAATCATCCTATGATGGCAAACTGCATTCTTTGTAAACAGATGCATGCAAAGTGTTGACATGTTCTTCAGGATAGCAAAAAAAGCTAGCTGGATTTCATTCACTAGTCCTTTTAGTAGTTCCACCCCTTCCTCTGTCGTGTGGGCCAACTTGGGATGGCTCTCGGGGACTAGGATCCATTCGCTAATTTCTGACCTGACAGTAGCATGTGATATTATCATGGGCTCTGTTGCTATGTCCAACACCTTGGGCCACCATTTTGCGGAAATTTCGAGCTCTTCCCACTATCACCCTGCCTTCCTCCATCGGAAACAAGCAGAGGAGGCTCGGGAAATACCCTTCTCTTCTCAGAATCGTGTTACAATGCCACCTTTACTATGAGGGAGCTCGATCATGCTCTCAATTCATCCCAATCCTCTGTTCCGGGGCCAGACACTGTCCACATTCGGATGTTGCAGCACCTTTCTCCATGAAGCCAACATCACACCATATCTAAGCCTGGTAAGGACAAAAACCTTCCTTCTAGCTACCACCCCATCTGTCTCACCAGCAAGGTGATGGAACATATGATTCAACGGCTGGTACGGTGGCTCGAGTCTTGCCTTTTACTAACGACTACACAGTGTGGATTTCGAGCACAGTGTTCTGCAGTTGAACATCTCGTTACTTTGTCCACCCATGTCCTGAATTGTTTTCTGTGGAAATCCCAGACTGTGGCTGTGTTTTTCGATTTGGAGAAGGCCTACGGTACCTGCTGGAGAACTGGTATCCTCAGTACTCTTTACATGTGGGGCTTCTATGGCCACCTGCCCTGTTTCCTTCAGGAATTTATAAAAGGCCGAGTTTTCAAGGTGCATATGGGTTCTGCCTTGTCGGACACCTTTAATCAGGTCCCTACTTTGCATAACATACGGAAAACTTTGATTGTCGTTCAACTGCGGTTCAACTAATGTCTTAATGTGAATGGTTTGATCATATGCGTCTTCTCTCTCTCCCCTTCACAAATATCCTTCACTAGGGTTTCTCAATGCTTAAACTCAGAGGCTTCTAACTTCATGAAGTGACAATTGTTCTCCGCTCATTTTATCTGACAAGTATTACTTAATAAAATCAGTTTTTTTTTAATCCCTCTTGGGACTGGACACACCTCATTACTTCAAGTGTTTGCTTCCACTCACACAGTACCTGCTGCCATGCAACTTTAATGGGATGAAAGAAGGCAGTGTCTAAAGGTTGAGGTGAGATGAGTCGAGTTTGGTGGAAGACACACAAAATGAATGTCATTTTCTCTACATGTCTGGAAAATTTGGATGTTCAAATGTGTAGAGAGATTGTCAGAATTCACAACCTGTTTTCCTTCCAGTTTCTTCAGCTTGGGCAGCAGTATGGTGTCAAACCAGTCACTATAGGTCAATGCATCAAATCATCCTGAACTTGAATGATTACATCTGCATCCCTTTAGACTTCCCTCCATCTCTGTGTTCCACAGCTGCCCAGACTTGTAGATGACATAGGGTGACAAAAGTTCCCGCGCTGCACTGCCACACATCCTAATGGAGCAACTAGATTTAGAATAGTTACAAATGCTTTCTGGGTATTTTGCACATCAGCGACAGATAACTCTGCTTTTACCAGGATCATCTGTGAGATTTGTCTCATCTAGATTCCAGATGTGTGATAGTGTTACATCTCTCATTACATGGAACAGATCTTCAATGTATTTACACAAAGTGGTTTCATCAATAGCTGCCCTGCTGCATTTGATGTTGGTGGCAAAAGTTTCAGTCAGTTGAGGATGTCATTGAAAGAAACCTTTTTTCCAATCTTTCCCTGGTATATTGTTAGAAAATGCTGGCACATTTCACCCTGTTCTATCCAGGTAAGATTTTACTACATAATGCAGATCAGCAGAATTTAAGAGGAAGCCATAATCACTCATGTTTTCTATATACGATGCAAACGCATTCTCATAATCTCCATTAAAAACCGGCTTCATTCCTGGGGTATTTGGGTGTTTTTGTTTAAGTTTGTTTAAAATCGTACATCCCGGGATTTTGAAGTGATCTGCAGCATTTCTTTTGGAAAATGTACCATTCTTGATACTTTCCAGGCATTGCTCCAACTGTTGGGGTGAATAATCGAAGTATCAACATGATCCTCGTCTTCTTTTATATTCACAAACCATATCTATGAGAAATAATACAGAAATATAATTAAAATACATTTTATAGAGATGAGTGGGGTTGGTTTGCTCCATTTTACGAGTGGTTGTGGAAAATGTAACCTCACTTACTTATTTTTGAAGAAGAGAAAAACAAAGGCAACTGCATTATTAGGTGAAGTAAATTTTAATTCACCATTAAATCCTACGACAGATGATCATTTACTTACGCTTTCAGTAATAAAATACTGTTCTGTAGAGAGAACTTTTAAAACACAAATTTCGGTTTAATAAATAAGACTTCAACTCAATCAACTAAACACAAAATGGCAGACCCAGAAAGTACTGGAAAGAAGACTGTGATGCCATCTATGACTTAAAGCTGAAAGCTATTGATTTTAGTTGAAGATTTCTCCCCCAGAGGGCTCTGAAACTTTTCCCATTTCTGGAGCAAAGTAATCCCCATAGGAGCAATGTAGCCCCAATTTGTTGTACATGGACAAATACTTGTTCTGGCAGTTGTTCCTTAGGAAAAGTCTTTCTTTTAAGAATCAAAAGTGGCTGCAATTTGGTCTCATCAACAGAGCAGGGTAAAACGAATCAGTAATGAATCTTTTTGTGCCCTGAAGTTTTGACCATAATGCTTTTTGTGCCCTTGGAATCCACAGTTCTATTAGAAGGCAAATCAGAGGTTACCAGAGTCTCATCTACGTTTCCAGTGTTCAAAAGTTCAAACTTTTCTCTTTCCTTTGCATCAATGACTAACTGATGAAATTCAACAATTTGTTTTGTCTGGCATCAACTGTGTAATTTTGTCTTGGTCTGCATACATAGCTGATACCTCTTCACAAATCTTGAACACCATGACATTGATGTTAATCCAGTAAAGTCAGCAATCCCTGTGTTACTGGATATTGCTTTCACTTGATGAATTATCATTTCCATAGAAACTGAAATTTCTTCTTGTTGGTTCTTTAAAATTCAAGTGTTGAGTTCTGCTTCAAGTTCTGGCCATTTAACAATTCCGCTTCTCAGATTATGTTTACTGTAAGGTGCACTTCCTGATTCTGCCAAGTTTTTATCATTTTTCAGTTGGAGGTGGTCTGAAATGCCTTTCTGCAGACCTGTTTCCATGCTCTGTGGCATGTGCAATCACTTGCAGCTTAAAAGCAATAGTATAGCAATGCTGTTTTTCAGCCATAGTTTGCAAATAAAACCACAATATAGGTACGACACAAATGGATATCCACACAAACACAATGGTAATTGAAACTTGAGCAAACAGTTTAAAAACCATTTACAATGGCATACATGCATCCACTGAACTCTATATAATTGGAATGCTCAAAATCTGCAAGGAACCTAACAATGAATTTGCTTCAAGTAGAAACATAGAAATTTTGAAGAAATGGAGCTTACAGGTATCTATCTTAACTTGCAACCAGCATGTAAGAAACATCCAGTTTTTGGCCATATTTTCGAAGGAAAAAAACGTGTGTCTTATATTCTGTCAAATATGGTAACTCATACCAATAATGCAGCTTCTAAGGATGTTTTGACTGAGGACTTACAGTAAATGTTCTAGGATTGTAATGTATGTGACAATTTTTTGTTTACTTAGAGGTAACAACTGAAGTAGGAGGAAGACTGGTCTAGTGGACAGCATAAGCCAATGGTATATTCTTTCAGATGTGAAATTATACATCATGAGATGGCATCTTTATGGTTTTATTTGTGTGTTTCAGTTATTGACATGCTTGTGTTTTGTGTACACAATGTCATTTAGTCCTTATGTGTGGCGGCTTAGATCATGTTTTGGTACATGATAGTTACTAACATCTACATTTCTTTACACACATCTCACATCTGTCCAACGGAGAAAAGGGAATGCGAACATTTAAAAAATTAGGTTGACAGGAAGTGCAAAATTGCTAAGCAGGAATGGCTAGACGACAGATGTAAAGATTCAGAAAAATATAGATAGATACCACCTACAGGAAAATTAAAGAGGCCTTTAGGGAAAAGAGATGCAGCTTTATGAATATCAAGAGCTCAGATGGTAAACAAGTCCTAAGCAAAGAAGGGAAAAGCTGAAATATGGAAGGAGTATATAGTGTGTCTATACAAGGGAGATGAAAGTAATATTATAGAAAGGGAATTGGGATGAAGATTTGATTGGAGATACAATACTGCAAGAAGAATTTGACAAAACAATGAAAGACCTAAGTCGAAACAAGTCTCTGGGAGGGGACAATATTCTATCAGAACTCCAGATAGCCCGGGGGAGCCAGCCATGACAAAACTCTTCTGTCTAGTGTGCAAGATGTATGAGACAGGCGAAATAACCTCAGACTTCAAGAAGAATGCAGTAACTACAATTCCAAAGAAAGCAGGTGCTGACAGGTGTGAAAATTCCCGAAATATCAGTTTAATAAGTTGTGGTTGCAAAATACTAAGACGAATTTCTTACAGAAGATTGAAAAAACTGATAGAAGCGGACCTTGGAGAAGATTAATTTGGATTCTGAAGAAATGTAGGAACATGCAAGACATTACTGACCCTACGACTTATTTTAGAAGAGACGTTAAGGAAACACAAACCTACATTTATAGCATTTGTAGACTTAGAGAAAGCTTTTGACAATATTGACTGATTACTCTCTTTGAAATTCTGGAGGTATCAGGGGTAAAATCAGGGAGAGAAAGGCTATTTACAACTTGTGTAGAAACCAGATGGCAATTATACTGGTTGAGGGACATGAAAGGGAGGCAATGGTTGAGAACAGAATGAGATGGGGTTGTAGCCTATCCCCGATGTTACTCAATATGTACATTGAAGAAGCTGTGAAGGGAATCAAAGAAAAATTTGGAGTAGGAATTAAAATTCAGGGAGGATAAATAAAAACTTTTGAGATTTGCCAATGACATTGTAATTCTGTCAGAGACAGCAAAGGACTTGGAAGAGCAGTTGAATGGATTGGACAATGTCTTGAAAGGAGAATATCAGATGAACATCAACAAAAGCAAAACAAGGATAACAGAATGTAGTCGAATTAAATCTAAGGGAATCCGATTAAGAAATGAGACACTTAAAGTAGTAGATGAGTTTTAATCTTTGGGCAGCAAAATAACTGATGAATAGACGAAGTAGAGAGAGTACACAATGTATATTGGAAATGAAAAAAAAAAGCATTTCTGAAGGAGAAAAATAGATTTAAATTTTTTGTGGTCTTCAGTCCTGAGACTGGTTTGATGCAGCTCTCCATGCTACTCAATCCTGTGCAAGCTTCTTCATCTCCCAGTACCTACTGCAACCTACATCCTTCTGAATCTGCTTAGTGTATTCATCTCTTGGTCTCCCTCTACGATTTTTACCCTCCACGCTGCCGTCCAATACTAAATTGGTGATCCCTTGATGCCTCAGGACATGTCCTACCAATCGATCCCTTCTTCTAGTCAAGTTGTGCCACAAACTTCTCCCCAATCCTATTCAATACCTCCTCAGTAGTAACATGATCTACCCACCTAATCTTCAACATTCTTCTGTAGCACCACATTTTGAAAGCTTCTATTCTCTTCTTGTCCAAACTATTTATTGTCCATGTTTCACTTCCATACATGGCTACACTCCATACAAATACTTTCAGAAACGACTTCCTGACACTTAAGTCTATACTCTATGTTAACAAATTTCTCTTCTTCAGAAATGCTTTCCTTGCCATTGCCAGTCTACATTTTATATCTTCTCTACTTTGACCATCATCAGTTATTTTGCTCCCCAAATAGCAAAACTCCTTTACTACTTCAAGTTTCTCATTTCCTAATCTAATTCCCTCAGCATCACCCGACTTAATTCGATTACATTCCATTATCCTCATTTTGCTTTTGTTGATGTTCATCTTATATCCTCCTTTCAAGACACTGTCCATTCTGTTCAACTGCTCTTCCAAATCCTTTGCCGTCTCTGACACAATTATGATGTCATCAGTGAACCTCAAAGTTTCTACACTCCTGGAAATTGAAATAAGAACACCGTGAATTCATTGTCCCAGGAAGGGGAAACTTTATTGACACATTCCTGGGGTCAGATACATCACATGATCACACTGACAGAACCACAGGCACATAGACACAGGCAACAGAGCATGCATGGAGACGATCGCAGAGATGCTGGATGTAGTCCTGTGGAACGGCTTGCCATGCCATTTCCACCTGGCGCCTCAGTTGGACCAGCGTTCATGCTGGACGTGCAGACCGCGTGAGACGACGCTTCATCCAGTCCCAAACATGCTCAATGGGGGACAGATCCGGAGATCTTGCTGGCCAGGGTAGTTGACTTACACCTTCTAGAGCACGTTGGGTGGCACGGGATACATGCGGACGTGCATTGTCCTGTTGGAACAGCAAGTTCCCTTGCCGGTCTAGGAATGATAGAACGATGGGTTCGATGACGGTTTGGATGTACCGTGCACTATTCAGTGTCCCCTCGATGATCACCAGTGGTGTACGGCCAGTGTAGGAGATCACTCCCCACACCATGATGCCGGGTGTTGGCCCTGTGTGCCCCGGTCGTATGCAGTCCTGATTGTGGCGCTCACCTGCACGGCGCCAAACACGCATACGACCATCATTGGCACCAAGGCAGAAGCGACTATCATCGCTGAAGACGACACGTCTCCATTCGTCCCTCCATTCACGCCTGTCGCGACACCACTGGAGGCGGGCTGCACGATGTTGGGGCGTGAGCGGAAGACGGCCTAACGGTGTGCGGGACCGTAGCCCAGCTTCATGGAGACGGTTGCGAATGGTCCTCGCCGATACCCCAGGAGCAACAGTGTCCCTAATTTGCTGGGAAGTGGCGGTGCGGTCCCCTACGGCACTGCGTAAGATCCTACGGTCTTGGCGTGAATCCGTGCGTCGCTGCGGTCCGGTCCCAGGTCGACGGGCACGTGCACCTTCCGCCGACCACTGGCGACAACATCGATGTACTGTGGAGACCTCACGCCCCACGTGTTGAGCAATTCAGCGGTACGTCCACCCGGCCTCCCGCATGCCCACTATACGCCCTTGCTCAAAGTCCGTCAACTGCACATACGGTTCACGTCCACGCTGTCGCGGCATGCTACCAGTGTTAAAGACTGCGATGGAGCTCCGTATGCCACGGCAAACTGGCTGACACTGACGGCGGCGGTGCACAAATGCTGCGCAGCTAGCGCCATTCGACGGCCAACACCGCGGTTCCTGGTGTGTCCGCTGTGCCGTGCGTGTGATCATTGCTTGTACAGCCCTCTCGCAGTGTCCGGAGAAGTATGGTGGGTCTGACACACCGGTGTCAATGTGTTCTTTTTTCCATATCCAGGAGTGTATTTCTTCTCCATGGATTTTAATACCTACTCCAAATTTTTCTTTTGTTTCCTTTACTGCTTGCTCAATATATAGATTGAATAACATCGGGGAGAGGCTACAACCCTGTCTCACTCCCTTCCCAACCACTGCTTCCCTTTAATGCCCCTTGACTCTTATAACTGCCATCTGCTTTCTGTACAAATTGTAAATAGCCTTTCACTCCCTGTATTTTACCCCTGCCACCTTTAGAATTTGAAAGAGAGTATTCCAGTCAAGATTGTCAAAAGCTTTCTCTAAGTCTACAAATGATAGAAACGTACATTTGCCTTTCCTAATCTTTCTTCTAAGATAAGTCGTAAGGTCAGTATTGCCTCAGGTGTTCCAATATTTCTACGGAATCCAAACTGAGAGGCAGATCAAAAGATGAGTATAGTAAGTAGATCCAGAAAGCTGTAGGCTGCAGTAGTTATTTGGAGATGATGAGGCTCACACAGGATAGAGTAGCATAGAGAGTTGCATCAAAACAGCCTGAAGACCACAACAACAACAACAACAACAATAAAATAATAAGATAGCTCATTTCCTGAGGCTCGAATCTTCGCCATTTTAATGATGTCATTGGCCTATTGACGCAGTATTGCGGTGTTTACTAATCCTGGAAAGGTGACATTGCTTACTTTCAACTTTTTTAAAGCATCAATGAGTTACGAGATGGAACTAGCTGCCTGCCATGAAGTGGAGACTAATGACTTTAATAAAAAGAAAGCTGTTACCCAATTCACGGATTATATAGCCACTCATTTTGACCCATTCACAAATGTTGTGCTAATTCTCTCATATGCGTACATCAGACACACTCAGCATCACTTTCCTAATCTGTCTGATGTATGCTAATATCTGTCTTACTATATGAATTGTCCCCCCCATGAACCATGGACCTTGCCGTTGGTGGGGAGGCTTGCGTGCCTCAGCGATACAGATGGCCGTACCGTAGGTGCAACCACAACGGAGGGGTATCTGTTGAGAGGCCAGACAAACATGTGGTTCCTGAAGAGGGGCAGCAGCCTTTTCAGTAGTTGCAGGGGCAACTGTCTGGATGATTGACTGATCTGGCATTGTAACATTAACCGAAACGGCCTTGCTGTGCTGGTACTGCGAACGGCTGAAAGCAAGGGGAAACTACAGCCGTAATTTTTCCCGAGGACATGCAGCTTTACTGTATGATTAAATGATGATGGCGTCCTCTCGGGTAAAATATTCCGGAGGTAAAATAGTCCCCCATTCGGATCTCCGGGCGGGGACTACTCAAGAGGATGTCGTTATCAGGAGAAAGAAAACTGGCATTCTACGGATCGGTCGTGGAATGTCAGATCCCTTAATCGGGCAGGTAGGTTAGAAAATTTAAAAAGGGAAATGGATAGGTTAAAGTTAGATATAGTGGGAATTAGTGAAGTTCGGTGGCAGGAGGAACAAGACTTTTGGTCAGGTGATTACAGGGTTATAAATACAAAATCAAATAGAAGTAATGCAGGGGTAGGTTTAATAATGAATAAAAAAAATAGGAGTGTGGGTTAGCTACTACAAACAGCATAGTGAACGCATTATTGTGGCCAAGATAGACACAAAGCCCATGCCTACTACAGTAGTACAAGTTTATATGGCAACTAGCTCTGCAGATGATGAAGAAATTGATGAAATGTATGACGAGATAAAAGAAATTATTCAGGTAGTGAAGGGAGACGAAAATTTAATAGTCACGGGTGACTGGAATTCGTCAGTAGGAAAAGGGAGAGAAGGAAACATAGTAGGTGAATATGGATTGGGGGGAAGAAATGAATGGGAAGCCGCCTTGTAGAATTTTGCACAGAGCATAACTTAATCATAGCTAACACTTGGTTCCAGAATCATAAAAGAAGGTTGTATACCTGGAAGAGTCCTGGAGATACTAAAAGGTATCAGATAGATTATATAATGGTAAGACAGAGATTTAGGAACCAGGTTTTAAATTGTAAGACATTTCCAGGGGCAGATGTGGATTCTGACCACAATCTATTGGTTATGAACTACAGATTGAAACTGAAAAAAGGTGGGAATTTAATGAGATGGGACCTGGATAAACTGAAAGAACCAGAGGTTGTAGAGAGTTTCAGGGAGAGCGTAAGGGAACAATTGACAGGAATGGGGGAAAGAAATACAGTAGAAGAAGAATGGGTAGCTCTGAGGGATGAAGTAGTGAAGGCAGCAGACGATCAAGTAGGTAAAAAGACGAGGGCTAATAGAAATCCTTGGGTAACAGAAGAAATATTGAATTTAATTGATGAAAGGAGAAAATATAAAAATGCAGTGAATGAAGCAGGCAGAAAGGAATACAAACGTCTCAAAAAATGAGATCGACAGGAAGTGCAAAATGGCTAAGCAGGGATGGCTAGAGGACAAATGTAAGGATGTAGAGGCTTGTCTCACTAGGGGTAAGATAGATACTGCCTACAGGAAAATTAAAGAGACCTTTGGAGAGAAGAGAACCACTTGTATGAATATCAAGAGCTCAGATGGCAACCCAGTTCTAGGCAAAGAAGGGAAGGCAGAAAGGTGGAAGGAGTATATAGAGGGTTTATACAAGGGCGATGTACTTGAGGACAATATTATGTAAATGGAAGAGGATGTAGATGAAGACGAAATGGGGTATAAGATACTGCGTGAAGAGTTTGACAGAGCACTGAAAGACCTGAGTCGAAACAAGGCCCCGGGAGTAGACAACATTCCATTAGGACTACTGGTGGCCTTGGGAGAGCCAGTCATGACAAAACTCTACCATCTGGTGAGCAAGATGTATGAGACAGGCGAAATACCCTCAGACTTCAAGAAGAATATAGTAATTCCAATCCCAAAGAAAGCAGGTGTTGACAGATGTGAAAATTACCGAACTATCAGTTTAATAAGTCACAGCTGCATATACTAACGCGAATTCTTTACAGACGAATGGAAAAACTGGTAGAAGCGGACCTCGGGGAAGATCAGTTTGGATTCCGTAGAAATGTTGGAACACGTGAGACAATACTAACCTTACGACTTATCTTAGAAGAAAGATTAAGAAAAGGCAAACCTACGTTTCTAGCATTTGTAGACTTAGAGAAAGCTTTTGACAATGTTAACTGGAATACTCTCTTTCAAATTCTGAAGGTGGCAGGGGTAAAATACAGGGAGCGAAAGGCTATTTACAATTTGTACAGAAAGCAGATGGCAGTTATAAGAGTCGAGGGGCATGAAAGGGAAGCAGTGGTTGGGAAAGGAGTGAGACAGGGTTGTAGCTTATCCCCGATGTTATTCAATCTGTATATTGAGCAAGCAGTAAAGGAAACAAAAGAAAAATTCGGAGTAGGTATTAAAATTCATGGAGAAGAAGTAAAAACTTTGAGGTTCGCCGATGACATTGTAATTCTGTCAGAGACAGCAAAGGACTTGGAAGAGCAGTTGAACGGAATGGACAGTGTCTTGAAAGGAGGATATAAGATGAACATCAACAAAAGTAAAACGAGGATAATGGAATGTAGTCAAATTAAATCGGGTGATGCTGAGGGAATTAGATTAGGAAATGAGACACTTAAAGTAGTAAAGGAGTTTTGCTATTTAGGGAGTAAAATAACTGATGATGGTCGAAGTAGAGAGGATATGATATGTAGACTGGCAATGGCAAGGAAAGCATTTCTGAAGAAGATAAATTTGTTAACATAAAGTATATATTTAAGTGTCAGGAAGTCGTTTCTGAAAGTATTTGTATGGAGTGTAGCCATGTATGGAAGTGAAACATGGACGATAACTAGTTTGGACAAGAAGAGAATAGAAGCTTTCGAAATGTGGTGGTACAGAAGAATGCTGAAGATTAGGTGGGTAGATCATGTAACTACTGAGGAGGTATTGAATAGGATTGGGGAGAAGAGAAGTTTGTGGCACAACTTGACTAGAAGAAGGGATCGATTGGTAGGACATGCCCTGAGGCATCAAGGGATCACCAATTTAGTATTGGACGGCAGCGTGGAGGGTAAAAATCGTAGAGGGAGACCAAGAAATGAATACACTAAGCAGATTCAGAAGGATGTAGGTTGCAGTAGGTACTGGGAGATGAAGAAGCTTGCACAGGATAGAGTAGCATGGAGAGCTGCATCAAACCAGTCTCAGGACTGAAGACCACAACAACAACACATTTCTGTTGCTCCTTTTACTGCCAGGTTAATTGTTCTTGCAAGCCATTAGAGGTATTTTGCTGTCTTATCCATTTTCTGATGAGTGTTCTCTTCCACTGTCTGTTCTTCCTGTTACCCCTTCCTTCCCTATTTTATTTGCTCTATAATTTGAAACGTTGTCCTGTAGCACCAGACTGCAAAGTTTCCAGTATCTCTCTACCCCCACCCCTCCTCCTTTTCATAGCATATTACTCACTTTCAAACAACGCTTTAACTGAATATTTACTCCTTCGATAGCAAAAATCTCTTCTTTCTTCTTGTCCTTTGCCATGTGTTTTATTGGTATTGATGCCTGGATAGTTTCTGTTTCTATTCTGACTCATCGTCACTATTATATTCGATTTATTTATTAATAAAGCAAATGCTCTTCTTTGTTGGATGGTTATTCCAGTCCACACTACTTTCAGGTCTTTTTGTGCTTCTGGCTGGAATGCCTGTGTTCATAACAGGCACCTTAGGGCTACATGAGGATTTTTTTAATGTTGCGAAATAGTCTTACAGGTGAAATCTACAGGAACTCATGGAAATTGGTCAGAGTTGAGTTGAAGGCAAACACGTGTCACTGAGCAACATCAAAGATGTGGGTAGGATTGAAGTCAGGTTATGTGGAACGAAGCAGGGGGGATCAGGGGACACAAGTACCCTTATGTCCAGGAACCACTCAGCAAACAATTCTGAAACAGTGATGTGATGAATTGTCTTGCTGAAGATGACATCTCTGGGGTGCTGTAGGCGAACGAGTGGATGCACCTAATCAGGCAAATGGTTCATCTATCTTTCCACTAGTGAAAAATGATGGTACGTTTCAGACCTCATTTCATTCTGCCTAAGCACCCCTCTCCCCCGTGTGACAAAGCCTCCACCATGTGCCTGAATGGTGCTCTGTTGGCAAGTGGACTCATCACATCATGTGGTTTCATACTTATCCTCATGCTCTACTGTCAGCATGTACCAAGAGTTACTAGTTCATGTGATCTTTTTCCATGGTTTGTGTTTACAGTGGTGGTATTCCTGTGCCCATGATAATCTCTTTGCCCTGTGACTGCTCCAGCCAAGCTGTATGGTTCTGGAAGGTATGGCAGCCAACCATTTGTTGTTGACTACTATTTAATTTGTGAATAATTTGCTGCACTGGGCCCATCAGAGTGCTGCTATGATCAACAATAGTCAATGGTGACTGCTGTTATCAACATTTTGTTGCCAATGGCAGTGGACTTATTTCCCAAATGAAGGTAATAAGAGTACATCCTTAGCAGCGTCACAACCTCGGAGCTGGAATGTACTATGCCTGAGCCTCCCATGATTGATACATGAACAGATTTGTTTATATGGTGCATCTTGCTCATTCCGAGCCAGACTCATGATGAGAACCAGTACAAGGACTGACTCATCTCATTTGGATTGAGTCTTACCATCTTAAGAGAAACCAAAGGCTCACATGGGCAGATCTCACCACTGGAAATAAATATAACTTTGAATGCGGGAGCATAAAGTATGGAACACCACAGGGTTTGGAATTAAGTCCACTCCTGCTCTTGACATGGAAAAGATTCTAGAAACTGCTGAAAATGCTTCACTGTGACATATTAGTACTAAAGAAGGCCTGCAGCTCAGCCACATAAGAAACAGTCCAGATTATAGCTGAAAAGGCTTGCACCTGGTTCACAACAAATACACTGCTGGTCACCCAAAATGCAACACGTAAGTAGGACTGGTGGGGTATCACAGCTTAATTGATTTGGGGGGAGAACGCATTGTAGAAAGATCACGTGACTGAAAATACAGATCCATGTGAAGTGAGGAAGATGATGAAATTGGTATTGAGTGTTGCTGCCATTTTTGGCTACAACCACTACTACACGCCTCGGCATTGAATCAGAGAGACCCTGTATGTGCTGTTCGGGCATACCAGTCCTTGCTACTTCGAGATATTGCCAAAGTTGATCTGGTTTAGCAGCGGGTGATGTATCCCAAGCCAGTTGTTCTGCAATCATCAGCCAGACATTTTCAATATGTGAGAGGCTGGGAGAACAGGAATGCAAGGCAGCGATGGAATCCAATGGGCAACGAAGAGGTCTTGAACATTGCCTGCCATGTGTGATCATGCATTATCCTGTTGTAATGTGGCCATCGGCACTTCTTGAAGATGTGAGGATGAAAGGCACCAACACTTCAGGGATGTAATGCTAGCTGTTAGTGTACCGGCAGTGCAAACAAGGGAGGGTGGGGGTGGGGGGTGGAAGTGGAATCCAATACCACCACCCCAAACCATATACAAGGTGCAGGACCAGTGTGGTGAAGTGTAATGCAACAGTTCAACAATCTCTCATCATGGTGTCTCCAGACTCTAACCTGACCATCATGATGGTGCAGGCAGAATTGGGATTTGTCGGTAAAAACAGTGTCATTGCATTTGGTTGGCAATGGCTGTCATTCACTGCACCATTGCCGGTGCAAATGCCTGTGGCATTGACTTAGTGGTGAACACAGCAAAGGATGCCTAGCGAACAGTCCACTCTGCTGTAAACCGTATCAAATACCACGTGTGGACACTGCTTGTAGCGCAACAGATGAAGTTTGTTGTGATATGGTTCATGATGTGGAAGAGCGATCTGTTCCTGCCGCCCGCGCAATATGCCAGTCATCACCTGCAGTGGTGCACCGAGGTGGGTTCAATCAGTCCTGTTGGTCTGTTGTTCCCTCCTGCATCCAGCAATTAAAAACACCCGTATTTTATCTAGAAACGCATTCAAAGATTAAAGAGAAACTGATCGATGATCCTGCTATTGATGGTCTTCACGTCATAGGCATTGTTTTGTAGGTGCATCACACATTTTAGATCAGGAATATTTTTCCACATAATACTTATTATCTCTTCAAATATGTGAGAGACGTACGACAAATGTGGAAGAAAAAAATATTTGGTAAAATAACTTTTGTCCCTTTAAAAAAAAAATGGTTAATAGTGTGGTACTGTGTCATTACAGGTAGATATAGATAAAGGATGGTTTTTTGAGAAGGATTCATAGAATTTACAAATATATTCTAGTTGTACAGTGCCTTTATTTATATTTTTTTTAAGAAAAATGGAGTTTGTGAGGTTTTCTCATTGTATACGTGTCAAATATTTACAAGAATCTCTTGTAATAACTGTCTGATAGATATTTAAACATGAACCATATTTTTTGTAACAGTACAGGTAAAATAGTCTTAAAATATATATTTCATTTAATTCAATAACATTATCACCAAAAAATTTTGCCATCAGTTCCGTGTCTCTAAACTGCACCCACTTGGTTCAGAAACATGGCTAGAACTGATGGTTAACAGGTCATTGAATCTTGTCAGTTGGTGTACGCTTATTGATTTAGGCAAGACTTACATATATCTTATAGCACAAATGACTAGTTTATGTAAATGAATAATGATCATGCAGTAAAATGGTGTATACAAAATTCTTCATATAAATATCAAAGAGTATGGTGAAAAATGGCATCATAGTTATCATCACACAAACAAACAGGAATCACACTCTTGGAACTGTGTTCAAAAAGCAAACATCACAACAGTCAAATCACAACACAGGCATAGGTGCACTTATCAAACAAAGTTGACTAGTTCTTTGAGAGAAATATTCACTTCACTCTGTATCATCCTCATCAGCTGCATCAACATAATTGTAATTAATTGTCTCAGGAGCAGCATCGGCAGTTGCATTGGCAGCAGCATTGGCATCATTAGAGTCATCACCTGGTGTCTCTGTAATAAGTTGTGCAAATTATAAAGCAGAAAATATAGACACATTTGCATTTACATTCATTCCATATTTGTTTATATGTAACCTGTATTAAGTCACATGAATGATTAAAACAAGTTTGAAAGGTATGGTTCCATTTATAGCACATCCAAAAGATGAAACTGAATCTGATGATACAGTATAATCTGTGTCTGCTGTTACCAGCATACTTTTTATCAAGTAAACTCTATCAAGTTGCTAATAGTTCTTGCAGTTCACTTATGGTATGATTTTAAATGGCACTCAGCAAGAATTGAGTTACTTGGTTGCTGAATGCAGTAACTGAGAATAGCAGCAGGTTACAACTGGTGTGTAAACACCATTGACTGACTACTAAGAAATACATACTCTACAGAAATTACCAGAAGCAACAGCTCACAAAAAAAGTGGTAATTCACTGCTGTGCTGACATTGGTAGTAAAGCATTAACCTACAATACTGATTTCTAGGAGATCACTGCAGCTGTCTTTGCAATCTGTCACTAACTCAAGGTATATTTTTAAGAGATTTAAATTTGCAATAATTGCGGTCATTTATAAAAACCGCGGAAAAACGAATCACTTCTAATACACCCAGTTCACTGAGCCCAGTCTTCTCCAAACCGTTTGATAAAGTGACCTATGTAGCAAACAGACTTCATATTCTGAACAGAGCTTGTTCACTATCTTCAACTGGAGAGAAATTCATATTTTACTCATAAATTAAATTCTGATAGGGAGAAACAAGAAAAATTATCCCTTGGTATAGTTTGTGGCTTCACTAAGGCCCCCAAATGTGTGGACTAAAAAAAAGAGTCCACACAGCCATCTGTTCCACCTTTATATAGCACTTGCAGGTGGCACTACTCGTGCTGCACTGAAATGGTGATTCTCTCTCTCTCTCTCTCTCTCTCTCTCTCTCTCTCTCTCTCTCTCGCGCGCGCGCGCACACACACACAAACACGAGGGTTGAATGAAAAGTAATGTCTCCACCTTCATTAATTGAGTTTGGATGGGAATGTTTTAGTAAATCAAGTTCAGAAATCCTTAGAATGTGATCTTTAATTAACAGTATTCACTTTGCCACATAATCACCAGCCAATTGGATACATTTCGGCCAATAATGAACAAGTTTTCTGAAGTCGACACACTGTTTCCACAACCACAGTCTCTCAGTTCTCTCAATGTCTTCATCAGAATGATGACCCTCCCTGCAGATTGTCTTTCTTTTCAGGAACAGATGGAATTCAGACGGTGCTAAATCTGGACTTTATGGAGGATGCCGTACGGTGGTGAGATTCAGTCTCTGAAGTTCTGCTGTGGTTCTATGTGAAGTGTGTGGTTTGGCATTGTCATGCTGCAGGAAAACATTTCCCTTTTCCTTTTGGACTATCGTTAGCTGTTGTTTCAGTGTGATGTAATGCTCTGAATTTATTGTTGTTCCACGATCAAGGAAATTAAAATGGACAACATCATCTGCCTCCCAGAACACTGTGGCCACGATTTTTCCAGGTGAGGACTGTGTCTTGAATTTCTTTTTCTGGGGTGACTCTTTGTATCGATATCCCACAGGCTGATGTTTCGTCTCCGGGTCGTAATGGTGTACCACATTTTGTCTCCTGTCACAACTGAATGGAGAAAGGTGTCACCTTCAGTCTCATAATGCGAGAGGAGTTCCTGGCAAATTTCAAGTCTGTGCACTTTCATTTCAGGAGTCAGCATCCGGGGTACACATCGTGCACAGATCTTCCGATAGCCAAGCAAAGCCATAATGCGACCCACACGTTCTTGTGAAATGCTGATTGTGCTTGCAATTTCTCTCTGAGTGATATGACAATCGTCCTGAATCAATCTATCAACAGTTTGCTTCTGAAACTCGGGGGTTGCTGTCACAGAATGACCAACTCTTTCTTTTTCACGCAGGTCAGATGTCCCCGCATCAACATCTTTAAACTTACTCACCTCAACACAATCACCATAAACTGCTTTCATTCTCTGATGAATCTCCTTTGAGGTGACACCTTCTGCTGTCAAGAAATCAATGGCTACATGTAACTTAAATCGCACGGACTGACCATCTGCGCAGGATTCCATACTTTACACTGTGACAACACAACCATTCAATGCTAAGGCTTCCCGCCAACTGGAACTGTACAGAAGAGGCTCCGAAACAAGCCCGTACCTACGGCATACCAATGCTGCCAACTGTTGAAGAGTTACGAAGGTGGAGGCATTACTTTTCAGTCAACCCTTGTATATTCATTCTATAAGTTATGATGAATAGAATAATCAATATATATGGGATCAGAATGAGATTTTCACTCTTCAGCAGAGTGTGCGCTGATGTGAAACTTCCTAGCAGATTAGAACTGTGTGCCAGACCCAAACACGAACTTGGGACCTTTGCCTTTTGCGGGCAAGTGCTCTACCAACTGAGCAACCCAAGCCCAACTCACAACCCATCCTCACAGCTTCAATTCTTCCAGTACCTCCTACCTTCCAAACTTCACAGAAGCTCTTCTGTGAACCTTGCAGGAATAGAATTCCTGGAAGAAAGAATATTGCAGAGACAAGACTTAGCCACAGCCTGGGGGATGTTTCCAGAATGAGATTTTCACTCTGCAGTGGAGTGTGCAGTGATATGAAACTTCCTGGCAGATTAAAACTGTGCGCTGGACCGAGACTCGAACTTGCAACCACAGTTTTAATCTGCCAGGAAGTTTCATATATTGGATGTTATACAGTTTATCTTACATTTGGCTCATTGTCTCATTACTGAAATAATTGACAATGGAATAGTTTCTTATTACATAAATCTAAAGAGGGAATATCTGTGGTGAAATCTTTCTGCAACACCCTGCAATCTCTAAGCTACAAGTATATACCATAGGCTAGACATTAAACAAAAGGAAGGTTTATATAAAGGAAGAGACCAATTTTGACACACTATCTGAAACCTCAGCTAGGCATTATGTAAGGTTGATATGAACAGTGCAGTGTTTTATTTAGCATTGTCATCATATTCATTTACCTTCATCTGCACTGAACTTCAGTTTACTCAGCAATCTGTAGGGACCTACAGGTTAACGCAGAATTCAAATTGCAGTGAAACTTGTCATTCTTGTGCAATTGTATTTCCAGAAGTTAAAGTTGTCAAAGCATAAAGAAAGTCCTGAGGCCAACCACATCTTTGAACTCGTAGTCTCACTCATACTTGTTGAGGCTTCATGCCACATTCCAGAATGAAATTTCCAGTCTGCGGAAGTGTGTATGTGAAAGTAAACGTCCTCGGCATTAAAACTGTGTTGGACTGTGGCTGAAACCCAGACACTTCCTACCAACTGAGGCAACCAAGCATACAGCTTCAGTCTTGCAGTAACTCTGTCCTACTCGCACCCTAAACAGGGTGGCTGATTTATTTATCATCATATCCTTGCCTGTAACCCTGTCTGAAGTAAGACAGGTACATTTTTATTACATAGATATGCTCGAAGAGAGAATATAATTTTATTCTTGTTTTGAGGCAGAATCTGGAGTTTCTTTTAGAATCAAGTCAACATGTTTTAAAAATGTATTTTCAGATATTCATGACAAGCACTCGCGCATGCTTACGTCTCAGTTCAGCACATCTTTCATAGTGCAGTAGAGTAAGAATAATTTGCTCTCATCAAATGATCTACATCAATCTCTCCCAATTTTTTTTATGTCATCCAAGTATTTATTCTGTCTTTTCAGTTTCGTTCACTCTGTATAAGCACTACCAAATTGCTCGAGCTTAGTCTCAAATGAAACAGGTTAACATTACAGAAATTTAAATTCCATTCATTGTGTCCAATGGTTTCATTCTGTCCAGACTTCTATCTCGCGTGTGTTTACAATCCAGATATTTCTTTCTGATTTTCTGTGTAGGTTTTATGAGCAAGTCTTCAGGGTCCAGAAGCAGCAGTATTAAAATAATATTTGTGTGTTTCTTCCAGTTTATGTATTTTCTATTTATTATTGTCCTGTCTGGACTTTCACATGTTTGAATACCAGACAGTTAAGAAGGTATCTCCTGTCATTCAGGAAATAAAAGATTTGTCAGTAAACACCAAAACAATACTTGGTGAAGTGTTTGATTCACATGAATTTCAGATGCTAACAATCACGCAATATATAGGGTACAAAAGTGTGTCTTGAATAAGTGAAAGCAGAATTGTTTTTACATAGAATGATTGGATAGCACTTATACAAGTTGAGAAGTAGAAACAGCTCACCATATATTATCAAGCTGCTGGCACTCATTATTTTAGCTTCTTATTGCCACGGATAGTTTATGCTGGTTGCATTCCAGTAAAGCAGCTCTCCAAAACATTCTTTCTTTTTTTTTTCCTTCAGCCTCACTGGACTGATGTTTCTTTTTGTTTTCAGTTACATTGTTTCCATCACTAGTTGAACATTATGCACTTGGAATTAACTGTACTTTCTTTCAAACAGTTTTTGTCGACACTCAAAAGATTTTCTTCACAGTTCCATAATGTCTTAATCTGAGAATATCTTGGGATACAGCTACGCAAATTCTTCAGAAACCACAAATACTTAGACAGCTAAACCTTCAGTCATTTTCAAGGCATGGGCTTCTGCCTAACCTACTGGTGCTTAATATAAATCCTGGAGGTTGAGGCTGTATTCACCCAAGGACCAATAAGAGGCCATGCAAGAAGAAAAATAGGCCACACATAATCAACACTAATGCCATGAAGTAAATGCTTACAACATGTAGAGAAACTAAACACTGGCAGACTGATGAAAGTGTGGTGCTCACTTAAACTCTGTACTTTTTCACTAGATAAAAATGGATCCCATGTAGAATTCAAACAAAACCTTTCATCACTATTTATAAGGCCATATGCTAGTAAACTGTCATTACAACACTATCCCAATGGTCGGTAGTGGAGGACAAAATATTCATGTTATACTTCATGCTGTGACCACTGCTGATGCTGTGTCCAGCATTTGCTGATTTGCTTTGTTGTTATGGTCTTAAATGTTCATGACCAATATTTGCCAAGCTGTACTGCAAGGGAACTGGTAGACACATGTGCCTTGCAGGAACCTAGATCGTCTTCCACAGACCCTCAAAGTCCAGAACTTGGAGGAAGGTTGAAAACATACTTAAAACACATTTCTTGAAAACCTGAAAAGTAGGGCAGAGGAGCCACTGACACGGGAGCTTTCTCCTCACTCCTCTGAATTTAAGCAATTCAGTAGAATCATTGAAGACCGTCTAAATATCTTATGTTCTACACAACAAACTAGTTACTGTAGTGAGAATTTATTAGTAATCTCTCTGCCTCAATGGAGTGTCATTCACAACCACGGAAATAACTTTGGTTGTACCTCTGGGAAAGTGGTAGATCTAGACTCTGCAAGTTGGCATAAGGTGTAACAGAGGGTACATGATGGATTAGGATCATCATCAATGTCATCATCATCATCTCACCTCACCCCTCCCCAAGACCATCTCGGTCCACACCATTCACAGAAGGCGTGTGAAAAGAAAAGTTATATACTATTTAACTAATTGTATGCTGAGGGTTGGCTTTCAGAACTCAAAATCACATTTTTTGTCATTTAAAGCAGATGTCTTTCCTTTCATATTTTACATATATTATTTTATTCTGTCATTGAGACAATGACAATGTAACTGGATTCAACCACACATTGGTCATCTTAAATGTCATTTGCACATGGTGCTCACAATGTGTTCTCATTAAAGTATGCTGTGATGTGTGGCTGAAACATGTTAAGTTTTGAAATATTAGTGTGATTATGTAAGTAACACAATGAAAGAATACAACAGTGTTGAAAGAATACCATTTTCTCCAAAGTAAAAAGGTTTTAGTGATACTCTGTACATGTAGGCATTTCTCTAATTTTACTCTTGAGGTCATGTACATCACATACAAGTGGTCATATATTGGTATATGACATCTCAGAATTTTCACAGTTCAGCTCTCAAGGATACATAATATCTTTATTGTATAGCATTCATGTAATGCTTTCACACTATCTAAACTTTCCCATGATGAAGCACATAGCTTTTAGCTGTTAATCCACTTCAGTCATAGACTAACAGTACAGAAGTAACTAACAGTACAATACTGCATCTTTTCCATCAATCCAACTTTCTGAACATTATATACTCACTAATAATATTCTACTGTCTACAATCTTCTAGATCCTGTAAGCAAATATGTATCGCAGAATTTCATTTAACCAATGCAGGTGACTCAACTGTCAATAGAGCACTCAAGCAACATCATTATGAAATAAACTTCCATAATTCAGCAACTTCACAAATAACTGCACATATTCCATTCAACTTGCTAACATATAAATAAATTCTGCAAATCCCACTTGTATGTGATGAACATGACATCAAGAGTAAAGTTAGAGAAATGCCTACATGTACAGAGTGTCACTAAAACCTTTATACTCTGGAGAAAACAATATTCTGTTAACACTGTTGTATTCTTTCACTGTGTTACTTACATAATCCCACTCATATTTCAAAACTTAACTTACCAGAATGGATATTGTATTGGAAAGAGGTTACAAGATGAACATTAACAAAAGTAAAACAGGCATAATGGGATGTTGTGCTTTTTGAGCAACAACATAACTGATGAGGGCCTAAGTAGACAGGATATAAAATGTGAACTATATATATGTTGTTGCTCAAAAAGCACAACATCCCATTATGCCTGTTTTACTTTTGTTAATGTTCATCTTGTACCCTCTTTCCAATAAAATATCCATTCCCTTCAACCGCTTTTCCAGGTCCTTTTCTGTCACTGACAGAATTACAATGTCATCAATAAACCACAATTTTTATTTTTGTTTATTTAACTGTAACTCCCATTCCACATTTTTCTTTGATTTCCTATACTGCTTGTTCAATATACAGACTGAGTAACATCATGGAGACGCTGCAACCCTGTTTGCTCCTTTCTCAACTACTGATTCTCTTTCGTACCCTTTGATTCTTGTAACTGCAGTCTGGTTTCTGTACATGTTGTAGATAACTTTCTGCTCCATTTATTTTATCCCCACTGACTTAATAATTTCAAAGAATGTATTCTAGCAAACATTTTTGAAAGCTTTTTATAAACCTGTAAATAATATAAAAACAGGTTAACCTTTCTTAAACCTGTCTTCTAAGATAAGTCGTAGGATCAGTATTGACCTTACATCTTCCTGTGTTTCTCTGGAATGCAAACTCATCTTTCCCAAAGGCAACACATGGTTGGTGTCAGTATTTTTACAACCATGACTCATTAAACAGATTATGTGGTATTTGTACTTGAAGCACCTGCCTTCTTTAGAATTTAAATTACTACATTCTTCTTGTAGTCTGAGGGTATTTTGCCTGTTTCACATAACTTGCACACCAAGTGAAATAATAACATCATGGTCTGTTCTCCCAGCAATCTCAATAATTCTGAGGGAATGCTCTACTCCAGGTGCATTGTTTTGATTTACATCTTACAGTTCTCTGTCAAATTCTTTTCATCATATCACACCTCTATCTCATCTTCTTCTTTTCTTTCCATAATCTTGTCTTCAAATTTGTTCACTTTGTACAGCTCTTCCGTACAGTCCTCCCATCTTTCATTCTTTGTTTAGTGCTGACTTGTCATCTGAGGTCTTTATACTCATTCAGGTGCTTCTTTAATTCTCATATATGTGGCATCTGTTTATCCAGTATTCATGATTGGTTCTATAGCTTTGCATTTCTTTTCCAGCTGTTACTGCTTTGCAATTTTTCCATTTCCTGTCAGTCTCATTCTTCTGACATACATGTCTATCTTTCAACTACTACATTTCCTAGGTTTGATCATTTCACGCCTTATGTGTTAGCCAGTTGGGGTTTGCCTGTTTGATAATGTGCTGCCTTCACTGCTCAATCTCTCAATGATCTCCATTGATCTCTATTGTACTCCTTTCCAGTGGCAGCTGACTTGTGCAAAATTTTAGACAATGTGCTCCAGTGTGGCAGCTTGTAGCCTTTTGACTTACAAAGGTAGTAATTGTAAATAAATTCAATATATTAATTTTTATGTATATTAACCGAACTGTTTAAATGTATTTAAATTTTATAATTAATAGTTTAAAATGGTAGGTGGGAGGGAAGAAACCGAGCCAATGAATTGCCAGTCCGTGCGCTAGACCATTCGGCTATGTTGCAGTCGTACCAACTGCTCCTCAAAAATCCCTCATACTCTACACTTGCACAATATATTACTCGCAATTTCAATGAAAAATACTGACCTGGTGCTGTGAGCCACATTGTACTCACAGTGTCGGAAGGGATAACATCGCATCAGAGAATGCACAGACAAAAACATACAGCTGCATCCCTTCTCTGAGTTGACTGTAGCATGGCTGACCACAATTTCAACACTCTACACTGGTTTCTACTTATTGCGGAGAGAGCACTACAAAACATGTTTTTGTCCATTTTATTTGCATACCAGCACACACTTAAAGATAAATGGCATAATTTTAGTTGGATATTTACAACATACATGAGTGCAGTAATACATGATAACCAGCCACCACTGCTCCTTTCCTTGCTTCAATCATCTGTTGCCTAATGCTCTCTTTGAAGCTCAGAACATCTATTCTTTCAAATTATCCATACATCTCCACAATTTTTCTTTTAATTTGTAGTCCTTAACTGATTAATTATGGTTCAAATCTGCATCTGGAAATGTTTTGCAGTTAAAGTTTATTTTAAGGTCTCTCGCAGCCTTCTCTCATGAGTCTTAAACCAAGTTTCTATAATGATTAAATTATGCTCTGTGCAAAATTCTGAAAGAAACTTAACCTTCCATTCATTTCTCCAGTCAATTAATTTTTTTATTGCATCATACATACCAAACTAACATATGGTTCCTGAAGAGAGGCAGCAACTTGTTCAACAGTCGTAGGGGAAACAGTCTGAATGGCTGACTGATCTGCTCTTATAACATTAGCCAACTTAGGCCTTGCTAGTATAATATTACAAACAGCTGAGCGCTAGGGAAAACTACAGCCATTGTATTTCCTGATGACAAGCAGCTGTATTATATGGTTCAATGGTAACAGCATCCTCTTGAGTAAAATACCCCACAGATAAAATATAGTCCTCCATTTTGAGGTCTGGATGGGGACTACTCAGGAGGATGTTGCCATTAGTGAAAATAAATTGGCACAGGATGTGCTTATCATGGTTTCAAAATCATCCCAACTGATTGGTTTATAGGTCTGGCTGTCAATGGTGAAGAAGTATTGATAAACAACAAAGATCGTTAATATCACAGTAAATAGTTTTTTTTTTTTTAGTGTGCTGAACAGCAGGGAGACCATGTGTATGCAGGAAGTTGGTGTAGAGTGAGATTGTATTCATGGTGGCAAGGAGGGTTTGAGGTGGCAGACAGGTGGGAATGGATTCCATCCACATATGTATATCGGAATCATCCATGTAACATTTTTCCCAATTTAAGAACAAAAAACTGAGGTGCATGGATTAATTGTAATAAGGTTGGTGCTGATCCGCCTCTAACAATAGATACTATTATACTATAGTAGTGTTGTGGCCTCAGTATGTGACATGTCAGTAGCACGTTAGAAGTGGAGTGAAGCATCCGGACATCAAACAAGGCTCTGTAATTATGTATAAGGTAAGCAACAATATCGATGCATGGCGAGTAGTAAAATATGCAAACTCAAAAGCATTTGCTTTAGCCAAAAAAACTAGGCATCACCAATTAGAAAGCTAGCCAGGGCTGGATATCAAGATTGAAATCTATTAGGCTTCCGCGGCAGAAAAGTAGCGAACTTCCATCGCTACATGATACATCTGGGCTGTGAACATTCCACATACGAGGGCTGACCACCAAAGCTTCTATGTTAGTTACCTATCTGAATATTTGATAAGAGTGGGATCATTATATCAGTATGTTGGTAGTAATGCTCAATTTTGTAGACGCACTAAAGAATGGATGTGATGTGAGAGGAGCAGTGTGTCACAATAAAATTCTGTGTTTGTTTAAACCATACAGCCACTAAAACTTAAGAGAAGCTGCAGTAAGCATATGGTGGATACCTGGTGCCTCATGTAACAGTATGTACACTGTTCAAGGACTTCAAAGAATGCTTACTTGTGTGTGTTAAGCAAGGTAGGCTTCGTGTTTTGGCTTCTGCTGTGACTGAAGTCATCAACGTAACTGCTGTAATTATCCGTGAGGATCGGTGGGTAACATAACGTAACTTCAGTGAAGTTTTGAGAATTTCATATGGCAGTGTTTGTACCAGTAGGGAGCCACATCTGTTGACTCCTGGACAAAAGGCTGTGTTAATGGAGACAAGCTGTGAGGTGCTGAATCTCTTTGCTGATGAAGGGGACGAATTTCTGGAATTGATTATCACCTATGATGAGTCATGGCTGCATCATTATGATCCTGAAGCAAAATGAGCCAGCACAGTGTGGAACTCGCCAAGTTCTCCAACACCAAAACAGGTGACAATTGCTTGATCTGCATGGAAAGTGATGGTGATCGTATTTTTTGACTGTCATGGAAAGATTTACCAGCCTACACTTACCCCTCGCAGTACTGTTACAGCAGCATACTATATGTCAGTACTGGCTAAATCATGGAAGAAAATTGCAAGGAAACAACCAGCACTTCCTTGGACTGGGTGGTGACTTCATCATGACAATGTGTGGCCTCAAGTTCCAAATCAAGTCATGTAGTTTCTGGCTCAATTCAAGATTACCTGTGTACCACATTCACCTTATAGAGCCGATCTTGCATAATGTAATTTTTTTTTTTATTTCCCAGCACTAAAGGCAAAATTCGGGGCATTTGACTTGAGAACTCTGAAGCAGTGTTCAAGGAAAGTGATGTGGTTCTCTGGGAACTGACAAAGAACGGCCAGCACCATGCATTCCAAGACTGGTAGACACACTAGAAGTGCATTCAAGTAGGTGGGAAGTACTTTGAAAAATATCATGTAAACATTGAAATGGAGTAATAAACATCTGTGAAAAAGTCAATCTTGGTCTTCACTGATTATCTCTTGCATTATCGCAAAGCTGCTCAACACCACTCTGAACTGGAAAGGAGAATCCAGCATCACTGGTGGCAATGAACAGCAAAGGTATACAGTGATGATGTATACAACTGCTGATTGATAAAAGCTACTACCTTAAGTGGTATTTAAAAAGAAAATATCAGTGACATAAATTGATGAGAACGAATCTGAAAGGGTTGATGGACAATGACTTTGTGGTTGACTGGGCGACATGTTTGGCGACATCACCCTCGTACATTACTGAAAATATGTAACATGCTGGTCCTGGACAGTTTCCGCAGACATACAACTGAGGAAGTTGAGACAAGTTATGAGAAGGAAAAGTTGACTTGCTCATTATCCCTTGAGTCCTAACACCCATCCTGCAAACACTAGATGTGTGTAGAAATTGGCCGTTAAGAGATGCACTAAACAGTGGTATACACAATGAATGGCCGGTGAAATTCCTAAGTTCACATCGATTGGAGAAATCAGAAGGCCAGATTGGTGAGTGGGTGATATGTGAATGGGACTCCATTCTGCTACCACTGGCGCAAAAATCCTTCAAAAAATGTGATATCACAAAATTCACTGAATGGAACCAAAAACAAAGCTGTATGGGACGGTAGCGATGATAGCAGTGATTCTTCTATGATTGTGATGAAAATGAAAGTGATGATGAACAGAATCATTACATTGGAAAAATTAAAAAAGATTAAAGCCAATATTTCTTCTTTGTTTTACTTTCTCAAAATTAGGGTGTGCAGATTATTCAGTGGTGTGGATTTTTCATGTATATATGGTAATTGGTATCTTTTATATAAAATAGGAGCCTCTAGATAATAGGTCAGAGATGTTTATCTACCAAAGTTAATTTTGTTTGAAATTCAAAACCTGGTTAGAATTCCTTATTTATTTTTGCTAGCAGGAAGAAGTGTGTGAATTAGGAGGGGAATGAGTACCATGCAGGCAGTTGTAATAACCTGTGAGGACCCTAGGTCTTTCAATTATATTTTTTGCTGCACACACTGAATCAAAGGAATTGGATCATGAGGGTCAATTTTGCTTGTCCAAGTGTCTAAAAGTTGTTTCAGTGACAGAGTGGCCTGATTTCAGGTAACAAATATCATAGGACACAGCTGGAGTAAAGTTTGAGGTTTCTGAGGTGTTTTTCATGAAGGACTGGGATGCAATGCTGGAAGTGAGGAATTTCTCAAAAGCCTACAAACAATTGTTTTTGGGAAGAAGGCAAGGTTCTCTTTGACTTAGGGGGCAGAATTTAGTGCTTGTTCTGTAGTTTGTAAGTTGAAACTCCAAATAAATGAGAGCTGAAAATGGACTTTTTGGCTGAAACCAGTAATGGTCATAAAAATAAAATTGAAAATGTTGCTGAAATTTGGTTACAGTAGGTCAGTGTTTTTAAATGCTAGGTATCTATGAGGCACCGAAGGTTTGAGATGTGAAGTTAGGATAGTTAGATGCCCGCAAAAGACGAGAACTCTGGTTCGGCCCAGATGTTAAGAAGGGAAGCCAAGCTGGGTTTGTTGGATGAGAACAGTTTTATGGATGGTGTTGGGGAAGAGGCTGACTGCTTTCGAGGTACTTGATCAACATGATGAATAGGTAGTTTCCTTTGATGAAGCAAGGCATTTCACTCGAATTCTTGGCTGGTTTCAAGAATATTCAGAGGATGAAAGGTAAAGGATTTTAAATAGAGATGGGAGGTGCTGAGAGTGTTGGTTGGCAGAGGTAAAGTATAGGCCATGGTTAATGTGGATAATGGATAGGTGCTTCTCAAACAGTATCAGGTGAAAAAGATGGGATTTCAAAATTACCCTCTGTGAACATTCAGATGCTCCAAGGCTCTCAAAGTAAAAGAAAGTTCCTTTTGGCTTGTTCTTGGGCACATCAAATTCATGATCAACCTATCCAGCAACAAATAAAATACATATTACAGTGGCAAAAGGAATTTCTTCAACCTGGTAAAGCAAATAAATTATTCTACTCACAATGTTCAGTTCTTGCAACAAATACTTACTGAACCTCTGAGTATCTATTGCATCCAGATCCACTGAACCTGATTACTGTATTCATCTTTTGGTCTACTCTAAATTTTATATGCTCTCCACTTTGTATATTACTCCACAAATAGCAAAATTCACCTACTACTTGTAGTGTCTCCAATTCCCTCAGCATCAACTGATTTAATTCAACTACATTCCATAGCCATGTTCTGCTTTTGTTGATATTCATTTTATATCCTCCTCTTAAGCCACTGGCCATTCTGTTCAACTGCTCTTTCAAGTCCTTTGTTGTCTCTGACAGAATTACAATGTCATCAGTAAACTTCAAAGTTTTTATTTCTTTTCTGTGAACTTTAATTCCTATTGCAAATTTTTCTTTGATTGAGGTAGTGTTGTCTACTACAAAGATCTTGTTTTGACTTAGGGCTTTCAGTGATTTGTCAAATTCTTCTTTCAGTATCTTATCTTCCATTTCATCTTCACCTGCTTCCTCTTCCCTTTCTATAGTGCTGCCTCCAGCTTCATTTTCCTTGTATATTTCCTCTATATTTTCCTTCCCCACTTCAACTTTCCCTTCTTTGCTTAGTGCTGGTTTTGCTTTTGAAATCTTAATATTTATAGAGATGTCTTTTTAATTTTCCTGTAAGTAGTATTTATCTTTTGCCTAGTTATACATACTGTCTGAGACTTTGATCTGCCATCCAGCCGTTCCTGTGTAGCCATTTTGCACTTACTGTCAATCTCATTTTTTCGACATCTGTATTCCCTTTTGCCTGCTTCATTTGCTCCATTTTTTAAAATATTATTTGAATTCAATATATCCTGCAATATTCAAATATTTTTACTAGGACTTGTCTTTTTATTTATTTAATTGTCTGCTGCCTTCACTATTTCACCTCTCAATGCTACCTTTCTGTGATATTCCTTTCTCATATGTTGGTTTTCCTAATGCCCTTTGATACTGTCAACAACCTCTGGTTCTTTCATCTTATCTATGTCTAATCTCCTTACTTTCCTTTCTTTTTTGGAATTTCTTCAGTTTTAATCTACAAGTTCATAACCAATAAATAGTGGCCATCCCCTGGAAATGCGTAATAGTTAACAATCTGGTTCCAAAATTGTCAGCTCACTATTACGTAGTCAGTATGAATCTTCCAGTGCCTCCAGGTCTCTTATAGGTCAATCTTCTTTCATGATTTTTAAACCAAATGTCAGCCATGATTAAATTAAGCTCTGTGCAAAATTCTATGAGGTTGGCTCCCTCTTTCATTCCTTTCTCCCAGTCCATATTGACCTACTATTTTTCGTATTATCAAATTCCAGTCTCCCATCACATTTAAATTTTACTCTTCCTTAGCTGTCGGAATAATTTTATTTGTCATATGTTCCTTCAACCTCTATCATCTGTGGAGCTAGTTAGCATATGAACGTTGATTGTTGTTGTGGGTATTGGCTTTGTGTCTATGTTGATTACGGTAATGCATTCATTATACTTTTCATAATAGTTTACAAGCATTCCTATTTTCTTATTAATTATTTGACCCACTCCTGTATTACGTCTGTTTGATTTTGTAATTATAAACCTGTGCACTTCTAACGAGAAGTCTCGTTCATCTTGCCACTGTACTTCACTAATTCCCAACATTTCTGTTTCCCCGTTTCAAATATTCTGTCTTACCTACCAGATTAAAGGATCTAAAATTCTACATTCTGATCTGAAGTATACCAGTTTTGTTTTTCCTTTATTATCTGAGAAATATTGATTTACTACATTTGCAAAAGAGTTGGTAAGACTTGTTTCATTATAATTAGAAATCGTCTGCAAACAATATTAAAATCAATATCCTCATTGTTGCAATGCACCACATTGTGTAATGGTAAGTATACAACCTCTCTCTAAAGTATAGACATTTGGCTGATATTCAACTTTTATAAAAGTTAAGTGGCTATGATAGGGAATTTTCATCAGGAACAAGAAGCAAACATCAGAAAAAGCATGAGACAAGGACGCGTGCTCTATCCCCTCTTATATTCAATGCTTAAATCCAAGAAGCTATGACCAAGTTTGCAAAACTACTGAGGTGAGTACCAAAAATTAATGGGCAGAAGATAGACATGGAGCATAATGCAGATGACACTGCTGCTGTTGTCACGGAGATGGGAGAAGATGTACAGAAGGTCCTCACCACAAGGGAAAGGATTTTTGTTAATCAGTATGGCATGAGACTAAACAAGCAAAAGATCAAAGTGGTTGTATGGAGTACTGAAGAAGAATATGAGCTCCTAAGAATAATAATTTCAAGAGAGGAACTAGCTGTGACTGAGAAATTTATCTAATTGGGAAGCAGGATCATGAGGAATGACAAAGATCAAAGAGAAATGGTGAGCAGAACACAGCAGACCAGTATTGCATTTAATCCGAGAAGTAAATTGCTCACCAGCAGTAACATCACTTTGGAAATAAGGAAACACATCATTCATTTGGAGTGCAGCCTTCAAAAAGAGGAAAGCTGGTTGGAAGCCCTTGGGATTTGGTCCTACAGAAGGATGATGATCAACTGGAGAGTGAGAGATTCACCAATGAAGAGGTGCTGAGAAGAGTATAGGACACAATATCAGACATTCTTTTAGGATGGATTTTAATATACAATAATGTCATTGAAACATTAGCAGAAGGGACTACCGAGGGAGGATTGCTGGGGGTGACCAAGGATGTCATACACGATGTGGGATGAGCTACATATGTGGAAATGAAGAGGAAGGCAGACAGAAGAGGGATATGGTGCACTGCCGCAAACCAACCTCAGTTTTGAACACGGAAGAAGAAGAAAACCTGTGTTAATAGTATAATCTACTTCCCTAAGTTAAAATGAAAGATTTTTGCACTCATGTGGAAATGCTTTCACTTACGCGTTTAATACCGTATTTTACAACAGACAAGGATACACAGCATTAATGCCAAATTACGTATTGTATATAAGAAAATAATTTTTGAAAAGGGGTCTTTCCTTCTCATCTTGCCCAGTAAGCCTTCCCTGACCCAGGGTTTTGGGCAACTTTTCTGACCTCTACTCCCCCCCCCCCCCCTCCTTTTTTATCTCACCCGTCCTTTTCCTTCATCCCTCTTTCTTCCCTTTCAGCCCTTCTGCCAGAAGAAGGAGCCACTGACTCCAAAAGTTTGCAAAGTTTAATACCTTTACGTGTATGTTCTGCTGCCACTGCTTGATGAGTAGATTTTTTTTATGTAATCAATCACATTATATTTTCAAAAATGATATATTGTGTAATACAACTGAATTTAATCTTTAAGTAAGCATTTCTGATTGGAGATACAACAGATGGGACCAAATTTGGTTGCAGAATGTTATGCGAAATGAAAACAGAAGGTAAATTGAGTCATGGGACTTCCTATGACATAAATGTTTAATATGATGATAATAACAAAGAAATACATTGTTTTTTTAACTATGATCATTATTTTGTGCAATATTCTTTTATTACACAAATGTTTACTTGAGAAGTTACTTACCAACTCAAAAACGTTATTTATGGTGAAAAAACTTTATCTTGCAAACATACTACACTACTTTAGATTTAGGTTCTCACAATTGTTCATGAGATTTTCAAGTATTTGGTGGTTGTGAGTTTATGTTGTAAGTTACATAATCTTTGAAGTAAATGAAGGTACTCTTAAAAACAGTTTGTGAGTAGCTTTCCTTTTTAATTGCAGATGACAGCATAAATTCCCAGCATGCTTTCAGTTACCATTCAAAGGCTTAGGGAAAAATTTGTGACACCTTGTATTTTGAAGTTGGTACTGACAACTTAACTTTCATATTAATTGTGGATTCTTCATAGTTTTTCCTGTACTTGAGACATGACAAAATCTGTTTCAAATTAAGAATCTCACTGGACATGATAATCATGCAAGTTGTAACTCATGTTTACAAAGTGAGGAATTTTAGGACTGTGTGCAAGTTAACACTAATCGAAAGAGAGAATATACGCAGATTGAAGTTGGTTGTCAAATCCATTGAGTTATGTGCTTATACAAGACACTTACAGTTAATGGTAAACTGGAGGAGGAGGAGGAGATTAGTGTTTAATGTCCCGTCGACAACGAGGTCATTAGAGACGGAGCGCAAGCTCGGATGAGAGAAGGATGGGGAAGGAAATCGGCCGTGCCCTTTCAAAGGAACCATCCCGGCATTTGCCTGAAGCGATTTACGGAAATCACGGAAAACCTGAATCAGGATGGCCGGAGACGGGATTGAACCGTCGTCCTCCCGAAAGCGAGTCCAGTGTGCTAACCACTGCGCCACCTCGCTCGGTAAACTGGAGGAAATTAGATGAAGCAGGCATAGCCAGGTAACTGGCTTCGCTGTAGGACCTCATTAACACTACTATGAAATCATCTGAAAGAGTTGGAAAATATGTGAACATAATCACATCAATTGCTCATAAATTGGGAAAAATTAAGTTTGTTTCATCAACTTTCGGGTGTGCATCCAGGATATTATTAATTATTGTTCCGATATTTTGACTGAGAACCTTACAGCTATTCTCAAGGTGTCTCTCTTGCAAAATTTTTTAATCACTCTACATAAAACTGTGAAGTAAGTGTGCACGCAGCTATTCTGTGGCACTGGAGGACAGGACTCACGAATTTTACAGATACGAATAAGCTGCCACATTATAAAAAGAAAGTAAACTCAGCTTTCTGATAATCAGTAAAGATCCTGTCAAATACACAACATGTCTCGAAGCAAAGCAAACAGAACTGCCACTGAATAATATTAATTCTAGAGCTTTACAAGCATTACACCCAATTCACACTAACATAAGTGGGGCCACGGAAATGGCATCACTAGGAGGTTTGGAATATTTCATTGCTTTCATAGATGATTATTCCAGAAACTTGTACTCATCTTTTGTACATTATTGTGGGTTAGGATACTTTGAGGCTTAACAAGCCTAATGGAAAATGGAATTTAAAAAAAAGATAAAAATCATTTCCTTAGACAAAAGTTAAGGATGACTGCAGCAAATCGTATGAGTACTCCTTACTCTCTTCAGCAGAATGTTCTTGCACAGCACATAAACAGAACTTTGAATGACAAAGTTAGCTGTTTCCATCGATGATGGTCAATGTTGGTTTAACTAAACAGTTCTGGGTAAAAGTAAGAGCAGAAGCTGCCTTTTGCTATCAACAGGTCAGCTGCCAAATTGTTCGATGGGTAATCATTCTGGTGGAACTGCTAGATATCGGGATGCAAATAATTTTATGCTCTCTCAGTTACTCATGAGATTACAGAGAATTTGTAGGTAACTATGTGTTGCGAAGTTTTATGAGTAGTGTAATGTTTAGAGTAAATGAAGTTATCATTTTTATCTCACTGTACTTAACAGATAGAGTTTTAATTGTAAGTACCTGCTAACTTTACTTCAAAACATTATTACCCACAAACAATACGGTAAGTAAAAAAAAAAATATGTTACAAAAACATAAAAAGTAAAACCACCACATATAAAAGCCTGCAAATTTTTGTGGCTTGTTGCCTCTCACTGAAGTTGTACGCTTGCGTTTGTAAGTGAATGAAAACTGAAAAATATCAGGTGAAGGGATTAGGAAAATTTCAACACAGTTAATTTACAAGGACAACATGCATTGTTAGTAACACAAGAGCACTTTTCATGCAACATGCACTGTCAATAATTTCCATAGAAGCCTTTGACAGATGCATGCTGAGTAACAATGCTGACTTCCTGCATTACATTTGTTGTCTTAATCCTTCTTCTTTGAATCAGCCTTTTCATCTTTGTTCCCACCTCGGCCAAGGATTCTGGCAAGCGAATCCCATATTCCACCAAGGAACAGCGCACAGAACAAATTTTCAAATGGTACAAATGGATCATGTATACCAAGCAGCACTGACGAAAGCTGAAAAAGAGTGGTAACAACAATTAGACATATTGGATACTTTCCATGAACTAAACACACCATAGAAAGACAGTTGCACAAACAAGCAACCAAAATAATTGATAACAAGATCTACTGTTGGAAAAAATCGAAGAACACTAGTGGCGTGGTGGCTTATGGGAGCTCTGATTCGTTACAAATTAGATGACATAAATTGGTGTTGATTGCTTTCTGGGTGCTGTAAACATTAGTTAGTAGACATCATTGTGTTTGGAGTGTCCATATCTACAAAATCAGGAGTGACAATCAGAGTTGAGAATCACTGGAACACTGTGAGTAACTTACTTTGAAATTGCCTTGTTTATTGATGTGTTGTATGGATTAAGCTCTGCATCATCTGCTAACCAACAGTGGTGGCAACAAAGCCCCATTCATTATTGATCAATGTATTTAAATTGCTAATGATGTAATTACTTCCATCAGCCACAGTGCAAAGAATCCCCTCCAAGTGTGGAAATAGATTTGCACTTACATATCATATGACCATGATGAAATGCATTTTGAAGTGAGTAAAACTTATCACCAACACTGAAGAACTCAGCTTTTAGTGTTTTGAAGGTTATTTTAAAATGATTGCTTTACATATCTATTTCATTCAGTTAAGAGTAACTTACAGGTTACACATCTTTCAGCGAGGCACAAAGTTCTAAATTTCATGTCTTCAACTGTCTGTCAGCTGTCAGTGGACATAATGACTGTAGCTGAATAGTGGAAATGCACAAATATTTTCTTTTGTAATGGGCATAAGAATACTAAAATAAGTATTTTTATTTTCAGAGAATTGTTCTTGATTTTTTTAAATATGGTGCAAATGAAGGAAAAAAGCGTGATGAGAGAACTCTTTGTAAAATAGGAAACGATGGGCACATTGTTTTGAGACAAGTACACATTGTTGCTAGTGAAGTTTACTATTATTATTGGTATTTCAAGATCAAGCACTTCTATGAGGCACTGACTCTTAAACAAAGTAGTAACGAACCATGCATTCTTTTTCTCTCTCTTTCTTGTAGTAATCCAACTTGATAAAGATCACAGACTTGAGAGCAAACTCAAGAAATAGTTGGGTGAGTTTTTTAAACTCCTTCTGTGAACAAATTACAGTTTCTCAGATTCCAATGGATCTTATTCTAGCATCTGTTTTCTACACAAATAGATGTATGTGGTTATTCAACTTCAAATCAATCTGGATAGATTCAGATACATATTTGACAGTAGTGACTAATTATAGTGGCAGAAAAAAGATGGCATAATCAGGTAGCCTGTTTTTCCACCAGTGTACACATATTCCATTTTATTTGCTTCTGTTGAGGGACAGTAGCAAGTTTCTGCACCCATTATTGATCATCTTCCAGTCTGCCTGCATTCTACAGCAATGTTCTTATGATTGTTACTGTCCTCTACAGAATAGCATCAGCGTAACATGTGAGCTACCAATGTTATCTACTGCATCTTCTATACACTTTGTGAATTACAATGATTCTACCCAGTCACAGCTTATGCAAAATTTTATCAGTGTGCCACAGTGTGCTGGCCTATAATAGCCTTTTGAAGTACAATAGTAGTAATCATAACTAAATTGAATATATCAATTATATGTATATGAATTGAACTGTTTAATTATAATATAGAAATAGATTCAATCATTTAACAATGTAAGTGGGGGAGAGGATGGCAGCAGTGGGAATCAAACATGAACTGACAAATTGTCTGTCAGTGCATTTAACTATGCTATCGCACCATTACATGAACTACTGTTCATAATGCAACTCTACACAGAAATGTTTAGAGAGTGTTTTATGTTTTGCAATAGCCCACACAAGCAAAGTAGTTTAGGAACTTGAAAGAGCCATTAACATGCTTCTATTCCCATAGTTTTATAATATCTGTAGTTTCTGTCAATATAATCAATGGCCTTTTGGAAATCAACAAACGCCTTTTGAATTCAGTAATCTGTGGCAAATGATTGACTTCAGATTAAATAGTTGTTCAGAACATGATCTACACTTGCTAAAAACCACCAGCATATTCACATAAACTACTCTCCAGTGTTATGTCTATTCTGTATAGTATAAGCTTGGAACATACGTTTTGTGCAACTAGCTGCAAAGAAATTTCTCTCAAGTTAACATCTTGTTTATTTCCTTTCTTACATACTGGATATATCAAGACCACTCTCCACCCACCAAAGAGTTTTTTTTCTGTTTTCCAGGTTTTCTCAAAGATTAATTTTAGCCCATTTTTTTATTTTTGGTAGAGAAAATTTCAAAAAGTTTGTTGTAATCGAATCTCCTCCACTAGCTTTATGTATTTCTTTGATATTGGGGTAAATCTTCTTCCAGATTTTCATGAGTGTTTCAGAATTAGATCTTTGGATTGGTTCTAGACAATTAAGAAGCTGATCAAAATATTTTGTAAGCATTTCGAAATTTTCTGTGTTGTATAACACAAATCGGTACGCTTCCCATGCCCTTCTCTAATCAGATTTAAATCCAACTTTTACCTCAAAGACCTATGGAAAAAGGGCTCCTTTAGCAGATCATCTACAGACAGCAATTCCATACAAAATTTTTTTACCACTATCCAGCCCACAGCCTTTGGACTTACAAGGGTAGTAAATTATAACTAAATTGAATATGTTAATTTTCATGTATGAGTTGAACTGTTTGAATATATTTAAATTTTATAATCACTAGTGAAACACTGTGAGAAATGAGGGGAGGGATTGTTAAAAATGAGAACTGAACCTGAGGCGATCCCCCATGGTACACAAAACAGGTCCGAACGCTGTTGCAGAGGCAACGGAAAAAGCATGCGAAGTTCAGAAGAACACGAAATCCCGAAGATTGGCTAAAATGTACAGACGCGCGAAATTTGGCATGGACTTCAATGCGAGATGCCTTTAATATGTTCCACAACGAAACATTGTCTCGAAATTTGGTAGAAAATCCGAAGAAATTCTGGTTGTATGTAAAGTACACAAGCGGCAAGACGCAGTCAATACCTTCGCTGCGCAGTGCCGATGGTACTGTTACCGACGACTGTGCCGCTAAAGCTGAGTTATTGAACGCAGTTTTCCGAAATTCCTTCACCAGGGAAGACGAATGGAATATTCCAGAATTTGAAAAACGAACAGCTGCTAGCATGAGTTTCTTAGAAGTAGATACCTTAGGGGTTGTGAAGCAACTCAAATCGCTTGATACGGGCAAGTCTTCAGGTCCAGATTGTATACCGATTAGGTTCCTTTCAGATTACGCTGATACAATAGCTCCCTACTTAGCTATCATATACAACCGCTCGCTCACCGATAGATCTGTACCTACAGATTGGAAAATTGCGCAGGTCGCACTAGTGTTTAAGAAGGGTAGTAGGAGTAATCCATCGAACTACAGACCTATATCATTGACGTCGGTTTGCAGTAGGGTTGTGGAGCATATACTGTATTCAAACATTATGAATCACCTCGAAGGGAACGATCTATTGATACGTAATCAGCATGGTTTCAGAAAACATCGTTCTTGTGCAATGCAGCTAGCTCTTTATTCGCACGAAGTAATGGCCGCTATCTACAGGGGATCTCAAGTTGATTCCGTATTTCTAGATTTCCGGAAAGCTTTTGATACCGTTCCTCACAAGCGACTTCTAATCAAGCTGCGGGCCTATGGGGTATCGTCTCAGTTGTGTGACTGGATTCGTGATTTCCTGTCAGGAAGGTCGCAGTTCGTAGTCATAGACGGCAAATCATTGAATAAATCGGAAGTGATATCAGGTGTTCCCCAGGGAAGCGTCCTGGGACCTCTGCTGTTCCTGATCTATATAAATGACATGGGTGACAATCTGAGCAGTTCTCTTAGGTTGTTCGCAGATGATGCTGTAATTTACCGTCTAGTAAGGTCATCCGAAGACCAGTATCAGTTGCAAAGCGATTTAGAAAAGATTGCTGTATGGTGTGGCAGGTGGCAGTTGACGTTAAATAACGAAAAGTGTGAGGTGATCCACATGAGTTCCAAAAGAAATCTGTTGGAATTCGATTACTCGATAAATAGTACAATTCTCAAGGCTGTCAATTCAACTAAGTACCTGGGTGTAAAAATTACGAACAACTTCAGTTGGAAAGACCACATAGATAATATTGTGGGGAAGGCGAGCCAAAGGTTGCATTCCATTGGCAGGACACTTAGAAGATGCAACAAGTCCACTAAAGAGACAGCTTACACTACACTCGTTCGTCCTCTGTTAGAATATTGCTGCGCGGTGTGGGATCCTTACCAGGTGGGACAGCTCGTTTTGTATTATCACGTAATAGGGGAGAGGGTGTGGCAGATATGATACGCGAGTTGGGATGGAAGTCATTAAAGCAACTTTCTCTTCCGAATGCGAAAATATTTTGTTGACCCCAACCTACATAGGTAGGAATGATCATCAAAATAAGAGAAATCAGAGCTCGAACAGAAAGGTATAGGTGTTCGTTTTTCCCGCGCGCTGTTCGGGAGTGGAATGGAAGGGAGATAGTATGATTGTGGTTCGATGAACCCTCTGCCAAGCACTTAAATGTGAATTGCAGAGTAATCATGTAGATGTAGATTGCCAGTCCATGTGCTAGACACCTTTGCTATGGTGCAGATTACAAAAAAAATGGCTTCTCAAAAATACCTCATATGCTAAGCTTGCACAATACACAGTCATGAAATTACTTCAACTCTTCACTATGGGTATCGTACTCTTAGCTTTAGATAAACCTTATTTCTGACGGTCGATTACATTACAATAGCCCACCAGGACTTAACAAAAGTGTACCCTGGTGCACTTGTCAGTCCGATACAGAAATTGCATCAGTCTTGGCTTGTATACAACCTTTTTTTTTCCCTATCACAACTCTAGTAAATTATTCATCCTTACATCACCCAATGACTCCCTCCTTTGTCTCACAACATAAATTACATAAACACATATATAAGCTCCAGCGCCTGGTAGAATCCCTATCAGATTCTATACTGAATTTTTGGCTGAGTTAGTCCCTCTTCCTACTATATTCTATTATAAATGCTCTGAACAATAATCCCTACCCTCTACTTGGAAAAAAAGCACAGGTCATGCCCATTTTCAGGAAGCATAGCAGAAGTGATCCAATATCCTTGACATCAATTTGTTGTAGGATCTTAGAACATATACTGAGCTCAAACACAATGAGATACCTTGAAAAGAATGACCTCCTCCATGCCAACCAGCATGAATTCTGAAAACATCAATCATGTGAAACCCAACTTGCACTTTTCTCACATGACATACTGAAAGCTTTGGATCAAGGCAACCAAGTAGATGCAGTATTTCTTTATTTCTGAAAAGCACTTGACTCAGTACCACACCTATGCTTGTTATCAAAAGGATGGTCAAGTGAAATTTGTGACAGGATTGAGGACTTTTTGGTAGGTAGGACACAGCATGTTATCTTGGATAGAGTATCATCATCAGACATAGAAGAAACTTCAGTGTGTGACAAGCAAACATACTGGGACCATTGCTGTTCATGTTTTATGTTAATGACCTTGCAGACAATTTTAGTAGTAGCCTCAGACTTTTTATAGATGATGCAGTTATCTATAATGAGGTACTGTCTGAAGGAAGCTGTATAGATATTCAGTCAGACCTTGATAAGGTTTCAAAGTGATGCAAAGACTGGCAGCTTGCTTTAAATGTTAAAAAATGTAAAATAGGCACGCCACAAAATGGAAAAAAAAACCATAGTAACCTACGGCCATAGTATCAGCAAGTCACTGTTGGAATCAACCAACTCATACAAATACCTAGGTGTAACACACTATAAGGATATGAAATGGAATGATCATATAGGTTCAGCCATGGGTAAAGTAGGTGATGGACTTTGCTTTACTGCTAGAATACTGGAGTAGTGCTATCAGCATACGATGGAGATTGCTTACAAATCACTTGTGTGACCATTTCTAAAATATTGCTTAAGTGTGTGGGATCTGTACCAAATAGGATTAACAGAGACATTGAATGTACACAGAGAAGGGCAGCATGAATGGACACAGGTTTATTTGATCCATGGTAGAGTGTCACATATATACTGAAGAAATTGAACTGGAAGACTTTTGAAGACAGATGTAGACTATCCAAGAAAGTTTACTAACAAAGTTTGAAGAGCTGGCTTTCAATGATAACTCTACATACTACAACCCTCTGTGTACTGCAACAATATTATGAAAAGGATAGTTGCTACTCACCATATAGCAGAGTCACAGAAAGACACAACAAAAAGACTGTTGGAAAGCGGGCGCGCCCACACACACACACACACACACACACACACACGGATCATGAGGATAAGATTAGAATAATTAGTGTGCACAGAGGCATTCAAACAATTATTCTTCCTGTGATCTATATGTGAATGGAATGGGAAGAAACCCTAATAACTGGTAAAATGGGATGTACTTAGCAGAGTATAGATATAGATGGAGGGGATAACACAGTCACTCCGAAAGGCAAGATTAAAAAGAAATCAGTCAGTTTTATATGTTAACAGATTCTCTTTTCAAGGCTCAAAATATCATCACATCCTCTCACCAAAGAATTCAGAAACTGCCATGTGTCCAGTGAACAGTCTCTGTAAATGGGTACTGTGACAAATATTTTCCCACTGAGTTTCTCTCTTTTCCCACTCAAAATTGAGGGCATAGTTTATATTTGGGGTAGTGTGGTAATTTACAGAAACTTAAAGCAGTGTCAAGATGTGGATTTTACACTCAATATTTCCAAGTACAACATAATAGCAGAGAAAAAAAGGTGTAAAAGGTGAAAGTATAATCATTTGTTGTGAAAGATCAATGGCAGCTGATGGAATGCATGAAATTCAAACACAAGCAATTTAGTGCCCTTTTATTTCTGCTGTGCTGTTTGTCTAATTAGATTGTTATCAAAAACAAATATTATTTGTATTTCATTACTAACCTTAAAGTAAACAAAGAAGATTACAATTCCAAAGTAAACAAGCGCATGTGGAGCTGAAATTAAGTCTGTCTTTTTGTCCAATACGAAGATGACTGATGCCACTATGCAGGCTTTTGTTGGGCTGTAAAAAAGAAAAAAAAAAAAAAAAACATGATGGGATACATCAGTAACAGCTGAAAAATATTATGTTCTAGCAACCAATATATATTTGTGCTTGTTTGTGTGGAGAACTTTAGAACTATAGACAATATCACTGAAGATGTCAGCACAGAAATTCGAAGTTAGTTTTTCTTACTACTAGGTCAACAATTTACTGTTGAATATAGGAGAACTAACAGCACAGATCAAATAAAAATAGCTTTTTCACTTCACTTCACTTCTATATGAAGTGTTTGCTGAAAGTGATACATGAAGGTAAAGCATAAAAATTAATATAATTTTATATTACATATTTATCATCAAAAAACTACTACATGAAATTAGCATCATTTATTTAGGGAATGTACCACAAAGTTCATAAAAAACAAACTAATTTTTTTTCATTTTTATTAACTAAACGTAAATAAGTATTTTGTTAACAGGTTTCAGAATATTACCAAAGCAGCAATAAATATTCACAAATTTCCAGATCACTAACAACTTTGTGGACTTGATCAATTCCATTGCAAATAGGAAGTAGTGGCAGTAGCATACTATCAGAATTTTACTGTTGAATTTTAAGAAGTTTTAAATTCGGAAAAACAAATTATTTAAAAAATTAACAGTTAATCGTGACAACAGAACTAATACTTACAAACTTGGTTGCATGAATTCCATAGCTGTTGGTGTCCATACTCCTCTAATGAGGCGTTCAAAGAGTTTTGTAAATCCTGCTCCATTTCCTATAAAATAATAAAAAAAATGTCGCTAAACTGTCATATAGGAAACCATTTCCATTTATTCAGGTCAAAAATAAAGTGATTTTCAAAGAAAGTGTACAAAATGAAATTCACTAGTGTTCATGAAAATTATAACATCAAAACAGACGGTATTCGACTGAAACAAACATATATTTCCTCTAACTTTGACAACTGAATTTAGTGTGAAGTTCTACATTGAAATTTCACCCTCTGACCAACCATAGTCCACACAATTTCATGGGTAACATGCCAATGTGCAGTCTCAAGAGTGGACTAATCCATTGTCTTTTAATGAAGGTTGCAAACTTTATACCACCTGTTGCGTGCAAAGTCCTGTTGAAATTTGTGGTGTGGAGTTGCCTGCAGGGCAGGCAGTATTTGGGGTCTAAAATAGCCTCAGTATAGTGTCTGTTGTCCAGACCATCCTCAATAAATAACAGTCAATATTACATGTTGAATCCAACATAGCATCATACCACTAAACATGGCATTTTTCTACATGTTACTGAACAACGCTGCCATCACTCCAGGACAAATTGGAGGGAGAGCTATCAAGAAACACTAGATCTTGCAGTTCAAGATGTCAGGGATGACATTTACATACCCTTGCAGTCTGAGGATTGGGTGGTTTTTGGACAATAGAAGTCAACACTAATGCAGGCCACAGAAGACAGTATCAAACAGCTGACACAAAAGCTGATACTCATTTCAGTCCTCTAAATGTTGAGACAACACTATGAATTAAACTTTACAGTCTACTGAAGCCATGCAGACAAGATGGGAGTCATCCTGTGCTGTGATCATGGAACATGCTGCAGTGCTTGCTCATCACTGCATATAACCTTATTTTATTCACTAATTTCTCATGCGTGTTATTATTACAATAACATGTCTTAAAGGTGCTGAAATGTTATGACAAATCCATTTCTTTGAAACAAATCATTATACACATTCAAACCTTTCAACCTCCGAGATTTATACAGTTTACACTTGTTTTGTTGTTTTTATTCAACAGATTGCTCTCCAGTGCCCGCAGTCAGCACTAGGTGTAACACTGACACATCCTGAAGGAGATGGTCGGTTTGTGCTTACACTTCTCTGTGGTCAAAATGACTTCTTGTTTTACATATCATAAAAGTCGTGATTCACCGATAGCTGCAATTTTCACAGATGCTGGTGTTATATAGACTTGATATCTGATGTGATAAATGCCAAGGTGGAACATGATTCAGAGTCCATATCAAATTGTAGGTCCCATTACAACTAGCTGGGCAAGTTAACCAACTTCTGCTTTGAAGACAACTTTCCTTCATTATAAAAACTGAAACTGAGCTCAATGAAAACTGGGTAACTTCAATAAAAAGTTAATATGATTAAAGTATTTGTGTGATCATCTTATCTCAAAGCTTCAGAAGAGGTAAAAAAACACATTAGCTATTCCAACGACATTACTGTGTATAATGAACGCAGAAGTTGGCATAAAAATGGAAGCAACTCAAAATGTCGTTTAAGAAGCTCCAGGCCATACTATTTGAGAAAAATTGAGTAGTTCTACAGCTACTTCCATGCTGCCCAGATAACACAAATAACTGTATTAATAAGTAAACGTCAAGTCAATGGCTGTTTGCCTGGGGGGGGGGGGGGGGGGGGGGGGGCTCAGCCACCTAGGTGGAAAGGATTTTCTTCTGCCACACAATTGGTCCCTTTCCATGTGTATGTGAGATAGTTGTGTCTTTTATGTTATGAGTGTAATGGAACTATGTATAGTGTGGTGTTATGTTTCTCTTGGATGATGATGATGATGATGATCAAACCTGCTGCCGGCATATAGCATACCCTTCTCAAATATCACCACTAAGACCATCAGGCTTAATGTTTCCATAATATTAAATTATGCTATGACATGAACGGGAGACTAGTGATTGTTTTCTTCTCACAATTCATTTAAAATCTTCTCACATTCATGAACACACATACTACTAGTATTAATTTTCTCTCTCTCAGAAGAACAGTGAGATCTTTGGTGTATTAACTTCCTATGTTACATTGTTGTACTCACCTTTCAATGTCCCAATAAGGATCATTATGATATACGCATTTGGGTACAGTTTGGCAGCATGTGTGACCCCATCATGTACTTTTTTACACCTGGAATGAAATATATTTTATTTACCAAAATTTCTTTGTCTCGGACAAGTGACTAAGTAAAGTAAATAAAGTATTTGTTGATGGTTAGTGAAATTACAAATAACATCCCAGATTAAGCATGATTATTTTCAGTATAGCAAAGTCACAACTCTGAAAGCAGATACCAGTGAAGAGACTACATGGATCACATTAATCTACTTGATAACATAGGTCTACAGACAGATTAATGAAGACAACATAAATGTGTGTGTTGTTATGTTGGAGTAATTTTGCTTAAAAGACCAAGCAGTTGTAAGCATCCCACTTACATCATGAATGGACACCATTTAGTTCCAGTATGATGGATGTTGAGAAATTATGGATAAAGTTTGAACGCATTGTAAATTGCACGCTGAGGACATATGTGCCAAGTAAGTGGGTTAAGGATGGGGATGGGGATGATGATGATGATGCATTCCAAAAATCTAATTATATGGAATATACCTGTTGCCCTTATTCTGTGGTTTGCAAGATTCATGTCAGAAAAGGGCACACTGAGTTTCACAAGAGCAATGCTTTCTAAATCCATGCTGATCTCTGGACAGAAGTTCTTCTGCCTCAAAGAAATTTCTTATTGTCAAACTCAGAATATTTTCAAGAATTCTGCTGCAAACTCATGTTACCGATATTGATTTGAAATTTTGCAGGTCTGTTTTTCACCCTTCTCATGAACAAGAGTCACCTCCACTTTGTAATAATCGCTTGGAGCCTTGAGCTATGTGTGTAATTATGATAATTGGAAGCCAAGTCAAGAGGCCAGTGCAGTAGGGTTCTCTTTGTAAAACCAAATTGGGATTCTGTCCAGAGCTGGCGACTTATTTGTCTTCAATTCTTTCAGGTGCTTCTCTACACCAGGGATGCCCATGACTATGTGCTCCATATGGGAGTATGCTTGTAGGATCCTTCTATGTGAATGGTTCCTTAAAAGTTCAGCTTTACTTTTGCTGTCTTCAGTTGCCACAACAGACTAGTTGATGATTCACTGAATAGCAGCCTTTGACATGCTTAGTGATTTTACATAGGACCAGAATTGTCTCAGATTCACAGCAGGATTTTTCACTAAAGTTGTCCTACACTTCGTAAATTGATCTTTTTACAGACATGTGATCTTCTACAACATTTACCTCTTTGCATTTGCATATTATTTCTTAAACTGTGTCCAACAGTCTCTGGTCCCTCAGCATTTTCTGAACTTGGTTATTAAATTGTGGTGGGTCTTTTCCACATGTGGTGTTGCCTGCCAGTGTCCCATCCCTTCGCACCCCATCATCTCACTTTGTGACCGACACATCATGCATCAGTGGGAGACTGAATGATTGAAGATGTCAGAAAACAAACTGCAGTCATTCAAATTGACCACATAGGCATGGCAGACTTCATGTCAGCCTCACTCCTGGAAGGAGTTTGTTCTTACCACGCTTTGCATCGGACATAGTATTTTAACACATGGCTTCCTCCTCAGGCAGGTGGTGGTTTGAGTGTGGCACTTTCAGTTCAGCATATTTTGGCAATGTGTGTCTTATACACTGGTATCGGGGCAGTCCTCAGTCTCGATGGAGATCTGCCCACCGTCCTTGTCAATACTGATTCCAGTGTTACAAGAGTGGTGACATTTTTTACGTGGTCAGGCCTCATCCCTAAATTGGTGCGGAAAGTAGCCATACTTTAATGCATTATAAACTGCTCTGCATGTGGGGACAGCCTTCCTCCCCGCCCATGAGATTGGCATGTTAACTTTTTGTCAGGGCACTGATGACCATGATGTTGAGTGCCCCAGTAGGTTCAATCAACACCCAAGTATTACAGAGATGCTTTGTGAATTCAAATGGGAATCCCTGGAGAGAGGATGATGCTCTTTCCACGAAACACTTCTGAGAAAATTTAGAGAACCAGCATTTTAAGCCGACTGTAGAATGATTCTACTGCCATCAACATACTTAGCACATAAGGACCACGAGGATAAAATAAGACAAATCAGGGCTCATACAGAAGTATACAGACAGTTATTTTTCCCTTGCAAGTGGAACGGAAAAGAAAAAGACCGATAGAGGAACAAGATACCTTATGCCATGTACCATTGTGGTACATGTATGTAGATACAATACACACTGGTTATAGTCAGTTACTAAATTCATGTGTTAAATACACATAAATTTGAATACAAAGTGACTCGTTCCTAAACCATTAGCTGTGAATGTACTAATTCTATTTAAAAGAAAATGATTTGTCAGTTTATCATTCTGTGCTATCAGTTTCCACAGTTCTTATTTAGTTTCTGTGTCAGATTCATATATTTAAGTGGACTATCATATAAACTGTGTGTGACATTAAGTCATTAATTAAAAATCACTTATCTAAGGAAAAAAACTTTATACACTGAAATAAGCAAGTAAAACTGAGACTTTTATCTATGAATAAATGAATAATTGAATTTAGTGTCAGCATGACAGAGACTGTTACAATTTCAAAATCACCAGAAAATCAGATGCATTTGAAGCACTCTTCATCTGACACTTTTGTATAGTTTCACAATGAGAAAATTAAAGAATACTGTTTGGCTCTTGGTGTCTTACTCAAAAAGTAATGGTTAGATACTTTTAAAAGAGGACACACAAACAAAGAAACAAACAAACAAACAAACAAACAAAACAATATAGTCCACATACTTCAAATCCCAAATTTTGCTTGTTTTCTATATGTTAAGAACTGTGCTGCACTTTACTAACAAATCTCAGTTAACATACTAATGCTCTGTGGCACAGTCGAAATGCATTGTTTGGCTATCTTCTCCTGTCAAGTATTTTATGTCTATTGAACACGCCAAATAATTTACAAATTGCATTAATTTATTTCCAGTTCAGGTGATGATTAACAGATTAACTTGTACTATGAAGTACAAATTATCTACCTTCGTAAGATCTCTGCTGATGTCCGATTTCAACCATGAGACAACAAGGAAAACCTCTGAAACTGTTGTAAGCTATTGCCTTACACTGTATTACATTAAATAATTTTACAGCTGTTACTAAATGTAAATATTTATTTGTATTCTGCAGATAAGCTTTTGACAATGTTAACTGTACATTCTTTGAAATCCCAGATGTGACAAGGATAAAATAAAGTAAACAAACGATTATCTACAACTTGTATAGAACTCTGACAGCAGTTATAAGAGTCAAAAGACATCAAACAGAGGCAGTAGTAGAAGAGAGAGTTAGAGGGGAGTGTACCTTATATACCCCATGTGGTATTCAATCTGTACATTGAGCAGACAGTGAGGAAATAGAGGAGAAATGTTGTTAAAAGATGGGATAGATTGATGGGGAAGAGCCAAGAATCAATAACAATGCAGATGAAGGGACTTGCAGATGATGGAATAGTGCGGAGATTTGCATCAACCCAGTCTTTGGATTCAAGACCACGACAATAATGGTCCCCAGAGCTATTGCCTTTATTTTTAGCATGATATACATTTGCATTTAACCTTAACATTACATACATATATTTCAATTTGTATAAGTTGCTGGTCATCAAGGTGCAAAAAACTTACCTATAAATTTCCTTCATAGCTGCACAGATTAGCTTCACAGGCAAGAACTTGACTGCTTTGTACCCAATATCAAAAGGTGTGTAGAATACAATGTACCTGAAAAAGTGCAAGAATTAATATAATTTCTTCAGTTTCAGAGCTAGTCCACATAATTATTCCTATGGCCTATTTATAACATTAAGGTGTGTTTCCCCCCTCCCAGCAAGAACTGAACGAATAAGCGTAAACAGAGTTTATTTCTTGTTAAAACAAACTAATCCTTAATTATAAAAAAAAATGATAACATGAAAATTATGAATATCGCACTTCACAGAAAAAAGATGAAGTCGCTTGCTTGCACTAGAAATGTACAAAATAAAACGAAAAGAAAAAAGAAAGCAGCCTGTGACTTTTGTGATATTTTCACCCATATCCCTGTTGTTTTATCACCTGCTCATTCCTACTGATCCTATTAAATTATTTTTTGTTCCTTCCAATTGACGGCATCTGCCCGTTTTTCCTCTTCATTGTTCTCACATTCATTATGAAACCTTTGGCTGATGAGCAAAGTCCTCTAATCTTGTATTCATTTCTTTCTTAAGTATGCAGATTCCTTTTTCCAGTGCCTTGTTTTGGTTTTGTATATTTCATTACCTGTTTCAGAGGTAACTGCAGTGGCTACCAAATACAAAGCAACAGTCGTGTGTTAGTTTTCTACTAAACTGGTGTACCAGTAATACTCATCATAAGGTAAAATCAAACCATTCAGCTAACATTTAACTCCATAAATGTAAAACAGTTTGTAAGCAGATGACTGAAATTCCTTATCTCAGCAGTTTGTTGACATGTTATACACTTCAAGGGAAGTAACAGTGATCAAATATCAGGCAGCAGCAAGCCAGAAATGCATTAGTGAGTCATGTGATGCAGTGGGTAACATTATGATCTCTACTGGACAAGAGTGGGATTTTTTCTAATCATTCTGATGCAATGTTTTCATTTTTTATAAACCACTTAAAATTTATGCCATAATGGTTCTTTAAACAACGGCATCAAGAATTCATTATTTCATCCTAGTCAAACTCAGCAAGTTCTTGGTCTATCAAAACTTCATTATTGGTGGGAAAACCTCCAGTCTTCCTTCTTTGTAGATATGTCTCAGATGTGTGACTGGAGATTTAAGTTAAAAGTTAGTTTATCCAATGAAATACAAGAAAAGTCAGTTCATGCAGGGTAAATAATAGAAGACATCTATAACAGATTGTCACCAGGAGTAATATTTGAAATGTACCATGGTTATGAGTATAACTGGGAAGATGAGACATGTCAAGACACCAACAATTTGTCTAGGGTGAAATACAAGGTCCACTGCATGAGTTGCAGTGGGACAGGGCTTGTGCTGCAACTGATCATATGATAAGTCACTTCACTTGCTTTTGTGTTTTGCCGCTAAATTGTGGATGTCAAATTCTCCCACCTTTTTTGTTCCATTACAGCTTGGAAGTCCAACTCATCACCATTATTACCCATTTTTTTCAAATTTTCATCAGATCCTCCCCAGCTAGAATCACTGTTGCATCTATTATTTCATCTTAGTTTGATTTATTCTTGTCACATGTAGTATCTGCTGATCTTACTGTCTCTTTTTTATTGTTAGAATTATTGTAGCAGATCTGTCTACATCAATTAAAAAAATGGCCATTCACAGCTAGCTAAAGCTGTTACCAAAATTGTATGAGCTTCTCAATTGATCATGGTATCAATCTTGTATGCCTCATGTTGAATTTTCTTACTATTCTACATCTGAAGACCATCTCCCACAAAAAATTTGAATGGAAAACATAGGTACACATAGACCATTGCACAGTTCGAAAAAAAATGTGGAACCAAATTAAATACAGTTTGGAGTTTGTGTAACAAGAACAGCTACATTACACCTCAGAAAAACCCATTTTTAAAGACAGTTCCCAAAGAATTTTTCAAGTGGTCCTGAGCAGCTATATACAACAGAGCAGATGGATAGTTTCCAATCAGACTCCGATTTATAAAATGACAATATTTTCACCATGTGACTGAGTAAGGTATGATATTTTATTTCATTATTGATTTTGACCTACAGCCATTTTTGGGTAGTTCTGCAATATCTTGACACATTAAAGCTGTACATGAAATTAGAAATTAAAATCCAATTAAAACATTTTGTGATGTTTGAATACTAATTCTTTTATTAATTTTTGATAGTATTGTAGAACCATTTGAAAGTGACTGTAGGCTGAAATAAATACTAGAATTAACTGATTATCGTATTTTAGAGAGTCAGTTTGTTTAACATGTGTATATTTTTCTTATACTTTAATCTTATCGTCTGTAATATAGAAAATTTGGACCTGTTACCCACAATGAATGATACAAATGAAAATAAGCAGATTTCTTCTCTCTTCCTTTTCTTGCTCCTCTGTGCTATTCTGGCCTCTTTGGTTGCCTCAGGAGCTCATTATAATAATTAATGTGAAATGTGAATTATTCATCTCGTTACATACAATCTTCAAATCAATATGATTTGATTTATAGGAAACGTGTCAAGATTTGCAATAAGAAACATTTTTAAAAGAAATGTAAACAATAATATACATAAACTGGAAAAAATAATGGTTTTAATATTATTAATAATACATTTGCTGTTGCCCGACATAAGTTTATTTGTTAAATTTGGCTTGTGCGCAACATATTGCGGGAAATAACTCTGCTCATCGGATACATTTTTTTAAAATTAGATGCACATGATAAATTTATGCTTGTCATTTTTGAGAGGCTTCATATTGATTCCATCAAATGCAATAAAAACGAAGCAGAAAAGTACTTCTTAATGGAAATTATTTAACACAATGCGTTGTGCAGCATTAGTTAAACAATTAAAAATCTTTAGTGATAGCGCAATTGTTTTTACAACAAAAACAAAAAAAATTGACTTTCATAGCTTTCACAACAATTTCGTAACAAATAAAAATAAATGAGAATATTCGTTAATTTTCTCTGTAACAAGAGCTGAAAATAATACTATAAGGGGCAGTCAAAAGCAAATGAGACACATGGGAAAAAAGTAAGTAAAGTGCTTATAATTTCAAAAGTAATTGCCATACTGTTAAAACATTTATCCCATTGTGAGACAAGTTGGTCAATGCCTTCATGGAAAACTGTTTACGGTTGTCTACGGAAACATGATTGTACTCAAATTTGCTTGAAAGAAATAGACAGCCTCAAATGTATTTCTTTAGGCCTTCAAAAACATGGAAATTGCATGGGGAGAGATTGGGATTGTATGCAGGATGTGCAAGGGCTTCTCGGCGAACTTTCTGCAGCATACATGAAACAATTTTGGCACCATGTGGGTGGGCACTTTGTTAGTAGGTTGTTTTGACTATACTACTGGGAAGCCCTTACAGATTCTCCATACACTCCCACCTTTCCCATGCAATTTCCATATTTTTCGGGTCCTCAATCTAGACATTAATGGCTGTCAATTTGCTTTAGACGAAGAGGATCACAGTTGGGTACAGTCATGGTTCCACAGGCAACCGTGAAAATTTTTCCATGAAAACATTGTTCTTCTTGTCTCGCCGTGGAATATCTGTATTAATAGTTATGGCTATTACTTTTGAAATAATAAAAAGTTTATTTACTTTCCCCCATCTCATTTCCATTTGACTGTCCCTTGTAAAGTAAATAAATAAAAATTTTAAAAATTAGTGTTGCAGATGGTGTGGTCTTTCAGCTGAATTACTTTTCACTTTATAGAAACAGTAATAATAATAAAAAACATAAAAATAAAAATGCATACCAAACAACTGTGGCTACAACAACTTGAGGAGTGTTTTTTAGAGGGGCGAGGATGGGCTCTCCTAGAAGACCATTACAGAGCATTCCGCCAGCAAATACTACAAGCATAGTTGACAGCCAGCAAGACATTGGATGTTTCCGTGAAAAGGCATGTGCACCTGTAACAAAAATTTGTGAGATAAGACTCTTTGTGAAAATGTTTAGTATTTGACAAATGGTAACCCAAACTTCATTATGCAATAAAATATATAGTTTCAAGGAGTTTATGTATTTTAGAGAGTATTTCAATTAACATGCTGTGTAAAATTTAACAACAAAAACAATGAATTTTTGACAATAAGTCTTTCCTTCTCATCCCGTCTGCTAAGCCTCCCCAGACCCACGGTTCTGGGTGCATCTGAAACCTACCCCTTACCCAAGACCTCTCCAATCTTTTTCCTTCACTCCTCTTCCTTCCCCTTCAACTCTTCTGCCTGAAGAGGGAACCACTGGCTCCAAAAGCTTGCTTAATTATAACATTTTATGTGTGTGTTCTGCCACCACTTGATGAGTACATTTTTATCCACGCAATTACATTATATTGTGTAAAATTTAAGATATTCTACATGTACCCAAATTCCAGATACATCGTAATATACATGTTATGAAGGTAGCTTATTATGACACAAAAATTTTCAGTCAAAAATATTTTATACAGCCTCTATTTCACATGGCGAAGAGACAGAGCATAAAAATCCAATAAAAATGGCATAAACAATGACACAAAAGATAGATATGTGGGCTGATAGCAGAAAAAGAATAGCAATAATTTGTAGATCTCCAGATAGTGCCTGGGAAAAAAATTACATAGCAAAATAAACTAATATATCAAACTTCCATGCATACTAAATATCCTCTCCTGAGGAAAAGTCTAGTTACTTCTTTATCTTCAACTTATCACCTTTTCAAAATTATGTCTTATGACGATGATGCTGTGACAGCATATCCTGACGGTTCAACAAACATCAGAAGCCCCATCTCTCTCTCTCTCTCTCTCTCTCTCTCTCTCTCTCTCTCTCTCTCTCTCTCTCTCATTTGTTGACTGTACCATACATGATATGACTATTTGTATACTTCAAGCTCTGCATCGCTTATTGTTGTGTATATCATAAACCCTAAGGTTGGTTTGATGCAGTTCACAGTAGCATGCCGCCTATCCTCTTCCTTGAAGCAAAATTGCTGCCTCCCTCATCTTTGCTGATCTGCTTTATCATGTCCAGCCCTGCCTCTGTGATTCTTTAGTTCCACTATCTCTTCAACTACTGTTTTCAGAAATGACTCATGTTGTAATTAGTGTGTCCACCCATCCCATCTCTTTATAGGAAGTAAAAATGCATGCAGCTAAAACAGCTGCTTTAAATTACAACATTAACTTAATTTTAACTGATTTTCATATGCAGATTGTAACGTATAAAGATATTCTAAATTTACTCCTAAGCATTGGCAGATATTGAAATTTTCTGTTTCCAGCTGATCAGAAATGAAATGAAATGGCGTGTGACGAGGGCCTCCCGTCGAGTAGACCACTTACCTGGTGCACGTCTTTCGATTTGACGCCACTTCGGCGACTTGCACGTCGATGGGGATGAAATGATGATGAAAAACACACAACACCCAGTCATCACGAGGTAGAGAAAATCCCTGACCCTGCCGGGAATCGAACCCGGGACCCCGTGCGCGGGAAGCAAGAACGCTACCACAAGACCACGAGCTGTGGACGACTGATCAGAATTGAAATATAACAAAGCAAGGGTTAAATATTTACTATGGTAACATTTGAAATTCCTTAATAATATTTTATGATTTATGTAAAAAAAGGCCTGAAAGAAGTTGGGACTTCACTTATTAGCATTTGGAGAAAATGTATCTGCCAGTAAAGGGTCTGCAAAATGTTCTCTTATTCTGAGAGAGGAAAAGAAAAACCTTGCGTTTTTACCATACTGCATTAATATTGGTTATTAAATGGATGCAGAGACGAAAAGCTCCGTTTTCTGCAGGTATTAAGAGGGAGGTGACATTGATAATGTTAACTGATAAATAATGGAAGAAGTGAGAGTCTCTACACAGCAGTGGGGTAGCGAGGGGAGAGGGAGGGCAAAGGATTCTATCATGCCCCAGTACCACGTGCAGAAGGTTGCCAAATGGTCTCTAAGACAGACAAGATTTTCCAAAAAATGCTATACACTATATTAATACATGTGTTTCTAGAGAGGAGGTGCCAATTAAGTGTAGTGTTGTACCCTGGCTACTGAGGAGGGGGTGGGGGGGGGCAGGGGTGCCAATAAAGTGATGTGCCTTGGGTACCAATGGAGCAGAGGGCCCCAATAAAGTGTTGTGCCCCACACCAGTTATGTTCACTACGCCATTCCACTTCCTCTTAGAATAATCATAAACTGAAAAGATCTGTTTAACCACAACAAATCTGTTAACAAAAGAATAGATGCATCCGTTTTTTTCCTACTACAATCACTTGTCACATACTTTACTGTGACAAAGATGCCTCAGTAAAAGTACATGAATATTATCAGCTCTTTTTTGCTTAGAAGGTAAAAATATACTGAACTACTATTTTACCCATGTCAAAGAGTACAGCACCTGAAAATGATACTGGTTGCAAATGTGAAGACACAAACTTGTGTTTAATAGTACCCTTATACTTCTGATTTTTGTTTTCCAGTTGTTTGTTACATGTAAAGAGTATTCACAAAAAAAAGAGAGAGAGAGAGAGAGAGAGAGAGAGAGAGAGAGAGAGAGAGAGAGAGAGAGATGAGAAAGAAAGAAAGAAAGAAACAAACACCTAAGTGAGACAAATTGTTTACAGGGCTCTACTGTATGTTATGCAGGCTGTGGACCTCTCGATCTCACGTCTTCATTTCAGAAACTATGTACACATTAAAACCACAACCGAACACTACCTTCTAGCACTTCAATATGCACCATCCCTTTCACTCTCCATTTTCTAGAGTGTTATTCGACAGGAACAATATATCTGCTTTCTTGGTCTCCCTCTAACCTCTTTTTTGTATATATGTTCCCTGTAGACACCAGACTCTGAAGGAAATTCATATATACATGTATTGTGTATGTTACTGACATGTAGAAACCATTAATTCAGTTTCACAAGAATTATTTCCATTTGGTACATACTGACAGTGAATATTAAAATAAATACTGCAGTTGATGGCAAACAGGATGTTAATTAAGAAAGTCAATGAGAAAGTAATCCCAAAACAAATACAATTGTGCCATGTCAGCATATTCAAATCAATGCCCACTCAGCATTGACTACATTGAAGCACAATATTACTTTCAGTATTGACTCTGATTTGGGGGCCTAAAATGAAATCCTCCCTTCCTTCCTTCCCTTGGCCCTTTTCCAGCCAATGCGAGATCAAGATTGGTATAGTACTTTCTCAGTTCTGAGGAGAACCAACTCTACCTGTATGTAGGTTATTGATAAATGGGGTCACCACTGTCAAAGGTGTTTTAAAACTACTGCCAGCACTAACCTGAGAAGGAATCCACATACCCCTTGTACTGTGTCTAGTGCAATCAATGGTCAAATGTGACATTGTTTTTCGAATTGTTTGTGCAGCGTTTATCTTTGGATGTGGGAAACGGCCCAACATTTCCCTCAGTGGATGTGGAAAACCACCTAAAAACCACACATAGGCTGACCAGCACACTGGTCCTAATTGTTAATGCATGAGGCAGATTCAATCCGAGGTTGAGGTGTGTTCCGGAAGCTGGCAGTTTAACACTGTCGACTATTTGTGCAGGCCCCTAAAATGAAGTCTTATTCCATAAATAAATCTAATTATGCCCTGAAATGCAAACCATCCCACCAAAAATCTTTCTTAGACTCCCCACAGAATACGTCCATAAGCAAGGTAGGAAGGCCCGAGTTTCAAAATTCATCAAATTTGAGCACTAACTACGATGGAGGAGAAAAGGAGAGAAGAGAGCTCAAAGAATTGCAACCTACTCGTATGTAAGGAACCATTCCATACAGCAGGCGTAATTATCTGTGAAGAAACTACAAAAGGCTGAAATTAGGTTGGCCACATGAGGATTTAAATCTCACTCCTAAGAAACATAAATCCAGTGTATTAACCAACCAACCACTTCAGTTAGGGTTTTATCAGCCACCCAACTCATATTTGTTAAATTCCCCCTCAACAACATTGAACCATTCCTCCACTTGAATGATAAATTCACAATGATCCGGGATGCAAACTTTCTCCATGCACCTAGGCATAAGGAACAACTTAGTCATTCATAATTCTGCATGGTGACCCTATAAATTTTACTGCATGGTGATTACAATCATCAAACTAAGATAGAGAATGAATAGTCACTTAGCTGCTCTCTCTGGGGCAAGAAAGAATTTCTCATGTTTAAACATTTCTTCTTCTCAACAACAAGAATCTTGGTCATTCCTCTACTGACACTACTTTATATACATCTTCTCCTCACACATCTAGGCTTTGCAGACAAGACTCGCATTTTCATTAAACATTTACTAGCCGCCATCTTTATAATTTTTTAGGGATGAAAAAATAAGCAGTTTTCCGAAAAGAATTTCAGCATTCACCTGTACTGATTTAAAGATCATCAGAGAAAACCAAAACTAAGATTGCCTGATGGAGATTTGAACCCCGTTCCTTCTGACGATTAGTCCAATGTCATGAACATTAAGCAACCTTGCTCAGTTTGAGGAGGGATGGATAGGAATATCATTAATTAAAACCAACTCTACATTTTTTTTTAATTTCAGGAATATAATCTTTGTTGCTTTCTTTTGAGTTTTCTGGTATTTTTTTAAATAAAGTAATCAGTCATACCAAATGAACACAGTCTCTTTCTTGCTTATGGAATAAAAAATCTCAGCAGATCCATACACCAATTTAGTAAATATTTCCGAAAGAGACTTCACTAAATAATGGTATATTTGTAGCATAAACCTTAATTTGTATTTATTTTCTTTGACTGCATTCTTCCTCAGACAACATAACTGCTATTACTATGGGTTCACAGTAACACTGCCTTCTTTCTAAACAACCCATTTCCCTGGTTACTGGCTCTGATCTCCCAGTATGAGGTTCTCTTGTGGCCGTGATGGTTGATGGTCTAGTGGGTAGACCACTAAAATCCAGAGCTGGGTGTCATAAGTTCAATTCCAGTTTGGGGAAGGGGGGGGGGGGGTGTATATTTCCTAATTGTAATTCCTCAAGGTTGGCCCCATGCCCACTCAGCCTACTGTGAGAATGAGTACTGGGAATCTCCCCTTGGGGAGGGGGATAAAAGGTGGCTGAAGAGAAGGACATGCTCTCCCCCTCCTAATGCCATGGCGGAACAAAGAATTTACTTTTACCCAGTGAACGAACCATAAGCTAAGTATCCTCAAGGAAAATACTAATGTCTCTTCCAGTAACTCCATGAATCTGAGAATATATACATTAAATTGCACTTAATGGTGTTGAAGGCTCTTCCATTGCGTGCTGCGGTTAGCAGTTTGTTTCGTTGGTCATAGCCACTCAGGTGATAGTACACAGTAGCCAATGAGAATCACTAAATCTAGACTGTAATGACTTGTTTTGGCAGCAGGAGATCTGAATTTAATAGTTTTCTGCATGAACGGCAGGATACGGTGGTTATCGATCTGGCTATTACGTATTGTGAGGTTGGTCACTGGATTTTGTTTGTATGTCTTGTATCCTATGTTTCTCAGATATGACAGAATTTCTTTGGATATTGTTTCATATACCAATGTGCTGGGATGTGAGTTGGTGGAGCCAACAGATGTGGCAGGAGGAAAACTGGCTGTGGTGACGGACTGACCCGTAGTGTAGCCCAATGATCATTTAGAAAACTTTGTGTGGTATTTTTGAAATGTCCTAATTTGGGTCATTCCATGCCAAGTGGTCTAGAGGCTCCCACATGACCCTCATGGATTTTGATGAAATTTTGTATGAACATTCACAAATGTTCTCAATGAACACTGGTAAAGTTTCGGTTTCAGAAATTCAATACTTTAGGAGATACAGTCACTTGTTTAAGACCATAACACAGCTTTCTATAGTGCGTGTTCAAACTTCCAGTGTGCCTCTTTGATGATGCTACTTTTTAGGGCCTTATATGCTTGCATTGCAAAACCAAATCCACTTTTCTATATAGTTTAGAATATGCTCTTTCTAATGACCATACTTTAGAAGAGTTTGGAGAAAACACTTTTTTGAAAAATTTGACTAAAAATACCCATTTTTAGCACTTTTTGAAAAATCGTCAACTTCACTCTAGATTTGTGAAATAATGGAAAGCAATTGGAGAATGAAATTTTATATTCTCAGACCTTGTATTGGTGCGTTATGGTCTGCAAAGTTTCATGTACATCCCACAATTACTTTTGGAGATGTAAAAAACTAAAGTTTGCATTTTTTTTAAAACAGCTATTTTTTCGCCCAACTTTGCTCCAAATTATCTATATGAAAATTGCTCAGAAATCCTTTTGTTAATATTTTACTTTAAAGAGCTCTAAAAGTTGTATAAGATGGCCAAGTTTTGTTTCTTTCATGCAAATACTTACAGAGATATCTCATCTCAAAGTTGCTGAAAATTCAAGGACGCACTATAGAAAGCTGTGCTGTGGTCTTAAACAAGTGACTGTATCTCCGAAAGTATTGAATTTCTGGAAGTGAAACTTTACCAGTGTTCATTCAGAACATTTGTGAATGTTCATACAAAATTTCATCAAAATCCATGATGGTCATGTGGGAACATTTCTCGATATTAGACCACTTGGAATGGCCCATTTCCAATGTTGTGGATATGCAGGCCTCATGAGTACAATTTAAAATACACAGAATATTATGTTTTATATGACAACATTCTGCACAATACATTCCATTATGCCACCACATAATTTGATACTCGAACATCATGACGATGTTTATGGAACACTATTTCCTCTCTGGTTCCCCATCTTGTCTAACCATCCGGGCATCAGTCGTTTGGGGGTAAAAGACTTTTTTACTTAGAAACAAAAAAACACAGTTTTTCTAAGTAAAATAAGACTCGCCTGGTTTCTGCACTTCTACTTCTGCAAGATTATTACAAGAGAGTTCACTCCCATCTACTCAAAACACTGTTCTTCTTCAGAAAAGTATGACAGTAAAGAACAAACAACTGCTTGATCAAGTCATAGAAGAATGTAATTAGAAATTGTTTATCATTTATTTTAGTAAATTTCTGGGGAAACTGAGCCCCTATGTTGCAGACATAATAAAACATGATGGAGGACAGAGTTTGCGTCAAGTCTTGAGAGACAGAAAATGCAGCAATAATTAATTTTGATGGGCTTCATTACAGGTATGCTCCAGTATAAACTAAAACTGATGACGGCAAATATGTTCTGGGATTATGAGATTCCAGCCAACTATTCTGTCATGTATCTGCCCATGTGCCACTAAGTTGGAATTTTGGTTTGCGCATTGTCCTACTCCTTGTTAATGTCAACTTCCACAAACTAAAAAAGAAAGTTAAGATCTAATGCCCAGCCAACAATAAGGTTGTTCGAGATGATGCATACATGGATTGGTAGAGCACTGGAAAGGAAATTTTGCGTATTCTTTCGAAAGGAACCATACCCAGTGTGCGATTTGCAGGGGGGGATTTCCCTCCCTCTGCATCAGACCACCCCCTCCTCTGGTTTTAGTATATGCATCCCAACCTGGGATGTTTATTTCCCAAGCACTGGAGTAAAACTTTACATATAATTTAAATTTGTGGAGCCGAACACTGAAAGTTTTAAATAAGTCTTACTATTAATATGTTTCAGTTTTCTATCATCAGAAAAGTACAGCTTTTCACAAATGTGCCTCTACTTTATGAATTCCCCTCGTATACCTGTATGTAGATGATTTTGTAAATAAGCTTTACCTATAATGTACTTTTAAAGATATAACAAGGGATGGCTTTTCTAATAGTGCATACGCATGAATAGTGAGTTTCGACATTAACATCTATTTATAAATAGATGTTTAAACGTGCGTAACGCCACTAACCCCCTAAGACATCCCCCCCCCCCCCCCAAGTAAAAGCACAAATCGCACACTGGTCCATACCAGCATTCGCCTTGAGAGAAGTGTGGACAATCTTACTTGGTGGAGGAAGCATCGCTCTGTAACGGATGAGAAAACACCGTTACTCATCCACATATGTTAGTTACAATTTCACTTTTATTTTTTATTGATGTCCACAATGGGGTCAGGGCATGACGAAACGTATACTGGTACGTTTTTCTGCCGTCATCACTATTTAGTTCAGAGATAAATTTGTAGAACAGCGATCTGTTACGATTTTTACCATGAGTTTCAAGTAGCGCTATTCTCTCGACAATCTGCATCATGTTTATCTGAGCGGAGTTTTATCTCAGATCTGTTACCAGTTAAGTAGTCGCATGATTGACAGCGTCCTCTGCAAATCGAGCCATTTGGTTCAAAGGCGACGGGATGTCGTCTATCAGCATGGGAGAACTTCGGCCTCATGTTAAAGACGATGAGCAGACTCGTCTGTTACTGCGTTTCTCAGCTGGTCGCGGATGTGTTTGGGCGTAATAGCGCGGGGAATGCGTTCGGCTTTCAGCCAAAAGAAGTTTGTCTGGATGTCACCGTCCTAGGTCCTGCATGTCCCAGACGGAAAAGAATCACACTGACATAACAACACCCCCTCTCTCCCCCATAGTAAAATGATCAGCCTTTGCCGGAAGTATCAACGATTGTTTCTTCTGGTGACTGAGCATCGAGGGGTGCATAGAAAGAGTCCTTTTATTGTTCCTGGATCCAATAATAATTTGTTGTGAAAAAAAATTCTGAGTACTTAACCTTACAGATCTGTAAATACGCATTTATACATTTTCTCTGTTCAGTTATGTGTACTATGTAAACAGGTGTTCTAGATGGCCAAATCGATTATAAACTCCGGAAGCCAAATACAAGAAAAATACCTCTTTATTTACGATCTTTTATATAGTTTGGTACATTTAAAATATTCTTGACTATATACACAATTAAACTGATTGAACACGTTAATCCTGGTCTGTATTGTTTTGCTAAACCTTGATGCCTTTCGTAGACATCGCACTTATAACAGCTGAAAACATAGTGGAAAATATGGAAAAGTAATAATGCCTAAGGATATGACATGTTTAGAATGTCGTGTTACGATTAATAACGCAGTACACGCGCAGACGACAGGTCTACCCTCCGTAAGGTAGTGGTAGTAGATATAGTATTTTGGTTTATTTTAGTATGCTTCTCTCTCACTTCCCAAAATGCTTGCGAGATCTGTAGTTCAAGAAATGTATATGAACCTTTGTGAATTAGATCATTCGACAACAGCCCTGGGACGTGAATCATGAGACTGGAGATAAAAAAATAACGAAGACGATGATTACCACCTCCACCGCTTGGTTGTGAACATCAACAATCAACAGTCACCACTGGGAAACAACGAAAACACTCGCCAGTAATTATTTCAGTTATACATATGTAACGTCAAAAACAGCAGAGAGTGCTGCTGCAAATATCACCGCTCTTGAAATATACATAATCGGAGACAGTAACGATAATGTGCCGCATACAACAAAAAAAATCCAATACATGTCTCAAGAGTGGTTTGTAGCCTTACTGAACCCTTCACAGCTTATGTAGAATCTCTATGACCTCTTTTTGATGACTGTCCCTGTTGTTATGCTGTAAGGAAACTGTTGAGGCATAATAAATTTTGTCTTCGATTAATGGTTATGACTTGTTCTTTTACTGACCGAAGGAAGGGGTTCAATCTCTGATGTTGATTGATATTAAGTATATGGATGCGGGAACAACGAATCTTAATTGAAACTTTAACCTGAGTTTCAATTTACAGACATATATTTTCATTATTTCTTTTAAAATCTGCCAAGAATAGTGATAGCCTATATAGTGCCAAACTACAAACACACAACAGCAGTCGAGAACCCCAAAATGTCCAACCTCTTGTGTGAAATGGAGACGCCGTGAATCTGTAGATCAAAATGCCACAAATTACAAATATCAATTGTTGCTGTTGTTGTTGTTGTTGTTGTTGCGGTCTTCAGTCCAGAGACTGGTTTGATGAAGCTCTCCATGCTACTCTATCCTGTGCAAGCTTCTTCATCTCCCAGTACCTACTGAATCTGTTTAGTGTATTCATCTCTTGGTCTCCCTCTACGATTTTTACCCTCCGCGCTGCCCTCCAATACTAAATTGGTGATCCCTTGATGCCTCAGAATATGTCCTACCAATCGATCCCTTCTTCTAGTCAAGTTGTGCCACAAATTCCTCTTCTCCCCAATTCTATTCAGTACCTCCGCAACAGTTATGTGATCTACCCACCTATTTTTCAGCATCCTTCTGTAGCACCACATTTCGAAAGCTTCTATTCTCTTTTTGTCTAAACTATTTATCGTCCACGTTTCACTTCTATACATGGCTACACTCCATACAATTACTTTCAGAAAAGACTTCCTGACAAATCTATACTCGATGTTAACTAATTTCTCTTCTTCAGAAACGCTTTCCTTGCCATAGCCAGTCTACATTTTATATCCTCTCTACTTCGACCATCATTAGTTATTTTGCTCCCCAAATAGCAAAACTCATTTACTACTTTAAGCGTATCAATTCCTAATCTAATTCCCACAGCATCACCCGACTTAATTCGATTACATTCCGTTATCCTCGTTTTGCTTTTGTTGATGTTCATCTTATATCCTCCTTTCAAGACACTGTCCATTCCGTTCAACTGCTCTTCCAAGTCCTTTGCTGTCTCTGACAATTACAATGTCATCGGCGAATCTCAAAGTTTTAATTTCTTCTCCATGGATTTTAATTCCTACTCTGAATTTTTCTTTTGTTTCCTTTATTGCTTGTTCAATATACAGATTGAGTAACATCGGGGATAAGCTACAACCCTGTCTCACTCCCGTCCCAACCACTGCTTCCTTTTCATGCCCCTCGACTCTTATAACTGCATCTGGTTTCTGTACAAATTGTGAATGGCCTTTCGCTCCCTGTATTTTACCCCTGCCACTTTCAGAATTTGAAAAAGAGTATTCCAGTCAACATTGTTAAAAGCTTTCTCTAAGCTACAAATGCTAGAAACGTGGGTTTGCCTTTCCTTAATCTATTTTCTAGGATAAGTCGTAGGGTCAGTATTGCCTCACGCGTTCCAACATTTCTACGGAATCCAAATTGATCTTCCCCGAGGCCAGCTCCTACCAGTTTTTCCATTCGTCTGTAAAGAATTAGTGTTAGTATTTTGCAGCCGTGGCTTATTATCAATTTTAAAATGGTTTTTAATCTGGTTGATATAATTCAAGCGGGTAAGGAGGAAGACGTTAATGTAGTAAATTCAGTTGTTGATAATCTATTAACAAAGGTACACGATGGAATGATGGGCGGCAAGGAATTGCCTTTTTTGATACCATAATTAGCTTTCACTCTTTAATATATGCTTCGCCAATTGAATACAGGTTTATGGAGCTGTACCAAAAACAATTACTACTTGAAATTGACTGTAGCTGATCTCGAGACAGTCGATTTGGGTTTGATGTGCTGTGATCGACGAGCTCATTCGAAGGAACACAAGCTCGGAGAGGGAAAATTTGCCGTGTCCTTTCAAAGGCATTAGCCTTAAGTGAATTAGGGAAATCAGGGAAAACCCACATCTGAGTGGGCGGAGTATTTGTCCCACCTTAAACACGAGTCTTTACCACTTTGCCACCTCATAAGCTCGAAAAAATGTCATTCGGCTGAAACTTGTCCTCCTCCTTACGCTGACCACGAATTTGAAACACGAGTACAAATCTGTCCGTCTTACTCTTCGTCGACCAACGTGCTTTGAAAGAGAAATATTTAAATCTTACTAAATTTCCCGATAAAGGCGCAAATCCCGGTAAGTATTGCTGCATATCCAAAACTATCTAACGGTTTCCTCACAAGCTCACTTGCTTAGAACTTTACAGTGAATTCTAAATGATCAAGAGGCAGAAAATAGTTCACACATTCTAGGTGATCTACTGAAAAAACAGTTTGAAAAATAAGAAACAAATTAGATAAATATCTTAACAAAAATGTTCGTCTGATAAAGCAACCTGGTTGAGAGGTAAATAATTCATTCTAACAAATTACAAACATTTACTTTCTCATTCACTCTGTTGAATGTATCTGCCTATTTCTTTTAAAACACACACAGAGAGAGTGAGAGAGAGAGCTTACAAGACGTTATTCTTACTGATAACTTCGGTTTGGATTGTGAAGGAAAGTATTCCGCTGTCTGCTTCTTACTGGTAGCAGTTTTCCCTTTGGTAAATTCCAATAACGCAAAAGATTTGGCTGAAAAGTTAGTTCACAATGTTCTGCTCTGGAGATCATTAATTGTTGGCTTAATATCTGTTGTAGGCAGCGTTAACTCCACTCATGAACGGTTTCTTGTTTCCTACCAGAAAATAAACATATCTCCAGTTTCGCATTCGATTTTCAGTAAACAGGAGATTCTGTCGCAGTGTATTTTAAAAACGATCTGATAACCCCCTAACACGAGTCTACACCTCCAAATCTTAATTACTGAACATCTACGGATTGCACGTCGCTGAAAGTAACATTACTAACATAACCAGTACAAACAAACCACATTGCAAGGCATGCTCAGAAGTGTGCTAATACCGGGATAGAGTTCAAGAGTTGATTATTATTTTTTCCGTTACTTACTGCCCCCGAACACTCAATCCACAGGCCCTATATTTTAAATTTCAAATATATTTAACTTTGAGACTTGTCAAATAAATAGACTGACATGTCAATTATCTTTAAGTTACATTACGTTTCTAAAAGTGCCGTACTTCTTTTTGTCGTAAATGTTAAGTTGCGTTTTATTAACGTGTATTAGGCTACTCAAATTTCGGAAGCGCTATAAGATGAAGTTTTTTTATGAGTATTTATCTCATGTTCAGTTTCCTTCATAAATGTTGACTAATCAATTGCTGTTAAATGTTTAAAAAAAAGTTGATATTTATACTGGGGCACAAATACTTCACAGCTGCTTTTTGTGTGAGTGACTATAAATATTATTTGAGCACGAAAATCGTCCCTGTCCCAGCAGTGATAAGTAAAGTAATCGGTCACTACTGCATGTCGAAACTTATACCATACGAGTCTATCGTGTATGTACAGCAAAAATGAAATATTTGCCAAATTGCACGCTACTGAACTTTAAATCAGGCGTGTGTTTTGCATGTTACTACTCAGTACGAGGCAACGCCATCTCCCATGAGCTGTTGCGACCTGGGGACACGATCAAAAATATCTCGAGACCGCCCTTTCTACGCCCAGCCACGCCGGTAACAGAAATAAAAATCGCTCCGTAGGACGACCGCCAGATGTCTAGTAAAAGAATGCGTTCGTAGCAACGCCATCTTCTAACAGAATACATTATCATTTGATATGCCTTTTTCAGTGTCCCTTAATACAATAGAAAGAATTATTTTGGGTTTACCTAAGGCAGCAGCTGCTCTTAACACTACAAGGATGCGGTGTTCTATTTACATCGCTGTCGTACTAAAGAATGTAAGTGGTAATTCTGTGCTAAAATGGTCTCTCTATATTTCTATATCCGTGTCCACAAAAACAAATAAAAATTAAACAAATCACAAACACGGTTACGTTTCGTGTACGTTCGAATTCGCTACAGCAGTTATATCTACTGTATTTCATAAAGGCAGCACGGTGAACAGTATGGAAGGGCAATTCCGTCAAAGACAATGTAACAAACTCATGAGCAACCAAGCAGAAAAATCAATACTACTAAGCTCAAAACTCCACGCTGCCCGATGTTGTGTTTGTTGTATCCGAATGGATGACTCAAATATAAATAAAAGTAGCATTTCTGCGTGAAACTTCAGCAATGAAAAGGGCAGAATGGTCTGGTTCAATAATTAAGAATCTGTCATTCACATGATATTAAACGTAAACAATGATTAAATTCTCTTACCTGGTCCCAAGTCTTCTCTGACGTGAAGTGCACACAGCACGGAGTGTGCTATATCAAAATACGGGAACATTTTCAGTTTCACAACTTGATTTGCTAAGTCTAGGAATGCTTCGGGATCCATGGTGCTGCTGCTGATGTTATCACTTCTCTTACAGAATTAAATACGTTTTCCAACCACCAACCAAGCACCCAAGCCTCGCCCCTTAGCGCTGGCCCCTGCTGTTAGCAGAAGACAGACTGAATTGAATAGTATCGAAAGTTACCGCCAGTGGCAGCACATGCTAGCGAAAGTATCAGAGGGTCTCCAGTACTGACATCGAAACAGTCTTTATTAATGTACTGTATCGATATCATGGTACAACTTTGGGTCTAATTTTATGGCTACTTCCAAGAATAAGTAAACTGTAACTTTTTTATAGCTCTTTCCGTCTGCTTATACGCTTTAAATTTGTTTGTCATAAAAATTTTGAGCTTTCATCAACCATTTAAACGACTAAAACATAATACTAAATCGCTAATTTGTATGATTATTTGCTATACTTGATGATACAAATTTATTTTTTTCTATCGAAAAACACCATTTTACTGCTAAGCAACAGCGATAAAAAGAGTAGCGATTCAGTATCGATACCAAGTATCGATATCTCAGAACTTCTGTGATAAACTTGGGTTTCTGCTAAATTTTTGTTAGTCGGTGATATGTACTGCGCGCTAAAGCCAAAGTAGCATCAGTGAAGGGCGGAAAGCGGTGCGTTACAGGTTGTTTGTATACAAACCTCCCCCGCGCCGCTTGAGTACAAAACATCAAATTGCAGTTATGCGTAACAAAGAGAAAGAGGTAAGACCATTTTAATTACACAAACTTTCGATTAATCAGTAGAAATGTTAAACTTCTTCTTTCTGTGGTTTGTGTCGAAGAAATTATATATCCGTTTGCAAGGAATGATGAAAACTGTTTCGTTTCAGACGTTTCTTACCTCATGAAAAAGCTATATATCATCGAAATCATGTTGTTATGGAGACGACTAATGTCGTCTGCACGTACGGACGAAATAGTTAACGTGTGTGTATTTCAGTATGTATAAAGGAAGAAAGAATGTGAAAGGTTTTGTTTTGGCAGCCGCAGAATATTTCTGTATCGTAAAGACAGTTATATGAAAATAGTTCTCAATATCAAACGGTTCTATATTCTCCCAAGTACGTGAGCTATAGCTTCAAGTTACGTTGTGTTCTTTGATACATAACCATTTTAATGCTGGAAAACAAAACAGGTTTTGCATACCAAAATTCTAAAGCTTTCTTAGGATAAGACCGAAAAATACTGTCCATATGTAGATTATTATTGGATAATCACATAATTTTAATAGTCAAATCTAATTACTTTTTTATTTTTCATAATCTCAACATGTTTCCCCGTAGGAAGGTGCTGTTTCAGCTCAAAATTTTTGAACTCTCGTCGTCTGAAATCACTGTTTCTTAAATAGCAAAATTCACTTTCTTGCTAATGGTTGTAGGGGATTTTAGTGTATTAACTAAACAGAATAACTTTTGCATTCTGTGTTAGCATGCTTTTTTAGTGCAACTGAAAAGAGTGGTTATGATCTGTTTAACTATGAAGACGCTGCCGAAAGAAAAACATATTAGCGAGTAATCGGTAAAGTAGGTGTAGGCAAAAAAAATTTTTAAGAGTAATATGGAAGATAATTGGAGGAGATCAGATGTAAAGGCACGGCAATAATTTCAGCGGGAACTGTTGCTTGAAGCCTACTGCTAGTTCGGTTTCCCTACTTGCAGAGACTTTTTTGTTTCCATATGATTTTATTTACTGTGCAACACTTAACTGTTTTTTTGGGGGCAATTAATTGTTAATAAAACTACTGAAAATGATTTAAAGTCATCGTCACATTAGTCCATTTTGATCTATTATATTTTGTTAATAAGACAAGGTCAAAAAACTATTGGTCGGAATTGTACGTGGGGTAAGTTATATGAACGGTTAATTTTCAGTCTCTTTGTATACAGTTTTGTTTAAAAAAGAATTACTGGTCCCTTTCTTCTATCAACTGAAAAAGTTTTGGCATTAATCTGCTAGTTCTTAGCATTCATGAAAGACACTGTTAGATTGTGTAACACTGTAGTTTCTCTAACACTGCTTTCAGTCCAAAAATCATCACCAAATGTTCCTGTCTGAACTTTCAGATAGACTTCTTTCCGAAATGTGCAGTGTATCTTACTGTAAATGTAATTAACGCATTATTCGGTTTGTTATCCTGAAGCGCAGTACATGACTGTACTGAAACGATCCACCGCTAAAGGAAAAAAAATAAAAGCGCGGAGTAGTACCTGTCGCTACCCATTGGCATCTAGATTGACGGATTGAGACTTCTTGTAGTGCATCCAACGATTTTGATTGACATTATGGATATGCAGGTTTGATACTTTTACCGCTCATCAGATAATTGTCGTTTGTTCTGATACATAGTGTGGCAAGGCGCCTGTGGTGGTTCAGTGTTATTGTTGGTAATTCGTTATACAACGTCGTACACAGTGTACAAAGAGAACTTACGGGGATGGTTTCTATAGTGACTGGAGAATTTGATTACTGTTCCAGCGGTACTGCGAAAGGGGTCATTGCTGTCAGCAAATAAAAGGTAATACAGGTACATTGGAGCCTTCCACACCTCCGCCGATGGAGATGACGCAGTCATTGACACACTGTGTTCAATCGTCGCACCTCCTTTTTTTGTTCCTGTGGTCGGCCTACCACCTTCACACTCTGTGTGATTTTATTTCGTTTTGTCTGATCTCTGTCGGAGTCTTTCTTGTCCCGTGTCGTCTGACGTCTTCTGTTGTTCGTTTTTATTCTCTTTGGGCGGTTTTAATATTTTTTTTGAAAAAGGGACCGATGGCCGTCGCAGTCTGGTCCCTTTAATCCCCCAAACCAACCAACCAACCTATCGTCGCACCAAACCATTCAAGGCAATCACAGGGAATTCCTTTTAATAAGAGTATAGGAGTTCTGCTTCGCCACTCCTAGCACAATCCGGTCTTGTTTCATCTCTAATGGTGCTAATAGAAAGTTAGAGCTGGGCGTCCACTGACGCCTTCACAATAGTTTTTAGAAGGAGCACGAACTCGTGTAACAGTAAAATATGATACACTCAGATTGCTCTTTATTACAAGCATCTCGTTCTCGACTGTAGTCATCGCCAGGTTTTGAAAGTTCTGTGAATGGATATTGCAATTTTGCCTTAGGCCAAGACACTGACCATTTGTTCCCATTATTATATAATGGGACAAAATTACCAATCTTAAGAATTCCTTTGGCAGAAAGCACCGTTGCACCACTAAAATTCGCGATTTGTGTATGCTACTGGCAGACGTAATGTTTACCAATCAACTGAATTTAGTTTGCTTAAGTTGACCAGGACTGTCCAATCTATATTAGAACCATGTGTGTCCACCTGGGTGTCACCCCAAAAACTTGTGCTCAATGCCGAAGCCATTACTGGCGTCATCGTCTATTGCACCTCCGTTATCTCGCAGCATAGGTCCCAGTTCATTAAGTGCCGTGTGATCCAAAAGTAATTGTATTGATGTCTTATGTGCCCAGAATTTATGGCTATTTACTGAGGAAAAAGTTACTTTCAAAATAGCTAAGTGTTTCGTCAGCTACTGCGCTGTAACGTAGAAGTTTCTGTCCATCTTGAAGGTGACTTTTGCTATACAACAAATAGGAGAGGCAGGGGAGAGGGAAACAGAGCACCTCAGGCGGATGAGGCAGACTGTCCATTTATTGTGCCGATAAATGCGAAGACCTGATCTGTACTAGGCCACTTCACAAACAACTGATTAAACTGAGTAACTGTTCTGAAATTGTTTTCATTAGAAAAAAAATCTGACTTTCCATAAAATCAGCATCGTAGTACCAGCAGTACTTTTCTCAGTCTCTGCTTATCAACATTTTTCTTACTTTGTATCACTCAGTATACCTGTATAAATCGTGTCGTCTTTAATCTTAATTTCTAATACCATTCCTCCTCTCAATTTTTAGCATCCACTTTCCTTCCACTAGCCACTACGTCACTTTTTAAGTTATTTCCGAGGTAGACCGCGCTTGAGATTTCCACAGACGGAAAACTGACTTATCACTTTATCCTCCGCCACAAAATATGTTTTCCTGTCAGCTTTTCAGTGCGCTCGCGAAATGGTATTTCTTTTTATATAAAAGTAGGGTTCTCATACTGCCGAGTGATCGTCGAAGAACCGTGGGTGTCGAATTTCTGAGAGATTAGTCATAAAAAAATTCATAAGCACGCTCCGTTTTATTTCCTGTTTCTTTGTATTGCCTTCGTTTAAATTTACGAGAGCAATGATGCTTCGCGCGCAACTCCCAAGTCTTTGAAAGTACCGCAGTCAAGGTTTTTGACATATGTCATGAAATTATTGTAAATTGTGATTTTTGATACTGTTTGGTCATCTCATTGTGATTAATTTTCCTTAAATGACCACGATCATTTCCTTTTATTGGTTTCCACACACGTTTACGCAATGTGACTTTTTTGTTAAGCCAGTTCCACGTTTAAATTACAAATTTGTGCGTGGCCCATGCACAATTTTTTTCAAGAGGCAAATATTATTAAATAGCTATTTTTTTAAATTGCATGACTGATTCAGAATTAGAAAACGTTTTGTGGCCCAAGAATTAAATTTGACAATAACTTATGTATCTCAAACGATTTTCGGCTAATTATTATTTTTGATAGTTTACTATGATATCTTAACAGTAAGAACATCCAACTGTACGTGCGAAGTACAACTTTTATGTTATTGGTAAGAATATAAGTGTCGCTGCTTTGTTTACCCAACCTAAAACTTCATCCTCGTATGATAAAATACAGCGTGTCCAAGGTGTACAGAAGTTGTTTTTAGACCTATAGTAATGTAGTCGTCGTGTGAGTAGGGCCTCCTGTCGGGTAGACCGTTCGCCGGGTGCAAGTCTTGAGATTTGACGCCACTTCGGCGACTTGCGCGTCGATGGGGATAAAGTGATGATGAGGACAACACGACACCCAGTCCCTGAGCGGAGAAAATCTCCGACCCAGCCGGGAATCGAACCCGGGCCCTTAGGATTGACATTCTGTCGCGCTGACCACTTTTTATATATAAAATCATTTTGTTCTGTTTTGTTCTATATTGTTCGTTGAATTTGTTCGGGTCGGACGTCCGATGACACCCGTTCAGTTTCTTTGTTGATCCGTTCACTGTTTTTTTTTATTACAGAGGGTAGCTAACCCTCTGACCTAGCACGCTGAGCTACCGTGCCGGCACCACTCAGCTACGGGGGACGGACTATAATATAGTATGAAACGAAAACTGTGACACAGAAAAAGATGAACGATTGAGAAAATTCTGCTCGTATCAGCAAAGAATAACTAACGTTACCCCTTGAAGTGGAGACTAAGGCTGCAAACATAAAAAAAGTATTTGATTTGATGGCATCTACAACAATGTACTTGCTTACGAAATACATCTGATCACTTTAATGGTTTTATTTCATCACTTCATTGCTTTCTCTATTTTTTTAATACTTACTGGCGTAACTTAAACGAAACAAAATGTTTTGTAAAACTACATTTTCTGACTCGATGGCGTGTAGTGTAGTCTAGAACCTACGACAAGCTAGATAAACGTGAATAATCTTCCAACAGGACACTCAAATTGGACTGTAGAATCGACTTTTAACAGCAGAGGACTCTACCAAAGCAGTTCTACTCTCTCCATGTTGTCACATTATTGTGCACTCAGCCCAACTTCCAGCAGAATTCGTAGCTCTTCGTAGACCGCGTTTGGCGAAGTGTTATACCTTATAGAGTTGACTCCAATATCTGGAGAGGCCATATTGTTGACCTCTAAAAATTACCTCAATGCCCTAATGGAAAAAATGGTTAAAGTTCGATGGGCACGAAGTTAGTGACTGCTCTTAACATCTGAATGTGTTTTACGCAGTACACTCTACGTCTAGGTAATCAAAATGCACAATATCATCAATGAAATCGCACTCAATCTTCTTGGCTCTGGGCGGGGTAGCGGAAGAGCTATTGATGCTCCATTCCTCATTTTCCGATCGCGACTGGCTCTCTTCGTAGAAAAATGGTTCACCATTTCATCGCCACTTGCCCCAAATATTTTGGCAATTGAATCGAACTGTGCACTGCATTCGACGCAAGGACCCTTGCCATATGGTCAGGGATAGTTGTTACCCATTATGTTCTACCCGTCCTTTCAACATTCTTTACAGTAAGGCGAGAGATCACAAACGTGTTCTTAGTTCTCCATCTTTCGTGGCGAAAGCTTCCGTCTAATCAGCGTTGGCTCCGCGACGTTCTTTACTTCGGCCGCTAGTTGTCACTCGTAAATTTCTCTCCTTCCTTTCCTTAAAGTTGGATTTAATGCAGATATACTAGAGTGAGACGGCAGCATGCAAGTTGGAACTCAAATAGGCTAATGTTAAAGGACAGTGGATCATTGCAAGTTACGAATGCGAGTAAGTTTGTCACACTCCTCTTCAGGAGGAAGAAGAAGAGGAGGAGAGTAGAGTCGAGTTATACGTGTTGTCGATGATAACATACTGCCAGCTGAAAGAACTTCCACTGAAGTCCATGGAACAGACGGAGACGGAATTTACATCCACGGCGATGTGTATCCTGTGAGAAGTCGACAGACTTTTAATAGTGCGAACAATGGCGTCGTTGGAGGAAAGTAACTGTTACCCCCCAACGTTCTTTTATTCTACGGGTTTTTTTCTCACTTCAAAGTCTCTCAGACGAATTTTAGGGCACAACTCGAGTGAAATACCCTTGAAATTTCCACGTACTAGTCTTACATCAAAGGGTCATTACAGGCTAATTATTCTTCATGATAATTATAATATTACGAAAGTAACAGACCTGTCGCCCAAAATTCGAAGAATTGTCGCAGTATGACGTGCTTCGTGGGATTATTACATTAGGTGCTTTTCCAGAATTGTGCATGAAATGCAGATACCACTTCGAAATTACTATTATCTTGGAAGCGAAGCAGAGCTCTTCCGGTAACCAGTGATATTTGGTAACTGGTGATAAGCCGCGCACGGTAAAATCATTAGTAAGCCATGTTGAGTTTGCATAACTATACGTTGTGAATCTAACGCTGCAAAAATCATTTTTAATAGCTATATCTTTAGATATTCTTCAAAAGAGGTCGTGGACATCTGAAACAGTTGGAGAACTTAGAGTCGTTTTACAGTTCTCGGCGAAGATGAAACGCTCCTCTGGCGACACAAAATTTACAGATATGGTGTATTCCGTCTCTCCTTTTGTGGGGGAACTGAACATCACGTGCGGACGCCAGCTCTGTGATTGGTGGGCACAGAGAACTCGTGGGCACAGAGAACTCGCCCGACTGGTCGCTGTCTTCCTCGGATAATACGGCAACTATCACTAGCAACAAGTTGCCGATAGTAGTTCTCTTGCGAAAACAGCGTTTTGCACAGCATGGGCTCTGGGTAAAGGCAGAGGAAACGAATGTTTGTTCGTATGCTAAAGGAACTAGTCAAACATGCGCCTGAAATGTGTCCCCCCAAGGAAGTTCAATAGGAACGCTAGTGTTACTATTGCACACGATAGATTTATCGTATAGGCCAGTAAGACTAAATTCATTAGCTGACAATGCTGTGTTTGCAAGAAAGTATCTTCATTGGGTGAGTGTAAGGAAATTCAAAGTGGAGAAAATATAGCTTCTACTAAATGACAGCTGTGTATGGATGAGAATAAATGGTCGCAACCTAGAAAAATTTCAGATAGTATCCGACACAGATAAGTTTTGAACTTGTGGACCGTGTTGCATTTTATGGATAACTATAGCTAACAAGGGAACTTCCCCATCGCACCCCCCCTCAGATTTAGTTATAAGTTGGCACAATGGATAGGCCTTGAAAAACTGAACAGAGATCAATCGAGAAAACAAGAAGTTATGTGGAACTATGAAAAAATAAGCAAAATAGACAAACTGAGTAATCCATGTGAAAGATAGGCAACATCAAGTATAGCCGCAGCTCAGGAGCGCCGTGGTCCCGTGGTTAGCGTGAGTAGCTGCGAAACGAGAGGTTCTTGGTTAGTCTTCCCTCGAGAGAAGAGTTTAATTTTTTTTTCAGACAATTATCAAAGTTCAGGCATTCACACATAATCAACTTCGCTCTCCAAAATTCCAGGACATGTTCAGATTTCCTTGGACATACGCAGGATTTGACGGTCTACACATGGAAAAATTTGAAAACGTTAAAAACATATGTTTTGACAGAGCACAGGGAAAACTGTGCGACTGTGGAACTGTTGCATTCATTTGTTGCAGTTTGTCACAAACTCTTATATTTTCATCACTTTTTTGGGAGTGATTATCACATCCACAAGAAAACCTAAATCGGGCAAGGTAGAAGAATCTTTTTACCCATTCGCCAAGTGTAAAAGTTAGGTGGGTCGACAACATATTCCTGTCATGTGACGCACATGCCGTCACCAGTGTCGTATAGAATATATCAGACGTGTTTTCCTGTGGAGGAATCGGTTGACCTATGACGTTGCGATCAAATGTTTTCGGTTCCCATTGGAGAGGCACGTCCTTTCGTCTACTAATAGCACGGTTTTGCTGTGCGGTCGCAAAACAGACACTAAACTTATTACAGTGAACAGAGACGTCAATGAACGAACGGACAGATCATAACTTTGCGAAAATAAAGAAAGTAAACGATTCACTCGAGGGAAGACTTGAACCAAGAACCTCTCGTTCCGCAGCTGTTCACGCTAACCACGGGACCACGGCGCTCTTGAGCTCACATTATCGTTGATGTTGCGTATCTTGCGCATGGACTACTTAGTTTGTATATTTTGCTTATTTTTTCATAGTTCCACACAACTTCTTCCCGTTTTCTCGAGTGATCTGTGCTCAGTTTTTCAAGGCCTATCCACTGTGCCAACTTGTAACTAAATCTGAGGGGGGTGCGATGGGAGGTTCCCTTGTAAGAAACGATATGGAATGGAATGGACACGGAAAATCTGTAGTAGGACTGGCGAATGTAAGATCGCGATTTCTTGAAAAAGTTCAGCGAGTGTGCAATGAGACTCTAGATAACACCGCGTACCAGATACTGGTGTGATCTACTCTGGGGTAAGGCGACAGCTGTCTATGTTCGTATCAAGTGGATGCGACAGGAGTCATCGAAGGAATTCAGTGACCACTGCTAGGATAGTATCTGGTCTGCATGACCCATATGAAAGTTAGTAGTGATGCTCGGGCAACGTAAATGGGAATCTTTGAACGAAAGGCGACGTTGTTCTCGCTTTAAGACTGATTTTTCAAATTTAGGATACTTTGTTTAGAGGTATACCGCATGACAGTTCTATCTTCATCGTAATATCGCGTAAGGATAGTGTAAATAGCAGAGATTAGGTAGACGGCGCCATAGAGTAATTTCCCCTCGCGCGTTACGCGAATGAAGTATGCTATCTGACCAAAAGTATCCGGTCAGACGTACATGATGCGGAATTGAAGACCAGATGTCCAAAGAGGCGGAGCCGCCAGTGTAAAAGGAGGCGGGAGAATACTGTTGTAAATAGAGAAGCAGTAACAACAGAATTGGTCAGTCAAAGCTCATTGACTTCGAACGTGGGTTGTCATTGTATGTCGCCTAAGTAACAAATCCCTCACGGACATTTCGACCCTCCTACAGCTGACCCAATCGACTGTTGCAGTTGATTCAGGTGGAAACGCGAAGGAACAGCTACGTCTGAACGAAGACGTGGCAGACCTCATGTAGTGACTGATAGTATTTAATTACGGAGGGTGGTTGTAAAAAGTCTCATGCAGGACTGTACGTAGGGAGTTGCAAAGGACACAGATAAGAGCAGCTCTTCATAAGTCGGACATTCCTCTAGTCAGTGATAAGCGACACTTGAGGTGGTGTAAAAGATCGATCCCACTGGACAGTGGATGACTGAAAACGAGTGATTCAAAAATGGCTCTGAGCACTATGGGACTCAACATCTTAGGTCATAAGTCCCCTAGAACTTAGAACTACTTAAACCTAACTAACCTAAGGACATCACACACACCCATGCCCGAGGCGGGATTCGAACCCGCGATCGTAGCAGTCCCGCGGCTCCGGACTGCAGCGCCAGAACCGCTAGACCACCGCGGCCGGCCAGTGATTCAAAGTGATGAATCATGGTATACCATGTGGCTATGTGATGAAAGGGTTTGAGTTTGAAGAATGCTTGGAGAACGTTAGCTGCCATCATCTGTAGTGGCAACAGTAGGATACGGAGGTGGTGGTGGTCCTGTGTGTGGCTGTTTCTCGTAGTTAGCTTGTGGTTTGAATACTGAGCTTTAGAAAACGCTAAATCCGGTAGAATGTGCACGCATTTAAGCATTGTGTACTGTTTATAGTAGAGAAAGAGTTCAGACGATTGGTGCTTGTATCAGCATGAGGATGTGTGCTATCGTAAAGTAACAGCTGTGAGGAAATGGTTTGTGGACAGAGACATGCCTGGAATGGACAGTCCGCTGTCCCGATCTTAATCCAATGAAACACCTTTGGGATGGATTACAACGTAAACTTCGCACCAGACACCAGTGTATAACATCACTACCTTCCCTGGTTTCGGCTCTTCAGGAAGAATGGGCTGCCATTCCTCCCCAGCAGAGGTATAGCCGTCAAAAAGGTGCGTGATGGGCACAGCCCATCTTAATGTTCAATACCGGATACTTCTGGATGAGACAGTGTAGGACAAAAAATTGCTAATATTGGTATGAGGTTCTCTATTCAGTGTAGTGTGCTGTGCCTTCCTTGTGTATGTAAATTTAGATCAGATTTATGCAATACAGATAGCTCGGTCAGGATGGCCAGACAAATTCGTACCTCCAGAAAAGTTGACCGATGACTTAAACGCGGCACAACTTCGATAGATTGATGTTGCCGTTGCCTTTTGTCGCTGCGGCTCGAATAGCAAAGACAACTAGTTGGTTATCAGATTTGAAGAGTCAGAGGTAAGGGCTTATTACCTAAATAATAAAGCTTTACTTATCAAGCTTGTGATGTTCAGAATAGCTTATTTGTCAAAGACTTTGTAAATTAGGGCACCTTTTGCCCGTCGTGCTGTCATTTTTACTAGAGCACCTGACAAAGTGCCTGAGATAAGGGCCATAAAAGACGACGAAATGTGATGTTTGCATTGCTCTAAGGCAGCCGTCGTGTGAGATGAGTAGCCAGCTTTACACATTACCAGATATTACACCACGAGAAGCTACGACGCAGGCGTCAGTCATAATAAAAAAAAAAAACCAACGTTATAAGTTTCGAGCTGTGTAGTGAAAGGGAATGTTAGGAAATCTTACTCTGTGAACTTGAGCCGAAGGCGCGGCGAGAAGGGAACATGAAAAGATATCCAGTTCATCCCAATGAACTGTGTAAGCTTCCTCAGCAGAAATGTCTATTGCAAATAAGTTTCTTCCTACTCTCGTAAAATCTGAACGCGTCTCTGTGCAACGAATTTAAATTCTGGATTCAAACAACTTGGGTATTAGTTAGGTTTATTATCGGTTAATAAGAGATAAATGCTATGAATGCTGTGGAAAACAGGAAATTGTATATACGCCAGTTTCAATATAAACATGATTCAACAGATACGAAAGCACTGTTAACTCTGTAGGAATAGCTGTGGTACCACAGGAAACAGGAATAAATGGTTAAACTGAGGGGGCGAAAGCGGCAAATGGTCGTAACTTATGAATTTTTCATTACATCATCCAACTCACGGATTAGACTTGCCTAATGTTCCACACCATAAGTCCACCTGTTTCTTAGTCGTCGCGTGCTACTTCTTCCCACTGGCTACCACGCGAGATCTAATTGTGGCAAACGATGTTCGTTCACTGGTGAGTGTCTGTAATTACATTGTCTACAAAAATGTTTTTATTTCCGGAAGCGATTGTTTTTTTTTCGAATTGTTTTGAGCCAGACAAATTCCGAACGTCTGTAAAATGTAACAAAACTTGTCGGTTGGCTTTTTCTGATTCAATTTTTAAGCAAATTTAGATTTTTGCGTGCCTGCTCTGAGTCGACCAGAATTCGTTTAATGTTTCGCACGTTCTTACACTGTTGCGTAATACGCAACCATGGTGATTACCGCTGTCGCGTGTAACTTTGCATCCGAGACAGAGTTTTGGATGAAAATATGGGAACACAGCGATATATGCATGCTTGAACGTAAAAGTCGTTGCTAGCAAAGCCTGCAGGTTGCGCTCTTGTACTTGACCCGCGCGGCGCCTGTGCAGTGTCCTCAATACGTTGTCAGTCGGGATCAGGACAGTCTTCTGTGTAGTTGTGACTGCATTACGTGAATTGGAATCTGGGCAAATAGTTGGTGCTCGTATGGTGGGTGCTTCTGTAACAAAGGCAGCTGAAGTGTTACGTGTTTCAAGAAGCACCGCATTGAAGACTTATACCACATGCAGGGTGATCGGAAAAAATCATCCGGTAAGTCACAGCAAGGACGAAAGTGTGCGTTGAGTGATCGTGACGGACGAATAATAAAGGACATGAGCTGTAAGTCACTGCAAAACTGAATGTCGCGAATCCTGTCAGCACCAAAACAACACGATCGGAGCACTATAAGCAATGAACTGCAGGGCGAACATTAGTGATGCAAATATCCCTAACAGGAAAACGCGGTGCCGAAGCCATAAAATCTGGACTCTGGAAGAATATTTGGTCAGACGAGCCGTGTTACAGGTTCTAACTTATGGGCAGAATTAACGTCACGTGAATGGAACATGGCGGGGGTTCGGTGATGAGTTATGCAGCTATATCGTGTTTTTCTGTGGGATCCGTGGCTACTGGGCAATTCCGCATCACTGCCAGGGATTATGTGCCTGTCTTGGCTGATCAGGCCCCTACCAAGGTACAGTGTTTGTTTCCCAATGGTGATGCTGTGTTCCAAGACGACAGGGCCGCTGTTAACATTGTTCGCATCGCCTAGGACTAGTTTCATGAGCGGGAAGATGAAATGTCGCACCTTTCCTGGCCACCACAGTTACCAGATTTCAGTTTCATTGAGCGTTTGTGGTCTGCTATGGAGAGAGAGAGAGAGAGAGAGAGAGAGAGAGAGAGAGAGAGAGAGAGGGGGGGGGTGGAGGAGGGTAATCTCTATCCACTTAAGTCGTAGTTTGCTAAATTTGCACTATTCTGCTGGTAGAGTGCCAAAAGACTACTTCGAAAACCATACATGATCTGTATTTATCCATTCAGAGACGATTGCAAGCTATTTTGACAAAAAAAGGCTTTCTTACGCCGTATTGGGCATGGTAATGTGTGTTTGGTGTTTCCCTATTTTGTCCAACTCCTGTATTTGTGTGTGGACTTACTTGAATATCAAATTATCTAAACCTACATTTCCTCTTGTCTTTGAAGTTAGGCACGCGGCTGTTGATGTCCAGTATTTAGCAGTTATGATTTACGGTAAAGTTACTGATCAAGTCGGCAAATTACTGGCTGCCTGTAGCCATGGACTGTGGGTGTGAGATAACGACGGGCAAGGCCACACCCCTTAGTAAGAAATAAAAGTAGAGGCCGATAGTTGCTACTTATATTGTGTTGATTTGGTCTAATGAGAAGTTTCATTCGCTTAGGTGAAAAAGGATACTTTTTAGCTAACTTTTCGCGCCCAAATTTAACAGGTGCTATATCTGCCAACAGCACCGTTTATTGCGTCTTACGGTCAGCTTTTCATTAATTTATTAGACTCTCGACTATGAGTTAGTTTTCACTTGAGGGATCAGTGGTCAGACTAAAGTTCCACAGGTCTTGGGTTCTATGCTCGTTCAGTCCTAGAATTTTTGTCTGCCCTTCTGTTGTTAATGTGAAAAATGTCAAGTTGCACCGTTGTTCGGAACGAATGGTAAACTAGATGTCGCCCTGTCACTGCCTAAGTATGTCAGAACGAAGGTCGGAGGAAGGCCCGTGCACATCACCTCCAGTATGACATAACTTAGCAAAAAACTTTGGTGTCCAAACTAACTTTGGGTCTGATAGCTTTCCTTTACTTAGCTGACCTACGGTTTATCACGCAGTCTTCAAACGTGCCGTATGATAGGTGTACTGCAGATTTCTAACCAGATTCCCAACCCGTCCCCCCTTGCCAGTCAGCATAGAGAGTAATTATCCATATAGGTTTGTTAATGCCTATCACCTACTCCTATTCTAAATAAAGATGGAGCTTCAAAGAACCAGCTGGTCTGAATTTTCCAAACAAACAGATGCCAACGTAAGATGGATAAAACGCACCTTCAACTATAACACTCATTCATGCAATGAAAAGCGCAGAAAAACGATGCATACCAAGAGGTTATAGGAAAAATACATTCCTGCTTGGAATCAACACAGCGAAAGGCTTCTCAAGGAATTTGAAAACAGTGGTGATTCTGATAGTACCTCCGACCTTCCCGTCACTAAATGAGAGCAAACACATTGAAAGAAAACGTAGCTTCCTTCGACGTTATTCACACCAGCAGGAAGGCCTGGTCTTCAATCGGTAAACTGGATACAGCAAATACAATCACCGGACAGAAATGTAACATACTTACAATGAGGGAAAAAATCGCAATACCAGAAAATAGTAATTACATTTCGGGAATACGTGTGTCTAGGTAACATGCGTAAGGGATTAAGGATCACAGGTTAATGTAAGTGCGAGATAAGCGATTGCAACTGTGAAATCCTGGAACATCAATAAATAGTGTAACCACCAGAATGTTGAATGCAAGCATGCAAACGTGCATGCATTGTGTTGTACAGGTGCCGCATATCAGTTTGTGGGATGGAGTTCCATGCCTCTCGCACTTGGTCGGTCAGTACATGGGCGCTCAATGCTGGTTGTGGGGTGACACTATAGTTGTCGCCCGATGATGTCCCATATGTGCTAAATTAAAAACACATCTGGTAAACGAGCAGGCCAAGGCGATATCTCGACAAACTGTAAAAAAGTTCGGTTACAACAGCGGTATGTGGGCGAGCATTATACTGTTAGAAAACACCCTCTGGAATCAGAATGAGATTTTCACTCTGCAGCGGAGTGTGCGCTGATATGAAACTTCCTGGCAGATTAAAACTGTGTGCCCGACCGAGACTCGAACTCGGGACCTTTGCCACACCTGGAAACATCCCCCAGGCTGTGGCTAAGCCATGTCTCCGCAATATCCTTTCTTTCAGGAGTGCTAGTTCTGCATGGTTCGCAGGAGAGCTTCTGTAAAGTTTGGAAGGTAGGAGACGAGGTACTGGCAGAAGTAAAGCTGTGAGTACCGGGCGTGAGTCGTGCTTCGGTAGCTCAGTTGGTAGAGCACTTGCCCGCGAAAGGCAAAGGTCCCGAGTTCGAGTCTCGGTCGGGCACACAGTTTTAATCTGCCAGGAAGTTTCACCCTCTGGAATGTTGGTCACGAATGGCAGCACAACATGTAGAATACATGTCTGCAGTCAGGGTGCATGGGATAACCACGACAGTTCTGCTGTCATACGAAATCACACCGCTGACCATAAATCCAGATGTAGGTCTAGGCCAACACACAGCCATACGTGGTACCGAGGCAGTATCAGCTTTCAGCAGGAAACACAAAGAACCCACCATCGTGTATTAACGAAATTCGGTAAATGCCAAGGAATCAGAGGCTGTTGCACACCTCAGCAAAAGATCTGGCACAGAACCAGAGAATTCTGGTCCTATGTAAAATCGCTAAACGGATCTAAGACTTCCATCCATTCCCTTTTTGACCAGTGCGAGGCTACAATTGAAGATAGCAAAACGAAAGCGGAACTTTTAAATTCCACGTTCAACAAATCGTTCACGCAGTAGAATTGTGCAACTATTCATTTGAACGTCGGATAGACTCCCGTATGGATGATGTGGTAATAAGCGTCCATGACGTAGAGAACAACTGAAAGATTCGAAAGCAAATAATTCACCAGTTCCGGATGGAATCACAATTCGGTTTTGCTACGAGTACTCTTCGGCATTGGTCCCTTAACTAACTTGAGTGTATCACGCATCTGTCTCCCAGCACAAAGTCCCAAGCGACTGGGAAAAAGCGCAAGCGATTTACACTTCTGGCGATTAAAATTGCTACATCACGAAGATGACGTGCTACAGATGCGAAATTTAAGCGACAGGAAGAAGATGCTGTGATAGGCAAATGATGAGCTTTTCAGAGCATTCACACAAGGTTGGCACCGGTGGAGACACGTACAACGTGCTGACATGAGGAAAGTTTCCAATCGATTTCTCATACACAGACAGCAGTTGACCGTCGTTGCCTGGTGAAACGTTGTTGTGATGCCTCGCGTAAGGAGGAGAAATGCATACCATCACGTTTCAGCTTTGATGGTCGGATTGTAGCCTATCGCGATTGCGGTTTATCGTATCGCGACATTGCTATTCGCGTTGTTCGAATTCCAATAGCTGTTAACAGAATATGGAATCGGTGGGTTCAGGAGGGAAATACGGAACGCCGTGCTGGATCCCAACGGCCTCGTATCAGTAGCAGTCGAGATGACGGGCATCTTATCCGCATGGCTGTAACGGATCGTGCAGCCACGTCTCGATCCCTGAGTCAACAGGTGGGGACGTTTGCAAGACAACCACCATCTGCACCAACAGTTCGACGGCATTTGCAGCAGCATGGACTATCAGCTCGGAGACCATGGCTGCGGTTACCCTTGACGCTGCATCATAGACAGGAGAGCCTGCGATGGTGTACTCGACGATGAATCTGGGTGCACGAATGGCAAAACGCCATTTTTTCGGATGAATCCAGGTTCTGTTTACAGCATCATGTTGATCGCATCCGTGTTTGGCGACATTGCGGCGAACGAACATAGGAAGCGTGTATTCGTCATCGCCATACTGACGTATCACCCGGCGTGATGGTATGGGTTGCCATTGGTTACACATCTCGGTCACCTCTTGTTCGCATTGACGGCACTTTGAACAGTGTACGTTACATTTCAGATGTGTTACGACCCGTGGCTCTACCCTTCATTCGATCCCTGCGTAACCCTACATTACAGCAGGATAATGCACGAACGCATGTTGCAGGTCCTGTACGGGCCTTTCTGGATACAGAAAATGTTTGACTGCTGCCCTGGCCAGCACATTCTCCAGATCTCTCACCAATTGAAAACGTCTGGTCAATGGCGGCCGAGCAACTGGGTCGTCACAATACGCCAGTCACTACTCTTGATGAACTGTGGTATCGTGTTGAAGCTGCATGGGCAGCTGTACCTGTACACGCCATCGAAGCTCTGTTTGACTCAATGCCCAGGCGTATCAAGGCCGTTATTACGGCCAGAGGTGGTTGTTATGGGTACTGATTTCTCAGGATCTATGCACCCAAATTGCGTGAAAATGTAATCACATGTTCTAGTATAATGTGTCAAATGAATACCCGTTTATCATCTGCATTTCTTCTTGGTGTAGCAATTTTAATGGCCAGTAGTGTAAGTATATAAGAAAGGTGACAGAACGGACTCGCAAAATTACAGACCAATATCCCTAACTTAGGTTTGCTGCAGAATCCTTGAACATATTCTCAATTCGAATGCAATAAACTTTCTTAAGACTGAGAAGCTTATGATCACAAATAAGCATCGTTTTAGAAAACATTGCTCGTGCGAAATTCAGCTTACCCTTTTCTCACATGATACACTGAAAACTGTGGATGAAGGGCAACAGGCGGATTCCCTATTTCTAGATTTCCAGAAAACTTTTGACACGGTGCCGCACTGCAGGTTATTAACGGAAGTACGAGCGTATGGAATAGATTGACAGGTATTTGAGTGGCTCGAAGACTTCTTGAGGTACAGACTCCAGTATGTTGTCGCCGACAGCGAGTGTTCGTCAGAGAGAGGGTATCGTCAAGTGTGTCCCCAGGGACCGCTGTTGTTATTTATATACATAAATGATTTGGCGGGCATGAATATACCGTTGTTTGCTGGTTATGCTTTGGTGTACGGGAAGGAGTCGTCGTGAAGTGACTGTCGGAGGACACATGATGACAGACAAAATTTCTAGTAGGTGTGATGGGTGACAGCTAGCTCTAAATGTGGAAAATGTAAGCTAACGCGGATGAGTAATGTTCGGATACAGCATTAGTAGCGTCCTGCTTGACAGTCGCGTCGTTTAAATGGTTCAAATGGATCGAAGCAGTACGGGACTTAACATCTGACGTTATCAGTCCCCTAGAACTTACAACTAATTAAACCTAACTAACCTGAGGTCATCACACACATCCATGCCCGAGGCAGGATTCGAACCTGCGACCGTAGCAGCAGCTCGGTTCCGGACTGAAGCGCCTAGAACCGCTCGGCCACTGCGGCCAGCCGTCGCTTAAATATCTGGACGTCACATTGCAAAGTGATATGAAATAGGACGAACATCTGAAGACTGTGGTAGGGAAGGCGAATTGTCTCGTTCTGTTTATTGGTAGAATTTTAGGAAGGTGTGGTTCACCTGTAAAAGAGACAGCACACACAACGCTGATGTGATCTATTCTCGATCACTGCTCAGGTCTTTGGGATCCGTATCAGGTCGAATTAAAAGAAGACCTCGAAACAATTCAGAGCCGCGCTGCTAGATTTGCTACCGGTAAGTTTGAACAACACGTGTTTCGGAGATGCTTCGGAAATTCAAATGGGAATACCAGGAGGGAAGGCGACATTCTTTTCGAGAAACACTTCTGAGAAAATTTAAAGGCTCGGCATCGGAAGTTGACTGCCGAACGATTCTACTGCCGCCAACACTCATTGCGCGCAAGGACCACGAAAATAAGATCGAGAAATTTGGGCTTATACGGAGGCGTATAGATAGTCGTTTTTGCCTCACTCTATTTGCGAGTGGAACAGGAAAGGAAAAGACCAGTAGTGGTACAGGGTACCCCCCGCAAAGTCCCGCAAGGTCTTTTGCGCACTATCTGTGTAGACTTGACACCACTTAAGTCGCAGATGACTGTGATATGAGGCCAGTGTAATGAAAGCTACAGGGCTTCTAGCTCGGAGCTGTCCTCGAAGTACCCGATTTGTAACAGCTGGTTGTGGCACTGTGGTGCCAGCTGCTGCTCAAATTTGTGTTACGGATGCAGTACGGCGCACCAGTCATACGCCGCACACGATGGTCTTCCCACTCTGTAGTGTCACGTGGCCGTCCGGAGTCCGGTCTCGTCGCGATCGTACATCCTTGTCTCACACTGCTGCCAGCAAAATCGTGTACAGTGGGTACATTCCTGCCAAGTCGTTCCACAATATCGCAGAAGGAACACTCAGCTTCTCGTAGCTCTATTAGACGACCTCATTCAAACTCGGCGATAATGGCGTCTTTTTCACCTTAAAGACACTCTTGATCAGAGTCAACTCACCACGTCCAATCTCAAAGGTAACCAACGTTCATGACCGTTACAGTGCGTGGTTAAATTAAACCTGATTTGCCTCCTCATATTTGCACTACTAGTGCAACTCTTTGGGGACTACTGCGAAATTTGTGTAGACATCATCTTTCATATGTAGAAAAACACCTACCAACTGTCGTTCATCACGCAAAACTTCTCTTGGTGTGGCACTGTTTTTTCCCGCCAGTGTAGATGTGACCAATTACTTGTTCTCCACCTCCAAGTAATCAAAGACGAACTTAGCGACAGTACCGTAAAACAAGAAAGACTGCGAAGACCGTGACACTGACCCGCACCAACGAGCAGTAAACGGAAAAGCCGCGAAAAAAATGAGAGCCTTGAAAACGTCATAAAGGGAAGATGACAAAATTGGATGATACCAAGACAAGCGATATGTAAAGCAGTAAAATAACTGCCTAATTGTGAATACGCGTGATCTTAATACACTGCACCAGAACAAACCACAGACGCGTAAAATATTGATATTAGGTGACAGTGGAGAAGTGAGAAGGTAGAATTTCAGCCCCATGGATTAGGGCACAGTTCTTTTGACAGAAGACAATTGCAAGACGTGAAAGTGTTCATACAATCTTCGCTCGTAATACGTCCTTGTATCGCTAGAATTAGAGCAACGAATTCTAATGCATCACATAGCGACCTTAAAAATGCGTGTGGATTAGCAAGTACGAATTAAAATTTTGACAGAGTATTATATTTAAACCTAACTAATTACATGATGAAGGATGATTAGAGACCAAATACCATCTTTGGTCTACGCTTCATGGTCTCGGCTTCATCTGCGACACAAGTTATCGGTAGCGATGAGAAATATAGCCACCTCGACGCGGAATTCAGTTCGTACTGCCTCCGCCAGGCTGCTGTTCGTTGAAGATCTGTTCAGTGCTGAACTCTGTCGTGACATATCTTTACTGTTGTAACAGTCATCATCATTGTGGTGAAAACTCGCTTGCCTAAGAGTCTAAGTGCACGCTTGTGTAGTAGCGCTCGACTCTGAGGCATCCCGTTCAAATTCAGGTTTGAAAGAAACCTTAATCGGTAGTTTTTTGCTATTCGCAAAAAATGGCGTCAACAATGAAATCGTATGCCGCCATTGTCAAGAAAGTTACGCTTGAAGCAGCACACTTGTGGTATTAGATACCTAACGAAAGCGTGCCAGGAGCGCTTGAGATATAGAATGAGAATGCATGTTTTCTTCTAAATTAGCTAACAAATCATCGTACAGCGTACTTGCCTCAAAACAGTGGTGAACGTCAATCGCAGCGGTACTAACGGTTAGTGTTCACGTTAGACTGGTTTGTTGCGTGGCATGGAAAGAAATTTCTACTGCTTCTGCAGCCGTATAAATTTTTTATTATTATGGAATAAATGTCTTTCTGAGGATGGAACAAAACCTCAGAGCTGTTGCACATTTCGTTTCTCAAACTCGTCGCTTCTAATCTTCGTTGGGACTCCGTTGGTTTGTTTTCAATCCGTTGCGTGAGAACAGCTGCGAAGTATTCGTTCCCATCGTGAACCCACAAGTTCCATCCAAACCTCGATAAAAGATGTGGTACCTAATAAGAACAAGGTTTCCGATGCACTGGTCGAGACACTGGACTTGCATTCGGAAGGAGCCGGATACAAATTCGAAATAGCCGTCCTGATCGAAGTTTCCCATAACTTTCCTAAATCATGAGTTTCCGGCCGACCTTTGTGCATTTGAGTTAATGCTTCGTCTGAAATAACGTCAACAAGATACCGAATTCTTACCTTCCTTCATTTATGCAGGAACATTTCATCCAGTGAACTACGGTAGTACTGCCTGTCCACGGGAGCGTTCTCGAGTCCCGTAGAATATTCGGTGTCGTCATGACAGAACAATGTGGACAGCCTTTTCCAACTGTAGGGGCATTTCTTCGAAAACATTGTAGCTTTCAGCTGCAAAAGTAATGGAAAAAAGAGCTCCCTCTGGCCTAATGATTAATGCCTTTTCCATTATACTACCCAAAGGCCTTCGGAAAGGTGCTTCGTAGGCTATATATTGTGCTGCGCCGCCTTTCCTCTGGTTTCTGTTATTTAAATCCGAACATATTCTGTTTGGTAACTGTGATCTTCTCATTATGGGTGGTATGTGTTCAGAAGAGAGGAACGCCAACAGTAGAAGATCGCGGCACCGCCTCTTACACAGCGCGCGTTCTACCATTGTTTCCAAATTGCAGTGGTTTTAAATGTTCAATGAATATCATTCAGAACGGAACTGGTGTTTGAATTCCTACTATATTCCGTCATCTTTTATACTCTTAAACTTTCCTAAAGTATGTAATTTACAGTGTACACGAGCTGGCGGAAGCTCACAAGTGCTGACACGACAGATGAGTAACAGTTCTCCAGGCTAGCAGCACTGGTCTCCATTGTCTCAGCATTTCCTCTGTACCTTACCCGGATGTGCTTTCGTGGAGAGCTCACTAACGGTGACAGTTGTCAGACACCCGTAAGCCAGAACTCACGATCGGATATGTTTAATGTTGTTGTATCGAAACAAGAACACACATGAAAGGCAGACAGGAACATGAAACGACCCAGTAGCTGTAGCAGAAGCCGTATTTAACAGAAAAAGATACATGTAAGAATGAAGTAACACAGAAACAAATATTCTTACATATGCTGAGGTGACAAATCGTGAGATACCTTCTAATATCGTCTTGGTCCCCCTTGGACCCGACGTTGTCCGGCAACTTGACGTGGCATGGACTCCGCAAGTCGTTGCCAGTCCCCTACAGAAATACTGAGCCATGTTGGCTCTTTAGCCGTCCATAGTTGCGACTCGAATACTCTGTTTAACATTCTGAGTGTGTCACGGGTAAAATATAGGGAGCGAATAGCTATTTACAACTTGTAAAGATACCAGGTGGCAATTAAGAGCCGAGGGGGCATGAAAGGAAAACAGTGCTTGAGAATGTAGTGAGACAGAGTTGTAGTCTGTCCCCGATGTTATTAGGTCTGTACCTTGAGCAAGCAGTAAAGGAAACAAAAGAAAAACTTGGAGTAGGAATTAAAATCGACGGAGAAGAAATAAAAACTTCGTGTTTGTTAGTGACATTGTACTACTGTCAGACAGCAAAGGATGTGGAAGAGCAATTGAACGGAATGCACAGGGTCTTGAACGGAAGATATGAGATGAACAGCAACAAAAGCTAAACAAGGATAATGCAATGTAGTTGAATTAGATCAGGTGATGCTGAGAGAATTAATTAGGAAGTAAGCTGTTTGGGCAGGAAAATTACTGATGGCCGAAGTAGAGGATATAAAATGTAGACTGGCAATGGCAAGGAAAGCGTTTCTGAAGAAGAGTAATGTTACCATCAAGTAGAGATTTGTCAGGAAGTCTTCTCGGAAAGTACTTGTATGAAATGTAGCCCTGTAAAGAAGTGAAACATGGACAATAAGCAGTTTAGACAAGAAGAGAATAGCTTTTGAAGTGTGGTGTTACAGAAGAATGCTGAAGGTGAGATGGGTAGATCAGGTAACTGAGGAGATAGAATTGGGAGAAGAGTAATTTGTGGCACAACCTGACTGTAAGAAGGGATAGATTGGTGGGACATATTGTGACAAGGGAAACACCCCTTCGCACCCCTCTCAGATTCAGTGATAAAATGGCCTTGTGGAGAGCACGTCAAAAACTTGAACACAGAAAAAGCATGAAAACGGGAAGAAGGTGTACCAAACTGTGTTAAAAAAAAAAAAAGCAAAATCCAAACAGTTAACGGTCCAAGCTCACGATGTGCAGCAAGGAGAGGAACACAGTACACAGATTCAGAAGGATGTTGGTTGCAGAAGTTACTCGGAGATGAAGAGGCTTGCGCAGGGTAGAGTAGCTGGGAGAGATGCATGAAACCAGTTTTCGTACTTACGACAAGAGTAACAACAATTACATGTGTGTTGCTGGTGCAAGATTTTTGTGCATGAACTGACTTCTCGATTATGCCCCATAAATGTTAGAGGGGATTTGTGTCGGGCGATCTAGATGGTCGGATCATTCGCTCGATTGTCCAGAATGTTTAGACATGGCGCACTGTCGTTCATAAAACTTCCATCGACACAATTTCCAGGCAATGATCGCTTCAATTGGGACACAGTCCGTCAGCTCTTACCAACTGATATCGGGCCTCATCTGACCAGACCACGGCTTTCCAGTTGTCTAGAGTCCAACAGATGTGGTCACGAGCCCAGGAGAGGCGCTGCAGGCCATGTCGTGCTGTTAGCAAAGGCACTTGCGTCGGTCGTCTGCTGCCGCAGCTCATTAACGCCGCATTTCGCCGCACTGTCCTAACGGATACGTTCGTCGTACGTCTCATATTGAATTCTGTGGTTATTTCAGGGAGAGTTGCTTGTCTGTTAGCACCGAGAACTCTACGCAAACGCCGCTGCTCTCGGTCGTTAAATGAAGGCCGTCGGCCACTCCGTTGCGGGGGCAGATCCAGATAATTTATAAAGCATATTGTTGTCATTGAAGCCAGCAGTGTGCTCTACTCATAAAATTAAGACAAAGTGGCGGGTGAAATATTCGGTACTTTCAGTAATAAGAGTGCCGTCAGAAAAGTTCTGGGCCTCGCCCAGAGTGTGCAGCACTGAAGTCATTTACTACACTTACGTTGGTACATGCATTAGTAGACGACACGTAATACTCAGTCTTTCCAGGCAGCACAGCTAACTGTAGGCAGACGTTGGAAGCAGTTGTGGTGCTGAAAATAGAACAAAATATCGTGCAGTGATTAAATTCTTCGTAAAAGATGTTCTAATACCGACCGAAATTCATTCGCGGATTGTAAATGTGTATGGTGACGGTCAAATTTCTTCCGTGAAGAAATGAGCAATAGAGTTTAAACATGGCCGTGAAAGCGTCCAAAATGATCCACGCGCGATTTACTTACGAAAAGTGCAAGCACGCCGGGAATCAACAAGGGGCACGATATTATTTAGAAAGATCTGGTTATAAAAGTGCGTGAAATTGCGAATGGTCTAGAGATATCAAAGGAATGTGTTGGTCACATCTTGCACCAAGAATTGAACATGAGAAAGCTTTGCGGAAGATGTGTGCAGCATATGCTTACTGCTGATAACAAACGCATTCGGACGACACATTTCGAACAGCGTTTCGTGCGTTTTTTTTTTTTAAGTTACTTTTTGGGTTGCTACGTGACAATGCATGAAATACTCACCGCTACACATCTGAATCCAAACACCAGTCTAGGCAATAGACAGAAGCCAGTTCTTCAGCTCCAAAGAAGGCAAGAACGGTGCCGTCGGCAGGAAAGAAAATAGCATCGGTGTTTTGGAATCGAAAGGAATTTTGAAAATCAGCCAACCAGTTGCAAATAAAGGTTAATTAGTCCTTGACGTAGGTTTCGATACTAGTAAAAATATCTCCCTCAGAAACGGAGGACCTTGAAGATATTTTTACAAATATCGAAACCTAGGTCAAGGGCTAATAAACCTTCATTTGCAACTGGTTGGGTGATTTTTCAACCTTTTAAGATTTTGAAAGGAATTTCGTTGAACCATCTTGAAAAAGGTAAAACCGCAACTTGAATACTAATCTCAGCTTCTAACGAAACTGGACGCAGGCTCTTGTGAGAAGACACGGCTTAAAAACGGAAGAAATAGCCTTCCATCAAGACAATAAACTGGCCCACTGAAGTGTCGTTGCAAAGGGGGGAAATAGAGGGACATGCACTGTAAAGCGCAGGAACATCCATCCTGTTCCCCAGATTTGGCTCCAGCGCTTTTCGTCTAATAAAGAAGTCATAGTGACTGTGGATGGGTACTTCGCAGCTCTCCCAGAGGAGCGACACAGGTAGGGAATAATTGCATTGCTACGCCGCTAGATGAAGTATATTGACATTAGAGGAGATTATGTTGCAATATAAAACTTCTTTCAAAGTATTTTCGTTTTCACTACCAGGCCGAGAACTTTTGAGACCGCCCTCGTAAGTGCAAGATAATACGAAAGATCAGTACAATATTCCTTATTGAGAATAGAGATGACACCCGCCAAAATTTTGGAACTACACCAGCATTTCTGTCAACTGCTTAGATACGCCCTCAGTTACTTAATATTGTTGGCTACTACTGATAAGAATGTCGACCGTGACTGTACTTCAAATACTGGAAGGATATTAGTTACCTAGTTGTAAGAATATAAACTAAATTTGAAAATAAGTTTTTTTACTTACTGGACGTTCGAAACCTTAGTTGCCAGACGACCAAAACAAGCACGACACACAGAATCTGATGTAAACACCTTCTGTCGATGACGATCGGCCGATAAATTTGTATCTTGTTACAAGTTTTGTTATCTACTGATCTTACGTAACATTTTCGTAACAAAACGGTATTGTGTTCGGCACAGAAAAATATCCTTCATGCACGCCTAGCTTTAGGCCTTGTTTTGCTACTGCTCTCTTAGTAAGGCGGAATATGGTCGGTACTTGAGACGTTCATGCACGAATTAACGAATTAGAGTAACAATCAGAAAAATATCGTATACGGTAATTAATAGCTTCTGTTGGGCTTAATTTTTCGACATTTATGAAGTCATATTTAATAATCAATAAAAAGTGGGTGCGTAGTCGCATACGACTCAGTGAGCCAACTATCGGTTTCTGAACTTTGCCACCGAGCGAGGTGGCGCAGTGGTTAGCACACTGGACTCGCATTCGGGAGGACGACGGTTCAATCCCGTCTCCGGCCATCCTGATTTAGGTTTTCCGTGATTTCCCTAAATCGCTTCAGGCAAATGCCGGGATGGTTCGTTTGAAAGGGCACGGCCGATTTCCTTCCCCATCCTTCCCTCACCCGAGCTTGCGCTCCGTCTCTAATGACCTCGTTGTCGACGGGACGTTAAACACTAATCTCCTCCTCCTCCTCCTCCTCCTCCTCCTCCTCCTCTGAGCTTTGCCTCAGAGTTAGCTGCATGGTGCTGGCGTCGAATTCCAGAAACCATGTAGTAAAGAAGATAGCCCAAGTAGGTGTCGGATAATTTAATCAACAGGGACATAGGCAAGCGAGATCTGCTGTAAACACACCCGAGGCAGTTTCGGAAGCTGTTTAATGATAGAGAGCAAAAATACCGTCCACACGAAAATCTGGATATCACTGAAGAAACGTAGAGCACGGCCGTATCCCAACTAAGTACTTCGTGTTGGTGTTCATTACTCAGAATTTGACACATGTTCAACGACACGGAAAAATTCCAAATGATTTCTGCGGTCAACTTAAGCCTTCCAGAAATGTTGTTTGTTCATATTCGGAAAATATTTTGTTTCCATCGTAGTCTGAAATCGTCATTTCCTCACTATACACACATCACCAAAAGTTGGGCATCACCCCGGTTCCCTGAACTCCTGAAGACAGGCGTTGACAGTGGATAGTGTATCAGACACACAATCGCTTCAGCTGTTCAGAGATGTCACTATATCCGCCCAAAGGTCGCAATAGCCATGCATGAGCAGCGCCTATTAGACAGAGGGGGTCCGACAGCCGATCAATTCTGGTCATTCCACCAGGAAGGAGGTAAACGGCTCGTGTTGTCCGTAGTTCAACCGTGCGTGGACGGTCAGTACCGCGGTTCCATGGCGTCCGCATTATTTTGTGCGAGAAAGGGCTCTCAACAAGGGAAGTGTCCAGACGTCTCGGAGTGAACCAAAGCGATGTTGTTCGGTCATGGAAGGGATACAGAGAGACAGGAACTGTCGATGACACGCCTCGCTCAGGGCGACCAAGCACTACTACTGCAGTGGATGACCGCTACCTACGGATTATGTCTCGGAGGAACACTGACAGCAACGCCACCATGTTGAATAATGCTTTTCGTGCAGTCACAGAACGTAGTGTTAAGACTCAAACTGTGCGCAATAGGATGCATGATGCGCAGCTTCACTGGCGAGGTCCATCTTTGCAACCACGACCCCATGCAGCGCGGTACAGATGGGTCCAACAACATGCCGAATGGACCGCTCAAGATTGGCATAACGTTGTCTTCACCGATGAGTGTCGCATATTCCTTCAACCAGGCAATCGTCGGAGACGTGTTTGGAGGGAAGCCGGTCAGGCTGAACGCCGTAGACACACTGTCCAGCGAGTGCAGCAAGGTGGAGGTTCCCTGCTGTACGCAGCTGCCGACGTACGCCGCTAGTGGTCATGGAAGGGGCCGTAACGGCTGTACGATACGAGAATACCATCCTCCGACAGATAGGGCAACCATATCGGCAGCATATTGGTGAGGCATTCGTCTCCATGGACGACAATTCACGCCCCCATCGTGCACATCGTGCAAATGACTTTCTTCAGGGTAAGGACATCGCTCGACTAGAGTACCAGCATGTTCTCCAGACATGAACCCAATCGAACATGCCTGGGATATATTGAAAAGGGCTGTTTATGGTCGACGTGACCCACCAACCACTTAGAGGGATATACGCCGAATCGCCATTGAGGAGTGGGTCTATCTGCACCAACAGTGCCTTGATGAACTTGTGGATAGTATGCCACAACGAATACAGGCATGCATCAAGGCAAGAGGAGGTGGTACTGGCTATTAGAGGTACAGCAATCTGGACCACCGCCTCTGAAGGTCTCGCTGTATAGTGGTACAACATGCAATGTGTGGTTTTCATGAGCAATAAAAAGTGCGGAAATGATATTTAGGTTGATCTCTATTGAAATTTTCTGTACAGGTTCCGGAACTCTCGGAACCGAGGTGATGCAAAACTTTTTTTGATGTGTGTAGATGGAATTTTGGAAGTATGTGAAGAGAGAATAGTCAGATGTCAAATCTGTGAGACTATGTTAGGCAGTTTGTAGCTTGTATAGCACATGGACTATTTTGTCAGCGGATGTATTGTCTGGATAAGAGAATCTTTTTGATCGTCATGTGTGGAGAGTCTGAAAACAATCGCTTAAGGTATCATAGTGTCACGGTGATAATTTGTTTCCCGTCCTGGGTAATATGAAAATACGTCATCCGAATCAGCGAAACCATTAAATATTTCTCGCATTACACACTACTACAGTAAGCATTACTTCTGTTTAAATAATTTGATATAGCATTCAGCAATCATTTTTCTTTATTTTTTGGACTACTATAAAATTTTAAAGCTTTTTGAGAAACGGAAGCAACACGAATTCAATGATTTTCCAATAAGTTGAAAGTTAAATGTAGTAACAAATCAGATTGTAAAACGTGCTAGGATTAATGAAAACTACAGTGCAAAAATTCAGCAATGGCACATTGCCTGGTACTAGCCTCTGCACATGTTGTGATTGAACAGTCCACTGTCATTTGAGTGCAGATATCGTAGTCGTCGCAAAACCCGTATCACTAGCACATTTTTCTAACAAAACGATATTGTGATCGGCCCCAAAAAATATCGTTCATGTACACCTAGACATAGGTCTTGTTTTGCTACTACTTTCTTAGTAAAACGGCGGTAAGTGCAGGTAACAGATTCAAAATCAGATGTATTTCCACGTATCATCGCACTTGAATCACACGTTATGGTAGAACGACGGTTAATGTGGGCGTTGCACTACAGAAATGCCGCTTAACAGCTTCTGTTAAACTACGCTACACACACACACACACACACACACACACACACACACACACACACAGTGCTGGTGTACTGTACAAAGAGCCATCATGGACAAAGGTGTCATTGACACTCTACTTCCTTCGCTTAGTTAGCCGTGATGGGATAGGTTAAAGTGACAAATTGTGTAATTTGCTAGTCCAGTAAAAATAGTCATCACACTTCAGTAACAAACTATGTTCTCATAAATGGGTGCTGTTCATCGTTAGAAGTATTAATATTCAAATGTTTCTCATTTTCTATTAGCAACAGAGGTAATCAGCGGAAACAGAAAGCTTTAGGTTTCTCCCCCTTAGCCCATACTGCTTGAATGTTTCCTTTGAAATTGCTAAAGATCGGTCTACAAAAAATGGTTCAAATGGCTTTGAGCACTATGGGACTTAACATCTGTGGTCATGAGTCCCCTAGAACTTAGAACCACTTAAACCTAACTAACCTAAGGACATCACACACATCCATGCCCGAGGCAGGATCCGAACCTGCGACCGTAGCAGTCACGCGGTTCCAGACTGAAGCGCCTAGAACCGCACGGCCACGATCGGTTTACAACTGAGAATCTTGGGCACAGAAGACTCCCGTTGCCCTTGACTCTTTAAGCTCATTGATCAAATAAGTTTTCAGAAGTGAAGCGTATTGTAGGTCTCATTCCTTTGCGTGTGGAATAAGTAACTCGTACCAGCAACTCATAAATTAGCCAGATAATAAAAAGCAGTAGGAAAAAAGTTTCCCACACAATTTTTCTTATGTAGTGAGGGCTATATATCTAAACTCATTCCGAACAGGCCTTTGAAAAGGTCCAACGGTACCGACTGGCCGCCGTGTCATCCTCAGCCCATAGGCGTCACTGGATGCTGATATGGAGGGGCATGTGATCAGCGCACCGCTCTCCCGGCCGTATGTCAGTTTACGAGACCGGAGCCGCTGCTTCTCAATCAAGTAGCTCTTCAGTTTGCCTCACAAGGGCTGAGTGCACCCCGCTTGCCAGCAGCGCTCGGCAGACCGGTTGGTCACCCATCCAAGTGCTAGCCCAGCCCGACAGCGCTTAACTTCGGTGATCTACGGAAACCGGTGTTATCACTGCGGCAAGGCCGTTGGCCAGAGCTAAATATCTACGGTTAATCATTTGAACAGTGATTCATCATTTGAACAGTGACTACAAATACGTAGCAGGAAAAAAAAATTAAGCTGCTGGAAAATGAAGGTTAAATGTCTTGAAGCAGTTATCCCAAACTAAGCTTTCTTCCCATAATATGACGGTTGTACACGTTGTACCATAGTCATGGAACCATGCAAACGTGGACAGATTAAGAGGGTCGTTCAATGAGTAATGCAACACTTTTTTTATTCTGAAAGCAGGTCGATTTTTATTAAAGATTATACGCCGCACTTCTGACTACAGACCTTATTTCTCAACATAACCTCCGTTCAAAGCGACGGCCTTATGCCACCTTATTTGCAGGGCCCATATGCGCACAGTGTTACCGCTTTAGCGGTCGACGTCGGAGCCAACGTCTTTTGCATCAGTAACATCTCCATAATCAGAGAACTGCTTCCCGCGAAGTGCATTCTTCATTGGGGCAAACAGATTGTAGTCGGAGGGTGCGAGGTCAGAGTTGCAGGGTGGACGAGGAAGAACAGTCCACTGAAATTATTTGAGCTCCTCTCTGGCGTGCAGACTAAGGTGAGTCCCTGAGTTGTCATGGAGAAGAGAAGGGAAACTTAGTTTGCATTTTTGTGGCAGCGAACACGCTGAAGTAGTTCCTTCAGTGTCCTAAAGGGAAGACAATACACGTTGGAGTTCATCATTTCACCACTAGGGAGGACAGCCAAACAGAAAAAGCCCTTCAGAGTCCTAGAAGACCGCCTGAAAGTAGGACTTCGAACTTTCTTCGAAGGAGAGATGGTGTGGCACAAATCCATGGATTACAGTTTTGTTTCAATTTCGAAGTGATAAAACCATGTTCCATCGCTTGTAACGATGTTAGACAAAAATTGTCACCATCAGTTTCGTAACGCGTAAGCGATTCCACACAGAAGGTCCCATTGCTTTTCTCTGTCTTCTGTTAGGCGACGAGAAACCCAACGGGCACACACTGCAGCGTGGTTCTTGTTCGTGATTCGTCGACCACCTCGAAACACGTTCCAACTCTGCAGGAATCGGCTGTGTGCGGCAGGCCGGCCGGCACGCGGAAAATCGGACAGGTTTGCGCGACCTTGATGCAATGATGAAAGACTCCTCTCCCAATGACTCGCTTTACTTTTGGTCACTGGCAGGTCTTCGTAGGCGTTCTACAGGCGCCTATATATGCGATGCTCTGGCTTTCCGTCAGACTCAATTACTGCTCTCTGCTCTGACGGCACGTCCGTTACAGCTGTCACTTTGAAGTCTGCGTACATCACTGTCGTCTATCGGAACTTCATAAAACTATAGAGGCTGGCGGGAATATTCCACGATGTCCTGTAAGAAATTCCGTATTATTTCATCCGAAATTGGCAGCAAAAATATTGCATTATTTACTGAAACCTCTTCGTATTTCGGAGATCATCTTTACGTCCTGTGGCGTTCTCTTGTTACAATAACGTTCTGCAATCGTGCGTAGATGCGTTCTTAGAGGAGGCTGGACATCATTTTCGGAAACAATGTTTTATCTAATTTTCATCAGTCGCCCTAATTAGGTAGACGTTTGTAATTCTGAAGTTCGGACCAGATGCCGTTCGATGTCACATAGACAGGCTCCGTGGTCGTGTTCGTGAAGGAAATTGACGACTATCGTTTACAACGCATTAAAGGAGCACGTATACGAAATTGCAATACTTCGAAAGAAACCTTATAAAATCCAAAGTTTTCAATGCAATGTAACTAAGTTTGGCACAGTCGTTAAGGAACGTTATATAGATACACATACGTTTTCATGACTATTGAAATTACATGGTTTAGTTGTAAATAACTCAGTTTTTTAAACAAGTAGAGTAAAAATGGTCCTTTATTGCAAAATCTGTCAAAATGGAATTACTGAATTTTTGTACAAAGCTTGATATACCGTTATTACAAATATCTGTGGAAGAGAATATTGATATCTTCTTGTTTAGATTTTTACAGATTTTCAAATTTTTGTGAAAAATATACCGTATCTTAGTGCTTTTAATAAATGCCTTACTAATGTAGTAAACAAAAATTCGTTTCGCAGAATGTATCACAGTGGTAATGACTAATTGCATGCCAAATTTCAGTGCTATAACGACAGTTGTTCGTGATGAAAAAGGTACATAGAGTTGCCAAAATGTAAGTTACGGAAGACCCGAATCAAAGACTCGAAAATGTTTTTATTAAGCCTTGGTTCACCTGGGTGAGGTAGTAAAAACGAGACGCAATCTCCTCTTCACACTAAAGCAGCCTTTTCTTTACTTGTCCTCTTGATTTTTCAGACTGATTGCAAATAATATTAGCCGCATCAATCCACCTGTTGCCGATTCCCTTAAATGTCGACAGTGTGAAAGCTCCTGGATTGGCAGGGTCCGTAGTCTACCAGGATTAGCAGAGTTAAAAACTAAAGAACCATGATATGCTATAACTTCATTAGCAGTTTTGGATACAAATGTTGTCTTGGGGCACGGTTTTCCTATTAAGGGAATTTAACTTTCATTAGGATTTTGAGTTTTTCCACGCACACACTTTCGTAGAAGTTCTGGATCTGCCAAACACAAAAATATTTCCCACACTGTGACTGCATAAAACTGGAAGAAAACACTGCAGGAATAATGAGGAAATACAAAAAAAAAGAGGCGTGTCCCTGTGCAAGCTTCAGTTGATTACTTTCATCTCGCTTAGGAGTGTAATTGGAACATTATATTCAGGAAATTAAATTCCAATACCATGTAGTAAATGAAGATAAAATAAATGTTTCACAATTTTGATCGCTTGACCTTACCATTTACGGTAATTACTTTTGAAATAAAGTTTACTTTCTTTTTCCATCTGTCTTGTTTTCGTTTGACTGTATCTTATACATAAACAGCAAGGGTTGAGACATACTTTCCTGTGTCACACCTAAAGTTTTTTACATCTGTCGCGTCTCCATCGAAGATAATTTGTTACTTCCTGTCTACCAAGAAATCATCAATCCACTGGGAGAAAGCTTGGCTATAGTTTCGCATATTCGTAGCGCATCTTCAAGCAAACCGTTACCGATGGCTTTTGAAAACATTTGTGGTATAGCGCTGGATCTGATTTTTTGCTGCGATCGCCGTGCCACCAGGAACGGCTGCTCCCCTCTCAAACCATGAATTTGTAAGTAAAGCTGTCGTCAACCAAAAGAGAGGATTTTCTTTTTTCCACGGCAGTGCTTAATTGGATATCTCCTATTGGTACTTCCTTCAGATTTTCAGATTAACAAATCAGTGCCAAAGGGGACATACGCGATAAGTGACTAAAAGGCTAAGATCGTCCGGATCTAATACCGGACCACTGAGCCCACGCGTCACAACCGTAACTCTGCGTGTAGTTGCAATCGGTAAACAGGATGACTGGCATGAGATGACCTTGGACTACCAGATTAACGTCGATGCAATGCTGACCGTTCGCGTCCAGTGTATTGTAGCTCTGAGTTCTCAACTGAGACCTCGCTGAAATTCAATTAATTGTACAAATTGTGCTCGTTGGTGCCATCCTCTCAATAGCACGTTTCTCACTTGGGCAATAAGAGGCTCTTCACGGATGACTCTCAGTAAAGTGTGCTTGCTATGAGCTCAGCGTTACAGTTCGCAGCGCAATGATTTCAGTCGTTGCTTTTTAAGAAGTCTCATTCACCGTCTCTCGGGGCATTTGTTTTTATTCCCTGCTAGCTTATTCCACACCATAAAAGTAATTAGCATACCGGAATCTTCCAAATCGAAATATCCGTTCAATAAATGGAATATCATACTGTGATAAGCGCCACTATTAAAGCCGAGTCATTTCGGAACTTATTTAACTGGAAACAGGGCACTCATTTTTACTTTTCGGCCTACGTATGGAAAAAGGTCTCGGAACATAGGTAAAGCGTTGAAATAACTGCCTCCGACACACATCGTAAGATGGCTAGCGAAGTGTAGATGGAGGTGGAATTATGCTGTAGCACACAATTATATCTAGTTAACTGGGTGTGTTTGTCTAAATATGATAGGGTGCGATACCACTCGGGACTCTTAAAAGATGAAAATGGACGGCAGGTGTGGCCGAGAGGTTCTAGGCGCTTCAGTCTGGAACCGCGCGACCACTGCGGTCGCAGGTTCGAGTCCTGCCTCGGGCATTGATTTGTGTGATGTCCTTATTTTAGTTCGGTTTAAGTAGTTCTAAGTTCTAGGGAACTGATAACCTTACATGTCAAGTCCCATAGTGCTCAGAGCCGTTTGAACCAAGATCAAAATGTACGCCGTGAGGTTGTTCAGCTTACACAGGGTGAACGTTAATAAAACCGACCAACTGCAGGGACGGAATCCTAAATGGAAATGTAGGAAAAAGGTTCCCGTGAACATGTCCAGATATGCGCCACGGTAGATGGCGCTGATGTGGTTTCTCTGACCACATGCCGTGTAGTTATTGTGTGTTGCATGCTGTGTGATTGACGCAGCGTGCTGTAAGTAGCAGAATGGTTCGGTATTGATATCGAGAACAAGCAGAGATGGTGTTAGAGTACAGCTAAGCAGATTGAAATGGTAGAGATGCAAAAGGGCTCTACCAGTACAAATATCCTCACGGACACCACACACATGAGACAACATTTTAAGCCCCATTTTGGACGTTTGTGCGATCATTGTTCCTTTCAGAGGGACCAACGTGCAGGGAGGCGGCGGACTCTGTGTACACCAGATTTGGAGGACTGGGTTCTTAAAGATATTAAGACCAGCCCTAGTACAAGCTTCAGGCAAGTAGACTGGCAGCATGGTGTAAGCCAAAGTAAGATCATGGGTATCCTGCATGACAACCTTTACTATGCCTATCACCTGCAACGAGTGCAAGGATTATCAGTTGCGGATTTCCCTCTACGAGAAGGATCTTGTCGACGGTTTTTGTACCAGACCATGACAATTTTGGGACTTCTGTTGTCAGTCCTCTTTACCAACGAAGCAACTGTACCGGAACTGACTTACCAATCTGCATAATCGCTATCTGTGGTACAGACACGGCCCGTGGTCAGAGGAAGTTTCATTCGTCGGCGCCGTCTAATGTGGCAACGATGCATTTCAGGACGCATGTTCATAGGACCTTTGTTCCTCCATTTCCAATCACGAATCAGTCCCGGTTTTATTAATGTTCACCCTGTGTAACTGTTTCCACGCGAGTAACACTATGCCTTAATAATGTTACTAGTTTACGAAAGTAATTTTCGACATAACATTGACAGAAATTGCCTATAAGGAAATTGAGTTCTCCTTGATGAACTCTCCTCGTGCATTATGCATTCGTTTTTTTTTTTTTTTTTTTTTCCGTTCCTCCTTGACTTGTTCTGCCTTTACATTTGAATCTGAGATACAGTCGTTGGCTACTCAGTGTTAATGCGTTCGATCTGTTTTCATGGATTTTATTTGCTAATTTGTAAATGTTCGCTTCATTCCGAATGTCGTCATTCTTAAATTTCCGTGATCTACGAGAAATATGATTTCTGCTGGCTGAATTCTGCTGTCTTGTTCTCACTCGAATAGGAGTGAATTATTTCCCAAATATGTCGTAACACCAGTGGGCTTACAAATTCCACTCGTTTGTTTACCTCGAACCTGTTCACTGTTTCACGTATATTTGAAAAATTTGCTAGTTTGTCCTATGTGCCATCATTCATATGACATCCTAGACAGTTAAATATTTAACTTGTCCTAGTATTTATCAACAACAGTTCTTGATTATTTGGGATATTTTCTCTCAAAAGCCGTAGTTATTCTCACATTTTAGGCTACGTTGTTTTACAGATTACTTGCAATAAATTCTTGTTTGTGTGTCGTCTTTTTGTGAGTAATGTCTGTCAGAAACAGAATAAAATGTTTCTCAGAACATGCACGTTAGGCTTTGCTTATGTCTCGAGTTACATCGTAAAGCTATCTGAAGCGTGGATGATGCACAAAAATCTTGTTTACAGAACATCTACTATACGTTGATTAAAAGTTAAAAGTAACCATGCTAGTTACACACGTGTTCTACTGCTTCGGAATTTAATTTTTCGTAGCGTGAATTCGTAACAATTTTGATGTGTCTTTTAGCATGCAGCCGAAGATGGGCAAACAGCCCCACACTGGTTGGCCAGTACTGTGAATAATTATTCATATTACTCAGTCTTCCTCGATGCTATCGTACCCTAAATGTCTGTATCCAACATATTCAAGCTGTTGAGCACTAGTGTTATAAAGTAATATTTCTGGCTAGCTTTGTAGGCCATCATGCCAAGAAGCGAGACAAAATTTAGTTTTACACTGAAAGAACTTTCACAGGGTGATATGTGCACGTCATCTTCACAGGTATTTTAAAAAAGAATAAGGTTAAAACGTCACAAAAATGTGAACTTTGTCACAGTGTTAGGTACACTTGCTGGAACCGCTATGACAATACCTTAAACAATGGTTCTTGTAGAACATGTTTTCAGAACGTGCTCAGAAAAACTGACTCCTGTCGTTACAAACTGTGCGAGGTACCGTGTATAGAATAGATTTTCTGTTATGGGTCTGCCCCCTCCCCTCGCCGCCTCGCGTTGTTCTCAGACACGCTGAAGGTCACACTCATAGTCTATACAAGGGAGCGTGGTCGGCAGCTTTTCGCTTCCGGGAATAAGCGACTGTATTCTAACGACTTCCTATCTCGGAAGAAAATTGTAGCAGCAAACAGCTACTACTTAGAGGTGTCGTGTCTGTGCGGAAAGCGCCATGTAAGCACCACGGTGGAAATTAGTTTCTCATTAAGAAGAATGCGCTAGCTACCGTTGAAAAAGTTAAAAAACTTGGAGGTATGGCGGGAATGTAAAAATTCGCACAGGCTCACATCTTTAACGATGGTCAATCAAATTAAACTGAAGACTCAAATATACCTTTTAAGGACTCGTAATTCCACATCGGATACTTCATCTCTCAGTTGAATGTACCAACTTCACATCGACAGCATGCACAAGATGAGTGGTGAATATTTATCAAAGATCCTTAAAACACTCTGCGGATGTAGTAGTAATGCACGAAATTGTCACAAATGATTACTACCAACTGATATGAATTAGCGGTTGCAGTGAATCACCCTCCAAACTAGTTCTGGTATTTCCATTTATGTCAGAGATACCTTGAACTATAACGTACTTGAATATGATACAAATGGAAGTATTCTTTTCCTCCATCGAACATGATAACGTTGTGATTGCAGTCGTAAGCACACCACACAAAATACTTCCTTAAAGGGGCGCACTGTTCGCTTTGTGCATAGGACTTACGAAATGACAGAAAGGGTTACTGTGTTTGGACGTGTCCATGAGCGCACAGTGAATGAAGTTAGCCGATTTGTGAACGCGGTCTCTCCATCGTGTCTACAAGAAGTGGTGATCTCTCGCAGGCGTGCGAACAGGTGTACGAATAGTGGTCGTAAGAGGATTCTACCGATATGGCCGGAGACAAGTGCCACGCCTTGTGGATGATGAGCTACTCATATTCGAAAAGAACTGCCGGCATCAGTGAATCCAGCCCTATCTTAACCGGTTTTTGAGCGACCATTGCGAAGGAACTGCATGCTATAGACATTTGGGAGACAGGTACCTCGCAAAAAGCCGTTGCTCACAGCAGCACGCAGAACTACACCCGTATGATCCTATCCAAAAGTAAAACTGGACAATAGCTGACGGGAGGAGTGTGTTGTAGTCAGACGAGTCGCAATTTTGGCCGATTTTTTAATTTTTATTTTATGATATAACGTGCAGAGTGCGCTGACGGCTCAATGAGACGTTCAATCCAGATTAGATTAGATTAGTTTACGTTTCATAGATCCGTGCTGAGGAGATCCTCGTGGATGTGGAATATGTCAATTTTTTTTCATTTAAAGCTGAAATAACAATACTAATAGTATGAGTATATACAATACATCATTTGTTTCTATTAAAAAATTCGTCAATGGAGTAGGTGTTGTACACTAGTCTTTCAGGCTCCTTTTAAACTGATCTTTATTTGTAACATAAATTTTTTATGTTTGCTGGCAAATTATTGAAGATGAGTGTTCCTGAGTAGTGGACCCCTTTTTGAACTAAAGTGCTTTTAAGTCCTTGTACAGATCATTTTTGTTCCTGGTATTGTATGTATGAACTGAGCTGTTTGTTGGAAAAAGAGACATATTATTTAGGACAAATTTCATTAATGAGTAAATGTACTGAGAGGCAGTAGTTAAAATACCCAGTTCTTTGAAGAGGTTTCTACAGGACGTCCGTGAATTTACTCCACAAATAATACGTATTACACGCTTTTGAACTCTGAAAACTTTTGTTTGACTTGAAGAGTTACCCCAAAATATTATACCATATGACATTATGGAATGAAAGTAGGCAAAGTATGCAAGCTTTTTCATTTTTATGTCGCCTATGTCTGCTAACACTCGAATTGCAAGTACAGATTTGTTAAGGCGTTTCTGCAGTTCTGTGGTGTGCTCCATAAAGTGTGGAGGGTGTAATTCAGGCCAGAGGTGGTTCTGTGAGTTTCACTGATGTTCTGGGGGTATTTTTCGTTCCATGACTTGAACCCACTCAATCAGGTCATCCTAAACGTGAACGAGGTTGTTAATCACATTCTTCGTAACCAGCTGTTATCCTTTCTTCTTGCTGCAAATAATGAGTGTTCTGCAGACAGACCCGTCTTCCATCATGAAACAGCTGTGTTCTTAGGGCTGCACGGGTAATTTCCTTGTGTGACAAAGACTCGGGTACCTTATCGTATCTCTCTTGGTCCGCTAAAATACCCTCTCTTAATGCCATAGAAAACCTCTGAAAGTATTCGGACTCGCGGATGAAAAGTAACAATAAACATACTTACAATTTGCTAGCTCTTTGGTCCTAATCATCATTTGGTGAGGTAAGCTGAATATGAGGTAAGTGAAGGTAATTGAGCTCCAAGCCGCGCCGAATTGCAACTATTATGGTCACAAGCGGTGTTGCACGCTACTAGCGTGATGTCTTCTGGATGTGACTTTTTTGTTCAGGCAGTTTGCAAGATACCATCAGATAGTGTCTGCACAAAACAATTCCTGGAGACTTAGAGCTACCATATTTTATGAGGATATTAAGAGTGCGACGATAATGGCGACAGGCTATCTGAATAGATGGAAGCAAGCGACCTTCAGTTTATATAGTGCTTAAGAAATTCCACTCTGGTGACGGTGAATAACTAACTATTCACCTCTCGTGTTCTGCCTGTTCTAATCTCATGGCATCTACTCTAATACGCTTACATGCACGAAACAGTTTCCTCCGAAGTTAACACAGATACATTCGTCAGTTGATCTCTTGACTGCAGTTAAGTGGTCTGTACCCATACTTTGAGGGAACTTGTAAAAGGGTTGTCGGAATGCCGATGCATTACGTGCTAGCCTTAGGCCTACAAGAACTTCATGTAAATAACAAAAGTTTGTAGACTTAATAAAATCCCCGAAATTTTCGAAAGGGTTAAGTCTCCGATTGAAATGTGGGATAGTGTCTCTTTCTGCTGAATAAAAGGGAGAAACTAGCTAGGAAAAAGCTACCGAACTTACATAACGCTGAAACAGAGAACAGGTCATCGGTAGTACGTTAACGCCAACTTCTTGCATTCTAACAGAAAAGCACGGTCTCGTATTTGCAGACATGGGCGCTGTGTGTGTGTGTGTGTGTGTGTGTGTGTGTGTGTGTGTGTGTGTGTGTGTACACTACAATGGGCAGTCCAAAGATTATGCCTTTTTCGCTGTGGTGTATAAAAATTGTAGCCGTACTTAGGATAATGCCTTTGCTTGTTTCCTTTTACACCGTAATTACAGGAGTGTGCGAAAGTGAGGATACGACGTTAGGGTATATAGCGTGTCTGAATAAGTAGTTACTGATGTGGTGTATCGAGGCGTTAGTAGCAATCTTAATCGTAGACGATACCCCGTAGTCGCTATTCACCCTGTATAACTGCACCAAACGCTTACTGCAACTTGATGCTGAACCTTTGTTGGCACATGTTGTAATGAATGCGTGACTATTGGCCTGTAGTATTAGGGAGCAGGTTTCGTTGGCATAATTTTGCTCGCTTTTGGCAGCCGCATGCCCATCACGTGACTAACATCTCCCGAGTATATTTAGGCTATCACACTGCGCGAGTAAGAGTTGTTTTAGCAGGGTGTGTGTTTGGTATGTTCACAGATCAGATTGCAACTAGCAAGTGATTTCAGTAGCAGCTGTTAAGACTGCCACCTGCGAGGAACAAAGGACCAAATACACTGCATTCGCCTGTTAATGCCAAGGTATTCTATTGAGGCAGCAAGTCTTCACTTTATGCGCAGAATTACAAAACCTTTCCGCAAAAGAACGTAAACCATTTCTTTGCTGCTGTGATTCAAAATGTTAGCTTTCAAAAACGGAACTTGTATAAGGTCATGGGAAAGCATCGGTAGCCACCAAACCATTAACGGTACACTAATGATTGGAATCGAAATAACTTCGTCAGGAACATGGAAAGCACATTACTGATTCGATGTTCCGCCGTAGACTCTCATTACTGCTTGACGCAGTGGCAACAGGTATCCTTTCCAGCAGTAACGTGATTATAAGTCAAGCTTTCCGCTTTAGAGTAGTGTACATTGAGAATGAACCCGTGGTTATGAATCCATATATCTAACAGTACCAACAGTAACAATACTTGAAATTTGGACTGCGTGTTAGTTTAGTCACTGAACGGAGAAAATAAGAAATTGTAATATGTTGCCATTATTAATCCACTTATTTCATACTGAGTCACTTTTAACTTGCACTGCCTGATAAAAGTGTGTGGACACCTATTGGACACTAATATGGGATGTCTCCACGCTTCGCCTTTGCGACAACTTGGATCCAATGACATGTCTGAATATCTGTGGACGAATGGCAGCCCAGTCTTTCACAGGACTCGGACCAGACGAATACATTTCAGGGATGTTACTGTCCACAAACAATTGCCTCACAGATAATGCTTTATGAGAGGGTACCTTTATCATGCTGAAACAATCATTGTCTCCGAACTGTTCCTGTACCACACGCAGTACACGATGCTGAAACGTGTTCATCGGAGGGGAGGAGATAGACAGCTTCCTACGTGTCATAGGCACAACATCGTAAGCGATTTTTTTCGCACCCGAAATACGTCACTAACAACCCATTACATTGCGGAAACAAAAACATACTAAAGCATCGTCCATCCTAGTGGTTGCATTGACCACAATAACATAGACGTATGGCCTCTTTCCGACCTAGGTGTATTGTCTCTAAATACGTTCCTCGGCTAAGAGGCCACAGCAGAGCCGGCGCTGTGCAGATACACGAGTATGTTTGGCTATCCTTGGAGAACTCGGTAATCATGTTCTTGGGATACCCTGACCGCAGCTTCTTGCATACTGCAAGCAGACGGAGTGATACTGGATCTGTCGGTTAGCTCTGTTTTTGCATGCTTCCTGTTCATTGTTAATGCACATGCTTCATTTCGCAGCGTATGGCGGTGTATTATACAGACATGTAAATAAGTATGTGGCAGTTGCTTGTGAAACATGTAACTTATAGCCCTGTCGTCACTCGTTTATTCTTCAGCAACCACACTACATCCCGAACCTGTTGTTTGCACGTAAAATGCACATTTTTCCGCGCTCGTGGTTGGATAGTTCTTAAAATCATTATTTCAAAATCGTGGTAAAAATCGTATACATCTTTTAAGTAGTTTTGCACAAATGGCTTGCTCTGTTTGCTGTGCCCAATTACCCCTGTACCGGTTCTTGAATGGGAATGATTTTCCATTACTGATTTCCTTAACCGTCACAATTTGTGTGCTGAAGGCTCTTGATTTACAGTTAATACACTTCTACGGGAAATGATATTGTGACCTGTTGGAGCACTTGAAGTAGAAATTTCTTCATAATTAATACTTCTGCATACATGCGGAATCCATTTGAGTAATGGTTCGTGGCGCGCATGTAGTCGCTATAACTCGCCTTTTTACTTTGAGACAGTGCCATAACACCTGTGGTTGTATTAAGTTATGTCCTGTACGACAAATATTTATTTTTTTTTTCGAAAATTCCCGTTTTCTAATTCGTAGCCAAGAACAGTTAACTTACTCGGTGTTGCCGCGCGCTCTCGGGTACAACCGCCGTCCTTTCTCCACGTACCTAGTTAATCACCACAGATATGAGCGATTTTATAAGAGGATTACAATACGAAGCAAACTTTCGGTGAAGAATGAAGCGTTTTTAATGGCATCCGTGTTCCGGGAAATTAAGTGCACATTCCATTCGCCCTACCGATTCATTTTTCAGAGCTAACACAGTCCCTTTGAAGTTTGTATTACAACTTTTTATTGCATGTTACAGAAATTCCTCTGAGAAACTTCCAAACTAATTATTTTTTGTACAATTATGCTTAAGTTCGTGTTGTTGGTCCCACGACTGTCCGACAAAATGACAATATTGCCTTTAGGCCATTGCCTTTGTACGTGCTGCCCAGTGTACATGAATGCCACGACGAGCTTCGAACATTCCCGTTTCTTAAATTTTCATTAGAAAGTTGTAGAAACTTAGTTTCTCACTGCAGTCAGAACCTCTAATTAACGTAGTGGACGTATATTGCACGTGCAGAACTGTGGTATGGTCAGGAACACTCCGGAAATTCCCATCTGTTATGTCGAACCCAATGTTTACCAGTAGCTGAAAATTAAAAGAAAGTGGCCCAAGTAAGGACGTAAATGAAACAGAATAATGGTAGTGTATCACAGTTAACGTGCTTTAAACATGAAACAGGGCGAGAGGAATCTAGCAGAACATAGGGGTAACGATGGTCTTAATGACACAGGACAGATTTGTCGGTGGCATAATCAGAGTTTGGTTTTGAAGCTCTAAAGTGTGTGTGTGTGTGTGTGTGTGTGTGTGTGTGTGTGTGTGTGTGTGTGTGTGTGTCTACTTCTGCAGCAGATGGGCATGGAAACGCGCACAGATAGAATGGAAATAACTAAGTAATCGCAAAACATCTTCGCGCAGGAAAATTAAGTTTATAAATAAGGTATGTTCTTACCTCGCCAACCAAACTCAGAATAATATCAGTTCGTTGCAGATGTCGAGCTACAAAATGATATAAAATAATCACAATAGGTGTAACATGGTCTTTAGACGCAATTTCGTCATAATAGGTATTACCTGAAACAAGTTTAAATTTTACAGTACTGAGAAGTACCCACTCACAACAGCACGAAGGCGTGACACGTGTATGGGCACTAAAATGAACAATTGTTCGCTTAAGCACTTGAAAACCCGTAATTCACAAGTGGAAACTTTTCTAACAATGTTGGCCTGTGTAAAATCAAAGGGAGCTGAGTTTTCGCGTACTAAAGAGGCAAATTCCCTTAAGTTACAGTTATCAACCATTTTTAACCGTCTGGATAGTTACAGAACTGAGTTGCTGCAAATATAAATCATAGATCATGCTGGTACTTGTAAAAGATTTCATCTCCAGAGGATCTGAAACAAGTAATCATATATTTTGGAGTACATCGTAGGAGTTCAAAGGAAAGTGCTGCACGTCTTGTAACACGTCACAGTGACGATTCGTTAGCTTTAGGAAGAGGCTGGGTGCAAAACGATTGCCGGATCTGCTCGGGAGCTTTGCCAGTGTGTGACATCCGACCGAAATTCAATAAACGCCGGATATGTAGACGTGCTGCACCAGCGCGACTAGCGTAACATCATTCAGCCAGCGAGAGGTTCTGTCACTCAGTTAACATTGCACACCATTTTGCTGAAAAATATCCTTCTGGGAAGCTGGTTGTAAAATTGTTAAAATATTTTATTTTGCTCCAAATAACAGAAAATATTGCTGCTTGACCACAGCTCTCAAGTTTTGGAATTTAAAATCGGTGTCGAAAATAATCTGTAAATCGAAAATGAATGTTTGCAAAAACTTGTTTTGAGAACAGCGAACATCAGTAGAAAATTGATCTGCTGCTAAAATATATGCTTGTACTCCCACTATCCGTCAAGGAACATAATTTCGCTCTGAACAAAATTTCACAACTGGGTCGGAAAGGGCATTATACCAAAGAACGAATTATGGAATTAGATTCATTCTTTGTCGCATGTCGACGAAAACTGAATAATGCAATTAATACAATGCATATTTTTATCTTCACTACTGTGAAATCCAGAGATACGAACGGATGTTTAGTCATATTAACGTACAGAGATCATCTCTCACAATTCGTCACGTCTTTTGCAATAGACGCGGTAGAGTCTTCGCTGTAGACGCTGAACGCTATCAGAAGTTGGATCCATATCTCGTCCGTAAGTCATTGCGTGGGCGATATATATGGATTTATGGACATTCTGGTAACTTCCTCAATGCCATTCACTCGCAACCACCCTGTGACAAGTCTGACGCCACCTGCACTCACATCCCAGATGCGTTCCATCGGGTTAATATGTGGCGAGTTGGGGGTCAGCACATCAGTTGGAACTCGCCACTGTGTTTCTCGAATCACTCCGTCACACTCCTAGCCTTGTGACATGGCGCATTGTATTGTTGAAAATGTCATTGCTGTCGGAAAACATGGTCACAAAGAGGTGTACATGATCTGCAACCAGGATACGATACTTCTTGACTGTCATGGTGCCTTGCACGAGCTCCACTGGACCCACGGATGGCCACGTGAATGTTCCCCTGAGCATAATGGAGCCGCTGCCAAGCTGTCTCCACCTGCAGTAAAAGTGTCAAGGAGCTGCTTCCCTGGAACACGACGGATTCGCACCATCCAATCAGCATGATTAAGGTACCGGGACTCATCAGACCACGCAACGCACTGCCATTGCGCCACGTCCAGTGCCGATGGACACGTGCCCATTTCAGTCGTACTTGGCAGATGTCGTAGTGTTAACATTGGCTGATGCATGGGTGGACCGTCGGCTGCGGAGCCCCATCGTTAGGAAAATTCGGAGCACTGTGTGTTAAGACACACTTGTACTCCGCCCAGCATTAAAGTCTGGTGTTAGTTCCACCACAGTTCGCCGCCTGTCCTTTTTTACCAGTCTGCCCAGCCTACGACGTCACACATTTGCAATGAGAGGTGGCCGCCCAACCCCACATTGTCTGGATGTGGTTTCACCTTGGTTTCGCCACGTCTTGAAGACACTCATCGCGGCATTCCTCGAACAGCTGACAGGTCGTGCAGTTTCAGCCTCAGGGCCATCACAATCTGCCCTCGGTCAAACTCACCTAAATCGCGCGACTTCGCCGTTCTACACACGAACAGCCAGCCCACTGGCAGTATATGCACCGTGCGTGTGTCAGACTGCAGTCACTCCTCGCCAGGTGACGCTTCTATCGCCTGGATGGGTGTATATCGATAGTCATAATTTTCTGGCTAATCAGTGTACATCACGTACGGAATTCATTAGTATAAGTCCCATATGCTGCCTTATAAATAGTGCATTTTACAGCCAATATACATTTAGAAGCATAGTTTCATCTACAGGACTTCAGTCGAGTATTAAAGGACCTTAATTACGATGTTAATACATCAGAATCGTAAACCAGTGAATTTGACTTGTGTTTCGATGTTTCATGCTGCATGAATGTACTGGCGAACAAAATGCGCTAGTCAAAAGAAAATTGACTGCCATTATTAAGCTTCCCACTCATTTCACGGTCTCGGTTTTGTTGAAAATGGCCACTGTTGCTACCATGAAATTCATTGTGTGCACTTCCACTGTACTACGAATTTTCGAGGTTGTTTTCGTCACTCCTTCTGGAGGGAAAAGACTAATCTCTGGAACCCTGGCTCGGTAGTGACAACCAAACGCCAATAGATTAGCGCCATACAGTGTGCAGACTACACTGGCTGACAAAGAAAGTGAAACACCCAGAATGGGAGGAGGAAAAAAAGGGGGTTCAGAGGGGTGTGAAGTTATTTCGCTGTTTACAAAATAGCTTTACTTTTACAAAGAACTTGCCAGTGTGAGCTGGCTTACCAGTATGACGTCTGGGGCCCTATTCTGTATCTTTCCACCATTTTGCCGATCGGTTCGGTACGCGAGAGCACCAAATGGTCTTGCTTTCGAAGTAGAGCCCCAACATGATTTTGTAAGAATTTCGGAAGCGATACCGAACGGTCATAGCGAACCGAAACACTGTCAGTTCTCGCGCCAACCAATCTAAAGCAATTGGCCCCCAGATCTGCGCATGCGCACTGCAGCGCCACGAACTAGCAGCCAACACAAGTACGCTATTGTTCACAGTACCGAAAAGTGTGGTTAGAGTACGCAATACCGTTAAAATTTCGCTGATAACGTGCTTCTATGAATGCATGATAATGATGGAATATTGACTGTGTTCTGGAAACACTCATAAATGTCACACTGTCATTTTATTCTCACTTACGTAGTATTGTTTTGGATTTTATGTTTCGGAATAAGATTTAGGAATAGTGTAGTACCACATTGTACAAAAGCATGTATAGAAACACCCGAAAAATTCATTTTTTCTTAGTTGCTCCAGAATTCATGGAACTATGTTCAGTCTATACAACTAATTAAAGGAAATTTGTTTATTGCCATGCGCGTTTCGCTTCTTCTATTCGTGAAGATGGCTTCAATTAGTCGCATAGACGGAACACTTCTCCATGAACCAGAAAATTGTTTAAGAGAATGTCAAAGAATAAGAGCATGCATAGAATGTGGTTGCAACTCGCTCCTGGAGATCCAAATGATGAAGTAGCCTACTTCCCTATATGATACAGCAACGATTTGGTTCATAAAACCAAAATTATAAAATCTCCTTTTCGAGAACGTGTGGCGAGTGCAGCTATAGAAGTTCGTTGTAGTTTATATCATGTATCTGATGAATCAGAATGTTTCATATATGGTCGTATAGTCGAGAAATACTGTGGCGGGAATCTTTCATCTCTGTCTCCTGCTGTTAAGGATTCGATCGCAGGAAAACACTTGACAAGCTGGAGTATAAAGACGATTGCTGCTAACGCCATTCGCAGTAATTTGTGCTCTTACATTCCTGTCTGACCATACTCTCGGGAATCGCTACGTATTCAGAAAAAAATGCTGAATTACTTGTGACAAGAAAAAGTATCTGTCACTGTCTGTTGTTTCACAAACAGCAATTTCATCTTTCATTTCTTAAACATATGGAAGTCACGAAATCGGATATACTCATTAGCCAATTGAGAAAGCGCGCTCTTACGTTGTATACAATAACAAATATATCAGAAAAATGCTTATCTTTGACTGTCAACAAAGTCTCAGAATGCTTTACAAACACGAAGAGGAAAAAAATACTTTGATACCAGGCGGTATGCGAACACATGACCTTATACACGGCAGATCGTTGCCTTACCCACTGTGCCACTAAAACTCCTTCCCTTCAGCGCTCTATTCCACGTAATTCCACTCGAGAGAGACGCAGATTGACTTCGTTGACGAATGATGCAGGTGTAAGCCTGAAATGCACGATTCACAAAATTCCTTTGCATTGTTATTTAAGCTTTAAATGCGTTTCGATAATTAATAAGTAAACGATTTGCGTTAAAATGTACGTCATGTGATATACATAAGCAGAGCTTTTGAAATTTAATGATTTTTAAAACTCTTAATTATGTAAAAATAACCGGTATTTTGTGAGAACAGCGACGGAAATTTTTTTGTTATAATCATTCAAAATAACAATACAAACCATATTTCTAACAAAGGAAAATAGTCTATTATGAACTCACCTTCCACCTGGACGCGCCCTGGTGATTCTTTAATAAGACAATCACTAAATCCGACGCTTAAACCGATGAGTATGTTTAAAATAACAAATTCTAGGTGTAAATAAATCGCACCAAACCGAACGAGAGTGCCATACCGAAATTCTAAACCTCTCAGTACAGTTGTCGAAAAATCGGCAGGAGGACCGATCGGTAACAGAATAGTAACCGAAAATGATAACATTACCGATGCTAACCTCCAGCACCAATTGGTATGAACGATACAGAATAGGGCCCCTGGTCTAGATTTATGAATTGATTCGGTTGGGAAGGGTGTTACCTATCCTAAGTTAAGCTGGCCCACAATGGCTGTAACTGGTTCTTGATATCCTGGATACGGGCACTAAGACGGAGCTGACGTCCGATGTGTTCCATTGGGGACAGATGGGGGGGGGGGGGGCCCTCTTGTTGGTTTCGAAAGTCATCATCACCACGCAGTCAGACTCACATGCCATATGTGGAAGAACACTCCTCTTGTTGAAAAGTGAAGCCACGATATTGTCGCATGAGAAGTAACACGTAAGGACGCAGGATGTCTGTAACAAACAATTGTGCTGTCAGAGTTCGTTCAGTCACTAGCAGCCGTGATAGTCACACCCGATGGATCTCCACACGACGACGCCATGAATAACAGCAGTCTGCCTCTCCAAAACATTAAAAGATTGGGACTATAGCCAGGTTGCCGCCATATTCGCTGACGTTGGACGCCAGCCGGAGGTAGTGCAGAACCATGATTTATCTGTGAACACAGTGCGACACCACTAACTGCAGTTCGTCTACGCTTCTCGCTCACAGCACCACTCCAAATGCACGTGTTTGTGTCGATGGCATCCTATGCATGGGATGCTAATTACCTAGTCAGACTCCAGCTGGTCTCCGACCAATGGTTCGGGTTGACACAATATTGCAGTGAGTCCATTACTTATTGGATAGGAGGTGCAGATGTGAAGGGATCATGGTGTGTCCCGGGCGCAATACAGCGATCCTCCCTGTTAGCGGTCAGATGTGGTCCACTGGAACCGTGACGAAGGCCATGCCTGCACCCCTCCCCCCCCGCCCCCCCCCCCCCGCCCACCACTCCTAAGCAGTCCAACATCGGAACACTGTCACATCCAAATGTCCTACTGATCTCGTATTGCACGATCCGTCCAGCCAGTCAAATGGAGACACCTTTGAACTGTTAGGTGCCGAGAACACTGTCTCACACGAGGACGCGACATCTCCATGCCCTTCAGTTATCATTCAACGTACGACGCTTCCCTATATATCCCACCAGACATAGTAAGAACAATAGACACGAACAATAATGCACTTCTGTAGCTGCCCTACCTGCCAGAGAATCGGAACTTAATAGCCGCCGAAAGTTGTGGCCCAATTAAGCAGGCAGAAGCGCGCGCGCGCGCGCGCGCTCACACACACACACACACACACACACACACACATATATATATATATATTAAAAGGCTAGGCGCAAATTGAGACGCATATAGCGCGTGTGGCGACCAGCGCAGCGCGCGTTTTTGTAACATCACAGGTTCAAATGGGACCGCGCAAATTGCGACGCGACTGGGACGTGACACGCGCCTGCGCCAGGTCGCGCGGCGTTTTGGTTGAAGCACAGTTTCTCGCGCCGCGCGTCGTGCGTGCCTCGCTAGCACCGTGGGAAATTTGAGGCGGGGAGCGGAAAAGTAGCCAGGACATATGCTCACATCGGAACGGCTCATATGAGGAGTGGTAGTACTGCCCATTCGATAAATTTTGTCTTACTGTGTACTAAATTTTATTGCCTTTGGGTAGTTTTTCGTTTTTCGCCATTTAAACGCTCCAGCTACCGTACTTTTTCTGTTATTTATATCTGTATAGTTTTGTTTTGTTTTGCTTATGTCTAGAAAAATGCATACTACAGTAAATGAGACATTGGCCGCTGGAATTGTATCATATGCCTCAGCGATGTTTTCAGATCACAAGAAGGGACAGAGGGTAGTGAATATGGAAGCAAGGAATATTATAAAATAATGTGATTAAGAATCAAGGCAGGAAAGTAAAAATAACAGGTTATCTTCTCGCTGCATAGAATGCTGGCGTATCTGTACGATCTGTTACGAAAATTTGGAAAGAGATAATCTCCACGGGTGTGATCCCTTTGTGCTCCTGGTAAAAAGCGTCCAAGATCTGAAGTATAGAAGTCTCACTGTGATTACACTGATATGGGTGTAATAATGTAATATGACACACTGTCCTACATGCATGTGAAAATCACATTTCCACTGCAAGCTAGAAGCAGTCGAAAAGCAGTCACAAATAACAATGTTTTAATTGGTTCGCCGTGATAAGTAAAATCATTTCAATTGTTGCATGCACATTATCAGCATTAATAAACTAATTATACAACTGGCTACACAAATGAAGAAAATGGTCGGTATTATAACGAAAGTAGGAATATCTTAAAAGAGTAGTATGATTAGATATATTTAATTTGTTGAAATGTACTGCTGACAAAGGCAGATCTACTTTCATGACAAGGTTTGTCGAACTCACAAGGCACACATAGCTAGCTTGTGCATTCCAGTCGCGCGCATTATCCTCCGCTGCTGACAATACACTGTCCATTGTGTTGTGCAACAGATCAATTGTTAATTTTTCTCAATAACAACTATTTTATTCACGATCACACATTGTCAGTTTGGCAAGCCGTAGGTGAGTAACCAGTATGTGCCTATCATTCCGCCTGAATGAACGCTCGTCATTATTTTAATACTGCTCAGATCAAGAGAAGGAATAAAATCCTTTGGTAAGTTTCCATTCCAGTCGCTCAGTGTTAAAAATACGATGGATTACGGGGATTCCACCAAAATTTCAACAGAATTGGCAATCTATTTTTGTGTGAGTTGCTAACCGTTTTTCATTCGAAGAAGCATCACTGTTTGTAAGTAACGGCCACGGCTCTTGGTGACTGGTTTAATTGTACTTCTTTTTCACATTGTAATTTGCCAAACTCATCTCACAGCAGCTATTGAGACAGAATTCCGAAACGGAGTGCCTCATTATACAAGTACCTGGCAATCACACACCTCAATAGCTTACGAAAAACCTCAGTGTCCGTTCGCAGTAACATAAAAGAAGAAATTTCATTTTTATTTTCATACTAGGAAGCTCTTGTTTCTCTAGCTGTAAGTAACTCTTAAAAAATTAGTCACTGGAGTGAAATAAATAATGAGGGAAGTATAAGTAGTGATATATCGACATAGATAAGAAAGTTCCGTGTATTTAAGAAAAATGCACAAATTTCGATGCAGAAGTGCAAACAGTGGTGAGGTTGATGTCTGTCTGGGAAGCGTTCTCGATAAATGCGTCCAGCGGCTCCTCCATTGCACTCAGCTATTCCATACAGTAAGTGCATGTCTGCAAACTCACCATTCGTGTACAGTCCCATGCTCTTCGTGTGCTGGCTAGCGCTCCAAAGAGGAAATCTTCACGCTCATTTCAAGAACTCCCTTTTAAAGCACCGCCTAGCGGCGTACGTCGTAATTTGGGCCATGTGTGGCGACGAAATTATCAGTCTTTATTGCGGTATGTAATAAGTTTGCCACAACACTTTCGCGATACCCTTACAAATGTAATGTCCATAAAGCTCTACCAGTAAAGCCCCTATTTATGTTATCTCCTTACCGTTCTTTTAAAGACCCCACAAAGCTTCTCACAGCCTGCTAAGGGTTAACGTCTTCAGAAGAAACGACGCAGCTATTTCAAGGTACTCAGTTTCGTTTAGTTTCTCGTAGCGTGCGGTTGTTTTTGCTGGCAGCAACCGGTGAAAAATACGCATAGCGAGCATGATGTACTTAAAAATCTGCATCGTTTCTCTTGATCTAATTCCCAGAGTGACTTCTCTGTTAAGTTTCTTAACTCGTGCTTCTAAGTGTTTGCTGTTGCCTCGCTCTTTGTATTAACAGCCCTAGACTTCGGTCAGTTTGTAAAGCAGAAAGGGAAGAAAGTAGCAAAAGAGGAGACAAATTCTACTGCAGTCTCTGTAGCATGTGCTCTGTGTAAAATCCTGACTATCAAATATCCTACATTCCTACATAGCATCATTAATTTTTGTCATACAACGTTGCTATTCGCGGATCTAATAGTCACTCTGTAGGCGTCGTATTTTAGTGATAATGTTTTTATTAATCCGAGAATACAAGTGATCAGAGATTCCCTAAAGGGGGCATGCGATAGAAGGTAGCGTGCCAAGACGTCTCATTGTTCAGAATAAGGACGACAATTACGCTATCGATTGACGACTCCATCCGTGGTAAAAGGAGCTTGGCGTTTACGGATATAGATCGTTGCCATAATTGATGAGCTGCGGCAGTAACTACTACCCCTTACGCCGCCCCCGCATCCTCTGCTTGCGTTCAGAGGTTTCACCCAAGTGCTGTTATTAGAGGGGAAACAGCTTGCCCTGTCAAGAGTTGTTAGTTCTGGATCGACATAAATGCAAAAAATGGCTCTTAGCACCATGGGACTTAACATCTGTGGTCATGAGTCCCCTAGAACTTAGAACTACTTAAACCTAACTAACCTAAGGACATCACAGACTGAGTGCCTAGAACCGCTAGACCACCACGGCCGGCGACATAAATGCACACCTGAACAAACTTGGTAGGTCAATAACTGTGCTGTCTCTGCCAGTGACTTGTGTTTTAATCAGTTTTCGAGCAAGAAGAATACGTTGTTTTTCATCTTTATCGTCCTTCGCTTTCGAAAATACTTTTCATATTTTCACAACACTTTCGACATTTCGATAAGAAGTAGTCTCAACATCCATACATTTTTCCGAGCAGCCAAACAAATTATTTTCGAAAGATGAAAGAATTGGAACTATGCACTCCAGACTCACGAGCATATCCTAAAAAGTAGCCGAAGTGTCAACCGCAGTATAACGACCATGCAGCTACGTAGTCCCTGTAGAGGAGTTTACGAAGGTGCAAATCGTGGATTCCATGGAATCGGAAGCAGAACCCCCTACAGCGAGTACTGTCCGGTGCTGACTCTTCTGTGAAGACGTTAGTATCGCTGATCCATGAAAAGCTAGGTATATTCTGAATGTCAGTTTATTCAGAAAAGCGAATGTTGTCAAGAGCTCCATACACAAAGTTCTCTAATTCGTTCATTGTTTTCCTCGATACGTCATTAGTAATCGTGCCGCTAATTCAAATTAATAATTCCAAAATTTGATTATTTACAGGTGACATAACTGTCAGTGCGAAATGTGAAGTGTCAATTCAGCAAATGGGACAGCCAGTGACACAGAGGCCTGGGTTGCAGACAACAGATTGTTGCTTAACTACAACAAGATAAAACTCGTGTAGTTTGACAGAGAACTCGCCCAAAAGTAACATTTAATTATTAAAGTTGATCAGTTAGCGAATTAGCACATTTTAATTATGCCTGAAGACAGTTTTTCATTTATTTTCGTCTGTTTCATTAGACACCATTGGTGAACAAAACTGACATATATATCTCGGGCAAGAACTTCCGGAGACTTCTAGTGACAACATTTCCCATTTATTTGTTGCGTGCATACATAAATGTTTCATGTCAGGTTCGGAATCTTTTGTAGGCAGTGATCTTTCTCTTGTCTTGACTGTAACGTGGGCAAAATCTCATGACGATCGGAAAAACAGTAGATTTGCATAAATTATAGATAGGACGAGTTACGTAAAAAGTAACATCCCTTCTATTTCGTGAACAGTTACACATATCGGAAAGCGGTTTTCAGCAAATGTTAGAGCGCGATGGCACGTATATTTTTAGCTCTGGTATTTACTGAGATGTTGTAAGTTTCAAAATGTTCAAACGTGTGTGAAATCTTATGGGACTTAACTGCTAAGGTCATCAGTCCCTAAGCTTACACACTACTTATCCTAAACTATCCTAAGGACAAAAACAAACAACCATGCCTGAGGGAGGACTCGAACATCCGCCGGGACCAGCCGCACAGTCCATGACTGCAGCGCCCTAGACCGCTCGGCGACGTACGTTTCTTAATATTTTTATAACTGTATTCGATAGGCCTAGAAAAGACTATTACAGTGGTATAGCTTTTCTTGATGTTGACGTCAAAACCTGTCGTACAAAGAAAAAAAGGATCGAGAAATGGCCTAGAATGTGAGCACGGTGGCCGGAAACGGCATCAGCGGTGCAAACACGGCCAGACAGGCGTCTCGGACCAGGCTGCGTAGTTGTATACCGTAAGGTAGGCCTGTCTACGAGAATAGAGCTTCATTTCCCCTTGAACGAACTTACGACCTAGGTGCAGGTTCCATCGCAAAGTTCATTAGGAAAACTGTTTTACATTTGTGTATCGTCCCGGATTTACATGAGCTGAAACTGAGAAATAAATTGTTCATTCTTCGAAAATAAAGAGGTCTTACCGCTGCAGAAAGCAGCTACTGTATTAGATACCTAAATGTTACAAGGAAGTACGTTCCCCCCAGGGGGTCCACAACTCTTTTGAGGATACGTGCGTAGCGAGCATGGGACCCCGAGTTAATGTGGCCCTCCTTCCTTTCCGGGCTGCATACCTTCCCTTTCCGCTTCCTTCCCTATCCCCGATCTTCGCCCTCCCCCCCCCCCCCCTCACCTTTGGCTCTTTACTTCCCTTTCTCCCCCTATGGGAGTATGGTTTGTGCCTACGTCCGGAGACGGACGCTCGTAAATGTAACGCATTCTTCACCTTGTTTGCTTGTAGGTCTTCATCCTTCCTTTGTCCTTCTCTTTTCCTTACCTCTTCTCTTTACCCTTTTCTCCGCTGCGGCGTTTGAGACCTCTCTTCTTTCCTTTCCCTTTCTTTGTTTTTCCCTTTCTCTTTCTTCCTCCCTGTGCGTGTCTGAAAGGCGACCCAAGCATTTTCGTGCGTAGCCGGTGACTGGGTAACGCGTAATTCCCCGCCCCGGGTAGACAGGTAGAACACGTACGTACCCCCTGGTAACGGCCAGGCCCAGGGAGGGTCGATTACCCGAGCTGATACCTCCCGCAAGTGCCGATTGGTCCCTCCGTCCGTTTGTCGGGAGGTGTGACCTGAGGTGTGAACAATCACCTAACGCGGGAGTGCCCTGAGAGAGGGCCCCCACAAGGGAGAAGCACGCCATCGGAGACGCCGGTAATCATGGGGGATGCTTCCGCAATGGTTTCCTCATCTTCCACTATGTCTGCTCACAAGCGTAAGTTCAATGAGTCTCAGCCACAGACAGTTCTTCCATCGTTGCCACAGTTCCTTGTTGTTTCTCGGTCTGACGAAGGTCATGATTTCTCCACGGTCAACGCTTTCATTATTCAGAAAGGTGTCGACGCAATTGCAGGTCCTGTAAAGTCTTGTTCCAGATTACGGAATGGCACCTTGTTGTTAGAAACATTAGTGCCCTCCAGGCACAAAAATTACTGCGTACTTCACTGCTCCACACCTTCCCTGTCCGGGTGGAAGCGCACCGCACTTGAAATTGCTCACGTGGAGTCGTTTGTACACGCTCCCTCGATGGATTGTCTGACGAAGAAATTCAGCACTACCTGTCTGACCAGGGCCTCTCTCGAGATTGCCCCATTTTTAAAGACGAAAAGCTCATTCAGGAAATCAGAGTGAAGGAAAAGGTGTCGACCTTTGCTGCTCGAAATTTATTCGCCAGTCGACAGCCCACCGTGCCTCAGACAGGCAAATACAGCACTGTTTGCTTCTCCTGGGCCAACAAAGGAGGTGGCCACGCAGACTTGAGACCTCACCTTTAGTGCCACGGTCGTCAGTCGGCCAGCGCAAAGATCGCCCGTTCAACCTCACCACTTTCGCCTGCCCACTCTATGGCTCACCCTTCATCGGGTTCTGCTAAATCTCGAGCCCAAAAGTCGGACACCAATACTTCGAAAAAAGAGCATACTCAGGAAGATTTTTTACGTATCCGAACTTCACAACCATCGGTTCCTCCTCCATCTAAACATCATGCTTCCAAGAAAGCTAATAAGAAACCCAGTGCATCTCCTTCTCCGCCAAGGCGTGTCTCATCTACAGCACCACCTGGCGGAAATCGCCCTCGGCTGTCTACTGTGTCGCCGAGGCGCACTGCTGGCGGCCGATCAACCGGCCGATCGCTGGTGGCTGGAGCTGCTCCTGAACAACCTATGGATCAGGATCTTCTGCCTTCGGCTGAATGCCACTCCATGCTGTCGGTCGCAAGCTCTGAGCAGTCGCTAAGTTGACGGCAACCTTGGTCACATTCCTACATTTTCTGTCCGCCCTATGTCCATTATCCACTGGAATATCCGCGGCATTCGAGCCAATCGGGATGAATTGTCGATCCTCTTACGATCCTACTCGCCGGTCATCTTCTGTCTTCAGGAAACAAAGCTGCGTCCCCATGACCGCTTTGTTCTCCCTCATTTTCAGTCTGTCCGATATGACCTCCCCTCTGTGGAAGGCACTCCAGCCCATGGAGGACTCATGATTCTTCTCCATGATACTCTCAATTATCACCCAACCCCTTAAAAACTCCCTTCCAACCTGTCGCTGTCCGTTTTTTCCTTTCTGGATACATGATCTCTCTTTGTACTGTATATATTCCATCGTCCACACCAATGGCACGAGCTGATCTCCTTCATCTTCTTGGTCAGCTTCCACCCCCCTATTTGCTGGTTGGGGACTTCAATGCCCACCACCCGCTTTGGGGATCTCCACATCCTTGTCCACGTAGCTCACTATTGCTAGACGTCGTCCACCAAGCGGATCTGCACTCCTGGAAATGGAAAAAAGAACACATTGACACCGGTGTGTCAGACCCACCATACTTGCTCCGGACACTGCGAGAGGGCTGTACAAGCAATGATCACACGCACGGCACAGCGGACACACCAGGAACCGCGGTGTTGGCCGTCGGATGGCGCTAGCTGCGCAGCATTTGTGCACCGCCGCCGTCAGTGTCAGCCAGTTTGCCGTGGCATACGGAGCTCCATCGCAGTCTTTAACACTGGTAGCATGCCGCGACAGCGTGGACGTGAACCGTATGTGCAGTTGACGGACTTTGAGCGAGGGCGTATAGTGGGCATGCGGGAGGCCGGGTGGACGTACCGCCGAACTGCTCAACACGTGGGGCGTGAGGTCTCCACAGTACATCGATGTTGTCGCCAGTGGTCGGCGGAAGGTGCACGTGCCCGTCGACCTGGGACCGGACCGCAGCGACGCACGGATGCACGCCAAGACCGTAGGATCCTACGCAGTGCCGTAGGGGACCGCACCGCCACTTCCCAGCAAATTAGGGACACTGTTGCTCCTGGGGTATCGGCGAGGACCATTCGCAACCGTCTCCATGAAGCTGGGCTACGGTCCCGCACACCGTTAGGCCGTCTTCCGCTCACGCCCCAACATCGTGCAGCCCGCCTCCAGTGGTGTCGCGACAGGCGTGAATGGAGGGACGAATGGAGACGTCGTCTTCAGCGATGAGAGTCGCTTCTGCCTTGGTGCTAGTGATGGTCGTATGCGTGTTTGGCGCCGTGCAGGTGAGCGCCACAGTCAGGACTGCATACGACCGAGGCACACAGGGCCAACACCCGGCATCATGGTGTGGGGAGCGATCTCCTACACTGGCCGTACACCACTGGTGATCGTCGAGGGGACACTGAATAGTGCACGGTACATCCAAACCGTCATCGAACCCATCGTTCTACCATTCCTAGACCGGCAAGGGAACTTGCTGTTCCAACAGGACAATGCACGTCCGCATGTATCCCGTGCCACCCAACGTGCTCTAGAAGGTGTAAGTCAACTACCCTGGCCAGCAAGATCTCCGGATCTGTCCCCCATTGAGCATGAAGCGTCGTCTCACGCGGTCTGCACGTCCAGCACGAACGCTGGTCCAACTGAGGCGCCAGGTGGAAATGGCATGGCAAGCCGTTCCACAGGACTACATCCAGCATCTCTACGATCGTCTCCATCGGAGAATAGCAGCCCGCATTGCTGCGAAAGGTGGATATACACTGTACTAGTGCCGACATTGTGCATGCTCTGTTGCCTGTGTCTATGTGCCTGTGGTTCTGTCAGTGTGATCATGTGAAGTATCTGACCCCAGGAATGTGTCAATAAAGTTTCCCCTTCCTGGGACAATGAATTCAGTGTTCTTATTTCAATTTCCAGGAGTGTAGTTTGCCTCAACACTGGGGTCCCTACATTTTTCTCTGCCTCCACGACAAATTTCTCTCATTTGGACCTTGCGGTCGGTACTGTTCCGCTGGCTCGGCGCTTCGAATGGTTCGCCCTTGATGGTACACACTCTAGGTACCACTTTCCATGTGTCCTTCGATTGCAGCCACAACTGCCATATATGCGCCCGAGACGCTGGAAGTTTGCCCAAGTCGATTGGACACTTTTTTCTTCTCTAGCGACATTCGATGACCGTCACTTTCCTAGCTTCGACGATGAGGTCACACATATTACACACGTTATTCTTCCAGCTGCGGAACGTTCAATACCTCGCACCTCCGAATTGCCCCGGCGCCCCCCAGTTCCTTGGTGGAACGAGGCATGCCGTGACGCAATACGTGAGCGGCGACGTGCTCTTCGCGTTTTCAAACACCATCCTACTTTGGCCAACTGTATCCGCTATAAGCAGTTCCGTGCGCAATGCCGTCGCGTCATCCGCGATAGCAAGAAGGGAAGCTGGAAATTCTTTATTAACTCATTTAACACCTTCACTCCCTCCTCGGAAGTTTGGAGATGGATTCGACGGTTATCAGGCGCGCCTAGTTTCTCCCCGGTCTCTGGGCTCACCGTCGCGCATGATACATTAGTGGACCCCGTCGCAATTTCTAACTCATTGGGACAACACTTTGCTGAGATTTCGAGCTCTTCAAATTACCCGCCAGCGTTTCTCCTGAAGAAACGTGCAGCGGAAGTGCGACCTCTTGCTTTCTCCTCTCAAAATCGCGAAAGCTACAATACTGTTTTCTCCATGCGGGAACTCCAACATGCACTCTCTTCTTCTCGCTCCTCCGCCCCAAGACCGGATGGTATCCACATCCAAATGTTGCCGCATTAATCATACCATAGTCTGCGTTACCTTCTTCGCCTTTATCTTCGAATTTGGACCGAGAGTACTTTTCCCCGACGATGGCGGGAAGCTATCGTCGTCCCTGTTCCGAAACCTGGAAAGGACAAACATCTCCCATCTAGCTATGGCCCCATTGCTCTCACGAGTAGTGTATCCAAGGTTTTGGAGCGTATGGTGAATTGCCGTTTAGCTTGGTGGCTGGAGTCCCGCAGTCTTCTAACACCTGCCCAATGCGGTTTCCAAAAGCATCGTTCTGCAGTTGACCATCTTGTTGCTCTCTCCACTTATATCATGAACAATGTTATCCGGAAACGCCAAACAGTAGCAATATTTTTTGATCTGGAGAGAGCATACGATACCGGTTGGAGGACAGGCATCCTCCGCCCACTGTTCTCTTCGGGCTTTCGAGGTCGGCTGCCCCTTTTTCTTCGCGAATTTATGGCAGAGCGCACATTTAGGGTGCGGGTGAACACTACTCTCTCCCGTACTTTCTCCCAAGAAAACGGAGTACCTCAAGGCTCCGTGCTAAGTGTTGTACTGTTTGCCATTGCCATAAATCCAATTATGGATTGTCTCCTTCCTGATGTCTCGGGCTCCCTCTTTGTGGACGATTTTGCGATCTACTACAGCTCTCAACGGACCAGCCTTCTTGAACGACGTCTTCAAGGATGTCTCGATCGCCTCCACTCTTAGAGCATCGAAACCGGCTTCCGTTTTTCTCCCAGTAAGACGGTTTGTGTTAATTTTTGGCGTCGTACGGAGTTTCTTCCACCTTCCTTACATCTAGGACCTGTCAACCTTCCATTTTCGGACGTCGCTAAATTCTTGGGTCTTATGTTTGACAGAAAACTGTGCTGGTCCTCCCACGTTTCCTATCTTTCGGCTCGCTGTCTGCGATCCCTCAACACCCTCCGTGTCCTGAATGGTACCTCCTGGGGAGCGGACCGAGTGGTTCTTCTCCACCTCTATCGCGCATTAGTGTGCTCGAAATTGGACTATGAAAGCATAGTTTACTCCTCTGCTCGGCCGTCTATTCTTCGGCGTCTCGACTCTATCCACCGCTGTGGATTACGTTTAGTGTCTGGAGGTTTTTACACCAGCCCTGTGGAAAGCCTTTATGCTGAGACTGCTGAACCTCCGCTGTCCTATCGGCGAGCAGTCATTCTGAGTCGTTATGCTAGCCATCTGTCTTCCATGCCTGCTAATCCAGCCCATGACATTTTTTTCGACGCCTCCTTTGATGTAGGGTATGCAGGCCGCCCTTCCTCCCTACTACCACCGGGAGTCCGCTTCCGTCAATTGCTCCATTCTCTTTCCTTCCGCTTTCCTAAAACTTTGACAACTTTGGGTACAGCACCGCGATGGCTCCGTCCCCGGATCTGCCTGCTCCGTGACGTTTGTCAATTTCCCAAGGATGGTACCACTTCACTTGTTTATCGTCGGGCATTTGCTGCTCTATGTGCACAAATGAAGGAAGCCATATTTATTTACACTGATGGCTCGAAAACATCTATAGGTGTAGGGAGTGCCTATATTGTTTGCGACAACCCAAATCAATTTCGGGTTCCCGACCAGTGTTCGGTTTATACTGCGGAGCTTTACGCTGTTCTCCAGGCTGTCCACTACATCCGACGCCATCAGCGGATACAGTATGTTATCTGTTCAGACTCTCTCAGCTCTCTCCTCAGTCTCCAAGCTCTCTACCCTGTCCACCCTCTGGTCCACCGGATTCAGGACTGTCTGCGCTTCGGCCGCGGTGGTCTAGCGGTTCAGGCGCTGCAGTCCGGAGCCGCGGGACTGCTACGGTCGCGGGTTCGAATCCCGCCTCGGGCATGGGTGTGTGTGATGTCCTTAGGTTAGTTAGGTTTAAGTAGTTCTAAGTTCTAGGGGACTTATGACCTAAGATGTTGAGTCCCATAGTGCTCAGAGCCATTTGTCTGCGCTTGCTCCACCTGGGGGTCGTCTCGGTGGCGTTCCTCTGGCTCCCGGGACACGTTGGTATCTGTGGAAATGAGGCGGCCGATATTGCAGCCAAGGCTGCAGTCTCTCTTCTTCGGCCAGCTATTCAATCGATTCCCTTCGCCGATCTACGGAGCGTTTTATGTCGTCGTGTTGTTCTTTTAAGGCACGCACATTGGTCGACACTTCCTCATAATAAATTGCGGGACGTGAAAGCTCTTCCCTGTGCTTGGACCTCTTCCTCCCGAACGCGTCGTCAGGAGGAGGTAATTTTAACTAGACTTCGGATAGGGCACTGTCTTTTTAGCCATCGACATCTTTTAAGCGGCGATCCTCCCCCCAGTCTGTCCCCACTGCTCTCAGCTGTGGACTGTAAGACACCTTTTAATTGAGTGCCCCTATTTTAATCCGTTACGCTCCCGTCTCCAGCTATCGCCTGATATATCGTCGATTTTAGCAGATGACACGCACTCAGCCGATCGCGTTCTCGAGTTTATTAGTGCCAATGAGATGACGTCAGTCATTTGAAGCTCTCTTTGGGGACCACCAACCCCTTTCAGTAGTGGTTTAAGCTTTCCTTCCGCTTTTAGTTTCTCCAAATTTTTTAGTTTCGTTCCCATTGCTGCTTGTTTCCATTTTCGTTTTTTACGTTTTCCTAAGTCACAGACCGGGCGCTAATGACCATAGCAGTTTTGCGCCCCAAAACAAAACAAAAAAAAAGTGATCCTCATAACACTGACATGACTATTGTCTAGTGTTGAAACACCCTTTGTTCACTAATTACTCAGTATACCAGAGGATGGTCACTGGGATATGGACTGTTACTGCACGAACTTTCTTCATGTTTTTTTCTTCATGTTTTTTCCTGAGTTACTCGTAATTCTGATACTGTCATTCCTGGGATTTATGGTTTATAATTCAGAATAATTGAAGAAACAAATTGGGACTCTCGCTCAGGGATGAAAACCAAACATAAAATTAAATTGCACTTGCATAACAATTTTTAACCACTGTACAAAGAAAAGTGCGTTGTCTTGTAGTAATCTGTACACTACTTTTCAGTAGGTTTTCAGTATATCTGATAACAGTGCCTCAAGATAGTCACTATTTCAAGGATCCCATCTGGCATACACCAGTGTCTAAAGCTTTTCGCTCTGCTGTTACTTGTACGTATCGACACACAGCACTACCCCGTGCAGTAGCGAGGCCCATTTCTATATTTATTTGGACTGCTGTAGCTAGCTGCTGATTGCTGGAAATGTTAGCATCGCCCAGTTTAACGCACGATGTAGTGGTGTTATAAGCTGAAAGCAGACGTCAACTTAAAACAGGTTGTGGTTTGCGAGACGGGAAGCTGTTCAGTTCCCTCTCACACCAAACTAGTTTCGGGCTGCGCGGAGCAGGCGGAAGTTAGAACGTTCCTTAGCAGACAAGCATTTTTAGCGTCAAGCTGGTTGTTCTTAAGAGGTTGCACTTGCTGTTTGTGTTGGTTATAAACAGAATAAATTTGATAAATTTAGGATTGTTTCAGCGTCTGCGTCAAGACCTCTATTTCTTGCGGTCCATTAGTCTTTATTGTTCAGATAAAACACACACAGGTCGCACAGAATTTGATTTGCTATAAGCGATTTCGCTCGTCAGACGCGACCGTCATAAAATCTGTGGAGATTTGAGTATTTAGCAAGAAGATAAGATAAAGCTCACGAAAATTCAGCTTAGAACTTACGAAGCTGTAATCATTGACCTGCTGGCGACTTGTTATTGGGTTAACCGGGTTAAAAGTGCCGTTTGTTACTACAATCATACATGTACTGGTGTGCGTCAGATCTGAAATGTTTACTGTAATCTCATCGGTTGGGTACATGAGCAAATTACTTTTGACGTAGTTATGTGAAACGTACAAATCAGGTATTAGCATACTCAGCTCATCAAACAAGCGGAAAATTCAAATTTAACTGTTTATTTATTCGTTGCTGTGTTATTTTCTTTTTCGTAAACATCTCCATTTCATGTATCACATTTAACAACCAGCCTTTAGCTGCTGTGTCGATTACGCTGACGCTGCCCTCAGTTTGTTCTGTGGTGTGCTTGTGTTTAAAGGTTTATCTGATGCCGTGCGGTTAGAACTTAGGTTACAGTGTTGTTATAGCGCACTGGCGACCTACCTCGGCTTCCCAGACGGCGATTTGCTTGTGATATGTAGTGATACACACAAACCTTCGTCGGGAATTAGTCTATTAGTGTAAACCGTATCAAAACGCGGCGAGGATTTTAATTTATAATACGTATACATGAAATTGCGTTCCTGTCTGGCCCATACATATGTGCTTTCACAATCTCTATAATGGATTTTGTAGACTCCTGAGTCAGCATATTTATCTCTGGGTAAATTGTGCGTTTTAAGACATGACTAAACAAATTTAGTTCGAAATGATACAGTAAATTTCTGGGAGGAAATCGTCTCGCTTATCGAACGCCTGTGGCAGATGCTACAACAGCTGTTATCCATACAGAGGTATATTGTTAAAATTATGAAAGCGCACTTTCGTAGAAAAGGTGGGCAGCATACTGCCTTTCATATACGTTACGCGAAATTAACACCATGGAAAAATGCGATGTTGAGATAACGAAGAACGCACATGTTGTTGTTGTAGTCTTCAGTCCCGAGACTGGTTTGATGCAGCTCTCCATGCTACTCTATCCTGTGCGAGCTTCTTCATCTCCCAGTACCTACTGCAAGCTACATCCTTCTGAATCTGCTTAGTGTATTCATCTCTTGGTCTCCCCCTACGATTTTTACCCTCCACGCTGCCCTCCAATACTAAATTGGTGATCCCTTGATGCCTCAGAACATGTCCTACCAACCGATCCCTTCTTCTGGTCAAGTTGTGCCACAAACTTCTCTTCTCCCCAATCCTATTCAATACTTCCTCATTAGTTATGTGATCTACCCATCTAATCTTCAGCATTCTTCTGTAGCACCACATTTCGAAAGCTTCTATTCTCTTCCTGTCCAAACTATTAACCGTCCATGTTTCACTTCCATACAGGGCTACACTCCGTACAAATACTTTCAGAAATGACTTCCTGACACTTAAATCTATGCTCGATGTTAACAATAGTACACAATAAACCTTGGCAGCAAGTTTGCGGTCTTTCGACCTCTCTGTAGTGCAGTTGACATATAATTAAATTTCGTGGGCGACTCGTCCCCTTATAATTCCTTCGTAAAGATTCTGGTCGTACAAAATAGCGTTCAGTCTTCAAAGTACACCGACCAGCTCTCGGCCAGCCCATGGCTGTCACGTGCTGCTGCCCTGCTTATGTCGTCCTTGCTGTACATGTTTCAGGTCGCGCGTCTGGAATGTGGTTCTCCAGTCGGAAAATAGGCAATCGCTGCTCGTTCACAGAAGTGTGGGATGCCAAATAAACCACCAACGTCGAAATAATCAACCGACGTTTTCAAGTCTACTCGTCTGGGCGTGTGTTCACGGACGACTGAAAAGATTCTTCTAGCCTTTCCACTGGTGAGGCGTATGCCCTCAAGTTCACGCTGCGCAAAATGGTAAGACTGCTCTAGCGCACAAAAGCTCAACTAAATGCTATCGCAATTTGATTTCTGTGGTACCTACAGTCATTTCTCATTATAAAGTCAGTATAATACTGTTAAATATTGCGCGAGTTCTGTTAGAAATTGTATTCTGGTATCAGCTAGCATTGCATCATTGTCGCAGTATTGTCACAAATTCTTTCTGTAATTAGGAAAAGCTTTTGACCCACGTGCAGGGTGCAAAAAGGAGAGAGAACAAAATAATGATAATGTTAGAGCAAAATTTACACGATAACTATAGGTCGGACTTACTTTACTTTGTCGTGTCCGGAAACTACAATTTGTTTGCCCAGTATTGGGCAATGTCCAATGCTTCTTCTTTAGCCAACCATAGATCGTAGGGGGTGCGTCTGTGGGGGCAGACAGGGCATTGTAGAACATGTTCCATGTCCTGTCGAGTGCCGCAGTCGCATTTGTCGCCATTTTCGTCCAACAAACCCCATTTGATCAGATTAGATTTCACAGGAGCCACCCAGTTCTGATGCGGTTAAGCATTCTCCAGGTTTTCCAATCACCAGAAACGCCGCTTGGTGGGTCCTCTCTTAGTGGATAGTAGATGGAGGGCTCATCTAAGGCGCAACTTAGGAAACGGCGTCTGGATTTGAGTCTGCTGGGGCCACACTCTAGGGCAAATATTGAGTGACGGGCATCAAAGGTTTGTTTTAGCTTCTCGGTATGTTCATGGGCTTTCCTACGTGAGTCAGGGTTTGTGAAACCTGCGGCCCTGTAAAGATTTTCTATGGGGGTAGGTTTCATGCAGCCTGTCACTATCCTGCATGTTTCATTCAAGCTAATATCTACCTTTGTGCGTGGGCGGATCTGCACCATACCGGGCAGGCATATTCGGCAGTTGAGAAGCACAAAGCTTGGGCTGAAGTTCTGACCACGGTAGGTTTAGCACCCCATTTGCTATTGGACAGCTTTCTTATTAGGGAATTTCGTGCTTCTACTTTTTTGCGTGTTTTTTCGCAATGATATTTGTTTGTCAATGTTCTGTCCAGCACGACGCCAAGGTAGGTGGGAGTATCTGTGTGTTCTAGTAATGTCCCATCCCAGGTAACATTGAGCCTGTACTTTGCCTGCCTCGAGTTCAGATGAATGCACTCACTTGAGTTTTGGAGGGATTGGGTTTTAGAGAATTCTTTTTGTAGTAGATTGACATTGTAGAAAGGGCGGTTTCTAGTTTCTCCTCGATGGCTTCAAACCTGTTGCCTTGAACTGTTATTGCCAGGTCGTCTGCATATACAAAAGTTTTGGTTTATAGGTCGGAAAAGCACCACACAAGAGTTAAGGCCATAAAACCGTAGCTAGTCAGCGATGCGCGCGCGAAAAGAGTAGACTATGCATGTAACCAGACTTCCGCCAGCCAATATTTATGAGGGGCATTCAAATGATAACGAGACAAATGGAAAATGAGTAAACTGTTTACTATTTCACAAGTAATCTTCATAACTGATAATACATTTAACCCACTGTAAAACAAGACGTTCAGTACCTTCACGGGAAAATGTTTGCATTCCCTATGGAACAATGATTGTATCCAGGCGTGCACCTCTTCGTCCGAAGCAAATCAACGACCGCAAATTTTTTCTAGAGGACTACAAAAATATGGAAATCGCATGAGGATGATGTGTAAGGGATTGCCAGCAGAACATCTGCTACGTACTCGAAACTACCTCAGCAACATGTGGGTGGGTGCATGAAGGCGTTGCGTTGACTGTCCTGTCTCATAGTGGGATAATGTGTGAATAGTTATAGCGATTACTTTAGAAATTATAAACAGTTTACTGACTTTCCCATCTGTCTCGTTTTCATTTCACTTCCTCACATTTTATTTTCAATACCCCAGCTACTGAGTAAATTAAATAATTACTTGCTATCCACTTCGGTTTGATTGCACGCGATAGTTCAATAACGCTACCTGTGTAAAGCTAGAGTACATAAACGATGCTCGTTGCGGTTTCAAGGCACTGATTACAATAAGGAGCTCTACAGAAATAGCAGTGCAGTAAGATAGTAGACACAGTATACTAAAAAATGCAATATCTTTAATAATACGCATAGGCCACGAATTTTAAAGTTTTCCACCTTACGGGACGCATGAATGAGCTTCTATTTTGTGAAGTACATCAGCACCACTAAACTAAGAAACTGAAAACACTGCCACCAACAATGCAAAAAACTTGAAATCTCTGAAAGAATGATTGGTTTGTTTTCTCGACAATTCTTCGTGTCGCGACCTAAAAAATTGCGACCAACTCTACAAGGATGTAAGCTTAGACACACTCGTCATTGACTGGCTGTCTTTTTGTGGTCGTGGCCCCAAAACGGTGCATTTCCTACTTAGTTATCTGGAAAAGATTCCTGAATTGAATATCCTCTTCTTTGATCGGACACACTTAATGCACTGCTGTGGTAAAAAGAAATTTATCGTATTTTTTGTTTTCGTCGTTCCTTAATTGCTTCAAAATTCGTGGAGGTATGTTCCGTCTGTGCAACTAACTGAAGGCAGTTTGTTTATTGCCATACGCGTATCTTTTATTTGTGAAGCTTGGGTAGTGGCCTGTAATACAGGTTTCGTTTTGTAAATATAATAAATGTATTATGTGGTAGTCACAATGTGTTCTATGTTACATTTTGTCATGTTTCTCTATTGTGTTTTAGGTTAGAATCAACTTTTTTAGCACAAATTTCCTGAAGTGAAATTATCTTTCGTTGGTGCTTACGGTTTACAAATGGTTCAAATGGCTCCAAGCGCTATGGGACTTAACATCTGAGGTCATCAGTCACCTATACTTAGGTGGCTGGCATGTTGAATAATAATGGACATAGTGTGAAAATTCATCAGATGAATGCGCAGTTACGAATAATTACTATCACCAGCTGTAGAGTGGAATGACGATGAAAAATTTGTGCTGGACCGGGACTCGAACCCGGATTTCTCGCTTATCGCGAGCGGTCGCCTTATCATATGGCTATCCATGTACATCTCACGGCCCGGTCCGGCACAAATTTTCATTGTCATTCCATTCTACAGCTGATGGTGGTCATTACTCGCAATTGCTAATTAATCTGATGCTTCGTACCAACTGTAGTCAAATGGCTCTGAGCACTATGGGACTTCTGAGGTCATCAGTCCCCTAGATCTTAGAACTACTTAAACCTAATTAACCTAAGGACATCACACACATCCATGCCCGAGGCAGGATTCGAACCTGCGACCGTAGAGGTAGCGCGGTTCCAGACTGCAGCGCCTAGAACCGCTCGGCCCAGCAGTAGTCACCATAGTGCATTGTTATCAGAATAACACAGGCACTGCAATATCGTAGTGTGAAAATTACTTCTGTATATTCTTTGACGTTCATCTGTCTTTAGACGTCACGCAAAAAAAAGGTTGGGTGACAGTTGCTTCCCATCTGCCAGTGTAACATGTGCACTCGACGCAGCGGCTGGCATGAAGGACGTGTATAAGTTATTGTTTCATTCAATGCCGATAAAGTGAAGGACAGAGAGATATCGTGATGGTTGATAGTGGAATCTATCCGTATCAGATAATTAAAAATTTAGTAAAAATCAACCAACAACGTGATTAGATATTCCACTCAGAAACTGTGCTGAGAAGCAGATTCTCTTCTGCGATAACAAGGAACTAGCACTGCTTCAGGGGCACGTGGTGAATGGTTTAGTCGCAGTTTAGTTTCCTTTCTAAATTGCAAGGCATGCAGAGGCCTCCTGCAAATAATACTTGATCCGTAGTGCAGATGCATCATTAATTTGTTGATGCTACAAAGTGAGGATACAAATATTCTGGTACTAGTGTGTTAACGTTGATACAGGTGTCACGTACTTGGATACACATGAACTCGGCCACCTGTCAGACTTAAAATGTCTTACGGGTAATAAAGTGGTGTTAAAGACTGAAGTAAGAGAACTTTTTCATCTCATTCTAATCCCCGAACATCAGGTCTTTCCGCAGAAACTTTAAAATATTTGACATTATTAGATAATTAATGTTAGTACTTAATCTAATGTTTCATAAGTAGTGCTGTTATATTGCACTTATGTAAAATGTATATCCTTGTTTTCTTCCTAAATCCCAGAGATTTTCTTTGTAGGGATAATGTTGTATAATCTTGTATGCGGTGGCAAAGAGTTTGTGTGTCGCGTGAGAGCATCCGGCAGCTCTCATGCTTCTAATGTCTTCAAAGTCGAGGAATTTGGGAAACAGTAGAACGACAGCATTTAGACTCTAATTACAGATCACAGTCTCAGCTCTTGAGTCGGCTCCACACTTACCATAACCACCTCTGTAGCCGATACCCCTAACGCACGACTGTACAATGGTGCTCGTCTCTGAGGCAAGGTGGTACAAATCCTGATGGTGACCAGCAATAGGGCAGAGGGATGGTGGCGTAAAGTTCCTGATCACCTAACCTTCCGCCAATATCCTGGATTAAATACCAGATCTCTTCTCAGTGTCCTGTGAAGTGAGAACATGCGACACTATTGGTAGTGATCCGCCCGTCGGACGGGGATGTTGAGCCTGGTGGCCCCCTTGCTGCACTTCCGAAAGAGGAGCCTGCGTGCCAGCGCCAGGTTTCATTCTTTCCATTTTCCTCTCGCACTACACAAACAAGATAGCACGTCACACACCAGTAGTCAACCGATATACTTCGAACACAACACTTAAAACACTCGAAGGAAAGGAGCAATTGTGAACGAAGAAGAAAAGGACCTTGCCAGTTAGGTGGCTGAACCTACCCCACGGTGACTCCCAGACATTCGTGAAATGATCAATCAATCCACCTTTATCACGAAGTCATACTTTAGACAAGGGAATTACTAATAGGTAGAACAGTGTTTTTCGAACACTGAGTAACACAAAATTCATTTCTGTAGTAATAAATTGTTCTTTAATATGTTTACAAACAGAATAATCATCCTCAGAATAACACGATCTGTTTTCCAAATGAAAAACACAGCCTTAATCGAAGGATGCTCGTAGTTGGCAGTCGTATGGCACTCGTAAATTTTGTGGGATCTAATTATTGGAGACAAGTTCCCGATGCATATCGGGGTTAACACTGAATGCAAATAATCGGTTGGAGGTGACTGCAGACGGTTTGTTCTTCTGGCAGAAGCTGACAGTTGAGCACGTGAGTTGAAGACAAATAATGAAATAATGTGTCTCGGTGTCTTGTCTTGGAATTCGCAGACGATTCTGTTACTTGAAAATATCTGACGTAGTGGACACAGAGTTCCGGCTGTACAGCGAGGTTAGTGACCCTCGTGGGTAAGGGAATTTCGTGTTTGACGACTGCATTTTACAGTTTAGTCAGCCGAGAGGTGGGCAAGCTAGATCTGCCAGCTCTGAAGGATGATTTTCGCAATATGGACCCTCGGCAGACATCTGGCCAATGCCGCGTAGCACCGCCTCTATCGTTGGTAATGGCCTCAACTGGGCGACGAAGAGATTCCTAAACTTCATTAAAGGATGTTGTATCCATTTGAAGCGACTCGTTGGTCATTAGATCCCGTAAAGCCACCAAATTGCGGGGATGATTGCTGCATTTCACGTGCTGTTCCATATACTCAGACATTTTCTGTGGTATTAAATCGGGTGACTTTGGACGCCACTCAACATGGCATAGAGACATAGTGCTGTGTTCGTCAGACCAGGTACGTATGTGAGGAGTCATAGGAACTTCTTGTTTCCATGTTGGAAGCTGGGATAGTCAGGAACATATCCGTCATAAAGATGTAAAAGAAAGTGCAACACTTGGTCGCAAAGAATGTTGAAATGAACATCCTGGTTCTAATTTGTGGTAACCTGAGTGAGTGGACCCAGTACAGTTCGAAAAACACCTGGAAAACATCAAAGAACCACCTCAAATCCGATCTGAACTGAACCGTCAACGAATGCGAGTTGGACTGTAGGTGCCATCGACACCTTCCAAAACTTAGAAATAGGCAAAATCGCGACTCTCCGGACCTCACTACACGCCAACAGTTGGTCGACTGAAGACACGTAATTTTAGTGAATTTTTCGGGCTCTGTTAACAGTTAACTTTTCCGCGATACCCGATTTCTAATGTCCATTGCATGCAGTTCGATTAGCCACGTTCTCTCGGGAACTGGCTGAAATGGACGTAAATTCGCCGAGAGCAGCAATTCTTGTCGGGTTTGAAATTTTCATTGTCCGTTCACTGTCGGTTAGGATACTTGTGTGACCACATGTTAGTCGGGTGCTAGTGGTACACGTAGAAACGTTACAGTCAGTGTTGATACACCGACATATTGGGAAGTTAATTCACCATGTCGTCCAATACACGCCCAAACACAGCAGCTCCCTTCTCCAGTTTGTCACCCATCCAGCAGTAGGCACGTAATGCATACGTATCGCGGCTCATTATTAGCTAAGTCAGTATGATCTCATGGTTCACGTTGCTGCACATCTGTGACATTCGAAAAACATCCATCGATAAGGAGCGTGGATTGTGAAGACAGTTCAAATAAAATGAAGAAAACTAAAGCTTAGCAGACTCTCGTCTCTTAGATTTTAGTAGAGTTGGAGAAAAAAGTGTTACAGAGAATACACTAGATATTTCATAAGAACGAATAAGAAACTGAACATGAATATTTTTAACTATTAAATATACAAAATTTAGTTCATTTAAATGAGATTTTAGTCAAGGTACCCCATTTGTTTTTTTAAATGCAGTGGTAGTTGCCCGTATGTGTTCATAAGTGTGTACAAATTTGTCACGAATGCTGTTAACATTTCTTCTCGCTTGTGTTGCATCTGTTGTACATGCCCTGAAAGCCAAAGTAGTCATTACCTTCAAATTGTATTACTTACCTTCATCATGGGTAACATCATGAATACGCGTGTTTCTATAAATCGTTCTGCAGTTTGTGGAGTCACAATCGAAGGCCAGTGAAATGTTCTTTGCTCGTTAGCAAGAATACCGAAAGTACATTCGATGTATATACTAGGTGTACAGAGGCTGTAGTGGAAACACTTTCTTTTTAACTGATAAGAAATTCCTTTTGTGGGGAGGCAGTAAGAACGTTCGGCACTAACGTTCACGCCGGCCGCAGTGGCCGTGCGGTTAAAGGCGCTGCAGTCTGGAACCGCAAGACCGCTACGGTCGCAGGTTCGAATCCTGCCTCGGGCATGGATGTTTGTGATGTCCTTAGGTTAGTTAGGTTTAACCAGTTCTAAGTTCTAGGGGACTAATGACCTCGGCAGTTGAGTCCCATAGTGCTCAGAGCCATTTGAACTAACGTTCACACAGGGAAGATAATGAGAGCCTTCATGGAACTGCGTGAATTGAGGACATTGTTATCAGTTGTCTTAATATAAACACAGTAAGTGTTTAATCTCACGTTCTTCCGTGTGCACCACCGCCAACGAATATGAATCTGTACGGGAATCGTACCATGCTAGCAACATACGGAAATTCTTTTGTACCTGTTATAAAGAAATCCACTACAAAGTGGCTTAATGACACGTATTTATCATCTATAATCGCCGTACATTTGGGAGAAATGAGCTGTCCTTCCTTGCGGAAATGAATTCACCGAGAATTTCCTTTTAAATTTGCCCTTTCTCGATATGAGAAGTAGCGCGACAGTCTCCTCATTAGACTCCATGACGGATCCGAAACACGGCGGACCAGCAGTAGCATCACAGAGGCACGCGGCGGCACAGTGTAAAGGGTCGGAGCGCTGCAAGTGTCTTTCTGTGGCGTCTCGTGAAGCCATCCGTGTTTACGGCGGCGACTGAGCGCGGAAGAGGCCTGCCGCCACCGACAAAACGACAATACGGCTGCTCGGCGGTTCGCTTTCAAAAAAAAGAAAAAAATGCCGCTGGCTACATGACTTCGTGGAGAAACAAATTTAAACCATCCGTGCGATGAAGAGCTCCCCCCAACTCAACGCCAGGAAAACAGGTCACCATCAGCTCCACAACGTGCTGCCGAAACTGTTGCCGCCGGCTGCTGTAAGCATCCTGAAGACAATCGTGAAACAGCATCGTGTGGACCAGCCGCTACCGTCACGCGTACAATCTTTCAGAACTGGTGACCGCATTCCACAAGCTGACCCATCAGTGAGGCCTAAATAATCCGCCGGGAGACCGCGGCCATATGGACTGATCATACGATACACGTTCAGTTGAACGTACGTCTGTCATCATGAACCCCCCTCTCCTCATTCAGCGATAAAGATGGGTTAGTAATTCAGTAATTCTTGCCTCAATTATGTCAATAGAGAATAAGTGCTGTAGAGTGACAGCTGAAAAGATAACCTATATGGTGATGAGAAATGCAGTATATTATCATTAACGACTAACAGCAACACTGACTTTCCTAGCTACGACGAGGCATTTAGAGGACCTTAAGTATACTACTACTACTACTACTACTACTACACTACAGGCCATTAAAATTGCTACACCAAGAAGAAATGCAGATGATAAATGGGTATTCATTGGACAAATATATTATACTAGAACTGACATGTTATTACATTTTCACGCAATTTGGGCGCATAGATCCTGAGAAATCAGTACCCAGAACCACCACCTCTGGCCGTAATAACGGCCTTGATACGCCTGGGCATAGTCAAACAGAGCTTGGATGGCGTGTACAGGTACAGCTGCCCATGCAACTTCAACACGATACCACAGTTCATTAAGAGTAGTGACTGGCGTATTGTGAGGAGCCAGTTGCTCGGCCACCATTGACCAGAGGTTTTCAGTTGGTGAGAGATCTGGAGAATGTGCTGGCCAGGGCAGCAGTCGAACGTTTTCTGTATCTAGAAAGCCTAGTACAGGACCTGCAACATGTGGTCGTGCATTATCCTGCTGAAATGTAGGGTTTCACAGGGATCGAATGAAGGGTAGAGCCGCGGGCCGTAACACATCTGAAATGTAACGTCCACTGTTCAAAGTGCCGTCAGTGCGAACAAGAGGTGACAGAGACGTGTAACCATTGGCACCCCATACCATCACGCCGGGTGATACGCCAGTATGGCGATGACGAGTACACGCCCCCAATGTGCGTTCACCGCGATGTCGTCAAACACGGATGCGACCATCATGATGCTGTAAACAGAACGTGTATTCATCCGAAAAAATGACGTTTTGTCATTCGTGCACCGAGGTTCGTTGTTGATTACACCATCGCAGGCGCTCCTGTCTGTGATGCAGCGTCAAGGGTAACCGCAGCCATGGTCTCGGAGCTGATAGTCCATGCTGCTGCAAACGTCGTCGAACTGTTCGTGCAGATTGTTGTTGTCTTGCAAACGTCGTCAAACTGTTGACTCAGGGATCGAGACGTGACTGCACGATCCGTTACAGCCATGCGGATAAGATGCCTGTCATCTCGACTGCTAGTGATACCAGGCCGTTGGGATCCAGCACGGCGTTCCGTATTACCCTCCTGAACCTACCGATTCCATATTCTGCTAACAGTCATTGGATCTCGACCAACGCGAGCAGCAATGTCGCCATACGATAAACAGCAATCGCGATAGGCTACAATCCGACCTTTATCAAAGTCGGATACGTGATGGTACGCATTTCTCCTCCTTACACGAGGCATCACAACAACGTTTCACCAGGCAACGCCGGTCAACTGCTGTTTGTGTATGAGAAATCGGTTGGAAACTTTCCTCATGTCAGCACGTTGTAGGTGTCGCCACCGGCGCCAACCTTGTGTGAATGCTCTGAAAAGCTAATCATTAGTATATCACAGCATCTTCTTGCTGTCGGTTAAATTTCGCGTCTGCAGCACGTCATCTTCGTGGTGTAACAATTTTAATAGCCAGTAGTGTATAATACTACCTCAGGCACTTAGCGAAAATTTTACCTGAAACATGTGAAACATTGTGAAAGCGAGTGGAAGACGTCGGAGTTTTGGAATGGTTTTAGGAAAGTGCAGTGCAGTGCAGTGCAGTGCATCTGCAAAGGAAATGCCATACATGTCGATAGCTAGTGTTAACGATTAAGAGGGCTCCTCCAGCATTTGGAATTTTTATCAGTGAGGTATGACGATAAACATGAAACGAATTCAGAAACTTGTTGCCGTGACCGTAAAAGGGCGGTACAGCGCTTATGGAAATGTAACAAAATGCCTAGCGAATTTAAATGGGTACTCCATGAAAGACGGTGTAGTCCTTGCGAAAGCTTGTCTGTTAAATTTAGGGAACCTGTGTCAGAGGAACACAGTGCGACCATTCTGCTGCGTAGGTGGTGTGGCTTTAAAATAACGGGACTATTGTTGCAAAAAAGTTTATTTCAAAACATAAATTTGTCACCCTCGATATAATACTCTGCTTCATCCCTCCAACGCTCTATGCGACTTTTTCATTGATTGAAACACTTTTTGAACCCACCTGTGAGCTCCTTGATGAAAGAGTTCCACTTTTTCTTTCAGTGCTTGAACGGACTGAAGTATTGTTTCTTTTAATACAGATTCGACGTTGGGGCTGAACAGTTGAAGTTAAGATTGAAAGTTTTTGCATCCAATCTCCTAGATAAATGACAAAGCAATTGAGGAGGAGAAACCATATGGAGAAAATGTAACTGTAACGTGGGCAACAGTGAACAGGTAGGAGGCTAGGATGACTGCAAACTGCATACCAGGGAAAGAAATTGGAAGGTGGCGGAGGATTAGATGGTAAGAATAGACTCTCAGAATGTCATAGATGAAATACAAAATTATTAAGGAATGACCATCGGGCAAAATGTTAGCAGGTTACAAGATACGAGAAAAGATGTATGGGCAATTCTATTTCGCCTTCCTTCAAAAGACTGTAAATCCAAGCCCTCTAAGAAGTCATTCACGGTGCAAATACAACACAGTAGAACAAAATGGCGAGCAGTTTATTCAAAAATCAGATTTGCCTTTTGCCGTAGCGGATATCTTGAAAGAAACTTTCGAAGACTTGTTAGATTAAGGCTATTGAAGAAATATCGTCATAGCCACACTCAGAATCCTAGAGTGTCAGTTAAAAGCTTAATCTGGGCCAGAATCACCAAGACAGTGTTTGTTTCAATTAAAATACATTGTTTCTTGGTGCAAGGTATGAAAGTCTTGAAAAGACTGCTAGGAACTTACTGTCGTTTCACAGTTAAACATTTTAAATTTAGATAAAGGAAAAAGTTAAGGCATGAGGGAGAGGTGTTACAGACCTTGAAAGAAAGGCAAGACAACGCAGACGAGCTAGAAAAAGGACATTGCAATATGAGATGGAAGAGGGTGCGGACAACGCATGTTGTGGAGCTAGAATGCATTGACAACTTTAATGGCTGTTTCCTGTAAGTTTTTTCTTCTCAGCTTCTACGTGCCAGAACTTATTGAAAATCACGGGATACATTAATCTTAGTATTATGCATATTTTAAAACAGAGGTTTTTCCTGTTTTGTAAATTTCAAACTGATTAGAGTCCAACGTGCACAGAAAAATGTAGACAGTTTCTTATTTTGGTGGCCTAGTCTCTGATAAAAGGTACCTTTCATTAGTGCAAATTTTACGTTATTTAAGATGAGTATAACCAACCTTCCCGGACCGCTTAACACGAAGACTTAAGACGTAGGTACCCTCCACCATGCAGTGTCTTATGGAGTGTGTACGTAGATGGTAGTCAAGTACCACTCAGTAACAGACTCGTGGTGAAAGTTCAGCAGGCAGCTGGCCGCCCCCCCCCCCCCCCATGTCGCCTCAGCTCACACGCGGTCCGGCGCGCCTGCACATTCGCCAGCTCGGTCGGCTGGACTAACGAGTACGGCCGCCGGGATCAGTCGGACAATATGGACGGAGACGGGGCAGCCACACACCGCATGCGTTCCGGTGAGACCTGACAGACAGGCCTGCTGGAGCCTGTATGGGGCCCTTCAGAGTCTAAAGCAGGGGTGTCCGACATTTTAGCTTACCTGAGCTACTTTATAAGACGACAAACTGTTTTTGGCCGCACATAATACACTTAACAACAAGCGCCGAAAGAAAGTGATGGACCAATGAGAGAAGAGCACTGTGTGGCTGGAGTTTAATTTAAAATATACCGTTTATCATAACTTTACATAAACGGAATTTCATAGTTCGTATTTACTTTTTAGCGGTCGTGTCATAGATGGATAGGGTATATATGTCTATGCAGTAAGCATAGCCTACTGCACATTTTCTCAACATCAAATCGGACTAGTCACGTGATTTTGGGACGACTCTACTTGCGTACAATTTGCGGTAATAGCGAAACTTGAATATTCGACGAATTCACCCTGTTTTATGTGTGTTTCTGCGCGTCCGAGTGTTAATAATCGCTGTGGTACAGTATTGTCGCGGCTACGGATGTAAAGAGAAGTGTGTGAAAGGAGGACCAGTTGCTTTTTATACTTTACAACAAATGTATAATTATAAACCTCATACTTACATGAGGTCCTTCATATGTTGAAATATATCGAGGTGCTGTGTTCTAAAGTCTTGTACTGAAGAGGTCATTTGTTACTTTGTTGCCGGCCGCGGTGGTCTCGCGGTTCTAGGCGCGCAGTCCGGAACCGTGCGACTGCTACGGTCGCAGGTTCGAATCCTGCCTCGGGCATTGATGTGTGTGATGTTCTTAGGTTACTTAGGTTTAAGTAGTTCTAAGTTCTAGGGGACTGATGACCACGGCAGTTGAGTCCCGTAGTGCTCAGAGCCATTTGAACCATTTTTTGTTACTTTGTTTACGTACAATTACTAGATAAATTTCCAAGTGTATTTGAATAAACTGACAGTCTGTGTCTACGTATTGGTGCTGAGTTATATGCAGATAAAATTTGTATATATTACAGTATTATAAATTCGGAGTAGGAATTTAAACCCATGGAGAAGAAATAAAAACTTTGAGTTTCGCCGATGACATTGTAATTCTGAGACAACAAAGGACCTGGAAGAGTAGTTGAACAGAATGGACAGTGTCTTGAAAGGAGGATATAAGATGAACATCAACAAAACAAGGATAATGGAATGTAGTCGAATTAAATCGAGTGATAATGAGGGAGCTAGATTAGGAAATGAGACGCTTAAAGTAGTAAAGGAGTTTTGCTGTTTGGGGAGCAAAATAACTGATGGTCGAAGTAGAGAGGATATAAAATGTAGACTGGTAATGGCAAGGAAAGGTTCTGAAGAGAAATTTGCTAACATCGAGTATAGATTTAAGTTTAAGGAAGTCGTTTCTGAGAGTATTTGTATGGAATGTAGCCATGTATGGAAGTGAAACATGGACGATAAATAGTTTGGACAAGAAGAGAATAGAAGCTTTCGAAATGTGGTGCTACAGAAGAATGCTGAAGATTAGATGGGTAGATCACATAACTGAGGTATTGAATAGGATTGGGGAGAATAGAAATTTGTGGCACAACTTGACTAGAAGAAGGGATTGGTAGGCGTCAAGGGATCACCAATTTAGTATTGGAGGGCAGCGTGGAGGGTAAAAATCGTAGAGAGAGACCAAGAGATGAATACACTATGCAGATTCAGAAGGATGTAGGTTGCAGTAGGTACTGGGAGATGAAGAAAATTGCACAGGATTGAGTAGCATGGAGAGCTGCATCAAACCAGTCTCCGGACTGAAGACCACAACAACGACATGACAGTCTGATTAATTTCCTCCAATTTGTTTATTTCTGCATGGGACAGTTTCCTATATATTGTCATTGTAACGTAATCAACCAGAACAGATACGACAATATGAATCAGTGCAACAGAAAACGCAAAAAAATGTTGTCGGCTGCCCCTTTTATTTTTTCAAACATCGAGCATTGATATTGCATTTTTTTGTGTGTAGTGTATGATTTTACTTTTCTGATGAGACGGCGAAAAATGTACATTTTTACTCGTCTATAAAAAACGGAAGTGTAAATACAGAAAAACAAAATAACAATGGACAAGCAATTAGTGGAAATCGCTTACCGTATTCACTGTAACAATTTCATAGTTCCAAATGCGTTGTTTTTCGCAACACTTCGGCGCCATCTACGGTGCCATTGTAAGGCAAATAAGAGAGATCAGACAATGTGAATAAGTCCCATAACAAACGTAAAAATACATTGTTGGCTTTCACTTCTTATCCTTTACCTATACATCATAAACAGTCGAATCTCAGCTATGATACTGTAACGAAAAAGCACAATTCCATTGCTCTTCAATCTTACTGCAAACTTCAGTTCCTGATATCAAATTGTTCCGGTGCTCGTGAAACGCGTATGCAAAGTTTCACGGTACTTCTTCAGAAGATTTGTTTCTACCAGCGAAGTCATAACACTAATAATACATTAAACGCTATACCGGCTAAAATGCGCCGTCCAAACATAACGTGACTTGAGCTGCAGATGATGTTGCCGATAGAATTCTGGTTTTGCACATCCAAATGCTCAGTCCATATTTATGCTTTATGGGCCACAAGGGTACTTGTTTTGGGGCGCGGGTTGGACGCCCTTGGTCTAAAGGAGCCTCCTGACATGCAGTCTATAAAAACAAACCTGTTCGCACAGTAAATGCCTGAAGTACAGGATGGCGGCGATCGCACAATACGTAGTGATCTGACCGGCAGTGCTAGGTGTGGCCCGAAGGAAGTGATAACGAAAAACTAGCTCACGGTATAAGCGCCTTGTCGTAACTCATTGAATCAGAGTTCACTTCTGCCACCTGGCCAACATTTTTGTCTCCGTCCTGGTAGCTGCCGACAGCCTTTTTGTGAAAGCCTCTCCTGTTTCGATGGGTACAACGCTGCTGCATAGTATTTGTAATCTTTAAGAGAACAGTTGTAGTACGAGCTAACAAAGTGTATCACAAAACTCAAATAATTCTAAACGAAATCCGTTATTTTAAGGGCAATCGTTTTATACGAATGAGAGAATATTGACGTGTAAGTTACTGTTGATAAAAGTTATTACAAAATTTAATGTTTCACGTAGCTCGCATTTCGGATGTAGGGCAGAGCGCAGAAGCGCATAATTATTCAGTTCTTTGGCACGAATGAAACTAGCAACGATGTACTCTTTTTGATTTATGCACTCAAATGTAAGCGCCAAGAAAAACAGTCCTTTCGTCATTTTATTTTGGTACACTAAAATTCACTATCACTCTAAATTTCGATAAGGCTGCCCTAAGTTGGTTACCGATGAAGAGTTCCGTCTGAAAAATGGCTCTGAGCACTATGGGACTTAACATCTATGGTCATCAGTCCCAGTTCCGTCTGACACATAGAAGTGCTCGCAGGGGTAGATATAACGGAAAAGCAGAGGCAGCAGAAAAAGTCGTTAAGATAAAATTCAGTAAGAGAGAATAAATATTTAATAATGAGCTCGTAAATGTTGGTTTAGAAGTAAAATTACTGTTCGGGAAGAAAGGTTTCAGTTTCTCGGCATCTGACTAAGAAGTTTAAATTATCACACAACCTTTATTAGAATCCGATAGGACGTGTATAATCCCAAAGAGAGGATGTGGTACGAAATTGCACGACCTTCCAGTTAGTAGTAAAAGCATAAAATATTGTTTTCCAACCGAAATTACAGTTCATTTATTCCTAATGTACAAGGAACATAGAACTCAGTTTAGGAACCTGCGGTTATGAAACTACAGACGCCAGATGACTGAATGCATTACGCTTTGCCCTGCTGCAGTTAGAATTCAGTTGAAGAACAACACTATTTATGTTGTGATATCACGTTGTTTTTAATTTACTCGAGTGATATTACTGAAAATGATTTTGAATATAGGAGAAAGGTAGCTATTACGGGAGAGTTAGTTAATGAGAGACAGCTAGATTGTGACTCAGCTCTGTTGAGAGGTATCAGAACTTAATGCTCTCCGCACCTGAGGTGTAGAGCAGTGACAATAAGACCATTTCAGTGCCGAATATTGTCGAGAATTCTTGATTTTAAAAGTGCTGGAATTAGTGTTTTGGTTGTACATGCTTGTAGCGATCTAATATCTCAATGCGAGTAGCTGTTGCAACAATATTCGTATGGTTAAGTTTATCACAAAGAGCTCTTTCAGTAGCTGCAATGAATTCTTCAATCTGAGCAGCGTGACTAAGAGGCTAGAGATGTTGTACAAGATGGCTAATTCCTGACACGCTATCTCATATTTCAACAACTGCAGCTAGCCACCTTAATAGCTGTACTCACTCATATTTTTAATATGTTGATAATCTTGGAACTTTGTGAAGCTATCTGGTGATAGTGTTGTTCTAATACCTGATGGGCATCATATCACATTTGTATGATAGACAAAACAAGAGAAAGTCGTGTCTAAACCATATTCATCATCGCATTCCACGCATAAAATGCAGCCCCCTGTGTGTAATTCATGGGCCCATTTAAATCACATTATTCTCGAGAAATAGAAACCTGTTGGGCAAACAATCCATGTCCAGTAGTAACATCATTTGTAATTACAAGGGCATTTGAACCGGCCTACTGCAGAACAGTAATAGTAAAAAAAGTTACAAACGGCCTCTGACAAAACGGGACTCTCCCCGTGTAACAGGCGTACACCTGGACACAATGACTTTGCAATACGCCAGGAGTTCGACATAAAAGATGCTAACAACGGAGTAAATGTAAGTCCAAATGGTATCCGGCCACATCCCGAAATCGGCAAGGCACAAAAAGAGGCAACTGACCTCGTAAAATTACCACGTTCTGAATCTGTAAAGTTGCGAACATCGTCTGTGTACAGGAAACGTTTGAAACAATTCAGAGGTGAAAGCTGTAGCGAAATTAAAGGAATTAGAAGCGCAAGTTTTGTTCTTGAAAAAGGAAAAGAGGAACCCAGGAAACACTCTTCCAGTTAATCGGAGTATGATTGAGGATAGCGTTTAAGATGAATAATTTGAAGAAGACACTAGACGCATATTATTCAGTGGTCGCTCCTCAGAAGACTAACAGAGAAATGGGCACAGTACACAGAATGTTATCCTTGGGCTCCAAAATATGTTAACTTGAAAAAGGTTGGTTGGTTGGTTGGTTTGGAGAAGACCAGACAGCTTGGTCATCGGTCTCATCGGATTAGGGAAGGATGGGGAAGGAAGTCGGCCGTGCCCTTTCAGAGGAACCATCCCGGCATTTGCCTGGAGTGATTTAGGGAAATCACGGAAAACCTAAATCAGGATGGCCGGACGCGGGATTGAACCGTCGTCCTCCCGAATGCGAGTCCAGTGTTGAAAAAGGTTTTTTGTGTATACTGAGTGCACTTCTTCTGCACAATAAACGAAGGAAATGTTCAAACGACAAAGGAAGAGAATATTGTTATTTTAGGGTTTACATGTTCTTCTGTTGATCGATATGTGGTGTTTTCTCTGCGTCTCTATAGTAGGACACCATTTATATTTAGATTCAGATTGCCTTTTTGTGCTTCCTTCAAATTTCCTGTATAAAGTGATAAGTAGCACTAATTCAATAAATACAATGTAAAGTACATCGATTTCATGTAGATTTCCAATTAACAAGCACAGTTATATCAAATGTTGTAATATGAAGTGCAGTAATGTGAGACGAGGAAAGTTCGCACCAAGAATGTGGCTGGTATGAGATTCACCGGCTGTTTCCCTCGTCCGAGGAGCCATTGAAGCGGTCAGCCTCTAGAAATGTCTGTCTCAGGGACGATCTCGTGTATCCAACACGGGTACCTGTAGTTGGGCAGGTGTGCATGGGGCTGGTGTAGGCCAGTGTAAGATGTGACGCTTCATTTTGCCCACAAATGGTCAGCGGGATCAAAGTTCGTCGCTAAAACAGGCCACTCGATTAGGTCGACGTCAGCCTGTTGTCAAAATCGTTGCTTTACTATTCGACTCTTGTGAAGCTGTGACATCGCATCTTCAGACTCGGCACCGTAGTACTTTTCATTTTGCGCACATACTGATTCGCGCTGAGACATTCGATGAAGTATCCCTGCCCCCATTTGATGATGACGTCCGCCCTCAGCACGAGACTGTGACGCGACCAACACGCAAATGTTGCGTCACGTACTGTAGGTGTAACGGTCTCTTGTAGTCTATCACTGGACCCTCATTCACTGAGCCAAATATTAACTCTTCTGAAAAAATGATCAGTCATTGTGTACATTCAGTTCTGCGCAGGCAAGCGTATAAAGTTTGTGATCGTTAGAGAGGGCCTCGTTATCAGCAGCCCTATGGAATCTAAGGCCAGCATCCTTTGAGCGGTTGCGAACGATTTGCGAGCATCCAGGGAAACTGGTCTCTTTCATGAGTTGGACGGGCGTTCCGTACAGATGACAGTTAATACATCGTCTTGGTGATCCGTCGACACCTTTGGTTAGCCGGACCCTCGAAGCCGGCCACTTATCCCTGTCTCGCGCAACCACTTTATCCACTTCTGGACGCAGCGAGGCTGAACACCGCACGTGGCTGCCGCTTCACGCATACTGAAACCATAATACGACACGAGCTCCAGGACGGCCTCTCTCGTGGCTTGCGTATGCTGAGACATTGACAGTAAATGACTGTCATGTACCAGTCTGTGATGCAGTGTATTATCATACTTACGGTATATCTCGGCTATTTTCGTCCGTATTTAGCTTGCAAGACACTGACAAACAATACGGTGCAAAAAATAAAAAATAAAAACTTAGTGTCGAGGGGGATGCTAACCCTGCGTGTTACATGTGGTGGTGGTGCTGCCACTGACTGTGTGTGTTGCATTACCACTGTTGCGAACTGCACACAACCGAAGGTACTCCAGCGTGAATAAAGTCATGCAAACAGTTTTATTTTATCAAAGTTACTTCACAAAATCGATGGAGTCTCCATGCTGTGCGACTGATTAGTTGACTGCGAGCTCATGTCGTAAGAAATTGCAAGACCCACGACCTGGAAAAACCTGGTCCCCTTCCTTCCGCTGACAAAACTACCATACCTGCTTAGGGAATGAACCCACCCTGCAGCACAGAATGACGGAAAAACAACCACTCGTCCCTCACGCCATGTAGAAACAAATATCAAGATGATACCACCATGACAATGTGCCGGGACGACACACAGGTGCTTGATCTGCGGTACCACCAAGACCAGGAGATGGTGCGACGAACGAGATAATTGACAGTAGAGGGTTTCCATGAAGTCCCGCTATCATTAAAAAAAAAAAAAATGTAACTTGGAAGCTACTCGCATTAGAACTAGATAATCGTGCCTGGTTGCAAAACTTTTTGCAGATTTCAAAGATTTTTCCTTTTTCCTGTGGCCTTTGTTGCAGATTTGATTTGGAATATCGAAATGGCGAGACACCAAGGAGAAGGCGTAATGAGTCATATGGTACACAGTACCCAAGTCTGTGATGATGGCACTACGGAATCATCGATGCCAGTACGGGAGCGTACCCTGGGCAAAAACAAGCTTAATGAGGTTATTCAAAAACTTTAGATAGACAGGTAGTGCCAAAGACGTTCTGCAAAGTGCATATCCCTTTCATCTCAAGCTCGTGTTGATACAGTGCTACCTGCTACATTTCAACGCAGCCCTCAAAAGTCAATACGTCGTACGTCACGCGAATTGCAGGACACAAGATCAATTGTCCATATAGCGTTATGTAAGCTGTTACGCCTTTTTGCATACAGTACTACAAAGGGCAAATGTTGAAGCATTGCAGCCAAACAATCGTACTCTGCGATATGCATTCACGTGTTCCTGACCTACGTAGCTGCTGACAATGCTTGTCTGAGAAAGTGCCCGTTTCCAGATGAAGCAATGTTCCACATTTACTAATATGTAAAACCAGATACACAATGCATAGAGTAGACAAAAATGGTAATTTAGGTTTCCATAGATGAACAAACAGTAACGGTAGAGGCCCACGAATTTTAGACACTCTGGGCAGCTATCCCAGAGTCAGTTTCGCTTCAGAGAATTAACTGGTAACGTACGTCTTACGCCGTCTAGGCGCTGCAGGGCGTCACAGTAGACGATGGTCACAAACAGCCATGTCGTAGCGTAGACAGCAAGCTCGGCACTTGCTCTTTAGAACAGTAACTTCAGTGGGTTTACACAGGTTAGAATGAGATGGGAAATAAGTAAAAGTGCTGGAACAGTGGTCCACACTCGAGAGCCCTCAGTTTTGGGCCAAGAGACGTGAAACATTGTTGTTGGTAGTCGTAACAGGAAGTTGAGTGACTTCCAGCAGAACTTGCGTGCCTATGGAGTACAGTCTGTTACGCGACTGGACTCGTAATTTCCTGTCAGAATGATCACAGTTCGTAGTAACTGAGAGAAAGCCATAGAGTAAAACAGAAATGATATCCGACGTTCTACGACCAAGTGTTCTGCTGTTCTTATCTACACAAACGATTTAGAAGACAATCTGAACTTAAAGTACACCATAAATCACACAAATCTAATGGCTGCCAATTCAACTAAATAACCTAGGGGCTACTTAACCTGGAATGATCACACAGATAATGTTGGGCGGAAGGCGAACCAGAGACTGCGATTTATTGGCAGAATACTTAGAAAATGTAAAAAGTTTATGAAAGGGACTGTTTACGTAAGGTTTCTTACTCCTCTTCTGGAGTACTATTGCACGGTATTGGATCCTCACAGGATAGTATCGACGGATGACATCGAAAAAATTCAAAGGAGGACAGCTCGTTTTGTATAATGGCGAAATAAGTGAGAGAATGTCGCGGATATGATATCAGAGTTGCGATGGCAACCATTAATTAGAAGCGTTTTTCGTCGCGGCGAGATACTTGTATTTTCATGAAATTTCAGCTACGAACTTCCGTCTCCGCATGCCCTCCTACATAGGGAGAAATTATCATCGTAATGAAATGAGAGAAATCGGAGCTCGCAGGGAATGATTTAAGTGTCCGTTTTTCCCGCGTGCTATTAGAAAGTGAAATAAGAGACCAGTCATGTAGATGGAGATCTACTACAGGTAGAAGAATTGTAGCTGTCCATTTTATAGCATGATGGTGCATCCCCACATTGGAGTTTGAAAGTGCGCGATGTGCCGAGTGATAAATTTCCTGACGTGGAAGAGTGGTGGTGGTCCCATCGCATGGACATTGAGCGCTCATGATGTCAAGCCATTATACTCCTTTTTGTGCCATAAAACGTCAAGCATGACGTGTACACAATACTAGTCAATGAGATTATTACCCACGAACGACTTTATGAATATCCTACATAGTGTGTGATCGTGTGGTTTCTTCGAGGGGATGGTTCTGAGGCTACCGTACTCGACGACGGCTGTAACTATCCGTTTTGTAGGACGAGGAAACCCGCCGTGTGCAAGACACCTTTTTCAGTTTTGTTTTACCCAGACGTGAAAGAATAATTTTTGTAAAATATTAGACATCATTTGCCCATAATTCAGTTGAGTTACGTGTTAACGACCTGATGCACTGTGTGTTGTTTATAACGTTATATCTTAAGTTCTACTTACAGCTTAATTGGCGAAAGAGTGAAGGTATGAATTAGTTCACATACTTTACATGATACTATTGGATATTTATGTAGGTAGCTAGTATGCAGCAACACACAGTGCATCAGGTCGTTAGTGCGTATCTCAGCTGAGAACTATGAACAAATGATGTATAACATTTTACAAGAATTATTCATTCACAATTGTAAATATTATGTACCAAAAGTTTCGCTAAATGTTAATATGTAACAACAATTTTACAGTAAGGAAATAAAAAAAACCACTGAAGATAGCACACAAGTGCTGAAACATGTCTTGGTAAAACAAAACCTTAAAAGGTGTCTTGCAAAAGACTGAATTCCTCGTCCTATTTTGCCGGCCGGTGTGGCCGAGCGATTCTAGACGCTTCAGTCTGGAACCGCGCGACCGCTACGGTCGCAGGTTCGAATCCTGCCTCGGGCGTGGATGTGTGTGATGTCCTTAGGTTAGTTAGGTTTAAGTAGTTCTAAGTTCTAGGGGACTGATGACTTCAGAAGTTAAGTCCCATAGTGCTCAGAGCCATTTTCCTCGTCCTATTTTCATAGCAAGCACGGACATCAGAAGAACTGCAAGATGATTATCCGTTTTGTTTTGGAAGAATGTTTTAACTGATTGAGACACTATAATACGTTTCAAATTTTCGGCTTATAACTAGTATGAGTGACTCTTACTACCACGTATAACTCATACTGTTGGACATATTGTGTTAGTGAAGAAGGTAATCGGTAAGACATAAGACAGCCTCTGAATTAACAAAATGATTGGTTGACCGTAAGTTGTTTACCGCTGAAAATCGGAACAACGTGGTAGTGTTGGAGTCCGAACAGGTTGGACGCAGGGGGGGGGGGGGGGGGGGAGGAAGGTGAGAGGTGTTGGGGGATGAGGATAATGAAGAGATGTGACAAGCACTTGAAATGATTGTTTCGCAAGCGAAAAAAGACAAAATAGTAATTTCTCGAGTAGACTGGCCTGGAGACGTGTGGCAAAATTAGAACAAGCTCGACAAGTACTGTGAGGAGCTGTGCTCATATATGGCTTTGAATTATGCGCGGTCGCGTTATCCGTTCAGCGCCGGGGATGAAAGCGAGCGGATCCCAATTGGGATATGCAAGTTTAATCCGCTGCTGAAGTTTTAATCTAGCCGCGGTGCCGGCCGGAATGGAGGCAAGTACACAGAGTGCTTAAAGTCTGCTGGGGAGCTAATGTCGCGGCCGCCTCTCCGGCATTTTGGTTTAGAGGGAATCTGCATCAAATTATACACGCTTTCGTCTTACACGAATCGCGGCTCAAAATGTAATGGCCTTTTAGCTAGAATATGTCAGATCTTTCATATCTCTCCCCTCAACTTATATATATTCTCCAAGAATTTATTGTTCCACAGAGCCGGCCGTTGTGACCGAGCGGTTCTAGGCGCCACAGCCTGGAACCGCGCGACCGCTACGGTCGCAGGTTCGAATCCTGCCTCGGGCATGGACGTGTGTGATGTCCTTAGGTTAATTAGGTTTAATTAGTTCTAAGTTCTAGGGGACTGATGAACTCAGAAGTTTAGTCCCATAGTGATCAGAGCCATTTGTTCTACAGAACAAGCTTTCCTGATTTGCTGTACGAAGAACCACTTCTTGGATTTCACAAAGAATAGGAGCTTCGGACACTTCGCTGTCTCCTATACGTAGAGCAGCGAGCTAATTATTAGGTGATTGGACTCGGCGATTATCGCTAGTAATGAGATAAAGTTGCAGGATGTGTGTTCCGGTAAGTTCCTACCAGAAGTTCCAGTCCGTCTGAATTGTATCGGGGTCAGTGTGTGAATGTGCGTTCTGAAAAAGATAATTCTAGGTCTCAGCTTGCCACGTCGCCACTTTTCAATGACACATCTACTTAGAATCGGTTTTAGCTCCTCCTGTGTTCGCTAAATGAAATCGGTGGAGATCTTACTTAATCAGAAAACACAGTTACCGTATTCCTTAGCCCATAATTTTTCTTAAGTTGTTGGCATGGAATACTCCTTAGAATCCCCAAGAAAAATCCAAATTTCGTCGTCAGGAAGAAAAGGAGCCATTTGTTTCAAAGAATGTAGAAATGCCATTACCTTGTAGTATGGTTAGTAATTATAGTCTACTGATTTTTTGAATTCGGTGCGTATTGATTGAGACACGCGTGCAAATTCGTTTGGTAGTAAATATGAAGTGTAGATTTTTGTAATGCTTTTCATTCGTCGTGCCCTGCCTGAACACTTTAAATTTCCATTTCTTCACTGTGTTCACCCTCCCTCCCCTAAATAGGACACTGTTGCCTTCCCATCGGTTACTCATTGACAATGAACCATAAATGACATATCAGCTTTATTACGCACTTTAGTCTTGTGAAGTCACCTCGCTCGCCGATAATTCACTTGTACAACAGTATGACACTTTGTTCCTCTCGTAGGGAAGACTTCTACATGTTGCTGCACATTCGCAAGTTGGGACTACGAGATACTAGCATTTTCTCGCTACTTGTTGCACCTCGTATCTATTGTCAGCTATTGCAATAATCTTAATCTTGTAGTCTCTGATTAAACTGTGTTTACAACTCTAGGTCATCCTATCCTGACTGTGTTGTAAGTAACGGGGTTATGGCGAGAAGAGCACTGTTTCGGGTCTGTCTACTTCAGTGTCATGATGGTTTAAGGGCCAGCCCCTAATCGCCCCTCTCCCAAATCTCCGAAGTAGAAACGGTCGGCATACGCGAATGATACCTCGAAACATGTACCACAGCATGGACGCAGGCAGGTGAGGGCAGTCTTATACTATGGGGTACATTCAGATGGGCTTACATGGGTCGTGTGGTAGTAATGGAAGGCCCCATGACAGCTGTGGACCAAGTGGACATTATTGTGGCCACCTGCATCACTTCATGCTTGGTGCATTCCCTGACGGCGTCTACGTCTTGCAGTGGCAAAACTGCCCATGTCACAAGGCCAGAATCGTGCTAATGTTCAAATGGCTCTGAGCGCTATGGGACTTAGCATCTGAGGTCATCAGTCCCCTAGAACTTAGAACTACTTAAACCTATCTAACCTAAGGACATCACACACATCCATGCCCGAGGCACGATTCGAACCTGCGACCGTAGCGGTCGCGCTGTTTCAGACTGAAGCGCCTAGAACCGCTCGACCACGTGCTAATGTGGTTTGATGAGCACGATAGTGAACTCGCATAGTGTCTTGGCTTCCAGATGTTCCTGATGGAACATCAGGGACACCATTGGGTGCCAGCTCCGCGCCAACAAGCCGGCTGTAATTTATGGGAATTAAGTGAAGTAGTCATCTTGTTCCCCACACTTCTGGGAACCTACCAAAGGCTTGTCGAGTCCGTGCCATGCAGATCCGCTCTTTCGTTGCGTCGTAAATATGGACCGATTCACTGTTAAACAGGCGGTAATGATCTTTTGGCTCATCACTGTATACTTTGATCTGATGGTGCCTCAGCTGTTGCTTGGATCATAGATAATACATGAAGTTATCACATGGTTCATGCATTGCCACATTTACCATTATATGTAGTGTATGCATGTCAGCGTGTTCTACTTCTGGCAGTTGTAGGTCTTAGGTCACTGGACGAACGAACTGTTCCAGATGATCCAAGAGATCCAGAATATTGTAAATAGCGGCGCAAGGTTGATTTCGTGTTCCGTCATCGCGACATACACTCAGTACAGTTCCAAACTTCAGCTCCTTCACTGAAACACGAGCTCCTGGAATGTAGGACTGGCTGTGTGACTGAAATCATGACATTCTTGCAGACAGGACTCAACATGTCGTCCTTAGCTGGGCGTCATCATCAGAAGTAACAGAATCTCGGGGTTTAGTCAAAAGCCTATTATCGGGCTGTTACTGTTCAGGGACTATAAATGAAATGAACACATCCTTAATACTGGTTCATCAGGTCACGAAGTATACACTTCATGAAAGGTTCTCGGGTTTCCAGCCGAGTGGCAGTGTTAAAAGTAATGCGACGTTTCGAAGAGTGTCGAGATATCGCTGATGCCGTAATATTTATACTAGCGGAGTGACCCCCTCCACCTGGATATGGGCGGCAGGATACTATCCGGCCGCCGGTGGGCGGGGAAGGTGTAGGTTGGCAGTTGGTGGGGTGAGGCTTAATAGCGAGTGTGCATTTGCATCTCTATTTTTGGGCATTCCGGCTACGTCTTGAGAGTTGGACGGTGTCGGGCGTCCTCTCGTTGCCGCTGACGGTGGATTCCATGGCGCACTCTGTAGCCTTCGTCCCTGTTAACCTGATTCTCGTGAACCCCAATTGCTCAGCATAGCACCTTGGTGTCTTGAAAGCCAAAGGTGTGGTTTTCCTTGACGCTGTAATTGCTATCGCTAATTTCTCTGTACGTCCCAGTTGACATTCTTGATATTCCTCGCAACATTTAGAAATAAGAGATCTGTTAAAAAATACCAGAACTTTGTCAACAAACTCTTTCTACGCTTAACTTTTACTTATTGTGCATGGTCTCCTTCCGGAAGCAGTCTTGGTACGCCTCTTGCTGGATCGCACGAAGCGCCGTCTGCGAATTTTATTTTATCTCGTCTATCGATGCAATTCTTCGTCCTTTCAACGGCGTTTTCGACTTTGGAAATAAAAAGAAATCCGCAGAGGCCAGATGTGAAGAGTGCGTAGGATGAGGCAGCACAGTGATTTTGTTTTTTGTGTAATAGTCGCGCACCAACAGGTATGAATTTGCGGAAGCGTTATCGTGATGCAAGGGCCATGAACTGTCTCGCCAAATTTCAGGCCGTTTCCTTCTCAAATTTTTCTCGCAAGCGTCGCAACTAGTCCCGATAATACTATCGATTAACAGTTTGTCCCTGTAGCATGAATTCATGATGAACTAATCCTTCAAAGTCAAAGAAAAGTATCAGCATGGCTTTGACATTTAACCTGACGAGCTTCTTTTGGTCTTGGAGAACCTTTCCCGGCCCATAGTCTCAACATCATAACCGTAGACCCACATCTCATCAATAGTAATGATACTGTTAAGTACCATCCCGTTCTCTTTTGCGAAATCCAAAAACTCTTTAGAGACTGCGAGGCGAAGTCTTGACTCATGACCCATGGGACAAACTTGGCGGCAACACCTTTCATTCCTAGATGCTGTCAGGACTTCATGACACGATCCAACTGAAATAGTACTTCTTCTGCACACTCTAGGACAGTCTGTCTTCGATTGGCATTCACAATTTCGTGGACGTTCCTGACATCACCGTCATAGGTAGACATCGAAGGGCGTTCTGTATGAGGGTCATCTTTAACTTCCGGCTGGCCATTTTTAAACCGTGTGAACCAGCCGTAATTCTAAGGACGGCTTAGGCACTCGTCGTGGTAGGCTTCCTGCATCATTTGGTGTGTCTCTGTAAAGGTTTTCTTGAGTTTAACGCAAAATTTAATGCAAAACCGTTGCTCCTCTAACTCTGCCATCTTGAAATTTGCAAATTGTGCGACATAACGTTCTACCTAATAAAACGTAGAACAATAACCGGTGTAAAACAATGAAACTTCAGACAGTTACACATTAAACTCAGGCGTGTGCAGGTATACCAACAGCATTTCGCTCGAACTCATCATTTGTGCGAAATTACGAATGTTCCGGAATTTTTTGCACAGCGCTGCATTTGCCCAATTTACTTCTGGCCACATTCGCAGGTGATGCTCCGAAGTCCAAGTGTGTTCAGTTTGTTGGTGTTTCTTGGAGCCAAGCCACTCATTCGCATTAGGCAGTGGTCGGAAGACTGCACCGGAAATATCTCGACAGTTCGTCAGAAGATGATGTAAGGCACTCTTCGAAACATCACGGTACTTAAACATTGCCACGCGATTGGAAATCCGAGAGCTTTGGATCAACAATATACGCAGAGGTTTAAATTCACTCAAGTATCTACGTGCTGTAAAAACTTTAACACGTTTCAACATGGCCCATGATCAGAAAATTTGTCAACAAAAACATCAGTTTTCATACAGTCACAAATGAGAAACGACTATAAAATGAATGTTGAAGGTTCAGAGAGGCAGTTAGTGGGTGATGCTGTTGCGTGTTTAATGTGAAATTACAGCGCGAGAAGAAAGTTGTAGCGAAATGCAAGAACACTTGCAAGAGGACGGACGGACACTTCGTTACAGAGACTTTCAGGTGACAGTCATCTTATGCAAATGTAATGTATTGCTCATAAGTAGATCGAACGTTATTTGATTACTTTGCTGATGGCGAGTCACTGAACGTATAACAGTCGTAAAATCCATATGTGTATACGTCCAGAACGACTTCAGTGGAGCGACTGCATAAAACAAATTGCAGGGGAAACAGACGGCAACGAAAGTAAACTGGAACATGCCTTTCGAAAGCGGTTGCTTATCAAAACCGTTGTTCACTGAGTCTGCAGTACTACTAGTTAGTCTTACACCCATATCAAACAGGTTTAATAGAGCGGAAGCTTCAGTGTTTGACAGTACAAAAAAATTGGTGTGCATCATTTAGAGGTTCACTGTTAAATTTTGGAGAGTGTACCTCCCAAGAACAGTCAGGACACGTTCTACTTCCTTCGACATAGGTCTCGCGAATGACTGTGGCGGTAAAATTCGATGAATTAGGCAAATACGGAGGATTCTTTCAGTCGCATTTCCTTGTCACCATTTGCGAATGGCATAAAAAGGTGAGAAGGGGGAGGAGGAGGTGATATGCGGAATTAGTTCTTAGATATCAGTATTGTGTAGACCACAGTGCCTCTCTGTATCATAAAGCTCACAATATGTCATTTAAATGTGGCTTTCTTATTGCCGTCATTTCCTCATTCGTGGTTTATTCTGTGACTATAAATATCCTACTCCTTCACCACCACGTCCTCGTCGTTTTGATTCATACCTGTCAGGTACTTTAGATTATCCCACTATTTATAGCTACAGGAAGTTTCAGGTACAAAAGTTTTCATCAATGTTTTCTTATTTTCTCTGTGCGTAGTTATAAAATTAATTCTGGAAGAATGGAAAAGGAAACAATGCACGGAAGGAAACGATTGAAACTTTCCAGGAACGCCAGCTTGACTCTATACAGTCCGTTCGTTGTTTTTAACTCTAGATTAATAAACCCTCGCAAAGTTTAAAGTTGCAGTTGCTACCAATTCGCGGTTCCCACCAATCTGCTATTGTGAGTATAAGGTGTAAACGAGGACATTTTGTATTTTGTACGTGATGTACCATTGGACATCATGTAATTATAATTAACCAGTGCATAGACTACAAATTACGAATTCCTTTCAATAAAATATGGGATAGTAAAACTTAGGGTGTTTTAGTAACTTCTCCCCCACCCCCGCTTCATTGTTCTGTGGTAAAAATGGGCGCAGTGTGTAAGAGTAAGTTGATCAGATCACTGAAATGGTACACCTTGCCATTAAAGCATTTATTCAGTATTTTCAAATCAGTTTAGCTTTGGCTTTCCCGAAAATGGAATCAAAAGTAATTGTCTACTGAAAATAGAGGCGGCGAAGGTAGGATGATTTGAAAGACCGGCATCACTCGCCATCCAGTGCAATAATTAGGAAAATTATTACTTCGATAAAGCGTTTTACTCCGCCATTCGGCGGGATATTTGTGAAATCGAGAAGTAGGTGGCTGAACGCGTTCGGTTGTATTCTGCAATTAGGAAAATCACTAAAAACATGACGCGGTATGCTCGAAGACATACAGTTTATTAACTTTTCTGGCACAATCTGCCAGCTGACTTTTGTAAGGCAATAAAATGTAATATACGAGGGCCGTTCAGAAAGTAACCTCCGGTTGATTTAAAAAAATACACCAAGTTAAATAAAAATATTTTAATATATACATCTTACAACTACATCTTTGCACTATTTTTCTACATAGTCTCCATAGCGATTGAGGCACTTGTCGTATCTCTTCACAAGCTTTGAAATTCCTCCTGCATAAAAATCACCCGCTTGTGCCTGGAGCCAGCCTGTGACCGCATCTTTGAGCTCTTCGTCGTCATCAAACCGCTGTGACCCGAGCCATTTCTTCAAATGAATGAAGAGGTGATAATCACTTGGCGCCAGGTCTGGGCTGTAAGGTGGATGGTTGATAACGTCCCACTTGAAGGACTCAAGAAGGGCCGTTGTTCTGCGAGCAGAGTGAGGACGGGCGTTATCGTGCAAAAAAACGATACCGGAAGTCAGCATACCACGGCGTTTGTTCTGTATAGCCCGTCGTAACTTTTTTATTGTTTCACAGTACACGTCTTGATTAATGGTCGTACCACGTTCCATGAATTCAACCAACAACACCCCTTTGGCATCCCAAAACACCGTTGCCATCAGTTTTCTGGCAGAAAAATCTTGCGAGGCTTTTCTTGGTTTGGTAGGCGAATTTGAATGTGCCCACATCTTTTATTGTTCTTTTGTCTCAGGGTTCACGTACTTAATCGAGGTTTCGTCACCGGTCACGATTCTGTTTAACAACGGTTCTCCTTCGTCCTCATAACGTGGCAGAAAGGCTAATGCAGAGGCCATTCTTTGAGTTTTGTGGTGGTCGGTAAGAATTTTGGGCACCCATCGTGCACAGAAATTACGGTAACCCAATCTTGCTGTCACTATCTCGTACAAGAGAGTCTTAGAAATCTGTGGAAAACGAGTAGACAACTCCGACATTGAGAAACGTCGATTTTCACGAACTTTTGCATCAACTGTCTGAACGAGTTCGTCAGTCACCAATGATGGTCTACCACTCCTCTCTTCATCATGAACGTTTTCTCGTCCACTTTTAAATAAACGTACCCATTCACAGACAACTCCTTCACTCATAACTCTTGGTCTGTACACGGCACAAAGCTCACGATGAATAGCTGCTGCAGAATATCCTTTGGCTGTAAAAAACCTTATGACAGCACGCACTTCACATTTGGCGGGGTTTTCTATTGCAGCACACATTTCAAACTGCCACAAAAACTAAACTAGCGAAGGTACGACGTTCACTCGACCACAGCTTGATGCCGACTGACCTGTTGAGTGCGTGAACGCACAGATGGCGTCGCTACTCCCCCCACAACCCGCACTGTGACCAATCGGAGGTTACTTTCTGAACCGCCCTCGTAATTGTGCGAGAATGGGCGATAAGTCCCCGTTATTTATTTCATCTTCACCCATCACTCAATTGAACACATCGCAACGTTAATGTCTCTAGAGAGTTCCATTCGGAAACCGTTTGAGACGTAAAGTTACACAATTTCGTTAATTGGAAATTTAGCTGCCGAAATTGCATTAAATGAAAGTTTGCAAAGAAAGTGTAATTGGTCAGTTTCGCGTATTATCAAGTTTAGTCGACGGAGAGAAGCTGCGTGTTTAAGTGCAAGCCTGGCCAAACAGCGCTCAGAGTGCAGGGGCGAATGGAACTTGGGGGGTCGAGGACCGTACAGGGTGAATGGACATTGTGAACCAGGCTGTGCGTGTGAATGGACCTTCCGATGATTGCGTCTTACAGCATTTGCCGCCATATATCACTCCGTAGCTTTCGTAGTACAGAGGTGAAGATTACATTCAAGAATCACTCTCTTGGCACTTAATGTTTAAAATGAATAAATCAGAACTGCTTCGGGATACTAAACATTTTAACGTTGTCGCTTGACAGAAGGTGGCTACCCTGCTAACGATTCCATTGACTCTGATACCTATATCTAACCCTTTTCCAAGTGAGATTTGAGTAAAGTCTTTACAACTGTTGTTGAGTCAGGAGTACAGTTCAGTTCTAATGCTACATACTCCTGCTGATAACAAACTGAAATGAAGGAACCAACCGAATGTGCGTAACATTTGCTGCGATATCATAAGGACTTCGTGGATTCGTCGGTGCTTGAGAAACAAAGCTTTGATCTTACAGAAGGGGCCAGCCTGCTTCTGACACTGAGTGAAACCGGAGTAGGATGGCAGATACACCTTGCCTGTACTAGCGATCAAATCACTCTCAGCTTACCCGTGACTCGCGGACTGCGGCGTCGTCACGATGGCAGCACACACGACTTAACGCGCTGCTAAACACTTCGTGCTTGCGTTATAATCGGCCAGTGATAGGTCGCAAGGAAAGTGTCGTTAATTTCCGGTCAGGCCTCCGTTGTAAGGTCTTTCAGCCGCCTAGATGACTGAAGCTCTGAATGGTTCCATAAAAAAGAGATCGTTTGATTACATGCCCGCCGATGGCCTTTCGAACAGACCTTACAGCGTATTTAGAAGAACGCCTTCATAATACTAACGTTTTTAATCAAGAATCTTCAGCGGGCTGTTCTATGCTGTGTGTAGTAACTGCAGGCCATGACGCTCTAGAAGGATATTAGTTCTCGCCCTGAGATAAAAGGATTTACTCAAGGTTGGTTGCAGAGAAAAACTCAGACAACAAATTAAAAATATGAAATATTATCAAGAGTTCAAACCCGCGTCCTGTCGTCTAAATTTAGGTTTTCTGTGATTTCACTAAATCGATCCAGCCAAATGCCGGAATGGTTCCTATGAAAGGGCACGGCAGGCTTCCTTTCCCATCCGTGACCAATCCGAGCTTGTGCTCCGTCTCTATGGCATCGATATCGACGGGGCATTAAACACCATTTTCCTTCCTTCCTTCGAAGGATTATATAAAACTTATAAGTACTTGGTAAAGTTATTTGAGAGAATTTCTGCAAATGCTTCGTTAGAGAAACCATATTAATACACGGAGCAGGCGTCAGATGAAATCTATTAGTATTAAAATTATGACCTCGTGTTAAATACCATGCCGACTTACATAATGAACGTTTCACTAACTGGGAACTGCCTCACGCTCTTAGCTCGTTACACGATGCAGCTCAGCCCTCGGGTTACAATCATAATTAATAATGTGGCCCAACATCTAAATGTTACTCAAAGACTCCATTTTCTCCTGGTCTTCAACAGTATTTGGCTCATAGGGGTCTTCCTTTGCAATGGCGAGGAAGTGTCATCATACATATCATTAAACTGGGCAGAAAACCAGTCTCCATCGACAGCTACCACCATCCCCTGCAAACCGCTAAAGCAAGATCACCCGCTGATTATGCTGGCTTCTCGAAACAAATGGATTTCTGTCTCCCTGTCAATGTGGTTTCTTGGATGCGCGAACCATAGCTGACCATCCAGTTGGTTGGAAACAGCATTCCGAAAGGCTCTTTCTAAACACCAGCACCTTATCAGTTTTGTGATATATATAAGGCGTGCGATACTGCTTGGCGTTACTACATTTTACTTACTTCCATGAGCGGCTTTCGAGGCTGCCTACCGATTTTTATTACTCAGTTTTTATCCGGGTGTTTCACGTTAATTGGTACATCACTCAGCTTCCATTGGGTCCAAGAGAAAGGTGTCCCTCAGCACTCTGTGTTGAGTGTTACACTATTCCTCATTGCCATCAGTGGGCTAGTGAACATCTGATCGGAGTTGACCAACACACTGTATGGCGACTTCTTTTGCATTTAGTGTAACTTCCAAATTATAGCCTAGGCTGAACGCCAGCTCAAAGATGCCATCAGGCCTACATTTTACGCTTCTCTTTGGCTTTCTAATCTCCCACGAAATCGTGCATTCCTATCGTACCATGGGTCATCCTGACCCAGGGATCTGGTTGGGTATTCAGTGCTCGAATGTTGTTACACAGTTGCGAATTCTGGGATTTGGCTTTTCCGACTCCTCTTTGATAAAAATCTGTCTTGGGTCCCATATTCATGAACAACACTATACACACGCGGAAGCTAAACACCCTTTGCTTCCTTGCCCACTTCACTTGGGCTATTGATGACACTACTTTCCTCCATATTCACTGGACCTGGGTCACGTCCTGATTAGACTATGGTTCCCATTTTTATGGCTCAGTAGCACCTTCAGCTTCGGAATTGGGCCTGCGTGACGATCGTGGAGTAAAACTGGACGTTGCCGTTGTCTGGACTAGTCCCATAGACAGTCTCCTTGCCGAAGAATCTTCCCTCTTCATTTCCCATGCTATTACCTCTCCATCACTTACGCAGCCTTCGTCTATTTCCCAGTCAGCGAATTTACCAATTGTTGTCGCATACAAGGGGGCATGAATACCCTGGTAAATGCCCTCGGGCGTGTTTACCAGTTGGAATGCGCTTAGAGACCCTCTGTCAGGAGCTCCTTCTAACGTCATTGCAGTGTGCTCCCCATTTTTTTTCCTCACCCCAACTCCCCCTTCCTCCCTCCCGCCACTCATTTATCACCCAAACGAGGAATAGGGACGATCTAATTAAAGGACTAAAGCTTGTCGATCCCATAACCCTTCGGTATGTCTTCTTCTGTTCTTCAGGAGTGTGGGGTCCTGCCCACTCGTCTCTTACAGGGTGCCTATAGGATACTGCGTACTCGGAATGCTATACAATAATTCAAGCAAATAACATTAATAGTTTTTATTACAAAAAAGCAGAATGTGAATACTTGTATTTACAAGAAGTGTCGCATGCTATGGGCGACAAGCAAACAGTAATGTTCTCCGCTATAGACAAACTTCTAACTAGCAGTGGATATGGATCACTAATAATTGTTCTGCAGGTCTAAAACTATGCTCATGCTGACCGGCCGAGGCTGGCAGGAGCGGCGCTTATATTCTCCTCTTGTAGAGGCCGCTTCTGGCGAAGTACGGTTCTAACCAGCACACCATTGGGCGACGTCGTTTCACAGGCTTCTCTTCCGTTCTTATACTCACAACAGGGAGTATGAGTGCTGCCATCATTTACACTGAAGCCTCTAAAACCATGACTAAGACTAAATAGCCTTTCACATCTATCGCCAGTCAGTAACGACATATCTTGTTGGAAACGTGTACTGTCTTTATGACGGAGCTGACACCCAGTAAGGAACCCTACTTTTAATTTTACATCCCCCCCTTCGGCCGCGAATTAATTTGTAATGACTTAGTGAGCAGTCTACAGATTCTTGAGAGGTATTACCTTCATGTTTTTTCACCCTGTGATACGTGCTATTCACGACTTTTTCTTTTACCTTAGTCATACTGCCCGATCATATATCTTTCTCAGAGTCCCAACTCACTTGGATATTCCAGGAAATGAACTAGCCGACCGTTTGGCTAGAGAAGCGGCTAGTGTCCAACATTCGCTTTGACGGTCCCAGATGCGGGATTTAGTGTGTCAATAAGACGTCTCTTCACTCTGACATGGAGCAACATCTGGTGGGTTACTGCCCACATCTAATATACTCCCTACTACTGATGCATGGCGCTACTCCTTCCCTTCCTCCCGGAAGGAATTGCCATCCTATTTCGCCACCGCATCGATCATATCAGATTAACTAATAGCTTTATCTAACGAGCACTCACGCGTTGTTACTGCAGAGCCTTACAAGACAATAGCTCAGGTCCTGATGGTATGCTCCATCCTTTTGGTTCACCATTCTTTCCCGCTGATACTGACGGACGACTAACATACAGACGAAATCCGTTTTTTTCCCGTGAAAGTGATTGTTTTCAGATACAACACTTTGAACTACTCTGGGGATGGGGACGGGGTGCTTGCGGTTGTGGCGTCTCTCTCCACGCGCCGGGTCTGAGGGGGCCCTCGACCCTAGCCAACGCCACCTTCTCTCTAGGTGGCGTTGCCCTAGCGCTGCCAGCTGCCTTCGTTATCCCTCTTCTACTCTGTTTTAATTACTTTTGGGTACGGTTAGCGCCTTAATCTGCCGCACCCAATGTTACGTTCTAAGCATAGCATCGCGATGAATAGTGGGTGCTGTTCCCCATTTTAATGCTTTCCTGTAGTGGGTCTGGGTGAGACGACTGTGGGAGAGTAGGCTCTCTTGATGTCTATTACGTTTTTAGTCTTTCCACTTTTATTATTGTGAATCTCGTGGGTAGAAGGCATTTTGCTGTCTGTAACTTCTACGTCCTTAAGTGGGTTGGTGGGACGGAGGGAGGGGGTCAGATGCGGGTGGGATTTATCTCGCCACTGGTAAGCCCTGGGAACGCATCGTCTAGTCTGACCTACGTACGTAGCCGACTCGTATATTTTCATGTCTGTTAAAATTATTTCTCGGCTCAGTCGTAAATATTGATTTCGAGGCCTCTATTTTAACACTCCTCATACGCCGATAATTTCATCTAATTTCTGGCTTTGACCTGCATGTCCAGATACATTGTATTTTGACTGAGGAACTGATGAACTCGCTGACAGCTCCTTAACTCTCAACCAAGTAAGTATTGAAGATATAAAAGTTTGGGCTAGAATAGACTTAGACAGAGAGCAGCAACGTCGTTGGCTGGTCTTGTTTACCCGTGATCGTCGACGTAAGCCCACAAAAGGAAGTCCAATGGCGTGGCGTCAGGAGAGCGCGGGGTCCATGCGATGCTAGCAGGCGACCCACCCATTTCTCAGGAATCGTCATTCAGCACATTCCGCAAGTCAAACCCCAGAGTCGGGGTGCACCATCCTCCTGTAAGATGAAGCACGGCGGCAGACCTTCGGCCTGTAGTAGCAGGAGCTGCTAAAGACTTTCGAGGTAAACATTTCCCGTGAGCTTTTCTCTGCGACCCTATCCTGCATTAAACCACACCAATCACTAAGCTTCAGAGCTGTCACGGACGTGTTATGGGGGTTTATCGGAGCCACAGGTCCTAATTTTACGACGATTCACGTATCTAGAAATGTGGAACGGTGCTTCAGCGGAAAACAGATACCTTTTCGGATAGTCGTTGTTAACCAGCTTGCTTGGGAGTGTCACCGATCTTACTTGTTAGTTTCTTATGAATAAATGGCAATGATCGCAAAATTCCATTTCTTTAAAATGACCTGCTTCGGCACATACAGTACGCTGAGCAGCTGCGTGTTGTCTAGACGATAACTACAGTTACCGCCTAGAAAACACGCAGTTGCTCAACACGTCGCCAGCAAATGCTGCAATTAATCAGAAGATGGCCTTCTGTATGTGCCGAAAGAGGTCACTTCAAATAACTGGTATTTTGCGATCAAGAGCGTTTCTTCATAATTGATAGTCATTGTTCGCATGTACTGAGGCCAGCGACCAACACGCGAATGCACATCGGAGAAGACGATTGTTGCCTGCAGTGCTTGGACTGCATGTACTTCGCACGCAGAAAGTCATTATCACTTATGTAACCCTTTGGGGCAGTTGCTCGTGCATCGTGCGATTCGCGTGATGCACGACGTATTGACTTCTGGGGGCTGCGTTGAAATGCAGCTTTGCACTCCGTCAACACGTAGGTGGACAGCCATACCAAAATAGGTCTTTGACGCTGTCTGTTTAAAGTTTTTGAACCACTTCGTGCCAGTGGTTCTGTTCCACACTGCAGTCGATAATTGGGCGGTACAGTTATCACATATTTCGATTTTGTGTACAAGATGGCAATGCGACTTCTCCTGATCTGTCGCCATTTTGAGAAACTCGAAGTCAAATGTGCAAGAACGGACAAAGAAATAAAAGCTTTGAAATTTGATAAATTTGATAAACGTTTTACAACAAACCATGATTCTCTCTCTCTCTCTCTCTCTCTCTCTCTCTCTCTCTCTCTCTCTCTCTCCACCCCTTCTCCCCTCTTCATCTTGCGATTTTTTAATGATAGCGGGAATACATGGACATCCTGTACACGCGCATAAAAATCGCCAGTGGCCGGGTTTTCGCGTCTGTTAATATGTGATGTCTGCTTTCCCATTTCATAAGGTTTCACGTTTGGCGCTGTAGCTAGAAATAAAAGGGCAGTCTAACCATTGCAGAAGGTAAAACTACAGTCAAATTTGCAAGCTGGCACCCTCGTAATCAAAAAGTGAAAAATGGAACTCGCCGAAAAACAGTTCATATAAAAGTAAAATGCAACATGTTTGTGCTCTGTCGTGCATGCACGAACTTAGTAACGAAAAAGAGTTCATAAAGTCTGACAATGAAACGATCTCTTCACGCAGCACTTGCCGTACAGCCAATCACACATACAGCAGGCAGTCGCCGAGCTTGATGGGGTTGCACGATTTCCTCGCTCTCCGCCTTTCCCTTACAGGCCTTCTTCTGAGTCGCCTAAACTACGTGATGCGACCAGAAGCCACATCACACACAACAACATGTACGGTGTTACATAAAGTCCGGGAACACTTTATTTATTGCACAAGAACCAGACATAGTACAGATATCATACTATGTCCTTTTGAAGAGGAAACCCTGAAAGTTTTTTTCGTGTATACGGTCACAATGTAGTTTGGTAATTTGCCGATAGTCAGGGCTAGTTGCAAACAAGGCGAGTTGAGGTGCGGAGCGAGCTTTCTATGTGTTGGAGTTCGACAAAAAAAGTGTGCTACATCTGTTCAACGGATGTTTAGAACAAATTACCGTAAGAAGCCACCAACAAGGGAAGCCATTTGCCACTGGCACAACAACTGTCTCCGGGAGAGAATAAAGGAAGCGACTGCCACAATCGACGATACCACGTTGGGACGGGTATGGCGAGAATTCGATTACCATATTGACGTCTGCCGTGTCACTCCTGGTTCGCATATCGAATGTTGTAACAAAAAAGAAATACAAACACTTTCAGGGTTTGTCTTCAAAATGCAATATGCAATCGGTACAATGTATAGTTATTGTGCAGTAAATAATTGAGTGTTCCCGAACTTTATGTACACCCTGTGTGTTATGTACACTATCTGATAACGTATTACTGGGTATTAATAAGTGGTGTGCTCGCCTTTTGCCTTTATGAAGGCTTCAGCTCTGCTGCTGACACTTTCAGTGAGATACGTCTGCGGAGGAACGGGTGCCCATCCTTCAACAGCCGAAACCAAAGGCGGTAGCGATGGCGGACGCTGGGGTGTGGATCAAAGTCTACATTCTAACTCGCCCCACAGGTTTTGCATTGGGCTCATGTCGGGGCTTCGTGCAGACCATTACATTTCAGGAATGTTATGGTCCACAAATCATTGCCTCACAGATGAAGCTTAAAGACAGGGCGCATCATCATGCTGATATAATCATTCATCGTCTCCGAACTATTCTGCTACTGTACGCAGTAAACAATGCTATAAAATGTTGTCGTGTTCCTCTGCATTTGCCGTTTTCTTAAGCGCAATGAGACCTTTCCCTAAACACGAACTCGAAGTTACCGTAACACCACTCCCATTGTACTTAGCTGTTGGCGCTACACATAATGGCAGGACAAATCCAACCCCTTCCATCAGATTCCCACAGGATACAGCGTGATTCATAACTCCAAATTGTTTCCAATCATTTACTGTCCAATGGCGTCACTCTTAACACCTGGTCAAGCGTTGCTTAGCATAGACAACAGAAATGGGTGGCTTAGGAAGAGTTGCTCAACTTTTGTATCGTATTAGTCTCTTCAACGCAATCATCGTGATAGCTGGATTCGTGGTAGCACATTGGAATTCATGGGTGACTGTTTGCGCTGGTACCATACAATTTTTACAACCTCGCTTCGCAACGGCTCTGACCATCAGGACATAAAGTGTGCCTAGTCTCGGTTTATCTATGATTGTTTCTTTGTCTTCGCACTTCATGATCACATAAACAGTCGCATGGGCGGATTTAGACTGGTTGGAATGTCCGTAATAGATTTGTCAGTCAGAAGACATCCAATGACTAGATAACGTTCGACGTCAATGAGCTCTCCTGACCGATCTATTCCGCAGCCGATGCGTCTCTACTGGCAACACAATACTCCCAGCTTCCTTTTATATTGGTAAGTCCGCCTCTCGTGACATCAAATCGTCAGTTCCGCAGTGTATACGGATGTCCGGATACTTTTGACCAGATTGTGTAGATACATGTTCCTATACGCATCAAAATTTATTTGGGATAACATCGTCCCGGATATAAACTAAAACAGTCTCAATCACCTAGTTCCAACAAAGGTTCTGGGAGTTTTCTTTCGTTGTCAGGCGAATGCCGAAACTGAAAGTCCTTCTATACATGCGCATTTGCGATCCCAATTGCCTCACTTCCAGCCTATTTGGATATTGCCTGAAAAAGGCCGCGTCTCATACACGGGCCGTATTTCTCAGCCCGCTCTACTTTTTGGAGCGGCGTGTGGACAAAAAGCGACCCGTGTACCGGTCATCGCGTGAGGTAAGTGGTCATCACTAAATTTAGGTGAAGGACCATTCTCTTAAGCAACCAGTTCTGTGGGGGCATGCAAAGTGACAGCTGATACACTTTAAACTGGTAAGAAGTGGGAACGCATTACCGTCAATTTAACAGCCATGAAAGGGATAAATTCGAATGAAGCGAATATAAACGCGTGTGGAGGTAGATCGTGAAGCAGACGCGCAATTTTCGTCTAAGGGCTTTGCACTATGATCGCACATTTCTACAGAGGTGTGAAACATTGATGCTTCTGAACTACTCCTTTAGGATGAAAGTGTCGACTAATGATAATGAAGACAACATTCTACCTAGTAGAGCTCACCTATTGCGCAAATACCAACAGCAAATAATTCAATGCACGAAGCGGTACTCTCTATATTCCGACCTGAATCCTGTAGCGCAGGCGTGTCCAATCTTTTAGCTTACCTGGACTACACTGAACGAAGAGTATTCGTTGGCCGTACATAACATTCTCAACATCAACAATAACCCATGAGAAAAGAGGGGGAGGGGGCAGGTGCGGTCGGTAAAAAAGATGAGCGACGGTCGGAGGTATTTAGTTCCACACAATAGTTAATACATTCAAGTAATTTAAATCGCAAGTGCTACCGACAACTCCTCGGATACGAAAGCTAACTATCCACGTGAGGGTACACACTAGTTACAAAACATACTTCCTCTGCATTAGTCCTCCCCATTGCGGCACTTGTTTTACCTGCGCTCTGCAACCCCATTTAAAATCAACCAAGCAAAAATGTGTGCGCTACTGTTCGTAAATCACTTGACTGCTGCACTCCTTACTCCTGAACCGCAGAAATTGGAAGACTTCTCGCAGCTAATGCTAGGTGTCTGACCACAGCCAATAAATTTCTGCACTACTGTAGGTACTATGTACAATTCGGAGACGACATTTTCTTGAGATATTTAGCATTTGTTATGTATGTCTCACTTTCATCATCAGTGATGTACGGGACAAAGCATAACGTGTCTGTGCAGTGGGCAGAACGAATCTGTAACCGCCACTGCATTAATGCTACTAATTGAGAGAAAGTAGTTACTGATAACTTATATAATCATTATTAGTCTTACAAAATTGTGATAATAGTAATGACCTACAAACTAATTTAGTGTGGTGACTGAGTAAACTTGATTTTACCCCTCAGAGGTAATTCCCCCCGGTGCGGTACCACTGGTGTAGAGGACTCTGGGGATGCACTCGGGAGCAGTGTCACTACTCGAAACCCATCCTCAATTTTCTGACTTACGAGCGTTCAGTTTTGAGTTAATATTGAGTGGTTTCAAACATCTTTATTTTTAGACAGTTACCAGACTCGCTCTACGTGACTGGTGGAAATTTATACGTTCCGAGCGATTCTCACTAGTTTATATTGCATGGGGGCTTAATTAAATAAAATGCAAATAATTTTAATTTTTAGTAGCTGTCTGTTCGGTTACTCTGTCTCGTAACCGGTTGGCCCTGACTGGTATTAGTACGCAATCTGACTGCATAGAATAACAAGAAATGAAAGAAAACTTCCGTTAACACAATTAATTAATTAAGTCCCCAGCAACTATAAAAGCTACGAAACAAAAACTACGAACAACAAAGCACAAGTGTAACTGTTCTGTGTGTGGAAGTGTGATTCAACGTACACATCTGGCACGGTTATTCCTCAAAAAGACAAGATATTTAAATACCATTTACACTGAATTAATTAAACAAAACTGAAATACTATACTTGCACATAGAAACCAGAATTACGCTCTAATACATGAACACAAGCCAGATGCTTTGTTGACTGAACCTGTGACCAAGAGGCATTATTGTTTAAGACATTTGAAATAAAAATAAAAAAAAATATTACCTTCATATATATTGACGAAACATACACCCTGATCATTACAACATCCGGAATCGAATTGCATCGGCTGTCTAGCCCATCAGAACAACTGCATACAACATGCTCACAACTAGTCACGGCTACATCAGAACTCCTACTGCCCACTTCTCAATAAGCACTCTCCAAAACGACTTCTCGACAAGCACTCTCCACTACCACATCTCAACAAGCACTGCCAGTGGAGGCGGCTGAATAATACTCTTTGGCGCAATCTCTGGCGCTGTGACTCAGTGTAGCCACCTTTCAATATTTCGATATGTATTCTGTGTCCTTGATGCTGGTAGTAGGTTCGGAAATGTTCTATTAACACTTACTATTTCTTCGTTTTCCCAAAAAAAGGATCTGAAAAGGTCCTCCTGGACTGCTGAAGACGGGTTTGGTGATGAGGAAATTCGTTGCCTGATGCCTTTCCAGGGGGCAGCATTGAAGTTTATACTCTGCAGTATACTAACACGTGTTTTTTTTTTTGTCGAGGACTTTAAGTACACATTTTGCTGAAACTGAATGAACGATGTTTGTATTTGTGGGACCGAAACGATGGGCAGGACGCAAAACATTAGACATGCAGTTTGTTGCGTAGCATTTTTGGTTCCCTGCATATAAAATAACAGCGACATCTCGGACCATCTGCAATGGAGGTATCCGGAGATCGCAGTGAAACCTTAATCTATGACGCCCGCTTTAATCCACTCGACGAAAGCTTATTTGCTATATAGTTGCTGAAATACAGGGTCGGGGGGTCGCGACGTGGCGTGCAACTCGGCACGGACGCTGCGGTATGGGCTTCCGGCCGTAATCTGGAGCGGCAATGCAGACATCTGTTGTTTGTAGCGGAGGTGGATCTGTGGGACAATGGCCCGGGTTTTCACGGCTCGCGAAGCCCGATAAGCACGGCGAGTGCTCGCACAGCAGCGCACCTCGCCGCGCTGCGCTCAACACCCAGTGTAGCGGCGGATCTGCTGGCGCCTGTCACCCGCCGTGCATTAATATGCAACGTATGAGTGCCCTCCTGCCGTGCACATTCGAACAGGACGAGACCTGGTTACATCACCGGAGGTATCGTGCGCTCCGTCTAAGCAACTGACAAGGGAAGCATACAACCAACCTATCAGAGTTTGCTGATCTTTCGTTCCTACTTACAAGGGGAGGTCGCGACGTTGGGATCACGGATTTACTTCAAACTTCTTACACCTTCAGTAGTCCATTGAACCAACATAATGTGCAAGTAGTAAGGTGCACTACCCTGGCAATTCCGAGAAAATAGCAAGAGAAGTTGTACGCGTCTACTATGTAACTGATGTATCTGTGCGTAGGTGCCTTACGTTAAGAGCTCGTGTTGGTAAAATGGTTACCGTTAGTTTCGTAAGACTGCGACCGTTCGACTCCCGTTTAACCCTTCAGTTTTGTAGTAAAAGTGTAAATTACGTGATATTCCAAAAATATGCACCTACACCATTCGTTCTTGCAACTTTAGCAGCGTCTCAACGCTACTCAGGTAAACTACCAAATGGGGGCTGCCTCCGTGTCTGCAGCTCGAAGCGTCGAGGTGCATAGTACTTCCGGGTACCTTACCGCATCGCATGTAAAAGGGATTTCGCAAATCACGACAGTCACACGTTTTCAGAAAAACTCGTTTACTTGTCAGTGGTTAAAAATGTTCGTTCGAATAATGAAATTTAATTAAAAATAGTAAATAGTCAAATAACATGAAATTCACTAAGACTTCATGCAAATAAACTTGGTTTTTTAATTATATTACCTCTCAGATGTCATAAATTGTCATATAAATAATATGACCTCTGATGAAAAAATGTAGATTAACATTTGAGTAGGAGTGGAATCGTCGCCTTTTACACGTTCGTTTTTCATAGTTTGAACGCTAACCACCTGACCACCATGCGCTCCAATGTTCAGCACCTACCCATGGATACATCAGCTACATAACAGACGCGTAAAACTTCTCTCGTGATTATTATTTTTTCTTTTTTTTTCGAATTACCTGAGTAGTGCACCTTACTGCTTGCACATTATGTTGTTTTGATGGCCTACAGGTGTACAAAGTTTGAAGTAAATCTGTGATGCCAACGTCGTGGCTTCCCCTTGTTAGATTTAACAAATAAAGCTCTAGGATGCTACGCTTCTCAAGCATTCCTGAGAAATAGAGGTCAACATTTAAGAACCTGTTAAATGGGCCGACAGGAACTCCGGCGGCAGGTGTGGCCGAGCGGTTCTAGGCGCTACAGTCTGGAACCGCGCGACCGCTACGGTCGCAGGTTCGAATCCTGCCTCGGGCATGGATGTGTGTGATGTCCTTCGGTTAGTTAGGTTTAAGTAGTTCTAAGTTCTAGGGGACTGATGACCTCAGATGTTAAGTCCCACAGTGCTCAGAGCCATTTGAACCATCTTTGGACAGGAACTCCACAGTTGAGGAACGGTCGAGGAAAGGTCCACTAAGCCCTCCATCCGATTTCCTAAGTTGCGCGTGAGATGAACAGGATGTTAGTGTTCCATATTTTGAGAGGTGGTAGTATGGACGAAACGGGAAAAGTGTCAAGTTAGCAGGGGCTGTAAACTGCATACCTTCAGAGTTATGAGCACTTTTCCGTTTCCACCGCTGTGAAACATCTCTTCTGCAGCAAGCTCTTCCATATTACGAACGACCTACAGAATGCAGTAAACAAATGAGAGCGTAGTATTCTATTACTATGGCACAGCAGAGGTTCTTACGTAAGCTGCTTGCTGTTACATACGACCTGCACTGGCGAGCCATTGCTGAAGAAGGTGCTTAGTGCAATATCAATTCACAGTAAGACGTCTTACGGAACCAAACATTCCCTCAGAAAATTTGTTGGCAACGAAGCGCTGGTTGGTATTTACGCCGCCAAAACCATTCCTCATTACATATCTGTGTGAGTTGTTCAACATTTCAGAGAAGTGGACTTGTGCCCCATCATGCATGAACCGCATATTCAGCAGTTGTTTAAATGGTAGCTGCTCTAGCAGGACATGAAAGTCGTTCGACAGGAACTGAAGGTATCTTAAACCAGTCAATCAGTGTGTTAGTGTGTGAAATTCTATTAGTACATCGCCAATAATTCCTGCTCATGCATTAATTGAAAATCTTCTCTGTAATTTCCCGTGTGGAATAATAGGATTACATTATGCTGGGGAATAAAAAGATAAAACTGCAGTGTAAAAGCATTTCTCAAACTTAGGAAAAACAAACTTGTTCTAATAGCACTAACGTAAGAGCTGCAGTTACCCGAAACTGTGTACAGGGATTGTAAACACACTCACTGATGTTTACTGAATGCTGTATCCGTGGAAAATAAGGGGAATGTACCCACATTTATTTATTGCGTTCTGCTGGTCGTTTGTAATAGCAAATACCTTGCAGTGGGAGAAATGTGTCGCAGTAGCGAAATGAAAAAGTGCTTAGAGTTCTTGAGGTATGAATTTTAGAGCCACTGCTTACGAGACATTTTTTTCTTGTTTGATTCATACTATCACTCAAAATATGGAATACTTAAACACTGTGTATACTTGGGTTAAGTCCTCATCGCTTCGAAGAACGACAAATACATACGAGAGCTTTCATTCTAGTTGTAACTCTTTGTTTGAATCTTCTCACGTTGACAAACGGTTTCCTAACTTACGAGCACAAACATTCTTACTTTTGGCTAAATAGTGTGTTTAACAGTTTTTGGTTTGTAACCCGAGCGCAAAGAAAAAAAAAAGGAAGCGATCAGAACAAAACTGCAGTGGTGAAGCTGGTCGAAGATTGGAAGAAAAGAAATGTTACTCGAACGCAATGCGGTTAGTTAAACGAGGAGTTCGACGCATTGTCCGGTTGCACTAACGCCGTTGTTAGACGGATGACGCTGTCGTGTGATATTAAACAACATCGTTGCTTTTTAAAGCTCGACTTCCACGAGAAGTCTGAGAAGCGCATCATGCCAGGGAAGAATTCGTTAGATTAGTACGCACTACGGTCTTGTTAGATAGATGTTGGATGGCTCTAGTTTTCACCAACAGTTCGGCCTGCTTAGATGCGGTGGCAGTAGGGGCTTCACTGTTAGGTTTTGAATAGTTTCTTCTCAGATGTGAAGTGCGAGATAATACTTTTCCTTCATAAACGTCTCATCCCAATACTTACAAATAAGGGCTGTAGGAGAGTTAAGTGTTCAAATTATGCTGGGCAAACTATAAATAAAACACATTTAATCAATCGGTGACTTGTATAGAGCATAATTTCTGCCCAGTTTTTCCTAACAAGAGCGGGAAAGAGGAAGCTTCAACATACAAATGATAATTACCAGCAGTCCAGTAAACTCATCCACAATCTTTACTTCGGCGGACCTATAGGATATTCTTACCGATCTTCAGTGAAAATCGGTTCTTGAAAATTTAAAATAATGTTTGTTAGTATAAATGTAAGATAGTTCGTTGACGTTGGGTCAACCAGGAGATATGCGATCGGATGAATTTTTTTATGTTAGGTACTGAAAACTTATGAAGTCAAGATAGTACATGAAATTCTCTTTATTTTGATTACTTGTTACAGTTGGCAATCTAGCCTTTTTCAGATTAAAAAAAACATCAAGTGTAGATGCCAGTATGGCTTCACACATCGTTAATTATTTCTTAAAATGACAGCATTCATACGCCATGTGATGAAAAACAGCTTTTCATCGTTGGCGGCCAGTGTAATTGAACGATGGTCATAAAACGAAGGCGCTTTGCCGTTACAACTTACTGACACAATCAGTGTTTACGTCATTTCATATATATTTCTGTGACTTGCTACGCATAATAGCTGCCATACTATTCAGATTTACCACCTCACAGCAACATATATCTGATGATACGTTTCGAAATGATGCAAATACTGATTGTGTCAATAAGTTATAAAGGCATAACGCCTTCGTTTTATGACCGTCGATCTATTAGACTGACGACGAACGATGAAAAACATATTTCTAAATGTGTCATGTATGGATGTTATCATTTTGAGAAAGATTTTAACGATGTGTGAAGCCGTAATGGCACAAACACGAATCAATAACGTTATATGATCCGAAAAGGGCTAGATTGTTAGCCGAAACCAGCAATCAATCCAAATAAGGAAGATACCGTGTGCGATCTTGACTCCATGAGTTTGAATCCCTTACATAAATAAATGGAAGACAATATCCAGTATTTTCGACGTTTTTAAGATAAACTGCTGCAACTAGGCAATTTAACGGAGATCTCTGCCGGAAGGCCTCATGTTTAAAGACTGATTCTTAATGCTGTCTCATACAAATCCGACACGCTGAAATACTTCGTAAGTACAGGGCCGGGGAAAAACATGAAAGCACAAGTGCCTAATACGGTGTAGGAAAATCGTTGTCATCAAAACAGCTTCCAGTCGTCGGTGAACGAATAAATGCAGGTCGTGAATGGCTCTCAAGGGAGTCTCACAGCATTACTCCTACAAAACAGTGGCAGGTTCAGCTAACGACGACGGAGGTCATAGCGATTACGCGACCTTAGCTCCAAAGTAGACCACAAAGTCTCAATAATATTGAGATCTGGTCACTGTGGTGGCCAGAGCAGATACAATAATTCGTTATCATGCTCACAAAACCAGTCCTGGAAGATGTGAGCTGTGTCGTCTTGGCACATAGCCATTGGGAGGAAACGTTGGAGCGTGGGATGAACATGATCAGCCAGAATGGTCAGATAATCCTTGGCAGTAATGTGTACTTCGAGAATAACCATGCGGTCCATGGAATACCGCGCAGTGACTGCCCAGTCATCACCGAAGCCCCGCCATCTTTCACTCTTGCGACGTAAACTCGGCCAGAAGTTGGAAACAGTGTGGAACAAGACTCATCGGACCAATTTCGTCACTCCATAGTCGAGGTTTTATAACTTAGGCACCACGATTTTCTATTGCCGTTTTTTGCATCGCTGACGAGTGGTTTTGGAAGTCTTGCTCGCCATGAAATTTCCTGCTATTGGAGCTACTTTGGTAGTTCTGTGCTGACAGGATTCGCGAGTACGACATTCAGTTCTGCAGTGACTTCTAATGCTGTAGTCTTAATTTTCTTCACAATCTTCTTCAGTGATAATCAGTCGCTATCACACAACTCATACTTTAGTCCGCGTAGTGACTTATTAGATGAGGTTTTCCGCTTTCCCGGTACATCTTCGGTATGGTACCTCTTGGAACGCCAAAAATGTCGGCTCCCTTGGTTACAAAAGCATCCATCATAAGAGTTCCAACAATTTTCCCGCAAATTCACTTAGCTCCGACATAATGCACTCACAACTACATGAAATACGGCAGACACGTTAAACGTACTGGAGAAATTGCACAGGTTGCGTTCGCGGTCAAATACAACATCGCAACTTGCAGACTTACCTAGCATCTGCACATACGTTAAAGCATGCACAGTAAACACTTCAGCATTGCAATCGCAAGGTCGCCGTGGTATCGTTATCATGGCAGTAGGCGATCCAGCTAGGTCAAGTGCAGTGGAACTCTGTACCAAGTACAAACAACAAAAACACGTAAAGATAAAATTGGAATGTCCAAGCTTATCTGAAGAATTAGCTTAAGATTGTGCCGCTGTAATCACACGTGCTGTTTTCCTTAGAATTCAAAGTTCAGAATTGGAGATCTTCATGTACATGCATACTCCACAAGCCACCATACGGTGTGTGGTGGAGGGTACCTTATACCACTACTGGTCATCCTCATTCCTGTCCCACTCGCAGATGGAGTGAGGGGGAAAAACGACTGTGTGTATGCCTCCGTTTGTTGTTGATGCGGTCTTCACTCCGAAAACTGGTTTGATGCAGGTCTCCATGTTAATCTATCCTGCCCATACCTCTTCACCTCCAGCTAACTACTGCAACTTACATCCTTCTGAATCTGCTTACTATAGTCATCTCTAGGTCACATTCTACGATTTTTCCCCCCTCCCAACTTCTCCCCCCCCCCCCTCCACACACACTCATTCACTTCCCTCCAGTACTAAACTGGTGATCAATTGATGCCTCAGAATGCGTCCTACCAACCAGTTGCTTCTTCTAGTCAAGTTGTACCACAAATTTCTCTTCTCCCCAGTTCTATTCCATACCTCCTCATTAGTTATGTGATCTACCCATCTAATATTCAGTATTCTCTGTAGCACCACATTTCGAAAGCTTCTATTCTCTTGTTGTCTAAACTGCTTATCGTGCTACATTCCATACAAATACTTTCAGAAACGCCTTCCTCACAAATCTATACTCGATGTTAACAAATTTCTCTTCTCAGAAACTCTTTCCTTGCCACAGCCAGTCTACATTTTATACCCTCCCTACTTCGACCATCATCAGTTATTTTGCTGCCCAAAGGGCAAAGCTTATCCACTACTAAAAGTGTCTCGTTTCCTAATCTGATTTCCTTAGTATCACCTGATTTAATTCGACTACATTCCATTATCCTTATTTTTATTTTGTTTATTTCATCTTGTATCTCCTGTCAAGACAGTGGACAATCCGTTTCAACTGCTCTTCAAAGTCCCTTGCTGTCCCTGGTAGAATTACAGTGTTTTTATTTCTTCTCCCTAGACTTTAATTCCTACTCCAAATTTTTCTTTTGTCCCCTTTACTGCTTCCTCAGTATACAGATTGAATAACATCGGGGAGAGGCTACAGCCCTGTCTCACTCCCTTACCAACCACTGCTTCCCTTTCATGCCCCTCGACTCTTATAACTGCCGTCTGGTTTCTGTACAAATTGTAAATAGCCTTTCGCTCCCTGTGTTTTACCCCTGCCATCTTTGGAATTTGAAAGAGAGTATTCCAGTCAACGTTGTTAAGAGCTTTCTCTAAGTCTACAAATGCTATAAAAGTGGATTTGCCTTTCCTCAACCTTTCTCCTATGAAAAGTCGTATGGCAGTATTGCTTTGCGTGTTCCTATGTTTCTCCGGAATCCAAACTGATCTTTCCCGAGGCGGCTTCTACCAGTTTCTTCATTCTTCTGTGAAGAATTCGTGTTAGTATTTAGCAATCGTGACTTATTAAACTAATAGTTCGGCAATTTTAACATCTGTCAGCACCTGCTTCCTTTGGAATCGGGATGGTTATATTCTTCGTGAAGCCTGAGGGTATTTCACCTGTCTCATACATCTTGCTCACCAGATGGTAAAGTTTAGTCATGGCTGGCTCTCCTAAGGCTATCAGTAGTTCCAATGGAATATTGTTCACTCCCGGGGCCTTGTTTCGACTTAGGTCTTTCAGTGCTCTGTCAAATTCTACACGCAGTATCATATCTCCTGTTTCACCTTCATCTACGTCTTCTTCCATTTCCAAATATTGCCCTCAAGTACATCGCCATTGTATAGGGTCTATTTCCTTAAATTCACAACTTTTTGCAGTTGCTTCACTTTTAATATACAGTTCATAACGAATAGATTGTGATCAGAGTCCACATCTGCCCCTGAAAATGACTTACACTTTAAAACCTGGTTCCTAAATCTCTTACCATCATATAACCTATATGAAACCTTGCAGTGTCTCCAGGCCTCTTCCACGTATACAACCTTCTTTAATGATTCCTAAACCAAGTGTTAGCTAGCATCAAGTTACACTCTGTGCAAAATTCTGCGAAGCAGCTTGCTCTTTCATTTATCATCTCCCGTCCATATTCATTTACTACTTTTTCTTTCCTTCCATCGAATTCCAGTCCCCCATGACTATTAAATTTCGACTCCCTTAACTATCTGAATAATTTCTTTTATCGCATCATACATTTCTTCTGTCTCTTAATTATATGCGAAACTAGTTGTCACATACTTGTACTACTGTGGTAGGCGTGGGCTTCGTCTCTATCTTGGCTACAATGTGTTAGCTGTGCTATTCGTTGTAGCTTATCCGCGCTCCTATTTTTTTTATTCACTAATAAACCTACTCCTGCATTACCCGTATTGGATTTTGTATTCATAACCATCTCTCCACCTGACGTTTATGCATATCATAGAACACAACACTGAGTAGGCAAAACGTACTGCTGAAATTTTCAAAATGTTTTGTTGGCGATTAAGAAAATTACAGGCTTGCGTACACCAGTTAACAAACTTTTCTGGCAGTAAAGAAATGTTTTGGCGAGCTTCCACCTGTTAGCAGAACATGGCCTACACAGGAGTTGGATTGTAAATTAAAGGCCTATTCCTCGCCATTGTCAGAGTTGCAATTTATACGAACAAAGAAATGTTTCCCGTGAAAAACAGTTGCCGTGAGCCCATTTACAGATAAGGCACTTGAACCATTATTGATTTCTCTTTTACTGGTTCTGCAATTTCGAGCAGTAAATACAAAGGCAATTTTCATTCTCTAAATTAGATTGCTGCAGGTTAAAAGAGAAAGGATGAACTGGTTGAGACAGGAGAGCTTGCTAACAGACGTTTTAGGACTAGTTTATGAGAGCGTATTGATAGAGCGGATTGAGAGAAAGGGCAAATGCAGGATGATAGGCGACATAAATGGTAGCGAAAATTACGCGAACATTAAGAGGATGACGGCAGACAGGAGAGCATAGAGAGTTTTCATGTGAAAAATCTACCTTCTGGCAAAACGCTGATATCAGAAGTAGGGCTACCAACATTTTTCTTTGTTTTTTAGAAATTTCTTACCTTTATCAGTCCTTGCTCCCATAGTATTTACTGTTTCTGCTTGAGATTAGTTAGGTTCAAATAGTTGTTTTTAGGAATTACTACCTTTTACTGTCAGGTCCTTTAATTTTTTTTGATTGCGGTTCGAACTGCTGTTATTAGTTTCCTTCACTGGAGTATCAGTAAGAATGACAATGCAAAATAATGCGTAAACTTGGCCCATTGCCGTGTTTGAATTCTGTAGTTTCGAAACTGCATTAGTACCTTTCAGGTCTTCAAACTGTAGAAATTTACCGTGTGAAGTAGAATAGTCTCCAGTAACCGATCATTCATTTATCTATACTCAATTATAAAAGCTATGCTCTGCAGGAATTTCTGTGTTTACCAAAATTTACTCACCTTGCACGAAAACACAGATACGTTCTTCGCGTTAAGACGTTCGCTCAGATTGTGCCATGAAATCTGAGTCCTCAGCAGATTGCAGTATTAACGTTCCACTGTTAATAGCGCTCTAGCAAGAATGGTTCCCGAGAAGTGCTCTGCGTAAACGTGCCCCGTGCGCAAATGTGCCCCGGTCCCCTGTTCTCCGTGTCCTCGGGGGCAGGGAAAGTTCTCATGGTCAGCTTGTAGAAAGCTAAGGGGCTCTGGAGTGTTGCGTCCAAGCTTCGTGGAGATTTATGTTCCAGCAGGTCGCTATCTGTTCTGAGTGGGTGATGTCAGGAGCGGAGTCCGGTGATTTAAATAGCAGGTATGTCCTCAAGAATTGGCAGCCACTGGTTGTTGCAGATGTTCTTATATTCCGTCAGGAGACGATTCTTTCTTCTCAGGCTAGGTGTTGGAAAGCGGCTTAGGGCAGCTAGCCAAAATACTGGACTTGACCTAACTGTACTAGTAACAATCAATGTTTTTTGATTTAGTTGCGTATCTATGAGCTTACTGCAGATGTTCTTTATCTAGACAGGACCGCAATATTTCCCTGTTAAGTAGACAAGGCGAAGGGCGGATGATGATAAGGTCGAAAATGCTGAACCCCATGTTGTATCTCATAACTAATGCGGAAATTATTTCTTGACCTCAATTTAGCTGCAATCTTTCTTAGGTGCTGTTTAAATGACACCCTTCTGTCACGTATAACTCCAGGGTACCGTGGATATTTGATACGGACCATTCGGTTACCCTCTAAAAATTTGTCCAGTTCACAGTTGGGTATGATATTACTCAGACAAAAACGAGTGGATTAAAACAATCGCTGCGGAAATGGCCATGCAGACAGACATGTCCCACTTACTGATTATTTCAGTATATAAAACACTAACTCCGTACGAACAGACCTCGGAACGTCCGCCGTGTCATCCTCCGCGGAAATGCGTCAGAAATGTTCAAATGTGTATAAATTCCCACCCGAGGAGGACTCGACCCCCGTCGGGAGGGCCCGCGCAATCCGTGACATGGCGCCTCTAACCACGCGGCGAGAGGGGGGCTATGGAGGTGAAAGTGATCAGAACACGGCTGGATTATCCTTTTTTATTCTTTTGATCAGCCAGCCACGGCCGTCTGCTGTTTTAATCCCTTCTACCTGTTTCTTGCGTTCGTCTGGCTTTTTGTCTTATTTTGTCCATTGAAGTGTTGGTTACCCTTCTGTAGTTCCTGTGGCTTTTCTTTTCCGCGGTTTTTGTGCGAGAAGTCTCGTTTGTTTTGTGCCTTCCCTCGTGGACTTCTTTTATATGAAGGGACCGCTGACCAAGCAGTTTGGTCCCTTCCCCCGCCCACAAACAAACAAACAAACAAACAAACAAACAAACAAACAAACGAACCACACCGTCCTCTCGGCCGTTTTCAGTTTCCCTGACTAGAGCCGCTGCTTTTCAGTCAAGTAGCTTCTCAGTTGGCCGCACGAGGGATAACTGCACCCTGCTTACCAAGAACGCTCAGTAGACCCGAATGGTCACTCATCCAAGTGATAGCCACGCCCAACAATGCTTCACTTTGGTGATTGGTAGACTTCGGATTATTGGTAGAGTACTGGTAAGTGCAATCAGACGAAAAATCTCTCGTGCGACCCATTCTAGAATATTGCTGAAGTGTGTGGAACCCGTTCCAAATATGACTAACAGGGGACATTGAACGTATGTAGAGAAGGGCACCACGAATGGACATAGGTTTGTTTGAGCAGTGGGAGAGTGTTACAGTGATGCTGAAGAAACTGAACTGGTAGACTCTTGAAGACAGACATAGACTACCCCGAGAAAGTCTACTAACAAATTTTTAAGAATCAGCTTTAAATTATTACTCTAGGAATATAGTACAACCCCCTACGTATTGCATGCACAGAAGGATTCAGAAAATCCTTCTTTCCACGCTCCATGCGTGAATGGAGCGGGAAGAAACCATATGGGATGTACCCTCTCCTATGCGCTCCGCAGTGGTTTGCAAAGTATGGATGTAGAACCGGTGTTACCACTGTGGCTAAGCCGTTGGCATGTAAAACTCGTGGGCCTTTTTTCTTCCAGTTTCTTGTGGAAAAAAGACTCATAATTTGTATGTCTGCTTGAAAATAAACTCAACGTGTGTTTATGGCATTTAATCCAGTTCGTCGTAAATTTTATTTGTAGACGTCCGGATTTTCGATCGCTTGGATAAACTACCGTTCCATCTGTTCCGGATAATGAGTTTCTACAGTAGACGGAGACAGCGCAGGCTACTAGACGTACGCCGTACAGGTGTCCTTCCCCCCCCCCCCCCCCCCCCCTGCCAGCAGCTATCCATCGTGGAACAAGGACGGTGCGGCTGGCGGCCGGCGCGGCAGCGGAGCACGCGATGTGATATCGACCCCGGGCGTCCCCGTTTCTTCCTCTCAACCGCCCGAAGGCCCTTGCGGGCGGAGGGGCGCGCTGCGCTGCGGTACTCTCATCTCATCTCTGAGGGGCTTTCACGTCGCCGCTGCTGCAGCCCCCGCGAGGTAGCCGCCGCATAAACAAACGACAATGGCCTCCGTTGTAGCTGGCTCAATCGCTTTCTTAAGGAGCAGGTTTAACGTCGCTTCATACGGAACGTCAACACAGTGCAAGGGGAGGGACCGTCAAACGGTAGTTTGTCAACGTCATCAGTATTGAACGGTGAATATGAGGTTACAGCTACCGTCAGGTATGTGACGTCTGCTCAGTAAATACGCTGGCGGCTTGAACTAACAACAGATGCGCATTCGACAAGTCAGTTGTGAGCAGACAATGTTAAGTAGTGGGCGTGCGGCCCGTACTGCACTGAGGTGACAAAAATGAGTTACCTCATAATGTGGTGTCGGACCTCCTTTCTCCAGGCATGGAGCAGCAACTCCACATGGCATGGTCTCAACGAGTCGTTGGAAGTCCCTGCAGAAATATTGAGCGATGCTGCCTCTGGAGCTGTCCAAAATTGCGAAGGTGTTGACCTCTCCATTGGGTCCCATGAACGTTAGATATGATTCATGTCGGGCGATCTGTGTGGCCATATCATTCGCTCGAAGTGTTTAGAATGTTCTTCAAACCAATCGCGAACAATTGTGGCCCAGTGATACGACATCATTGTTTCGGAATGGAAGTTCATGGATGGCTGCAAATGGTCTGAGTAGCCGAACGTAACCATTCCTAAACAGTGATACGTGTAGTTCGACCAGAGGACGAAGACCATTGCAAGTAAATACAGCCCACACCATTATAGAGTCACCACAAACTTGCACAGTGTCTTGTTGACAACTTGGGTCCATGGCTTCGTGATGTCTGCGCCACACTCGAACCCAGCCATCAGCTCTTACCTACTGAACTCGGTACTCACATAACCAGGCCACGGTTTTCCAGTCGTCTAGGGTCCACCGCAACAGACGCTGCAAGCTATTTAATGCTGTTCCTCTGCTGCCATAGTCCATTGACGCCAGATTTCGCCGCACTGTCCTAACGGATACGTTCGTTGGTATGTGTGTTTATTCCGTGCAGTGTTGCTTGGCTGTTATCACTGACAACTCTATGTAAATACCGCTGCTTTCGGTCGGTATGAAGGCCGTCGGCTACTGCGTTGGCTGTAGTGAGAGGTAATTCGTGAAATCTGGCATTGTCAGCACTCTCTTGACACTGTGGATCTCGGAATATTGAATTCCCTAACGATTTACGAAATGTAATGCTCCAACTACCATTCCGCGTTCAACGTCTGTTAATTCCCGTCGTGCGGCCATAATCACGTCGGATACCTTTTCACGTGAATCAACTGAGTACAAAAGACAGCTCCGCCAATTCACTGCCCTTTTATACCTTGGGTTAAGATACTAGCGCCATCTTATAAGTGTATGTCGCTATTGAATGACTTTTGTCACTTCAGTGTATGTCAAAGTTATCGTTCGCGGCGAGATAACTATGTAAAGTACGGGAAACAATAAAACGGCCATCTTAACTTTCCTTTAAACTTTGTTTTAAATCCAGCCTCCAAACTATTTGGATTGACGTGGAATGACTACAGAGATGGAGACGAATTGAGCATAACGGTCATTACTAAAGGAACCTATAGAGTATCATATTCCACTGTATAAGATGACTTCAGAAATCAACGAATATATTACTCCAAAAGATTCAATAATTTTTTTATAATTATGTACCAGTATAGATTGCAATGTATTTCAAACACTTACTAACAAAAGAATAATAGCGGCAAATTGCTTGCTATCTAAACAAGTAAATAAAATTTAACTTAAAATGGGTGTCCTATTTTTTATTAATACACATTTTTACCCTTAACTCCAAAACAGTTACCAAAAACTACTTTAAGCAAAACCAAATTTTACCAGTTCGCCGATGGAGGACCCCAGCTCTCCTTTTGTTAAGAGATATTCCATTCCCCTTCCCCCCCTCCCTTGACCGAATTCTAGAATCGCCCCTGAAAGGAACTATCGCTGATGGTAGCTAATTATGCAAACATGATTCTCTCCGAGCAAACATAAGACAGTGTGCCCGACCGAGACTCGAACTCGGGACATTTGCCTTTCGCGGGCAAGTGCTCTACCAACTGAGCTACCGAAGCACGACTCACGCCCGGTACTCACAGCTTTACTTCTGCCAGTATCTCGTCTCCTACCTTCTGCAAGTTTCGCAGGAGAGCTTCTGTAAAGTTTGGAAGGTAGGAGACAAGATACTGGCAGAAGTAAAGCTGTGAGTACCGGGCGTGAGTCGTGCTTCGGTAGCTCAGTTGGTAGAGCACTTGCCCGCGAAAGGCAAAGGTCCCGAGTTCGAGTCTCGGTCGGGCACACAGTTTTAATCTGCCAGGAAGTTTATCAGCGCACACTCCGCTGCAGAGTGAAAATCTCATAAATAAGACAGTTCTTCTTTGACAGCGAAATGTTTCGATGAAGCCTAAGCTTCGCCAGTGGGTTTATTAAATTCCTGTCAAACATCTAAACATTTTACATAGTACTATTCACAGGCATATAACTATGGTATTACGCTGTTTACGTTCATGGCATTACTAACAAGAATATACACCTTAGCCGCGCGGAATTAGCCGAGCGGTCTAGGGCGCTGCAGTCATGGACAGTGCGGCTGGTCCCGGCGGAGGCTCGAGTCCTCCCTCGGGCATGGTTGTGTGTGTTTGTTCTTAGGATAATTTAGGTTAAGTAGTGTGTAAGCTTAGGGACTGATGACCTTAGCAGTTAAGTGCCATAAGATTTCACACACAATATACACCTTACGAGGGAAACTGCCCGTCGCAGCCTTCTTAGATTTAGTGGTAAAGTGGCCCATTGGATAGCTAGTCAAAAACTGAGTACAGATCAAACATGAAAATAGGAAGGAAGCGTACTGAACTGTAGAAAAATAAGCAAAATAAAAACAGCGAACAAAGTTAATATGTGCAATATGGAGCAATGTTAAAGACAGGTGTGTCGTGGTAGTGTGGCCACGGTAATGGACTGAGGAGGAGAATATCCGGGTTCAAATGTCCGTTTTACCACTTTCTTCCACAAAATTACAAACTGTCCGGTCATTGACATGGCAGTTCGCTGTGTGCATGTTTTTGTATGTGCCGTGGCGTAATATCCGTTAGCAACAGCGACGTGTAACAGAGACCTCCAGATGTACGTACCTCCCTCTTATTTGTTTTACTCGGGAACCACATGGTACGCCTCTTGCGTTCCGTTTTGGGAAGTTTGACCCTTGAATTCCTTCATTGTAACAGTGTTCACGCCCGTTTGTTTTCATTTCCGTGAGAGGTCTATGCGGCACCTCGCCTGCTTTCGCTCCTCACGACATTTATTTGCGACGGTAATATATTCTTACCACACGTCTCATATTCTGTAATGAATAGTGAGAGTCGAACCTCTGCAGGTCTATTTTCATCTCGCTACAATTTTATATCATTGCGACTCCTCTTTATAAAACAGTATCTTCCGAGAATAGTATCACGGAGCTTTGGACACCAGCAACTAGGTCGTTTGTGCTTCACAATTGATGTTGCACACTTCCAGAGGTTGTAGAGGTGACTTTGTAGATAAAGTTTTGTACAGGAATCCATGTTCAGAAACGTCATTAAACGACCTATAGAGCGTCAGATATAGGTGCCGGCGCCTGTAAATGTGTGTATATACAGGGTGATTCCGTGATGTTACAAACTTCATAGGATAATGGAGAAGGATAAATGAATCGATTTGAATTAGGTGTCCCAGTACCGGAATCGAACGAGTCTAAAGTTAGACGCGAAAATCGTTTTTATACCTGTAGCAGTGGCAGACTTATACATGTACTACTGTTGCTAAGACTGAAGGTTAAGTAACTTTCAGAAGTGGTAGTATGGACAAAAACAAGAAAATATTTCTTGTAAATATGGGTTCTAAAACGCATACCTGCAGAGCTATGAGCACTTGTTCAATAGATATGTTTCACCGTAGCGAAGATGGAAAAAGTGCTCATAGCGCTTAACGTAAGCATTTTAGACCCCGTGTTTACTGGACATTTTTTTCCTTGTCTTCGTCCATATTACCACATCGGAAAGTTGCCTACCGTAAAATCTTAGCAACTAAAGTAAAAGTATGTGTCTGCCACTGTTAGAGGTATCAGAACGATTATCGCGTGTAACTGTAGACCCGTTCGATTCCGGTACTGGGACACTTAATTCGAATTAATTCATTTATCCTTCTCAACCATCCTAGAAAGTTTGTAATACCTCTACAGAATCACGCTATATATACACACACACACCATGTGATCAAAAGTATCCAGACACCTGGCTGAAAATAACTTGTAAGTTCGTGGCACCCTCATCGCTAATGATGGAATTCAGTATGGTGTTGGCCCACCCTTAACCTTGATGACAACTTCCACTCTCGCAGGCATACGTTCAATCAGGTTCTGGAAGGTTTCTTGGGGAATGGCAGCCCATTCTTCACGGAGTGCTGCACTGAGGAGAGGTAGCGACGTCGGTCGGTGAGGCCTGGTACGAAGTCTGGCTTACAAAACATCCCAAAGGTATTCTATAGGTTCAGGTCAGGACTCTGTGCTGGCCAGTCCATTACAGGGATGCTATTGTCGAGTATCCACTCCGCCACAGGCCGTGCATTGTGAACAGGTGCTCGATCGTGTTGAAAGATGCAATCGCCATCCTCGAATTGCTCTTAGGTGGTGGGAAGCGAGAAGGTGCTTAAAACATCAATGTAGGCCTGTGCTGTGAGTGCCACGCAAAACAAGAACGGGTGCAAGCCCATCCATGAAAAACGCGCCTACATCATAACACCACCGCCTCCGAATTTTACTGTTGGCACTACACACGTTGCCAGATAACATTCGCCGGGCATTCGACATACCCACACCCTGCCATCGGATTGCCATATTGTGTACTGTGATTCATCAGTCCACCTAACGTTTTCCACTGTTCAATTGTCCAATGTTTACTCTGCTTACACCCAAGCGAGGCGTCGTTTGGCATTTACCGGCGTGATGTGTGCCTTACGAGCAGCCGCTTGACCATGAAATCCAAATTTTCTCACCTCCCGCCTAACTGTCATAGTACTTGCAGTGGGTCCTGGTACAGTGTGGAATTCCTGTGTGATGGTCTGGATAGAAGTCTGCTTATTTCACATTACAACCCTCTTGAATTGTCGGCAGTCAGTCAACAGACGAGGTCGGCCTGTAAGCTTTTGTGCTGTACGTGTCCCTTAACGTTTCCACTTCACTATCACATTGGAGACAGTGGACCTAGGGATTTTTGCGAGTGTGAAAATCTCGCATACATACGTATGACAAGTGACACCCAATCACCTGATCACGTTCTAAGTCCGTGAGTTCCGCGGAGCGCCCCATTCCGCTCTCTTACGATGTCTAATGTCTACTGAGGTCGGTGATATGGAATACCGGGCAGTAGGTGGCAGCACAATGTATCTATTGTGAAAAACGTATGTTTTTGGAAGTGTACGGATACTTTAGATGCCATAGTGTACATACATTTACAGGCGCCAGTGCTCTATAAATTTGAAACATTTCCAGGCATGAGTTCCTATCTAAAACTCGATCTACTAAGTCGCCTCTGCAACCTCTAGAAGTGTGTATTATGAAACACCGTGTATGTATCGTGAACAGTAATCGTTGAATAACCTTTCCTTGGGGTACGTCCGAAACTACATTCACTTCTGAAGATTTCTCGCCCTCAAGACTGGTGTGTCAGTATTTGTTTATTTTTTTCAAGGCACTGTCGAATCCCGTCACAATGCTGATGTGGCATTTCGTACGAACGTATTTTGTTCATCAGGCGACGTGCGGAACTGTGTCGTACGCTTTCCGGAAGTCACGGAACACAGCATCAACCTGAGTGCCGGTATCTTCTTCCGTGCGGGTCTCGTGAACACAAAGAGCGAGCTATGTTCTGCACGATCATTGTTTGCGGAACATTTGTTGATTGTTATGAAGGAGATTTTCGGTCCCCAGAAAAGTCATAATGTGCGAGCATAAACCGTGATCCATAATTCTGCGTAACCTCACTCGGTTATCTGTAAGACGGATACTGAGAGTATGTTTAGGGCACTCTCTTGGAATTCGTATAGCTGTAACGCGTAACAACTTCACTTGGTTGACCATTTCTGATCTGTACCGAAGAAGAACTGGTGTGTGTGCCTTGTTTCCCATCTCAAACTAACGCATTTCCGACAAGTAGGGTTAGCAGTGCGTGGAACTGGTGGCGGTGCCGAAAGTGCTGAGACTGGTTCCAGGAAGGAGTGGTCAGCGCGCTGCTATCGACGCGCTACCTCCGCTGCAGATAGGGTCGACTGCCCTGCTGAGGAGGCCTTTCCTCCGCAGGGCGTCCTGTTACTCCTGCTTGCTAGCGGGAGTGCGGCACGTGTGTGTGTGTGTGTGTGTGTGTGTGTGTGTGTGTTTCCCACGTTTCAAAAAGCATTACTCGGAGGCTGAAACCTCAATAGTGTGTGTGTGTGTGTGTGTGTGTGTGTGTGTGTGTGTGTGTGTGTGTGTGTGTTCTTCCCACGTTTCAAAAAGCATTACTCGGAGGCTGAAACCTCAATACATGGTTCCTGATCGTGTCTCCACTTTAAAAAAGTCCAGCTTTTTTTTTTTTTTTTTTTGCTGGATTGGGTGCTGCGTCCAGCCTGCGAAGACATTCAAATTCCGAACGCGTATGCCACATGGCGCCCAAAATAAAAGCTCAGAACTTTATGGACAGCCTCTGATAGGTACTAAACACATACGTAGCAATTACTGTGAATAGCTTCGCTGAATATGCTATACGTGGAAAATGCCAGATTCGTGGCTTAGATGGGCAAGTGTATGTCGTGTATAAAGGAGAGCGCAACACTTCAGCAGCCCGTTCTTGAGTACTGTTAGTGTTTGCGATTCCCGCCATGCGGGATTAAAGGAAGATATCGAAGCAATTCAGAGGCGTTGTGATTTGTTACCTATAAGATCGATCACGTTGCGAGTGTTACGAAAATGCCCCCAACGCAAATGGAACTCTTGGGAAGGGAGACGTCCCTTTCGTGAAACACTATTCAGAAGGTTTAGCGAACTGACATTTGCGATGGACCGCCACTAAAGTACATCTCGCGCAGTGGTTAAAAAGACAAAATAACTGAAGTAAGGGCTAGTACGGAAGCAGATAGATTATACAGTCATTTTTCCACTCGCTCCATTTGTGAGCGGAACAATAGACAATGATCAGCGGTAGTGTAAGGTACTCTCTTCAATGTACCGTATCGTGTCTTGCGGAGATATATTTTAGATCCAGAGTTTGCAGATGTAAGAGAGAGTAATGTACACCACATCCAATACGATCACATTTTACAGAGTATTACTCTGTCGATACGAATATTCCCTGTCAGTGAAATGTTGAGTTACTGTCCAAAACACACACAAAAGATTTTGATCACTGGTACGAAACCTCTCGCGATGGTATATTCGTATACTAACAATGTGGTATTTTACTCTGAGTAGCACACGTCTTACATCAAAAGGAAAAAATTTCTGCAAATTCCTATTTAACCCGAAACTGTGCCAAGTAGCCCGCCGAGCTCATAGACCGTGTACAGCTATTCACTCCACGAACCATTTTGAATACTAGAATGAGTAGCAGCCAGTCAGCGTTGTCATACATGCAGCGGAGCGCAGCAGTGCTGGTAATATGAATTATATTGATCTTCAACGATCATTGATGTTCTAAAGCGAAGGGAGGGTTCGATTTATTCATATGGCACTGGGAGAAAATGCAGTTCGTATGTGAAAACGATTACTATAAACTCTTAGACCACGTATAATGAAATTAGGCATTGCTTATAGGAAATACTGATAATGCACTACGTATGTTAGCATGTGTGATACTTATTTCCCGGGCGGCTGTACCACAGGGTGGTCAGAATAACTCTCATGTAGAATATCTACTATAAAAATGACGCGGTACTCACTCTTGTTAGTAAAAATGACTGCCGTTGTTGTCGATACTGTGTTGAGCTCAATTTATCATGCTGTAAGACAGGCATAGTGAAAGTGTTTCAGGGATAGTAGCAATAGTGTTTTTAATGTTCTATTGTAACTCTTCCAATGTGTGACGATAGAGTACACCTGACCCTACTACTTACCAATGCGGTGTGTGCTGTTGTTCCGTCTCGCTAAAAGTATCCCCAGTCGTTCATCTTCGGTGAATTGAGCCACTTTTGGATTAAACAATTTTTAGACGTATTAGTAAGCATTAACAGTCTGGTGAAAGAATCGTGTTACGATGCGGGTACAAGACTACGCGTGCCAAACCACCAGCCTTCAATTATGCAACGACTGAAGTCCAAATGGAGATTATATCTCGTGCATAATCGTACATGTTTTAAGAGTTTGTGTGCCTTGACAGACTGAATCGTCTTCGCTGAAGAAATGGACAACTGAGGAGCCAGAAGTGCTGATCCTTCACTCTGAACCCACCGGTAGAACTTAAAATGAAAAAGTTCGTCTGCATAATGTAACTCGCGCTCAACAGTAAATTTATAATGATACAGTTGCAAGTTCTTTTCGATAATGTTTAAACTCGACAATCCCTTAATTCCTAATTGCCCAGATAAAGCGCGTTTTGATGTCGTCAGACTTTTTTCCAGGCTTTTCGTCACTTGAGCAACGTTTTCTTGTGTTCGGACTCTCTTCGGATAGTTCCGGTTTTTATTCGCTACAAAACTCATATCGTGCCATTTTGCATTGGAGATCATCCAAGAGGTTTTGCCAAAACATTTCCACTCGTAAAACTTGTGCAGACAGTTCCGCGCAGGTCTCCCATGAATTGTGTTCCGCATAATACTCGATAATGAACACGCGTCTGCTTCTCTCGCTCACTCTGACGTAATAACACAGCGAAGTACTCTGGACAGAGCATGCAGGAGACGGGGATGTGCAGACAAGTGACAGAATTGGTTAGTGAATCGAAATCATGGGTTCCAGCAGCTTCTGTGATGGGCAGTTACATTCTTTAACAAAGGTCAATTCCGCGTACGTCTTACAAATATCCGCGGGGCCAGTTTTACTTTTCCCACACCGTAGAAGAGGCGAAAATCCAGGACAACGAGAAAGACGTAGAATATCTTGTGAAGAACCTTGATCCGCAGCTGAAAACTTTCATAAAGTTTCGAAACGCAATCTGTAGCTCTTTATCTCGTATTCTTGTATGGTTTGTATGTTTGTTGTGGTGGTCACAGTTTCTCAGTTGCAGGTTTTTACAGTTTTTTTATAGTTTTTAGACGTATTGGTAAGCATTAACAGTCTGGTGAAAGAATCGTGTTACGATGCGGGTACAAGACTACGCGTGCCAAACCACCAGCCTTCAATTATGCAACGACTGAAGTCCAAATGGAGATTATATCTCCAAAAAAAAAAAAAAAAAAAAAAAAAAAAAAAAAAAAAAAAAAAAAAAAAGGCTGGTGGTTTGGCACGCGTAGTCTTGTACCCGCATCGTAACACGATTCTTTCACCAGACTGGTAATGCTTCCGAATACGTCTAAAAACTGCAAAAAAACTGTAAAAAACCTGCAACTGAGAAACTGTGACCACCACAACTGTCGTTATTGCTGGTATTCTCGTTAGTTGATCTCCCTCCCCCTCTCCCCTTCCCTCTCGTGTGGTACTAGTGCTCAGTAAGAAAAGCATTGTTGTATTGGTGTGGAGGAAAAAAATGATTATACTGCAACACAGGTCACCAGATACGCATAGCGGTTTCAGATAACCTGCTGTTGGACCACAGTCGCGGTTACTCCTCGCAGGACGGATATTTCGGTCGGGACTTGTTGATCGCGACAAGGCATCCTCGAAAACACAAAAAGCGTTTTCCGTCGCGTTTCTGGCACACTCTCAGGCGTCATTATTGCTCATTTTCTTCCAACTGCGCGCATCGGCGGCCGTTGCTCGCAACCTCATTACGAGGATCCTCATAATTCACTGCCTATTAACGTGTTTCTAACCATCGGCGGGTGAAGCCACCGCGCCAGCCGGCGCACGAGAAAGTTCTCCGGTCCAGAAACAAATACTTCAGGACCACTAACTCACCAGGTGCACACTTGTATTAGACCTGGAGGGTGACTGACCGTAGGCCGGACGCAGTTACGTCCTGAACTTGATTTTCATTTATACTGCCTTCGTAACCTGAAGAACAGTCGTTATGCTGCCATTGACAGTCCTTCATGTAGGTGTGAACGTTTGTGGAAAAATGCAGGTCTAAAATTATACAAATACAGTTAATATCACACATTAGTTCTTTGGAAAAGCCACAAAAGAATAAGATTACAAATTTGTACGTGATAACTCGTTATGTAAGATATGGACCCTCCGTGTACTGTTATCAGAACTTCTCATTGCCATGGGATTATAATTGTAGGGGGCAGGACGGTGTTGTTGACACGTTCTTCGGAGCTTTCTCTGTTTGCAGTTTGTCAGAGAGTGTACGAAGCAAACTGGACGAGAAGGCGCACTGGACTCGATTTCTGGAGGACGGCGGACCAAATACCAGATCGGCCATCCAGCAGGTTTGCCGTGCTTTTCAGAAGAACCATCTCGGCATTTGCCTTAAGCGATTCAGGAAAAGGACACGGCCGAACGTCCTTCAACATTCCGAGCTTTTTTATCTGCCTCTGATAACCTTGTCGTTGACGGTACGCTGAACCTAATTTCCTTGCTTGTCTTTAAGAGCACGAAGTCTAGTTACTGGAGTATGATAACGGAAAAACTTTGCGATCAGTTGTATGCCAGATACTATAGTAGTTAGATTTCGGTAACACGTTCAAGCCAAGGAAGCAGTGATCGTTCTTAGAGACGACTTGCACTATCATCGCCACGTGTAGCCAGGCACTAAACTGCTGTAATACGCTATGTGAAGTTTCTTAAGGAGTGGCTGTGCTTTCTACTCTAAAACCTCGTAGGTGTAGTGATTGCTATATAGACTGCATGTTCTATCGAAACATTATTCGTGACATTCATTATTCATGTCGCTGAACAATGGAGGTTGCCAGATCGTTTACAGTGTGAAGGTGTGACACGTTTAACACTGAATTTTCTAACCCTTGTGTTATTGGTAAATCTATACCGATACATTGCAAGAGTGATGGGACGCTGTATGCTATTTCTGAAGGTACGTATCGCCACTGGCTTGTGGTAGCCGAGGAGATGTGAGGGCTTACATGATTCGCCGGTGAGACGCGATAACGAGACGTTATAGGTGAAAGGGGGGGAAGAGGGAAGGGTAGTGAAGCTTTTCACCCCATGTGAACATACCTCAGACGAGAATAGCCCAACTACACTGCCTGACAGGAAAAAAAATATACACACAGAAGACACTGTTAGATCTTCATTGAGCTTTGTACGTTTGTACACCATGGGCGGTTATGCAAACGCTGTTTGCAATTATCTGTGATATGTGTAACATCCACCAGAGTAAATTAGTGTTACCATGCCTGGTAAGGTATAGAAGGTGCGTGAACAGCGTCATTTGTTGGTTGTGAAGGGCTGGAGATGCTGCATTGTCCTGTAAGGTACAGTAATCAGCAACTGACAGCTTCGAAGGAGCCTCATTATGGATCTCCATTTGGCCAGCTTGTCGAATCGTGCAGTATCCAATTTTGTTGGGCATTGGGATGTGACAGTGGCCCGATACCGGACTGCTTGGAAACGTTGCGGCAGGCATCCTTCTCGTCAAGATTCTGGTCGACGTCGTCCGACTGCCAGAAGGGAAGGTCAGTTTTGTGCACGAAGTAGATCGTAACTCCTTCACATCCATGCTTACGATCCGAGAAGAAGCAATGGACTCTAGCGAAACTGTGTGTAATCCTATACCATTCATTGGAGACTAAGTTCGATCCACGCATGATTGCGGTTCGCGCATGTCGAGGCACGGACGAGGATTGCATTGTTGATGATTCCAGGCGACAGTTGGGGTACGCGCATGCGCCTGTTTTCCGCTTGAAGAAAGCGTATATCCTGAAAATGACGTCTGTTGTGTGCTTACGCAGAATTTCACTTACCCCCACAGTCAGCAGTGACAACCCGCAACAAATGGAATCGAAATTCACTTAACAACTCGATACCATCATGTTCAACGCTCATATGAGGTACGCCAGTCACGGCAGAGCGCTCAAAACGTTGCTGAACGCTCATTGGCTGTCTGAGAATACGCGACGTAGGTACGCAGAACAAGTCTAAACTCGACCGCCATCTTTCGTGACTCCAACTATAGCAGCAGCCGGATTAGGCATCTTCTGTCCCACGCGTGGGTTGCCATTACACGGCGTACAAATGGCTCTGTTTGGAGTGGTGTCGTGTCGGGAAGCGTGGAGTGCTGATGAATGGCTCTACATTGAGTCCAGTGAGAGGAGTCAAGGATCTGCAGTAGCCAAGATGACTATCGTCGGCGAGTACGGCGGCGACCTGGAGAGGTCAAACTCTGTCAACGTTTTGAAGATCAACTGCAGTGTTACTCCTGGCGTCTTGGTGTACGATGCTTTGGGTATGACTTCGTCACGACTGGAAATGAATGAGGAAACTCTGACGGTACAACGGAACGTCAGACATCCTCCGTCCTTATGAGACAGCATTGAGGTCATTTATCAACATGGTAAGGTTCGAAACTTCCTGGCAGATTAAAACTGTGTGCCCGACCGAGACTCTAACTCGGGACCTTTGCCTTTCGCGGGCCAGTGCTCTACCAACTGAGCTACCGAAGCACGACTCACGCCCGGTACTCACAGCTTTACTTCTACCAGTACCTCGTCTCCTACCTTCCAAACTTTACAGAAGTTCTCCTGCGAAACTTCCTTTCTTTCAGGAGTGCTAGTTCTGCAAGTTTCGCAGGAGAACTTCTGTAAAGTTTGGAAGGTAGGAGACGAGGTACTGGTAGAAGTAAAGCTGTGAGTACCGGGCGTGAGTCGTGCTTCGGTAGCTCAGTTGGTAGAGCACTTGCCCGCGAAAGGCAAAGGTCCCGAGTTAGAGTCTCGGTCGGGCACACAGTTTTAATCCGCCAGGAAGTTTCATATCAGCGCACACTCTGCTGCAGAGTGAAAATCTCATTCTGGATGGTAAGGTTCGTTCACACAAGGCATGTGTCGCTATGAACTGTTCGCAAGACTTTTGAGATACTCCAGTGGCCAACAAGATTCAGAGATCTGTTCCGGATAGAACGTGCTCTGGACCAGCTCTGACATAAACTCCGGCCCAGTCCCATTATCCAGGACAACAACGACCAGTTGCAACAGTTGTGGGCCAGATTGCCTCAGCAGAGAAAACAACGGCTTTGACAAACTTCACAACCGAATTATTCTGTTTATGTAGGCCAGTGAGGGTGTAACATCATGTTGACAAGTCGGCTCATATCGCCATGTTCTTTGTAAATTCGACTCGATTTTGTAATCGCTGAAATAATATCGCGTACTTAACCTGTGAAGTTTAATTTTGTTTCTCGCGTCCGTTGTGGGTGCTTAACTTCTTTTGTCTGGCAATGTATATGCATGAACGGTGCAGTATTGACAAGCAGGATGATGCACGCGGTCTTCCACGCGCTCACAAGAGAAACTCCCTATCGCACAGCCGTCCGATTTAGTGGTAAAATGTACCAGTGGGTAGCCCGTCAAAACATAAACACAGATCACGCATGAAGACAGGAAGAATGTGTACGGAACTGTGAAAAATGAAGCAAAATGGAAGCAGTGAACGGTCGAACCCGAAGATGTGACACACACAGCGGACATCTGAAACAACGATGTAGTGGCTGTGTGGTCACGGTGTTAGACTACTACGCGGGAGATCCGTGTTGAAATCCCCCTTGTGGCTCGCCCCCCTTCTTTCTTTCTCACAAATTTTTGAACTGTCTGTCCGGTCATTAAGGTGTCTGTTCTTCTTCCGTACCCTTGGCAATTGTCATACTATAAACTGGTCAAAGAATGAGTCATGTGGTAAGAATATATAACGGTCCCAAGTGTTAAGAATAGTGAGAGCAGGCGCAATGCCGCATAGGCCCCTCACAGAAATGAAAACAATAAATAAATGGGTTTACTATGATACATATATATTTTTTATTTTTATTTTTTTTATCAATCTACTGACTGGTTTGATGCGGCCCGCCACGAATTCCTTTCCTGTGCTAACCTCTTCATCTCAGAGTAGCACTTGCAACCTACGTCCTCAATTATTTGCTTGACGTATTCCAATCTCTGTCTTCCTCTACAGTTTTTGCCCTCTACAGCTCCCTCTAGTACCATGGAAGTCATTCCCTCATGTCTCAGATGTCCTATCACCCTGTCCCTTCTCCTTATCAGTGTTTTCCACTAATTCCTTTCCTCTCCGATTCTGCGTAGAACCTCCTCATTCCTTACCTTATCAGTCCACCTAATTTTCAACATTCGTCTATAGCACCACATCTCAAATTCTTCGATTCTCTTCTGTTCCGGTTTTCCCACAGTCCATGTTTCACTACCATACGATGCTGTACTCCAGACGTACATCCTCAGAAATTTCTTCCTCAAATTAAGACCGGTATTTGATATTAGTAGACTTCTCTTGGCCAGAAATGCCTTTTTTGCCATAGCGAGTCTGCTTTTGATGTCCTCCCTGCTCCGTCCGTCATTGGTTATTTTACTGCCTAGGTAGCAGAATTCCTTAACTTCATTGACTTCGTGACCATCAATCCTGATAAGTTTCTCACTGTTCTCATTTCTACTACTTCTCATTACCTTCGTCTTTCTCCGATTTACTCTCAAACCATACTGTGTACTCATTACTGTTCATTCCGTTCAGCAGATCATTTAATTCTTCTTCACTTTCACTCAGGATAGCAATGCCATAGCGAATCGTATCATTGATATCCTTTCACCTTGTATTTTAATTCCACTCCTGAACCTTTCTTTTATTTCCGTCATTCCTTCCTCGATGTACAGATTGAAGAGTAGGGGCGAAAGGCTACAGCCTTGTCTTACAGCCTTCTTAATACGAGCACTTCGTTCTTGATCGTCCATTCTTATTATTCCCTCTTGGTTGTTGTACATATTGTATATGACCCGTCTCTCCCTATAGCTTCCCCTACTTTTTTCATAATCTCGAACAGCTTGCACCATTTTATATTGTCGAACGCTTTTTCCAGGTCGACAAATCCTATGAAAGTGTCTTGATTTTTCTTTAGCCTTGCTTCCATTATTAGCCGTAACGTCAGAATTGCCTCTCTCGTGCCTTTACTTTTCCTAAAGCCAAACTGATCGTCACCTAGCGCATTCTCAATTTTCTTTTCCATTCTTCTGTATATTATTCTTGTAAGCAGCTTCGATGCATGAGCTGTTAAGCTGATTGTGCGATAATTCTCGCACTTGTCAGCTCTTGCCGTCTTCGGAATTGTGTGGATGATGCTTTTCCGAAAGTCAGATGGTATGTCGCCAGACTCATATATTCTACACACCAATGTGAATAGTCGTTTTGTTGCCACTTCCCCCAATGATTTTAGAAATTCTGATGGAATGTTATCTATCCCTTCTGCCTTACTTGACCGTAAGTCCTCCAAAACTCTTTTAAATTCCGATTCTAATACTGGATCCCCTATCTCTCCTAAATAGACTCCTGTTTCTTCTTCTATCACATCAGACAAATCTTCACCCTCATAGAGGCTTTCAATGTATTCTTTCCACCTATCTGCTCTCTCCTCTGCATTTAACAGTGGTATTCCAGTTGCACTCTTAATGTTACCACCGTTGCTTTTTTTAATGTCACCAAAGGTTGTTTTGACTTTCCTGTATGCTGAGTCTGTCTTTCCGACAATCATATCTTTTTCGATGTCTTCACATTTTTCCCTGCAGCTATTTCGTCTTAGCTTCCCTGCACTTCCTATTTATTTCATTCCTCAGCGACTTGTATTTCTGTATTCCTGATTTTCCCGGAACAGGTTTGTACTTCCTCCTTTCATCAATCAACTGATGTATTTCTTCTGTTACCCATGGTTTCTTCGCAGGTACCTTCTTTGTACCTACGTTTTCCTTCCCAACTTCTGTGATGGCCCTTTTCAGAGATGTCCATTCCTCTTCAACTGTACTGCCTACTGCGCTATTCCTTATTGCTGTATCTATAGCGTTAGAGAACTTCAAACGTATCTCGTCATTCCTTAGTACTTCCGTATCCCACTTCTTTGCGTATTGATTCTTCCTGACTGTCTCAAAATTCAGCCTACTCTTCATCACTACTATATTGTGATCTGAGTCTATATCTGCTCCTGGGTACGCCTTACAGTCCAGTATCTGATTTCGGAATCTCTGTCTGACCATGATGTAATCTAATTGAAATCTTCCCGTATCTCCCGGCCTTTTCCAAGTATACCTCCTCCTCTTGCGATTATTGAACAGGGTATTAGCTATTACTAGCTGAAACTTCTGACTATTAGATTTTCGTCCCCCTTTGCATACTGCATTACCCTTTCAATATCCTCATACACTTTCTCTATCTGTTCATCTTCAGCTTGCGACGTCGGCATGTATACCTGAACTATCGTTGTCGGTGTTGGTCTGCTGTCGATTCTGATTAGAACAACCCGGTCACTGAACTGTTCACAGTAACACACCCTCTGCCCTACCTTCCTATTCATAACGAATCCTACACCTGTTATACCATTTTCTGCTGCTGTTGATATTACCCGATACTCATCTGACCAGAAATCCTTGTCTTCTTTCCACTTCACTTCACTGACCCCTACTATATCTAGATTGAGCCTTTGCATTTCCCTTTTCAGATTTTCTAGTTTCCCTACCACGTTCAAGCTTCTGACATTCCACGCCCCGACTCGTAGAACGTTATCCTTTCGTTGATTATTCAACAAAGAAATTAGTCATTACATGTGGTACTTGTGTGGAACAAAAAGGAAGTAACATACTTCTGGGCGTCTGTTCCTCACACCTAGCTGTTAAGCTTGGACCGTGCACTGTTTATATTTTGCTTCTTTTTTCAAAGTTCAGTACGCCTTCATCATGTTTCATGTTTGATCTGTGTTCAGTTGGCAACGGTTTACTCCTCTGTGACCCTTACATCCGTTTTTACAATATGTGATAATGCACTGCGGCCACCTGTCAACACTTCGCTGGTGACAGTTAACTCTGAGTATATCCGCACGCCCCCCTCTCCCCCCCCCCCCCCACGAATCCAGTAATGTTTACAACATAGACGTGGTGACACGGACAGTTTAACTCGGTGCTTCCGCAAGTTTCGCCTGTCCTGCTTGACTGTCACATTGACGGCCACTAGTACATCTGATGACACCCCCGTCACGTGTACAAGTGGATATGTTTCGTCAAAGCATTCAAAACTGGATAACAGCCGACCACATCGCTGAAGAAGCAAATGCTGTCACCTCACAAAAAGGAGGTAAGCGTGCTATCTCTTATTTTGCTCCCAAATGTCCCTAAATAAGCAAAGATTCTGGTGACCCCAACAGCAGCTACGTTTGTGTCGTTCATGCTGAGAAAGAGGAATGTTGTGGTGAAGTATTTCCTGTTTTGAACACGTTTAATCAGTGACGCTCAGATCGTTCTTTTACTGTAGCATTAAAGACACGTGCGTAGAAAAATCTGCGGCAAGCATATACTGCCTGTCATGCAGATAAGGAACACTATAACATGCTTACAACATACTTATAACAGTAATTAGCCAAACGATGACTTAAACTCTGTGGCTGTCCTACAGCCCGAGCTGATGAATTTCTCGCCTGCTCGGATCACCAGTTCTGATCAAATTCAATTGAGAAGAGAAACATTAGTGACTATTACAAAACCGTCAATATTGATTACGGTAATCTACTGGGAGCATTCTAAGTTAAGTAGAAGCTGCAGCAATAGTGTTTAGCGAAAGTGTTAAAGCTGTGTGGCGATAATTATCGTGTGCAATTTGTTAGATGCCCATGCGTGACTAGAGTGTGTTAGAGCTCCTGTCGACAAATCGAGCATACGATTAACGCTGTTAGCAGGGGCGGGTTGCTGTGGCTCGTACACTGTTGTATAGCTAACTTTCGTGGCTGACCAGTCAATGTGTATGGGTATCTCACGATGAATATGGTCTCTCGATACCTGCTTGGTTGGTGAACTGAGTGTCTCTTCAGTATCGTGGCAACAAACGAGTAGCTAATTAAACAAGTAATGGTTCAGACAGCATCAGCGGCTAGGAAAGCCACCTAACTCTTATTTTACTTCGAGAAAATACAGACACAAATGTTTGCAAAACAAACCTAAAGTATTTTCAGCGATTTTGTTTGCGTCTTTTTTCATTACCTTGCGATTAAATAAGAGAAAAAGTAAAGTTGGTTCCATTCCATGGTACGCGCCTGTCACGGCAACCGATTATAAATTTCTTGAAAAAAGACAGTCTTGTTTCCAAATTGTTTTCTCTGTTTATTGGCAATGACGCGTTTCTCTATCTGAATATCGTCCACAAGGGCGCAACGCGTCATTGTTAATAAATAGATAACAGTTTCGAAAAAAGACCGTCTTATTTCAAGAAATTAAAGCAAAAGAAAAAGATTAGATTGATCATGAAATTAAGTTGCTTTTCAAAACCTTGTTTCACTTCTTGTTCTCATTGTTGCGCGGTTTTTCTAGTGAGGCGATTCTGCTTGGTAAAATCAAATTCACGGGCCTGATTTACGAGGGACAATTCATAAATAATTCTCACTAATTTTTTACGTACAAGTTTATTCATTTTTCAAACTCTTTAGTCCTTCAGTACAGTGTCTTTGCGTCTGTGATTGAATCCCAACGTCTCGGAAGCTCTGTTACTTCATACTTCCGTTCATCTGTCTGTTCGGGTAACAGTGGTAGAAAGCTCTTCCAGGGGAAGATAACGACATCCATGCATAAGTTTTTTCAACTTCGGTAACAAGTCGATGTCTGGTGCACTCATACAATGGTTGTGGGAAGGGTGCACCGACACTTCCCATCCGTATTCGCGCAGTTTTTGGACTACAACATTGCCGATATGTGGGCGAGAATTGTCGTGGCCCAGCCTCGAGCAACTGAGGTCGGGTTTTGTGCATTTTCCTGCACAGGATTCGCATGAAATTACGATAATACACTGCTGTGACACTTGTTCCATGTGGGACTCTGTTATGATGATTCCGTAATGAACATAAGCAAAAATCATTTGCTTGATCTTTGATTGAGCGCGTCGAATTCTTTTTGGACGTGAAGAATCGGAAGCTCTCCACTCATTGTACTTAAGTTACAACTCCTGTTCAAAGTAACTAATTCACGTTTCATTAATAGCGACAAGTCGACGCAAGAATCCTTGACCTTCACGGTCGAATCATAGTTGGAGCAAAGTTGCAATGTCCAGGCGTGTCTGCTTCTCTTCAGCAGTCACAATGTGGGACCCGTCTCGCAGAAATCTCTCTTCTAATCATTCGTCAGAATACGGAATACTGACGTTGGGGACAATTCCCGTGGCTTCAGAGCGTTGCTAAGAAGTCTCACTGCGATCTTTTCCTAGAGCATCTGCCACAAGTTTCACACTTGGTTCATCTGTTGATGGTTTTGACTTCTGGGTCTTGAATCATCATCTATTCTCACACGATCACGACGAAAACGATTAACCCAACGTGAAACTGTTTTACGGTCCACTGTAATTTCACCACAAACCTCACTTAACGCACTGTGGTTTCCTGTCGTTTTTTTTTTTCGCGTAAAGTTGCGATTTGAATGAACGGCCTCAGGTCTTCAACAGGCACAGTACCCGAGAACACTGCAGGGTCCATTTCTACTCTCACCAGTTTTATGATAAACAGCGAAAAAACAAAAACACGTTCTTCTTCCTCAAGCTCCCAATTACATCTGACGTAATTTTCATTGTTGTTACATCAAGCAATCCACAGTAATAACAACCTGTGCATTATTTATGAAATATCCCTCTCACATCCATTAAAGTACTCACATGAAATGCCAGAGGCTTTTGTCCTCCATCTTGCGCATTTTAGTCAACACTTTAAGTTTCATTTTAAAATACATCCAGTCGACTTAATCCCGACATGCTAGATATAATAAAATTGTCCCGCCATAACTTAATATCAATGGTAGTAATCTTAACGTTAACAAAAGTAATTAAAATTATGCATTCTCTTTTATATTTGGTATGTCTTTCAATAATAATAAAATTTGTTTTTTTACCATTTTAATTATATAAAGAATAACAATTAGCGAAATACCGTCGAACCAACATGACAAGGGTGCACACTTGTAGATGTGTGTACTTCGTTTGAGTTTGGCGTGAGTCCCGCGCTCAGTGAATTGGTCACAATTTATACAGTAGTCTTCAGCATATACGCATGTACATTAATGTATAAACACCTGAAGATGGGCGCAAGCCCGAAACCGGTCGTGTGACAACCTTTTATTGTGACTGGTAGCGGAAATTTTTCTACACCCTACAAAGGAACAGTCACGGAGTTCAACAGTATCCACTATGAATAAAATTCATTGGTCTCTATATTGTACGTATCCTACCTCAAACCAAATAGTGGAGCATCTCTACTTTTTCAAGACTAAATTTCTATTTTCGTCACACGAGATGCCGGAGATGGATACGGAAAAAATACAGCAATGCGTTTGATGACGAAAACAATGGAGTTTGTGAGCGCTGCATACGAATCTTAGGAGAACTGCCGTGACGTAGGGACGAGGATGTTGTTGTAAAGCTTTTAAATATGAAGTGATTTCTGCCGAATTAGGCAGACACAGTGACCCTTCAGCACATAGGGGGTAGCTCTGCAGTGAAAAGTCTGTTCTATAATTTCAGCATATCCGTCCCCGACATAAAGTGTGTCGAAATACCAATGTGATCCCCGTTTTTTAATCTTAGATATGTGCATGTACAAATCTCTGTAGAAGCAAATGGCCAGGTTAAGTCACCTGAAACAACAGAAGACTGGTTGTGTTCCTCCTCCTCCGCCTCCTCCGCTTTTTCTTATCGCTGAAATTTCCTGTTACAGGTTTATCGCTTAGTCCCCACGTTTCCCACATACCTTCCCAATGAATTGTAATGTAAACCTCAATTTGATTAATTTTTATGTCAGCAGCACATGCCATTCTCTGTAAGTAAATTATGATGATGAACAATGTTTTGTCGATCTCAGGAACTTCATTTCGGATGGATTCTGTTTGCTGCAGATGTATATTGTATGGGACCGACTACTCTGAGCCTTAAAATTACTTGGGGGGACTGCCTTCAACTTCATTACGGTTTGTCTCTCTCGCTTTGTTACACAGTTCTCGCAAGTCTGCCGTACACTCGAAAAGATGTTAGTACTATTAAGTATGTTTTCGTTCTAATTCGCCGGCTGCTGTGGCCGAGTGGTTCTAGGCGCTTCAGTCCGGAACCGCGCTGCTGCTACGGTCGCAGGATCGAATCCTGCCTCGGGCATGGATGTGTGTGATGTCCTTAGGTTAGTTAGGTTTAAGTAGTTCTAAGTTCTAGGGGACTGATGACCTCAGATGTTAAGTCCCATAGTGCTTAAAGCCATTTGAACCATTTCTTGTAATTATCACACAGAAGGAATCGAAAATGACTTCCCTCGTACGTTATCCGATGCCGATCTTAAATGCAAGAAGGGAACGTTATTGCTTAACGGGTCGCCGACGAAGAGGCCAATAAATGCCCAGCACGATTTCTAATTGGAAGACGATATGGAAGAAAATAAGCCTTGTACTTTGCAGTGACGTCATCGTGGCATTCGCCTTACTGCATCTAGCCCTGTCTTTTGAAAACACATTCACTTAATTCAGTTTACAATAATGATGCCTCGTCACAGAAGACAACCGATTTGTTATCTGTAGCTCGAAAATAGACATTAATATCTAAGAGTAAACTAAGACGTCATTCGTCGAAGCCGGCGGGTTGTATCCCATTCCTCAGTTGACCCTTCTTTTGCGCTCGTTACCAAGTGTCCAATACACGTTAGTGCCGTAGTTGAATGGACTCAAATTCTATCTTTCCCTTCTCACTCTGCAGTACTAAACAATATTGGGCACTCCCATATTGCTAACTATTTCTATATGAAACTGGTGGCTGGATACGGAATGAATTGGAATAGTGAAATTTTATCTTTGACAAAAGACGAAATGTATCGTAACCCATGTAGAAAAGAAAGATATTGAAAGTCTGTCAGTAGTGATTGAGGTTTATTTCGAAGGAGATAGGACATTATAATGAGATTTGATTTGTGTCTTCATTGAAACCTTTAAAAAGTACTACACTAGAACATTAGTAATACAAGGATACTTAAACAATATTAGTTCGTTTTGTAATGCTTACGAGATGTTTCGTTCTCTTTAAACTCTGTACCCAAAATGGCGACTTAATCGCGCGTAAACAGTATTCTTCTCCTGATTGTCGACTGTCTAGATACAATGATGCCAAACTTCGTCGTTGTGTATAAATTCGAAATTGGCAAGCAAAAGCATATTCGATGGCAGAGATTTGTATAATCGGTGCTGTTTGTCTGATATAGCGAGCACATACATACAGACTGGATTCATAATTTACTTCCTCGTCAAGTATGTTTCTTAAAATATTAGGTGAGACGCTACAAGCAAGCATCTGGTCTCTTTGCTGTAAAGCATCTTTAAAAGTCGCTTCGAAGGAAACTTGTAAGTTAAATGAAGACAATTTCATAAAATATCATCATAAATTTTTTAGTAAGACTAGATGATAAAGGCTTCTCACTTGCAGTAAGTTTCTGTTCTTAATATTTCTCATTATTGATAATTAACGGGCGCGTGATCTAAGGTCTATCAATAGAGAAGAAAGTCATACACTGTGCTACCTCGCAGTCCAGCGATGGACAAAGAAGCAGAGGAATGCCACGAAGCTACCGAAGGTAGGGAAGGGCTCTTCGTGCAGCAAATTGCGACCACATACTTTAGTCGGTTTAACGCCGCACTGCCACACAATTACGCGGTGTGTGATCGTTCCGATTGTTCTATTCCAGTAGATGGGATATTCAAATGTAATAAGTTTGCTGTATAGCAGTAGTAGAAAGAGTTTTCTAATGTCATTTTATAAGTTTACAAGTAAGAGTAGGCAGATGGGGTCTTCGTGGGAGCTGTGAAAGACACTTCAGCACTTAAATAGTAAACTTCCAGGAGTTCAAATGGTTCATATGTCTCTGAGCACTATAGGACTTAACTGCTGAGGTCATCAGTCCCCTAGAACTTAGAACTACTTAAACCTAACTAACCTAAGGACATCACATACATCCATTCCCGAGGCAGGATTCGAACCTGCGACCGGAGCGGTCGCGCGGTTCCAGACTGTAGCGCCTAGAACCGCTCGGCCACGCCGGACGGCTCCAGAAGTTCGATCGAGTTGTTGGTTCCATTTATCTGCACTGAAATTTCTTCTGGCGCAGGCTATCAGACTAGAGAACGTTGTAGAACATCATTATATGGGGAAGATGTGATCCACAACCAGCACACGTTCGATAACCTCTGTCAGGAAAAGATAGTGCAGAAAATGTAAACAATTTGGCTGACACGCGAAAGTGCATCGTTGAGTAACAATGGAAAACGTGAGAAATAGCACTTTCGCACCCACTGTTTGTTTTGATTTTGATGAAAATTGAAGTGCACAAATGTTGAAAATGGCTTCGTATATCTCTAGAAGTGAACTACTGTTATGAATACAGTAGCCTGTGCAAAATAAGTGGTCCCCAGCTTCTTTGCACACGCACCCTGGCCAGAAAAGTGACCTAAATCGAAAACTGTCCATCGTAGTTAGTCAGTGAAAAATACGTGTGAAGTGCCCCAAAGTGCACTAAAAACATAATGAATTTATTGCCAATAATACTGACCTGAAATTTAAAGAACGCTTGTACGAACGTAAACCTCCCTAGTTAGACGTGATGAAAGGAGGGAACCGCGTGATACGCGACGTACAACACGTATTTCAGTGTTAAGTTTTACAGAATTAATTCTTTAAGTAGAGTTTTCTGTAATGTTGCCAAATAGTACCCTGCAACATAAAAAAAATCCAGACACCTAGCTCAGATATATTTTTGTACATAAGGCAAGCAAGCCAGAAAATTAAACCTCGGGAAATTTAATTCAAAGATATATTTGAACTGTGACTCGCCTCTTGTTCCTAATAAAGTCAAGTTTTTTAATCTTTGTGGTTTACATGGTCATCTTCTGTCTTTTCTTGCTCCTCCTTGTTGTTCGGACGGCTTTAGCTGCCTCAAGAACCCACTTTTCACCTTCGGCACTCTCATGGAATAAATTACTAACAATGACTCTCTCATATTAAACCCAGAAGATATTCCTAGCAGCTCTCCAACTTCACACCTGCTATCTTCCCCCACATTAAAACGAACTTCAGGGATAATAACTTTCGGGAATGACAAACTATGAGAAACTCAAGCTACAGAAAAGTTGAAGAAAATCAACGCTTGAAAACCAAATATACATATGGGATATAAAACAGCGTCGCAAAGCAGCATCTGTTAGCAGAGCTGCCAACTTCAAAAACATTTGTGTTCTACGTTTTTCTGGAACAGTAGTCTAATGGAATCACTGACGTGTGAAAGCAGCAGAAACAGGGGTGTGGACGCACACTGAGAAAGGAAGTTTTTAAAAACTTCCAAATGTCCAATGCAGTTATTTTAACTACCATTATATACAAAAAACTGTAAACATCGATTTAAGATGAAAGCAAGAAATGTATTGAAACGGGTGCACAGGGAGGTTACCTTAAACTGTTGGTCGCCATGCCCCGGTTGATAACTGGGTTAGGTAAGGGGCACGAAAGTCGCTGGAGTGGCGTCCAGTAGAAAGACCAACAGCAGCCCATTAAACCACACGTAATCATAATCATCAGTATACATAATTGGACGGCGCCCACAGAGTGCAAGTCTGCTCGCGCTAGTTCGGTTTTTACATTTCGTCAACCAGGTCGCGGGAATAAGTTCCGAACTGCAGTACTGTTGACCTACAGCGGTAGCAGCTCTTGGCACCACGCTGATGAGTAATGCTGCACCTGCCCACCTTTAAGAACTGCCAGATAATTAACTCGCCCATACAGTTGTTGGCATGACCAGTGTCAAATATTGGCGCCAGCCCAAAAGTCTCCTCCTTCCGAGTTGAACTCACTGAAGGCATGAAAAAGCCGTATTAATGATGTGTCCTGCTTGAATGCTATAGATACCAATTTTTAATGCTGTACCATTCATAAACTCACACAAAATAGATACCATACAGCTTCTGGTTGCGTCCATAGCTTTGGAAGATATGAATATTAGCTTCTAAACTTTTCAGTACAGAGAACAAATACTACTTATTTCCTTCATTATTGTTTATGTCCAGATAGTTTTTCTTCTTTAACGAAATTTTCGCTCTGAAGCAGTGTGTGCGCTGATATGAAAGTGTCTGGCAGATTAAAACTGTGTGCCGGACCGAGACTCTTAACTTTGGACCTTTGCCTTTCGCGAGCAAGCGCCTTACCAACTGAACTACCCAAGGACTCACTAGCCATCCTCGCAGCGATACTTCAGCCAGTACCTCTTCACCTACCTTCCTAACTTCACAGAAGTTTGTTCTGGAAACATCCTCCAGGCCGTGGCCACTCCGTCTCCGCAACATTCTTTCTTCCAGGAGGGCTGGCCCTGCAAATTTCGCAGGAGAGTTTTTGTCAAGTTTTGGAAGACAAGAGATGAGCTATTGGTGGAAGTAAACTGTAACGCGAGTCGTGAGTCGGGCTTGGGTAGCTCAGTCGGTAGAACACTTGCCCGCCGAAGGCAAAGGTCCTGAGTTCGAGTCTCGGTCCGGCACACTATTTTAATTCGCCAAGACGTTTCAACTGTGTTCATTGTTCACTGCTAAGTGCAATCCGATTCAAAGCCATTAGCTGCATCGCTAGGAACACATTGCGTGAATCTATGTATTACACATCATACAACCATAACGCAGCACGTGTGCATAAAGGGATGTGGCTAAAACACAGTTCGGCGACAAGATACACTTATTGGTGTAGAAGATTTAGATTCACGCTCCGTAAGCCAGAGGATGCCATGTGGCTTGTAAAATCGATTGCAGTTATTGGAAAAAATAAATGGAGCTTGTTAAAATAAAAATACTAAAAAAGGAACAAATAATAATTTTCCATAGTGCAAAAATGACCACGCGATTTCGTTTGTGGTGCTAACACGGCACAATATAAAACACAAAACTTGTGCCATTATAGCACCATTGATTTAAAATGCTATATCTTTTATTCTTCAGCAGTTTAGTATTTAGCTCGCCCCCTTTCGGGGCCGGATTTTCTGTATTCAGTTTTCTGACTATTCCCAACATACGTAGGTACGTGATAGCTGCCTCTGTGATGCATTGGACCAACCTCACTTGAAATGCTGTCCGGGCCTGGTAATGACAGAGCGCCTTGTTCAGTGTCTCAAAGAAGGCCGCGTATCTGTACGTCGGAACTGTGTGTTGCACATTAGAGTACTAAGATATAAAGCTATGTATCCAGTGGATCTCTCTGTGCACCGTCCGCCCCCGTTAGCTGAGTGGTCAGCGCGGCGAGATGCCACGCCAAGGGGCCAGGGTTCAATTCCCGGCTGGGCAGGAGATTTTCTCCGCTCTGGGACTGGGTGTTGTGTTGTCCTCATCATTTCATCCTCATCTCCGGCGCGCAAGTCGCCCAGTGTGGCGTCGAATGGAGTAAGACCTGCACCAAGGCGGCCGAACTTCCCCGAATGGGGACCTCCCGTCCCACAATGCCGTATGCTCATTTCATTTCTATGCACCATCTTGCAGTACGCAATGATCTAATCATTTGCATGTTCTCGACAGCCTGCTGCGCATTTCAGGAGTTTCGCTTCGAAAGGCTTACTCATCACTTAAGCTGAATCTTCATTAATCTTGTACCGACGTTGAGCTACATGGGACTTTTTGTCTATATCATTTCTCTGGCGTCGTTAGTTTGCTGGAGATGCAGAAGCATACCCAATTCAGCGTCTTCGAAACTGCTCATAAAGGATCTCACCCACCCGAATAAACTGTACTGGAGCTCCGTCTTGCTGGATTCTCTTGTTTTAGAGTTGAGGTCTTAACCACGTTCGCAAAATTTCCGTCTAAGAATTCAATCGTGCACCTCCACAAAAACAAAAAAGAGTAGAATACGAACAGGTATCGCGGTGACAAACCATCCCATATTGTAAGGCAGTTTTAGTTTCAACCCTTACAAAAAGTGGTTGCTTTCCTTAGATCATAAAACCTCATATTTCCTGTTCCGTAAAAAACAACGCTCTTGGATGAGAATGGCATTTGGAAATTTTTGCTAACAAGAGCACAGTAGGCAGCAACTCGTTACTTCACCTCGTTCAGATAATTCATTCAAAATCATCGATCTAAATCTTTTAATTTTAACGTATATTTCAGGGTGCTCACTTCCTGCATTGTTGACGTCGGTACTGGAAATTAAATTGCTCTTTCACGATTTCGTTAAACTCTGCTCAACTGATAAAGCGACAGTGCCATGCGTTTACAAGCTTCCTTACGGTACTAACTTAGTCTGTCTCACTACCTGAAAGAAAAGCGCCTTTCTCCTAATCAAGCATGGATGCTTTACGAGGTGCAGCGTAGCCAAAGCGACCAGTAAACGCACTCATTGTTTGCCCCTTGGTGTGGCTGTTAAGGCACACACACGACACTAACCGCTTTTCAACAGTGTAACTGTCTCCGCGCATATCAGATATGGCTTCACTGATGATGATGATGATGATGATGATGATGATGATGTTCAGACGCCCTGTACATTGCAAGTGATGGGTTTAAATGCGGCGCCTTAATATTACCACACTATAGAACTGAGAAGTGTGGTCCCCGGTGTTAGAGAGAACGTGTGGTGCTGGCGTGGCACCGCCCTCGGCTGAACAATACTCGGAGCCCAGCCAGTGTGTCAATAACCGAAAAGTAGCGCAGCCGGACAGGCGATGCACGTTCCGACATTCACTTGTCACGATCGCTTGCACCCGCGATAGCCAGATGCTAGCCACACCGTGCAAATCATCACTTATCGGGGAAAGTGGGGCGCGCAAAAAAAAAAAAAAATTACCAAGCCTGTAACTCGAGTTTGCGAGTAACCATTTCGGCATTTGACGTAACTGATACTGAAATCGCAGAAAATCTTAATGTGGATGATCGGACGGGTATTTGAACCTCGCTCGATCTCTAAGACTGTGATTAGCCGACTTAAAATACATTTCAAGTCACTCGTGTGATACTTACCTATTACGTAGCATGCTTCATGTCACACGATTTACCCCATAAATACATTGCATAGGCTGTTGATTTCGAAGTAAGTATTGTTAAGGTAGTGTGTGAATGTAATTGTTTACTATTCTACATAATATACCAACGCTACTGTGTTGTATTTCATACTAAGACGGTTGCTTTAGATGGAACTAGATGCTGTACGATGTAGACCATTTCTTTTCGATCATATATGAGTGAAAGATACAGAAATTAGTGTCAGTCACCGAAATGCTGAAAAACCGGAACTGACTGAAAACTAACCCGTGAAAGCCTAGTTACAAAGTTCCAAGAACTTGGCTTAACTAAGGAATCTAGGAATGCCTACTAAAACCCTTTACGTATACTCCGATGGGGGCCGTGGAGACAAAATTCGTCTAATTACAGCGCGTGGAGAGGCGTTCAGTCAGTCATTCTTCCTAGCCTCAACACATGACTGGAACGGAAAGAAACGGTTATAAATTGTTCAATGGGAAGTGCCTTCTACAACGCACTTAAGGGTTGTTTGCAGAGTGCAGATATAGACAGATGTATCCTCCACAGGGAAACACTTAGTGTGCGAAACACATTAGTCTGTTCAAAAAACACTAAGATATTGATATTCGACAATTTAATCCCCAACGAAACCGAAGCATTTCTATATAGAATTGCAGTTCTTTGGGACGTTGTTAGTTTGTGGGGAAAAAACGGTTCGCAAAATTCCCTGGAGAGTACACTAAATGTAAGCACCAGATCTTCGAATGCAGAGCAGTGTCACTTCCACTGCCTCGTCGATAACGCATAACGGGTTCCCAACTGACGGTTTTATCGTCATGTCCAGAAAATTTGACTATTTCACTGACACTGTTAAAAATAGTTAAATCAGTGTACTCTACTTTTATTAGCTCTGGAATGCAACTAACAGAGCACGTGCATTAGTCTATTTGGAGGAAATTCGCTTCTCCGTTGTCGTAGATAGATAAATAAACATCAAACGTGTAACGAAATACTAACTGCCCTCTGTACTATAGTCGTCGAAACGTGAATTGTTTGTGAAATATTAACGATGTTGACTATACGAACAGCAGCGTAGTTGAGCTTTGCTTTCATATTGTAACAAGTGGTTATTAATGACTGCATACACTTAGACATGGAACGTAAGGTAAAATCTTTACTTCATCTGTGTTGCGAGCGTTTCGTAGAACGGAGGCGCCTAAGAACGAGTGAAATTGCCGTCATTACTGCTATGCACACAGATTCAGTGGTTCCATTCGTGGGACTTGGGCATGTTTCAGGTAGCATGGTCAACAACAAATTATTCCGTGCTAAACATAAACGCTACGGAGTCGTGAGAACATACCTTTGACTATGAGTCAATGAAATCGACAAAGGATGGCGGTTACTATCTAAACCTACCCGTTTGATTATTCGAGTTAGGCACCATGGACAGATAGATCGGGATTTGGAAGTTACGGCAGGCCTCATACTGTCAGTTTGCATTGGAGTGGGAGGAAGATGGAGTTCCGGGTGATGTCGAGGTCGTTAAAGACGGAGCAGAAGCTCGGAGTAGACAGAGGGTAGAGAGGGAAATCAGCCATCCCCATCCCCTTTCAAAAGACCTATCCCAACATTCGCCTTCAGCTATTCGTGGAAATGTAAATTTGGATGGCCAAGTGGGGTTTTGAATCGCCGTCCTCCCGAATTCGAGTCCACTGTACCAACGACTCCTCTAAATCACTCTGTATATGCCAAATTATTCAATAAATTGCAAAAGAACCGTCGAAGTTGCATTATTAATTTTCTTTATTGACGACTAGTTTCGAGCCCTAAACTCATTATCAAATCCTACACTGAGCTACGCAAAAAAAAAAAAAAAATGGTTCAAATGGCTCTGAGCACTATGGGACTTAACATCTTAGGTCATCAGTCCCCTAGAACTTAGAACTACTTAAACCTAACTAACCTAAGGACATCACACACATCCATGCCCGAGGCAGGATTCGAACCGGCGACCGCAGCAGTCCCGCGGTTCCGGACTGTAGCGCCTAGAACCGCACGACCACGGCGGCCGGCTTGAGCTACGCAATACCATCCATTACGACAGCCGTACACTTACACGTTTTAGTTAAACACTTGTAAAGTAGAGCAGAACTGAACCTCATTCACCTAACTAGTTAGTAATCCTGCACTACTTTACATGTGTTTAACTGAAAAGTAAAAGCATATGGCTGTCGTAATTGATGGTATTGCATAGCCTAGTGGATGATTCGATAATGAGCTTTGGGCTCAAAACTAGTCACACTAAAAACCATTAATATTGCAACTTCGACGGTTTTCGTGGTAGTTTATTGCATAATTTGGTAAGCCATACAGTTGCGGACGTCGTGCCTGCCAGCATACTGGAAATTAGTGAAAACTCTGCGTTTCCATTGGAATTCAAGGAGCAGCATGTATATTGAAACGTGTTGAAATGGAATATTGTCCCGGGTAGCAGTGACACAAATAAGTTACCGGTGCATTCGAAAAAAATGTAAACGTTACATTAGAAACAAGGGTAAGAGAACTCTTAACGTTGGGGTGGTCGTATATTGAACTGTATAAGCTCATGTTGTGGAGGAAATTGTTGAAAATACCTGTAGCCATCGGCCGCAAATTAGGTGAAATTGTTTCTAAAGATCTGCGGCAACAAATTATTGCATATAAGCTGTTTTTTTTACGGATTGTGGGTTTCTAATTATGGTAGGGCTTAAAATTACCCGTTGTTTCAGTTACAAGGGCTGGAAAACCTGGCACCTCTCCTCGCGCGCAGGGTTCCTGGCCGGCCCTGGCATTCGAAGTACGACATAGCGGCAAACCGCTTGGCGTGAAGGCTGCACGAATATGGTGGTTGGCCGAAAGCCCTTTCCAATGAACTGTACTTTCTCCTTTATCACATGTCTGCAGATGAAGTGTGTCGTGAAACTCCAAAAAGGCAACAGCTACTGCTGTTGCTGTGTGTTAGTTACCTAGTCAGCATTTTCGACGAATTTGCTTAACTGTAACGGAGACCTGTCGAACACAAATAAAACGGATATAAAATAAAAATGCGAAGGAGATTGTCCTTTCCACACTCTACCTTTGAACTTCATCACAATTTTTTTTTTCAAATTTGGGGGGAGGGGGGGGGGGCTTGGGAGCTATGGGACTGTAGGTCGATACCCGATCCAGCCATTCATGTTTGTTTCCAGCGGTTTCACTAAATGACTGCAGGTCAAAGCAGATCTAGTGTCTCTAGATAAACCAAGACGGTTTTCTCTCCCTATCATAATCTAACTGTACTTGTGATTAGATATAATGTCCTCGATGTCGACAGGAGGTAGAGCTTTTGTCCGCAAGGGATTGGTGGGGGATGAGGGAATAAGAGAGGCATTTGCAGCCCTATCGCATCTTCCCTCTCTGTCCTCTCCCCCACCCCTGGTATCTGGAATACAGAATTCTTATTCATTACGGAATTCTCAAACACTTCCAAAAGTGATTTTCCGTGATGCCACTAAACCTCTCGTTTAGCCATTTGTAGAATTGTCTGATAACACTATGGCTTTAGCAATTTCTGTATTATGTTCGTAGAGTCTTGCCCCCGTCCTCGATAAATTTCTACGGACGCCAAAGGTTTTAATTTACCATTGCCTTGCTGTTAAATGAAGGGACATGTAATTTAGCAAACACCCACCACTGCAGACGATTTTAAAATCTCACACTGGGAGCCCTGCCAGTTACTTTATCCTTGCTAAAACCCTCTCTCATTACTTTGTGAAAAGTGAAATTACATTACCTTTGTTCTGTGGCGCTCCGGTTGCCATCGTTAACTATTCTCATACGTAATGTTTGTAATGTTGTACACTTTTTAAGTCACGTGTATGAAATATGTAAAGTGTATAAGGTATTGGCGAAGTGCCGAAGTTGTTGTAATTTATCAGAGTGTATGGTAATACAAAGAAACAATTGTGTAATGTTGATAGTCGTGACTAGATCGTTTTTAATATAAGATATAGTTAATAGAATATGATGATGCATAATTCTGTACCCTATTCTGGTTCTCTCTCTTCTTCACGACGTCCCTTGATTTAAGTGTGAACTGTTTTATCTTAATACCAGTGTAAAACAGGTCTTGCATAAAACTTAGTGTACTCTGAATCGCGTCCTTTCTTAACTCGAAGTTACATACATCAAAAAAAGTTTTGCATCACCTCGATTCCGAGAGTTCCGGAACCTGTACGAAAATTGGAATAGAGATAAACATAAACACAATTTCCGCCCTTTTTATTTCTCATGAAGACCACACATTGAATGTTGTACCGTCGTTAAGCGAGACCTTCAGAGGTAGTTGTCCAGACTACTGTACACACCCGTACCTCTAATATCCAGTAGCAGGTCCTCTTCCATTGATACATGCCTGTATTCGTCGTGGCATACTATCCACAAGTTCATCAAGGCACTGTTGTACAGATTGTCCCACTCCTCAACGGTGATTCGGCATATATCCCTCAGAGTGGTTGGTGGGTCACATCGTCCATAAACAGCCCTTTTCAATCTATCCCAGGTATGTTCGATAGCGATCATGTCTAGAGAACATGCTGGCCACTCTAATCGAGTGATGTGCACGATGGGGACGCGAATTGTCGTCCATGAAGACGAATCCCTCTCCAATATTCTGCCGATATGGTTCCACTATCGGTCGGAGGATGGCATTCGCATATCGTAAAGCTGTTACGGCGCCTTCCATGACCACCATTGGCGTACGTGGGCCCCCACATGATGCCGCTCCAAAACGTCAGAGAACCACCACCTAGCTGCACTCGCTGGAAAGGGTGTCGAAGGCGTTCAACCTGACCGGATTGCTTCCAAACACGTGTCCGACGATTGTCTGGTTGAAGGCATGTGCGACACTCATCGATGAAGAGAACATGATGCCAATACTGAGCGTTCCATTCGGCATGTTGTTGAGCCCATCTGTACCGCGCTGCATGGTGTCGTAGTTGCAAAGATTGACCCCGCCATGGACATACAGAGTGAAGTTGCACATCACGCAGCCAATTGCGCACAGTTTGAGACGTCCTGTGGCTGCACGAAAGGCATTATTCAACATGGGGTTCCTCCGAGCCACAATCCATAGGTAGCGGTTATCCACTGCAGTGGTAGCCCTTGGGCGACCTGAGGGAGGCATGTCATAGTTCCCGTCTCTCTGTGTCTCCTTGTCTGAACAACATCGCTTTGGTTCACTCCGAGACGCCTGGACACTTCCCTTGTTGAAAGCCCTTCCTGGCACAAAGTGTAACAATGTAAACACGATCGAACCGCGGTATTGAACGTCTAAAGCATTGTTGAACTACAGATATGAGCAGTGTACCTCCTTCCTGGTGGAATGACGGGACTGATGGGCTGTCTGACCCCCTCCGTCTAATACGTGCTGCTCGTGCATGGTTGTTTACGTCTTTGGGCGGGTTTAGTGTCATCTTTGAACGGTCAAAGGGATGTGTCTATGATACAATATCCACAGTCAACGTCTATCTTCAGGAGTTCTGTGAACCGGGGTGAGACAAAACTTTTTTTTTCATGTGTGTGTATTTTTTTAACTAGTGGTGGCCTCAGTTACTGTACTAGCTGACGATTGTCTGAACGATAGGTAGGCTTTCTCGACCGATCGCAATTTCATTATCTACAAACAAGAACCTGCTTGATTCATTAGTAATATACGAAGTCCGATATTTATAAAGGCATCGCAGTGCAAAATTTGTTTACGTATTTCAACGCAATCTTAATGCAAGTAAGCAGATCCGATGCGGCTTCAGTAACTTTGACTTGATCCTAATAAAAAGGAAAAGCAAAGGCTAATGCATGTAAAATTCTAATCATAATAATTTGCTTCTTAAAAGAAAGCTTTATTTAAATGAATTATTTTCACTTCCACTATTCAGCGAGGCAAAGACCATACAGAATAACGTAGAGGGACAGTATTTTTACAAGTTGGAGAATAAAACCTTTTCTCCTGTAGCGTTACGGAAGGCAGTTAGAAATATGTTGCTTTCATGCATGTAGATTACATGAGGGTAAGTTGCTATCAATAAGCAGAAAAGACTATTGTGTAGCGTCCCATTTCACATTCGTAGATTCCACAAACTGTAAATTTCCTGCCGAAGTGAAGGGTTTCTTTAGGCATAACTTTCGCAGTAAAACCTGTCTTTCTCCCCAATTTTGTTGAAACTCAAATAGTGAGTTCTAAAAGTGCGATCGTAGATTTATTTAGTCGGATTCAAAATATAAAGGAAACGGTTTCAGGGTCAAAACAGCAAAAAAGTCTGCTTCTTAGCGACGAAAGCTTTGTCACAGCTTCCTGTTCCAGAGGTAGTCGTAACATTAGAGAGAGTCGTTCCAAGAGATGTCTCCTGATTTTTCATTGAGCAGCTACAGTTATTGCCTACTCACATAACGCGTGAAGTTCCACTACTCCACTTGCGGATCCTCACATACAGTGGGAGGTCGCCGTAAACAAACGGACACAGTTCTTTGTCAGTAACAAAGCGCCTTGTGCTAGATTTTAGGTCGACGTCCGTTTATCTAATGTTTAATTGCTGCTCATTCAGATGACAGACTTGCAGTAGCTGTAATCAGTTCAGCTTTTCGTGGTATGGACCAGTGTGGTGGTTCCTAAACTTTTACTCTAGAGTGCAATCAGACATTAGGTAGCAACCCCGCCATTTCTCATCTCAACCCTCCCCCCCCCCCCTCTCCCGCCATGTGTCCTCCACCTCGTCCCTTACATTGTCTACAATTTCAGCACCTAAATAATGACACTTCTCTTGGAACACTTCTATTTTTAAAATGATGAAAGACGACTGACGTGTGTGTGTGTGTGTGTGTGTGTGTGTGTGTGTGTGTGTGTGTGTGTGTGTGTGTGTGTGAGGGTACTCGTGATACTACATTCACATCTTCCAAGAGGGACGTTTTCAATTCTATGTGTAAGGAAGTCTTAAATCCATTCTCACATGTGGCCCGATGCCCGATAACTTAGTATTTTTGTCACTGAACGACAGTGCGACACTGTATTAAATGTCTTCCCGAAATCAACGAACACGGAATCACCCCGAGCGCCGATGTCGACAGCGCCGTGGATCTCGTGGAGAAACAAAGCGAGCGGAGTTTCGGAAAACGTTGAAGAAACTGAATAACAATGATCATATTAGTATTAGGTACTACTCGTCTAACTACAGACACACTTAAATCTGGCTTTTACCAACCTGCATGTGCGACCACATTGTAATTAAAAATTAGTGTATGGAAAAGAAGTTGCCCAAAAGAATGACTTTTACGCTACATTAAAAATTTGCTTTGCTAATTGTAAGCAAACTACTTATATTGTGAACATGCTTAGATCATTGTGGCTGCACACGGAACTCGTTTCTTTAGCATTTATATATTTAGTAATGAATTCTGTTACTGCAGTAGCTGTCGACATCAGTATCCTCGGCAAATTGTGATATTATTTGCGTAATTTCATTAGTAATACTCATATCGTGAAAGAGCAGTTGCAGTGTGCAACTCCTTGACTGGGCGGCTGCAAGCTGACTCTAGGTGAACACACGTATTTTTCTCCCCGCTCGCTGAGTAACGCCAGAAAAGACGTCTTTTAAGTAGCAGGGGCTAAGCGGAACTTGCAGTGGGCGTGTTCCAGTTAGCTGGCCAGACCTTTCGACACGTCCAGCGCGGCAGCCTTTATCAAGGAACGTGCCGCCCGGCTCCTGCCTCGCTTGTTTGAGCACCGCGGGCGAAATGCCCTGCAGCGCTCTTGTTTTCGTACTGCTTAAAGTTGTTGGCATAAGAGATCAGGCTGGTGCTGGAAATAACAGCTGTGCTGCGTGTTAAACGGGTGGGCATTGCTTTATACAGGATGTTCGTCTGCTAAAGGTACGAACCAACATGGGCCAGTAGAGGACAATGAAACGGCAAATAATCCTAATAAACATAGGTCTAGAAACCAATGGTTCCCCTGATACGCCCATATCGGTATGCATGCGACAGCTTGCTTACTGGTATTTTCCAAAACAAAACGCCGAATAGAAAAGCTGAATTTTCCAGTGCTCATACCTCGATATATATCCAACAGAAGGATCGTCTTGGTGTCACTATCGTACAGTCCAAGGTCAAAGTACGAATATTACACACTTCCTTCTGCTTAGGCAAGTGGAGCAAATCGGTTGGTACTTCTTGCTTTTGATGTTCGGCTTGATGGGGCTTATGTAGCCTCCATTAATTCAGGGGCGTTTCCTCTGAAAACCCCACAGAAAGGGAGTTCTAAGTTTTCACCAAAACTCAGCCGAGGATTCAAATACGGCTATGCACAGCAAATAGCTGTAATTTTTACAATGTGTTTCTAAGATCCCAGCCTCGAATAACCGTGAAATTTTTTAGCTATACAGTATATGTGCGTTTCCGAGATACAGAGGTTCAAAGTTACTATACTTGTAAAATACGCACCTAAAACGCGGTATGATGCGAAAACGTAGTTCATAAAGTGACATACCTGAGAAATATGAAGTCCCTCCTTTTTCATCAGAAGCGTTCTGGCAATTCCGTGTTGCAGTACTGAAACACACAACAAAATTTTTTGGCCCGTAAAATCAGGCCTGAGGTGTAAAATTTGTTCTGTGTTACTTCAGTTTCGCATAAGTAAACTACCAAAATTGTACTGGTCCATTGTGCCAGGGTAGAGAGAACAAGCGAAAAAATTGTTCTGTCGGAGTAAAGAAAACGAATATGCTCATTGTTCAAAAGATTCTGACTGAAAAGTGGGATAAGAATATTGGCATGCGAACATAATCGCAGATTAAGCTGAGAGAGGGCAGTGGCAGTGTTTGAACGACGTTGCTGTGGTATACGCTGATTCGACGGACAGTTTTCCGTTCTGTTAGTCATCCTTCATGTGCAATGACAATGCGGGCATGGTCTTAACAGAAAGCTTGAAGTGGTACTTCAAAGAATCGATTGAAACGATAAGTTTTATCGTCGCCAGTCACTTTTCATATCCACAACGCATATCGAAAGTTTGCACTTCCACCTGGTAGACTTTCTGGGATTAATATGGCATACATGTGTTGCGTTAAGACTTTACACTAACATGTGACGTTGGGTCGTAGAGAAAAGTAAAACGATATTTCAGTACATGGTTCGTAGTTTTGTGGTCTTTGACTAAAGAATGAAAGAAAATGTAAATGGGAATATAGAAAATAAAATAAAATTACGTCCAGTGGTCGCAGGCTTCTTTCTCTGGTGATACATCCGTGTGATAGTGTATATAATGCATCACGGCAAGAAAGAGAGCCTATGGCAATGGGGTATTTTTATTTTTTTTCTTTACTCTGTTATTCATATTTTCGTTCGTCATTCAGTTAAAGATGTCTGCAAAACTATGAGCTATCTACTAAAATAGTAGTCACAGGTGACTCCACAGTCGTAACTCAAATCAACACAACACATACATGCCATGTTAATCCATAAATCCACGTTAAACATTGGAAACGTGCTGTGGAAACTGACAGGTAACAGTAAAACCTGCTGTTTCATTCAATATCAATAATAGTCACGGAAAAGGCTTACCCAAAAACGTTGAGATTTCAAGACGTGTTGACGAAACGAACAGTACAATGTACACAAATCGCACTGCCCGGCTCACAACTAAGACAAAGCGCGGGCAGCTGAGCCATTCTAACAACGAGACTACTTGCAAATCGGATGCTTGAAGTTCGTAATTCGAATATCAATTTTCCAAAGCATTTCGGTGCAACACTTATGAATTCTCCATAAAATAGACTAGAAAAATGTCTGGGGACCTGTAGCATACTAAAGAGATGTCCATGACTTGGTACCTTTTAATAAATAATCACTGGTTCGAATCTCTCCAGGGCCTTTCCCTTTCGTCCAGTTAGAGTACCTACAAACATTTAACTATAAAATTCCTCAAATATATATGGTAACACATATCTAAACATAATTTATTATGAAAAATACACGTGTTCTTGTTTCTAATCACATTTTGCACACAGTACAAACATAAATCCTTAGTTTTGATATTTTATAAAAAAAATAATAAAGATTATTTAAAACGAAAAGAATTAAAAATTTGACAAACTTTTATAAAATATCCATAATTAAGAATTCATATTAGTAATGAAAAATTGAATTTCGTGTGCAGTAAGTGATCAGAAATAAGAATACGTGCATTTTTCATAAAAATTTTGATGTGTGTTAATTAGCATATTTTATACTTGAAGGTTGTAGGTACTCGAACTGGACGAAAAATACCATAGCAAGATTAGAACCAGCGATCCATTTATTACCCAGTTATGATACTCCGGTAACACCGAGAGCGCCAAACGGCCTGTCGTGGAAATAGCTTCAACTTCAGTGTGTATATGCGGTGTCTGGTCTTGCGGACGTCTTCAAAAATATAAACTACGGCGAGAGGGCCCAATGGTCACTTACATCTACATCCATACTCCGCAAGCCACCTGACGGTGTGTGGCGGAGGGTACCCTGAGTACCTTTATCGGTTCTCCCTTCTATTGCGGTCTCGTATTGTTCGTGGAAAGAAGTATTGTCTGTATGCTTCTGTGTGGGCTCTAATCTCTCTGATTTTATCCTCATGGTCTCTTCGCGAGACATACGTAGGAGGGAGCAATATACTGCTTGACTCCTCGATGAAGGTATGTTCTCGAAACTTCAACAAAAGCCCGTACCGAGCTACTGAGCGTCTCTCCTGCAGAGTCTTCCACTGGAGTTTATCTATCATCTCCGTAACGCTTTCGCGATTACTAAATGATCCTGTAACGAAGCGCGCTGCTCTCCGTTGGATCTTCTCTATCAATCCTATCTGGTACGGATCCCACACTGCTGAGCAGTATTCAAGCAGTGGGCGAACAAGCGTACTGTAACCTACTTCCTTTGTTTTCGGATTGCATTTCCTTAGGGTTCTTCCAATGAATCTGTCTGGCATCTGCTTTACCGACGATCAACTTTATATGATCATTCCATTTTAAATCACTCCTAATGCCTACTCCCAGATAATTTATGGAATTAACTGCTTCTAGCTGCTGACCTGCTATATTGTAGCTAAATTATAAAGGATCTTTCTTTCGATGTATTCGCAGCACATTACACGTGTCTACATTGAGATTCAATTGCCATTCCCTGCACCATGCGTCAATTCGTTGCAGATCCTCCTGCATTTCAGTACAATTTTCCATTGTTACAACCTCTCGATACACCACAGCATCATCTGCAAAAAGCATCAGTGAACTTCTGATGTCATCCACAAGGTCATTTATGTATATTGTGAATAGCAACGGTCCTACGACACTCCCCTGCGGCGCACCTGAAATCACTCTTACTTCGGAAGACTTCTCTCCATTGAGAATGACATGCTGCGCTCTGTTATCTAGGAACTCCTCAATCCAATCACACAATTGGTCTAATAGTCCGTATGCTCTTACTTCGTTCATTAAACGACTGTGGGGAACTGTATCGAACGCCTTGCGGAAGTCAAGAAACACTGCATCTACCTGTGAACCCGTGTCTATGGACCTCTGAGTTTCGTGGACGAATAGCGCGAGCTGGGTTTCACACGATCGTCTTTTTCGAAATCCATGCTGATTCCTACAGAGTAGATTTCTAGTCTCCAGAAAAGTCATTATACTCGAACATAATACGTGTTCCAAAATTCTACAACTGATCGACGTTAGAGGTATAGATAGGTCTATAGTTCTGCACATCTGTTCGACGTCCCTTCTTGAAAACGGGGATGACCTGTGCCCTTTTCCAATCCCTTGGAACGCTACGCTCTTCTAGAGACCTACGGTACACCGCTGCAAGAAGGGGGGTAAGATCCTTCGTGTACTCTGCGTAAAATCGAACTGGTATCCCATCAGGCCCAGCGGCCTTTCCTCTTTTGAGCGATTTTAATTGTTTCTCTATCACTCTGTCGTCTATTTCGATATCTACCATTTTGTCATCTGTGCGACAATCTAGAGAAGGAACTACAGTTGCAGTCCTCTGTGAAACAGCTTTGGAAAAATACATTTAGTATTTCGGCCTTTAGGCTGTCATCCTCTGTTTCAGTACCATTTTGGTCACAGAGTGTCTGGACATTTTGTTTTGATCCACCTACCGCTTTGACATAAGACCAAAATTTCTTAGGATTTTCTGCCAAGTCAGTACATGGAACTTTACTTCCGAATTCATTGAACGCCTCTCGCATAGCCCTCCTCACGCTACATTTCGCTTCGCGTAATTTTTGTTTGTCTGTAAGGCTTTGGCTATGTTTGTTTGCTGTGAAGTTCCCTTTGCTTCCGCAGCGGTTTTCTAACTCGGTTGTTGTACCACGGTGGCTCTTTTCCATCTCTTACGATCTTTCTTGGCACATACTCATCTAACGCATATTGTACGATGGTTTTGAACTTTGTCCACTGATCCTCAACACTATCTGTACCTGAGACAAAACTTTTGTGTTGAGCCGTCAGGTACTTTGTAATCTGCTTTTTGTCACTTTTGCTAAACAGAAAAATCTTCCTACCTTTTTTAATATTTCTATTTACGGCTGAAATCATCGATGCAGTAACCGCTTTATGATTGCTGATTCCCTGTTCTGCGTTAACTGTTTCAAATAGTTCGGGTCTGTTTGTCACCAGAAGAGCTAATATGTTATCGCCGCGAGTCGGTCCTCCGTTTAACTGCTCCAGGTAGTTTTCAGATAAAGCACTTAAAAAAATTTCACTGGATTCTGTTTCACAGAGGAAGACTGCACTGTAGTTCCTTCTCTAGATTGTCGTACAGATGACAAAATGGTAGATATCGAAATAGACGACAGAGGGATGGAGAAACAATTAAAATATATCCGGCAAATTAAAATCTCCACCCAGAACTATAACATGGTGGGGAAATCTACTCGAAATATTTTCCAAATTATCCTTTAGGTGCTCAGCCACAACAGCTGCTGAGCCAGGGGGCCTGTAGAGACATCCAATTACCATGTCTGGGCCTGCTTTAATCGTGACCTTCACCCAAATCAATTCACATTTCGAACCTACGTCAATTTCCTTCGATACTATTGCACTTCTTATCGCTATAAACACGCCTCCCCCTTCACTGACCAGCCTGTCTCTGCGGTATACATTCCAATCTGAGTTTAGGATTTCATTACTGTTTACGTCTGGTTTCAGCCAACTTTCTGTCCCTAGTACTATATGGGCGTTGTGACCGTTTATTAATGAGAGCAGTTCTGGGACCTTTCTATAGACGCTCTTGCAGTTTACTATTAGCACATTAATATTGTTATTCCCTGTTGCATTTTCGCTACTCCTACCTTGCCGCGTCTCAGGAGGCGTCTTGTCGGGCCTAGGGAGGGAATTCTCTAACCTAAAATATCCCCATGGGCACTCCACACGTACTCCGCTACACTTGTAGCCGCTTCCGGCGTGTAGTGCAAGCCTGACCTATTCAGGGGGACCCTACATTTCTCCACCCGATAGCGGAGGTCGAGAAATTTGCACCCCAGATCTCCGCAGAATCGTTTGAGCCTCTGGTTTAAGCCTTGCACTCGACTCCAAACCAGAGGACCGCGATCGGTTCTGGGAACGATACTACAAATAGTTAACTCTGATCCCACCCCGCGAGCGAGGCTTTCCGCCTTCACCAATTCCGCCAACCGTCTGTACGAACTGAGGATGACCTCTGAACCCAGACGGCAGGAGTCATTGGTGCCGACATGAGCAACAATTTGCAGTCGGGTGCACCCAGTGCTCTCTATCGCCGCGGCAGGGCCGCCTCCACATCTTGGATGAGACCCCCGGCAAGCAGACAGAGTGAACACTGGCCTTCTTCCCCGACCTTTCCGCTATTTCCCTAAGGGGCTCCATCACCCGCCTAACGTTGGAGCTCCCAATAACTAATAACCCCCCCCCCCCCCCCCCCGCTGTGCCTGCTCAGACCTTGCTGAAGGAGCGGCCACATGTCCATATCCAATGCATATCCATAAACACGCTGGAACTCCTGCGGGGAAATAACGAATCACTGAAAGTAGCGAGGGTAATGGGCTGGGGCACAACGTCAGTAGTGTGTGGATGAGTTGGAAATTTGAGGCGGTCAAGGTGGCCGTTCTCGAAAAATGGAAAAATCCTAGTTTGATTGTCGGTCCAGCACGAATTTTCGGCTTTCCCGACTGTTTTTCAATAACAACTAGTGTCTTTATTTCCTTTGGAGCATTAACTCTAAGGGGGGGGGGGGGGGGGGGGGGTTAGGACGTCAAATGGGCCGACTTGGAGCAGGAGAGGCACCACAGGACATTTCAATTTCGACTGTCTATCCTTTTACAAGTAAATTCATGAAACTTTGTCAGCATTAACAGGAGGGATTCAGGATTCACACTCGTAGCAGCGGAAGTTAAGAAACGTAACAAAATATTTTTTTACATGTGAAATTTCATCATTTTTTTCACTTACTATTGGCTGCGTATGTTGCTATAGGTACACTTTCCTTCATAAGTAAGAGAGACTGTTCCATGAATTTTGCATAGCATACAAACCATTCTTACAGGTGTCTGAAACTCTAGAATCTATTTAATTTATGAAAAAATGAATGAGCTGTTATGTTTTAAACGTTGTTTAGAAAAAAATCAAATTTTGTAATTATCTCAATTTTTACCGCAGTTTTTAATAGATTTGGAAAATTCTAGAGTTTCATACACCTGTATGGTTGTATTCTGTGCAAAATTCATCAAAGAATCTCTCTTACTTGTGAAGAAAAATGCACCTATAACAATAAATGCAGCCAACAGCAAGTGGAAAAAATGATGAAATCTCGTATCTAAAAAAAAATTATTTTGTTATGTTTTTGCACTTCCACTGCTGTGTGAAGCCTAAATCCTTCCTGGTCATGCTGACAAAGTTTTATGAATTTATTTGTAAAAGTATAGACAGTAGAAAATAAAATGTCCTGTGGTGCATCTCCTGCTCAAAGTCGGCCCGTTTGACGTCCTACCCTCCGCCCCCCCCCCCCCCTTAAGAATACAGAGTGACTTTAAGCCTCTAAAGTCTATTTTCTTTAGCATTTTTCAGTGTTGCCTCAAACTGCTTGTCTGAGGACAGATATCTGAGTTCTGAACTTCGCGTACCGTAAATACAAAAAATTACGGAAATAAGATTGGCGGATGGCCAGTGTAAGACTACAGGCTTACTTTTACCTCCGTTACAGAGCGATATCCTGTACTGCAGACTATTGAGAAAGAGGTTTTTGATTAAAAAAAATTCCGAAAACTGTGCGAGTCGTGGAAGTTGTAAAAAACCTCGACAGGTTTTTTTGTAATGGGACAGCGGAATCAGAGCTGTTAGCTACCGGAGCTGGCAGCCTGCGACAGAAACGGCAGCACGTGGCCTGCGCCGGGCCACTGCCGCAACTTGCTGCATGCGGCGCGTCTGCACTCTGCTGCAGTCTCTTGCCGCAGCGCGAACGAGCGCCACTGCCTCGCCGTGGAATGCGCGGCTGCTGCTCACACCACGCCGTACCCCGCGACCCTGTTCATCCGAGGAACAGCAACTTCTTGGGCTCAGTGACGCGTAATTTTTATCACCCGCTATAAATCCATTTTCCATTTCCGCATTCCGTAAAATTTTAGTTATGCAATGTTGGCATTCTGAAACAGAGTGATGTGGCGTAATGTTACCGCATTGAACTGGCATTAACAAGCGGGCTGTTCAGAATCCCAGGCGCCCATAGAGGTGTAGGTTTCCCTTGATTTCCCCAAATCCTTGGTGGTGAAAGCTGGATTCGTTCCCTCTATAGGGCACAGCTGATCTCCTTCCCAACCGAGCTTGTGCTCTCCGTGTCGCCGGCCAGTGTGGCAGAGCTGTTCTAGGCGCTTCAGTCTGGAACCGCGCGACCGCTACGGTCGCAGGTTCGAATCCTGCCTCGGTCATGGATGTGTGTGATGTCCTTAGGTTAGTTACGTTTAAGTAGTTCGAAGTTCTAGGGGACTGGTGGCCTAAGCTGTTCAGTCCCATAGTGCTCAGAGCCAATGTCGTGTCGAGACGATAAACACCAATCTTCCAACCCTGAAAATATGAATATATCTGCGTTAAATAGACGGAGTTGAAGGTAACTTACAAATTGTACAGAAACCAGACTACAGTTAACGATAGTTCGAAATACAAGGGAAGGAGTGGCTGATTGCTGGTAGACGTGGGTTGCGAATTGACTGCTCCTCAGCAGAAATAATTCTCTGTACCAGACTTCGCGAAACATAATTCCATGATTACAGTGGAAAGACGTTTCATGTTGAGATACTAAACTGATTCGCAGAATCCATGAACATTAACAATGTTATAAACAGTTACTAGATACAAGATGTGTATGGAAACGAGAGTCATGGCCTCCCACATGTTTCCAACGAAAATGTCACACAAATTAAATCCGCTTTCTAACACTGTCCTATAAAATCAACTCGTTGTGCCAATGGGGAGTTGAAAGTGCCTACAGTAACAATTTCTGTACACTATGTGATTAAAAGTATCCGAATACTCCCAAAAACATAAGTTTTTCATGTAAAGTGCATTGTGCTGCCACTTACTGCCAGGTACTCCATATCAACGACCTCAGTAGTCGTTGGACATCGTCAGAGAGCGGAATGCGGCCCTCCGCAGAACTCACGGACTTGGAACGTGGTCAGGTGAATGGCTGACACATGAGTCATACGTCTGTACGCAAGATTTTCACACTCCTAGACATCCAGGTCCACTGTTTCCGAAGTGATAGTGAAGTTGAAACGTGAAGGGACACGTACAGCATAAAAGCGTACGGGTCGACCTCGTCTGTTGACTGACATACCGCCGCCAGTTGAAGAGGGTAGTAATTTGTAATCGGCAGACATCTATCCAGACCATCACACAGGAATTTCAAACTACAAAAGGATCCTTTGCAACTACCAAGACAGTTAGGCGGAAGATGAGAAAACCTGCATTTCATAGTCGAGCGGCTGCTCATAAGCCGCACATCACGCCGGTAAATACCAAACGACGACTCGCTTGATCTAAAGAGCGTAAACATTGTACGATCGAACAGTGGAAAACCCTTGTGCTGTGTGAAAAATCACGGTACACAATGTGGAGATCCGATGGCTGAATGTGTGTATGGCGAATGCCCGGTGAACGTCATCTGGCAGCGTGTGTAGTGCCAACAATAAAATTCGGAGGTGGTGGTGTTATGGTGTGGGTGTGTGTTTCATGGAGGGGACTTCCACCCCTTGTTTTGCGTGGCACTATCACAGCACAGGCCTACATTGATGTTTTAAGCAGCTTCTTGGTTCCCACTGTTGAAGGGCAATCCGGGGATGGTGGTTGCATCTTTCAACACGATCGAGCACCTGTTCATAATGTACGGCCTGTAGCGGAGTGGTTACATGACAATAACATCCCTGTAATGGACTGGTCTGCACAGAGTCCTGACCTGAATCCTATAGAATACCTTTGGGCTGTTTTGGAACGCTGGCTTCGTGCCAGGCCTCACCGACCGACATCGATACCTCTCCTCAGTGCAACACTCCGTGAAGAATGGGCTGCCATTCCTCAAGAAACCTTCTAGCACCTGATTGAACGTGTGCCTGGGAGAGTGGAAGCTGTCATCAAGGCTATGGGTGGGCCAACGCCATACTGAGTTCCAGCATTACCGATGGACGGCGCCACGAAACTAAGTCATTTTCAGCCACGTGTCCGGATACTTTTGATCACAGAGTTTGTGAAGCCTTGCAAGTTACAGCTGTTACAGGCTTAGTCATGACGACAAATGCAAACGTGTGCATTTTCTGATGAGCCTTTAGAATGCTACTGACAATAATACTTCTACACAACGCATCGTGGTAGGTGATGAAGCAGCTTTACACCTTAGTGGGAAAGCAAACAAACAGAGTTTGGGGCCTACAGAACCCACATGCACACAATGAACCTGTATGAGGTTCACCCACAGTCAATGTGTTAAAAAAAAAAATTGTAAATATGTGGTAAGGTCTTATGGGACCAAACTGCAGAGGTCATTGGTCCCTAAGCTTACGCACTACTTAATCTGACTTTAACATACGCTAAGGACAGCACGCGCACGCGCGCACGAGGACTCGAACTACCGATGGGGGTAGCCGCGCTGACCGTGACAAGGCGCTTCAGAACGCGCGGCTACACCACGGGGCTAATGTGTTTTTTATGATATTTCTCTCATATGTTTACGCCCGTTCTTCTTTGATGGAAGAACTGTGTGCCGGACCGAGACTCGAACTCGGGACCTTGAGGACGGGCCGTGAGTCGTGCTTGGGAAGCTCAGATTGTAGAGCACTTGCCCTCGAAAGGCAAAGGTCCCGAGTTCGAGTCTCGGTCCGCCACACAGTTTTAATCTGCCAGCTAGTTTCATATCAGCGCACACTCCGCTGCAGAGTGAAAATCTCAGTCGGCAGCATTTTTCTATGTTACAAAACTGATGGTTTCCGAGGCTGAACGAGAACAACTTCATGTTTCAAAAATACTGGAGTCACGAAGTGCGTGAATGCTTGAAAAACTCCACCGAGCCGTTTGGTTGGTCCTCCGCGATCACCGGATTTGGCGCTCTGTGACTTCTTCTGTAGGGTTTCAGGGACAATGATTATGCACACACAGCACCACAGAACCGAGAGAGAGATGAAGAACCGGATTTTCAAAACTGCATCTTGTGTTGAAGGATGTAGACGAAAGATACTTTGATGTCACCCATTTTGGTGTTATTTATAGGCAGTACAAATATGTAGGATTTCTTTGAAAGTAGTTCCACATATTGTACTACTTTCTTCAGATTGTGTCCCATCGTCAAGGTAACGATATTCATATTGAACGTACCACTATACAGATTTTAAACTGAAAAGATCATCTCGTGCTATTTTGAAATAGTGACAACCTTTTTAAAGTGTCCACGAACGACTTGACCATACGAATCATTGCTCGGACAGGTATTTTATAGAATGTACGCCACCAGAGACTGTAATCCCTAAAAAAATCCACCTTCATTTGAAGAACAGAAAACATGTTTTTTCTTTTTTTTAGGTTTTATTATGAGCTGACCGTCATCCACGGTATAGTATCTTTCCTCCTTCAACATGTCCAGTCTAGTTCCAATCTGCAGTAAACGTAAAATTGAAGGCGTTGTCAGACACGTGTTATCGTAAACAATACATTCGTCCACTCAGAACCATAATCATAAGAGAAACAAAATTTGAGCATATACACTCCTGGAAATGGAAAAAAGAACACATTGACACCGGTGTGTCAGACCCACCATACTTGCTCCGGACACTGCGAGAGGGCTGTACAAGCAATGATCACACGCACGGCACAGCGGACACACCAGGAACCGCGGTGTTGGCCGTCGAATGGCGCTAGCTGCGCAGCATTTGTGCACCGCCGCCGTCAGTGTCAGCCAGTTTGCCGTGGCATACGGAGCTCCATCGCAGTCTTTAACACTGGTAGCATGCCGCGACAGCGTGGACGTGAACCGTATGTGCAGTTGACGGACTTTGAGCGAGGGCGTATAGTGGGCATGCGGGAGGCCGGGTGGACGTACCGCCGAATTGCTCAACACGTGGGGCGTGAGGTCTCCACAGTACATCGATGTTGTCGCCAGTGGTCGGCGGAAGGTGCACGTGCCCGTCGACCTGGGACCGGACCGCAGCGACGCACGGATGCACGCCAAGACCGTAGGATCCTACGCAGTGCCATAGGGGATCGCACCGCCACTTCCTAGCAAATTAGGGACACTGTTGCTCCTGGGGTATCGGCGAGGACCATTCGCAACCGTCTCCATGAAGCTGGGCTACGGTCCCGCACACCGTTAGGCCGTCTTCCGCTCACGCCCCAACATCGTGCAGCCCGCCTCCAGTGGTGTCGCGACAGGCGTGAATGGAGGGACGAATGGAGACGTGTCGTCTTCAGCGATGAGAGTCGCTTCTGCCTTGGTGCCAATGATGGTCGTATGCGTGTTTGGCGCCGTGCAGGTGAGCGCCACAATCAGGACTGCATACGACCGAGGCACACAGGGCCAACACCCGGCATCATGGTGTGGGGAGCGATCTCCTACACTGGCCGTACACCACTGGTGATCGTCGAGGGGACACTGAATAGTGCACGGTACATCCAAACCGTCATCGAACCCATCGTTCTACCATTCCTAGACCGGCAAGGGAACTTGCTGTTCCAACAGGACAATGCACGTCCGCATGTATCCCGTGCCACCCAACGTGCTCTAGAGGGTGTAAGTCAACTACCCTGGCCCGCAAGATCTCCGGATCTGTCCCCCATTGAGCATGTTTGGGACTGGATGAAGCGTCGTCTCACGCGGTCTGCACGTCCAGCACGAACGCTGGTCCAACTGAGGCGCCAGGTGGAAATGGCATGGCAAGCCGTTCCACAGGACTACATCCAGCACCTCTACGATCGGCTCCATGGGAGAATAGCAGCCTGCATTGCTGCGAAAGGTGGATATACACTGTACTAGTGCCGACATTGTGCATGCTCTGTTGCCTGTGTCTATGTGCCTGTGGTTCTGTCAGTGTGATCATGTGATGTATCTGACCCCAGGAATGTGTCAATAAAGTTTCCCCTTCCTGGGACAATGAATTCACAGTGTTCTTATTTTAATTTCCAGGAGTGTATTTCGGACTAGTTGCCTTTCTGCAGTAAGCGATTCAGTTATCGTGCTGCAAGATATTGCAGTAGGGAAAAACATCTAGCATGAAGGAATGCAGACGGTCCTTAATAACGTTGGCGTCGTTCAGAGTTGTCATGGTGCCTTTCATTACTAGTCAGGTTCCTATGAAAGCCCAAATGACTTTCTCCCCCCCCCCCCTCGCCCTTAGTATAATCAGCCTCCCCCTCCCCCTCGCCAGGAGGCGTGCATACGTGGCGTGGTGCAATTACCAAACAGCCGTTCGTCTGGATGACGGCATATCCGCACATGACCGTTGACGTAGTACAACAAGAAATACGATCCATCCAACTGAAAGATAAGTTTCCTTTGATCCACGGTCCCATCTTCACGATCGCCAGACTACTACATTCTAAATTCATGATGTCGTTAGGTCATCAAGGGAAGACCTAACGGACGTCTGCTCCGAAACACTTAGCCCTGCACCAGCATTGCATTATCGCCTGATACGCCACGTATCGCCGTCTATCATGGTTAACAGAGCGAACGAGCCTCCGACAACTACGCATTGTGATGAGGCGTGGATGTCACACTTTGTCGCCTACGCGTAGTTTCGCCGCCGTTCAACTACTTCCCGTAGAAGATCACAAGAGTAACACCAGAATAGTCGACGACCTTCAGTGTTTGGGAGGCACTAGTTCAAAGAGCCTGGGCCACAGCATTTATCTCAGTGCGTTTTCCCGTTCACTGGTCGTGTCGTCGCTAGAATGAAGCATAATTTGTCTCTGCTCTGCTTGTCTAGTTTTCTTACCGTGTAACGTTCCAGCAACGCCAGAAAGTGGCACTCAGTCTCACTGTGGACACACTGCTTTCGCTCAGCAGTGACATTCTGTCAGACTACAAAGGACTAGCAGTTAAGTTGATCGAACTTGATAGTATCTTCAAGAGAGTTAAAAGATTAGCACCAACACTGGTAAGAAAAAGTGCAATGTGGTCTAATCGAATTAAGCCCAGTGATAGTTATTAATAACGACAGGTTTCAATGAGTTAAGCACCATTATATATATATATATATATATATATATATATATATATATATATATATATATATAATGTTTAGCTACGAATTAATGTGAACTGTAGTATCAAAAGCAGCGGACTGTGTAATACGTTCGAAGTGGTAAAGTTCTCCTACTTAGACAGCAAAATAACTGATGAAGCAGTACACTTAAAAAAAAAGAGACTGAATGTAAAGTTTTTGTGCTGGTTATGCTAGGCAGCGACAGATCCGTATCAGATGGAACTAAAATGTGATGCTCAGTGTATGTAAAGCATAGCAGCACACGAGGGCGCGAATTTCACTCTCCCAGTGGCGGCATGTTGATAAATCTATACACAAACCAACATAAACAGTCGGCCTGCCGAGGATTCATACAATGGAATGCGATGCGACATTCGGATGATGATGATGATGATGATGATGATGATGATGATGATGATGATGATGATGATGATGATGATGATGATGATGATGATGATGATGATGACCAAATGAAATTTTACCAGACAATAGATAACACACACATTAAAATAGACAATCCACCAAACATAACAGAAATGGAACACTTCTGGAGCAACATATGGTCAAACCCGGTACAACATAACAGGCATGCACGGTGGATACAAGCAGAAACAGGCACATAAAAGTTGATACCACAAATGCCTGAAGTAAAAATTTTGCAACATGAAGTCACCCAAGCAATTAATTCTACTCACAATTGGAAAGCCCCTGGAAAAGATAAAATAGCAAATTTCTGGTTAAAGAAGTTCACTTCAACACATTCACATCTAACTAAATTATTTAACAGTTACATTGCAGACCCATACACATTCCCTGATACACTTACACATGGAATAACTTATCTGAAACCTAAAGATCAAGCAGACACACCAAACCCAGCTAAATATCGCCCCATAACATGACTACCAACAATATACAAAATATTAACTTCAGTCATTACACAGAAATTAATGACACATACAGCACAGAACAAAATTATAAATGAAGAACAAAAAGGCTGTTGCAAAGGAGCACGAGGATGTAAAGAGCAACTGATAATAGATGCAGAGGTGACATATCAAGCTAAAACTAAACAAAGGTCGCTACACTACGCATACATTGATTACCAAAAAGTTTTTAATAGTGTACCCCACTCATGGTTACTACAAATATTGGAAATATACAAAGTAGATCCTAAATTGATACAGTTCCTAAACATAGTAATGAAAAATTGGAAAACCACACTTAATATCCAAACAAATTCAAATAATATCACATCACAGCCAATACAGATTAAGCGTGGAATATACCAAGGAGACTCATTGTCCTTTCTGGTTCTGCCTTGCTCTGAACCCACTATCCAACATGCTAAATAATACAAATTATGGATACAATATTACTGGAACATACCCACACAAAATCACACATTTGCTATACATGGATGATCTAAAACTACTGGCAGCAACAAATCAACAACTCAGCCAATTACTAAAGATAACAGAAGTATTCAGCAATGATATAAATATGGCTTTTGGAACAGACAAATGTAAGAAAAATAGCATAGTCAAGGGAAAACACACTAAACAAGAAGATTACATACTTGATAACCACAGCGACTGCATAGAAGTGATGGAAAAAACAGATGCCTATAAATATCTAGGATACAGACAAAAAATAGGAATAGATAATACAAATATTAAAGAAGAACTAAAAGAAAAATATAGACAAAGACTAACAAAAATACTGAAAACAGAATTTACAGCAAGAAACAAGACAAAAGCTATAAATACTTATGCTATACCAATATTGACCTACTCATTTGGAGTAGTGAAATGGAGTAACACAGACCTAGAAGCACTCAATACACTTAAACGATCACAATGCCACAAATATAGAATACATCACATACATTCAGCAACTGAAAGATTCACATTAAGCAGAAAGGGAGGAGGAAGGGGATTTATCGACATAAAAAACCTACATTATGGACAGGTAGACAATTTAAGAAAATTCTTTATAGAACGAGCAGAAACTAGCAAAATACACAAAGCAATCACTCATATAAATACATCGGCTACACCACTGCAATTTCATAACCACTTCTACAACCCTTTAGATCACATAACATCAACAGATACGAAGAAAGTAAATTGGAAAAAGAAAACACTACATGGCAAGCACTCGTATCATCTAACACAGCCACACATCGATCAAGACGCATCCAACACATGGCTAAGAAAAGGCAATATATACAGTGAGACGGAAGGATTCATGATTGCAATACAGGATCAAACAATAAACACCAGATATTACAGCAAGCATATTATTAAAGATCCCAATACCACAACAGATAAATGCAGACTATGCAAACAACAAATAGAAACAGTAGATCACATCACAAGTGGATGTACAATACTAGCAAATACAGAATACCCCAGAAGACATGACATTGTAGCAAAAATAATACATCAACAGCATGCCTTACAACGTAAACTTATAAAACATGTTCCCACATACAAGTATGCACCACAAAATGTACTGGAGAACGATGAATACAAATTATACTGGAACAGAACCATTATAACAGATAAAACAACACCACATAACAAACCTGACATCATACTCACCAATAAAAAGAAGAAATTAACACAACTAATCGAAATATCCATACCCAATACAACAAATATACAAAAGAAAACAGGAGAAAAAATTGAAAAATACATCCAACTGGCTGAGGAAGTCAAGGACATGTGGCATCAGGATAAAGTTGACATTATACCAATTATACTTTCAACTACAGGAGTCATACCATGCAATATCCACCAGTACATCAACGCAATACAGCTACATCCAAACTTATATATACAACTACAGAAATCTGTAATTATTGATACATGTTCAACTACCCGAAAGTTCCTAAACGCAATGTAACATATACCGTACAGTTAAAAGGAAGTCACGCTTGATCAAGGTCCTCGTCACTTTTTCAATTTTTAACCAGACATAACGTCTGAGACAAGAAAGAATAATAATAATCTACCATCCCGTAGACATGCTATACGGGTTGGTCAGAATGTGTGAGAATCTTGTAAAGGTGTTGCGGTGGAAGTTGTGCTGAGAAAAAATTTGATACGTTGCGCAATTTCCGAGCCACTTAGCACTGACCTTAGCAAATCAGGTCGTCGCTTGCGCAAATTCAAGCACTTGCACGCGCTAAAATGAGGTAATGCAGAGACATTTGTGGGTGCTTGAGCTACCAAATGTGCAAATGCTGATTACCATATAAAATGTGCCTTTTTCGGAAGTGATAAATTTAAGCCAGCTTAGCAAAAGCTACATTTGTTCCGTTTGCCAAATAACTCGGAAACGGTGAAACGTATTGAATCTTTTTCTTAACAGCTGCTTCTCAGCACAACCTATCCTGCAACACCATTACAAGCTTTACAGACTGTTTCTGACCGCCCTGCACAATCTAAATTTCAATGTCTACCCCCGCAAGGCTAGTCGGGTCAGATCACTACGCATCTGTCATCTTGAATGTATACAAAAATGTCTTTCAGGGCTTACTCTTAATGTACTTACTTTTCTCCGTGGTAAGTTACCTATGCATGAGTGACAAGCTTACACATAATCGAAGCCTTCATGAATCCATCGTTGTCTCTAGTGTCTTGCGAATTTCCTGAACTAATTTCGCTGTGACACAAACGGAGGTAGCGGCAAGTTCTACTGTTCCCGCGAGAATGTGACATCGCTTCGCCGCTGCTGCTGTTAGAAACATTAATCTTAACAGGGACAGCCGACTTCTGCTGAATTAATGCTGTGAGTGCGCGCTAAGAGAGGTACGGGACAGGAAACCAATGACCCTGTTACGTGTGTTACATCGCTTACGTAAAAGGTGCTGGTAGTTTGGACGGCAAATATAACAGTGACTCTTCAAGACATAAGTGTCAGCCCAAGTTAAGGTGATACATAGTTTAATGTGATTGGCGAGCAGAAATATAGCAGGGAAATCATGTTGTGCTCTGTTATCATTGTTGGCAAGTATTTACGTATTTAGGTAGTCCGTTAAATTTTCCATACCTTCCGATAAACCATTATCGCTAAACATACACGAATATAGTGCTAGACGGCTATCGTTGAACCTACATCGCTTTCATATTAGAAGAATAGAAGACGTAAGATCTTCTTTCTCCGCCACAAGTACAGTATTATCGTGAAAATTATGAACATTTTGCGCTGAAGAGTGAATCAAGGCTTTAAAATAGATTATACACAGTACATCTACATTTATACTCCGCAAGCCACCCAACGGTGTGTGGCGGAGGGCACTTTACGTGCCACTGTCATTACCTCCCTTTCCTGTTCCAGTCGCGTATGGTTCGCGGGAAGAACGACTGCCGGAAAGCCTCCGTGCTGCGCGCTCGAATCTCTCTAATTTTACATTCGTGATATCCTCTGGAGGTATAAGTAGAGGGAAGCAATATATTCGATACCTCATCCAGAAACTCACCCTCTCGAAACCTGGACAGCAAGCTACACCGCGATGCAGAGCGCCTCTCTTGCAGAGTCTGCCACTTGAGTTTATTAAACATCTCCGTAACACTATCACACTTACCAAATAACCCTGTGACGAAACGCGCCGCTCTTCTTTGGATCTTCTCTATCTCCTCTGTCAACCCAATCTGGTACGGATCCCACACTGATGAGCAATACTCAAGTATAGGTCGAACGAGTGTTTCGTAAGCCACCTCCTTTGTTAATGGACTAAATTTTCTAAGGGCTCTCTCAATGAATCTCAACCTGGCACCCGCCTTACCAACAATTAATTTTATATGATCATTCCACTTCAAATCGTTCCGTACGCATACTCCCAGATATTTTACAGAAATAACTGTCACCAGTGTTTGTTCCGCTATCATATAATCATACAATAAAGGATCCTTCTTTCTATGTATTCGCAATACATTACATTTGTCTATGTTAAGGGTCAGTTGCCACTCCCTGCACCAAGTGCCTATCCGCTCGCTGCAGTCTGGAACCGCAAGACCGCTACGGTCGCAGGTTCGAATCCTGCCTCGGGCATGGATATTTGTGATGTCCTTAGGTTAGTTAGGTTTAACTAGTTCTAAGTTCTAGGGGACTAATGACCTCAGAAGTTGAGTCCCATAGTGCTCAGAGCCATTTTTTAGCCTATCCGCTGCAGATCTTCATGCATTTCGATGCAATTTTCTAATGCTGCAACTTCTCTGTATTCTACAGCATCATCCGCGAAAAGCCGCATGGAACTACCGACACTGTCTACTAGGTCATTTATATATGTACATGAAGCAGGGAACATATTCTTCCATCGCGGTTGCCAACAGAATAATGGAATATTGTTTTTAAATCGGTTACTAATGTATTTATAACGAACTGGTATGGCAGCATACAGACTTGAAAGCTTGCCCAAACAATGTAATAAAATACCGCTGACAAAAATTAAATTTTCTGCATGCCGTGGCGTCAATACGCCTATGACAGACAGGAAGATTGATACCGATAGACTGCGTACTCTTCGGGTATGCGAAGCAGTTGGGACAGCTTCCATAGTTAACATTGAATGAAACACCACCGCTCTAAATTTCTACTCGATGTATTTGAACTATCATCAAAGAGTGTATCACAGTTGTATCTTATCAGAATTAGAGATACTTCGCGTACAACTGATGGCCTTTCGGAAGTGCAACTGCGTATGTCAGATGGAGGGCGAAAACGTATGTCTAAACTGTTTTCATCGACATCACTGGTTGGCAAACACAAATATCGAAGAAACCGTTGGTTTATTTCGCTGTACTGTGATGTATTCTACAGGGTGGATAGAAATTCGCGCAATCGGGCTTCGCAGCGAACTTCCCACATGCCAGTGATAAAAAAATGCCACAATTTCGTACGGCGAGTACATCCGGCAGAAAAAGGACGATAAAGAGTGGCAGTCTGGCAACACTGTAACCACATGTATGGTAACTACCTATGTCAGGACAAACTAGTTGCGCTGCACGGTCGGTGCAGTAGATAGATTTGGGTTAGCATGGAGGAGGTCGTGGGTACGATCCTGAGTTGAGCCGAATTTTTTTATTTGTTAATTTCATTCTGACATTTCATACTGTAATATACATCGTTTCGTAGGTCACATATATCCTAAATTTACAACTTTTGTAGCGCTGAACATAACAAATACATGGTTAGACAAAAAGAAACAGAAAACTGAAAGAAATGATCTGTCATAGGACAGAATAACTAAAAGAACAATACAAATTTCGAGATGCTAAAGATGATAGCCCAGTACAATAACACATCTACTGGTCATTTATACTGCATGTAACATGGGCGCTCAGATTTCGCACATTAGCAAACAGTGACAGTAATAATTTCCATATTGTCTTCATGGTCTTCACAACAGAACACTTTTCAGAACAGAAGCTCAGTGCGACCTCCCTGCACGTCCAAACTCTGCGCAACTCCGGAATCATACAGCTTCGGACTCTTAGCACAAAGGTGCGTCCACAGTAACAAGAGTAGCTTGAACACGAGCTACCAATTTTTCCACATTCGTCGGCGGAGTAGAGTACACATGCTCCTTAAAGTGTCCCCACAGGAAGAAATCCAGGGGATTTAGGTCAGGTGAATGCGATGGCTGTACAACTGGACCTTCACATCGGAGGTATTTCCCTGGTAATTTTCTGTCCAGATACTGTCGCACATTAATTCCAGCGTGTGGAGGTTTAAACTGAGAAAATTTGATATGTGTACGCATGTACAGTGGAGTCTGTCATTGGCGCGTTACTCCGCTCGCACGTAGTCCCTGTCTGGTGGACAGCGCAAACAGCATAAACACGGAGTCAGTCCGGAGCACTGGTCTACGTAACGCGCATTACCCCTCTGACATATTGTTTTGCATGGTTCATCCCGACACCGCTAACTGCGAAATGTTCGGTTTCAAATTAGTTTCCATAATGGTTATAGACATGATGTTTCCACAATCCCATCGATAGAATAACAATAGTAACAATGAAACTTCCTGGCAGATTAAAACTGTGTGCCCGACCGAGACTCGGAACTCGGGACCTTTGCCTTTCGCGTGCAAGTGCTCTACCAACTGAGCTACCGGAGCACGACTCACGCCCGGTACTCACAGCTTTACTTCTGCCAGTACCTCGTCTCCTATTAGCCATGTCTCCGCAATATCCTTTCTTTCAGGAGTGCTAGTTCTGCTAGGTTCGCAGGAGAGCTTCTGTAAAGTTTGGAAGGTAGGAGACGAGGTACTGGCAGAAGTAAAGCTGTGAGTACCGGGCGTGAGTCGTGCTTCGGTAGCTCAGTTGGTAGAGCACTTGCCCGCGAAAGGCAAAGGTCCCGAGTTCAGAGTCTCGGTCGGGCACACAGTTTTAATCTGCCAGGAAGTTTCATATCAGCGCACACTCTGCTGCAGAGTGAAAATCTCATTCTGAATAATAATAATAATAATAATAATAATAATAATAATAATAATAATAATAATAATAATAATAATAATAATAATAATACATCACAAACATTCAGCAACAGAAAGATTCACATTAAGCAGAAAGGAAGAAGGAAGGGCATTTATCGACATAAAAAACCTACATTATGGACAGGTAGACAATTTAAGAAAATTCTTTCTAGAACGTGCAGAAACTAGCAAAATACACAAAGCAATCACTCATATAAATACATTGGCTACACCACTACAATTTCATAACCACCTCCACAACCCTTTATATAACATAACATCAACAGATACGAAGAAAGTAAATTGGAAAAAGAAAACACTACATGGCAAGCACCCATATCATGTAACATAGTCACACACCGATCAAAACGCTTCCAACACATGGCTAAGAAAAGGCAATATATGCAGTGAGACGGAAGGATTCATGATTACAATACAGGATCAAACAATAAACACCAGACATTACAGCAAGCATATTATTGAAGATCCCAATACCACAACAGATAAATGCTGACTATGCAAACAACAAATAGAAACAGTAGATCACATTACAAGTGGATGTACAATACTAGCAAATACAGAATACCCCAGAAGACATGACAATGTAGCAAAAATAATTCATAAACAGCTTGCCTTACAACATAAACTAATAAAACACGTTCCCACATACAAGTATGCACCACAAAATGTACTGGAGAATGATGAATACAAATTATACTGGAACAGAACCATTATAACAGATAAAACACCACCACATAACAGACCTGACATCATACTCACCAATAAAAAGAAGAAATTAAAACAACTAATCGAAATATCCATTCCCAATACAACAAATACACAGGAGAAAAAAATTGAAAAAATACATCCAACTGGCTGAAGAAGTCAAGGAAATGTGGCATCAGGATAAAGTTGATATTGTACCAGTTACACTATCAACTACAGGAGTCATATCACACAGTATCCACCAGTACATCAACGCAATGCAGCTACTTCCAAACGTATATATACAACTACAGAAATCTGTGATTATTGATATATGGCCGGCCGAAGTGGCCGTGCGGTTAAAGGCGCTGCAGTCTGGACCCGCAAGACCGCTACGGTCGCAGGTTCGAATCCTGCCTCGGGCATGGATGTGTGTGATGTCCTTAGGTTAGTTAGGTTTAAGTAGTTCTAAGTTCTAGGGGACTTATGACCTCAGCAGTTGAGTCCCATAGTGCTCAGAGCCATTTGAACCATTTGATACATGTTCAATTACCCGAAAATTCCTAAATGCAATGTAACATATACCGCACAGTTAAAAGGAAGTCACGCTTGATCAGGGTGCGCGTCACTTTCCATTTTTAACCAGACATAACGTCTGAAACAGGAGAGAGAAATAATAATAATTTGACATGTATTAAACAGCATGCGGTTATCAGAATCAGTGTTGAAAGGCATAATTAATGAGACTTTCGTGATAACACGTACAAATATATAAGAGTTTAGACATTATTCAGAAAGCACATTGCTGCTTACCGGTAACGTAAGGCCCTAACGAAATGTAATGGATCTGAACGAGGCAAGAATAATAGTTGGTACTAATCTAAGGAACCATTGGAGGAGGGTAAAAAGAAAACAGGTTTCGCATCTAGTAAATGAAGTGGCGCGAATAAATTCATGCCCACGACGTGGAAAGGGCTTCTTTCAAAGCTGACCAGTCTTCCATTCCTAAGATCGTAGTAAGTGCACTTGCTTTCTAGAGGACCCGCTGCAACCGCTGTTGACGATTAAGCTGCCAGATACCGTACCATCTAGACTACATTTGCCAAATAAAAAGCATATGGCTCAAACCAGGATCGAACCATCGATCTCCTGCATGCTAAGCCAAAACTCTAGCCATTGCACCAACTGTACAGCACGACTAATATGTGCTCACAAAGGTAGTTACCATACATGTGGTTACAGTGTTGCCAAATTGCCGCTGTTTAACGTCCTTTGTCTGCCGGATGTACTCGCCGGACGAAAATTTGCGAGACATTTTTTTTTTTTTTCCTTGCTGGTATGTGAGGAGTCGCTCTGCGAAGCCCGAGTGCGCGAATTTCGCTTCACCCTGTATGTTTTTACGAATCACTAATATGGACCGATATACACGGCTCAGTCACGTTAATGTGACCGCCGCCTATGTTCTTCCGTAATGCGGAAAGATTTATTGGACATCCAAAAGGACATAATCATCGGCTTTCGGACCAAGGCTGGAAGCATTTCCGAAACGGCTAAGTTTGTAAACCGTTGGTCTGCCGCCGTGGCCATATGCAGAACCGGCGCCGAGGCAATTGTGGTGCACCACGAGCCATAGATATGAAGGGTGAAGGAAGCCTGCGGAGTCGTACGGACGAACAGAAGGAAAACTGTTGAGCAACTAAATTCCCAAATGAACTAACAGTCCACCAGTAGTGTCCCCTCAACGACCGTTCAGGAAACGTTGCTGTGTATGGGCTTCCGCGGCGGACACCTCGTTCATGCACAAATGCTGACCGCTGTTAATCAGAGACAAAGGTTGGAATTCGCATTCCATTACCGCAGCTGGACGTGTCCTGAGTGGCGACAGGTGGCCTTTTCAGATGATTCAAGTTTTGTGCTCCATCACACAAATGCCCTACGGCGTGTATGACGTGAAGCGTCTGAAAGCAAAGACCCTGCAACTAGGAGGGAACGTTACGGTCTGGACAGTGTGTCCCTGGCAGGCCTTCGGTGATCTCGTCATTCTGGAAAGCAAAGTGGACCAACACAATTATGCACCTATTCTTGGGGACCACGTCAACCCCCACATACAGTTTGTTTATGCATCTACCAAAAGAACAATGGAACGTGTCACACAGCTCGTAGTGTACGTGTTACTTTGAAGAGCACCAGGATAATCTTACTGCACTCTACTGGCCAACTAACTCCTCAAATTTAAAACCAATCGGGAATGTGGCACCACCTCGATGGCGTTGTTCGCGCCATTGATCCTCAGCAGAGAAACGTATCGGAGCTGGTCAAGGCATTGGAGTCGGCATGGCTCCACATCCCTGTTGGTGCCCCCAGGGGGTCCACAACTCTTTTGTGGATACGTGCATAGCGAGTACGGGACCCCGAGCTAATTTGGCCCTCCTTCCTTTCCGGGCTGCATACCTTCCTTTTCCGCATCCTTCCCTATCCCCCATCTCCGACCCCCCCCCCCTCCCCTCACCTCTGACTCTTTCCTTCCATTTCTCCCCCTCTGGGACTAGGGATTGTGCCTACGTCCGGAGACGGACGCTCGTAAATGTACCGCATTCTTCGCCTTCTCTGCTTGTATGTCTTCATCCTTCCTTTGTCCTTCTCTTTTCCAAACCTCTTCTCTTTACCCTTTTCTCCGCTGCGGCGTTTGAGACCTCTCGTCTTTCCTTTCTCTTTCTTTGTTTTTCCCTTTCTCTTTCTTCCTCCCTGTGTGTGTCTGAAGGCCGACCCAAGCATTTTCGTGCGTAGCCGGTGACGGGGTAACGCGTAATTCCCCACCCCGGGTAGACAAGTAGGACACGTACGTACCCCCTGGTAACGGCCAGGCCCAGGGAGGGGTGATAACCCGAGCTGATACCTTCCAAAAGTGCCGATTGGTCCCTCCGTCCATTTGTCAGGAGGTGTGACCTGAGGTGTGAACAATCACCTAACGCGGGAGTGCCCTCAGAGAGGGCCCCCACAAGGGAGGAGCGCGCCATTGGAGACGCCGGTAATCATGGGGAATTCTTCCGCAATGGTTTCCTCGCCTTCCACTATGTTTGCTCACAAGCGTAAGTTCACCGAGTCTCAGCCACAGACAGTTCTTCCATTGTTGCCACAGTTCCTTGTTGTTTCTCGGTCTGACGAAGGTCACGACTTCTCCACGGTCAACCCTTTCATTATTCAGAAAGGTGTCGACGCAATTGCAGGTCCTGTAAAGTCTTGTTCCAGATTACGGAATGGCACCTTGTTGTTAGAAGCATTAGTGCCCTCCAGGCACAAAAATCGCTGCGTACTTCACTGCTCCACACCTTCCCTGTCCGGGTTGAAGCGCACCGCACTTGAAATTCCTCACATGGAGTCGTTTATACACACTCCCTCGATGGATTGTCTGACGAAGAAATTCAGCACTACCTGTCTGACCAGGGCGTAACGGCTGTTCATAGAGTTATGAAAAGGGTTGACACGAACATCATTCCAACCCGCACTGTCTTCTTAACATTTGACAAAGTTAAACTCCCATCGAAAATCAAAGCAGGCTATGAAATAATTTCCGTTCGCCCTTACGTCCCAAACCCGACGCGTTGCTATCGGTGTCAGCGGTTCAATCACACCAGCCAGTCATGTTCCTACCCAGCCAAATGTGTTACGTGTGGCAAGGATGCCCATGAGGGTGCTTGTCCACCTCCATCCCCTCGCTGCATCAACTGTATGGGTGACCACGCTGCTTCCTCTCGAGATTGCCCCGTTTTTAAGGACGAAAAGCTCATCCAGGAAATCAGAGTGAAGGAAAAGGTGTCTACCTTTGCTGCTCGAAAATTATTCGCCAATCGACAGCCCACCGTGCCTCAGACAGGAAAATACAGCACTCTCCTTGCTTCTCCTCGGTCAACAAAGGAGGCGGCCATGCAGACTTGCGACCTCACCTTTAGTGCCACGGTCGTCAGATCGGCCAGTGCAAAGATCGCCCGTTCAACCTCACCACTTTCGCCTGCCCACTCTATGGCTCACCCTTCATCGGGTTCTGCTAAATCTCGAGCCCAAAAGTCAGACACCAAGACTTCGAAAAAGAGCATACTCGTGAAATTTTTTACTTACTCCAACTTCACAACCATCGGTTCCTCCTCCTTCTAAACATCATATTTCCAAGAAGGCTACAAAGAAACCCACTTCATCTCCTTCTCCGCCAAGGCGTGTCTCATCTACAGCAGCACCTGGCGGTAACTGCCCTCGGCTGTCTTCTGTGTCGCCGAGGCGCACTGCTGGCGGCCGATCAACCGGCCAATCGCTGGTGGCAGGAGCTGCTCCTGAACAACCTATGGATCAGGATCTTCTGCCTTTGGCTGAATGCGATTCCATGCTGTCGGTCGCAAGCTCTGAGCAGTCGCTAAGTTGACGGCATCCTTGGTCACATTCTTCCATTTTCTGTTCACCCTATGTCCATTATCCACTGGAATATCCGCGGCATTCGCGCCAATCGGGATGAATTGTCGATCCTCTTACGATCCTACTCGCCGGTCATCTTCTGTCTTCAGGAAACAAAGCTGCGTCCCCATGACCGCTTTGTTCTCCCTCATTTTCAGTCCGTCCGATATGATCTCCCCTCTGTTGAAGGCACTCAAGCCCATGGAGGACTCATGATTCTTCTCCATGATACTATCCATTATCACCCAGTCCCCTTAAACACTTCCTTCCAAGCTGTCGCCGTCCGTCTTTCCCTTTCTGGATACACTTCCTCTCTTTGTACTGTATACATTCCATCGTCCACACCAATGGCACGAGCTGATCTTCATCTTCTTGGTCAGCTTCCACCCCCCTATTTGCTGGTTGGGGACTTCAATGCCCACCACCCGCTTTGGGGATCTCCACATCCTTGTCCACGTGGCTCACTATTGCTAGACGTCTTCCACCAAGCGGATCTAGTTTGCCTCAACACTGGGGTCCCTACATTTTTCTCTGCCTCCACGACAAATTTATCTCATTTGGACCTTGCGGTCGGTACTGTTCCGCTGGCTCGGCGCTTCGAACGGTTCGCTCTTGATGATACACACTCGAGTGACCACTTTCCGTGTGTCCTTAGACTGCAGCCTCAACTGCCATATATGCGCCCGCGACGCTGGAAGTTTGCCCAAGCCGATTGGACACTTTTTTCGTCTCTAGCGACATTCGATGACAGTCACTTTCCTAGCGTCGACGATGAGGTCACACATATTACCGACGTTATTCTTACAGCTGCAGAACGTTCAATACCACGCACCTCCGAATTGCCCCGGCGCCCCCCAGTTCCTTGGTGGAACGAGGCATGCCGTGACGCAATACGTGAGCGGCGACATGCTCTTCGCGTTTTCCGCCACCATCCTACTTTGGCCAACTGTATCCGCTATAAGCAGTTCCGTGCGCGATGCCGTCGTGTCATCTGCGATAGCAAGAAGGCAAGCTGGGACTTCTTTACTAGCTCATTTAACACCTTCACTCCCTCCTCGGAAGTTTGGAGTCGGATTCGACAGTTCTCAGGCGCGCCTAGTTTCTCCCCGGTCTCCGGGCTCACTGTCGCGCATGGTACATTATTGGACCCCGTCGCAATTTCTAATTCATTGGGTCAGCACTTTGCTGAAATTTCGAGCTCTTCAAATTACCCGCCAGCGTTTCTCCCAAAGAAACGTGCAGCGGAAGTGCGACATCTTGCTTTCTCCTCTCAAAATCTTGAAAGCTACTTTACTGTTTTCTCCATGCGGGAACTCCAACGTGGACTCTCTTCTTCTCGCTCCTCCGCCCCAGGACCGGATGGTATCCACGTCCAAATGTTGCTGCATTTATCAACCCATAGTTTGCGTTACCTCCTTCGCCTTTATAATCGAATTTGGACCGAGAGTACTTCTCCCAGACGATGGCGGGAAGCTATCGTCGTTCCTGTTCCGAAACCTGGAAAGGACAAACATCTCCCATCTAGCTATGGCCCCATTGCTCTCACGAGTAGTGTATGTAAGGTTTTGGAGCGTATGGTGAATTGCCGTTCAGCTTGGTGGCTGGAGTCCCGCAGTCATCTAACACCTGCCCAATGCGGATTCCGAAAGCATCGTTCTGCAGTTGACCATCTTGTTGCTCTCTCCACTTATATCATGAACAATTTTCTCCGGAAACGCCAAACGGTAGCAATCTTTTTTGATCTGGAGAGAGCATATGATACCGGTTGGAGGACAGGCATCCTCCGCACACTGTTCTCTTGGGGCTTTCGAGGTCGGCTGCCCCTTTTTCTTCGCGAATTTATGGCAGAGCGCACATTCAGGGTGCGGGTGAACACTACACTCTCCCGTACTTTCTCCCAAGAAAACGGGGTACCCCAGGGCTCCGTGCTAAGTGTTGCACTGTTTGCCATTGCCATAAATCCAATTATGGATTGTCTCCTTCCTGATGTCTCGGGCTCCCTCTTTATGGACGATTTTGCGATCTACTACAGCTCTCAACGGACCAGCCTCCTTGAACGACGTCTTCAAGGATGTCTCGATCGCCTCGACTCTTAGAGCATCGAAACCGGCTTCCGTTTTTCTCCCAGTAAGACGGTTTGTGTTAATTTTTGGCGTCGTACGGAGTTTCTTCCACCTTCCTTACATCTAGGACCTGTCAACCTTCCATTTTCGGACGTCGCTAAATTCTTGGGTCTTATGTTCGACAGAAAACTCTGCTGGTCCTCCCACGTTTCCTATCTTTCGGCTCGCTGTCTGCGATCCCTCAACACCCTCCGTGTCCTGAATGGTACCTCCTGGAGAGCGGACCGAGTGGTGCTTCACCGCCTCTATCGCGCCGTAGTGCGCTCGAAATTGGACTATGAAAGCATAGTTTACTCCTCTGCTCGGCCGTCTATTCTTCGGCGTCTCGACTCTATCCACCACCGTGGATTACGTTTAGTGTCTGGAGCTTTTTAAATCAGTCCTGTGGAAAGCCTTTATGCTGAGACTGCTGAACCTCCGCTGTCCAATCGGCGAGCAGTCCTTCTGAGTCGTTACGCTAGCCACCTGTCTTCCATGCCTGCTAATCCAGCCCATGACATTTTTTTTCGACGCCTCCTTTGATGTAGGGTATACAGGCCGCCCTTTCTCCCTACTACCACCGGGAGTCCGCTTCCGTCAATTGCTCCTTTCTCTTTCCTTCCGCTTTCCTAAAACTTTCTTGACAACTTGGGGTACAGCACCGCGATGGCTCCGTCCCCGGATCTGCCTGCTCCGTGAACTTTGTCAATTTCCCAAGGATGGTACCACTTCACTTGTTTATCTTCGGGCATTTGCTGCTCTATGTGCACAAATGAAGGAAGCCATATTTATTTACACTGATGGCTCGAAAACATCTATAGGTGTAGGGAGTGCCTATATTGTTGGCGACACCCCAAATCAATTTCGGGTTCCCGACCAGTGTTCGGTTTATCTTGCGGAGCTTTACGCTGTTCTCCAGGCTGTCCACTACATCCGACGCCATCAGCGGATACAGTATGTTATCTGTTCAGACTCTCTCAGCTCTCTCCTCAGTCTCCAAGCTTTCTACCCTGTCCACCCTCTGGTCCACCGGATTCAGGACTGTCTGCGCTTGCTCCACCTGGGGGTCGTCTAGGTGGCGTTCCTCTGGCTCCCGGGACACGTTGGTATCTGTGGAAATTAGGCGGCCGATATTGCAGCCAAAGCTGCAGTCTCTCTTCTTCGGCCAGCTATTCAATCTATTCCCTTCGCCGATCTACGGAGCGTTTTATGTCGTCGTGTTGTTCATTTATGGCACACGCATTGGTCGACACTTCCCCATAATGAACTGCGGGACGTGAAAGCTCTTCCTTGTGCTTGGACCTCTTCCTCCCGAACGCGTCGTCGGGAGGAGGTAATTTTAACTAGACTCCGGATAGGGCACTGTCTGTTTAGCCATCGACATCTTTTAAGCGGCGATCCTGCCCCACTCTGTCCCCACTGCTCTCAGCTGTGGACGGTAAGACACCTTTTAATTGAGTGCCCCTATTTTAATCCGTTACGCTCCCGTCTCCAGCTATCGCCTGATATATCGTCGATTTTAGCAGATGACACGCGCTCAGCCGATCGCGTTCTCGAGTTTATTAGTGCCAGTGAAATGACGTCAGTCATTTGAAGCTTTTTTGGGGACAGCCAACCCCTTTCTGTACTGGATTTTAAGCCTTCCTTCTGCTTTTAGTTCCTCCAATTTTATGACCTTCGTTCCCATTGCTGCTGGTTTCCATTTTCGGATTTTTACTGTTTCCTAAGTCACGGACCAGCCGCTAATGACCATAGCAGTTTTGCGCCCTAAAACCAAAACCAAAACAAAAAAAATCCCTGTTGGTACCTACCACTACCTCACACTCTTTCTGCATGCCTCGCATCGGTCCTCGTTGGAAAGGGTGGTCATTCCAACTTTTGATATGTGTTAACATTAATGTGGCTTGACAGCGTACATCTTCGTGCGGAAGATGAAATTAATGAAAAAATAATGATCTCTCAATGCAAGAGGTTACAATGTGGCTTGCTCAGTGACCTTGGATGTCAGAAGGTATTAACACATGCTGTGGCTTCTTCACTAGAGCATGAAATGTGCCGATAACCAAGTTTCATTGAAAACGAGGCACATCTGTACCTTATGTAAAAATTTAAAAAAAAACAAAAACAAAAAAGCTCCTGGTTAATTTTATAGAACAGTGGGTATCACTACCTGGGGGAAGATATCACTCTGTTTGCATTTGGGACGCGTTTTTTGAAACGTACAAAGTAGAATGCGTAGATGTTGACTTCGGTTGATTTACGAAGGTTTACTCTCACACATTTCGATAGGCAAATTTAAATTTCTTAAAAAGCATCCTTATAACCCTGATTACTAACCCAACTGCTGCTTTCGCTACGTTCGTTTATAGACATAACTTGCTTTTCAAACCTACCTCTCTCTCTCTCTCTCTCTCTCTCTCTCTCTCTCTGACACGATATATATAATAGGACCTCCATTTGCCTGGCGTAGTGCAGCAACTCGACGTGGCATGGACGCAACAAGTCTCTGGAAGTCCACTGCAGCAACATTGAGCCACGTGGCCTCTGTAGCCGTCAATAATTAACGAAAGTGTTCCCAGTACAGGATTTTGTCCACGAACTAACATCTCGATTATGTACCAAAAATGTTAGATGGTATTCATGTCGGGGCTATGTGGGTGGCCAAATCATTGGCTCGAATTGTCATCCACAAAAATTCCATCGTTGTTTGGGAAAATGAAGTATATGAATGGCTGCAAATGGTCTCTAAGTAGCCGAACAACCCGGTTCGTCAGTAATCGGTTCAGTTGGACCAAAAGACCCAGCCCATTCCGTTAGTCGTCGAGCTGAGTGTTTGCACACACTTGCTGCGCAGGCAGGCGCACAGGTCTTTATAGCGCCACACGAACCAAAGCGACCCTCATTCACTTTGCCCACCGTTATGGAGCCACCATCAGCTTGCACAGTGCCTTGTTGACAACTTGGGTCCACGGCTATGTGGGGTCTGCGCCACACTCGAACCCTGCCATCAACTCTTCCCAATTGAAATCGGGACTCTTCTGACAAGGTCGTCTAGGTTCTAGCCGACATGGTGACAATGCCGGGAGAGGCGCTGCAGGCGATGTCGTGGGGTTACTAAAGGCACTCGCGTCGGCCGTCTGCTACTATACCCCATTAACGCCAAATTCCCTTAAGTTTTCGGAAATGGAATGCCCCACGCCTGTAGTTCCAATACCATGACGCGTTCAGTGTCGGTTAATTCCCGTCGTGCGGCCGTAATCACGTCGGAGACCTTCCCACATGGATCACCTGAGCACAAATGACACCTCCGCCAATGCACTGCCCATTTATACCTCGTGTATTCGGTACTATCGCCATCCGGATATGTGCATATCGCTGTCCCAAAACTTTCGCGTTTTTAGTGCACATCAAACCAGTCTTCGGTCTGGTGATGTTAAACAGCTTCAACACTGTATCTCCCGACATGCCGCGTACGTGTCTGCATTACAAAGCACTGCGGAAGTGAAAATGGGTTCTGAACAAAACATACTAGATTAAAATGCTGCCAGCGGTTTGCTACGCTTTAGAGGTAATTATTCATAACAAATACATCACTGGGCAAAGTGGAAGAGGGTAGTTTTGGTTCGTGTGAAGCTGAGTATGTAGGTGCGCTAAAAGATCTGTGAGTCTGCCTGCGCAGCAAGTGCGTGCGAACACTCATTTCGACAACTTGGCAAATTGTGTGCAATACAAGTGGTAAAAATATCTTTGTCCAGCGGCGGTCGGCAATGGAGCGCGCCCGCACGCCTCATCGATCGCTACAGGAGCAAGCAGCAGGCCGCATTGTCCGCATGCCTTCCTGCATAGCCTCTGCCCTGCCTTCCAGCCCCCGTCACTGCTCACAGTCATTATTTGCTCTGTCCGCACCGTCGGTTAGGAACGGGAGGGGGGGGGGGGGGGGCAGACGGAGCAGGTTTGTACGGCGAGGGCCCATACATCACACAAAGCAACCATCTGATACAATTTTAAACGTTCATAAAAACATGTGAACGTGAGAAAAGAGCTAAATTTATAAAAGTTTATTTCTTACTGTTGTTATCTAGTTACCGAAATTGGAGCTTGAACGGAGGACCAAGGTTGGGTCTAAAACTGTAAAGGTGATGTGCCAGACATAGTGGAAGAAATGAAGCATTTAAAAGCAATTAAAAAGGTCAGTCTACATGATTGACTCCACTTCACCTCCAAACAGAATGCGTATGCAAAAACGGAGCGCACTGCAAAGAATAAAGAACGTTCTGCGATCCGCACCGACTTCAAAATAGATTACCACAGAATGAGATTTTGACTCTGCAGCGTAGTGTGCGCTGATATGAAACTTCCTGGCGGATTAAAACTGTGTGCCGGACCGAGACTGGAACTCGGGACCTTTGCCTTTCGCGGTCAAGTGCTCTACCAACTGAACTACCCAAGCACGATTCACGCCCCATCCTCACAGCTTCAGATTACCACACTTTGGAGTAGTTGGTACTAACTGACATATTTTCGAACAAAAAGGAAACCCATTTTTATGAAATTAGCAATCATAAAAAGTATGTATTAAATACATCTACAAAAATATTTACTAGTATGTTACGTGTTGCAATATACGACAGGCAAGTACATCGTGTGATTATGCTGTGGAATATAACGTAAGCCCTACATCTTACATAATTCGCTAATCTTAGTTGCTAGCTTTTGGCGTATTGTTATACTCAAGTGGCGTACTATACAGGCTGGCCAAAACTGTCTGAAGAGATTGTAAGAATGTTCCAGGGTAAATTGTGCTGAGAAATAACCAGGAAAAAAATTCGTTGCGTTGCTCCTTTTCTGATCTGATCAGTATTGAAGTTAGCCAATCAGATCGTTGCGCGCCTAAATTAAAGTATCCTGGCGGAGACAGTGTCACCAAACATGTTCTTGATTTCGTTTTCTCAAACCGAACAAACGTAGCTTTGGCGTATCTGGCTTAAATTCATCATTTCCGAAAAGGGCCCATTGTAACCGGTAATGAGCATTTGTACAAGGCAACTCACGGACCCACAGATGTATTTGCATTATGGCATTTTAGCTCGTGCAAAGTGCTTGGATTTACGCTCGCGGCTTCTTGATGGGCTACTGTCAGTGCTAATTAAATAGGGTACGCGCAACATAGTTTTTTCTTAACAATTGCTGCTTAACACAACTTACCCTGGAAAGCCCTTACAGTTCATTAAAACAGGTTTGGTTTTATTGTTATTTAATAGCCCACTTACCAACTCGTACAAAATATTAATATTGATAGAGAGGTTTTCTTTGTAGTAGACAGGACATGATGTGACTTTATGCAAGATCCGTTCTGGCTCATAAAGGTCCTGCCCATAGATTAAGCAGTGGTCTCCCTTGTATGATTGAAGACCCGTAAAAGGAAGTAGAAAGTGTGTGCTAATAGGCATCTTCGACAAAACACTATCAGAATGAGAATATCTGCTTCCTGAAAGCAATTATTCTATCCAGTTGGCAAATTTATCTATCGTGACAATTTGGCTCGTACAGGGCATGATGCCTCAACAGTGAGTTGTTACGTGGACCCATTATATAGAGAAGGGTCGTGTGCATCGAACAGCGCGCAGAGAACCACACAGTGCAACAACTACTCGTATCATTGTGCCTGCATGGCTGTCGCGGACAGTGCAGTTCCACGAAATTATTGGCTCTGGGGCGTAGCACTGTAACTTTGTGGACTTCGCAGCATCGACGATAACAAGCCGCATGTTACAAATTGGACTAAGAGTGCAATTATGAAGTCAGTTTCCATTATCCACAGAATCGTAAAAACGTCAGAAAGCAGCAGTAGCGTCAGTGACTTTGCTAGCGAGCTGAGTTGCAAAACTGATGCGTACTAGATGAGTCAGTCTTCAACCTGTTCTACGTTGATGGCGGCCAGATGGTTAGACGATACTGTGGTGACAGCCGTCTGGCAGCTTTTACTGTTCAGTGGTGCACTGTTGGGTACAGTTGGTGACCTAGACTTCCAATTTAGGCATATCGTAACACTGATTACTTTGTCAGTCTGGTAAGAGCCCAAAGCAGTTAAACAGTCCATGTTGCAGAAAGACATTTTCCATTCCTGTGAGAAGAAAATGTCTAAAGGAAGTGGTGGTGGTGGTGGTGGTGGTGGTGGTGGTGGTGGTGGTGGTGGTGGTGGTGGTGGTGGTGGTGGTATACTACAATAAGATGAGAGGCTCTGAAATATAGTGATTTCTCGTTCAGAAGTAATTTGCCTGTGTAATCCATGCCAATGAAATGATCATATAGCATTGGTGGCCGAGTGTTTCCACCTGGGGAAGTTAGGCCACCGAATAGAAAGTCTTACAGAAGACGCCACACTGAGCGATACGCGTGTCGATGATGATGAAATAATGATAAAATGATAGCACAAAAATCCCTGAAAGGAAAGAATCTCCAACCTGGCCGCGAATCGAATTGATGCCTACTGCATGGCAGTCAGACACGCTGACCACTTAGCTGAGAGGCGGGCTCCATGCAAATATTCTGTCATGCACCTAATGGAATGGTAGAAAACCTATTAATCGAAATAGAGCTACAAAAGACCTTTTTCTAATTAAACGTAAGCGTATTCTGTGTCCACTTACGGTCAGCAAAATTAAGCTTTCGGCGTGGTTACAAGCGCACAGCACTGGAGACAATTAAGCTGGAGCGCGTTCCCGTGCAGCCTGCTATCCAAAATTTTGCTATTCAATTCTCAATTGTTACGTACATCCCCTCAGCAGGTTTTTCCACTCAGCCGCACTATACACACGCATGAAATGAAATGGTCCAGTATTTGATCTACGTCTCGATCAGACGGCAGGTTGGTCTGGGAGATCAGAAACGGAACGAGTAAGAATCTGATCTTGAGGGTTGCCTACATCAGAAGGCGTCTGTGCCATATCGGCTTCCTTCCTTACCGCTGGAGCTCGGTGAGTTTGACGAGTCTGAGAAAGGTGACGCTGCAGTCGCTTCCTACTCGTAGACTCATTCTCTCTTAAGAATTACGTTCACAGGGGCGAGTAGCTCACGTTCACGTGCACACACAGGATATCCAACTTACGAGAGAGAGCGCCGTCGGCTCACGGCACTTGCTGGTTAACGCGAGATCGGAGACTCGGCGCTCTAGTGGCAGTTGTCGGCTTTATGTGGCTCCAAAATCACACACTACACAGGTCATTCACGACAATGGACGCGCATAGAATTCTATGTTACCACTGTTAAAAAGCACATTTCCTTTTTTCACCAGGTGCAAGTCATATTATGTCTCTGGTGTACATAAACAGTTCAATTTCCGTGAACGTGTAGGAAGACAATAAATGAAAGAAGTGAAGAACAAAATAACAGCCGCCATAACTTCTGTAAAAGTAGGTACATGTGTACAGTTCATGAAGAATTTAGCTGTCGTCTAAGTTTTGTTCGTGCTGCAACATTTGTAACACTATAGCTAAAATTTAAGAAAAAAAAGGTTCATATGGCTCTGATGAGCACTATGGGTCTTAACATCTGAGATCATTCGTCCCCTAGAACTGGAAACTACTTAAACCTAACTAACCTAAGGACATAACACACAACCATGCCCGAGGCAGGATTCGAACCTGCGATGGTAGCGGCCTCGCGGTTCCAGACTGAAGCGCCTAGAACCGCTCGGCCACACCGGCCGGCTCCCGAAATGTAATGCAGACGCTTTACTCCTCTTTGTCACTTGGAAATTCGCAAGCTGTAAGACACAACGTTCTACTCAATACAGCACCGAACAATAAGACATAAAACAGTGAAACTTCCGGCACTTAAACATTAAACACAGGCGTGTGCAGGGATGCCAGCCACATTTCGCTCCAGCAGTCTGTTGGCGCGAAATTACAAATGTTCCGAAATTTTTTGAACAGACCTCGTACATCACTATTTACATTATGTAATTCAGACTTCGTTGGCCTAATGATGTTTGTTGTTACTTTCTCTGTTTATGTAACTGGTTCCATTTTTTAAATTGGTGTGTAATTTTGTTCGGATGCCAGACTGATCTTCATTGGAAGAATCCTCAGGAAATGTAATTCAACAACAAAGGAAGTAGTTTAAGAAATACTCGTTCAACCAATACCTGAGTATTGCTCGTCAGAATGGGATCCAGGATCCGTACAGTGTGGAACTGATAAAAGAAATTTTGAAGATCCAAAGAAAGGCAGCACCTGTCGTTCCAGATTCATTTAGTAAGAGCGAGAGAGTCACGGAGATGTTCACCTAACTCCAGCGGCAGACGCTGCAAGAGGCGTTCTGCATCGCGTTGTGGTCTACTGTTAAAGTTCAGAGAGCGTCCATTCCTAGAAGAGTCACAGTATATTGCATGCTCGTAGATATATCTCGTGAAGATAGAATTAGAGATTCGAGCCCACAAGGAGGCTTACCAGCAATGTCTCTTCCCGCGAACCATATGCGACAGTAACAGGAAAATGGGAAAGTGACACGGCACACACAGTACCCTACAGCACATATCATAAGGTGGCTTGAGGAGTATACGAGGGTTATCCACCAAGTACATTACGTTTTGGAATTAAAAATAAAGTATTGGAAATTTTTTTATTATATACAGATGAAAGCCACACTTCAATACTACTTTTCTACATAGTTGCCATTTAAATTAAGGCACTTACCGTAGCGATGGACGAGCTTGGAAATTCCTTCGTCGTAAAATTCGGGCGCCTGCGCCTTCAACCACGTGGTTACCTCTTCTTGAAGCTGTGCATCGTCATCAAAACGCTGCATAGCCAACCACTTCTTCATTGCTGGAAATAAGTGGAAGTCGCTCGGTGCCAGGTCGGGACTGTACGGCGGATGAGGAAACAACTCCCACTTAAAAGATTCGAGAACTTCACGAGTGGCATTTGCCGTGTGGGCCCGGGCGTTGTCGTGAATCAGCAAGATCTCCGAGCCCAACTTTCCCCTGCGCTAATTTTGTATTGCTCTTCTGAGGTTGAGGTTGTGCAGAGTTTGGCAATACCTTTGAGAGTTTATTGTAGTGCCTCTTTCCAGGAAATCCACAAAAATCGTATTTCTACCGGGTTACTGATTAACCACGTGGTTGAAGGCGCATGCGGCCGAATTTTACGACGAATTAATTTCCAAGCTCGTCCATCGCTACGATAAATGCCTTAATTTAAATGGCAACTATGTAGAAAAGTAGTATTGAAGTGTGGCTTTCATCTGTATATAATAAAAAAAATTCAATACTTTATTTATTTTTAATTCCAAAACGTAATGTACTTTGTGGATAGCCCTCGTAGTAGTAGATGCAAACATTTGGAAATGACGCTGGTGGCCGAAACCGATCGCGCTGTTAGTTGCAACTGGAGCTGTAATCTGCTTGTAACACACACAGTTCCTGATCACCATCACACGCACCACCTCCCCTTAACTGTCAGTTCCCTCCGCTGTGTTCCAACGAGTAGAGGCATAGCAGCCTGTTGGCTGGTTGTCCGTTCGTCCCACGGGGACGGTGATCTGAGGCCCTTTCGGTGAGTTTAGACAGAAGTAGGGTACAATCCAGCACAGCGTAACATTGGCTTCCTTCCTTTCGTTCCAGCACTAATCCATCACAACACTGTACTGGAGAACTATTCGTCGGTCATTCACTTGATACATATCCACATTTAAATCATCCCCAGGTGGGAGTAAGATGATGATAAACCATATCCACTAAGACTAAAAAGGAAAACTATGTGGTATGTTTGAATTCGCCACTCACTAGCAAGCAGTTAGTCTCAGACATGTGCTTCAATTAATGTAAGATTGGTAATTGCCGAGCATGACAGGTGAAAAGTTTCAAGGTCTACACCGGTATGACAGTTGTAGTGAACTAATCTCAATCGTTACAAGAAATATTTGGAACTGGTAAAATTGTACATAACTGCTTATTGGTCTAGATGTCGGAAACTGAATGGACGTTGCTTATCACAGTATGCCTTGTTAATGACTGAAAATGGATTCTGCATGATTATGAAAACTTTTACGCAATACTTTGTGGAACGTTTCATAATTACTCAATGATGGTCGTCATTTACACGGGGAATTTCATATTACCAACAAAATGTCTCACGAGAGACCAAAACAATACGTCTGTACGATGGCAGTTTTGGTAGATAATGATACTTAATATTGTTATATGCTATTTTGTTATGTAATACATATTTAATACTTTTATTATAATTAGTGATAATTTGCCTACTTTTAACGGCTTCATAATAGTATAGACATAAGAATGTCAAAAAGTGTATTGTGTTGACGGATGGTTAATGTAATTGTCAGATAAAAATGTTTAATCTCATATTGTAGTGCCTTCAAAAGTAGAAACATATTTTTGTTAAATTTCTCTTAATGTGTTTACATTACGGAGAACCTTGTCGCACTGCTAACTGCAGCAAGACAATCTGTGGTAGAGAACACTCCTGTGGGGATAAACGTGAAAAAGATCCTCCGAACCTGCCTCCAGTAAGGCGGGCGTTTTGCTCTCAGTTCATCCCGGAAATCAGATTGGATCTCATGCCAGTCTGCTTCCTGTAGCGCAGGAAGTCAGCTTTTTACCCGCACGGTACAAAGAATCGTAGGAAATGTTTATTTTAATTTTAATAGCAACTTCCGATATGCCTTTCTTCATGCTTCCAAACCTCTCGACAAAAAATATTTAAAGTGTGTCATTTCAACCGTTCCCAATGTATGGACGGTTTCATGGAATTTCGGGAGACTTGCCGGATTTCAGTAACTTGTTGCCACGATACCGCTACGAAGAGTCTTCTGGCCGTCTTTTGTGCATTTGCGAAAGTACGCCGAGCTTATACGTTTAAGACCCCGCTGGTGCGTGAGTGGTGTACTCTCAAGTCGGCGCGCAAACATTGCTTCAGCGCATGCACTTCTACTGTAACACTGCGATGTCACTAGCACCTCCCGCGGTAAAATTCCGCCTTATCGATATCATCTCGATCTTCTTTCTTCAGTAAAATCACTGAAACACAGCGGTTACGTAGAGGATGAAGTTTATCAATGACAGAATTCCGTGTGGTGTCCAACTGGTAATGTTGTCCCGATCGATGATGCCTTCACGCAGTCGTATTTCCGCTGGTTCTTTGATGGTAGTCCCTAAAGCTGTATGTATGGGACGTAATTTTAGTTTCATAGAAATAGTATTCAGCAATAGCTGATATGCTGCCTTGGAATACTATGCCGTTGTTCCACAGTGCGCGCCTGAATGGGCTTTGTTGCTTTCCCCTGTATCACATTTGCCGCATTCGATGTTACGGAACGGAGAAGATCGATCTGTTATCGATAAAGTGAGCGGTCGCCACGGAGGGTGTGGTTGCGGTAGAAGCATAAGCGTTTAAGAAATACCTGCGGAACGACTCAAGAATGCACCACTCGTCCGCCGCTGGGATCTTGAATGAAGACGTTCAGTGTCCTGACGCCAGTAAACACCTGAAGATTGCAAGACTAATCTGCACTGAAATATTGCGGCAAAAAGATGTGATCTACAAATTGTCTTGTCAGCTGACATACTCATCGACCTGCGTTCATCAGCAGATAACAGAATGTAGAAAATGATGGCTCTCGCTGCCGATTTTTCCTTCGCAAAAGGCAGTCTCAGCCCTACAATGGAAGCACTTAACAACGTTGACAGCTGCAAGCGAATTGTGCTCCTCTGCCTCGGATCTCCGAAGATTATAATATTTTCTTATAACCGTGCTCGGAGCAATAACTTCATCCAGGATGTAGATCACCATTGTTTCCTTGGTTTTAATAATAATAATAAAAAAGTAGTATATTTGCGATTTTTGCACGCTCGTTAAAATCGTTTCAGGAATAGTTTCATTTATAGGTTCTAACTGTAGAGGTAATAATACCTTTATACTCTATGATAATGTTATTTTGAAGTTTTACAGGTGTTTTCTCTGGGCCTTTCATACTCAAATTCCGACTGATTTCCATAGGAGTAAAATTGTATTCAGCATAAATTTCTTAAATATTTTAGGCATGTGTCGCCATCTTGTATTATATATATTCAATAAAATCAGATCGAATCTTCTAAAACAAGTGTTAGTCGCATAAAATATATTCAATGTAACATAGCTGATTAGTATACAGATGTCCGTATGTTGCACATAAGTAGGGCGTTTATTCTCTACTAACAAGGGGACCGCCTCTACTCGTCATCAGATTTCATCCAGATTAGTTGTATATGCAGAGCTTGGCCAGAAACGAAAGTGGCAGAAATGGGAGCTCCAGATGGTAAAAAAAAATTTTTGCGGGGATCGGGAGAGCCATGAGCCATTTATGTTAGTTTTCAGGCAGCCGATGGTGCAGAGGGGAGAACACAGAACGGTAATCAGAGGGTCATAGGGTCGAGACCAGATTTGAAAACGCTTTTAAGTTTATTAATATTTTCACAAGATGCGTGAAAATGAAGGGCAAAGGAAAATTTTGAATTGGAAATCAATTTCCACGAATGTATAATACGGCGTATAGGAGAACTTGGCAAATAAAAGTAGATACTTTAAAATAATAAATTGATAACCTACACGTGCTGGGTTGGTATTCATCGTAACAGCAGAGAAGCAGTAACTTGCTCGACATATTAGGAACATTACAATTGCAGCATTTTTGCAATGACATCGTTATTTTAAAGATTCGATGCAGTCTTTTCGGGGTATGATTTTTTTTCTCTCTCTCTCTCTCTCTCTCTCTCTCTCGATGAGATAAGAACAATTTTGAAGCGTGCTAAAATTACTCATCGCAGGATTACATGATAGGAATGCATCTGATAGAAGTCATATTAATACTACAGGATGACAACCTTCTATCTTGAAAAATCACGTCGTATAATCATGGATTTGTCTGCCTTCCCTCCATGAGTCCATTAGCAGAAGAAATTTGTTCTCCTGCACGTAGGGCTTCGTCACATCACATTTTTTGTAGTACCCCCAGTTTTTGACGAAGCAATGACTACACACTTGTATTTTGCCGCATACACATCTATACGGTTTTTTTTATGCACGGTGCAAAAGAACATACATAGACTCGTGGCAATAATTTTCCAGGAAGGTTTATAGCGTAAGCGCTGTGTGCGTGTGGGTTACTTTGTTCATTATCGGTTTCTTTGTAGTCTAAGTAACGTAAACATTGAATACAAACAAGCACAAAACGGTTTCCACATGGAGATTAGATTCCACAACCCTTACATTATCGTCTTGTACGCTTTCCACTGCGCCAACTGCCGTCTAACCTACACAGCCCAGTCACATTAATGCGACCACTGCCTATGCTCTCCGTCAAAGAACCACTCACAGAAGGCAGGTGGCAACACTGGCAGTTGAGGGTATAAAAAAAACATGGAGGAGGCGGAGGTGGGAGGGTGGATACGGAATCCAGTGCAGTCATTTTGCAATGCGGAAACGGAGCGACTATCTGACGTCCAACAGGGAATGATCATTGCGTTTCAGGACAAGAGTGGAACGACTTCGATGAGGCTGTCTCTAAATTGTTCGCATGTCACTGTGGTTAAAGTATAAAGTGCATGACAAAATGCTGTCGAGAACCGCGACACGTCAACTGTGGTGCACCACGGGACATAGATGACAGGCTGCTAACATTTGTACAGGCGAATAGGCAGGCGAATTTTATGGTCCGGGGGATGTTTTCGTCACATTCCCTGGGTGATCTTGTCGTTCCGGAAGGCACGATAGCTCAACACATGTATGATCTACCCTTGGGAACAATGCCCACCCTTACGTGCAATTTCAAACAATGGAAAATCCAGGATGGTATGTTAAAATATTATGAAAAGAATAGTTGCTACTCACCATATAGTGGAGATGGTGAATCGTAGATAGCCACAACAGTAAGACTGTCAGCCTTGTTGCTGCGCCTATCTGTGACTCAGCATCTCCACTAAATGGTGAGTAGGAACTATCCTTTTCATAATATTCCTACATGCAGTTTTTTTCCTCGGCACATTTGCGTCTACCACCAGGACAATGTAACGTATCGCACAGCTCTGAGTACGTGCTTGTCTAAAATAGCAAGGGGATAGATTTATCGTACTCAGACACCAATCTCCACGGACTTAAACCCAACTGAGAATCTGTAGGACAACCTCGACTGTGCTGTTCGCGCCATGTATCCTCAACCGGAAAACATAGTGCACCGGAATTGGCAAGGCTCCACATTCCTGTCACCACCTTCCAGAACATCACTGAACATCCTTGTGCACATCTCGTAACGGTCCAAGCTGCGGAACGTGGTTATTCAGGCTTTAGAGAGGTGGTCACATTGTGAACTGACTGTGTAAATCGATAGTGCCTCACCCGACCAGCGCCAAATTGCTATTTTTTCCAAACGATTGACTATCTCGAGCTCCCACTTCCATTTCTGCCCAAGCCCTCGATATACCATAGATTTGGATGAAATCGATGACGACGAGTAGGTGCGGTCCCCTTAAAAGACTGACAAGGAAGCGAGCGTTTTCCACATGACACATTACATGATCAATATTAATCATTTAGTTATAGTAACTAACGCAGTGGAGCCAGCGGTTTGTAAATCTGAGCGGCGGGGCCTTCTTGCAATGATGATGGCTGGCATATGAAACACCCAAATTTACCTGAACACACATTATGTTACTGTTCAGTCTTTCCACCCGTAATCGCTAAGGCGGACAATAGCAGAGATTCCTGAACGCCTTGATTTCGTGTCGCAAAATTCAGGTGAAAATTTGCAGTTATTTCTGTATAGTGAAACGTCGTAAAATAACCTTAACCCAGTTGTTTCCCGACTGACAGATTCACTATAACAGCGTTCTTATTAGTTATTCATGAAGTACGTCAACGGAGCGGCTGCGTCGTCAGCGCTGATGTTATCCCTGTGGAACTCTGATAACTGTCCACATCGACCCATAATATCCTGCTGGCTCCAACCTCTCACATTATAAATTATTCCCTTGTAGCACTTAACGATAGAGATCCAGAAATGCTCCGCACCACACAAATGCTCGCCAATGCCATTCTGTCCACAGTGACACACTTCGATAGTGATAATCAGGTATGGCTAAACTGAATCAAGTTATCGATATGTTGACAGAAGGGTGAAGTGTTAATATCTGTACTCTACCCTTGTCCTCGTATATCATCAGACTACAAAATTTACCTAATACCAATGTTAGTGCTGTTACGGAACTGCCTGACGCATACGTTACGGGAGGAAGTTAACGCCCGCTGGTATAAATCACCATGTGTGTAAAGTCTTCCTGAATTTTAACTTACTTTATCTGTTTTGAAGCCTTGCATGTATCGAAACAACTTAGTCTCACCGTGGGTGGGATACCACCAGAGTATTGAGATAATCCTACTCGCTGGGTAAGCTGGTTAATAGGCCAGAAAAACGCAGGGGCTTCACCAGCGTTGCAAATACTTCATCACTTCGACACTCGGCGTAATACAAAGCTAGTTTAGTAACAGTGTACGGGCGTACCCTGCCTGGAACTCTACCGCCTGCTCATACGTTTTGGTATATGGACACACTGATCATTTGTATCTTGCTAGCGAAACACTGAGACGCAACACTGGACACAGCATAGTTTAGCACGTCGGTTTGGCTATTTTTTTACCTCCAAATAATACGAGCATCTGAAAATATATTCTGTCGTGGACAACCTGTCGTTGGCGGTATAGATTCGGCATACTTTTTAAAATAATATGCCAACGTGAGTAATAAGAGTATCTTACCTTTGTTTCAGTCTAACGTGATTTTTTCTTTACATCTACATGATTACTCTGCAATTCACATTTAAGTGCTTGGCAGAGGGTTCATCGAACCACAATCATACTATTTCTCTACCATTCCACTCCCGAACAGCGCGCGGGAAAAGCGAACACGTAAACCTTGCTGTTCGATCTCTGATTTCTCTTATTTTGATGATCATTCCTACCTATGTAGGTTGGGCTCAACAAAATATTTTTGCATTCGGAAGAGAAAGTTGCTTTAATGACTTCCATCCCAACTTGCGTATCATATCTGCCACACTCTCCCCTATTACGTGATAATACAAAACGAGCTGCCCTTTTTTGCACCCTTTCGATGTCCTCCGTCAATCCCACCTGGTAAGGATCCCACACCGCGCAGCAATATTCTAACAGAGGACGAACGAGTGTAGTGTAAGCTGTCTCTTTAGTGGACTTGTTGCCTCTTCTAAGTGTCCTGCCAATGAAATGCAACCTTTGGCTCGCCTTCCCCACAATATTATCGATGTGGTTTTTCCAACTGAAGTTGTTCGTAATTTTAACACCCAGGTACTTAGTTTGAATTGACAGCCTTGAGAATTATACTATTTATCGAGTAATCGAATTCCAACGGATTTCTTCTGGAACTCATGTGGATCACCTCACACCTTTCGTTATTTAGCGTCAACTGCCACCTGCCACACCATACAGCAAACTTTTCTAAATCGCTTTGCAACTGATACTGGTCTTCGGATGACCTTACTAGACGGTAAATTACAGCATCATCTGCGAACAACCTAAGAGAACTGCTTCATTTTGACACCACCATTCGCCCAAGAAATATTTTAAGTGTAATTGTAGTTTGTAAGTATTTGACAAATGTAGTTGAAAATTTCATGGCCTAATGAAGATAAGCTGGAGGAGAAGTAATGTCGAAAAAAATCCTCAAAAGTAGTGTTTGAAAATGGAGATGTGGAGTTGTAGCTCCGAAACGCGTTGGACTAAACAGCAAAATAACATGACTGAAAAATGCGTATCACTAACAAAAATATTCCTAAGCTATAAGATATAATCACTTACAGTTGTTAAAGAAATTTCTGTAAATATTGTAGTTTACCATACACTGCTGAGACATTCACGGTTGCCTATGCGAGGAAATGTGCAATCCTTCGAAAACTATGGGTTGGAGACACTCTGAAGTTAAACCAGGAAATTTCATCTGCCATTCCTGTTAGGTACGGACAGTAATCGATGTAGCGAACAGTTTATCGCAGAAACGCCTTGCACAACGTTTCTGGTGTTACAGGGTGTATCCACCGGAATGAAGATCACATTGCATCAGTTCGGGACATCAGTGCAATGCATGTGGCAGGCTGAGCGTGTTTTTTGTGTAACAACGTGACAGTGGTATCGGCAGCTACCTGAGGCAGAAAAATTACGATGCGAACAGATCGCCTCTGTCGATACTCCAGCCTGACTGACGTTCAGACACGGTGGAGTCCATTGGCAAGCGGTCGCGCGCACACGTGTGATGTGTTAGCAGCGGGCTAAATAATGCTGGATGATTCACTCCCGGTGTCGATGACTCAAACGCATAACAAACGCTCTGTTTATTCAATACTCAGAATGCGCGAGTTCGTAAACTCTTAAACAGCGCATGTATTAGTAGTCCCTTCCCCCAACTCCACCACCCCCTGATCCTCCAGATCGGTTTTTTGTATAATTTTTCGGTGCTGAAGTGAACGCCTGATTTTCAAAATAGTCGTAAAAATGTTTTTATAACAAACAGATCGCGTTAATATGTTAACAGCAGGCTGGCGACCTGTGCTCATAATTTTACCAAGTGAAGGAAAAAGTGTAGGGAATTTCGATGGAAGACATGGCTCTTGTTGAAACGAACGCTGAAATAATTATTCCTCCAGCTTTTTAACCATCGTAGTCCTTAAACAAAAACCCCTGTTAAAAAGAAAAAGAAAACTATATTCTAATACGCTTCCTCGATTCAGTTTCATCCACTATTTACAATATCTCCAAATATTGAATGTGTCCGATCGTGTGTGGTAAAGAGGAAGGGAGATAAAAAAATTGTATTATGTTTGCTGAATATTTTGTTGTGGTTAACGAACAAGACGTTAATTATACTCCTCGACTTACTTCTGGCACGTATATGCTTTGATATCAAAATGTTAAATAACTGTCTTACGTGAAGGGGTGATAAGAAACACACTTGCGCTGTAACTTGTGCGGTGAATAGTCCCGCGTGATTGGTAAAGTGTGTCTCTCCTGCTCGCAAAAAGGGTAAAACATCGTGTGCACAGAATTACTAAGGCACAGTCCTTATTGAGACGATGCGATAAGCGATAGCATATGTGATGCTACTTGCGATACGACGCAGAAGCAACCGGCATTGGTGGACCACGCAGAAACTTAGTTACAGCGACTTAAATGGTTCACACTGGAATGGCAGCGATACAACACCCTGCGAACACAGAGTTCTGTTTGCCGCTCCCAACTGTATCGTACGGTACAGGAGGGATATCTAAAGTCACCTTATGTGCCCCAAAAAAATGTTTAATGTAGGTAAAGCAATACTACATGCAACCATTGTTTCGGAATTAGCGCGTGTGCTCCGCTAAGCAGGCTTCCTCATTCCATTTTGAGAAAATTATTAAGTACAAAAAAGTTTTTCCCCGTCTTATATTCTTTGACAGCACAGCTGGATAATGAACTGCTTATACGAGGTGCCACAAGGTAATGAGACTGACGTGAAAAAAATGTTGCTTACCGTTACAGTCAAGTTTAGTGTTGCCTCCTTCAAAGTAGTTCCCTTCTGGTTGCACACACTTTTTCCAGCGCTTTTGCCATTGATGGTAACATTTCTGGAACTCATCTTCCGTAATATCCTCCAAAACCCTCGTCACAGCTTTTTGGACATCTTGTGTTTGAAAACGGTGTCCCTTGATCGCCACTTTGACTCTTGGAAATAGAAAAAAGTCGCACGGAGCGATATCTGGTGAATAAGGTGGATGTGGTGGTACTGAAATTTGTTTTGAGGTTAAAAAGTGCTGTACTGACAGAGCAGTATGGAATGACGCATTATCATGATGCAGAATCCAATTGTCAGCAATGTTGGCACGGACACGAAGAACTCTTATGAAATCTTTCTAAAATTTCTTTATAGTAATATTGGTTAACTGTTTGTCCAGGAGCCACACACTCTTTAAGAACAATTCGCTTGGAATCAAAGGAGCACACAAGCATGCATTTCACTTTTCACTTTGACAAGCGAGCTTTTTTTGGTCTGGGTGATCCCTTTGTGCACCATTGCTAACTTTGGCGTTTTGTCTCTGGATCATACTGAAAAAACCAACTTTCATCACCAGTGATAACACGGCTCAACAATTCTGGATTTGCTCCAACAGATCGGCTGCCACATTTTTCGGTGTTTCTCATTGTTGAGGTGTGAGATTTTTGGGGACCATTTCTGCACAAATCTTCCTCATACCAAGATCTTCAGTTATTATTAGATGAACCGTTTCTCGACTGATGTTCAGTTATTTTGCAATCATTTTGACGGATAATCTTCGATCATATCGTACGAGTTCACGCACTCTGATCAAGTTGACATCCGTCCGTGAGGTTGATGGTCGTCCACTGCGGTCTTCATCTTCAACATTCGTTCTGCCTTCACTAAACATTTTAAGCCAACGAAAAACTTGAGCTCTTGACATAACCTCCTCTCCAAAAGCCTTCTGAAGCTTACCGTAAGTTGTCGTTTCATTTTCACTCAATTTAACGCAAAAAGAAATGGCATACCGTTGACGAGAGACACAAACACGTGTTAACTTACTACAGCACAATTCACGACTGAGCAGCTGCATCGATGTGCCGCTTGGACTAGAAGCAACTTATAGACCAAGATCAAAGATATTGTGCCTACGCAAGCCTGCAGGGTTTCCACATCTTGCAAAGAAAATAAAGTCTCATTACTTTGTCGCACCTCGTAGTTATTACCCATAGTTGAGATATTCGAAGTAAAACATCGCGGATATTTTGAAAAATTTACAGTGAAAAATGGAGGTGCTGACGAGTTAATGTTTAATGCATTTTGGGTCATACACTGCTACGTAACAAATGTAGCTAAGATATCGAAATTGTTTCTAACGCTGGAAGGAGGGCCATCTCTCTTCCCAGTCTAAAGTACGTACGTAACATATTTGGGACGTTGCCTTCGATGAGGCTGCCTGCACCACGCCACACGCGGAAGCTATTGCCGCCTACTGTGTCTCGTTGCCATATCGCTCCTGTGTCGCGTGGATAAGTCGCGTCGCGCGGCCGTTAGTGCAATGTGTCGCATCGCCTCGGTGAGAACATCGCCTAATATCGCTATATCCGTCTGAGCTTAGAATATGCTGTACGATCGTTAAACAACCATTAAGACGTTTTGGAGGAAAACAAACTTATCTGAGAGAGCTAATACGGATTCAGGAAAAAAAGCCATTCGTGTTAAACACGGCTTGATTTAGTCATATACGAATCTTGCAGACGATAGATACAGGTGAAAAGGTACACTCAGTGTCCCTAGATTTCCGAAAGGTGCTAGACACGCTGTACCAAATTGTCGACTACTAACCAAGATACGTTCGTGCAGAGTATCTTCGCAAATATGTGGCTGGCTCGAGAAATATTTGACTGATAGAAACCAATACGTTATAATGGACGACGAATGTTCGACGAAGATAACATCTGGTGTGCCTCAAGAAGCATAATAGAATCTGTAAAGTTCTCAATATAAATAAACGATTTGTCGGACAGAATCAGCAGCACTGTGCTTGTCAGCTGAGAATGCGCTTGTGTACAGGAAAGTATCGTTACCGAAATCATGAGGAATTGCGGAAAGACTTGGGCAGAATTTGCTCTGGGTGTAATGACTAGCAGCCATCATCAAATGTCGTTAAGTGTAAGGTAATGTCGATAGGAAAGACAGGAACCATGTGCCCTCTGGTTAAAAATACGCTAAGAGTTTAGGCTTCCTAACATTTAAACTTACATCTGATGTTAAAATATCGCTTTTTTTTTCAGAAATTGTTTACTTCCTATAGCCGTTTAGCATTTGATATCCACTCTACTTCAGCCATTGTCAGTTCTTTACTCGCTCGAATAACAAAACTCATATACTACGTTTGGCGCGCCCTTTTGTAATCCAACTCCCTCTCAGCTTCGGATTTAATTCGACGATACTGTATCATCGTTGTGTTACTTCCGTTGATGCTCATTTTATAATGTGTTTTCAAGACACTGTTCGTACCGTTAAACTGCTTTTTCAACTCATTTGTTCTCAGGTTACCTTCCAATCAGAAAATTGGTGCACCCAGCGACTGTTATATGACTTATAAATTACAGAGTGTAGCAATCAGTCGTCCTTTTTTAGATTTTATTACGCAAACCCAGATTTCGGCTAGTAGCTAGCCATTCTCAGTGCAGTATTTTCTATTCTCAATGCATGTAAGTCCCTGTTGTTAGGGCGTCAGTCACAGTTCTTTGAATATCCAGTTCAAAGAACTATGACTGACGCCCGAACAGGGAATTTCATGCATTGAGAATAGAAAATAGTGCACTGAGAATGGCTAGCTACTAGCCGAAATCTGGATTTGCGTAATAAAATCTAAAGGACGACTGATATTGCTGCACTCTTTTGTTCTGACACTATTACGATTTTGCAGGCAAACCGTACAGTTTTTAATTCTTCTCCCTGAACTTAAATTCCCCCCTCCAGCTTGCTCTATGCACTAATTTAATGACAACTGGGGTAGGCTAAAAGTCCGTCTCATTCTCTTCTCAACTACTGCATCCCTTTCATGTCCTTCAGCTCTTACAGCTGGAGTAGTTTCTGTACAGTCAGTCTGCAATCTTTCTCTCCTTGTCTTTCATCTGTGCTGCGTTCAGCAACATCTCTACTTGTAACAGTTTTCTGACACGGAAACGCTAGATGAAAATGAGAACAATAATAAGAGGAAATTAATCGCTAAGAACAGTAAACAAGACTTGCTGCATCCCCGTTCGAGCTGGTGTCACATAGAAATTGCTAAAGACCTTCACCCGATCTCACAGAGTGAATGCATTTATGTTTTAAGCCAGAGCAATTCAGTATAGTGATCGCGTTCTGTAAGCTATTACATATCCTCTTTCCATGTCATATAACAACTATGTAGTTTTTTTTACTCTGTCGTGATCAGAACAGACTTCTTTCTGATGTCATTGCACTAGAGGTGGACTACGATCTCAGCTGCAGAGACAAGTTATATTGTTATTTTTATTATATTTTATGGTTTTACAGAAAAGATAGCATGATTTTTGGTTTTCAAACGGTGTGTCGAAACTAAATTCGCCGTGTGTGTGTGTGTGTGTGTGTGTGTGTGTGTGTGTGTGTGTGTGTGTGTTTGTCGTGTGGCAATACGTTGGTAAAGAGCTGTGGCAGATTTCTTGTTGCGTGCCCTATTTGCAGGTTTGTTTGCCAGTGTCCCAGCGGCTCTCTAGCTCCACGATGACGTAGTATAGCTGAAACTTTCTATAGTAATTAGAATGACTAGAAAGAGCAATATTTACGTTAGTCTCAACTAATTAGTTATCATAGATGAGCACTCGTTTATTTCCTACTGTCGAGTGGTAATACGTAATATTTACAGTTATAACTTCCCTTCGTCTTTATCAGAGCAAGAACAAAATCGGAGACGATAATGTTACATTCAACAAGAATAGCAAAAATCTGAGATAATGCAGTGATAATTTTCGCTCTTATTATGCGAGGAGTAAAGTCTTTGGTTCCTACACACAGCATAATATCTGACACAGTTATTTCCAAAATAAAATTACTTTGTGATGAAAGTTCGTTAAGCCTCTTGCACTTTCCCTCTAGCCGTTTTTCTGGTATAACGTGGCAAATTATTCAGCTTTCCCTCCCTTTGTTGCCTATTTGCCGCCAAAATGGCAGCTTTCCCTCCCTTTGTTGCCTATTTGCCGCCAAAATGGAAGTTACCACCGGATACGACTGCGAGCCGCGTGTTCAACGTTAGTCACTGCATACTCGCTGAGAATGAGTACTGGTAGGCCTGCTCATTGTTTTCAGATAGTTTCCTACGTCGTACTGACTTGACACGCGTCAGTCTCCTGTTCACAAGTTACGAACGCGTCCACACACACACGACGTGAATGGCATTTATACAATATTACGCGTCCCAGTGGGGAAATAACTGCGTTACCATAGTTGAACTTGGATGAGTTGGCGTGACAGGGCGCTCCGTGCCCATTAATGGAGAATATAGTTACATAAGGGACCTTTGTTTGAGACACATTGCGTGCACGACCGCTGTTTCCGCTAGGGCATAGCCGACGCCTATCTGAGGCTACACGGAACAAACATGTAATCACACGTTTAATCGAAGAATATCATCTCCTTTCGCCCCCTAGCATATCTTTCCTCCCGACATCTCCCTAAGACGCTAGTGTTATAATTACCACTCTGTTGCCCTGCGGTGATCCAAACGAGTTGTACATTGTTATTATCCTCTGTATTAAACTTAGTAAGGTCGGAACATACCCAGTGAGGAAAATAAGTCCCTCTCTTCCGAATCAGCTTACGCTGTTGTCATTCCTTTCGGGTAATTCAATCTGACGCTCCAGATCGCGCGGTTTTGTTCAGGAAATTGAATTTTCTAGCGCTATATGATAAGTCTGTATTGTTACCTTGAAACGTCCCGTTAGAAAAATTAAGACTGTGCTTAAACTGACACACAACATTTTTAGCGCAACGCAATCTGACTTTCAAAAATCCCTACAAAAGAATGGCCCTGACTAGCATTAAACTATACCTTTCACAAATCACTTACCTCACAAAAATCTTCGTTACTCGAACTACTGCAATACAGCGAGCGCCACTACTGCCAGCTAAATAAAAGATTCAAACTACTGAAGGCACTAACTACTGATAGGCATAGTTAGCAAATGAAAGATTTTTATAGAGAACAAACAATGTATTTACCTCAATAGTGTTCAAAAGTCATAATGTATATAGCAGTTCATGACATCCAGTCTTACAAATTTCGAAACTCCGCCATCTCTCTCCCCACATCCACCACTGCTGGCGGCTCACCTCCAACTGCGCAACGCTACGCGCTGTTCACAGCCAACTGCCCAACACTGCAATGGCAGACAACAATGCAAACTAGCCACAGACTGCACACAGCACAGCCAGTGATTTTCATACAGAGCGCAACGTGGCGTTACCAATAAGAAAACAGAAACAGCCTACTTACAACCTTTATTTTTGCAACAACACATCCATCCATAAAAATGTTCGTGTAAAATATGAATTAGACATAGACAAATTCAGTTTTGCTATAAATACTGTTTATTTTTAAGTAAAAGAGAGGAGGATAACTATGTAAAACAATGTTTCTTATGTTACTTGGCCCTTTACATATACTCAGTCAGTTTCTAGACGGTTTTCCGGTTCTAAAGGGAATCTAATAAGACACTGATCGCATAGATAAGAAAGCAATCATTATGAGGTAATTCCATTAGGTAGCTATACACCTAACGTGTAGGTAACGTGGATACGATCTAAACTGGCCAAGGCTACTAGGAAAATTACCGTAGTCTACACTTACTTATGATCTACGGTAGCCTACGATAGTTTTACAATTATTGGCAGACACAAAGCGTATCCTGGCGACGCCACAAACTATTCTGTGTGCAGCCAGATCATGCATACACGCCTGATCGAGGTTTGATGCAAATCTCCATTCTTCTCACGTAACAGCTATCCTCTTCGTTTCAGCTTAATACGGGTAAGATAGATGTCGCCTACAGTAAAAGTAAACAGACATTTAGAAATGGGAGCAGTAGCTGTAGTTCAGATTGCAAGCCAGTACTAAACAAAGAAGGGAAAACTGAAAAGTAGGACTTCGTAGAACAGAAATTAACTTGAAGCCAATATTAGAGGAAGCAGGTGAGGGTAAGGTGGGAGATAAGATGCGAAATTAATTTAACACAACACCGAAAGACCTAAGTCGAAACGAGGCCCCCCCTGGAGCAGAAAACATTCCCTCAGAATTAGTGAGATCATTGGTAGAACCGGCCGCGAGACCTTTTCCTCGGACTTCAGGGAGAACGTAATACTTCCGGTTCCACAGGGAGCGGATGACATGTGCGGCTGTCATCGACCTATCAGTTCAGCAAGTAGTAAATGCAGAATATTGATAAGAGTTATTTACAGAAGAATGGAAAAACTAGTAAAAGCTAGAAACTGGTATCGGTAAAACGTAGGGACATGCGAGGCAGTTATGTCATAACTACATATCTTAGAAGATAAGTTAAAGAAAGGTAAAGCTAGGTCCATAACAACTGTAGATTTAGAGAAAGTGCCAACAATGTTGACTGGAATATTCGGAAGTTAGCAGGGATAAAATACATGGAGCGAGAGATTATACACAGCTTGTGCAGACACCAGACTGCAGTTAAGAGTCCAAGGACACTGAAAGGGAAGACGTGTTGTATTTAATAAGGGAGTGAGACAGGATTGTAGCCTATCGACGATGTTACTCAATCTGTACCCTGAGCAAGCAGTAAATGAAACCAAAGAAATACTTGGAGAAGGAATTAAAATTCAGGGCAAAATAGGAAAACTTCGAGGTTTGCCGACAATATTGTAATTGTGACACTCACAGCAAAGGACTTAGAAGAGCAGGTTGTGTCGTCAAGAGGGTAAAAGATTAGCGTCAATAAAAGTAAAACAGGGGTACGGGATGTAGTCCGGTTAAATCAGACGGTGCTGTGGGAATTAGTTTGATATGTGACATTAAAAGTAGTAGACGAGTTTTGCTATTTGGGCAGTAAAACGACTGATGATTGAAGTAGAGACGATACAAAATGTGCACTGGCTATAGCATAGCAACGAAACCATGTCTGGTAAAGATAAATTTGTGTTTAATGTCAATAAATTCAAGTTCTAGAAAGTCTTTGCTGGAAACATTTGTATTGAGTGTAGGTTTGTACAGAGGTGTACGGTTGAGACAAGAAAAGAATATAAACTTAAGAAATGACGTGGCACAGAATAATGCTGAGATTAGACGGGTAGACAGAGTAACTGATGGGTTTGTATGAATCGCATTGAGGAGAAAAGAAATTAATGGTACAACTTAACTAAAAGGGGGATTGATTGATAGGACACATCTTCAGGCATCAAGAAATCGCCAGTTTGGTAATGGGTAAAGCATGGGGGTAAAAATTGTAGGAGGAGATGAAGTGATAAATACTGTAGGTGGGTTCACACGGTTATAGGTTGCAGTAGTTAGTCCGGATTGAAGACACTCGCGGAGAATAGAGCGCCTTGGGAGCTGCATGAAGCCAGTCTTCGGACTGAAGACCACAACTACTGCATGCTGCGCCTTAACGTGCTCACATCTAAACCTGCACTTCCGCACCTTTCCTTTCACGAATCTTCAACTATGGTCTTCAGAAATCATTTTCTCCTACAATTCACGATGTTCTTCATTAGATTCTTTGTCTTGTTGACTCATTGTAGAACGTACCATTCCTTGCTCTATTACTCCATCTGATCAACAGTCTTGTGTGCCACCATGTTTCAAAATGCTTGTAATTTTTCCGCGTCTCTCTCTCTCTCTCTCTCTCTCTCTCTCTCTCTCTCTCTCTCTCTCTCTCTCTCTCTTTGTCCACGTTCCGCACTGTCTACTTGTAACTTAGGCGAAGTCTATGTGTACCCACGTGCTCTTCTGTTACCTGCATGAATCGATTAATAACAGTTAACAAGGGCGGCGTGTGTATGTAGGTAGGGCACTTCCAGGTCAAATAGGGGGGACTGGGAGTGCTTGAAGACAGTTTGCCGCTTTCAGTGCTTTGATCGATGGCTGTGTGTGTTCTTTACCTTACATGAAGGTTACTACTTCGCTTCAAGAAGTTGTTAGTTTACTACTTCGCTTCAAGAAGTTGTTAGTTAGAGCTGTGACTAAACAATAATTTGTGATTAATTCACGCATCTCTGAGCAGCACTTTGTTGTTTTCCATGAACATACTTGAACGAGTAGTGGGCTGGATTCATTACTTCATTTGTTTTTACAAAGCGCGGGTAGAAAAATACACAAAAAGCAGATTTAGCAGAGATCATGAAGGGAACTACAATAAGCCACGCAGCGATTTCCTTTTCAACTCATAGCAGGACGTACTCATTCCTTGTTCAATCACGCGATCTGATCAACGGTCTAGTGTGCCAGCACACTTCAAAAGGCGTATATCTTTCTCACTGTGCACCTTTCGCTCTGTTTTCTTGTAACGCAGGCGAAGTCTAGGTGAAATTATGTTCTCTAAACGAGTACCTGTTTAGTATCATTTTGATCTACCTTTTTGGAACGCAGTTTCATCGTAGCGATTCTGCGTGGCATGGATTCGACAAGCCCATGGTAGATTTCCCCGAGGTATGTGGCACCAGATGCCTAGGCACAGGTCACGTAATTTCCGTGAATTTCCAGAACGTAGTTCCTGCGCGCGGAGATGGTGCCCGATACCGTCCCAGACGTGTTCCATGGCGTTCAGATGAAACTTATTTGGTAGGCACGACATCAGTCTGAATGAACTATCATGTTCCTCAGACAACTGTAGAACATTTATAGCATTTCCACAGGGATAATTACTTGCTGGAAGTCTCACCTCCAACAGGAAAAACATAAAGTATGAAGGGGTGCACTTGGCAACAGTAATGTATTACGTAGTCGACAGCTGTGATAGTGTCTTCCATTACTGCCAGAGAAGTCCAAGAGAATGCCTCAATAGCATGAATATTGCCCCACTGCCAAGCGTCTGTAACACGCGATCAGCCGACAACAATCTCCATTTTCCAGACGCTCGTTCACAGATGTCGGGACGTAACAATCTGCTCTGTCAAAAACGGTTATTCAGTGATTTTTCTCTTTTGCGGCTCCTATAGTCACTAGAATGATCCTTATTCGTGTCTGCCCCCATGACGTAACGTTCCTTTCTACGTAACATGCCGGCGTCGCCACAAGGCGGCACTCGCCTTGGTCAGTAGCTTTGACGGATGTTTGTTCATTGTCCCCAGGTTCAGAAAACGAAAATCACTATCGAAGATACGAATATCGTAAAACGTTTTGTGCCTTTAATGCGATGTTCCACGAGTCTCGTATTACACATAGTGTGAAGCATCATTTCACGCTCGTGACTGAGTAGCAACGACATGCTATTCGATATGAACCCGGGTAGCCGAAGCAATGAACTTCGTTAAGCCAGTAAGCAAACAGAACAAAAGTTCCCTTGTGCGCAACTGTATGAACAAGCATAATAGTCTGTGCGTAACCTAGTACAAGTTTTGAGTCTGCCACTGTACGCTGTGATATGTTGGCGGGTAAGGGGATCCGCCGAGAGACGGTTCTCAGGATCGGCGGAGGACACTGCATGTCGGGATCTGCCGAGAAGTGCTGCTTCGGGATCTGCGCTGGTCCCGGAAAGTCTCCAGATGCGTTGCTGCTGCTGCTGCTGCTGCTGCTCCTCTCTGTAATGGGAGCTCCGTATTCAAAGTTCGCGAACGGTTGGCGCCTGGCCACACAGCTACTCCACGTGGCAGCTGCCTTAGATCGGCCGAACGGCGACCTATATAGCCGCTGTAAGCCCGAATGGCCAGCCCCCCAGGGGGTCCACATCTCTTTTGTGGATACGTGCGTGGCGAGCACGGGGCCCCGAGCCATTGCAGCCTTCTTTCTCTCCCGGGCTGCATTTCCTTTTCCTTCCCCTCCTTTCCCCTCCATGCTCCTTTCCCCTCGCCCTCTCCTCTCCCACTATTGGTGTCCTTGCTTATGTTGGCCCCGCTATCCTCCTGGTTCTGTTGGTTTTACTCTCTGGCTTTGTTGCGTCCTTATCTCCTCTTTTTGGCATTCCTTGGTCCCCCTCTGGGGTTTGACCTCCATTCCAAAATTTCTCTTCCGTAGTGTGAGCCATTTGGGGAAGAGCACCTTACCTAGTGTCTCCGACGTGCGCCCTCCTAGTACATTCCACCTTTTCTTTCACGTCGTGGTCTGATGCTAGGGTGCATAGCCAGCACGGTAGCCAGCCCGTGTGGTGGGGTCGCTATGTACCCTTTTGGTTGAGCCCCCTGAACACACAGGGATCACACTTCTGATACCTGAGCTGTGACCTCCTCATGCATGCCTTGGAGTGGTTGCTCGTCATCCTGGAGCATCGGAACTCCCGGCAATGGCCGCCGTGCCAGACGGCCCTTGCTGTGGCTGGGTGGCGCCCGTGAGGAGAGCCCCTGATCGGAGTGGGTGGTATCAGGGCGGACGCTATGCAGATGAAACGCATAAGGGTCCAAAACTCTGGCCGTTCTGCGGCCGTCTCTCTGCGTGGTACTGATTCCTCAAGTGCTGCTTCTCTTGCCCCTTCGGCCTTCCCTTCCATGGCTACCCCCTGGGAAGAGGGTCAGGCCCGTCGTCTAGGGGCAAAACCTTTCCCCCGTTATCTAGTTTGCACCAGGACTGATGGAGATACTTTCACCAGTGTCAAGCCTTTATTCTTTGTGGAACACATTGAAGACAAGTTTGGCGAAGTGGACTCCCTGAGCAAGATGCGGTCGGGTTCATTGCTGATTAAAACTACTTCAGCTGCCCAATCTGCGGCCCTTCGTGCTTGTACCCATCTTGGCACAATTCCTGTGTCTATTACCCCTCACCAGTCTCTAAATATGGTCCAAGGTGTGATTTTCCACAGGGACCTCATCCTTCAAACTGATGAGGAACTTCGGGACAATCTCGCACGGCGGGGTGTTCACTTTGTTCGGCGTGTTCAGAAGGGTCCTAAAGATAACCGTATTGATACTGGTGCCTTTATCCTGGCCTTTGAAGGGGATACCCTTCCTGAGAAAGTTAAGATTATGGTCTATCGCTGTGATGTGAAGCCGTACATCCCACCTCCTATGCGGTGTTTTAAGTGCTTGCGTTTTGGCCACATGTCTTCTCGCTGTTCCCAGGACCCTCTCTGTGGTGACTGTGGACGTCCACTCCATGAGGGGAGTCCCTGTGTTCCCCCTCCTGTATGTGTAAATTGTCGTGGTAGTCATTCTCCACGTTCACCAGATTGCCCAGTTTATAAGAAAGAAAAAAAAGATCCAAGAGTATAAGTCCCTCGATCGTTTAAGCTACACAGAGGCCCGTAAGAAATATGCACGACTGCACCCTGTGTCTATGACATCAAGTTACGCCTTGGTTACATCTTCCCCCCTTCCCCCCCCTTCCTTACCCCCATCCCGGACCCCACTCCTCCCCCCCTCCCCTGCGGCTCCCACACCTTCTCCTCTGGGTGCTGCTCCCCCTCCCCAGCCGGAGAAGTGTCCCACTCCTTCGGCGTCTGCCGGTCAAGGGCGCCTCTCCCGGGATGCCCCTTCCCGGCACCCTCCAGGTCAAAGGTCTGCTGCCGCGCGGCGACCGCGAGAGCCGCGGTCTGTCGGCCCCCAGGTCGCCCGGTCTCTTTCTGTTCCTGATCTTGCTGCAGCTGGCTCCTTTATGCCACACAGCCCTCCTCGATCTCAGCCTGAAAAGAAGAAGAAACATAAGTCCCGGGACAAAGAGCCTCTGGTGTCACCGGAGGTCCCTTCCCCGACTTCACAACTGGATTCTGACCTGTCGTTTATGGATGTCGCCCCCTCCTTGTCTGTGACTGGTGGGGACCCGGCAGTATGACTGGATTTAGCGTGTTCAGCCCTCATTTAAACCATCGTTCTGTGGTTCTCCAATGGAATTGTAATGGCTACTATCGACACCTTCCGGAATTGAAATCCCTTCTTTCGTCCTACTCTGCAGCTTGTGTGGTTCTCCAGGAATCACATTTTACTGATGCTCACTCACCGACCCTCCGTGGGTTCCGTGTTTTCTGTCGCAATCGGGTCGGACCCTTGCGGGCTTCTGGTGGCGTTTGTACGTTGGTCCGTACCGACATTGCTTGCACGTGGATTCCTCTCCAAACTACATTGGAAGCGGTTGCTGTTAGGGTCCACTTAGACTCTGCAGTCACCGTTTGCAATCTTTATCTCCCTCCTGACAGGGCTCTTACACCTGCTGCCTTAACCACCCTTCTTCAGCAACTTCCTCCTCCCTTCCTCCTCCTTGGGGATTTTAATGCTCATCATCCTTTGTGGGGCAGTGCCTTTCCATCTAGACGAGGTCTTCTTATAGACCAATTTATTGCAGACCACGACCTGTGCCTTCTTAATGATGGCTCCCCTACTCATTTCAGTGCTGGTCATGGTACCTTTTCTGCCATTGATCTTTCTCTTTCTTCTCCCTCTCTCCTCCCTTCATTACACTGGTCGCCACACGACGACCTTTGTGATAGTGACCATTTCCCGTTGATTCTCACGCTCCCTTCGCGCTCCCCGATGGACAGGTTACCTCGTTGGTCTTTCCACCGCGCCGATTGGCCTCTATACACTGCACAGGTCGAGTTTTCTCCCTCTTTGTCGGGTTGTATTGATGACGTCCTACGTGACGTGTCTGACGCGATTGTTCGCGCTGCTAACGTTGCTGTCCCGCGCTCATCTGGACTATTTCGTCACCGGCAAGTCCCGTGGTGGAGTCCGGCCATTGCCATTGCCATCCGTGATCGCCGTCGAGCTTTGCAACACTTCAAGAGGCACCCATCCGTAGCCAGCCTTACTACTTTTAAACGCCTTCGCGCTAAAGCCCGTTATTTAATCAAACAGAGCAAGCGGATATGTTGGGAACGATTCGTTTCTTCCCTTGGTTCCACTGTCCCTCTGTCGCGGGTATGGGCTACACTTCGTTCTCTCCAAGGTTGCCATCGGCAGTCCACCCTACCAGGCCTTCACCTCCCAGATGGCATTTGTACGGACCCATTAGTTATCGCCGAACATCTTGCGACCCATTTTGCAGTGGCATCGGCGTCAGCCTCCTATCCCGCTGCTTTCCTTCATCAAAAACAGCAGGCTGAAGCTCTCACCTTATGTTTCACCACTTGTGAGTCAGAATCTTATAACGCACCTTTTACTGAATGGGAATTTCTTTCTGCTCTATCTTCTTCTCATGATACGGCCCCTGGCCCAGATTCCATTCATAACCAACTGCTTCAACATCTCAGTGCTCCACAACGGCAACATCTTCTTCGGGTGTTTAACCGTATCTGGCTCCAGGGTGACTTCCCTTCTCAGTGGAGGGATAGCATTGTGGTTCCTGTCCTTAAGCCTGGTAAGATCCCCCTATCTGTTGACAGCTATCGGCCAATTAGTTTGACCAATGTTGTTTGTAAGTTACTTGAACGGATGGCAGCCCGTCGGCTCACTTGGGTCCTCGAATCTCGGGATCTATTGTCCCCTTACCAGTGTGGCTTTCGAGAGGGACGATCTCCAATCGATCATTTACTTCGCTTGGAATCCGCAGTTCGGCAGGCTTTTTTCCAGCGCCGCCATTTGGTTGCAGTGTTTTTTGACCTTCGCAAGGCCTATGACACGGCCTGGCGCTATCACATCTTACTAACCCTTCATCAGTGGGGTCTTCGGGGCCCACTCCCGAATTTTATCCGCCAGTTCCTGATCCATCGGTCATTCAGAGTTAGAGTTGGTACTGCTTTTAGTTCTCCACGGACCCAGGAGACGGGCATCCCACAGGGTTCTGTCTTGAGCGTCCTTCTTTTCCTCATTGCTATCAATGGACTTGTGGCCTCTGTCGGTCCCTTGGTCGCCCCTGCCCTGTATGTGGATGATTTCTGCATTTGGGTTAGTTCCTCCTCGATGGCATCTGCAGAACGGCAGCTCCAGGTGGCTATACGGCGTGCCTCTGCATGGACCCTCTCACACGGGTTTCAATTCTCTCCTTTAAAATCGCGGGTGGTCCACTTCTGTCGCCGTACTACGGTCCACCCTGATCCAGAGCTCTATCTCGCTGCACAACGATTGCCTGTGGTTTCACAGTTTCGTTTCCTGGGTCTTCTTTTCGACAACAAGCTCACTTGGTTGCCCCATATCAGACTCCTGAAGGTAGGATGTTTACGTAAACTCAATGTCCTTCGCTTCCTTGCCCACTCCTCTTGGGGTGCGGACCGTTCTCTCCTCCTCTGTCTTTATCGTGCTCTAGTTCTGTCTCGTTTGGACTATGGTTGTCAAGTTTATGGTTCAGCTGCTCCTTCCACACTGCACGTGCTGGATCCAGTCCACCATCGTGGTATCCGTTTGGCCACCGGTGCCTTCCCTACTAGCCCTGTTGATAGTCTCCTGGTTGAAGCTGGGATCCCACCCCTTTCTGTTCGGCGGTCCCAGCTTCTGGTGTCTTATGCCCTCACTATCCGTTCTTCTCCCTCTCATCCTTCCTATTCTATCCTGTTCCCAGACCATGGACGTCGCCCACCCGACTCCCGCCCTCGGGCGGGTTTACCGGTTGGGCTGCGCCTTGCGTCTCTTTACCGTGATTTTCAACTTCCTTCTTTGTCCTGTCTTCCTCGCTCCCTCCCCTCCACCCCTCCTTGGTTAGTTCCTCGGCCTCGAATTCGGATGGATCTCCGCCGCGGTCCGAAAGATTCCATCCCCCCGGTGGTGTTTCGTTCCTTTTTCCGCAAAATTTTATGGGAGTTTCGGGATGCTGTTGTTTTTTACACTGATGGCTCTAAATCTGCTGATCATGTTGGGTATGCCTTCACGTCCTCTGTTGGAACGGAAAATCATCTGCTGCCACCTACATGTGGGGTGTTTACTGCGGAATTGATGGCAATTTCCCAGACCCTTACCTTTATTAAACAATCCCAACACAACCGCGTTTTGTTATGTACGGACTCGATGAGTGGCCTTCTTGCTATTGACCGGTGTTTTTCGCGCCATCCCTTGGTCTCTGCCATCCATGACCATCTCGCTGATATTCACCGTGCTGCTTGTTCCATTGACTTCCTATGGGTCCCTGGCCATGTGGGTATCCCGGGAAATGAGCTCGCTGATCGTTTGGCTGGGGGAGCAGTTACTTACCCCCCGTTTCCTGTAACCCCTCCTGCAGCGGATTTACGGCTTCACATCAAATCCCACTTCGCGCAGTCATGGGCCAATTCTTGGGAGGCTACTCCACTGTCTAATAAACTTCGTGCAATTAAGGTGACACCAGGCCCATGGCGTTCTTCCTTTCGCGTCTCCCGAAAGGACTCGACCACACTGTGTCGTCTCCGCATTGGTCATACCAGGCTGACCCATGGTTTTCTTTTGCGTGATGAGCCACCCCCGCTATGTGGTTGTGGAGCCTTCCAGTCAGTGGCCCACATTTTGGTTGAATGCCCCCTTCTTTTGGCTCTGCGTACTAAGTACAGACTCCCCCACACTTTACCTTTGATGTTGGCTGACGATTCCCGGATGGTCTCTCTGGTTCTCGGTTTCCTCCGGGAGAGTGGTTTTTATTCTCAGTTTTAAGGTTTTTAATCTCTCTGGTGTTGGGGCAGGGCGGTGAGTGTTTGGGTGTCTCCCACTGTAGGCAGTGTTTAGAGATTCCCGATTCACCTCCCTGACCGGAATCCTCTTTTCTTCCCCTTTTACTCTTTTTACCCTTTTTTAAGGCTTGGTTAGTCTTTTTATTCCCATACGTATTTTCTGCATTATAGCAGTTGTACCTTTTAAGTCACAGGTGGTCTTGCCTATGCTGCTTCAGCATAGTGTTGGGTTCGTTCTCTTGCCGACTTCCCTCATTTGTTTTTACCAATGACAACGTGACTGCCCTTTACGTTTTTTCCCTTTTTCCGTTTTATTGTTCTGACTTTTCTGAGATGTCCCGTTAGCAGAATGGAGTATATTTGAAACAAGGGACTGATGACCTCGCTGTTTGGTCCCTTAAACCTCAAACAACCAACCAACCAACCAACCAACCAACCAACCGAATGGCCAGCCAAGCAATCGATTTGCGTCACATTTTGATTTCCTTTTCGACGCTACCATAGCTCTCACATTCGCTTGGCATTGGACTTTTTAGGCTTTTGGGATGCATTTCGACGCGAGCATTCATCAGAGTTTTCTATAACTCTGAGCTATTTGCGAGTCATATGAGACTTTTATTATTTTGTAATTTTCACTTTAGAATCGATGTTTACTTACACAATGAAGAGCCAGAGAAACTGGTACACCTGCCTAATATCGTGTAGGGCCCCCAAGACCACGCAAAAGTGCCGCAACACGACGTAGAATAGACTCTCTTAATGTCTGAAGTAATGCTGGAGGGAACTGACATGAATCCTTCAGGGCTATCCATAAATCCTTAAGAGTGCGAGGGAGTGGAGATCACTTCTGAAAAGAACGTTGCAAGACCTTCCAGATATGCTCACTAATGTTCATGTTTGAGGAGTATAGTGGCCAGCAGAAGTGTTTAAACTCAGAAGAGTGTTCCTGGAGCCACTCCATAGCAATTCGGAGCGTGTGGGTGTCGCATTATCCTGCTGGAATTGCCCAAGCCCCTCGGAATACACAGTGCACAATGGACATGAATGGATGCAGCTGATCAGACAGGATGCTTACATGCGTGTCACCTGTCAGTCGTCTCTAGAAGTATCAGGGATCCCATATCACTCCAACCGAACACGCCCCACACTATAGCAGAGCCTCCATCGGTTTAACAGTCCCCTGCTGACATGCAGGGTCCATGGACTCATGAGAGGTGTCTCCATACCCGTACACCTCTATCCGCTCGATGCAATTTGAAACGCGACTCGTCCGACCAGGCAACATGTTTCCAGTCATCATCAGTCCAATGTCGGTGTTGACGGGAGCAGGCGAGGCGTAAAGCTTTGTGTCGTGCAGTAATAAATTGTAAAAGCATGCGCCTTCGGCTCCGTAAGCCCATATCGATAATGTTCCGTTGAATGGTTCGTACGCCGATGCTTGTTGTTGGCCCAGCACTGAAATCTGCAGCAGTTTGCGAAAGGGTTGCATTCCCGCACGTTGACCGATTCTCTTCACTCGTCGATGGTCCCGTTCTTGCAGGATCTTTTGCCGGCCGCAGCGATGTCGGAGATATGTTTTACCGGATTCTCTATACTCTCGGTATACTCGTGAAGTGGTCGTACGGGAAAATAACGACTTCATTGCTACCGTTGGAGGTGCTGTGTCCCGTCGCTCGTGCGCCGACTGTAACACCACGTTCAAACTCGCTTAAATCTTTATTACCAGCCACTGTACAGCAGTAACCGATCTAATTGCACCAGTACTTATCTCTGTATTTCAATACGCATGCCTGTACAAGTATTTTGGCGCTTCAGTGTATTTCGGCAAATATTTTTCTCACTTCGGGTCCTAGTAATGCTTCGCAAGGTCTTCACAACGTAAACCGACTCAGTGTCGTAGATGAAAGGATTTCGAGGAACGTCATGAGGAACCGGCAAGAACTGCTCGTAAAATTTCTTCATTGAACAACCAGTTTCGGTCCAAGGTCCAGCATCTGGTTCATAAAACCATTTACATCATACTGCGAGATATAAAACCAACGGCGTTAGATAACAAATTCATGAATTCGTCACTTTAGCTCATTATTTGCCATTTTAGTTAAAGTTATTTGTGAAAAATGTCGTCAAGGTGATGTCCATCATTTCGAATGCAGGACTCAAGTCTTTTCTCAAAATCCTCCATCACACGGCATAAAATCTCTGCAGGGATGGCAGCAATTTCTTGAATGATTGTATTCTTCATCTCGTCCAAATTCCGTGGTTTGTGGCTATAGACCCAGTTCTTAAGATACCCCCCCCACAGAAAAGTCACATACTGACAAGTCGGGAGACCTGGGAGGCAAAGGAACATTGCCAAAACGTGAGATAATCCGGCCAGGAAACATGTGTCTAAGAACTGTCATTGAAGTGTTTGCGGTGTGCGATGTTGCCCCATCCTGCTGGAACCAAACGCCTTTTAAAGGGATTCGTCGTCTTCTTTGTTCTGGTTTCAAGAATATTTCAAGCATACGAATGTAATGAAGCGAATTAAGGGCAACTGTGGCCCCGTTCTCTTAAAAAAAATGAGGTCTAATTATGCCAACAGAGCCAAGAGCACACCTGACTTACTTTTTCTGAGTGTACAGGACACTGGTGGATAAGTTGTGGATGCTCTGGAGCCCAGTAACGTAGGTTTTGCTTATTCACGGTCCCGTTTAAATGAAAATGAGCTTCATTGCTCATCAATAAAATTTCATTTTCATTCGATCCCAAAATCACTTGCATTCTGTAAGCGAAGTCTTCTGGTACAGCAAAATCAGTTTCCTGAGCATTTTGTAGGGATGGAATTTTAATTCTTTATGCAAAATTCGTCTAACCGATTCAAGATTGAGTCGTAACTCACTAGCATGACGTCTAGCTGACCGTCCTGGGCTTCTGACTGCCGCTTGCCTTGCCCTTTCAACATTTTCTGGTGTCGTTTCTCTGCGTCTCAGGCCAGAATGCTTCTTATCCAGTATGTTTCCAGTTGATCTGAAGTTTTCCACCCATCTGAGGATTGTGTTACGGCTCGGAACAGGTCCATGTCGACCGACATCAAACCGCGCACGAGGCAATCTCTGCGTAGCAATAATGGACTCACCACTTTTTACGAAACTGTCATAGGCAAACACTCGACGTTGCAAGTCCCACTGCTCCATAGTGACTGAGTAAATGAAATGGCGTCTTGTGTGGATCAGAAGTATCACCACCACGACCACCTCCCACCGCCGTGCCCTCAGTACTACGCAGTTCAAAACCGTCCGTCTCCCGTGTGTCACTCTGTACTTGAATTCATAATGACGGGACAATGCATTTATTTGATAACCTTGTTTCCTGAGTCTGGTATCTGACTGGATTGATTTTCGAAAGGGGAGTAGGCACTGTTGCCCGCGATGGACGCCTGGAGGCCAAAGTGATCGCGTGGAGTCGGTTGCGTACTTCTGGGTCGATACAGCTCTTAGTTCCTCCAAAATGACTGCTCAGTTCTGTTACACTCTTCTCGGGGTACCTAAGAGCCGTCCTAATTTGCAGGCAGCGGTCACCAGCTGACATAAATTGCTGTTGATCACTGCGAGGCAGATCTTCCATCTTCCATCTCATGTCAGTGGTCGGATATTCGAATGACGCCGCTGTTGCGGCGGCAACTTGGCAAGCCGTTTACCCGTCTTGCCTTAAAGTGACAATTCGCTCACGCACCAAGATAGAAATGATCATTCCAGGCAGGCTGACAGAACGAATATTGTACATAAACCGATTCACAATTGGTGACACAGCGAACATTGCTGAACCACACTCAGAATACAAATAAGCCTGTACCTGAACTACGCAGGCGCCTGAACATATCGATTACGTTGCCCAAAACAAGTTTTCGCTATGGATGTCATTAGGGTGGCTCCAAACAATTTTTTTTATCAGCAGCTGAGTTTGATAACTGATTTCGTCTTCAATTTTTGTAATCATGTCGTCCTCAGTTGTGTACGTATACATGTTGTGGTATATTGTAATTAGACTGTCCACAAAGTGGAAATTAACAACTGAATGACAGTTTTTATGCCATACACGTTTCGCCTTATTCTTTGCAAGGCATCTTGAATGGCAGATTTCGTGGATGTTGCCCTATATACACAAGGCGACAAAAGTCATGGAATGCCTCCTATTATCGTGTCGGATCTCCTTTTCCCCGGCGCAGTGCAGAAATTCGACGTAGCGCGCCCTCCAAAATTCGTTGGAAGTCCCCCTGCAGAAATAGTCATTCTGCCTCTACAGTGGTCCGTAATTGCCAAAGTGTTGCCGATGTAGGATTTTAAGCTCGAACTGATTTGTTCCATAAATGTTCGATGGGGTCCATGTCGGTCCTTCTGGGTGGCCAGATCATTAGCTCGAATTGTCTAGTGTGTTTCTCAAATCAGTTATGAACAGTTATGGCCAGGAGACGGAGCGCGTTGTCATCTATGGTCTCCACGTAGCTGAACATAACCATTTCCAGTCAGTCATCGGTTCAATTGGCCCAGAGGACCCAATACATTCCATGTAAACACAGCCTACACCATTATGGAGCCACCACCAGCTTGCACTGTGCTCTGTTGACAACTTGTTTCCTTGGCTTCGTAGGGTTTGCGCCACGCTGGAACCTAATGTCAGCTCGTAACAGCCAAAATCGGGACTCACCTGACCAGGCCACGATTTTCCAGTCGCCTAGGGTTCAACAGATATGATATGGTTACGAACCCAGGAGAAGGGCTGCAGGCGATGTGCTGTTAGCAAAGGCACTCGCTTGCATCGTCTGCCGCCATAGCCCATTAACGCAAAATTCCGCCGCACACTCAAACTCTACATTCGTCGTACGTCCCACATTGATTTCTGCGGTTATCTCGCGCTGTCTTGCTTGTCTGTTAGCACTGAGAAATCTATGCAAACGCCGCTAATGTTGGTCATTAAGTGAAGGCCGTTGACCATTCCGCTGTCCGAGGTGAGAGTTAATGGCTGACATTTGGTATCCTCGATACTGTCTTGACACAGTGCATCAGGGACACGGAATATTGAATTCCTAAAGATTTCCGAAATAGGCGTCCCATGCGTCTAGCTCCAACTACCATTTCACGTTGAAAGTCTGTTAATTCCCGTCGTGCGGGCATAATCACGCAAGACACCGTCTCACACGAATCACCAGAGTAAAAATGACAGCTTCACCAATGCACTGCCCTTTTATACCTTGTGCACGCGATACTGCTGCCATCTGTATATGTGTATATCGCTATTCCACGACTTCTGTCACCTTACTGTATTGTGCTCTTGTTCCTTTGTTACATATGTTTCTCTTATAACTAGTATTTGAATTTTCTTTTCCTCACATCGCACTCGTCTTTCCAATCACGCTGCGAGCTGACAAAGATTACGCTTCGATCTGATCAAGACGACTATCAGTAATTGAAATATTCCGCAAAAATAATTGAATCGTTAATTCAACTATAAGCACAACAACATGCCGTAAATCAGCCACGCCAGGAAAACGCCAAAAATAAAATCCTTAACGAGATCCTACTTTGTCAGTTGCTATTCAGCAAAAATGTTAATTTTCTAGAACTGTTCATGAAGAAATTCTGTCCGGAAGTCTGTTTTGGCACATTCTATACTTAAGTGGTGGTTGATGTTTAGGCCAAATGAACACAGGTGCATCTAATGCTAAATTATTTTACAGTTTCGAAGTTATCTTCACTTGAATCTATCTTGCGTGCAGACTACTGATAAAATCACCGACGTTCGCGGTTCTAATGAATCTTCAGCTTATTGTGAAGTCATTGGCGTATTTATGCGGGCAGTAAAAGAAACTGTACTTCGCTGGAACTGGAAGATATCGTTTGTGCAGACTGACAAGGAGCTCTTCAGCTAGTGTATTCAGGACGGAATATGATGATGCTGTGTGTGTGTGTGTGTGTGTGTGTGTCTGTGTGTGTGTCTCATTAGACAACACCAGGTAATGTCGTTATGCAAGATAACATTTGCAGTTTCGGAAACAGAACTACATGCCCTTGCCAAAGAAGTGCGACGGGGTACTATGTGCTACAGTTAAATGCATTCCGCCACGACGCTATGCTGTTGGAAGGGTCATGCAGTATGAGGTGCATTAAAGTTCTAAGGCCTCCGATTTTTTTTCTCCGGACTGGAAAGAGATAGAAACATGCGCATTGTTTTAAAATGAGGCCGCGTTCATTGTCAATACGTCCCAGAGATGGCAGCACCGTACGGCAGATGGAAATTTACCGCCAGCGGCGAGAATGAGAACTGTTTTAAATAGTTAAAATGGCGACGTTTTCCTTACTTCAACAGCGTGCAATCATTCGTTTTCTGAATTTACGTGGTGTGAAACCAATTGAAATTCATCGACAGTTGGAGACATGTGGTGATGGAGTTATGGATGTGTCGAAAGTGCGTTCGTGGGTGCGACAGTTTAATGAAGGCAGAACATCGTGTGACAACAAACCGAAACAACCTCGGGCTCGCACAAGCCGGTCTGACGACATGATCGAGAAAGTGGAGAGAATTGTTTTGGGGGATCGCTGAATGACTGTTGAACAGATCACCTCCAGAGTTGGCATTTCTGTGGGTTCTGTGCACACAATCCTGCATGACGACCTGAAAATGCGAAAAGTGTCATCCAGGTGGGTGCCACGAATGCTGATGGATGACCACATGGCTGCCCGTGTGGAATTTTGCCAAGCAATGTTGACGCGCAATGACAGCATGAATGGGACTTTCTTTTCATCGGTTGTGACAATGGATGAGACGTGGATGCTATTTTTCAATCCAGAAACAAAGCGCCAGTCAGCTCAATGGAAGCACACAGATTCACCGCCATCAAAAAAATTTCAGGTAACTGCCAGTGCTGAAAAAATGGTGGTGTCCATGTTCTGGGACAGCGAGGGCGTAATCCTTACCCATTGCGTTCGAAAGGGCACTACGGTAACAGGTGCATCCTACGAAAATGTTTTGAAGAACAAATTCCTTCCTGCACTGCAACAAAAACGTCCGGGAAGGGCTGCGCGTGTGCTGTTTCACCAAGACAACGCACCCACTCATCGAGCTAACGTTACGCAACAGTTTCTTCGTGATAACAACTTTGAAGTGATTCCTCATGCTCCCTACTCACCTGACCTGGCTCCTAGTGACTTTTGGCTTTTTCCAACAATGAAAGACACTCTCCGTGGCCGCACATTCACCAGCCATGCTGCTATTGCCTCAGCGATTTTCCAGTGGTCAAAACAGACTCCTAAAGAAGCCTTCGCCGCTGCCATGGAATCATGGCGTCAGCGTTGTGAAAAATGTGTACGTCTGCAGGGCGATTACGTCGAGAAGTAATGCCAGTTTCATAGATTTCGGGTGAGTAGTTAATTAGAAAAAAAATCGGAGGCCTTAGAACTTGAATGCACCTCGTAATGGAAAAGGGAATCATTAGAAGTAGATGATGCAACAGTTCGTTCTGTCGACAAATAAGCCACCATCCTTTTGTGAAGCGAAGCGATACTAATATGCTATTTGTCTACTTGTTGTGTCGACCATATTTTTCTTGTTGATGCGTAACCTTCCTTGTGCTACGGGAAGTGCTGTCGATGTTAACAGTGATCTTCATATTCCGTGATGAGCTATGTCCTTCAGTTCCGCAAGCTTGTTGTTGACGTGCATAACCACATGTCATGAACGAAGTTCTTGCACACGGTTGACGAAATCGGCTCGTGAGACCGGTTCCTTAATTGGCTGTTTTTTTACCTTTTACAAGTCGGCGGACGACGACTTGAGGTTTGATTTGTTACGGGAAAGGAGTGCTGCAGTTAACAGGGTGCCCTTACCCACTTGAGTAGTTTCCTGTTCCTGCGCTAGATGGGAGCTGGAGGAAGCAAGAGAGGCAGGGAGAAGAGCATGGGGACGAGTGTATACAATTAGTAGGCTCGTGCGTAGAGCAGTCTTAGTTAGCAAGAACATCGTACTGCCTGCAATATTCATTTCCAATCAGTTGTTCCTTATCTCAAAATAAAGATTCGGAGCCTCAACGGCATGTGAAAGTTTCATGGTAAAATTTTGTGACACTTCGTAACAGCCAATGGCGTACAGTACCTGCACTTAAATCTGTTCGTGGAGCAAGCTTTTAACAAAAGAAAGGCGAATTTTGGAAAGAGAATAGATGAAAAAATGGTTTGCTGATGACAATGTAATTATGTCAGAGACTGTAAGGGATATGAAAGAGCAGTTGAACTAAATGTTTCTTGAAAAGAGATTCTAAGACTAACATTTAAAAAAGTAAAATAAGGGTAATGTAATGTAGTTGGATTAAATCAGGCAGTGCTGAGGAAATCAGATGAAATGATACACCAAAAGTACTCAACGCATTTTGCTATGTGGGTAGCAAAATAACTGATAGCTGAAGTAAAGAGGATACAAAATGTAGACTGACAGTACCAAAGAAAGCATTTCCGAAGAACAGTAGCTGTAACATCCAATAAAAATTTGTTCATTAGGAAATCTTGTGCGAAAGTATTTGTCTGGAGTGAAGCTCTGTATAGAAATGAAAAGTTGGTGATACACAGTTCAAGTAAGAAGAGAACGGAAGTTCTTGAAATACGGTACGACATGGTAATGCTGAAATTAGGTGACAGTTACTAATGAGGTGGTACTGAATCAGACTGCTGAGAAAAGACACTCCTGGCACAACTTAACCAAAACAAGAATGGGTGGTGGTGGTGGTGGTGGTGGTGGTGGTGGTGGTGTGCTAGGTATTCCAGAGAGATAGTGACATTGTAAGCAGGTTCAAATGGATGTAGGTTGCTGCAGTTACGCAGAGATGAAGAGACTTGTACACAATACTCCAGTGTGGAGAGTCTTTGCACTGGAGAACACATCATCTGCGCCTCTAATTATATACCTTTTATACATTTATTAGTGATGTTGCTAGAGTTTGTCTGGGCAGAAGATACTTTCTTTCTTCCCACCAAGGTAGGTTCTGCTAATCTTTATTCCACGTGTTTACCTAGTCTTCTCGCCATTGTTAAAGAATGACTGCATCACGACCAATTGCGTAACAGCAGTTCGTTGCTTTCCTCGTGATTCATATAGTGGTATCTTTTCTGCCTTGAACTAAAAGTCAGCTGACAACGCAAAATGACATACGTTGCAAATTAAAGACAATAGACCTAAAATCTGGAAGTGAAGGATAGGTTGATGCCCAAAAACTACAGTGTATCACTATGTTGATCTCCGAAACTTGAGAGGTGAAATCAGCCAAGTTGAGTGAACGTCTGGCGATTAGGCCAGAGTAGTATCGTGATGTACTTCATTTAAATTGGTAGCTCGGCTATTGAATTGGCAATTGTTTTGTAGACGACATTATTTGTCTATTAGAATGAGGAACACACAACAACGAGGGTTACACACGTTAGTGTCGCACCTGCCTTACAAATGGTTAGACTCAACGCTACCATACTCTGCATACATTTCCGCTTTATCGAGCTGGGGGAGGTTGGAAATCCGTTGCCGTAACTAAAAGGTTTCACAATCGGAAGTAATGGGCTTCAGAAACCATCGCTGAGACCTAACAAATAAGGATTTTTGTGATTTCTCTAGCTCAATTCATACGATTGATGGAGTGGCTCCTTCAACAAGAGCACTTCAGATTCCCTGCTTTATATTTGTCCAGAAGAGCTAGTGCTTCATGTCTCTAGACCTCAATCTTGCGGGGAAATTGGGCTTAATTTGGGCCTCTGGTCTTCAGGAAGCCAGTGTTATTTTCCCATCCTGAATTTATTCGTAGCAACTACTGCCATAAATTAGCTATCTTCAAAATTTCCCAGCTGGGTTTACAGACTTCTGAAGACCATTTATGCAACGTGACATACCGATAGAAATTCTCAAATCCACTTGTGGCCCAGTCGAGACAGACTGGAAGAGAATCATAATCTGTAACAGGACGGAGGTTGTCAACTGTTTTCCATAAATTATGGAACCCTCACCCTAGCAGTGTTTTTTTTTTAAAGTCTTTTGTCGAATGTAGTGAAACTTAAGGACAGTAGAGCGCTATCGGTACGACGTAAGTAAAACATAAGCACGCAATTGTATAGAATTACTTTACAAACCTAGAGCACGCTTTACACTGAGGTGAAGATGGGGTACCTCCTAATATCGTGTCGGACGTCCTTTTGTCCGGTATAATGCAGCAACTCCACATGGCATGGACTCAACAATTCGTTGGAAGTCCCCAGCAGAAATGATGGGCCATTCTGCCTCTATAACCGCCCATAATTGCGGAAGTGTTGCCGGTGCAGGATCTTGCGCACGAACTGACCTCTGCATTATGTCCCATAAACGTTAGATAGGATTCATGTCCGGCGATTTGGGTGGCCAAATCATTCGCTCGAACTGTCCAGAGTGTTCTTCAAACCAATCGCGAACAGTTGTGGCTCAGTGACGTGACATCGTTGTTTCGAAACGGGAGTCGATGAATGGCTGTAAATGGTCTGAGTAGCCGAACATACCCATTACTAAACACCGATAGATTCAGTTGAACCAGAGGACTAAGCCTGTTCCATATAAACACAGCCCACACCATTTTGGAGCGACCACCAGCTTGCCTTGTGCATTGTTGACAAGTTGGGTCCATGGCTTCGTGGGGTCTACGCCACACCCGAACCATGCCATCACCTCTCACCAGCTGAAATCCGTACTCATCTGACTAGACCATGGTTTTCCAGTCGTCTACGTTCCGACCGATATGATCATGAACCCAGGAAAGGCGCTGCGGATGTCGTGCTGTTAGCAAAGGCACTAGCGTCTGCTGCCATGGCCCATTAAAGCCGGATTTCGCCGCACTCTCCAAACGAAGACGTTCTTCATACGTCCTATACTGATTCATGCGGTTATTCCATGCTACACTATGTGATCAAAAGTATCCGGTCACCTGCCTGAAAATGACTTTAAAGTTCGTGGCGCCCTCCATCGGTAATGCTGGAATTCAGTATGGTGTTGGCCCACCCTTAACCTTGATAGCAGCTTCCACTCTTGCAGGCATACGTTCATCAGATACTGGAAAGTTTGTTGGGGAATGGCAGCCCATTCTTCAAGGAGTGCTGCACTGAGTAGAGGTATCGATGTCGGTCGGTGAGGCCTGGCAGGTAGCCGGCGTTCGAAAACATCCCAAAGGTGTTCTATAGCATTAAGGTCAGGACTTTGTGCAGGCCAGTCCATTACAGAGATGTTATTTTCGTGTAACCACTCCGCCACAGGCCGTGCGTTATGAACAGGTGCTCGATCGTGTTGAAAGATGCAGTCGACATCCCAGAATTTCTCTTAAACAGTGGGAAGCAAGAAGGTACTTAAAACATCAATGTAGTCCTGTGCTGGCTGCGGTCATGAACTGTGCGGCTGGTCCCGGTGGAGGTTAGAGTCCTCCCTCGGGCATGTGTGTGGGCATGTGTGTGTGTGTGTGTGTGTGTGTATGTATGTGTGTGTGTGTGTCCTTCGGATAATTTAGGTTAAGTAGTGTGTAAGCTTAGGGACTGATGACCTTAGCACTTAAGTCCCATAAGATTTCACACACATTTGAACATTTTTTAGGCCTGTGCTGTCATACTGCCGCGAAAAACAAGGGGTACAATCTCCTCCATGGAAAAACACGACCACACCATAACGCCGCCGCCTCCGAATTTTAGTGTTGGCATACACACGCTGGCAGAGGACTTCCACCGAGCATTCGCCATACCCGCACCCTGCCATCGGATCGCCACATTGTGTACCGTGAATCGTCACTCCACACAACGTTTCTCCACTGTTCAGTCGTCCAATGTTTACGCTCCTTACACCAACCGAGGCGTCGTTTGGCATTTACCGGCGTGATGTGTGGCTTATGAGCAAGCCACTCGACCATGAAATCCAAGTTTTGTCACCTCCTGCCTAACTGTCATAGTACTTGCAGTGGATCCTGATGGAGTTTGGAATTCCTGTGTGATGGTCTGGATAGATGTCTGCCTATTAGTCATTACGACCCTCTTCAACTGTCAGCGGTCTCTGTGAGTCAACAGACGAGGTCGGCCTGTACGCTTTTGTGCTGTACGTGTCCCTTCACGTTTCCACTTCACTATCACATCGGGAACATTGGACATAGAGATGTTTAGGAGTGTGGAAATGTCTTGTACAGACGTATGACACAAGTGACACCCAATCACTTGATCACGTTCGAAGTCCGTGTGTTCCGCGGAGCGCCCCATTCTGCTCTCTCACGATATCTAATGACTACAGAGGTCGCCGGCCGCGGTGGTCTAGCGGTTCTAGGCGTTCAGTCCGGAACCGCGCGACCGCTACGGTCGCAGGTTCGAATCTTGCCTCGGGCATGGACGTGTGTGATGTCCTTAGGTTGGTTAGGTTTAAGTAGTTCTAAGTTCTAGGGGACTGATGACCACAGATGTTAAGTACCATAGTGCTCAGAGCCATTTGAACCATTTTGACTACCGAGGTCGTTGATATGGAGTACCTGGAAGTAGGTGGCAGCACAATGCAGCTAATATGAAAACGTATGTCCTTGAGGGTGCCCAGATACTTTCGATTACATAGTGTATGTCGCTTGTCTGTTAACACTGACAACTCCACGCAAACGCCGCTGCTCTCGGTCGTTAAGTGATGGCCGTCGGCCAATGCGTTGTTCCTAGTGAGAGGTAATTTCAGAAATTTGGTAATATGTGCCTATTCTTTACACACTGCATCTGGGGAATATTGAATTCCCTAACGATTTCGGAAACAGCGTGTCTCTTGCGTGTAGCTTCAATTACCACTTCGCGTTCAAAGTCTTTTCATTACCGTCGTGCGGCCATAATCACGTCGGTAACCATTCCACATGAATCGCCGGTGTACAAATGATAGCTTCGCCAATGCACGACCGTTATACACCTTGTGTACGCGATACTACCGCCATCTGGTTATATGCATATAGCTATCCCATTACTTTTTATCAGCTCAGTGTAATTTACAGAATAGCATAAGTCAATAAGGAAGCAATTGCCAATGTTCTTAGCAAGCTGTTCTAACTGTGCCTGGTAGGGGTGAGGACTGCGAGCAGCAACACGCAATCGACGATGAAATTGTAGGTTTAAGGCAGGCTATAGCCCGCACCATGTGCTTTTTAACTCTGACTGTTGAAATTGGTAATGCGGCAGACGAGCTATCTGTGATCGACCGTTGGCCTCTTGTAAGCTACGCATCGCCAGCCAATCACAGAAATGGTGCACAAGTACCGATTTGATATGCTGCAAGATATCAAAGTTGTACTCGTTGGGACAACAATAATAATTAAAATACAATCGTGAATGGAACAGGGAAAGGGGTAGGGCGAAAAGGTTTTGGCATGGTATTCTTTCTTCTTGTTTTCCACTAGACGGAGGTACATACATTTAGATTACGCTTCGGCGCCGTTCCTAAGTTTCGTACTGCTTCCGGCTTCCCAACAACTGAGCTGCTCCGTAGCATTTTAATTTATGTTAAGTACAGATGATGCAAACGAATTGTAACTTGGCTGGTATTCATGTGGTACTTCGTTTCAGCACTTCTGCAGTAAGAACATACTTTAATTCTTTCAGTAGCTTTGTTTTCCAGTGGTATTCCTTTGTTTATAACTATCCTTGGAGCGTAATTAATCTGGTCTGTTCACTTCAGTACATATTGGGGTTTTGAAATGCTTGCTAGGCAGGAACTATGTGGTACGAAGTGTTAGCGCTGGCGACAGGCGGCGTGAAGTATTCTTGTGCCCTAAGCACGGACGACCGACCTGTGTCAATAGAGAGGTGCACCTAGTTGACTCCTCGTTCTATTGCCTGCGACAGCAGAGATACGGCGTCCATGGCCAGATCACGGCGCAGCGCCGAAGTGGAAAACGCTGTACGTTTTGCGCACTTCTGAAAGCGGTGGCACGTAATTGTTAGGTAAAACAAATACAATAAACCTTAAAACACTTTTCAGAACCATGGTGCCATGACAATGTTATACACCGTCGCGGCTCGTGCAAACTTTTAGCGCTGTGCTACAATGTTGTGGCGTGTCTTTCTAAGTTCAAAATGGTTCAAATGGCTCTGAGCACTACGCGACTTAACTTCTGAGGTCGTCAGTCGCCTGGAACTTAGAACTACTTAAACCTAACTAACCTGAGGACATCACACACATCCATGCCCGAGGCAGGATTCGAACCTGCGACCGCAGCGGTCGCTCGCTTCCAGACTGTAGCGCCTAGAACCGCACGGCAACTCCGGCCGGCTCTTTCTAAGTAAATTGAACTGGTTGATTTATTTAAATTTTATAATTAATATTTAACATTGTGAAGATTAAAATAAGATGGAAGGAAAAGATCGGTATCAGTGATAATTGAACCTGAGCCAAGGATTAGGCTGCCCATGCGGTAGACAACTCTGCCGCGGCACCGTCATGCCAACTGTTTCTCAAAAATCCCACATAACGTACTGTTCAACAATACGTTACACACACAGTCTAAGAAAAATAAAGACGTGGCGCTCTGAGCGACGTAGCACTCTTACAAGGGAACCTCCCCATCGCACCCCCCTCATATTTAGTTATAAGTTGGCACAGTGGATAGGCCTTGAAAAACTGAACACAGATCAATCGAGAAAACAGGAAGAAGTTGTATGGAACTACAAAAAAATAAGCAAAATATACAAACTGAGTAGTCTACGCGAAGATAGGCAACATCAAGGATCGTTTGAGCTGAGGAGTGCCGTGGTCCCGTGGTTAGCGTAAGCGGCTGCGGAACGAGAGGTCTTTGGTTCAAGTCTCCCCTCGAGCGAAAATTTTTTCTTTATTTTCGCAAAGTTATGATCTGTCCATTCGTTCATTGACGTCTCTGTTCACTGTAATAACTTTAGTGTCTGTGTTTTGCGACCGCACCGCAAAACAGCGCGATTAGTAGACGAAAGGACGTGCCTCTCCAATGGGAACCGAAAACATTTGATCGCAAGGTCATAGGTCAAGCGATTCCTCCACAGGAAAACGTCTGATATATTCTATACGACACTGGTGACGGCATGTGCGTCACATGACAGGAATATGTTGTCGACCCACCTAACTTGTACACTTAGCGAGTGGGTAAAAAGATTCTTCTATGTTTCCCGATTTAGGTTTTCTTGTGGATGTGATAATTACTCCCAAAAAAGTGATGAAAACATAAGAGTTTGTGACATAAACTGCAACAAATGAATATAAAAGTCACACAGTCGCACACTTTTCGCTGTGCTCCGTCAAAACATACGTTTTTAACGTTTTCAAATTTTTCCGTGTGTAGACCGTCAAATCCTGCATATGTCCAAGCAAATCTGAACATGTCCTGGAATTTTGGAGAGCGAAGTTGATTATGTGCGAGTGTCTGAACTTTGATAATTGTCTGAAAAGAAAAAATTAAAATTTTCGCTCGAAGGAAGACTTGAACCAAGGACCTCTCGATCGGCAGCTGCTCACGCTAACCATGGGACCACGGCGCTCCTGACCTGACACTGTCCTTTATGTTGCATATATTGTGCATGGACTAATCGGTTTGTATATTTTGCTTATTTTTCATAGTTCCACACAACTTCTTCCTGTTTTCTCGATTTATCTGTGTTCTGTTTTTCAAGGTCTATCCACTGTGGCAACTTATAACTAAATCTGAGGGGGGTGCGATGGGGAGGTTCCCTTGTTAATACCGGAAGGGTTGACGTCACATCAGAGCATGCGCAGTCGGAAACAGTCTTTTCTCTGAGTTGAGTTGATCGTGATGTGGCTGACAATCATTCCAGCACTTGACACTGGTTGCTCGGTATGGCGGAGAGAGCGCTACAAAATACATTTTCGTCTGTTCTACTTGCATACCAGAATTCGAAGAGAAATGGCATAATTTTAGTGCAATTTCCGGTTTGCACTCTTATAGGAATGGCATAATATTAGTGCGATATTCACAGTGTGCTGTAGCACATTATCACGTAACTGGCTGCCACTGAATACACATTTTGTAACTGGGGAAAAATACTGCAGGCGGGAGGGAGCGGCAGCTGAAAGAAAATTTATTAAATCTATAGACTAGTACATCATCTGTTCTACCAAGCCACCTAATGGCGTGTGGGGAATGCCGTTGGAGTCGCAAGATAATTTCTCGCTTACTAGACAAGACCGTGACGAAACGCTCCGCTCTTCGTTGGATCTTCTGTTAATACAGCCCGATAACATGCCCAGACCGATAAGACACCCAAGAATCGGTTGAGTGAATGCTTTGTAAGGAACATTATGCGTGGGTGATATGAATTTCCTTAAATGTATCGCCGAATCTCGGGCTGGCACCTGCTTTTCCTGAAACTTGTTTCATATGGCCATTCTACTGAAGATTATTACCAGATATTTTACGGTTGTTACTGTTTACAGGATTTAGAGCTAATAGTGTAATCAATAATGGAACCCGCCAGGTTAGCCGAGGGCACTAATGCGCTGCTTCCTGGACTCGGCTAGGTGTGCTGGGGTCGTATTCTATATCGTTCATAACGATCGGTGCAGTAGGTTAGTCTTGGTAACGATGTCATCTTCGGTTCTTCATCCGAATTTCCTACTCAGTAAGCTTCTGAGACCTGTTACCGAACGGTCCTCCTGCCGATTTTTTCGACAACTGTACCGAGAGGTTTTGGATTTCAGTATGGTCCTGTCGTTTAATTACACCTTTAATTTCTTATTTTAAACATATTGAGCGGTTTAAGCTTTGGATTTAGTGATTGTGTTACTAAACAATCACCACAGTTGGAAAGTTAATTCATAATAGACTATTTTCCTTTGTTAGAAGTATGGTTAGGTTAGATTATTACTGTGAACGATTACAACATAAAAAAAGTTTCCAATCAATATTCTCTCAAAATACCTGTTACTTAATGCAATTAAGAGTTCAAAGATCATTGAATATCAAGACATTGGCTCTGCTTACGTATATTACATGAGTCAGCCTGTGTCTCTCTCGACGGGAATTACACAAAGTAAGCAACGGTAACATACAAGCTATGGTAGCGGAGTTGGTAAGGTTGCGAACTACTGTGGCAAAGGATGTAGGTTCGTATACTGCTGGACGCATAAATAAATTTTTTCCTCCTCGTGTTTGCAACGCATTCTGAGACTTCGTTAATCGTCAAAGTAAAACATTTTTCTGAAATATTCGTTGTAATTTACACACAAGAACATGCTATCTCAGTAACGAGTATCTCCGATTTCGTGACTTCCATATGTTGAACAAATGAAAGATAAAATTACTGTGCGTGAAACAAACTGACAGTCACATTTATACTTCTCGACAAAAATAATTCACTTTTTTCTTTTTTTTATATGTAGCGCTTTCCGAGAGTGTGGTCAGACAGGAATCTAAGAGCACAACGTAAATTACTACGAATGAGACTAGCAGTAATTATCTTTATACTTTAGCTTGTCAAGTATTTATCTACGATCGAATCGTTAACAACAGTAGACAGAGATGAAAGGTTCCCACCACAATATTTTCAGACTACACCACCATATATGAATCATTTTGATTCATCAGATGCATGTTAGCAACTACAACGAACTTCAGTTGCTGCACTCGCCACACGCTTTCGAAAAGGCGATTTCTTAAATTTTGCTTTTGTGAACCAAATTGTTGATGTATCATATAGGGAAGTAGGCTACTACATAATTTGGATCTCTAGGAGCGAGCTAAAACCACATTCTATGCATCTTCTTCTTTGACACTCCCTTAAACAATTTTTCTGGTTCGTGGAGATGCAACTAACTGAAGGCAACTTATTCCCATACGCGTTTCGCTTCTTTTATTTGTGAAGCATCATCACGAATAAAGAAAGCGGAACGCGTACGGCAGTAAACAAACTGCCTTCAAAATTCATGGAGGTACGTTCCGTCTATGCAACTAATTGAAGTAAGGAACGACGGAAAGCACAAAAATGACGAAGTTTTCGGGTGTTTCTACAGAGGTATTTGTACAGTGTGGTACTACACTCCATTCCTAACTCATATTCCGAAACGTAAAATCCAAAACAAGACGTCGTTGTGAATGACAATAAAATGACATAATGTGACATTTACGACAGTTTCCAGAACAGTCAATATTCTATCATTATTATGCATTAATGGAAGCCCATGGTCAGCGAAATTTGAACAGCATTACGTACTCTAACCACACTTTTCGGTACTGTGAAGAATGGCATGCCTGGGTCGGCTGCTAGCCTCTTAGAATTCGTGCCGCTGTGGCGCTGCAGTGCTCATGCGCGGATCTGAGGCACATTGCTTCTCATCGGCTGGCGCGAGGAGAACTGACAATGTTTCGGTTCGCTAGGACCGTTCGGCATCGCATTCGAAATGCGTACTGAATAATGTTGGGGCTCTGTTTCGAAAACGAGACAATTCGGTGCGCTCGCATACCGAACCGATCGCAAAATGGCGGAAAGATACAGCATAGGCCCCCAGGCCCCGGATCGAATCCGCCCATTGGATTAATGACGAAGGCCGGTGTGCCGGCCAGCCTGGATGTGGTTTTTAGGCGGTTTTCCACATCACCGTAGGTGAATACCTGGCTGGTCCCCACGGCCCGCCTCTGTTAACGACTCGCAGACATTTTAAAATATTCGCACTATTTCACAACTTACACTAGACGCAGACAGCTGGGATACACTAATTCCATCCTGGTAGGGCTTCTGGCCACATGATGGATGATGGATGAAGGGTTTTTCTGCCTGTTTATGTGGCAAGTGAGGAGTTACGCTGCGAAGCCAGAATGTGTGAATTTTGCTTCACCCTGTATATGTATGGTTATCACCTTTGTCCTCCCTTCACAATACTGTACATATAATCGTGCTACATAGTCACACTCATTTTAACACGTGTTTATGTACCTGATGATGTAACGAATACAGTGTTGTGATATCATGTTTTTACAGATAAAGTTGGATGTTCAGGTCTTCTAGGTGATGCTGGTTACGTTGAGGCTAGGTTCAGGATAAAGTACGTCTATTATGTAATACTGGTAGCAGCTTTTTGGTCATGTAAGAACGCCTTTCATAATTCTGTAGGTCCACGCAGTCGAAACATGGGGACTGTAAACAAGTGTAAAAGAACTTAGTGAACTGTCAGGCCTCATCCATAAAGTGCGGGTCAGGGGAAAAGACTGGCAACTTGGCGACCAAACTTCTCCACATGGGAATTTACGGGCATCATTCGGGGAGGGAAAATCGGCATGCTCTGGATGGATACCTAGCCAGACAGTTCAGTATTTTTACTAACCAACTTTCATTGGGACTGGCTCCAAGGATTTTTCCGCCTCGTGCAGAATTTTCAAGTGCCCGCTATCGAGAAGGTGTGCTTTTCGACAGGCCACGACCGTAAGTTATTTATCAAAACAAGCAGCCACTTAAGCACTTTCCTTCATTGTGTGAAAAGCAATACTTAAACGTTAAATAAAGTTGTTGAAGCGTAAACCGGACGAAATACGATAAAATTGGATAAACAGTTCATGCAGTGCATTTTAGTTGCTTCAGCTCCAAAAAAAAGATTTGACAGGTTTTTTCCACATTATCTTAAATATTCATTGATTATGGCTTTAACGCCGAGATAAAGAAGGCAGTGAGGGAAAATAAAGTTACAGAGGTCAAAAATTAATTTAAAGGACTGTGATAAGAGGAGGTAACTGCTGGCAGATCCAAAGGAGAGGTAGTGGTGGGTGGGAGAAAATACCCCTTAATCACAAAGTCTAAATTTAAAATGTTGAATTTAAAAGACTGACATCACGGTTAGTGCATAGTTTCATTTTTCCTCTATTTATTACAAAGTGTTTTTCTCAGCAATAATCCTATAGGTATTTAAGGAACTATCAGGCCATCATATGTTGAAATTTGTCTTGGTTTATTAGGTAGTTTCTCGCTTTTGTAAAGGCTGGCAAGCTGACACAGGTACATTTCATGTGTTATGTAGGTGAACGGCAGAAACAGGTGCAAGACTCCCAGTTGCGATCCTTGCTATTTTAAGATTTGATAAAGGTGACCAACCCCAGTGCTTACTTCATCAATCTGGTTTACAATACCGTAGATAGTCCCCAGTAAAACATGAGATTTTATAAATGATTTGTATTTCCAACTTATTCTCACAAATCTTCATCTTTACAACCTGTCATTGTCTTGTTTGATTTGTCCTTTTGGAACCATATAAAATCTCTATACTTTGCCACTGCCAAAAGCCTCTCACCCTGGGCGGTGGCATGGTTTGCTCCTGGCCCTGGTTTTAATTGTAAATGTGTTGTGCATCATGACGGATGTCTTGTTTTTATAAGTGCTAAGTGGACCCTTAAGCATTAGCATGAAAGTGAGAGTACTCTGGGGCAAGCACCAGGACCTGCTTCCATGCTCCATTAGAACAGTCCATACATGGTAGGGACCATCTTGCACTCTGTTTTCCAATAACAGTTAACCATTTAGTTCATAAGAGACTATCGACCCATGTAGGATTCAGACTAAGTACCTACAACCGAACAATTTGTGTGGCACAGTGGAAATAAATTAGGCTTAAATACAAAAAAAAATTCCCCTTGAATTAGTCTATCTGTAAGTGAAAACTGTATCAAAATCCCTACACCTAATCCTGAAATTAGCCTTCGTATACAGAAAAAGATGATGGGGGACTTCATAAGATTTGTCGGTTAACACCAGAAGAAAGAAGGTGAGGATTGAGGTTCTGGTTGTGGTGGGAGGTACAGTTTGTTGCGCCCCCTCTCCTAATATAATTTGCAGACATGCTTACTGTTTAACAAGCCATAGGTGACTAACATTTTTAAAATGATAAAAATATAGTCTGTATTGAAATACGGAATGGCTATTTGGTGATAATTTGCCTCTGTTCGCTAAATTATTTGAAGATGATAATTAAGACTTTTCCCCCACAACAATGGAGCCACATCTCACATAGCTGTAATTGATAAATAGTAATCAAAATAATCCTTGACTTAAATCACATGGACACTTGAAACTGTACATTCAGAATAGGAGTCGGTTGTTGGTTTTTTGCACAGCACACCACTTTATAGGTAAGAAGCTTTTACCAGTTGTTAACTGCAACTAGCTTCTTGGAGTCCTCCTTGTTGTCCTGTGCTTGATCCATGTGACTTTGCCTTATTACCACAATTGAAGACCCATGTGGTTATTGCTTCCTTCGTCCTAAGAGCTCAGTCAGCTGTAAGAGATCTGCATTTTAACATGGAACCAGATTGCCACGTCATGGACAATAGTAAAATTAAAATGAAGCTGATGGGCATAGTCTGCTTACCAGAACAATGCTCTAGACATTTAAATATTCAGCACAGTGTGTATAAACAAAACAAAATTCTGTGGTACGTGAGAGTGAAGAGTGCTCTGCATGGTTATCATAGACATGAATATCCAAATCTCAGAATATAACTACTACTGATGCCTAATGCATTAGTCATAAATGTTACACTTGTTATTCCATAGATCCTTGAGCATATCAATGGTTTTCATACATTTACATATTAGTCTTACACATCGCTGTGTGCAAAAAAATAGTTTGTAATGAAGACAAATAGCATTACCGATGAAATTCAGTTAAATACACTACTCATTTACAATGTTCTAAAATTCCCAACATGCGTAGTGTGCAATCACTGATAGGAAACTTGTTTTGATGTTAATGTCATAAGGTCATTTGCCACCTCGCCTCCTCCCGCATTCCATTCCACGCCCTCCCTGCCATCTTTCAAGCAGTCATTAGATGTAACAAGTTAATAAATTTGATGGTCCTTATGTAATATAAACTGACATTCACTCTAAATGTTGGTATCCTTTGATGAGATCTGCCTTCACTTTTTGGCCATTTTGACAGTGGACTGGGGCAGATAGTGTTAATACTTTCTGTTGAGTGAAATGAATTGTTCACAGGAATGACAACAAATGTTAAAGATTGCTGCAGGAGCATATACTGTAGTTTATGGGAATTTAGAACTGGCCATGTAGAATTCCCATTCTGCCTGAAGATGGAATGGTTTTTCACAAGTAAAGATAAATGAGTATTAAAACATTATAACATAAAGCAGGAAGGATATGCTGTGTGGAAAATTAATATAATCACATTTGCAGATTAGTTCAGTGCACTGGATGTTAAGAGGTACCATGTCTGAGAGATACGTCGTGCAGTTTCAACATCTCGACAAAACATCTGAGAAATCGCACTTGATGCTGTACTGTCCTCCCTGTAAATCAATGTTACAATCGTGAAAGTAACATTCAGTATTTCATTTTTGTCTGCTATTCTTTTTTTTATGCTGCAAATGTATTGGAATGAGAGTTCCTGATTTATTATTAAAACTCTTCTAATTGACCAGATCAATCACTTGGTGGCTTACTGTTAGTGGGTAATGAATGCTCTTACCTTCTGAGCTATACAGGCATGACTCATAACTGTACACAGAATGGCTTCCCATGGAAGCAATAGACCCATGTTTGAGTTACAATTCAACATGTAGTTCTGTTGCCAGGAAGCTTAACAACAATATTCACCACACTGTTTAGTGAAACATTATAGTGAAAATCTGTTGTAATTATTGAGAATTTCAGGTGCTAGCTTGTACAGTATTAAGGTAGTATGCTCCTCTTAACTACCAATTGTGTTCAGTTACTTGTCCAACCATCCTGATATAGGGCTTCCTCATTACTTGTTGAAAATGAGAGGGGGCAAGAGGGTGGTTGGTTTGTGGTCACTGTTAGCAATTTCTTACCACATCCTTACTGACCCACAGCAGTGCTCAATATGGGCTGCAGTTTTTTTATATCTTTCTGATCTGCTCTTTAGAAGTTACTCTCTGAACATTTAGCTTTGTATAGTGTTTACCATGTAGCAGTACATAGTTTTAAGCTTAAGTTTTCCTTTACCACTTTGTAGTGTGAACTATCTGGGATGTTTGAAACTTTCAATGTGCTGGTGTCCACTAATTATCTTTATTAACTGATGTGATATTCTGAGTGAATTATTGTATATTTGCAACCAATTTTTTTGTGCTTGAGTATTCCTTTCTGTGAGGTTTTGTGTATAGAAGAAATGTTATTCAGAGACATAAACCTTTAGGGTACAAATTTTGAGCACGCACAGTCCTTACATACTCTCACGTTAACACTTAACTATTTATATTTACTTTGCAGGGAAATAGATGGGAAGAAACAAAAATTAGGAAAATCCTACACTTTGCCCATGAAGTTCTGTAATAACAACTAATTTCTATCAATTTTGTACAGAAATATGTTCAGTTAAAGTGATCAATTCCATCATTTTAACTGAAATTGAATAATATATTGGCTGTAACACCTTGTATTTCTGTAAAATTATCTTTAATATTGGTCTTCACAGCTCCAGTGAAGATCTCATTGATGCAAAGGCTTTGCTTTAAAAAATTTTTGTCAATTTTGTTTGCTTGTAAATGATATATTTGCCCAAATTAACTAAGTTTTTATTTTTATTTATTTATTTATTTTCAGAATGATCAGATGGTCAGACAGCGAGTAAGGAATCACAATCGTGATTTCCTACCACAGCACCATGGGACTCGAACTCGGAACAATAAGTACCTGCTACCAACACCAACTTCACATCTAGTCATAGTATTAGCTCTTCTACTAGTCCTGTGTTTGCTCATCACTTATCTGGAAAAACAGTTACCAACACCACTTATGGAAGAAGATGCTGCCACACATCCTGGAAGATTCATATCTGAAAGAGCCATGAAAGATTTAGTCAATCTCACAAGCACTGGTCCAAGACCAACAGGGAGCTATGAAAACGAAGTGCTTGCTGTTCGGTGTTTAGCAACAAGAATCAACAAAATCATTAAAGACGCAAAGTCCTCTCATAAAATTTGGCTTGACCTTCAGAAGACAAGTGGAGCATTCCCCCTTTCATTTCTGGATGGGATGACTAATGTTTACAGAAATGTACAAAATATTATTGTTAAAGTTGGACCTAACAGTGGAAGTCGTCACAGCTTGTTGATGAATTGTCACTTTGACACTGTGCAGGACAGCCCAGGTAACACACCTTTCAGACAGAATTTTCATTTCTTGTAATATGTCCTGCGTGCTAAGAGTTTATCATCTATACAGGAGGAAAAAAAATGCAAAAGGAAAAATAAGTGTTTCATCTTTGTGTTGTGTATACCTTTTTTGTTATTCTGAAACAACACAATATTTAGTGTGACATGAGGTCTGTCATTGTGAGTGACACATATTTCCTTCTAATTATTTATGAAGTGTGTTCTATGTCCACTTCGAGTGATCGTTTAACAAATCCTGGTAGTTTGTAGTTTATCTGTTTTAAACATATGATTTACTTGTCAAAAGTATACATCCAGAGCTATAGTTCCATATAGACAGACAGAAAATATGTATAAAGAGAGAGAGAGAGAGAGAGAGAGAGAGAGAGAGAGAGAGAGAGAGAATTATGCACAAAAATAGTATATGGTGCTTGCACGACTGATAGGTGTCAGAAGAGAGAATCATTCACTAAACACAACATAGTTAGTTTAGTTCAGTTAGATAATTCATTTGTAATGTCTTACAATGCGGTAGTATGCAGACAGCCAAGGTAGTTTCCATTGCTGCATTTGTATGGTGATGCTTAAAGGAAACAAATAATGTGCAAATGAGGGAATAAAAAGAAACATTCACAGAGTTGATAAAAAGTGAACAAAGTCATTCAGAAGTAATTGAGGTGATATTAGTGTAACCATAGTTTCTTGATCACCATGTAGGTTGAAAATATTGCTGATATCACCAAAGTTGTAATATAAAATTCTCAAAAATATGTAAATATCTTTCTCTACTGTTGGATATAGTCAGTGATGTATTTATATATTACATAAGGGAATGTCTGACTAAAAGAACTCTACTAGTGTCAAACATCAGCCTTTTATTAATTTCTGAGAGTGTATCATAGCATTGCATGGGAGCAAGTCGTGCACAGAGGAAAAACCAGGCAAGAAGAGAATCAAAGCATTTGAGATGTGGTGCTTTAAAAGGATGTTGAAATAGTAGATGGACTGATAGGATAAGTAATGAGGTGGTTTTCCACAGAATTGATAAGGAAAGTAACATACAGAGAACAGGGACAGGGTTATAAAACATCTGTTAAGATGTGAGGGGTTCTAGAGGGAACTGTAGAGGATAAGAATTGTAGGGGAAGACAGAGATTGGAGTATATGCAATAGATAATTAAGGACATTTGGTGCAACTGCTACTCTGATGTGAAGCGGTTGGCATAAGATCGGAAGTAGTTGCAGGGTATATAAAACAGTTTAGAGAGAAGGATAGAAAGGGTAACATAAATTAATATTCACTGCAGCATTACTTGAAACATTGTGGGAATATACGCAGTCTCTAATTTCAGTTGCTTGTGTAACAAAAGTGTAGAGAACAATGGACAACCTGCACACTGGGTGGCGGAATGGGCTGTGGTCAGGATGCCTGCAGTACACCACCCTAGATGGTACTACAGTTGTGTGATGTGGAGGACTGGTCTCACATGGTTAGATGACATCCCTCATGGAAATAGCATTCACAAATACAGCTAACATTGCTGGCAGCTGGAGAGTAGAGCTACCTGTCTAAAATGAGTAGTATTTGTACAGGTGTGGCTCATTTATGTCTTGCCATGACATATTTCCCCATATGTAAGTCACAACAGTCAGAACTCGGTTGTGTGCCAATTGAGCTGCCAATGCCACATTGGCTTTTGCCTTTATGCTGTGTCAATGACTGCTGCTCTGGCTTCAGTGTCAGGGCTTGAGTATGTGGTAACTGCCCTGATGTGGTGGCAGCAATGCTTGCAGTATTAGCGGGTATCCCCTGATATAACCACACCAGGGCATCTTCCTGTCAGACCTGTTTCCATTGTGCTTCTTGTATAAACTCGTGGGATGTGCCTTCACTTTTCTTTAGCCATGTCAAGTACAACAGCTGTGGCATAACGTGCCTCCCCTCTCTGGTAGATCTGGCCACCAGATCGCATATCGTGGGAATCTTGAAGAGGCTTGGCAAACACATTACGGTTCAACAAATATGTAAAAAAACATTGTCTGCTTTGTTGCACTAATTCAGCTTAAACTGTAAGATTCAGTAGCTGATTGCTTAGTTAATTTTTACTTCCAAATTACTATTTTCCAAGGTGAACTCGGTCCACTGACAACTGATGCACTGGAAGTTCACATGGTTGGATATTTTCTGCTTAAAACAGATGCAAGTTGCAGAAAGTAGACTCAGTGACACAAAGGTCCAGAAACTGAGACAGTAATCATTATGAATTTGTTGTGTTGATCATCACGCTTCTGTTGCATGTATACTGAGGAAAATGACCGACAGTAATGTGTACTTTGAGTCACTTCAAGCTCATTGAGCAAGTGGATAAAGTAGAGTTTCAAGGTGTCAGTGAGATAGGTCAGGTTCTGGGCTGGGAGGACTTCCAGTGGTTTCTGTGGCCAGTACAATGAAGGCTGTGTCACATTCACAATGGTGGTATCAGTTTGTGATCCCCAAAGTTGTTGTTAATTAACAACCTAATACCTTGTAGCTCTAATTGTATCATGCCACTAGGGCTATCTCGTTTAGAACAATTAGCAACAAACACTGCAGATTCCTACTTGTAATAGGTCCAGTGCATGCCTGCCCTTTGGTAATAACCTTGGAGCACTTGGATATAGCGTGTGCATTGTTTCCCGTTTTGCCTAAAAATACCTGATCTTGCATGTCTCGGAGTTTGGCCTGGACTACCTGGGTCAGCTGTATGATGATCCACATTCCCTCTCTCTGACAGTGATGAAGCTCATCCACAGACATTAACATGAAACTCCCAGCCTCCTTGGAAATGAACATCATTCATCTTTCACTCTTATTTATGTATATTTCCCTAGATTTTCCAATTTTACTGTGTAAAGGTGGAATGTAGAATATTTGTACCATTCATTGGCACTTGCCATCAGAAAGTGTACCAGCACATATAAACAAGTACGATGAGTGCTGATTCCGATCGCTGCAATGTGATATGACAGGATCTTTTCATGCAATGGTGTGATGAACTCTAATTCAGTTGACGGTTCCTTCTGGACCTCCTATAGGCCAGCTAGAAATTGCTCTGGAGGTAAAAATGTGGGGATTGTCCATGCACCACATGATGTATGGTCTTTTGCAACCACTTTACTCATTCATCCACTATCGTGACAGCTAATGACTGCAAGAACCTCACTACAATTACCCTAGTGTCTAAAAATTTTAACCTGACCTATACAATGCTATGATCCAGAATTCATCACACCAACAGCCACTCTCACATAACCCGTTCATTTCTCCATTAGTTCCTATACAGCATGAGCATTGTTCAGTATGCCCTGCTTCAAATTTGCCAGTTGTGTAGTGTGCCACACACGTATTGCTTTGTTACTATCCACTATTCCCCTCACCTGTTCCAGAGTGTCATCCAGTTTTCAGATATTGTCATTATCTGTGGTCCCGAGTACTGCCTTCAACAACATACCCCATGTCCAGTCACCTGGTAAAACACTGCAGTGTGCTTTGTACTAAATCTGCCTCTTGGTGTAACTGCTCGTGGAGACTTTTGCAGGAAAGACGTAACCCTTTGAATTACCCTTTTGGTCATATCATTTCATCCACTTGGTATGACCCCCTGATACTGTGTAATGAACGCATTTGTCTTACCCTTCTTGGTAATGAGCCTGTTACCAAAACCCATTGAACTATGTGGTAATCCGGTAATTCATCCCTTCAAATGCTCAGCTTTATCATGTAAGCATTGGTGGCTTCATCGTGGCTAAGATCAACGCTTCATCTGTCCAAATCATGTTTATATAGAACCTCAAAATAGGCAACTAACAACAGTTTTGCCAAATCCAAAATTGTTACCAGGGATGGGAAATATCCTCTTACTCTCTACTTCCTGTACACAAACTCCACTCCTGTTGGTAAACCATTGTGATATGGCTAATTCACCATTATCGTTTAGTGGTTCTACCACAAAAAATATGTAAAATAGCTCCATTCTTAGGTTCACCCAAACTAATTTCCCTGTGCGTTGTGACATCTTTTTTCACGAATTGAGTCATAATGTCTTTGCATGCAGTTTAATTGGTTTGTTCCTTGTGAGGCTTGAACTTGTCGCAGTGTGTTCCTGACAACAGTTTCCCCCAAGGGGAACAAAACCCCAGAGTTCCACTCTGTGCTGCTGAAGATCAATTTTTGCATGATTTTTATTTAGGAAATCTAACTTCAGGATCTCGTAGCACCATTCACCCCCATGGGGCAAAACTTCCATACTCTTTTGGATGTGATTTGCTTCAACTTAAAAACCTGACTTTGCTGAGCCAAGCGATTTATAATGCTTATTCCCTGCCTCTTATAACCTAGAATGTGGAGGTTTCAACTGCCTTTTACCCAAGAGGTCCAGACTTGCCAGACACGTGAGCCCCTGTGTCTAACAATAACTAATACTCTCTAACATCTACTATAAAAAGTAATAAACGCTCTCTCTTTGCATACATTTCTGTAAGCATGGAAACATATTGGGAATGCCATCCAGCAGATTTGGAGTTCCCATTGGTGTTCAATGATGATACCCTTGTCCTTGTCCTTTTTACATCTTACTCTTACAAACCCGCTCTTGATGCCCAGCCACTTCACATTTTGTTCACTGAGATTGGTGACGCTGCGTCGGAATGTGGCTGAAACATCCACATCTGTAACACACTACATTAATCGATAACATATTTATTTTATCCTCTACTCCCATCACTGTGTCTCTCTTCAAGCTCTTTGGCTACACTGATGGCAGCAGCTAGGTCCATTGGGCTCCTGCATGCACCCCCCCCCCCCTCCTGTGGGTTCGGGGTAAGAATAGGCCCACGGTATTCCTGCCTGTCGTAACATGTGACATAAAGGAGTCTCCAACGTTTTGGTGTTAATGTGATTGTTCCCTAAGGGGTTTGACCTCTACTATTCAAAATTTTCTGTTAGTATGTACCATTTGGGGAAGGACGCCTTACGTGGTGCATCATAAATCCATCTTGCCTTAAGATCTGGCACACTCGATATGGTCATGAAGTTGGACTTGCACCGAGCTTCTGGCCATTTTGGCTCCAGTATGTTCTGGGTAGCATACATTCCCTCCATTGTGCATTTCCATCTTCACCCTCACGATACAAATGGATATTAGACACCCGAAATCCAGCAAAGTAGCCAGTCCGTTGTGGTGGGGTCGTCATGTACCCTCTTCATGGTAGCCCCCCTGACTACACAGGGATTGCACTCCTGGTGCCTGAGCTGCTACCTCCACACATATGCCAAGGAGAAGAAGCCTATCTCCATGGGGCATCGGGACTCCTGGCAAAGGCCATCCTGCCAGGTGGTCTTTGCTGTGGCTGGGTGGTGCCCATGGAGAGAGCCCCTGGTCGGACTGGGTGGCATCAGGGTGGATGACACTCAGTGAAGCATGGCACATGTTCTTTTGCTGGTGGCAAGCCGCCAGTAGTCTCTCTCACTTAAATTTGCAGACGTATGACCCCCAAATCGTTCGCTCCCTGGCCACACCTTGGGAGGAACGTTGGGCTTCAGAGCGACAGGATCCTTATTCACCACGTTATTTAGTTTGCAGTAGAACTTATGGGTACTCCTTTCTGGAAACCAAGCCTCTGTTTTTTGTTGGGTGCCTGGAAGATAAGTTTGGGGAAGTGACAGCGCTATCCAAAATGTGCAGTGGGTTGGTTTTGATTCAGGCAGCATCCCCAACCCAGTCCATGGCATTACTTACCTGTGACAAGCTGGGTGATATCCCTGTTTTGGTCACTCCCCACAAAAGCCTCAATATGGTACAGGGCATAATTTTTCATCACGACCTCCTGTTAAATTCTGATGACGAGTTACATGCTAATTTAGAATGATGGGGTGTTCATTTTGTCCGGCGCATTTACAGGGGACCAAAAGACAATAGGGTTGCCACCGGTCCCTTCATCTTTGCCTTCAAAGGTGATTCATTACCTGAAAGGGTCAAGTTGATGGTGTACCACTGTGACGTCAAACACTATGTCCCTCCCCTTATGCGGTGCTTTATATGTTGGAAATTTGGGCATATGTCCTCCCAGTGCCCTTCCAGTACCACATGTAGAGATTGAGGACATTCGCTTCACCCGAATACTCATTGTGCGCCTCCTCCCACCTGTGTGAACTGTGGACAGCCTCACTCCCCCTGTTTGCCGGACTGCCGGTACTCCAAAAGGTGTGTAAAATACTGGAGTACAAGACTCTGGACAGGCTATCTTACCGTGAGGCTAAACTAAAATTTTAATGGCTATACCCTGTTCCCATGGTCTTTCCTTACGCCACTGCCATGACGGCGTCGCCATCGAAGATGCTGTTCTGCCCACCATCTGTGGCTGCTCCTGTCGGCCTGCCCTTTTACTTCCCCCCTCCAGTTGGCTGGGGAAAGGCTTCTTCTGATACTCCCAGAGCTTCTACTTTGGGAGCATTGCCCCCCCAAAAAGCCGGGGACACTGGTCTCTCTCTCTCCCCCCCCCCCCTTCCCCCTGTGGTCCAGTGGACACCAGCAAGTGGCTGAAAGAGCCACTGACTGCTGGTCGAAGGGCTTTAAGATCTGCGTCTGCCCCTGTAGCTACTTCCGAGAAGCCCTCCCAGCAGGACCCTGAGGAGCACCGAGAGGGCAAAACTTCAAAGAAAAAGTCCGCTAAGGAACAGGAGCCTCCTGTGCCCCCTATACCAGCATTCTCCCGACGGCTCTGCATCTGAGGATGAGGTGGAGATTCTGGCGTCCCCTGAGGAATTGGATCTCGCCGATGCCTCAGATGTACTAGATGTCAATACTCAGCAAGTAGCGACAGGTGCTGCTGAGGCCTAATTTGCCTCCTTGGTCAGTCCATGCTGCCCCACACGAAAGAAGCGTCCCTCTCCAGTGGAACTGCTGCGGTTTTTTCACCCACCTGGCTGAGTTATGTCAACTCTTAAGCAGTACACCTGCCTTTTGCATTGTCCTTCAGGAGACCTGGTTTCGCGCTATGCGGACCCACCGCCCTTTGTGGCTATCGGTGGTACTACAAAAACCGTCCTGCCTGTGACAGACTGTCAGGTGGCGTATGTATTTTCATCCTCACCTCTGTCTGTAGTGAACCTGTGTCCCTTCAAACACCATTAGAAGCTGTTGCTGTCAGGGTAAGGACACCATAGGAAATTACCATCCGTAACATCTACCTCCTTCCAGATGGTGAAGCACCACCCCATATTTTGGCTGCACTCATTTTGCAACTGCCCCAACCTTTTCTCCTTCTGGGTGATTTTAACACCCATAACCCTTTATGGAGTGGACCCAAGGTTAATGGCAGTGGCAAAGTTGTTGAGGCCCTCCTTACTCGCCTCGACCTTTGTCTCCTTAACACAGGTGCCCCCACACATTGCAGTGTGGCACATGGCACATATTCGGCCATTGATCTATCGGTATGCAGTCCTGGTCTCCGCCCTTCTATCTACTGGAGAGCACATGACGACTTGCATGGTAGTGACGACTTTCCACTTTTCCTGTCCCTACCGCAGCGTCCCTCATCTCAACGCCTGCCCAGGTGGGTTCTTCCCAAGGCTGACGGGAACACCCTTACATCCGCTACCAACATAGGATCTCTACCATTGGAACAGGAACCTCCCTCTCTCAGGTTTGGACCAAGCTCCGCCGACTTTATGGCTACCAGAAACAAGCAAGGGTACCGGGCATTTCCTCAAATGGAGCTGTATCTGCCGATCCTGATGTAATTGCAGAACATCTTGCTGCGCATTGCTCTCACATCTCTGCATCAGCGAATTACCATCCCACTTTTTGTCTCCTCAGAGGGTGGAGCAACACTCCACTCCACTCCATCCTGAGCCTTACAACGCTCCTTTTAGTGGGCGGGAATTCCTTAGTGCCCTTGCCGACTGTCCTGACACATCACCTGGCCCAGACCACATCCATTCGCAAATGCTGAAACATCTGTCATCAGATTCCCAACGCTGCCTCCTGGCTGTCTCCAACCACATTTGGAGCAAAGGCGAATTCCCATCACAATGGAGGGAAAGTGTCATCATTCTGGTGCTAAAGCCCAGGAAGAACCCACAAGATGTTTACAGCTATCGCCCCATCAGCCTCACCAATGTCCTGTGCAAGCTGTTGGAAAGTATGGTGAGCCAACAGTTGTGTTGGCTCCTTGAGTCTCGGGACCTCCTGGCTCCATCTCAGTGCAGTTTTTGCCAAGTACGCTCCACCATCGACAACTTGGTGTACCTGGAGTGTGCCATTCGGTCAACCGTTTCCAGGCGACAACACCTTATCGCAGTCTCTTTCAATCTCACGAAGGCCTGCAATACCACTTGCCGACACCACATTCTCGCTACTCTGCATGAGTGGGGTCTTCGGGGCCCACTCCTGATTTTTATACAGAACTTTTTATCATACATACCGCACTTTCAGAGTTCGCATTGTTGCTTCCCATAGCGCACCCCGTACACAAGAGAATGGGGTCCCGCAGGGCTTTGTCCTGAGTGTCCCACTCTTTCTAATTGCCGTCAATGGTCTTGCACTAGTAGTAGGCTTGTCAGTCTCTCCCCTCCTATACGCTGACGATTTTTTTATTTCTTTTTGCTCCTCTTCTACTGTTGTAGCTGAATGCCGTCTGCAGGGAGCTATACAGAAGGCACAGTCATGGGCCCTCAATCAAGGCTTCCAGTTTTCGGCCGCTAAAACTTGTGTGACACACTTCTGTCATCATCGTGCCGTCCACCCCCATCCAGAACTTTCCCTCGATGACCAACTACTAGATGTAGTGGAGACTTACTGCTTTTTGGGGCTAGTGTTTGATGCCCGCTTAGTTGGCTTCCCTTTATTTGTCAGCTTAAAGACAAGTGCTGACGGCATCTTAATCTACTTTGATGCATGAGCCATACCGACTGGGGTGCTGAACGTCGTACACTACTGCGGCTGTACCAAACCGTTGTACAGTCCTGTGTTGGTTACGGAAGCGTGGTGTATGGTTCAGGTGCCCCTTCTGTGCTGAGTCTCCTAGACCATGTCCACCACTGTGGAGTTCGCCTCACAACTGGAGCCTTTCGATCTAGCCCTGTGAACAGCGTCCTTGTAGAAGCTGGTGTTCCTCTATCGCGTCTCCGGCGGCAAATATTATTTGATTAGTCACAGACTATACCGCACACATCCATGGTTCACCCCGCCACTCAAAGTACCATCTTCTTTTCCCCAACACAGCGGTCCATCTCCTGCAACAGCGGCACAGAATTGGGAATCCCTTCGCTGCCCGTGTCTGTTCACTTCATGACCTTGACGCTTCCCCTCATATCACCTTTCCTGCAGACTCGCTTCGGTACCCCTCCATGGTCCATACCTTGGCCACAGCTTCGGCTGGACCTATTGCTTGGCCCCAAAGGCTCAGTCCCACCTGACGTCCTCCGCCGGAATTTTCTCTTTGTTCTTGGCGAGTTTGGGGACTCGGACATCATCTACACTGGCGGATCACTGGTCAACGGTCTTGTTGGCTTCGCTTACGCTCACATTGACCATACAGATAACGCTCCTTGCTGGTTGGCTGTAACGTATTCACTGCAGAGCTGGTTGCCATCTATCACGCTCTTGAACATATCCACTCCTCCTCTGGTGAGTCCTTCATCATTTGTAGTGACTCCTTAAGCACCCTACAAGCCCTCGACCAGTGCATCGCTAGGATCCTTTGGTACTGTTAATCCAGGAGTCTCTTTATGCCCTCTACAGGAGTGGACGCTCAGTGACCTTCATTTGGACCCCAGGCCATGTCAGGATACCGGGCAATGAACATGTTGGCCACCTGGCCAAACAGGACACCAATAAACCATCTCTAGACATTGGCCACCCGGAGACCGATTTATGAGCAGTCTTCCACCACAAAGTTTTTGCGATTTGGGACACTGAATGGCGTAACCTGAGCACACCAAATGAACTCCGTGCTATCAAGGAGATGACAAATGTGTGGCGGTCATCCGTGTGAGCCACTCACAGGGAATCAGTTGTCCTTTGTCAGCTCCGCATTGGCCATACGTGGCTAACACATGGCTACCTTCTCCGTCATGAGGACCCACCTCGGTGTCGCTGTGGCTCCCTTTTGACTGTCGTGCACATCTTGCTTGACTGCCCACTTTTAGCTGCTCTACGGTGGACTTTTAATCTTCCCAGCACCCTACCCTGGGTGTTGCGTGACAATGCCTCAACAGCAGATTTAGTTTTACGTTTTATTCATGGAGTTTTTTATCGTACCATCTAAGGGCAGGTGTTTGGCCTTCTTTCTGGGGCCTCCACCCTCCCTCCATTTTAAATCTGTCACCCTTTACTTGCATTCGTTCGTCTTTGTGTTTGTCTTTTCCTTACGTGTATTCATCTTGCCTTGCCTTTTTGTGGTGAACATTTTGAAGTGTTGCAGAGTGGCTGGCTCATCCTCTTTTATTTTGTGATCAGCCAGCCCAGACCATCTGCGCTATGGTTTTAATGCCTTTTTCTACTTTTCCTTATGGTGTATGTCTTCTCCGGATTTTTGTTCATGCCATTCATTTTCTTTTTAAGTGTGGTTCCACATTCCTTTTCCCCCTTTTACTTCCCCAACCGTACTTTGGGAGTTGCTTTACCCTGAGCCTTGTTTTCATGAGGAACAAGGGACTTACGACGTTGTAGTTTGGTCCCTTTATCCCTCAGACCAACCAACCAACCAACCAACCAACCAACCAACCTACCTGCATGCACCCTCCTTGGCACATCAGATGGCAGTCCTCTTAGGAAAGTGTCCAACACACTATGCTCCACTTCTTGGAGAATGTCTTTGTTTGCTTCATCTCATATTAACTTGTTGGTATTCACATAATTCTTTCATATTCTGTGAACACAACTTCCTACTGATTTGGTTCACCCCTGCACCACCCCATTCAGCTGTTTATAGAAGGATCTAGAGCTATTTTGCTTCATGCGGCACTGCAAAAGACGTTCCTTAAGCCGTTTGATTGTAAGTACGTTTCATAAGTCCTTGTGATACACCAGTAAGTCTTTCCTTCTCCTATTAAGTGCAATTTGGTCATCTGTAATGACTGTTCATCTGTCCAGAAACAAAGCCTTGGGGCTGCCTGTAGGTCATTTATAACTACCAGCACATCCTCTGTTGTCTAGCCTGACACAGGCATAACCGATCTGGTGACAACTGAATCCAGTGAAGGAGCAGACAAAATGGACAGGGACCTATCTACTAAAGTACCTACACACGGCACAAACACACAATCTGGGAACAAAGCATAGACAGTCATGAACATCTTACTGCATAAACTCAAAGGGCGTAAGTGAGAAAATCAGTGTCCAAAGCAGGGTTGATGTTCGAATAGCAGTTAGGAAAGATTTAATGAAGCTCATGTGGCATGCTAAACAAGACTGACAGAGGTCCACTAGCAAAGCTCTGTGCTGCTATTGGGTCAGCCCATGTGACCCTGTGATTGTGCATCTGGTGATGCTGAACAAATACTATCTGTATGCCTCAGATCCTTTATCAGTATCTTCCAGTGGTGGGGACATTAAATCTTCTCCCTAGCACCTAGCTCCCTATGCATCTGTGTTGTCTTTTCTTAACTGAGCTACTTAAGTCACCAAAAATGTAATTACTTTTTGCCCAGTAATGTACTGTGTCTGACTCCTGACACTGTAGAACCTCTGAATCTCGACTCAGTAGGACCTGTACCCACCATATCACAACAGAGGAAGAGAAAACAAAGAACATCGAAAGACACCACCAATACAGGCAGCTGTAATAATAATATTGCACTACTACTACTACTACTACTACTCCTTCTCCTTCTCCTTACGTCTAATCATGAGCCATCATGACTCGGTACACTGTTCAGTAAGATGGCTGTAACAATGGCATACATGACTCTTCATTGGTATTGACTCAGTGCACAGTACACAGTGGCCTAACATGTTCCACTGTGTGCACCTCACCAGACACATACCAGCATAATCCTCGCTAGTGTTCCCAAGGAACTGTGACAGATTGGCAGGTTCTTCAGGCTTTTAAACTCCACCCTCAAGCTTCTCTGGTAGTTCTGTTTCGTATCACGTGCTTTGCACATAAGACACAAAAGGGAAAAGCAGTCCATCCACTCACCTCCATTGTGTTACTGACATTGCAAGCTATGGCTAGATGTGTCCCTGGATTCAACTGCAGATGTGACAGCTGTGGATTTGACACCACATGTTGAGGCAGGGGGTGGATGATATCTATGGTGGGTGATGGAGCCAGACTGCTAGTGGTCAGGAGGCCTACAGTCCAACACCCTAGGCATGGTTGCATTGGTGTGGTGTAGTGGGTTGGGTTGCTGCCAGATGGTTGCACATCATCCTGTCACAGAAAGAGCATTCACAAATAATTGTTTTATTCCAAGCATACGTACACTAGTCATGGAGGTACTAGGCATTGGCCAGTGCCCCACGGGACACGGGTGAAACAGCTGGTGAAGCATGCTCACTCGGCAATGAGCTGCTGTCACGACCAGCTGGAGTCACGACCAGCTGGAGTCAGGCAAAGCTGTGTGGGTAGCACTCTGGTGATACTAAGTCAGGCCCAGGGCCGTGCAGTGTGTGGCAGCCAGTGAAAGTGGCAGCAACATCAGGTGCTGATGCACAACTCAGTGCTAGATGCACTGGGGCATGCAGCGCCAAATGGTGGACTACAGTGCAGACAGCAGTCACAGCAGCAGTGGCATGTGTTCACACAGGTGGTAGAGGACAGCAGCAACATTTGCTCACATAGGGGAATGAACAGAAACAGTTTCTACCCACACAGGTGGGCATCTGGGTGAACCAGGCTCGAATGGTGGTTCAGTAGAATGGACGACCAACAGTGTTTGCAAGTTATCTGTGAGGTGGTCCACTGGTTGGATGGTGCCAGGTCAGCAGCATTCAGACTTGGCACTGATGGCAGGCCCACAGCTAGTGGAGACATTCTGGCAGTGGCAGCTCTCTGGCCCACATTCAATCATAGACGAGAATAGCATATACTTCCTCTTTCAGCTAGAGACTTTCAAATGAAGTGTTGCCTGTCTAAAATGTGAAGTCTTTATACAGGCTTGGCTCATCTCAGTTTTGCCAAGGCATTGTTTACCATCAAATAAGTCACAACAGAGCCATGACTCCATGTAGCAATTTGGTCACCAACACCACAGCAGTGTGTGTATCTGTGTTTCTGCTTCATCAGTGATATAGTGGCTCTGGCTTTGCTATTGGGCTCAAGTACGTGGCAACTGCCCAAACACTGTGGTGACAGTAACAGCAGTACCAGCAGGTAACACCTGATGTAACCATGCCCGGCCAGCATCTCTCTGACCTGCTTCTTGGCACTTCTTGTATTTCTCGTTAGTTTTATTTACCCATGCCAATTAAAACAGCTGCAGTACACCAAGAGATTCTACAACAATTTTTTTTTCCTTTTGCAAGAAACAACTCGCATATTGCATGCCATAGTAGTACAGCCTTTAGAACATTAACAGAGATCTGTTGTACACACCTTCCTCTTTCTGCATGCCTACTAAGACTAAAACAAATTTTCAGCTACAGAATAAAAGATTACAATTCATCTTGAGATGAGGTGTGAATGAATTACATTGAATACTAATTCTCAGATAACTTTGGTTCAGTCTATCATATTTATTTATTTCCTACTCCTCCAATCATCATCATAGGCTGGCAAATGTTTCAGTTATAGCTAATTTCCAGCTTGATAAACTGTTTCTTTTTACAAATTTGCTGTAGGAGTATGTAGTTTTTTAATACTATAAAATGCTCGAACATAAATTGTTGAAGATTCAGCCATTTTTTGAACTATTAAGACTAAAATTGTATTATTTTGATTTTTAACAGGAGCCAGTGATGATGGAGCTAGCTGTGCTGTAATGCTGGAAATATTTAGAGTAATAACACAGAGAGATGAACCTCTGAATAATAATTTAATTTTACTGTTTAATGGTGGTGAAGAAAATCTTATGGAGGTATTCATGTCTAATATGATTATTAATAATATTTATAGCAGTACCTGTATTTTGTGCTGCACTTAAAAAAATTAGAAGTTAAAAATGAAAAGTTAATAAGAGATACTAACTCAAACTGAATAAGACACACATTGAAATGTAACTAGACTCGTGAAAAAAAATCGTCTAACATGATCCTTTGTTGTGATCTACTGCTATGTATTCAAAAACTTTTTTTTTTTCCTCACCCCTCCTTCAGTTGCCTTGCCCCATTGCACCTCCTCACCTGAAAGAACATTTAAACTACTTTACCTTAAATTTAGTATTCATTCACATTCTTTAGTCTCGTACAACCTTGTTGGCATTATGAATCTGCAAATACTAAAAGACCATACATTGGCTATAAATCTGTCATTAGCAATTTAATTACACAAAGGCAAATGCAGTGCAGTACTGGCTGATCTGATAAGATAATTGTTTAGTAGTAGATAACTGAATAAACAGTAACATAAATGAGACAAGTAATTTGTCACATGCTGTGGTCCAAGATGTTACTACAATATTTCAGATTATGTAATGTCACGATCTCAGTTAACTGAATACAGCATCTGTTGCAGACTATTTCTGAAGGATAATTAAAAATTAATGGTATCAAATTATAAGATAATTTTCTGACCAGCACTTTCCTCCAGGAGGCATATAGACTACTTCCTTAAGAAAGTAGCACAGAACCCACTGCTTTGGAAACGAAATTACTGTTACTTTATCAGTCTATATTAAGTCATGTTTAAAATTACCTGTGTTGTTCATACGGATTTGCAGTATAGAATCCCCCAAAACCTGAACAAGAACTAAAGATGGTTGTTACTGACCATATAGCGGAGGTGCTGAGTCACAGGCAGGCACAACAAAAAGACTGTCACAAAGTAAGCTTTCGGCCAACAAAGCCTTTGTCAAAAATAAAATCACTTGCTTGTGTGCACACCCGCATGTGACCAGTCTCCAGCAGCTGAAGCCAGACTATATTCAATCTTAGATTTTCCATTGTTTGAACAAGTATTAATAATTACATAGTATGAAAAGTTGGCTAAAAGATTCAGTAGAGTGAAACTGGATCAAGTATTTTTGAATAGAGGTTTTCTGTTTAAAAATATTTTGAAGTTATATATTATTAGCTGAAAACATAGCCTTGCATGGTTATTCATTTATGGTTGTACATCAGAGTTGGTACACATTAAATTTAATTTTGACTTACAAAGCTTCATTATGTGCAACATTTGTAGTAATATGAATGGAGACTTGAATGAAGAGGTTGTCTGACTCACTAATACGGGAGAACCGTAGAGCAATTCACATTAAGAACCTTGCCTGCAACACACAGTGTCTGGTTTTATGGTTTGTTTATGGTCATGGCATAACATAAGATAACAGATAATTGTGCACATCTAAAGTGATATTGTAAATTGTTAGGAATAAGTGGGATTCAGGGCATGAAAACTTGCTTCCCTGCACCATGTCCCATCAAAATTACTTTTTCTATGTGTTACATCGGAATGAAATGACTTCAAGCACATGTAGGTGAAAGGTTCTGGGGAGCGAGAGAATGCATGATGCTGTTGATCAGACTTAAGTCACCCATTGTTTTCAAAAGGAGTTCGAAAAGGGCGAGTTAAAGCTTGATGTTCTTGAGCTGCAGCAAGTCTCCCCTCAAACTCTTCATTGGGTTCTTGAGACCGCATAATCGTCAGTCTTTTTAGCCATTCTGGTATATTAAGACAGACTTCACTGTTATTTGCAGACAGGCTCAACAAAAGGACACCGACACAATGGCTTTTGACCAAAGCCTTTGTCAGAAAGGGGAATGCACATGCAAACATTCATTCACACAAGCAAGCACATTTGGTGCACATGTGGCCGCTCTCTCTAGCAGCTTGGGCTATTGGAATTCTGGTCTGAGCTGCCAGAGCTGGCATTTCTGCGTGCATGTATACGCATGCACATTTCCTTTTTTGACTTCAGCTTTGGCCGAAAGCTACTAAGTAAGTGTCTTTTTGTTGTGCCTGTCAGCAACTCAGATTTCTACTCGCCGTAAAGGTGACACTATCTTTCCCTTATACTGCTGATATGTCAACCAGGAGTTTCCATAGTTTGATCATTTTTAGGCATTTTTACCCATAAATGAAAAAAAGAATCAAAATGAAATGTGTAAGTACCCAAATCACAAAGCAAACTTAATTCATTTTGCACACCAAAGGTTGTAAATAAAATCTATTGAAAGAAGCAAAATAATGCCGTTAAGTTTTCAACTCCAGCCGTAGTGGCAGAGCGGTTCTAGGTGCTACAGTCTGGAACCGCTACGGCCGCTGGTTCGAATCCTGCCTCGGGCATGGGTGGGTGTGATGTCCTTAGGTTAGTTAGGTTTAAGTAGTTCTAAGTTCTAGGGGACTGATGACCTCAGCAGCTAAGTCCCATAGTGCTCAGAGCCATTTGAACCAACCAAGTTTTCAACACACAAGAAATCAGTAAATCCAAATACCCTAACCAAATAAATTTGTTGTTCATTTGTATTTGTAAAGTTAAGAGTGTGGCACTTCGTTCTTTCACCGACATAAACTTCCAAAATACATCTGTCACAAAGTTAGAAAACTAAGAGCGTCGGCTGTTGGTTCCTTGGTGTACTACACTGTGATGATTAAAACATCCAGACTACTAAGATGAGATACATCTTTAAAGCACAATATTAATTTTTCTGTAATAGGATTTTTGATGAAATAAAGCTTCTATGTTGCTCCAAAGGTTCATTCAGATCATCTGTGAAACCCCCATGAAAATTCATTTAGTAGTTCTGGGGATAGCATGTTAAAGCAGACAAACACACAGGTGCAATGGTTTTACATTTTTATTGGTAGTATAGATTAGTGAAAATGGCTAGAAACAAAGGAAAAGAGTGTACAGAGAATATGGAAAGCAATTTCAAATTCTCTTCGAGAGGACAAGGAGGTAGTGATTTCCAGTATGAATACAATACAATAGAATAAGACATTCCATAAGTAGAAAAAAGAAAAAACACAAACTTACAATATTTTATGGATTACAAGACACACCTTAATTTTTAAGCAATTCTTAAAAAAAAAAAAACCATTCCTACCATTTGACATTGTAATTCTGTCAGAGACAGCAAAGGACTTGGAAGAGAAGTTGAACGGAATGGATGGTGTCTTGAAGGGAGGATATAAGATGAAGATCAACAAAAGCAAAACGAGGATAATGGAATGTAGTCAAATTAAATCAGGTGATGCTGATGGAATTAGATTAGGAAATGAGACACTTAAAGTAGTAAAGGAGTTTTGCTATTTGGGGAGCAAAATAACTGATGATGGTCGAAGTAGAGAGGATATAAAATGTAGACTGGAAATGGCAAGGAAAGTGTTTCTGAAGAAGAGAAATTTAACATTGAGCATAGATTTAAGTGTCAGGAAGTCATTTCTGAAAGTATTTGTATGGAGTGTAGCCATGTATGGAAGTGAAACATGGACGGTTAATAGTTTGGACAAGAAGAGAATAGAAGCTTTCGAGATGTGGTGCTGCAGAACAATGCTGAAGATTAGATGGGTAGATCACACAACTAATGAGGAAGTATTGAATAGGATTGGGGAGAAGAGAAGTTTGTGGCACAACTTGACCAGAAGAAGGGATCGGTTGGTAGGACATGTTCTGAGGCATCAAGGGATCACCAATTTAGTGTTGGAGGGCAGCGTGGAGGGTAAAAATCGTAGGGGAAGACCAAGAGATGAATACACTAAGCAGATTCAGAAGGATGTAGGTTGCAGTAGGTACTGGGAGATGAAGAAGCTCGCACAGGATAGAGTAGCATGGAGAGCTGCATCAAACCAGTCTCGGGACTGAAGACTACAACAACAACAACAACAACAACAACAACAACAACAACAACCATTTGTATTATTAAATTGGAAAGCAAGATTTAAAAAAATTCTCAGTTTGTAAAACCAAACTGACCTTCAAAATTTCTGAAAATTGTCATGTGCGCCTTCTTTTTAGTCTTCCTTTCTGTCTTCATTGATGTAATCTTCATATATTTAAGATGGTCTTCACAGGCACTTACACTGCACTTTCTTAAAGGTTTAACAATAACGTCTCTTCTCATTCTAGACCATGACTTTTTCATCCACTTGTTTGATTGCAGTTCATTTTAAAGCTCCCTTCGGCATGAATTTGTTTGGTTTCATCCATTTGTTCCATCTCTCTCTCTCTCTCTCTCTCTCTCTCTCTCTCTCTCTCTCTCTCTCTCTCTCTCTCTCTCATACACACTTTAAATATTTTATTTATTGAGGCATCAAGAGGTTGCAGTTGTGAACAAAGTCCTCCCGGAATAACAGCAGGTTCTGTATTTCTCTGTCCCAGTTTCTCTTTCATAGAATTTTTTAAATGATTACTAAATTGATCTAGCACAAGAAGAGAGAACTTATTCAATAAAGCACCTTTTCTTCTCTCCCACACTCTGTTAATCCATAATTTCATTCCAGCCTCATCCATTCATTGCTTTGCACTTGAAAATGATCATTTGATTAAGCTTAGGACAATCAGCACAACATGAAAGGACAACAGTGAAGTGAATGTTTCCATGTGCACTTGTTCTGGTTCTCTTTCTGTGTTGAATAATAAAACAGTGGGGAGATAATATTTTCTCTCCATGTTCTTGTGGCATTTTCTGAGGTACTTCGGGTTTGGTTCATATGCTAAGTACACTATGCTTCATAAACTTGTAGCACCAACCAACTCCATCCTTAAAGTCTGTTAAGCTCCACTGTAGTGCTAGCTTACAAGTGTGTATTTGAATCATTTTTATGTTAGTTCCAGTGCCATTTTGACAGTGTCCCTGAATCCATTTCAATACATCATCTCCCAGTTCTGGCCAGTTTTGCATTCAGTCCTCTATTTGCACATTTAGCGTTTTTTACTTTTCCTGTTCCTCTTCACTATCCCACCAATTGTGAATAGTTTTTTTTTTCTGTTGGAGGGCTGAAATGCCACTCAGGTGCTCTTCTGCATAGTCTATTACTTTAAATTTATAGACTCCATCATATGAATACGTTTAATTTTTTTCCATTAAGAGACTAGCTACTAACATATTCCACAGTTACCAAAAAGGCAGCTTCCTTTCAATTAAAATTCACTGACACCATATACGGCAGTGACACATAATAGGCTAGACAGTATTCTGGGTTTGTGATGACAGGGAGGGAGGAAGACAATATTAGCAAGCTTGTGAATCCCTGCAACTCAAGTTTGTCGCATCAGTGCACTGCTGCTGCCAGTTCAATCCAATGTTGCCAGATAGAAATCGGTTACCTGCAGCATCAAACGTGGCAATTTTTAAAACTGGTGGGAATTTTAAATCGAACACTGGACATTTTTATATTAATTTTGAAAATGATGCACCTAAATTTTGGAGGTAATTTTAAGAAGGAAAAAATGTCTCGTAGTCAGTACAATACAGTACCTGATGAAACATACAGTCTGATATTAAGCAATGAAGCAATACTTTCAAGATACATACTGACTTTTGTTTAAAAGAATGTTGCTTTATGTATAGCAAAGGAAGATGTGTGAAGGAGGAGAAAACAATTAAAAGCAAGTGAATGTGATGTAAATAATCATTAGCTTAATTCACTGTCATAGAACCAAATAGTTTAGATCGTAGAAGCCAATGAAATGCTGCAACATAAAATGATATCATTGACATATAGTCATAAATGTTGAACCTGGCTGTATAATGAGTACATTGACAGAAATGAAAATGAGAGTTAGACTGAGAGATAAACCTAGATTTCACCAAGTAATTAAAGATTTGGTATTAAACACACCATCACCACCACTCCCAGTGCCACATCTACCATTGCTTTATCTTCTGCATCTGAGGATGTAAAATCTATTTAGGTGGTCTTAATATTTCTGTTGTGTAACCGCTGTTAGACATTGTTGTCAAATTTCTTACAGTGCCGTACATGCCATTGTTATGCTCTTAAGTTATTAAATATTTTGTGTCTGTACTCCATATTCTGATAAACAGTTCATTTCCTCTAGTACCGGGTGTCCGGCTGTTGCAATTAAGGAGCCAACAAAGTTAGCAAACTCTGTTCTCTATCTGTTGAGTATCTGTTGAGGAAAATGTCAACCATACATAGTAGTCTCATCCCCATACTGCTGGACAGGAAGTCTGCTTGCCAAACGTGCAGTGTAAACAGAGATAAAGTCAAACACAGCTGCTGTCAATTGTTAAAGATTGCAGTTGTACTTCACATATCCATGGCGTTAGAGCAACAAAGTGTGATGTGTTTTCTATGGAGCAAGGGAAGAATGCCCATTGAGATCTACTGGAAAATGCAGCCCACATATGGTGTTGTGAGTTTGACAAAGGCTGTGAAGTCTTGCACGAAATTGAGCAGTTGGGGAGGCAACATTCATCGCTGACTGACAACATTTCTCTGTGGATGCAATGGTGAAAGTAGATCAGCATGTGCATGTCATGGCCATTTCCCAGGAAGTTGGTATATTGTATGGGAATGCTTATAACTTCATTCACAGCTCCTTATGGTACTGGAAGGTTTCATGATGGTGGGTGCCGAAGGAGTGGGGTGATATGATGAAAGGCAAACTAATGATGTCTTCACTGAATCATCTGGACTGGATTTATAGAAGGGTGAGGGTTTCCTGACCTGCACTGTTACTGGAGATGAAATGTGGATATTGCATTCCATGTCGGAATCCAAGCAGCATGGTGTGGAAACATCTGGGTTCTCCTGTGACAAAAAAATTCTGTTGGGAAAATACGTTAACGCCTTTCTGGGATTGTGTGGACCGCTCCTGCTGGATTTCAGGCCACAAGGTGTAACCATCAATGCTGACGGTTATTGTTCCACACTGTCACGTCTGAGGGCTGCCATCTGGCAAAGGCAATGGAGGATTCTCGGTATGAACAACAGGATTCTGCTCCACAATGATGCAAGACCACATGTGGCAATCAGAACTGCCAAAACGCACCAAGCATTTCACTGTGAGATTCTGGACCACTCACCATACAGTCCAGATCTCGCCCCCTGGTGATTCCCACTTTTTCAGACTGCTGAAAGAATTCCTGGCAGGACAGTGATTCATAAGTAACGACGAAGTCAAGAGAGCAGTCTGACAGTGGTTCCATATTCAGCCAGATGAATTCTACCACAGGGACATCTCAAATGTAATGCTGCAGTGGGACAGTTGAATGAGCCATTCTGGAGAATATGTGGAAAAATTGTGTAAAGTACGTAGAATAAGATGTATATTTGTCATTACCTGTATATACCTGTATTTGGCTAGTAAAAAATAGGGGCAAAGACTTTGACTTGCCTTGTATAACACAAGCTACATAGCTTTTTGAGATATCGTAAGTAACAGAATGTTGATGGTAATCATAATTAAAATATTCCTGCACACCTCCTTGTAAAAAAAAAAAAAAATGTGTAAAAAGCACAATCTGTGGCTACAGGTTGTTGATTGTGATACGGGTTTAATTCTTGGATAAGAGGAATTTGCAAACGCAGCTCTCACACACAACTGCAGCCTCGGTCAACTGAAACCACACTCTCACTTGTTACACACCGAAACATTTGTTACATCCCATCCTGGATTTCCCATTGTGTGATTTTGTAATACTTTTTATTGTTGTTCAGGAGACAGTTATGAATGTATTGATTAGTCTACAGTTAATGGCTGAATTTGAGTAGATGGAATCAGTACTATAATAAACTAGAAGCAGTTATATTATGATTGTCTTTAAAATCGCTTGTCCTACTAAGACTTCAACATGTATGACTGTGTACAGCATACATCATAACTGTCTTAAGAGAATATTCTTGACTTGCTATCGATAAATTTTTAGATGCTTATTTGTTACATTGATTAAATATATCCTCCTACAAATAAGAAGAATTACAAACAGATTATTCTTTACTGAATTCATATTAACTTGATAACATCCTTGTTTATAGGCTTCACATGGTTTCATCACCAAACATAAATGGGCAAAAGAGGTCAGAGCTTTCATAAATCTTGAAGCATGTGGTGCTGGAGGCAGGGAGGTTCTCTTTCAAGCAGGCCCAAATAATCCATGGCTAATGCAGGTATAATAATTGTAATATTATACATTCCTTAGGATTTTTGTAACCCACATGTCTTAGTAATAAAAATCTCAGTTCTGTAATGTCAGATTCTACTGCAGACCTTCATGTGTGCAAGATGTTGACAAAACAGTAAAATGTGAAATAACACGTTTATTTGAAAGGAAATTTCAAGCAGCAGTCATAATTTCTTAGAATTTGCCTGCAGCCCTTCTTAGAAAATAATACTGTAAAAAAAGAATGAGTACAATAACTGAAGTTAATATTAATGTATGAAAATTACATTTTGTTATCTTTAACATTTGCTGCATGTCATTTGAATGCACCATTATTTGTTTCTCAGTGTCATTTGTAGTGACGTTTGGCACTCACAAGACCTATCTTCCTCAACAGAAGTACTCTGAATCTGTTCCCTATCCATATGCTTCATCATTGGCACAAGAAATATTTCAAAGTGGTATTATTCCTGGTGATACGGACTTCAGAATTTTCAGGGATTTTGGGCACATTCCAGGTAACACAAATTACAGCATTAAATTTGACTGTTGGCAATTATCTGATGAACTGACAAAATAAGTTTGGTTGTTTTGTAGGTCTCGACTTCGCATGGTCAACAAACGGCTATGTGTACCATACTAAATATGACAATGTGGAACAAATTCCATTGGGTACTCTGCAGAGAACAGGTGACAATATTCTGGCTCTTACTCTCAATATGATCAACAGCCAGGAAATTGTTGAAGCAGAACTACACAGTGAAGGAAACTTAATATTCTTTGACTTCCTGGGAGCATTCATTGTGCGGTGGTCTCAACTGTTGAACAGATTCATGAACATTATTGCAGTTGCTTTTTCAGTTTATACTGTGAAGCAGAATATGATAGCTGCCACTGATCATGGTAAGAAGGATATTCACATAAGAAGCAAATAACATTTTCTAAAAATGTTTTCACGTTTATTAAATGGCATTCAGCCACAAAATTGCTGTAATGAATGAATCTTCATCAATGTGTTTTTCCTCCAGTAAATTCTTAAAATGATAGTTCGGAAGTGCTCTTTGTTGTTCAATTTGTTGTTCAGTTACCTAAGCCCATTGACTAGATTTTTGTTAATTATTCAAAATTACAAAATTTAGAGTTCTCAAAAATCTTTATTTTTTCATATTTTAAATTATTTTGTGAAATGAACTGAATAACTACATAAATTAATCAGTGTCAAATGTCAGTAATGTTAGTAGTAACTTCACTATGGCAAAAAATGTGCCATAACTTTAACAAACAAACGGAAAGGATATTACTGCTTTCTGAACCTAAGATTCGTTTTAGTTACTCTAAATATATGAGATTAAAAATCACAGTATTAAATGTACAAGAGATTGAAAATCAAATTATGTGAGATGTATAAAAAATTGATGACTGTTTCTGAAGAGAAACAATATAACTAAATTAAGCTAATTTTGTAATTACTGTTACAGATGTGAAGAAAAATGTGTACTGGAGACATCTTTGTATGACTGCAGTGTCTGCTATATGTTCATGGCTATTAGGAATTTTGGCATGTATAACAATAGCTGTTATTCTTACTTCAATAGGATGTACTATGAGCTGGTATGCTAGGCCAGTGTGGATTTTTTTCTTGTACATAAGCCCTGCACTTGTTGTGCCAATGGCTTTTATCCTTGGCCTTAGCCATATTCAGAGAAAGGTAAGCTTAAGTGTTCTTTAATGACACACAGAATTTGAACCATAATTTCGATCAAGAGTCCTCATTATTAAATTTAAAAAAAATAAAAAAAATGAGAATACATATGATGTGCTGAAAGTAAATCTGTAGTATAGGAACCAAGGGAATTTTGTCAGCGAAGACTACAGTTACAGTGTACATGGTACAAAGTCAATTTTTGTCCGTACTACCACAAAAGAATGCTTAAACAAGACTGTATCTAACAGGAGCACCATAAAAATTATATAAAATTACCTGTTCTGTAGATTCTAAATTTAATCTCCATGTATAAATGGCAGAGAAAAGTGTAACAAAATATATTCTGTTGCCCATAAAATGGAAACAGAGTATATAGTGGTAAGTATTAAGCAACTACAGGTACAAGAACAGATTTTCAGACACAAAATATCACTTGCCTTAGAGATGAGGCACAGTGCTGAAAAATATCCATATCTGTAGAATTATCTGAAGTACTGTGCAGATCCATTCTCTTCAGTCAAACAGTTCATTAAAATTGTATGGATCTGGGGATGACAAAGTGGAGGAAAAAGTTGTTGCGATGGAAAGGAGGGGGGGGGGGGGGGTGACAGGCAGGCAGCAGAGATATTAAAGTAATTTACATTTTTTGTGCTCCCTTTTTGTCTGTCCATTTTTATAGAGCTAAACTTTTCCCTGACAGACTACGGTACTGACTAGTGAAAATAAAATAAAATTAAATGGTAATTTCAGAGAGGCAGTATCTTCACAGTAGAAAACCGTTATTATGGTACATGCTAATTTAGCCCTTGTGCAACAGGCTCCAACTGACAGACCTTATGAAAATGGCATCAAATTTTAAAGAAAAAATTTAATACAAAAAATGGTACCCGACAGAGCACTTCAGGAATAAATGAAACAAGCAAGCTGTGATTGTACTTCAGTATTTATTCATTTTGAATTGTTCTGCAAAAAAATGTGTAATCTTAGATAATGATTTTCAGCTGCTGTCTAATGATAGGCTTGTAAACCAGAAACCACTTAATGAGACAAGTAAGACTGTCAGCTATTCACAACTTGCAATTGTCAGTAACAACACACGTAAGTTATTGTATGTGAATTTACTGGACCAATACTTGCAATAATGGAATACAGTTAACATCGTTTTGATTCTTGAGGAAAGTGCCTGTGTGAATGGTGACGCATAAAGTTCTTCGGAAAGATTGGAAAGTGTGAAAAATATTTTGCCTGGGGACTTTGATACTGTACAGTTAATTTTCCATGGCAGATCATATTCATACCAAATACTGCTAACTTTCTTCTGATGTGGAACATAAGCATTCACAGTACCAGCAAATGTTAAATAAGAACTGGAATCTCATTTGGGACATGGGATTTTCTTTATATAACCCAACCTGCACATTATCCATTAACGCTCAGTTTGGGTTGAAATATGCTTATTTTTGTTCTTTGAAGTACATGCTGAAGAATAGAAATGTGTCTTACACATACGCAGATTTAACTCTCATTACCCCATTTTATTCCAAATAACAGTAAGTCATCTTCATGTCTTTTGATTATAATCCTAGCTGGCATAATTTGTGAGTAGCCATTACTTTCTAAATATGTCTGAAAGGAGGCATCCTATGTTTAAGGTTATTTGAGATTCATCTGCTTAGGTGGTTTCGTATGACCCAACATAAGAAACAGGATTTCGATTAATAGAGCTTTCAGTTGCTTGTATGGACAAATTGACAATGTAAAGAAGTCTGTTTCGCATGGAAATGGCAATAGCTTTGATGGCTTTTATTTCCATCCAAGGCAGTGAGTAATAAAAGAAATATTGCATGGCAAATTCTGTCACTGTCTTAAAAACAGAAGTTTAGATATGTTTAAGTCTCATTCAGTAATGTAATAAAACAGTAAGATAAATGTTATGTCAAGTCCATATTTGCAAAACAAACAGCTCTCGCCTGCTGCAGCCCTCAACAGAAAGCTATTGTTTCAGGTGTTCTCCTCTCCATGGACAGTTTTCCAACTGTATTGTGATGGTTATCAAATTGCATGGACCTTAATACTCACATTCTGCACTTTGCTATCAGTGCGCAGTGGTTTTGTTGCCTGGATGTGGACATTTTTTCCATGTATTGTGAGTCTGTTGCAGAGAATAACCTACCGTCGTTGGAGAGGTAAGTGTTCCTCTGAAATCTAACAGTCTGTTTTCCAGTCCATAAAGAAAATGTTTGTGTGCAAGAGAATTTATTTTATGTTAATCAACATAGCCAGTTAAAATTGTTTCACACCAGTTACCACTGCAAATGCACAAGTCTGAGAGTGATAGTAGCATTTCTAGCCTGCACAGGAACATGTACTTCCTATGTTTCGTCAGATTGGTACAACCCACAGAAAGCATTTTCCAATTTTTCATATCCCCTCCCCATTTTGCAACTACTCCTGACTTGTAGAATGAAATTTTCACTGTACAGCGGAGTGTGCGCTGATATGAAACTTCCTGGCAGATTAAAACTGTGTGCCGGACCGAAACTCTAACTCGGGACCTTTGCCTTTCGCGGCCAACTCCTGACTTGGTTTTCCAGTAAATCCTTTCTGTAGATTCTCATTTGTATCTGTGAATAGATGTAGGTGGGGATACAACAAAAGTGATATGGAAAGACAACTGTATGACATATTGTAGACACACAATTAAAGCTGTTATCGTGTTATTGACACATTTACGTACTGACTGGACACTTATGAGCTGAAATTAAGGGATGAGAAACTGGGATTGTGAAGAAAAATTTTGTTTTACCAAGTGATCTGCCTGCATTATCCAATAATAAAGAGATGAATGTGTAAGTTAAATCTTGTTTTGTTGTAACTTGTACCTTATTAGGTTCATTGCTCCCAACAAACCAGGTCTGTAAAATGTTTTATTATTTTCAACATCTGGTCAGTTCTTTATCTTCAAACTGATTTTAAGCAGTAACAGCTAATGTGTTTGAATGCTGTGTAAATAAAAACTAATGCTTGGAAGTCTCATGCAGATATGAATGAAACATTACCACATTGTTTGCAACCCACTCCTTAATTTATTCATCCCTCCTCTGCTCGTCCCCTCCCCCATTTAACTGGCAATCATCATTGATTTTTTTCAACCAATGTCTCATTAGTTTATCATCATCCTTATTATTGACATAATTACACAAGATTGAATTATATACATGAACTAATTGCAATGAAAAACTTAAAATGTAATGTCGTCCATGGTTCAAGCAAAGTGGCAGTCTTGTTGACCTAATTTAATAAAGCTGAATAAATGAATTAGAACTTGGTGTGTGGTTTGTGCACACTCGTATTTTCCTACACACACACACACACACACACACACACACACACACACACACACACACACACACACACGTACCTATATATATGCACTTTTTCCAAGTAAATTTGTGTGTTACTAAATAATCATATTTAAGTAGGAATGGTTTTGGTGATTGTTCCAAAATTACAGTTCTTGTCCTCTAGCATCATTCTGTAAAACATTCCACCACAATCATAGTCATTTAGGAAGAAATACATGCTGAAACACTTGTCTCTTTGTTGATACCTTCAAAATTTTATACACATTATGCTCTGTCCAGTTAAGTCCTTATTAAAGCACTGGTATGTAAGATATGTTAATGACAATAAAAAACATGAAAGCATAACTAAACTTTTTGGGTGAATATATAAATATAGACTGTATCTAAAAACAAAGATTATGTGACTTACCAAATGAAAGTGCTGGTAGGTCGACAGACACACAAACATACACACAAAATTCAAGCTTTCGCAACACTGTTGCCTCATCAGGAAAGAGGGAAGGAGAGGGAAAGACGAAAGGATGTAGGTTTTAAGGGAGAGGGTAAGGAGTCATTCCAATCCCGGGAGCGGAAAGACTTACCTTAGGGGGAAAAAAGGACGGGTATACACTCTCTCTCTCTCTCTCTCTCTCTCTCTCTCTCTCTCTCTCTCTCTCTCTCTCTCTCTCTCTCTCGTGCGCGCGCGCTCGCGCATATCCATCCACACATATACAGACACAAGCAGACCTTTAAATATGTCTGCTTGTGTCTGTATATGTGTGGATGGATATGTGTGTGTGTGTGCGCGCGCGAGTGTATACCCGTCCTTTTTTCCCCCTAAGGTAAGTCTTTCCGCTCCCGGGATTGGAATGACTCCTTACCCTCTCCCTTAAAACCTACATCCTTTCGTCTTTCCCTCTCCTTCCCTCTTTCCTGATGAGGCAACAGTTTGTTGCGAAAGCTTGAATTTTGTGTGTATGTTTGTGTTTGTTTGTGTGTCTGTCGACATGCCAGCACTTTCATTTGGTAAGTCACATCATCTTTGTTTTTAGATATATTTTTCCTACGTGGAATGTTTCCCTCTATTATAAATATAGACTGTTGTACATTACTTCTGAACTATAATTGTTTAATAATCAGTTTGTGATAAGTGTGCAGTGATTTGATTTCATTAACATTGACAAGATTTGTCATTTTTTAAAAAAAATGAGTATATAATCATACAGTTACTCTAAATTTTATTTATGAAACAGTAAAATGAGATAATAAAGTTAATTTGTTTGAGTTGTACTGTATTCTCACTGTAGTTATTATTTAATTTTTTTTAATCGTCTGCTCTTCAAATCATTGTGGTGCTATGTACCCATCCACTCTTTCATTTGGAACTCCCAAATTTCCTCCCCACCTCCACCCACCTATAGTTATTTATTTATTTATTTTTTATGTGTGTGTGGAAGAAAAGAAATGCAGATTGCATATCTGCATCAGCCGGTTGATGAGGAGTACCTCTTAAGTAGTTAGCTATGGAAGAACATGTGTATAGTTATTTATAGTGATGTTGAAAAAACAGCTAGTGTTTCTTTGTTTGTGTGCGCGCATCATTATTTCCTTTATGCATGTTTAGACCTAGTATGAAGCAACTGTGCCTTTATACAAAATGGTATTTAGAAACTCAGTAAATCATTCTGTTGCAGACTGGAAGTGGCTTGTCCTGCATGTTGGTGTCATCCTTCTACCATTTTGTCAGTGTTTTTATTTAATACTTGGTGCAATGGGTCTGTACATACCCATCATGGGACGTGCTGGTTCAGGCAACTATTCTGAAATTGTTCTGGCTGGCATCACTTCAGCAATGTTTGTTTTGTTGTTCAGTTTTATAGTAAGTTCAGATATATCTCTTCTGCTTGCATTATTTCCTCCACTGATTTGTAATTTTATCACTATTGATATTATTTCTCTTGCAGATGTCAAGTTACTTTTTGTTCATAATTAAGAAGAAAATTTCTTTAAAATCATTGTAGACAAGAACTGTAGTTAGCACCTTTGTAAATAAGAACAATGCTTCAGAGCAACAGCTCATACAGTACTGAATTATATGCAGTTGGTCACTTTACGGGCTTTTCTCGCCACTGTATTTACAGTCTCTTGTTTTGGTCTTCTTTTAAGCTGGAGTTGTTAATAATGAAATGGGTATTCAAATCTTAGTGTTAATAGCTGACATTAAATTCTCAGTAAGGGTTCTCATTAATTTGTTGGAAAAAGGAAAGGAACAGCCTTCAATCATTAAGACTGTTATGCACATTATAGAAGCCTTAATCATGACATTTTGTAGCTATACTGCAAGTTTAATGTTCTTAAATTTTTCTTTCATTTTGTTCAACAATTTGATTTGTTACATAGTGACTTAGTGACTTGTGCATGTTTGTACGAGGGATTGGTGTGTGTGTGTGTGTGTGTGTGTGTGTGTGTGTGTGTGTGTGTGTGTGTGTGTGTGTGTGTGGAGAGCTATTGTTACGGTTAATTGTTTATTGTAACAGGGTTTTGCAGAGGGTCACATTCAAATTAATTTTTTTACTATACACTGAATAAATTAAAGAATACACCTTCTTGGGTAGGAAATTCTTACAGTGGGATTTAGTTCTTGACTATTTTATATGGAATGTTTTTGAACAGCATGTGTATCTTAATTCCTTTGTTATGTTTGTTACATTCTCCATTACCTTAGACAGCTTGATTTTCTACTCTATTATGAGCATTCACTACAGGAAAGTAGTAGATAAATTTCCTCAAATATGTTAAAATGAAGAAATGTTTGTTCTAGTCACTAAGTTACTGTTTGTGTAGACACGGATATATTTTTAATGAATGGATCAACCCTGTATCTGCTACATTTAAGGAACTACTCTGGAGGTACAAAATCCCACCATGTAGTGTTCATAGGTTTTCCCCAGTTTATATGAAGAAAGTGAATGATATGCATGAATTATGTAAAACTTCTTAAATTTCTTTGGTCTTGTATTGTTTTATAGTATGACACAGTGACTCTTGTAATTATAACAAGTTTGTTTACATAATGTCTCTTTTCTTTTTTTCATTGTCCTGTACTTGTCTTAGTTGTTTCAGGTTTGCCATTAGGTTTGTATTTTTTAACATTACAGTTTGTGGTTATTCAATGTTGTGAATTCTGTGTATATAATATCAGTGTTTTTTCTTCTGTGAATTACAATTATGAGTACCTGCTACATTAATATGAAGCCATCAGCTAGGAGGTGGTGGTGGTGGTGGTGGTGGTGGTGGTGGTGGTGGTGTGGAGGAATACAGTTACGTATTTTTTTTTTAATCTGTAGTAGCAATTAGTTAACACACTGACATTCTATATTTCCTTCTATTTCTATTATAGACTCCACTGATACTACTAGTGAGAAGACCAACAAGGATACTTGGTCTTTTTGGAGGCCTCTCTCTCATGGCTATTATTCTTTTAATTTTAACACCTCTGGGCTTCCCATATTCAGGGGATCCAGCTTCTCCTGCCCCACAGAGATTCATGATAGCAGTAAGTACCATTTTAAAGCACTATCAGCATCATTGTTTTTCTCTATTTTTATTGGTAGTTGAAATTATATTCATAAATGTTATTTTCAGCAATTTGAACTCAAACTGATTGTTCATACTTCATATCACACTAATTTTGTGGAAGAAACACAAATTAAATAGGTGTAGAATTGTATGCTGCTGCTGCTGGTGATGCTTTTCTCGTCCGTTTAGCTTCACATTAGTAAAAAAACGTAACATCTTATTCTATGACCAAAAGGCTGTTATTTTTCTTCCTCTACATCGTCCATCATCATCATCATCATCATCAGTTTATTTCAGTAACCAATATTACTATTGACAGTGAAATGACGCGCAATATCTCTAGTAAATCTAACATTGGTTTGGAAATGAACTAAGAATACAGCTATGAAAACTGTTTAAATCTGTCCTTAGAAATAAAATATTTGCCATAACATTATGTGTGAATGTGATTTACAATAAAAGTAGTTAGGTAATTAACTGGCACACTGTTATTTATCTATTTATTTCGGTTTGCTAATAAATTAGTTACTATTCAGTGCTGATCAAAAGCAGTGGTAGTTAGAGACCCATTTGTAAATCAAATCAATGAGAGCTTATTCTAATTATATACATTTCTGTGAATGAAATCAAAACTTCTACTCTTAACTTCTGGTGACTGGAAAAGAGAATGGTTACTAAATTAGACTGTGTACTTTATTCCAAATGTATGGTGGCTCATAATTGCCTCTCATACGTTTTCCTGGTAGCCTGTTAGAGTTCATTGGACTACAGTAATCAGGGCCGTTTTAAGGCACAAATTCGTGCAAGTCACCACATGGGGCACCAAGCTAAGAAGGGTACCAGAGGCAACAACTGTAAGAATTATGTACAGGATATATCACAATAGGTAGTGGCCATGTGAGGTGCCAGGGATGCCTAAGTGCAAGATTTATATGTAATGTGTATTACATTTGATAGCAAAAACTGACACTGGTAAGTCTTAGAGTGGAGAAAGGGGAGAGGGAGGGTGCCAAATAATAAGTATTTTCTGTGTAAAAATGTTCTCGAACCACCCCTGACAGCAATGAATTTTATTTCAAAGTATAGATACTAGTGAATAGTCATTTATTGTTGTTGTATCTTACATTTGTTAATAATTTAATTAAATTAAAAGACACACTTAAAGTAATAATATAATTAGCTTGCATCAAATTATAGATAATAAGATGGAGTAATGTAATATTTTAAGTTCTTCTCTGATAAAGAATAGTTACATTTACATAAAGAGCTAATATCAACAACAACCTGCTTAAAATATCAGTTCATCCTTCATTAAATCTGTGACCAAGCAGTAATATTTCCGTACCTGTGTATCACGTGTATTATTTTGCAATACACCTAACTACATATTCTTGAAGGCTACTTTCCTTTAGACTGTTCATGATCTTCATTCCTATACATTGGGAAGTTTGGGCATGTAAGTTTAATAAACAAACAAAAGTCACAGAATTAAATTTGTTCTAAAAAAAAATCAGGGCTGGCCCACAGCATGCCAAACTTCGCAGAAGCAGGGTGTGTTGGCCGCGGGTGGGCCAAAGCCCTGCCTGTCGAGGAAGTACCCCCAAATAATGCAACATTTCATGTTGCATTGTGGTGCGGGATTTTTTTGTTCGACCCAACTCTCTTCAGTTTGGGTGAATCATGGTGACGGTACTGTTTATCGTTCACTGTTTGTTTGGGGTATGAAGGATATTCACAGGTCTGGCAACTGCTTGCATAAAAAGAGGCAGTCTAGTGATCTATCACCACATACCTTCAAAATTGAATGAGAATGACGAGAGAGGGATAATAATTATCTGTATGCATTATGCGAAAGTTAGATGAGTCTCAGCCACAGACAATTCTTCCATCAGTGCCACAGTTCCTAGTTGTTTCTCGGTCTGGCGAAGGTCAAGACTTCTCCACAGTCAGTCCTTTCATTATTCAGAAAGGTGTCAATGCAGTGGCAGGTCCTGTAAAGTCTTGTTCCCGATTACGAAATGGCACCTTGTTGTTATAAACATTAGTGCCCTCCAGGCACAAAAATTGCTGTGAACTCCACTGCTACACACCTTCCCTGTCTGGGTGGAAGCGCACCACACTTTAAATTCGTCACACAGGGTGGTTTATACACGCTCACTCGATGGATTGCCCAATGAGGAAATTTAAAACTACCTGTCTGACCAGGGCGTAATAGCTGTACAGTCATGAAGAGTTGGCAAGGACTTGGTACCAACCCATACTCTCTTCTTTACATTTGACAGAGTTCAACTTCCATCGAACATTAAAGTGGGATCTGAGATAATTTCAGTTCGTCCTTACATCCCCAACCCTACGCGTTGCTATCGGTGTCAGTGGTTTAATCATACCAGCCAGTCATGTTCCAATCTTGTCAAATGGATTAGACGTGGCTGGGATGCCCATGATGGTGATTGTCCACCTCCATCCCCTCGTTGCGTCGTGTGGCCAACCATGCTGCTTCCTCTAGAGATTGCCCCATTTTCAAAGACAAACGAATTATTCAGGAAATTCGAGTGAAGGAAAAGGTGTCTGCGTTTGCTGCTCGTAAGTTATTCAACAGTCGAAAGCCCACTGTGCCCCCAGCAGGTAAATATAGTACTGTCCTTGCATCTCCTCTACCTACTAAGGAGGCAGCCACGCAGACTTGCGATCTCACCTTCAGTGCCATGGTCATTAGATCGGCCAGTGCAGAGATTGCCCGTTTAACCTCCCCACTATCACCTGCTCACTCTACAGCTCCCCCTTCATTGGCTCCTTCTAAATCACAAGCCCCAAACCCGGACGCCTGGATTTCCAAAAAAGGGCCTAATCGCAAAGATTTTTTACGTAATTCAACTTCACAACCACAGATTCCTCCCTCATCTCAACTTCCTGTTTCCAAGAAGGCTCATAAGAAACAAAGTTCCTCTCCTTCTCCGCCACAGCGTGTCTCATCTACAGTGCCACCTGGCGATAACTGCCCTCGGCAGTCTTCAGTGTCGCCGAGGTACACGGCTGGCAGCGGATCAACCTGCCAATTGCCGGTGAGAGGAGGTGCCCCCGAACAACCTATGGATCAGGATGTTCTGCCTTTGGCTGAATGCCATTCCAGGCTGTCGGCCGCCGGCTTTCAACGGTCGTTGAGTTGACAGCAACCATGGTAAGATTCTTCCCTTTCCTGTCCACCCCATGTCAATTATCCATTGGAATATTCGCAGCATTCGAGCCAATAGGAATTAATTGCCGATCCTCTTAAGATCGTCTTCTATCATCAGGAAACTAAGCTGCATCCCCACAATTGCTTTGTTTCCCCTCATTCAGTCAGTTTGGTTTAACCTCCCCTCTGATGGCACTCTGGCACACGGGGGACTTAAGATTCTTCTCCATGATATTGTCCATTATCACCCAATCCCCTTAAACAGTTCCTTCCAATCTGTCACTCTCTCTCTTTCCCTTTCTGGGTACACCTTCTCTCTTTGTACTGTATACATTCCATTGTCCACACTGATGGCAAGAGCTGATCTCCTTCATCTTCTTGGTCAGCTCCCACCCCCCTATTTGCTGGTTGGGAACTTCAATGCCCACCACCCACATTGGGGATCTCCACATCCTTGTCCGCGAGGCTCTCTATTGATTGACCTCTTCCACCAAGCAGATCTTGTTTGCCTCAACACTGAGGAACCTACATTTTTGTCTGCCTCCACGACAAATTTCTCTCATCTGGACCTTTCAGTCAGTATTGTTCAGCTAGCTCGGCGCTCTGAATGGTTCGCTCTTGCTGATACACACTCGAGTGACTATTTCCTGTGTCCTTTGATTACAGCCACAACTGCCATCTATGCGCCTGAGATGCTGGAAGTTTTCCCAAGCCGATTGGACACTTTTCTCCTCTCTAGTGACATTAGATGATCACCACTTTCCTAGCACTGACAATGAGGTCACTCATGTTACAGAAGTTACTCGTACAGCCACGGAATGTTCAATATCTTGCACCTCCGATTTGCCCCAGCGCCCCCAGTTCCTAGATGGAACAAGGCATGCCGTACTGCAATATGCGAGTGGAGACGTGCTCCTTGCGTTTTCCGCCACTATCCTACTTTGTCAAACTGTATCCGCTATAAGCAGTTACATGCACGATGCTGTCGCATCATCCACGATAGCAAGAAGGCAAGCTGGGACTGCCTTACTAGCTCCTTTAACACCTGAACTCCCTCCTCAGTAGTTTGGAGTCGAATTCTATGATTATCTGGCTCATCTAGTTTCTCCCCGATCTCTGGGCTCACTGTTATGCATGATACCTTGGTGGACCCAGTTGCAGTTTCTAACTCATTGGGCCAGCTTTTCTCCCAAAGAAACATGCAGTGGAAGTGTGACCTCTTGCTTTCTCCTCTCAAAATAGCAAAGCTATAATACTGTTTACTCCATGTAGGAGCTCCAACATGCACTCTTCTTCTCACTCTTCCACCCGATGATGTCCACGTCCAAATGGTAAGTAAGGTTTTGGAGCATATGGTGAATTGCCATTTAGCCTGGTGGCTGGAGTCCTGAAATTTTTCAACACCTGCCCAGTGCTGTTTCTGAAAGCGTCATTCTACAGTTGACCATCTTGTTGCTCTCGCCATGAAAAATTTTCTCAGGAAATGCCAAACGACAGCAATGTTTTTTTGATCTGGAGAGAGCATATGATACCTGTTGGAGGATAGGCGTCCTCTGCACACTGTTCTTTTGGGGCTTTAGAGGTCAGCAACCCCTTCATATTCGTTAATTTATGACAGAGTGCACATTTAAAGTGTGGGTGAACACTACTCTCCCCCGTACTTTCTCCCAAAAAAAAAAAAAAACGGGGTGCCCCAGGGCTCCATGTTCAGTGCTGTACTGTTTTTCATCGCCATAAATCCAATTATGGATTGTCTCCTTCCTGATGCCTCGGGCTCCCTCTTTGTCGATGATTTTGTGATCTTCTACAGCTCTCAACGGACCAGCCTTCTTGAATGATGTCTTAAAGAATGTCTCGATCGCCTCCACTCTTGGGGCATCGAAACTGGCTTCCGCTTTTCTCCCAGTAAGACCGTATGTGTAAATTTTTGGCGTCGTACAGTGTTTCATTCACCTTCCCTATATCTAGACCCTGTCAACCTTTAATTTGTGGACATTTCCAAATTATTGGGACTTATATTTGACAGAAAACTGTGCTGGTCCTCCCACATTTCAAATCTTCGGCATCTCGACTATGTCCACCACCATGGGTTGCATTTAGCGTCTGAAGCTTTTTACACCGGCCCCAGGGAAAGCCTTTATGCTGAGACTGCTGAACCTCCACTGTCCATTCGGCAAACTGTCCTTATGAGTCGTTACACTGGTCATCTGTCTTCCATGCCTGCTTATCCGGCCAATGCCCTTTTTTTACGATGCCTCCTTTGATTTAGGGTATGCGGGCCACCCTTCCCCTCGACTACCACCGGGAGTCCACTTTCATCAACTGCTATGTTCTCTTTCCTTCCACTTTCCTAAAACTTCCTTGACAACGGGGGGTACGGCACCACCTTGGCTTTGCCCCCAGACCTGCCTGCTCTGCGATCTTTGTCAGCTTCCCAAGGATTGTACCCCTCCTCTCGTTTATTGTTGGGAATTTGCTGATCTATGCGCACAAATGGAGGATGTCACATCAATTTACACTGACATCTCAAAAATAACATTTGGTCATTCGGAGTGCCTATATTGTTGACGACACCCCTAATAGATTTTGGCTTGCCAATCAGTGTTCGGTGTTTACTGTGGATATTTATGCTGTTCTCCGGGCTGTCTAATACATCTGCCGGCATAAGCAGATACAGTATATTATACGCTCGAATTCGCTCAGCTCTCTCCTGAGCCTCCAAGCACTTTATCCTGTCCACCCTCTGGTCCACTGGATTCAAGACTGCCTCCACTTACTCCACGTGGGGGGCGTCTCTGTAGCATTCCTCTGGATCCCAGGGCATGTTGATATCCATGGAAATGAGGCAGCTGATATAGTGGCCAAAGCTGCAGTCCCTCTTCCTCGGCCCGCTGTCTGCATGGTTCCCTTCGCCAATCTACAGTGTGTTTTATGTCATTGTGTTTCTATTTCATGGCACACACATTGGTCTACACTTCCCAATAACAAGTTGCATGATGTGATACATCTTCCCTGTTCTTGGACCTCTTCCTCCTGACCTCATTGTCGGGAGGAGGTAATTTTAACTAGACTCCAAATAGGGCACTGTCTTCTTAGCCATAGTCATCTTTTAAATGGCAAACCTCCCCCCACTTTGTCCCCACTGCTCTCAACTGTGGACGGTGAGACACCTTTTACTTCAGTGTCCTTAGTTTACTCTGCTACATGCCCGTTTACAGCTGTTGCCTAATATATCTTCCATTTTAGCAGATGACACTTGCTCAGCCGATAGTGTCCTCGTGTTTATCAGTGTCAGTGAGATAACATCAGTCATTTGAAGCTCTTTTTTTGGGGAAAACAACCCTACTTGTATAGTGATTTTCTAAGCTGTCTCTCCCCCCCCCCCCCCCACCTGCTCCACATGCGGCTGATTTCCCAATCAGTTTTTTACTCTTCCCTAAGCCACAGAATGGTCACTTATGACCATAGCATTTTTGCGCCCTAAAACCATAACAAAAAAGAGAAGTGTGTTCGAAGCTCTTAAATGATAGAGTACACAATCCCCTTTGGTGTGCAGCACACATTTCTGATGACATTTATTCTGGAGCTTTCATATCTGCAGTATATTATCAGCGTCTTCAAAAATCAGAGCCATACCTTATTACTGATTGAAAATAATAATAGTGTGAAATTTTTAGTTTATGCAATACCAACAGCTGTTGTATGTCTGTTAAACTCTTGGGTGTGAACTTTGATTTCAAATTAAATTTGAATCTTCACATAGATTGTATATGCACAAAATGCTCAAAGATGAAATTAATAAATGAAAAAAAAAAAATTGTGCGTCCATATCAACTACTCGGAATATTATTTGAATTACAAATGTAGACCTGCTACTCACCATACAGCGGAGATACTGAGTTGCGATGGGCACAAAAAAAAGATTCACACAATTATCGCTTTAAGCCATTAAGGCCTTTGTGTGTGTGTGTGTGTGTGTGTGTGTGTGTGTGTGTGTGTGTGTGTGTGTGTGTGTGTGTGTGGTTTTTGCACAGATGTCTGCAGTCTGACAACTGAAACCACTCTGCGAGCAGCAGCACCAGTGCTGCAGCACACATTGAAACTCTTGCCCTGCAAGAACTTGAGCAACATGCACAATGCCACCTCAAAAATCTCTCCATCGTGCTCACTTCTTTTTCCAGCCTCTGAGTACCACGATCCACCATGTCTACAACCACCTCCAAACCTTCCCCATGTCGGCTCATAGCTGACGAGCCCTGTCTTGCAGACCAACTACACAGAACCCAGAACCTAAACAGACCTGCAACACAGTCATGAACCTTTCCTCCAGAAGCCTTACTCCCACAGAAATATCAGTCCTTTCCAAGGGCCTCACCTTTTGCCCCTCTCCCAAATTCAATCATGCAGGACTAGTTAAAGACCTTCTCCCCTTCTCCCCTTCTCCCGGTCCCTAAAGTGGAAACACCTTTTCGCCACCAACCCTACCAATCAGACTCAACCAAATACCAATATTGAACCTTGCCTAACTCAGTTCAATCATCTATCCAACCGTGATCCACCCTCACTGCCTCCAAACCACCCCCTGTTAACTTTCCAGAATTTCTTAACCTCGAACCTTGCCTCACCCTCATTCCCCAAATCCCTCAACATGCAAATTAACCTTACATGAGCAGAAAGAACTGCAGTCAACCATCTAAACACTGATCCCAACCTTATAATTCTACCTGCAGACAAAGGCTCCACCACCTCGGTTTTGAACCGCAAGGATTACGTGGCGGAATGACTCTGTCAGCTGTCAGATACTTCCACCTACAAACCTTGCCACAGTGACCCCATTCCAGTAATCCAGCAAGATCTCCAGGCACTACTCAAATCCTTAGGCTCATCCAAGAACCTCTCAGCAATCTCTGTAATTACCCCTACCAGTCCCTGCACTCCCAGCTTCCTAAAGTCCATAAACCGAACTATTCAGGACGCCCCATTGTGGCTGGTTACTGTGCCCCACTGAGAGAATCTCTGCTCTCGTAGACCAACACCTTGAACCTATTACCCAGAACCTGTCCTCCTATATAAAATATAGCAACCACTTCCTCGACTGACTCTCCAGTTCCTGTCCCTTTATCACATGGTGCCCTGCTCATCACTATTGATGCCACCTCCATGTACACTAACATTCCTAATGTCTATGGCCTTACTGCTATCGAACACTACCTTTCCAAATGCCCTGTGGATTCCAGACCAACAACCTCCTTCCTAGTCGCCATGACCAACTATATCGTCACCCACAATTACTTCTTTGAAGGCATTACCTACAAACAAATCCAAGGTACGGCTACGGGCACCCACATGACATCGTCCTATGTCAACCTATTCATGGGCCATCTAGAGGAATCCTTTCTAAACACCAAGAATTCTAAACTCTTCACCTGGTTCAGATTCATTGGATGTGAGGATGCCCTATTCACATTCCTCCAGAGCCTCAACAACTTCTCCCCCATTTGCTTAACCTGGTCCTACTCAATCCAGCAAGCCACCTTCCTAGATGTTGGCCTCTACCTCAGAGATGGCTGCATCAGTACCTCCATCCATATCAAACCTACTAACCTCCAGCAATACCTCCACTTACACAGCTGCCACCCATTCCATACCAAGAAGTCCCTTCCATACAGCCTAGCCACCTGTGGTCATCTCATTTACAGTGATGAGCAGTCCCTTTCAAAATATACCAAGGGTCTCATTGAAGCCTTTACTGACTGCAATTATTCTCCCAACCTTGTACAAAAACAAATCTCCCAGGCCTTATCTTTCTGGTCTCCCACCACATCCCAAAGTCCCACAGTCCGGCCACAGAGGAGCATTCTCCTCGTAACTCAGTACTATCCTGGACTGGAGCAACTTAATTACATTCTCTGCCAGGGTTTAGATTACCTCTCGTCATGCCTTGAAATGAGAAATGTCCTGCCCACTATCCTTCCCACCCCTCCTACAGTGGTATTTGCCGTCCACCAAACCTACACAATATACTCGTCCATCCTTACACAACCCCTGCTTCCAATCCCTTACCTCATGGCTCATACCCCTGTAATAGACCTAGATGCAAGACCTCTACATCTACATTTATACTCTGCAAGCCACCCAACGGTGTGTGGCAGAGGGCACTTTACGTGCCACTGTCATTACCTCCCTTTCCTGTTCCAGTCGCGTATGGTTCGCGGGAAGAACTACTGCCGGAAAGCCTCCGTGCTGCGCGCTCGAATCTCTCCAATTTTACATTCATGATATCCTCTGGAGGTATAAGTAGGGGGAAGCAATATATTCGATACCTCAACCAGAAACGCACCCTCTCGAAACCTGGACAGCAAGCTACACCGCGATGCAGAGCACCTCTCTTGCAGAGTCTGCCACTTGAGTTTGCTAAACATCTCCGTAACGCTATCACGGTTACCAAATAACCTGTGACGAAATGCACCGCTCTTCTTTGGGTCTTCTCTATCTCCTCCGTCAACCCGATCTCGTACGGATCCCACACTGATGAGCAATACTCAAGTATAGGTCGAACAAGTGTTTTGTAAGCCACCTCCTTTGTTGATGGACTATATTTTCTAAGGACTCTCCCAATGAATCTCAACCTGGTACCTGTCTTACCAACAATTAATTTTATATGATCATTCCACTTCAAATCGATCCGCACGCATACTCCCAGATATTTTACAGAAGTAACTGCTACCAGTGTTTGTTCCACTATCATATACTCATACAATAAAGGATCCTTCTTTCTTTGTATTCGCAAAACATTACATTTGTCTATGTTAAGGGTCAGTTGCCACTCCCTGCACCAAGTGCCTATCCGCTGCAGATCTTCCTGCATTTCGCTACAATTTTCTAATGCTGCAACTTCTCTGTATACTACAGCATCATCCGCGAAAAGCCGCATGGGACTTCCGACACTATCTACTAGGTCATTTATATATATATTGTGAAAAGCAATGGTCCCATAACACTCCCCTGTGGCACACCAGTCGTTACTTTAACATCTCTAGACATCTCTCCATTGATAACAACATGCTGTGTTCTGTTTGCTAAAAACTCTTCAATCCAGCCACACAGCTGGTCTGATATTCCGTAGGCTCTTACTTTATCAGGCGACAGTGCGGAACTGTATCGAACGCGTTCTGGAAGTAAAGGAAAATGATATCTACCTGGGAGCTTGTATCTAATATTTTCTGAGTCTCATGAACAAATAAAGCGAGTTGGGTCTCACACGATCGCTGTTTCCGGAATCTATGTTGATTCCTACAGAGTAGATTCTGGGTTTCCAGAAATGACATGATACGGGAGCGAAAACCATGTTCTAAAATTCTACAACAGATCGATGTCAGAGATTTAGGCCTATAGTTTTTGCATCTGCTCGAAGACACTTCTTGAAAACTGGAACTACCTGTGCTCTTTTCCAATCATTTGGAACCTTCTGTTCCTCTAGAGACTTGCGGTACACGGCTGTTAGAAGGGGGGCAAGTTCTTTCGCGTACTCTGTGTAGAATCGAATTGGTATCCCGTCAGGTCCAGTGGACTTTCCTCTGTTGAGTGATTCCAGTTGCTTTTCTATTCCTTGGACACTTATTTCGATGTCAGCAATTTTTTTTGTTTGTGCGAGGATTTAGAGAAGGAACTGCAGTGCGGTCTTCCTCTGTGAAACAGCTTTGGAAAAAGGTGTTTAGTATTTCAGCTTTACGCGTGTCGCCCTCTGTTTCAATGCCATCATCACCCCGGAGTGTCTGGATATGCTGTTTCGAGCCACTTACTGATTTAACGTAAGACCAGAACTTCCTAGGATTTTCTGTCAAGTTGGTACATAGAATTTTACTTTCGAATTCACTGAACGCTTCGTGCATAACCCTCCTTACGCTAACTTTGACATCGTTTAGCTTCTGTTTGTCTGAGAGGTTTTGGCTGCATTTAAACTTGGAGTGAAGCTCTCTTTGCTTTCGCAGTAGTTTCCTAACTTTGTTGTTGTACCACAGTGGGTTTTTCCCGTCCCTCACAGTTGTACTCGGCACGTACCTGTCATTTTACGATTGCCTTGAACTTTTTCCATAAACACTCAACATTGTCAGTGTCGGAACAGAAATTTTCGTTTTGATTTGTTAGGTAGTCTGAAATCTGCCTTCTATTACTCTTGCTAAACAGATAAACCTTCCTCCCTTTTTTTATATTCCTATTAACTTCCATATTCAGGGATGCTGCAACGGCCTTATGATCACTGATTCCCTGTTCTGCACATACAGAGTCGAAAAGTTCGGGTCTGTTTGTTATCAGTAGGTCCAAGATGTTATCTCCACAAGTCGGTTCTCTGTTTAATTGCTCGAGGTAATTTTCGGATAGTGCACTCAGTATAATGTCACTCGATGCTCTGTCCCTACCACCCGTCCTAAACATCTGAGTGCCCCAGTCTATATCTGGTAAATTGAAATCTCCACCTAAGACTATAACATGCTGAGAAAATTTATGTGAAATGTATTCCAAATTTTCTCTCAGTTGTTCTGCCACTAATGCTGCTGACTCGGGAGGTCGGTAAAAGGAGCCCATACATCCTCCTACTACCACCACCGCCGCCGCCACCACCACCTACTCCAGTCTGGTCACTAACATCACCTATCCCACCAAATGCAGGGCTATCTGTGAAACCAGTCATGTGATTTACAAGCTAAGCTGCAACCACTGTGCTGCATTGTAGATAGGCATGACAACCAACAAGCTGTCTGTTTGCATGAACGGCCACCGACAAACTGTGGCAAAAAAAAAAAAACAAGTGGACCACCCTGCTGTTGAACACGCTGCCAAATATGGTATCCCTCATCTCAATGACTGCTTCACAGCCGGTGCCATATGGATCCTTCCCATCAGCACCAGCTTTTCTGAATTGCGCAGGTGGGAACTTTCCCTGCGATACATCCTACGTTCCTGTAACTCTCCTGGCCTCAACCTTTGTTAGTCACTGTCCTCACCCATCCAGTCCCCTCCCTGTTCCCATTCCAGCACTACACAGCCATTTCACCACCCCACCAAGTCTTTTAAGCCATTTCACCACCCCACCCAGTCTTTGAAGCCATTTCACCACCCCACCCAGTCTTTGAAGCCATTTCACCACCCCACCCAGTCTTTGAAGCCATTTCACCACCCCACCCAGTCTTTGAAGCCATTTCACCACCCCACCCAGTCTTTGAAGCCATTTCACCACCCCACCCAGTCTTTGAAGCCATTTCACCACCCCACCCAGTCTTTGAAGCCATTTCACCACCCCACCCAGTCTTTGAAGCCATTTCACCACCCCACCCAGTCTTTGAAGCCATTTCACCACCCCACCCAGTCTTTGAAGCCATTTCACCACCCCACCCAGTCTTTGAAGCCATTTCACCACCCCACCCAGTCTTTGAAGCCATTTCACCACCCCACCCAGTCTTTGAAGCCATTTCACCACCCCACCCAGTCTTTGAAGCCATTTCACCACCCCACCCAGTCTTTGAAGCCATTTCACCACCCCACCCAGTCTTTGAAGCCATTTCACCACCCCACCCAGTCTTTGAAGCCATTTCACCACCCCACCCAGTCTTTGAAGCCATTTCACCACCCCACCCAGTCTTTGAAGCCATTTCACCACCCCACCCAGTCTTTGAAGCCATTTCACCACCCCACCCAGTCTTTGAAGCCATTTCACCACCCCACCCAGTCTTTGAAGCCATTTCACCACCCCACCCAGTCTTTGAAGCCATTTCACCACCCCACCCAGTCTTTGAAGCCATTTCACCACCCCACCCAGTCTTTGAAGCCATTTCACCACCCCACCCAGTCTTTGAAGCCATTTCACCACCCCACCCAGTCTTTGAAGCCATTTCACCACCCCACCCAGTCTTTGAAGCCATTTCACCACCCCACCCAGTCTTTGAAGCCATTTCACCACCCCACCCAGTCTTTGAAGCCATTTCACCACCCCACCCAGTCTTTGAAGCCATTTCACCACCCCACCCAGTCTTTGAAGCCATTTCACCACCCCACCCAGTCTTTGAAGCCATTTCACCACCCCACCCAGTCTTTGAAGCCATTTCACCACCCCACCCAGTCTTTGAAGCCATTTCACCACCCCACCCAGTCTTTGAAGCCATTTCACCACCCCACCCAGTCTTTGAAGCCATTTCACCACCCCACCCAGTCTTTGAAGCCATTTCACCACCCCACCCAGTCTTTGAAGCCATTTCACCACCCCACCCAGTCTTTGAAGCCATTTCACCACCCCACCCAGTCTTTGAATTTCTTTTTATTTCTCTGCTTTCCACTACTTACCCCCTCCCCCTCCCCACCTTATCTCCAACCCTCTGCCTAAACTGCGGCACTTCACTGTCTGTCACCCCCCACCATACTATCCCTCCCCCTCCTCCATACTACCACTCCCATCATGCACTGGTGCTGCTGCTCGCAGTGTGGTTTCAGTTGTCGGAGACTGCAGACGTGTGTGTGTGTGTGTGTGTGTGTGTGTGTGTGTGTGTGTGTGTGTGTGTGTGTGTGTGTGTGTTGCTGACAAAGGCCTAAATGGCCGAAAGCTATAATTATGTGAATCTTTTTGTTGTGCCTATCATGACTCGCCATCTCCACTATATGGTGAGTAGCAACTTTCCTTCTCTAATATTGTTACATTCCATCCTGAATTTTCCATTGTTTGAAATATAAACCTGCATAATTTACTTTATTCTTAATAAGTACATTCCAGTTTAAACTCTTACCTAGGTTTAGTCCTAGAAATTTGACTGATTCCACTCATTCTAGGTCTGTAATTTCCTGTCATTTCAACTGCTCGGTCTTGAATAGCACAACGTGTTTTTTGAGATGCTAAGTCAACTAGTTTAGCTAGAACCATGTTCCTAAGCTAATGAGAAGTAATAATAATGCAGTCACAAGTTTTTTTTTCTGCTTCATGACCTTTAGTTATAAAATACGTATTATCATATGGAGTGTTTACGTTGATGGGCACATCATTAACATAGAATAGGAGAATAGGATCAATAATAGAGCCTTGGGAGTCACAGTTATTGTTCCCATTTTGTAGAACAATTGACTGTACTCTTTGCCATTCATGAGAATTAAGTCACTGTAGTGCGCTACATGCCCATTTGATATAACAGGGTCTTACCTACGAGGTGCATTCAAGTTCTAAGGCCTCAGATTTTTTTTCTCCTGACTGGAAAGAGATAGAAACATGCGCATTGTTTTAAAATGAGGCCGCGTTCATTGTCAATACATCCCAGAGATGGCAGCACCGTACGGCAGATGGAAATTTACCGCCAGCGGCGAGAATGAGAACCGTTTTAAATACTTAAAATGGCGACGTTTTCCTTACTTGAACAGCGTGCAATCATTCGTTTTCTGAATTTACGTGGTGTGAAACCAATTGAAATTCATCGACAGTTGAAGGAGACATGTGGTGATGGAGTTATGGATCTGTCGAAAGTGCGTTTGTGGGTGCGACAGTTTAATGGAGGCAGAACATCATGTGACAACAAACCGAAACAGCCTCGGGCTCGCACAAGCCGGTCTGACGAGATGATCGAAAAAGTGGAGAGAATTGTTTTGGGGGATCGCCGAATGACTGTTGAACAGATCGCCTCCAGAGTTGGCATTTCTGTGGGTTCTGTGCACACAATCCTGCATGACGACCTGAAAATGCGAAGTGTCATCCAGGTGGGTGCCACAAATGCTGACGGACGACCACATGGCTGCCCGTCTGGCATGTTGCCAAGCAATGTTGACGCGCAACGACAGCATGAATGGGACTTTCTTTTCATCGGTTGTGACAATGGATGAGACGTGGATGCCATTTTTCAATCGAGAAACAAAGTGCCAGTCAGCTCAATGGAAGCACACAGATTCACCGCCACCAAAAAAATTTCGGGTAACCGCCAGTGCTGAAAAAATGATGGTGTCCATGTTCTGGGACAGCGAGGGCGTAATCCTTACCCATTGCATTCCAAAGGGCACTACGGTAACAGGTGCATCCTACGAAAATGTTTTGAAGAACAAATTCCTTCCTGCACTGCAACAAAAACGTCCGGGAAGGGCTGCACGTGTGCTGTTTCACCAAGACAACGCACCCGCACATCGAGCTAACGTTACGCAACAGTTTCTTCGTGATAACAACTTTGAAGTGATTCCTCATGCTCCCTACTCACCTGACCTGGCTCCTAGTAACTTTTGGCTTTTTCCAACAATGAAAGACACTCTCCGTGGCCGCACATTCACCAGCCGTGCTGCTATTGCCTCAGCGATTTTCCAGTGGTCAAAACAGACTCCTAAAGAAGCCTTCGCCGCTGCCATGGAATCATGGCGTCAGCGTTGTGAAAAATGTGTACATCTGCAGGGCCATTACGTCGAGAAGTAACGCTAGTTTCATCGATTTCGGGTGAGTAGTTAATTAGAAAAAAATCGGAGGCCTTAGAACTTGAATGCGCCTCGTATTACTGTTATTTTGTGATGTGCTAATTTTTTCAACAAAGTTTTTAATGGCATCTAGAGACATAGGCATCAAATGGAACAGATAGCGGAAGAAGCCATTTCATTGTGCCTGATTACTTGATTATGTACATTGTGTCATACCCTTTTGGTCCTATTTGTGTTACGCACTAATGAATAAAATATAACTGGTTTCCTGAAAGTCGGCAATGTGCAAATCCATTTTATCATGTGCCACATGTCTGTGGTAACAGACAGGCTAGCTCTGAGCAAATGACATGCCAACCGGCACACACAGCATTGCAGACCATGTGTAGCATCAAGCAGCCTCTTGGCAGCAGGTTCTCATCAGGGGCACTCCGTGCATAGATGCCTAGCAATGCGCATGACAAGACACGCTTTCCACAGTTCTGTTGTGATTGTAAAAATAAGTTTGTTCATGTGATACCAGCCATTTAATGGCTTGCTGAGTGATTAATTTAGGTTCAAGCCATAAGACAAGGAGTCACCTTGTTGACATACAGAAACATAGCGTGTGTAGCAATTGCTTATGGAGAGCCAGCAGTAGATAAACAGAGGGCTCTAAGTGATTTCAAGGGTGCAGAAAAATAGTCATCAGGGACTAATCTGATCATCAGAGTCTGGTGAATTGAACCAACCATGCAAATTGCTTTCTAGACCATGTATCAGTTGGCAAAGAAGTGACATGGTAATGCCCTGTACTAAGGAGGCCCCACTGTGTATGCACTGGACGTGATGATATTAGAAATTTATAGATGAGGAATAATTAATAACTAAGTGATTCACTGGACACTGTCACAGAACAAAATTATTTTGTGAACAATTTTTAGTTATTTCTGTGCTAAGGTCAGTTAACTGCACTGATCCTGCATACAGATAGATCAGCTACTATAGACATTCCAGAAAGCATTGTCCAACACATGTTGTCCGAAGCATTATTATTATTATTATTATTATTATTATTATTATTATTATTATTATTAGCCTGTTCCATACCAGTGTTGATTTCAGAACTAATGGAATTTTCAAGTTATGTATCGCTCCCTATATGGCGGCAAGTGTTCGTCTGTTCAAAATTAGATGAGAATTATTATCCTCAGCATCAAAGTGATCACTGTAACTTGTCAATGAGATTCTTTCTTCTAATTGAGTAAATGGTTTTTTTCTGTGATATGTAGTAAGTTGTTGTGTGTGATGTATGTGCTGGGGCCATTCCGTCCCGTCCATTCCTGTGTAACATTTATTTGGGCCAGACTGGTTGGTGGAATGTACAACCATTCCCACAGAAGTGTTGCCCTATGAGACAGTGGTGAACAAATATATGTAATTTGTTAAAGTATCTCCATGTACATGCTAAACAGTGGAGTGTACCAAATGTTTTGTTAAGGTTAGAAGAATAAAATATCACTTTTAAAGTTGAAATTACCTTCCTGGAGAAGTCATTGCTTTATCATTTTTATGGTTGAAAAGCTTCTCCCAGCTAATGCAATGGCTGCAGAAATGTTCAAAATAAATTTGAAGAGTCTTACAATTTTACAGTATGTAGTTCAGAGGAGTATATTTGATAATAAACTTCAGTACAAATCACCAACACTTTCATGGCCTATTACTCCAGAAGTATGTGCAACCACTACATGTGATCTTAAATAGGATCACACAACAAATAATTCTTAACAGGCTTTTTTTGACTGTAATGCAAGTTCAGGGTAACACTGTCTTTTTGGGTCAACTCTGTCCAACTGTGGACCACTAAAAACAATTGGTTAGAAGAGTTTCCCTTTTGAATAAGGTGGTTCTCCCCCCCCCCCTCCCTCTGTACTTCCTCATTGTCTTGCATTGCTGCTGCTGCTTCTTTTCTTCCACTCCCTTCCCCTCCCCCCCCCCCCCCCCCTCCTGGTGAATTCTTCCACATAAATGTTTATGGCTTCTAAGTCTTTCTGTATATCTTTGATCCATTGATTTTTGTTATTGGAATGTTGTAAGATTACTTTAGTTACTCTGTTGTCCTTAATTCTTCTCACAAGACCAAAAAAACTGATCCACAAGATGTTTAATTACTGGTTCATCTGTGTATTTGTCACCAATGACTCTTTACCATATTATTTCAAATCTGTCACGATTGATTTCCGATATTGCTTTAATTTTTATTACACATTAGCCTGTATCATAAGCTCTGGCTTGTAACACATTAGATAAGGTGTCAGTGTGTGAAAGAAATTGAATCTGACATATTACATCGTGATTTCCTAACCACAAGGAGCAGCATAGTCCTCTTTCTCCACTTACCTGGATCTATTATTTTCTGGAAAAGTGACACCAGTTAGCTGCAATAAAAGATTTTCAGCAAACAAGATCCAGAACTACATTGCATCACAGACAGTAAAGTGTAAAACAACTGTTCTTTTACTACTTCTCCTAGAGCATTGGACGTTGTGGTTATCTTGGGAAAATATAGCAAGACCATTCAAAATGAGGGGGGAAAATCTGTATTCTTTGATTTGTGGCATGGCCTATGATAGCACTGAACTCAGTTAATGAGAGAAACTATGAACAAACATTGCAGTAGAAAATGTGTTTATTACTCTTAGTTGTGATCCATTCAAATATCAAGCCATACATGCAGTTCCACGGCAACTATCAAAATGTCCATGCATTCTAAAAACCTTCCAGGGACCAACAGTTGTCACAATGAAGTACTGAGGAGACTTGCAAAACAAATAAGCCAGTTGGTGCAACCCCAGGAAACCTGAGACAAAATTTGATTCAGTATGATCATTCCCAGCAGAGCAAAACCAACTCTCTGTGGTAGTTAATAGTCTTGTGTTATCTGATCAGTCTGCTCCAGTGGTCTTTCTACTGGCACAACCACGGGGGTTGCATGTAGTGCACTGACACATGTGGCAGCTGACACAAGAGTGCTGTGCGAACTTAATACCACAAACGTGATGCTGTTCGGTGTTGTGAATGTCAGGGGTGACCCCAGTAGTGTGCTTTCTACCTGCACTTCCAATAGTATCAGCTGACCTGGCATAGGCTCATGAGCTACACCTGCAAACTTATCAACTATCTTAGATTGTAAGATACCTTGTCCACAATCATTGTTTCAGGTTCTCCTAATTTTCCCTCTGCTGATTAAAACAGTACTGAGCATTTCAGATCATCATCATCATCCCACCATAATTGATGGGTCAGAAAGCAAAGTTTGTGCACAAATTACCTGTCCCAGGTATGTCCACACAGCTCGATGTCAGATTTCACTCTGTCCTTCTACCTGAGTTTTAGGCTTCCTTTGGGTCTTTCATCTCTTAAGTGTCAAATCATAAATTACTCTTGGTAACCTGTTAATTTCCGTATGTTGATACCATGTCAGCCATTGTAAGGTTATTTTGTCTTTAATTAATACAACTGGGACCTGTTATTGGACTTGCACATTTTGTGCTCTATCCCTCCGCATCTTCCAGACCATGCTATGGACAAAACCCATCACAGTTGCCAGAGTTCTGTGGTTGTCTTTCTCATGACCCATGTTTCACAACCATACATCAGAAAGGGAATGTAATAGGTTGTATAGATGACACACTTACATTTTTTGCAGTACTTTCTTATTCCATATTATGTCTTCAGTCATTTGATAGAAGTTACTACATGCTTGCATTTTGTGATTTCTTTGCCTATATAATCAATATTAGAGGCAACACTACCAAGATACTTAAAATAAATGGTTAACTGTAACTGTTTCCCTTCATTACAACATGGTCCCATTGGTAGTCCATACCTTTTTATGGCCATTGTCTCACTTCCCTTCTAGATAACAATGAGACCATATACTTCAGCAGCTTCTGTCCAAGTGTTTAAAAGGTCTTTAGAATCTCCCCACAGACACTAGTCATCAGCATATAATATGGATTTTATTTTTTCACCTCTACTTGTTTGGCATACTTTTCCTCGAATCTCATTCGTTACAGTGCTGGAAAGATGAAGAGACAGAACTCCACCTTGCTTAACCCAGATTTCATGAGTGCCTATGGGTGTTTTGACCTTAATGTGGGCTATCACAATATGAATTCGTGATTCAGTGTACAGTTTCATCCTGTATTCAAGTGTTCTTCACTGTTTCCCACACTTCTTTCCTTCTCACAGCATCAAATGTTTTCTTTATATCCAGAAAGTCTCACCACAGGTCTCAGTCGGTTCATAGTATTTTTCCACTAAGGAGTGGAGAGAAGAAATTAAATTAGTTGTCTGTCTCCCCTTCCTGAATTCATATTCTTCTCTCAAGGTTCCCCCCCCCCCCCCTCCCCGTGTGGATTCTGGTCTTACTCCCTGTAATTATTTAATAAATTTTACCAACTTGAGATGTTACAGTGATACCTCTATAATTAAAGAATTTGTCTATCAACTGTCTTTAAAACTGGAATTACATGCCCATTTTCGGAACAACAGTTACCTTCCCTTCTTTCTATATCTACAAGAGTGTCTGTAGATCCATTGATGTCTTGCAGATCCCATGGCTTTGGTGATTTCCCCATTTACTTTGTCAACACCGGTGGAATTTTTTCCAGTTTTGATGTATTTTCAGGCATATTAGACATCATTCAAAGTTCTCTCTGACGTATTGTCAGAGCCAAAAGGATGTGACACAGCATTGTCATCTTGTGTATGCTGTACATAATTCACAGCTCATCAAAGTAGACTTCAAAGTTTCTTAAATCATGTAATCCATGATGAGATTTACATTGGTGTCTGTCAGATACTTGGAATGTTCCTTATCCCTCTATTTTTCATCATTCCATATAGCATTTCCTTATTTCCATTAACATCCTCTCTCTCAGTTCATCGCTCAACTTGTTAGGCCACTTCTCTCTTTCTTCTGTAACAACTAATCTTGCTTTATTCTCAAAGATTCTATATGGTTCCATACTATGGTCTGTCCAGTCTGTTAAGTATCTTCTAAACACGATCTTCTTGTGTACGCCAACAGTTCTTGTTCTTTCATTCTACCATAAAGTTCCCTTCCATTCTTTTGTGCTGCAGATTAGTCTACAGACTTTGTTGGTTATTGTAATAAGATTTTCTTTCAGACCTTTTCATACCTCCCAAACTTTATATACATATCCGCCCTGCGAAATGCTGTCTTGATGTTGTATTGGAATTCTACTAGTTTATCACTGGCCTTCAGTTTCCACATCCTGAGTAGTTTCTCCTGTGCCCTTCTTAATTCTTCCAGCTTATTGAAAAGCAGACTATGATCAGTCTGTGATCACCCATATGATCGACCCTAGAATACTCTCATAACTATCTCTTACAGTCCCCCACATGGGCATTCATGTCATCTATGATAATTGTTCCTCCCCTTCTTCAGCTTTCCTCATGGTCTTCTTCAAAATTTTCCTTTTGTCTGTAGTGCATATCACTCAATGATAGTGATATTCTATGAAGATTTTAATTTTAGTTCGATGTGAAGAATCCATTCAGAAACATTTTTCATCTACTACGTGATCTTTCATTCAGTGATCCATAATAATGGAGACTCCATTTTTGGTTTAGGTTCCTCTGAACCATGCTATATGGTATACCTCTCAAAGTTCTTTCAATCCTTGTCCCTTCTTTTTGGTTTTGCTGAGTCCAAGTACATTGATTTTCCTTGTTTATATCAAGTCTAAACATTCCTCTGTTTTGCCACTTAGCATCCAAATATTAAATTGCCATTTTGAAAAGCAATATTGACTTTTTTCTTTTCAATCCCCTTGAACCTCACATCTGTTGAGCCAAGTTTTGCTCCTTTATTTTTGAACGGTACGGTCTAGCATCTCACTCTGCTTTCGCAAATAAACCGCCTTTGCATGAAGACAACAAAAATTCCTTGCTGTGGGTCTGAAGGGTCTCTGCAGATGAGTTCTTTACTGCTTCTATGGCTCACAATAGCATCTCAAATTTACCTGAATTTCTAGCTTTGTGTATGCAAGTACACACTGTGCATGTCTAATTTTTATTTTATTTTTGTACACATTGTGTGCACAACTCCATATTTTGTGCTGCAACTGTGGCCAGCAGCTGGCTCAACATAGCTTGTCACATCTGCAACAACAGTTGGTCACAAAGCAACACTTACCTGGTTGTGATTGGGGTCTGGAAGTGGTGGTGTTGATTATCATGTGACTGTCTCTGCAACACCATCTTGCAGATGGTTGTCAGTGTCAGTGTGTACTCCGCTGGTGTCAGACTTGGTGTCAGTGGCGGCACTTGGCTCATCACTGGGTGGTGCATTGGCACCAGTCAGTGCTGCAGCCAGTGGTGCCTTGGGAGCCAGGGCCCTGAGGTGGTCAGCCGATTCATCCTCTTAGGTCACTGACTGTCAGTGTGTCGCTGTACTGGACCCTACACTAAGTTTTCTTGTGATTCCTGGGAGAAAGGGACTGTGCACCATGTGGAGCCTCTGACATTTATCCTTCTTTGTCCACCAGACTACTTGTTTTAGTATAACGAGTTTCTCAGAACTCCACAGGTGGGAGTGAGCACGACATCATGTCCTTGGTTCTTGTCACCCACCTGGCCTTAATTTATGTTAATTTCTTCAGTCTCAGCTTTGCTTCACTCTGTTTTAGTTTTCTACATCTTTCAATGTGTTTCTCATCTATTTGTCACCACCCCCTCCCACTTCCGTTATGTACAATGCACTTAGCTTACTCACTTTTATTAACTCATACTCGATGTTTTAGTCGTAATCTGTCTTGTATATTACCCTGTCTTCCACCTTTAAGCTCTCAGGTTTTCAAATCTTATCTGATGTAGTCCCCAACAATCAGTCTTTCCTTCTCATCTAGTACGGTAAGTCTCCCCTGACCTGTGGTTCTGGGTGGCTTTCACCAAAATCTACCCCTTTTCCTAGACCTCTCCAGTCCTTTTCCTTCACCCTTCTTCCTTTCCCTTCAACTCTTCTGCCTGAAGGAGCCACTGGCTCCAAAAGCTTGCCAATCACAACAGTTTTTTTGTGTGTGTTGGTGAGTAGATTTATCTGTCCAATTAAAAAACTGCCTGTTCTGCTTCCTGAGTGTTCTCACATGGTTGAGGTGTTGGTTGTTAATTGCAGTGAAAAAATATATATCTCGCATGCTCTTGGTGAAAGACTGGAAACACATGACCATGATGACTAAAATAATTTCATGACTGAAATCTAGTGTTCCTATTGCAGTTGTCACAACTGTTGCTGTTCTATTGCTACACAGACTGTAGAGATGAAATAAATTACCTTTGGAGGCACACTAATCATCACTATTCCCTAACGGATCATTCATTTGCTGATCTCCTGTCCCTGGATCATACCTAGGTCAGACTCCCTCTCCTACTCCCAGTGTGTTGTCACATGGCAATGGATTAATTGAACAAAAGAGTGACAGGATGGAAGCTACACACCAATGAAAGTGAGTAGATACCAGTAATGAAATCACGTATTCAGAAATTAGCACACAAAATTGAGGTAGCCATGTCACAATGTCTTCCTTCAAGCATTGCCGACAAGTAATAGCCTCGTGATGAGCAACTGACTTGCTATATGTCAAGTTAGAAATTACAAATAATTCCATAAATAGTTAAACTAACAGAATAAATTCCAATCCCTGGACAATGTGGAAAGAAAACCAAATTTCAACATGTTAATGAAAGAAGCCAGTCATGGGTAACAAGTATCACCACAGAAAATAGTGTTTGGACAATAAAGCTTACCACAATTACAACTTGTGGAATTGCAATGCCAGCATCTTGTGGTGCAGATGTTGTGATAGCACTGTCATAATCACCACAAATGCAGTGCACTTCTTAAAATGAGTCGTGACAAACCAGTCACGGATGGCTGAACACAAGAATGCTTCCAAAGTGATGGAAGGCAACACTTGCAACAAAACGTGGTAAGTGCCATGTGATCATTCTCATGTATGCCTGTTAAGAAACAGCAACTCAGTGGGGTTGAAGAGTAGCTGTCTGTGCTACCTATAATCTCGGATGCCTCACCTTGGTGTCCATCCACAGTTAACGACTAGGTTCCTGCAGCCAACATAAGAGGCAGTGGAAACGAACTGTTAGTGCAGCCTTTCTCTGGCAGGCATACTCTTTGCCTCTCAGGCTGGGACCCCTTTTTGAGTGTCAAATCTTTAAAAGTTGGAGGAACTGGAATGCCTCCATCACAATGTGGCTTCAACTTAACTTTGAAATAACAGCCAGGGAAATTTGCTGGACTTCTCTAGATTAGGGATTTTTTTATTTTAATTTAATTGGGAACATTAAAATTACCCCACCCTCCACTCAACCAATGGTCCTCTGTGTGGGCAAGACATCGGTGATGCCTGGTTGCTTTGAAAAATTAATAGTGAAAAAAATGATAATGAAGGTTGTAGATTGATTAATTAATCAATGGAGTGGTTAGAGTTTAATATCAAATTATTCAGAATGTAGTTAGGAGTCTGAATCTGTTACCAAAATTGAAGTAATTTTATTTCTCTCTTTTTGCTTTGTGGTGGGAGCTCGTCTAGACAGCTGCTGTGGCCTCACCTCATGCTGCATCTATGCCTATATACATCATTGCATTACACGTTGAAGGGGTACCTGTTGATGTTGTGGTCTTCTCCCCTTGGAAACTGAGGACAGCAATGCGCCACATTCACACTGGTGCTGCCCTGCTTGTATTTCCATGATCTGGGCACTCAGCAGTATAATATGCAAAGAATTTAGTTGCTTACCTTGCTGCCAACAGTGCTATCCCTTTGCAACTCGGGTTACACACTGTTAAAGCTGTTAATTGCACTGAGATAACTTAAAAATATTTATGACATAGGTAAGTGGCCATTTTTCTCAATCATGTGCACATTGTCTGCAGCAATCAATAAGAAATTAAGTTTTAGTGACTCTAGCCTCACACCAAGACCCACACTCGCCTCACTATGGGACCTGATGACTGGGGGTAGCAGCTAACCATGCTTCCCAGAACTCAAGTGGCCACTTCTATAACCCATACAGAGAACTCAGTCCTTGATTGCATCATAATGCATAACGAGCATCATGAAGTTTGCTGATTGACTTCTCATGAGAATAGTGAAAAATCAGAACTGTTAGCCCAAAAAGATCACACTTGTCAACCCATGTAAGGAATGCTTTAAACATACCTGTTGGTTTATACCAGATAAGCAGTGCTTACCTTGTGTCTGTTAAATATATGCCTCTAGTACATTTTGTTTGTTTCTCAGTATACTAATATTGGTCCAATCAGCCCCTTATTTCTAGAGGGCCAATACTAGGAAGGTATTCAAATTGTGTCAAAAGCATTTCTTAATCAGTGCAAGTCAGATAAAGGCTAATTCTGGCCCTTTGCTCTGTTCTAAAAATGGTTGACTGTACCATATCCACTTTTGAAGTTGACTTTTACTTTTGCCTGACTTATTTTTCTATGCCATTAGTAATGATCTTACTAATTATTTGGTGCAGTATTGAAATAAGACTGCCAGGTCTGAAGTTTCATCTCTCTCTCTCTCTCTCTCTCTCTCTCTCTCTCTCTCTCTCTCTGTGTGTGTGTGTGTGTGTGTGTGTGTGTGTGTGTGTGTGTGTGTGTGTGTGTGTGTGTGTGTAAAAATCGCAGCATGATGCCATTTTTGGGAATTGGTGAAAACATTCTGTAAATGATTTTAGAAGTTTTCTACATTATTTTGCGTATACCTTTAACTATATCGATACACTAGAATTCCCAGCCGCCTTTTCTTTGTTAATATGTTGAGTATCTTCTTACATCTCATCTGGTGTTACAGGCAGAATATCACGTTAGAGATATTTTGTTTTACATTTTTCATCACTGCAGTATGTTATGTGGTTCCCATTAGTACCAAAGTTATATAATTAACCCTTTCATCTGTTTTCATTTAACCTTCATTTTCCAATATAGTAAACCTGTTGCTTAATTTAATTTTGTATGCTTATAAATAATGTGTGGCTCTCAGGATGGTGCAAGCTCTGAAGTTTCATACCACTTCAGCAATTTAATCTGAAGTTTCACAGCTTATCATAATTTATCAATACTCAATTATTGGTCAATGGTTAATTTCTGGAACTATATTCAGTAGGGCTCAGAACATCGAGGGATAACATGGAAATTAGTATGGGTGAATGAGGATTCAGACCCTAGATAAATATTATAACCTTCCTCCACTTTTTTCTCTTTCTGTGTGGCATTTGATTCAACTATTGTGATGTAGTATTCTGTTTCTTCATTTCTTCTTCTTCTTCTTCTTCTTCTTCTTCCATCACAGCCTTTCTAGAACCATGGGTAGCCCCTTCATGAATTGAATTTTCTTCTTCTGCTCTCGGAACTTTTTCATCCTTACCTTCTTCTCTCCCACTTTCCTTTAGATATCTTCAGTATCTTAGTCTCTTGCCTGCGCCACTAGTGACTATCCTTCAGTCAATGAAAGGACATGTCAGTTATTGATACATACTTCAGTTAAGTTCATAACTGGTTTTGTCCTACATTTACAGACCATTTTTCAAGTGGATATGAAAATTGTGCCATGGCGAGGCAACCTCAGATATACAGTTGTGAAACAGTGCTCTCTGAACACAGACACACTAATGATCTCTATCCTTTTTGTTATAAACTTCTTTTGTAAATCTCTTGCGCATTGGTCACTGTGTTCTTGCTTCCCCAATTTCCTTCTCCTCCAATTTGCTCCTAAATTCTGGGACCTTGTAGTCTCCTAAGGAGGTAACAGTGCAATGCAAACTGCATATTCTGTATGAATGTAGTTTCTCCATGAACACACAAAAACTACTCTGCAATATTCATCTTTGTTGCATCATTTGTCTCGTAAGTTGGAAAACCATTAAATCCCATTCCGCTATCCTGACACTCATCTGATTCACATGATAAGTAGTCCCTGGGCCAGGGTTGCATAAATTCAGCACATGTTGTCACAGTCCTGAGACACCACATTCTCATTTAAATAATCCCCTCCCCCTCCCCTCCTTTCAGTTTGCGTTACAGCACAATGTTATTTCTCATTCACAAGCTTCATGACTTCATGATGCATAGTGTGTGGAATCATTAAAGTCTCTCTTATGACACTGAACTTGAAAATAAAAAAAATTCCTTCTCTCACTAAAAAATTTGCAGAATGTTTTACTTTGTGTGTGTGTGTGTGTGTGTGTGTGTGTGTGTTTTTCAATAGCTGCCAAACAATTGCTCCTCTCTTGAGCTTTTGTCAAAAAAAAAGTGTTTATAAAGTGCTGGAACACTACAGGCAAGTTTAATAATACAAATCAAACTTCCTTTAACTCCAACTGCCCAGAGTGTGTCACAATCAGTGTGTATACCTGTTCAGACTGCATGATCCTCACCCCCCACAAGTTCGTCAGTGTTGGATAAATAACAATAAATTTTGTTTCACTGTTCTGACAAGTGTTTCCTCTCTCTCTCTCTCTCTCTCTCTCTCTCTCTCTCTCTCTCTCTCTCATAATCTGGAACTGTTCAGAGAATTAACTTAAATGAAGATATAATGGCTGTCACTGTATGAAGTTATATTTTCATTAGCTTTTTTGAATTTGCATAACATTACAATTTCTGTATACCATACCAGCATGTTACAAACTTGTTTCACTCTTTACTTGTTCTAAAATTGCCAAACAGGAGTCTTTTATGATGCCTCAGAATTAATATTTAATCAAACCCGTCATTGCAAGCTCCTTCCCAGTGTTAAACATTACAATGTATTTTGTTCAATAGTTTCCATTGCACTCGATATTTCTCCTTTCATCACAAAGTTTTAAAGTTATTCCTTGCTTCGCACTGCAGCGGCTATTTTTCTTTAAAATGTGAATTCTCATCATAGATTCAAAATTCTGTCACATGTCATTACATATTGCAGGAAAAATAGTATTCAGAAATGTTTGTTGTAAGTGTTGTACATTACACACCGACAACTGCATTGTCACTCATTCAGCCGATTGTGATGGAGCGACCCCCCCCCCCCCTCTCTTCTCTGGTGTGTCATTTATCTTTAAATACTACTAGTTCCACTACTACTGTAATGAGTGTGTTTGATCATTTGTGATCATCTTTTGCACTATATTCTTGAGCTTGAGGGCCACAAACAAAGCATATTCTTTCAATTTTTAGCTACACATTAATAGACTGTGTCATTTAAACATTAAATGGTGAGAAGGAGAGTGAAAACAGATTAATTCATATTATTACTTTCAGCAGTAGATCTGATAATGCTTATGGTATGTTGTTTCTAAAAACTGGTTAACTTTTTATGGCTTAATGTGTCACAATTGTTTGATTATAGAGTTTCTTTGTGTGATGAGATAAAATGTTCAATTTATGTCAGTGTGCAAAAATTTCTATGTACTCAAAACCATTTTTGTTTAGAACTTATTTAAATTATATTTTGCTTCCCAGCATACGAAACAAGTATTCCACGATTCATCAGGCAGAGAGTATCACCATGAGTCTGGTTATTGGCTAGTTGACATGGATGTGAACAGCCCCCAGTCTGTGAAATCCATAGTTCCTCACATAGAACAAGCAAAAATGGTACATACTTCAAGTGAAGAATGTCGCCGCCAACTATATTGTGGCTTCCCATATCTGCTACCTGTCATTACATTCCTGGGGTAAAGACTTAATACAATCATCTTAAAGCTGATGTCCTTTCATTAGAATTATTCTGAATATCTAGTGATTGAAAACTTAGATTGTTCTAGCTAAGCGTATTGTATTCTTACACACAATTCAAATGCTAGACATATAAGTTTGCACCAATATTTCACAAATAATTAACAGTGCCCTATCTTTTCAATATTTTGACCACATTTAAAATTAATTTCCAGGAAGACACACTGGATTCCTGCTCCAGATCCACCAGTTCCAATACCAGTAACACTGAAACTTGTATCGAAGGAAAATATTGGTAAAAAATTGCTGAACATGACATTTACAGTAACAGGTAAATAAGTTACTAAACACAGTATGTTGTGTAAAACTGCTGCGTCTTAACTATTAAATCTCCAGTCTGTAAGAAATGTGTGAATTTAAGCTAGAAAAAAATTAAAGCGGCACTTGCGTACTTTGCATATGAAATGTACGTGTATGGGTAAGTGGCAACATACCAGAAATGAGGATGACATGGATGCACCTTTCTGAGTGTGTGATACACACTTGGGTGAGGAAACAGCCCATTGTATGAACTTTTTGCCACAGGAAGTAGTATAGGTAAAAAGAGTGTGGTGAGGTTATGGGGTAGGATGGGAAGAGGGAGTGAAGTTAGTGTTGTGAAAATGGAAAGAGATTTTAGTATTGAAAAGAAATTTCTGGCATATGCTGAATGTTGCGTAATGAGGGAGTGTACTTATTTCATGTCAGGGTGTGAAGGAGAGCTTTTGCTAGTTACTTTGCTAATCAGTTGTATTTATAATTAATTGAGATTTCACACTGAGGAACTATGTTACTTGATCACTTTTCTTTAGTTAATGGTAGTGAAGTACTTCAATTTTCTTAGAAGATTGATGCAGAAAGCTTCGAGTCTGTGGTTTGACAAGTCTTAAGATTTTCAAAAAGACTGTATTTGTTGGCTACAACAAATGTAAATATGTAGGCCAGAAATATAGCAATGCCTTCTTGAAGTAGCAACATTCTTTTTACCATAGTATTTGGCATGAAGAAACCACATCCAATGTGATTTCACACATCAATTTTTCCCCCCAGGGGGTCCACAAATCTTTTGTGGATATGTGCGTAGTGAGCAAGGGACCCCGAGCTAATGTGGCCGTCCTTCCTTTCCGGGCTGCATACCTTCCTTTTCCGCATCCTTCCCCATCCCCCATCTTCGCCCCACCCCCCCTCCCCACACCACTGGCTCTTTCCTTCCCTTTCTCCCCCTCTGGTAGTACGGTTTGTGCCTACGTCCGGAGATGGACGCTCGAAAATGTAACACATTCTTTGCTTTCTCTGCTTGCATGCCTTCATCCTTTCTTTGTCCTTCTCTTTTCCTTACCTCTTCTCTTTACCCTTTTCTCCGCTGCGGCGTTTGAGACCTCTCTTCTTTCCTTTCCCTTTCTTTGTTTTTACCTTTCTTTGTTTTTCCCTTTCTTTGTTTTTCCCTTTCTTTGTTTTTCCCTTTCTTTGTTTTTCCCTTTCTTTGTTTTTCCCTTTCTTTGTTTTTCCCTTTCTTTGTTTTTCCCTTTCTTTGTTTTTCCCTTTCTTTGTTTTTCCCTTTCTTTGTTTTTCCCTTTCTTTGTTTTTCCCTTTCTTTGTTTTTCCCTTTCTTTGTTTTTCCCTTTCTTTGTTTTTCCCTTTCTTTGTTTTTCCCTTTATCTTTCTTCCTCCCTGTGCGTGTCTGAAGGCCAACCCACGCATTTTCATGCGTAGCCGGTGACAGGGTAACGTGTAATTCCTCCCCCGGGTAGACAGGTAGGACACGTACATACCCCCTGGTAACGGCCAGGCCCAGGGAGGGGTGATTACCCAAGCTGATACCTTCCGAAAGTGCCGATTGGTCCCTCCGTCTGTTTCTCGGGAGGTGTGACCTGAGGTGTGAACAATCACCTAAGGCGGGAGTGCCCTCAGAGAGGGCCCCCACAAGGGAGGAGCACGCCATCGGAGATGCCGGTAATCATGGGGGATTCTTCCGCAATGGTTTCCTCACCTTACACTATGTCTGCTCTCAAGCGTAAGTTCACTTAGTCTCAGCCACAGACAGTTCTTCCATCATTGCCAAAGTTCCTTGTTGTTTCTCGGTCTGACGAAGGTCACGACTTCTCCATAGTCAACCCCTTCATTATTCAGAAAGGTGTTGACGCAATTGCAGGTCCTGTAAAGTCTTGTTCCAGATTACCGAATGGCACCTTATTGTTAGAAACAGTCAGTGCCCTCCAGGCACAAAAATTGCTGCGTATTTCACTGCTCCACACCTTCCCTGTCCAAGTGGAAGCGCACTGCACTTTAAATTCCTCACGTGGAGTCGTTTATACACGCTCTCTCGACGGATTGTCCGATAAGGAAATTCAACACTACCTGTCTGACCAGGGCGTAACGGCTGTTCATAGAGTTATGAAAATAAAAGCGGGCTATGAGAATTTCCGTTCGCCCCTATGTCCCAAACCCTATGTGTTGCTATCGGTGCCAGCGATTCAATCATACCAGCCAGTCCTGTTCCAACCCGGCCAAATGTGTTAAGTGTGGCAAGGATGCCCGTGAGGGTGCTTGTCCACCTCCATCCCCTCGTTGCATCAACTGTATGGGTGACCACGCTGCTTCCTCTCGAGATTGCCCCATTTTTAAAGACGAAAAGCTCATTCAGGAAATCAGAGTGAAGGAAAAGATGTCGACCTTTGCTGCTCGAAAATTATTCGCCAGTAGACAGCCCACCGTGCCTCAGACAGGAAAATACAACACTGTCCTTGCCTCTCCTCAGCCAACAAAGGAGGCGGCCACGTAGACTTGTGATCTCACCTTTAGTGACACGGTCGTCAGATCGGCCAGCGCAAAGATCACCCGTTCAACCTCCCCACTTTCGCCTGCTCACTCTATGGCTCACCCTTCATCGGGTTCTACTAAATCTCAATCCCAAAAGTCAGACACCCGGACTTCCAAAACAGAGCATAGTCGTGAAGATTTTTTACGTCCCCCAACTTCACAACCAACGGTTCCTCCTTCATCTAAACATCATGTTTTCAAGAAGGCTAATAAGAAACCCAGTTCCTCTCCTCCTCCGCCAAGGCGTGTCTCATCTACAGCAGCACCTGGTGGTAACTGCCCTCGGCTGTCTTCTGTGTCGCCGAGGTGCACTGCTGGCGGCCGATCAACCGGCCGATCGCTGGTGGCAGGAGCTGCTCCTGAACAACCTATGGATCAGAATCTTCTGCCTTCGGCTGAGTGCTGTTCCATGCTGTCGGTCACAAGCTCTGAGCAGTCGTTCAGTTGACGGCAACCTTGGTTACATTATTCCATTTTCTGTCCATCCTATGTCCATTATCCATTGGAATATCCGCGGCATTCGAGCCAATTGGGATGAATTGACGATCGTCTTACGATCCTACTCGCTGGTCATCTTCTGTCTTCAGGAAACAAAGCTGCGTCCCCATGACCGCTTTGTTTTCCCCCATTTTCAGTCAGTCCAATTTCATCTCCCCTCTGTTGAAGGCACTCCAGCACATTGAGGACTCGTGATTCTTCCCCATAATATTCTCCATTATCACCCAATCCCCTTAAACACTTCCTTCCAAGCAGTTGCTGTCCGTCTTTCCCTTTCTGGACACACCTTCTCTCTTTGTACTGTATACATTCCATCGTCCACATCAATGGCACGAGCTGATCTCTTTCATCTTCTTAGTCAGCTTGCCGCGCCCCCCCCCCCCCCCCCCCATTTGCTGGTTGGGGACTTCAATGCCCACCACCCGCTTTGGGGATCTCCACATCCTTGTCCACGTGGCTCACTATTGCTAGACATCTTCCACCAAGCGTATCTTGTTTGCCTCAACACTGGGGACCCTACATTTTTCTCTGCCTCCACGACAAATTTCTCTCATTTGGACCTTCTGGTCGGTACTGTTCCACTAGCTCAGCGCTTCGAATGGTTCGCCTACACACTCGAGTGACCACTTTCCATGTGTCCTTAGATTGCAGCCACAACTGCCAACGCTGGAAGTTTGCCCAAGCCGATTGGACACTTTTTTTGGTCTCTAGCCACATTCGATGACTGTCACTTTCCTAGTGTCGGCGATGAGGTCACTCATATTACACACGTTATTCATTCAGCTATGGAACGTTCAATACCTCGCACCTCCGAATTGCCCCAGTGCCCCCCAGTTCCTTTGTGGAACGAGGCATGCTGTGACGCAATACGTGAGCGGCGACGTGCTCTTCGCGTTTTCAGACACCATCCTACATTGGCCAACTGCATCCGCTATAAGCAGTTCTGTGTGCGGTGCCGTTGCGTCATCCGTGATAGCAAGAAGGCAAGCTGGGACTTCTTTACTATCTCATTTAACACCTTCACTCCCTCCACGGAAGTTAGGAGTTGGATTCGACGGTTATCAGGCGCGCCTAGTTTCTCCGCGGTCTCTGGGCTCACTGTTGCGCATGATACATTATTGGACCCCGTTGCAATTTCTAACTCATTGGGGGCAACACTTTGCTGAGATTTCAAGCTCCTCAAATTACCCGCCAGCGTTTCTCCCGAAGAAATGTGCAGCGGAAGTGCGACCTCTTGCTTTCGCCTCTCAAAATCATGAAAGCTACAATACTGTTTTCTCCGTGCGGGAACTCAAACATGCACTCTCTTCTTCTTGCTCCTCTGCCCCAGGACCGGATGGTATCCACATCCAAATGTTGCTGCATTTATCATACCATAGTCTGTGTTACCTCCTTCGCCTTTATAATCGAATTTGGACCGACAGTACTTTTTCCAGACGATGGCAGGAAGCTATCGTCGTTCCTGTTCTGAAACCTGGAAAGGACAAACATCTCCCCTCTAGCTATCGCCTCATTTCTCTCACGAGTAGTGTATGTAAGGTTTTGGAGTGTATGGTGAATTGCCGTTTAGCTTGGTGGCTGGAGTCCCACGGTCTTCTAACACCTGCCCAATGTGGTTTCCAAAAGCATCGTTCTGCAGTTGACCATCTTGTTGCTCTCTCCACTTATATCATGAACAATTTTCTCCAGAAACGCTAAACAGTAGCAATATTTTTCGATCTGGAGAGAGCATACGATAACTGTTGGAGCGCAGGCGTCCTCCGCACACTATTCTCTTGGGGCTTTTGCGGTCGGTTGCCCCTTTTTCTTCGCGAATTTATGGCAGAGCGCACATTTAGGGTGCGGGTGAACACTACTCTCTCCCGTACTTTCTCCCAAGAAAACGGGGTACCCTAAGGCTCCGTGCTAAGTGTTGTACTTTTTGCCATTGCCATAAATCCAATTATGGATTGTCTCCTTCCTGATGTCTCGGGCTGCCTCTTTGTGGACGATTTTGCGATCTATTACAGCTCTCAACGGACCAGCCTTCTTGAACGACGTCTTCAAGGATGTCTCGATCGCCCCCACTCTTGGAGCATCGAAACAGGCTTACACTTTTCTCCCAGTAAGACCGTTCGTGTTAATTTTTGGCGTCGTACGGAGTTTCTTCCACCTTCCTTACATCTAGGACCTGTCAACCTTCCGTTTTCGGATGTCGCTAAATTCTTGGGTCTTATGTTTGACAGAAAACTGTGCTGGTCCTCCCATGTTTCCTATCTTTCGGCCCGCTGTCTGCGATCTGTCAACACCCTCAATGTCCTGAATGGTACCTCCTGGGGAGTGGACCGAGTGGTCCTTCTCCACCTCTATCGCACCTTAGTGTGCTCGAAATTGGACTATGAAAGCATAGTTTACTCCTCTGCTCGGCCGTCTATTCTTCGGCGTCTCGACTCTATCCACCGCTGTGGATTACGTTTAGTGTCTGGAGCTTTTTACATCAGCCCTGTGGAAAGCCTTTATGCTGAGACTGCTGAACCTCCGCTGTCCAATCGGCGAGCTGTCCTTCTGAGTCCTTATGCTAGCCATTTGTCTTCCATGCCCGCTAATCCGGCCCATGACATTTATTTCGACGCCTCCTTGGATTTAGGGTATGCAGGCCGCCCTTCCTCCTTACTACCACAGGGAGTCCGCTTCCGTCAACTGCTCCATTCTCTTTCCTTCCGCTTTCCTAAAACTTTCTTGACATCTAGGGGTACAGCACCGAGATGGCTCCGTTCCTGGATCTGCCTGCTCCGTGACCTTTGTCAATTTCCCAAGGATGGTACCCCTTCACTTGTTTATCGTCGGGCATTTTCTGCTCTATGCACACAAATGAAGGATGCCACATTTATTTACACTGATGGCTCAAAAACATAGTTTGGTGTAGGGAGTGTCTATATTGTTGGCGACACCCCAAATCGATTTCGGCTTCCTGACCAGTGTTCGGTTTATCTTGCGGAGCTTTACGCTGTTCTCCAGGCTGTCAAATACATCAGTCGCCATCAGCGGATACAGTATGTTATCTGTTCAGACTCTCTCAGCTCTCTCCTCAGTCTCAAAGCTCTCTACCCTGTCCACCCTCTGGTCCACCGGATTCAGGATTGCCTACGCTTGCTCCACTTGGGGGGGCGTCTCGGTGGCGTTCCTCTGGATCCCAGGACACGTTGGTATCTGTGGAAATGAGGTGGACGATATAGCGGCCAAGGCTGCAGTCTCTCTTCTTCGGCCAGCTATTCGCACGATTCCCTTCGCCGATCTACGGAGTATTTTATGTCGTCGTGTTGTTCTTTTATGGCACGCACATTGGTCAACACTTCCCCATAATAAATTGCGGGACGTGAAAGCTCTTCCCTGTGCTTGAACCTCTTCCTCCTGAACGCGTCGTCGGGAGGAGGTTATTTTAACTAGACTCCGGATAGGGCACTGTCTTTTTAGCCATCGACATCTTTTAAGCGGTGATCCTCCCCCACTCTTACCGTCCACAGCTGAGAGCAGTGGGGATAGACACCTTTTACTTGAGTGCCCCTATTTTACTCCATTACGCGCCCGTCTACAGCTGTCGCCTGAAATGTTGTCCATTTTAGCAGATGACACGCGCTCGGCCGATCACGTTCTCGAGTTTATTAGTGCCAGTGAGATGACGTCAGTCATTTGAAGCTCTTTTTGGGGACAACCAACCCCTTTCTGTAGTGGTTTTTTAAGCTTTCCTTCTGCTTTTAGTTTCTCCAATTTTTTGAGTTTTGTTCCCATTGCTGCTGGTTTCCATTTTCATTTTTTACCTTTTCCTAAGTCACAGACCGGACGCTAATGACCATAGCAGTTTTGCGCCCTAAAAAAAAATACATTTTTTAACTTGTATTTTAGTATCACCGATCCACTTATCCCCAGATGTAGTGTGCGTGACAACTTCTCTTATCCTTGTGTACCTCTGGATGAATGTACATATGTTACTGGAATATTGTTTTTATTAATAAGATAAATGCATACTTAAATATAGATAACAGAATTAAGTGTTGCTTACAAGTTCATGATACTCATCCACAGGAAAACTCCTTGAATGTTGCACATGACCAGGGAAAGCTCACACATCATCTGTTCAATTTCCATTAACTATTTTCAGGGTGAGTGTTGGAGTGCAGGGAGGGAAGAAAGGAAACTCCAGTGTGTGTGTGTGTGTGTGTGTGTGTGTGTGTGTGTGTGTGTGTGTGTGTGTGTGTGTGTGTATATTCTCCAAAGGATCTAAATAATTCTGGGAGAATCTCACCTATTCAAAATGCCATATCTCCACTTTGATCAGGGCTTCAAATGCAACATACTCTGCAAGCAAACGACAAATGCAGACCTGTGAACACTGTACCACCTCAAACGTCATGGAGTGGGGAGCCATGCAGAGACTTGAGAGGAGACAATCTAGATAACATTTACTACTTAGACTAACTAATATTGCAACAAGAAACACAAAAGGCATTTTAAAGAAGATTGCACTGCAATAAATTGAACAAATGAACTAAAAATGTAATGTTTCAACAAAATGTTGTAGTGAAATAGTTATATATTTCTCATTCTACTTAACCATAAATAATGAATGTAATGGTTTTAATCAGTTTGTGCACTCTTTATCGTCTTACTCTTTTTTTCTGTATTCAGTGAAATGATTCATGTGCTTTGTAGATGTAGTGTGCAGTTAAGGTTACAGTCCGACATTTTCATGTAGGAATTTTAAAGCTCTTTGGTGTTAGAAATACTTCTTCAAAGATCGATGTGGAACAAAACATTCATATTATGCCTGTAGGCGTCTTGTGTAAATGAGGAAATCAATCTTGATGGAAGTCCTTGCAGAAATCTAGAACATTTTCCCTGTTATTAAATTTGTCATTGATGTCAATGTATATAAAGCTGCAGGCCAGTGCAAATGTCAGCAACAGTCACTGAATGCCCTAGCACACCTCACTCTTAAATCAAAACTGGAATTCTTCCTCTATTATGTAGAACTGGTTGACAGTTTTAGTCTGTTTTAATATCTGAGTCCTTCAGTGAAGATAATTTTACAAAAGAAATTGCATTTCCTTTGTCTAACTGATTCTTGAAAAGTGAGACTTTAATATTGAATGCTTGTATATTGTCAGTGAAATGTTCCAGCTGACCCTTACCCGGAAGTGAAGACTTTGTTGCTGCTGGTTAATAACTTCAGGAGAGATCTCAAATTGGCACATTCGAAGTTCATGCTCCATTATATTATCAATTGTAAAAGCACCACCACACATATATTTTGCCAAAGCGATATTCCTTGCACATAAATTGGATACCTCCGACTACATTGGGTATTGGTTATGGGAAGCTTTTTTCATTTTCTCTTTCACTTCTGCAAGGAATTCTGATTTATTTCCAACAGGGTTGGCACTGCTGCCTGCAGTCACACAGACTAAGTAGTTCTGTGATGAACCTATATTTTCTAAACTTCCTTGAACTTTATAATTGTATCCTTCATTGCTAACTACCTCCATGAGCTTTTCTCTGAGTTCACTGTTCGCACCTTCTATAAAAATGTTCTGGTGTGCCATAACAAACTCCTTCCAAAGATATACGTATAGGCTGGCTCTGTCCGTTGTCTGCCATATCCTGTATGTGATGCAGTAGTGTCATGTTTAATGGTACCCTATAAGACAGTTACATCAGAAAACTACCCCCAGTGCAGATTGAAATGTGGAGACAGTGTCGTTGGGACAGCATTGTGTATCATCATTATTGCTACTAGGTGCCACAGCTGTCAAACACGATTCTCACCTCTCTCTTTCCTTGCGTTGTCATGACCACAATGTGCAGGTGCATATCCATCATTCTCCACTGTGCTGCCACTGCTACGGTCATAAGCAGGAGCCTGCACAGTTAATAGGACTCATGCACACATTCAGTGAGTTGTCAAGCCCTGATGGAGGTCATTCAGTGCTGTGTCAAATTCTTCTCGCAGTATTATATATCCTATCTCACCTTTATCTTCCTTTTCTATAATATTGTGTACTAGTATTTACTATGTATAGCCCTTTTATGCATTGCTTCCACCCTTTAGCCTTCCCTGTTTTGCTTAGTATTGGTTTTCCAGCAGAGTTGATATTCCTGTAACTGCTTGCCTTTTCTTCAATAGTTCCTTTAATTTTCCTGTAGGTGGCATCTATCTTTCAAACAGTTATGCAAGCTGCTACAGCTTTACATTTATCTTCTGGACAGTCCTGCTTCACCATTTTGCTGTAATAAATGTGTGTCGATATACTGTTTTAATTGAACTGTAGTTCAATAAATGATTAGAGGTGACGAACACAGGTTAAAAAGAAAATTTGGGAAATGTTACTTTGAAGAATGTTAAATAAGAGTTAAAAGAGAAATGAAATTTCATGATGAGAATGGTAGTTGCGTCCCTGTTTCCATAGGACTCAGTTCAAGATAATACAGGGTGATTCAAAAAGAATACCACAACTTTAGGAATTTAAAACTCTGCAACGAGAAAAGGCAGAGCTAAGCACTATCTGTCGGCGAATTAAGGGAGCTATAAAGTTTCATTTAGTTGTACATTTGTTCGGTTGAGGCGCTGTTGACTAGGCGTCAGCGTCAGTTGATGCTAAGATGGCGACCGCTCAACAGAAAGCTTTTTGTGTTATTGAGTACGGCAGAAGTGAATCGACAACAGTTGTTCAGCGTGCATTTCGAATGAAGTATGGTGTTAAACCTCCTGATAGGTGGTGTATTAAACGTTGGTATAAACAGTTTACAGAGAATGGGTGTTTGTGCAAAGGGAAAAGTTCCGGACGGCCGAGAACGAGTGATGAAAATGTAGCACGCATCCAGCAAGCATTTGTTCGCAGCCCAGGAAAATCGACTCAGAGCTAGCAGAGAGCTGCAAATTCCACAATCAACTGTATGGAGAGTCCTACGAAAAAGGTTAGTTATGAAACCTTATCGTCTGAAATTGGTTCAAGCACTGTCTGCAGCTGATAAGATTAAAAGAATCGATTTCTGTGATTTTATCCTTGCTCAAATGGAAACAGATGAATCTTTCGTTTCAAAGATTGTGTTTAGTGATGAAACAACTTTCCACACTAACGGGAAAGTCAACCGTCACAATGTCTGTATATGGGGCACTGAGAATCCGCAGGAAACAACTCAGTATGAACGTGACTCGCCTAAGGTGAACGTTTTCTGTGCCATTTCAGCCAATAAAGTTTTTGGTCCCTTTTTCTTCGAAGGTGCTACTGTAACTGGACTACAGTATCTGGAGATGTTAGAGAATTGGCTGTTCCCTCAGCTCGAACAAGAAGCAATACAATTCATATTTCAGCAGGATGGAGCGCCACCACATTGGCACTTATCTGTCCGTAACTACCTGAACGTCAACTACCCGAGGCGATGGATCGGCCGCCAGGCAGCCCGTGACAGAGCACTTCATCACTGGCCTCCAAGAAGCCCTGATCTTACCCCCTGCGATTTTTTCTTATGGGGGTATGTTAAGGATATGGTGTTTCGGCCACCTCTCCCAGCCACCATTGACGATTTGAAATGAGAAATAACAGCAGCTATCCAAACTGTTAAGCCTGATATGCTACAGAGAGTGTGGAACGAGTTGGAGTATCGGGTTGATATTGCTCGTGTGTCTGGAGGGGGCCATATTGAACATCTCTGAACTTGTTTTTGAGTGAAAAAAACCTTTTTAAATACTCTTTGTAATGATGTATAACAGAAGGTTATATTATGTTTCTTTCATTAAATACACATTTTTAAAGTTGTGGTATTCTTTTTGAATCACCCTGTATAATAATTAAATAACTGTATTTTACTAAGACTCCAGCTGAATTATATTGTTAAATGTCATACAGACATGAAGAGCCAGTCATACATTTCACATATCAGCAATTGAGAAATCTTTCATTAATGTAAATAAATCTTCACAAAAAAATTGGTACTTTACTCATTGTATTTATATCTTTTTCTGTGATTGCACACTACATAACTTGGGATGGGCACCAGGCCACTCTGTTACGTGTAATGCTTTGCAGTATGGTTATTCCAGAAGCAAGTAAATATTACTTTTTCTCTCTCCTTGTGTCTGACACACCACTTACTGTGGACTGTATATGCTTGCAACTTTAATTTTTCCCTTTTCAATATGTCTTGAATAAATACAATTGTATATTATGTGTGTGACTATATAGTATCAAATTTTACTGTATTAAATAGCATGAAATTTTCTTTTTCTCATCTTTTTCAGGACCAGACCATATGGGGATAATGATGGCTCCTGCCAATGGATTTCAGCTCCAAAGCTGGAGTTTTGTTGAAGGTGAACCCCTTGTAGGTCCAAAGTGGAATGAGAGGGACACATACTTTATTTATTATGGCTGTGCTTCAGATCCAGTTCCTTGGACATTCTGGATAATTCTAAAGGTAAGAAAACCTCAACAAGTGCTGTCTGAGAAAAATACTGTGTTGTTGCTTTTCTAATTTACGCTACGGAAATAGCCAAAATAGGCATAACCCTGTGATTTAGTTTGTTTGTATTAATAGAAATCCACATTCACACATTAATACTTTCATTCATTTAATGATATAAATTTGAACCACTCAACTAAATAATTGAAAAATCCAGTGTTGAAATAAAGATCGACTTGCGGCTATTGCATCACCCCAGGTACATCATAATAATAATTTTAAAAAAACTTTAAGCAAAAAATATGAATAATCTTCAACATCATTATTTTGCAAATTTAATAATAAATTTTATTATGTAAGCAACATACACCAGTAAGTGTGTTCAGATTAAAGTGAATGCAAATGAAATGATGTTGGTGGTGGAGAAAGCAGAAGAGACTCACTCATTGTGAGTGCACAATAAATGAAAGGAAGAAACATAAACTGTGTGTGTGGCTTTTCACTCATGGATAGTAGAAGCTGTGAATGCCAGAGCAATATAATGATAGCTTGACCACCACCATCCATTGAGTGTATGGGGTACCCCTGATTGCTGAAACTGAACCTTTTAACCATATGAAATGTGCATGTAAGACAAACTGACCAGAACAACAAATATACACATAACCAGAAACAACTAAAAGCCCATGACCATGATAATACTAAGCATATATTTCTCTTAAAATTGTTTTTCAGTGTTTCTTCATGCAGAACTGGTTTTCTATTTAGTCTTTCTCCTTTGCATTATCAGTAACTTCATGTAGATTTGTCTAAATTACATTGCAAGGCAGCACACTCAAAATATTTGCTTGGTGTGTATGATGATCTTTCTTTCTTTCTTGCATGTATTTTCAGTACATTTGTAAGAGTTTCAGTAGAAATACTGGGGGCCACTACTGTATTTTACATTAGTATAGTATGTGAGGCTATAATGTTCTGCAGGATTCAGCTGACTACAATTCAATGGAGTTTGTGTCCCTGCAAAACAAACTCGCTCAGTTTTTTGCAGTCATGGATTTTATTTTTGTTTAGGGTGAAGGAAGAATTAACGAAACACTGGACATAGCAGTGACAAGTCATTTTCTACATGGACTGCACAAGACTTCACCAGGACTTGACCAGCTTTTACAGTACTTCCCATCATGGACAACTGTATCAGCCTGGGTTGCAACATACTCCTCATGGAAATTTTGAAGTTCTGAACTGTTAAACACAGTATAGACATAATGAATGAATCAAGCTGCACAGGACTTGGTTCATGGATTTTATTTTGTCTCCTGTAGGAGACACGTGGTAAATGTACAGTTTTGTAATACTTTTTTAAAACTGGAAGGGCCTCTGCTGTTATTGCTGGCACTATTTTAGCAGAAATATTTTTTTCCCTGTTAAATATTCATTTTTGAGTGACACCATTAGTTTACAAAATGTATTGTTAAGAACAGTATTTACTTAATTTTTTTATTCCTTTTATATTACATTGATCTCTCAGGAATCAGCAGTAATCTTTGGAATATTTTGTGCCTATATATGAACTTTGATTCCTGTACTGTCCAAAACACATGGCACACTTCGGCCTTAATTAACACTAAGAGTTATATGTTTATTTGAAAAGCATTTTTACAGTTATTAAGTACTGGTAATATCAGCAGAATGTAATAAATATTATACAACTACTGTTTGGTATCAATCCTTCATTTTGGTCGAGCATCATAAGCTATTTGTAACTAACATTATGTGAAAAGACACAGATGTGTGATATGGCAATACATAGGAGAAACACATACATAACTCATGTGCAAGTATTGAATATTGTTTACCTATAATTTGTAACTTGTATTTAAAATTTTTGTAAGCCCTTTCAAGTTGGATAGAAAACAATTTTTGAGCAGTATTTTTTTAAGTGTGCTGTGTTATCATATAAAGCATTGTTGAGATTGAATATTAGCTATTAAGGCTGTGTAGAAAAAAAATGTAAAAGAAATGGGCAGATAATATCTACCACTACAATCATTAACATATCTACAAAATGTTTTTTAAAATGCTAAATTTAACATTGTTGAGAGAGTATAGTTTTTTATAGATGTTTTCATATTGGACATTTAAGAAGGGACATTATTTGTTTGCTTTGCAGCAGTTGCTAATTTTGTTGTTTGAACAACCTATTGTCTAAGCGATCATAGGTTTACTATTCATAGACAAGCTGTTAAAATGTGTTATAGTAGAAAAGAAATGTAGACAGCTTTCATCCCGGGAACAGTGTCTGTATTATCTTGTTGATACAGATCCTTAAAAATCAAGTTTTACGTGACGGTGATAAAAATGTTCAAAGTATTAACCAGTACTTAAGTATACATGTTGCATACAATAGTTGTGTGTGGATGAGAATATTTATGATGAAAATGGAAGTGATCTGTTGGTGCAAGTCAAATTATTGTTGTTTTTTTTTAACTGCTTTTAATTGTAATAAGTGTGCATGCTTATCGAAATAAGATTCAAAGATACGAATGTTAGAAATTCGTATGTTTTGTTAGTATGTTCAAGGAAGTTGAATGTGAGTCTAGTCCTGTTTGTGATCTGTTGTGTTTGTTATTACAACAAAGTGTTCTACACAAATGTTTGTATTCACAGCTAATTACATTTATTCCATGGTTAGAAAATTTGTTCTTAAGAGGATGATAAAAAATTGAGGTTGACAGTTTCTTGCATTATGTACTATTTTGTTGTTGTTTTGTATTTACATACAAGTCTCATACCATCACACTACATAACCAGCATTTTTAATCACTGTCTTTCCTTCCCTTCTTCATCCCTCTTCTGCCAGTCTTTCTACTTTAGTAGTCTCCAATAAGCTATTGACACTACCCACTAGGTTATACTGATTTCAGTTGTCTCTTTTGCGCCACTGTTTTTTACTGAAAGTATATAATATCTCTCATTGTAGTCAGATTTAGACTTAATGAATATGTGCAGTTCACAAATTGGGGAGGGGGGGGGGGATGCATATATCACTCAATTAATGTATGCTCGAGTGGAATTGTGATGCTAATTTTCAGGAAACTTGTGTAATCAGTTATATGATTTAGAAATTGTCAGTAGGGTGTTCTCAATGATCATATTTTGTTTGTGTGACTATAAACAGCATTTGAGCAGCATGCCTGATTCAGTTATACGAAATAGTAAACTGACACCTCTTTAAGGCGCTGAGAATTTGAGACTGTATGTGGAAATGCTTCTGCTCAGTAGCATGGTGTAAACTCAGAATTTTTAATCAGTATGATCATCTACTTGTGTGTGCACTCAGTATTCATGTAACAACAATCTTAAATGATTATTGTTGTACAAAACTGTTGAGGCCTTCCTAGCCACTTGTTGACATATTGCCTGTTGACTTTTTTCTTGTATCCTTCACCTAATGTTTTGTCATAGATTTTTCCGATATTTTATTTTGCAGCCACTCACTCTGGTGAAACATTTAAAAAATTTGTAAAACATTGTCCAAAAAATCTGAAACGGAAACAAACAGGCAGTATACCAATTATTATTTTAGCAGCACTGAAGTAATCTTTCCATATTTCTCAAATTGGCAACATACTGGTTCAAACATAAAATTTCAACACTGTTATTGTGGTTAATAATCATGAGAACTGCCACATCCATGTCAGTTATCACCCTGTAATGGATATTTTTACCATTGTGTACAAAATGATAAATTATTCCACTTCAGGTTTCAAAATCAAGGTTTTACAAAATATAATAATGGTTGAAGCAGGTGCTGAAACATCCTACCACATGCTCATAAAAATAGAACATTCAATGTATAACTATGCCATATGCAGTTTTCATTTGTTGGTAACACATGTCCTGAAATATTATTTCTTTCATAATGCCTAAAATCAAGTTAGTCATACACTTTACCTAGATTCACTCAGTTGGTACACTATTTAAAACAATATGGCAGCTGATATGAAAGTGTACTTGTTTCATGCTCATGGTTACTATCTTTATTTCAATGTAAGTTAATTTTGCATGTAGAATACTCAATAAAATACTGTTATGGGTTTACCTGTTTTATAAACAAATATTTTATTTCTTCCCTTACAATGAGGTGTCGCATTACTAAATCTGACACGCTTGCGTTGAGCTGTTTGTTCACTCCAAGTCTCGCATATTCTCTGTATTAGGTCGTTATGTGGACTGGAGAAGTTGTGTGTCAAAGATGTTTATGAAACTAAGATGATACTTCTGCAAGTATCCTCTGCCTTTAAACTACAGATTTACATTGTGTGTGCACAATTTGATTATTTTTCAGCAAACACTAGCATGTTGGTATTTCATATACAGTAAAACTTGCTCAAAATGGAATTGTCTGGAATTGAAATAATTTTCCAAATTGGACAAGTTTCCGAATTACACGAAACTCACTTGAGCTATGTAAAATTTGTCAGGTATCATGCACAAAAGTACAATAGAAACTTCTAATTATGCATATACTGTATTTACGTACCTTCAATCCATCACAGTAGATGTTCATTTACTGTATATTGGACAATAGAACACTGGACTATTATACTAATTGATAAATAACACAGCATTTCTATATTTTTACCCGAACTTTAAATTGTTTATTATGGTATGTACATACATATTACTCTCATGTTTATTTGCTTTACATTTCATATTTTTCGCCACATATCAAAGAGGAAAACTCATTTTAATTTCCTGTCCAAAACTGGTTTTTTCCCCTCTAGGCAATTTTTTGCACCATACAGTAGTTCCAACAACTTGGGAGAATCTGTGTGTGCTGCAAAATGCGTAGCGTCGTTTACGCATGCAGTGGCTTCATCATCATCCTGTGTGTTGCAGATTTCTCTGATGTGAAAGTGGAGTGAGTTGACAGAAAGTAATCACTCTGAATGTAACCATCTACACTACACGAAATGTTTCGCATTTTGATTAATTCAGGAATTGCTGATGCATTTTCTTGAACTTCAATGGCCACAGAAGCATCTTGTTCTTGACCCCCAAACCCCACTTTGTTCAAGCACTGGTAAGCCAATCCAATTTACTGCATCCAGGACAGAAACTGACCATGCAAGAACAAACACACTTTCAGCTTCTCCTTCAACACTAAGAATAAGAAAATGCATCAGTAATCACATCTAATGACACTTGAATGTGTAAATAACACCCTGATCCATGCGTTGTGTGAGGCTAGTTGAACCTGGAGGGAACCAAGCCAATTTTAAGTTTGATAATGTTACTTTCAGGTGGCAGTTTGCATTGCCTAGGAAAAGGAGAACTTAGTGATTTCCTTTTTTCATTTTGGCATTGAAAGAGCCCAGCTATTCTTTCATAAGACTACTCACCATCCACACCTTTGTATTGCTTCACCTTGTGAGTGGAATCTTACTGACATCCATTTTCGAAACAATACAGTTTTGCCATCTTTCCAATTGACAGTGGCTTCTCCATTTCACCCAACATGTTCCCACACAGAAGTACAGCGAGTCTTTCCTTGGACATTTTCCTGCTGGTGCACATTTCACCTTGAACTGGTAGTTATTTTGAAGGCAGCCTGTGATAACACAATCCCACTTCATTGACATTGAACACATTTTTCAGGTCATAATTCACAGTTAAGTTGGATGGTATTGTCTTCCATTCTGTTCCTACACTTTCCTGCACATCCTTAGCTTCCCCACACACTTCATTCCACACAATGTTGTGCCTAGCTTTGAAACTGTCCAGACATTCTGTGGATGCCTTAAACTCCACAATTCCAAGCTCTTTAGTGACTTTCAGAACTCGCTCTGCAACATGGGTCCAGATAAAGGAAGTTTTTTTTGCCTGCGCACTTATGAACCATTCCCACACTATTTCATTAATTTCTTCATTTCTGATCTTTGCCTTTCTGTTCATCTGCCCATTTCCTTTCAGCCATTCATCCTGAATCTTATCCTTGTTTCTTAAAGCCTCATAAATTTGTGTTTTACTGCATTTGAAATGCAACATAATTTCGCGCTCAGAGTTTGTCTTTCTCACTCACATCGATTACATTAATCTTTTTGTTAAGTGTTAATGACACATAACATTTTTTCGACATGTTACTGCAGCTCTTTAAAACGCTACTAAGGCAACTGAAACTGGCAGAAAATAATGATCCTGACAGGTAAAACTATTCTTTAACAGAACAATACCCACCTCTTTCACTGCACACATTGCAGCAGGATGTTGGTAAATGCACAACAGTGTTCCTGTATGTGCCGGTGTGCGTCAATAATGAGGAAAACGAGAAAGCCGACAGAGTGCTGATGAATGAAAGATTTCCTTTGATTTACTGTACTGACACTTAAAATAACTAATTTGTTGTTGCACAGAGCGGCTCGGTTTTGGGTCCACAACAGCAGTGTCATGCTGCGCTGGACCTCTTTTCTTGGGTTTGCACTGCTTAACAGAGGTGGTGTAAGCTCAGGGACCTCAGCAGTTTGGTCCCATAGGAACTTACCACTACATACCAGTAACATCCTTCTAGAGTCGTGAATATCTAATGAACCGTAATATGGTAGTACAGTATAGGCTCTTTTCCATATTATACAATGAATTATTATGTATGTTCTAAGATTTGCTTTCCATTTCCGCATTAGGCACGTTCCGCTTTATACAAAAAGTCAGCCTATAACAGTGCACTGAATGCATCAGGATTGAAATAATTGTACAGTTTGGGCAGATTTCCAAATTATAGACATGCCAGTTTCAGCAAGTTTTACTATAACAAGTGTCAAAATGAAGACAATGTGATTGTTGCCACCTAGAAGCTGTATTGAGTAGCTTGTGTAGCACATTGACAAAGTAGTCATAAGGTGTATATCACTCTTACAGATGCCTTCATCTGTGTGCTAAAATTGCTGTATAACATCGAAGATATATTCATTGGTACTAACACAACTCCTCTTCAGTTGTTAAATAACTTAATGTCACATGCAACTCTTTCTCTTCAGTATTTATTTCATTGGACTGAGAATTATTTGGCTATAGAGAAAACAACTTGAAAGTATAGTGTGTCCACTGTTGTTGCGCATGTGTTGTCATGACACTGCACACATTTTATAGTTTTCATGTTCCCCAAATGTATTTTGAATGGTTTAGTGTTTTTATAAGTTCTCACAATATGGTGTTTGATAATTCTGACATTTACCAGCATTCAGACATAGAACCTTGGTCATACCAGATGACAAGACCAGTATGTCTTTTGACAGTACAGACAAAATGTCATGACCAGGTGATAGGGAAAGCCTACATTTGAGATATTGTGTTCACTCAAAATGGTAGCACCAGAGCAATAATAATTTGCACAAAGATTTAACTGATCATGGTACTGGACAATGTGCTGTAGGGATGCATGAACATCAGACTGTTTGTTCTGTAAAATGTTACAATGTCCACTGAATATGATGCAGCATACACATTAGGTATTTTATCCTAAGAATAAAGTTGGTTGGTTTGTGGGGGTTGAAGGGACCAGACTACAAAGGTCGTCTGTCTAAGAATCGAGTAACTGGCCATACAAAACCTGGTGTTTTTAATCTTCTTCAATGGGACATGTCATTGGACTCAGTTACAAATCTTTTTCAAATGCATGCCACTGTCCCCCCCCCCCCCCCCCCCTCGCACAACGCACAGGTCCCTCCTCATTGTAAAGTGCAAGGTCCTTTTTACCATATAAGTATGGTTAGGCTGCTAGAACTCTGGCAGTAGATCTTGCAAAAGGGGAAGGGAAAAGAGAAACTGTCTGTTTCACAATTTTCTTACTTGGCAGTTTTACACATGGTAAACATATTGCTTCTTAAGTATCACTTATTAATCATAATTATTCATTCTCAATTGGTTTTTAATAAAACAGTAGGTATATTTTTCACATATTCAGCTACTGAGAAGAATTTGTTAGAATATTTAACAAAGGCAAGATAGTCCAAAATAAAGCTTCACTGAAACCACTAGCTAAACCAAAAGTTAAATGGATTGCAGATGTGCTGAATGAAGTGCAACTTCAGTTGTAGAAGTAAGTTTTAAATTAACATTAATGTTTATTAATTGAATTGTCAAAATTTAGTTTATGTAAGCAGAATCTCTGTTTACATCAATTTGTTTTGCATCCCCAAAATTTGTTATATTACTATTTGTAGGACATGATGTATAAATGAATGAAAGGAAACAAAACTTAAAAGTTGGAAATTCACATAGACTATATCATCTTTCAGACTGATACTCTTTCTACTAATTTACATGTAAAGATTTTGAATTGTCACTACTTAGAACCTTATTGAAAATATTAATATACTGTGATTCATTTACTATAAAACTGTGCTTGATACTGTGTTATTCCAGAAATAAATCTTTAACTCTGAGGAGATTTTACAGTACTCAACACACTGTGCAAGCAATATTTTACATCTGAGCTGTACAAATACATCTTTAAAACGATATGAAAGGCTGTCAGTTGTTGATGGAATTCATGCCACAGAGTAGTAAAGCACACAGCATTATTTCTTGGCAAAACATTTGTCTTCACATTAATAAAGTGCCATACTTCTGAACTACTTCTGCATGTAATAAAAATGATAGTTCTCACAAGTAGACATTTCCATGTGTCTACAGCAGTTTGGAACAAAAAATTTTCCAGCCTTACTGAGTTTTTTTCTTTGAAGCAAATATCCCATAGAAGTTGATATGTTACTGGTGTAGCTATCAGAAAACATTTTATTGCTTAAAACTGTAATTGGCAAGACAAAGCAGATGTTACCAGATTTGATTACTTTACAGACAACACATTACAATGGTCCTTTCAGATATGATCACCATATGTTCGTCACTTGTCACCAGTAATGTTGAATAGATCATAAACATTCCATTACATATGCCATGGTATACCTAATTTGTAATTTATCTGAATTCATTGCGTCAAAGGCATTTAAGAAATTACATGCATTTCTGTAACTATTTCTCATTTGGCAGTAAAAATTCATTCACAATCCATTTTGTCCATGGTAATGAAGCCTGTGAAGCAAGAATTTTGTGCATACTCACAAACTGCAAGTGTTGAAACAAATATTTTTTGATGGAGTAATGGCAATGAAGGAAGATAAGAAAAGACAAAACTAACAGTCAGCAATTAAGTTAATGTGGATGATGGAAAACAGAAGCACAATTTACAATGGTGGAAACAAGGCAAGGAAGAAAAACACACAAGTGACAAAGAATAGATAACAAAAGACATTACTGTAAGTCAAGGTCTTATTGATGATACAACTATGCATACACAGTGATTATAATTTAACTGTCACTACCTGAGAGGCCCTCCTAGGAAAAAAGTGGCCATAGGACAATGAAACTTTGTGGAAATGTTCCTAAGGACCTGCAGAAGAGAAACAATAAATAAACAAGTGAAAAAACATGTTATTATTTCCACATGCATTAGTAAATTGTGTACTATGTTTACATTCCAGATTACAAACATCGCTCAATGTGATGACCATTTGCATCCATGACAGCCTGGACCTGCACTAGAGATACTATTTCACAATTGTGCACAGCACTTTTTGAACTGTTGACCATGGAATGTTTCGCTGTCATGACACAGCTCGTGCACTGCTAGGTGATCGCACATTGCGTCCAGCATTCTCAGTCATGGTAACAGTAAGTTTGCCGACAATTGGTGGTGCAATTGGCCACCCCTCCCAGGAGCTATTCCAAAAATCACCAGTCAGTTCGAACTTTGGAATCATGTTCTTAAACTCGGGTGGGAACAGAGGACTGCTCATTCCTTTAATTTGCCAATACCTGAGAAGAGCAGCTGCACTATTGCTGCTGTTTTGGTAACATAGCTTTACCCTGCTCACATTGCCCAGACCTACATTGACAGTCTGCAACTGTAACGCGTACTTATGCTTGTTTTTCAACCCTACATTCCCGTAGCAGTGCTGATGCCTAATAGCAAGTCCTGACACTTGCACTGCTAACAACACAAATCCTGCAGTGTGTGGTCTAAACATCATTCTTATGAAGAGTGGTACAAATGTACTAAATAGTCTTCCATCCAGCAAAAAGTTTAATTAAAACTACCCTGTACACATGAAGTTCTTGGCTTTAAAGTTAAGACATGCTGGTAAACAGATTTTAAGCTATCTTTTAGTTTCTTGTAATGTATGTTTTACATAAATTTATGGTGATAGCACCTTGTCTGTAGGATGGACATTGGATGCATGCTACAAATTTAGTGAATTCCACCTACTTCTGTTGAGGCTGAATTAGTTGTGCATGGTTAGTTTTTCAGCAGAAGACATGTTATAGGTATGAGCTCTAAAGCTTGGAAATTATTTGAAAGAAAGGAGGGGGGTTATGGCTTGTCTCAAAAGGATTGTCAATGGCAGAACATTAACTTCCTGCAGCAAGGAAAACATTCATTCCAAGGTATATTGTTCCAGCTTCTACTTGATTAAATTAAAACTACAGGAAATTACTGTTAAGCCCATTTAGTGTAGAGGTTTGGGAGCCCTGCTAAAAATCTCTAAGAGACACTCTAATTCATTTTTAGATGTTGAGACAAGGGTATAAGGTTGTTCCATAAACATGAAAATGCACAACAAGGGTATATGGCGTCAGTGAAAACTGCACTCTAACTTAAGATTGCTTTCTTGTCAGTTTTTCTGAAATAATATAGAAATACAGTTTAATCCAAATCATCTGATACAATTGACTGCCCTTGGCAGAAACCATGATACTTCCAGTCTATTATATTATATTGTCACGTAGAAGAAGGTGTAATTAGATGAATGATGAACACTAACTTCACTTAACGAAGGTTTATTGAGCACTTGCACATACAAGAATGTGGAGTGAACTGCCTCTGGCCAAACCACATACAGTATATATGTTGTGGATTGGCAGGAGAGCCAACCCAGGATTATAGAGGAAGCCGAAAGGCACGCGTTTAGCTCAGGCAGGCTGGCGTGAGGTCTGGAACAGGACAAGGAAATTAGAACTTAGAAAATCGGACGCAGATGGTGGCATACTTAACTTTAATCCATTAATGTTGAACGTAGCTTTTTTCTGTACATTATTTACAATATCAATAGTAACTGAACATGGCGCCTTGCTAGGTCACAGCAAATGACGTAGCTGAAGGCTATGCTAACTATCGTCTCTGCAATTGAGAGCGTAATTTGTCAGTGAACCATCACTAGCAAAGTCGGCTGTACAACTGGGGCGAGTGCTAGGAAGTGTCTCTAGACCTGCCATGTGGCGGTGCTCGGTCCGCAATCTCTGATAGTGGTGACACGCGGGTCCGACGTATACCAACGGACTGCGGCAGATTTAAAGGCTACCACCTAGCAAGTGTGGTGTCTGGCGGTGACACCACTATATATATATATATATATATATATAAACAAAGATGATGTGACTTACCAAATGAAAGTGCTGGCAGGTCGACAGACACACAAACGACACACAAAATTCAAGCTTTCGCAACAAACTGTTGCCTCATCAGGAAAGAGGGGAAGGAGAGGGAAAGATGAAAGGATGTGGGTTTTAAGGGAGAGGGTAAGGAGTCATTCCAATCCCGGGAGCGGAAAGACTTACCTTAGGGGGAAAAAGGACAGGTATACACTCGCGCACACACACACACACACACACACACACACACACACACACACACACACATATCCATCCACACATATACAGACACAAGCAGACATCTCACAAGCAGACATATTTAAAGACAAAGAGTTTGGGCAGAGATGTCAGTCGAGGCGGAAGTGCAGAGGCAAAGATGTTCTTGAATGACAGGTGAGGTATGAGTGGCGGCAACTTGAAATTAGCGGAGATTGAGGCCTGGTGGATAACGGGAAGAGAGGATATATTGAAGAGCAAGTTCCCATCTCCGGAGTTCAGATAGGTTGGTGTTAGTGGGGAGTATCCAGATAACCCGGACGGTGTAACACTGTGCCAAGATGTGCTGGCCGTGCACCAAGGCATGTTTAGCCACAGGGTGATCCTCATTACCAACAAACACTGTCTGCCTGTGTCCATTCATGCGAATGGACAGTTTGTTGCTGGTCATTCCCACGTAGAATGCGCCACAGTGTAGGCAGGTCAGTTGGTAGATCACGTGGGTGCTTTCACACGTGGCTCTGCCTTTGATCGTGTACACCTTCCGGGTTACAGGACTGGAGTAGGTGGTGGTGGGAGGGTGCATGGGACAAGTTTTACACCGGGGGCGGTTACAAGGGTAGGAGCCAGAGGGTAGGGAAGGTGGTTTGGGGATTTCATGGGGATGAACTAAGAGGTTACGAAGGTTAGGTGGACGGCGGAAAGACACTCTTGGTGGAGTGGGGAGGATTTCATGAAGGATGGATCTCATTTCAGGGCAGGATTTGAGGAAGTCGTATCCCTGCTGGAGAGCCACATTCAGAATCTGATCCAGTCCTGGAAAGTATCCTGTCACAAGTGGGGCACTTTTGTGGTTCTTGTGTGGGAGGTTCTGGGTTTGAGAGGATGAGGAAGTGGCTCTGGTTATTTGCTTCTGTACCAGGTCGGGAGGGTAGTTGCGGGATGCTTCAGGGATTCTGGACTGGAGCAGATTCGTTTGCCACGAAGACCTAGGCTGTAGGGAAGGGACCGTTTGATGTGGAATGGGTGGCAGCTGTCGTAATAGAGGTACTGTTGCTTGTTGGTGGGTTTGATATGGACGGACGTGTGAAGCTGGCCATTGGACAGGTGGAGGTCAACATCAAGGAAAGTGGCATGGGATTTGGAGTAGGACCAGGTGAATCTGATGGAACCAAAGGAGTTGAGGTTGGAGAGGAAATTCTGGAGTTCTTCTTCACTGTGAGTCCAGATCATGAAGATGTCATCAATAAATCTGTACCAAACTTTGGGTTGGCAGGCCTGGGAAACCAAGAAGGCTTCCTCTAAGCAACCCATGAATAGGTTGGCGTACGAAGGGGCCATCCTGGTATCCATGGCTGTTCCCTTTAATTGTTGGTATGTCTGGCCTTCAAAAGTGAAGAAGTTGTGGGTCGGGATGAAGCTGGCTAAGGTAATGAGGAAAGAGGTTTTAGGTAGGGTGGCAGGTGATCGGCGTGAAAGGAAGTGCTCCATCGCAGCGAGGCCTTGGACGTGCGGGATATTTGTGTATAAGGAAGTGGCATCAATGGTTACAAGGATGGTTTCTGGGGGTAACGGACTGGGTAAGGATTCCAGGCGTTCGAGAAAGTGGTTGGTGTCTTTGATGAAGGATGGGAGACTGCACGTAATGGGTTGAAGGTGTTGATCTACGTAGGCAGAGATACGTTCTGTGGGGGCTTGGTAACCAGCTACAATGGGGCGGTCGGGATGATTGGGTTTGTGAATTTTAGGAAGAAGGTAGAAGGTAGAAGGTAGGGGTGCGGGGTGTCGGTGGGGTCAGGAGGTTGATGGAGTCAGGTGAAAGGTTTTGTAGGGGGCCTAAGGTTCTGAGGATTCCTTGAAGCTCCACCTGGACATCAGGAATGGGATTATCTTGGCAAACTTTGTATGTGGTGTTGTCTGAAAGCTGACGCAGTCCCTCAGCCACATACTCCCGACGTTCAAGTACCACGGTCGTGGAACCCTTGTCCGGCGGAAGAATGACGATGGACCGGTCAGTCTTCAGATCACGGATAGCCTGGGCTTCAGCAGTGGTGATGTTGGGAGTAGGATTAAGGTTTTTTAAGAAGGATTGAGAGGCAAGGCTGGAAGTCAGAAATTCCTGGAAGGTTTGGAGAGGGTGATTTTGAGGAAGAGGAGGTGGGTCCCGCTGTGACGGAGGACGGAACTGTTCCAGGCAGGGTTCAATTTGGATAGTGTCTTGGGGAGTTGGATCATTAGGGGTAGGATTAGGATCATTTTTCTTCGTGGCAAAGTGATACTTCCAGCAGAGAGTACAAGTGTAGGACAGTAAATCTTTGACGAGGGCTGTTTGGTTGAATCTGGGAGTGGGGCTGAAGGTGAGGCCTTTGGATAGGACAGAGGTTTCGGATTGGGAGAGAGGTTTAGAGGAAAGGTTAAACCCAACAACAAGCAACAGTACCTCCATTACGACAGCTGCCACCCATTCCACATCAAACGGTCCCTTCCCTACAGCCTAGGTCTTCGTGGCAAACGAATCTGCTCCAGTCCGGAATCCCTAAAGCATTACACCAACAACCTGACAACAGCTTTCGCATCCCGCAACTACCCTCCCGACCTGGTACAGAAGCAAATAACCAGAGCCACTTCCTCATCCTCTCAAACCCAGAACCTCCCACAGAAGAACCACAAAAGTGCCCCACTTGTGACAGGATACTTTCCGGGACTGGATCAGATTCTGAATGTGGCTCTCTAGCAGGGATACGACTTCCTCAAATCCTGCCCTGAAATGAGATCCATCCTTCATGAAATCCTCCCCACTCCACCAAGAGTGTCTTTCCGCCGTCCACCTAACCTTCGTAACCTCTTAGTTCATACCTATGAAATCCCCAAACCACCTTCCCTGCCCTCTGGCTCCTACCCTTGTAACCGCCCCCGGTGTAAAACCTGTCCCATGCACCCTCCCACCACCACCTACTCCAGTCCTGTAACCCGGAAGGTGTACACGATCAAAGGCAGAGCCACATGTGAAAGCACCCACGTGATCTACCAACTGACCTGCCTACACTGTGACGCATTCTATGTGGGAATGACCAGCAACAAACTGTCCATTCGCATGAATGGACACAGGCAGACAGTGTTTGTTGGTAATGAGGATCACCCTGTGGCTAAACATGCCTTTGTGCACGGCCAGCACATCTTGGCACAGTGTTACACCGTCCGGGTTATCTGGATACTTCCCACTAACACCAACCTATCCGAACTCCGGAGATGGGAACTTGCTCTTCAATATATCCTCTCTTCCTGTTATCCACCAGGCCTCAATCTCCGCTAATTTCAAGTTGCCGCCACTCATACCTCACCTGTCATTCAAGAACATCTTTGCCTCTGCACTTCCGCCTCGACTGACATCTCTGCCCAAACTCTTTGTCTTTAAATATGTCTGCTTGTGTCTGTATATGTGTGGATGGATATATATGTGTGTGTGTGCGTGAGTGTATACCCGTCCTTTTTTCCCCCTAAGGTAAGTCTTTCCCTCTCCTTCCCTCTTTCCTGATGAGGCAACAGTTTGTTGCGAAAGCTTGAATTTTGTGTGTATGTTTGTGTTTGTTTGTGTGTCTATCGACGTGCCAGCGCTTTCGTTTGGTAAGTCACATCATCTTTGTTTATATATATATATATATATATATATATATATATATATATATATATATATATATATATATATATATATACCGAATATTCCAGTACAATGATTCTTGCCATTTGTGGATACTTCTAGAACGTACTTGAACTGAATATAGGAATTAAAATTGTACAGTCCAGGTGAGTTTTGTCATTGGTCCTGCATATTCCGCCTCCTGATGACTGTTCTCGCCCTGGCGGTGATCTCTTAGGACTTCTTTTGCCGCTACACTCTTCGTCACCTTTCTGCTTGTTGCCTGTTGCTGGAGCTTCGAATTTACCCGGGGCTGCAGGATCCTTATAGGGCTTCATTTGAAGGACATGGACCGTATCTCTGATCTTTCGTCATCTTGTGTCGGGGACAAAATCTTCAACTTCATAAGTAACATCAGACAACTGTCTTACAACCTTATAAGGTCCAAAGAAGCACCTGAGGAGCTTCTCAGAGAGACCAACCTTCCAAACAGGAGTGAAGATCCAGACAATGTCACCAGGCTGGTTGACAACAAGCTGGTGGCTCACGTCATATCTTCGGCGATGGTTTTCTTGAGCCTGCAGCATGCGGAGTCGAGCTAACTGCCGAGCATCCTCAGCTCTGGTTAACACCTGGCCGATTTACTTGTCGTCCGTGTCATCAGGATGTAACAGAAACACAGTGTTCATAGTCATATTCACCTCATGCCCATGTGCCAGGAAAAATGGCATAAATCCTGTGGTGTCTTGTTTGGCAGTGTTGTAGGCAAACATCACGAAAGGTAGCACCTCGTCCCAGTTGCTCTGCACAACATTGACGAACATTGATAACATCTTGGCCAAAGTCTTACTAAGGCGTTCAGTAAGCCTGTTAGTTTTTGGATGGTAGACAGTTGTCATGTGATAAGTAATGTTGCACCAACAGTTTCTATCTGTCACAAGATGCGATTGAAAAACTTTTCCTCGTTCCGTAATTAGCGACCTTGGGGCACCATGTTTTTAATACAATGTCTTCCACAATGAATTTGGCTACCTCAGATGCTTCAGCTGTTTTCATGGCTTTTATAATGGCATAGCATGTCAGATAATCAGTGCAAACAACAATCCATCTATTGCCACGAGCAGACATTGGAAATTGTGCGAGGAGGTCAATCCCAACATGCTGCAAAGGCATTTCGGCTGGTAGAATTGGTATGAGTCAGCCAGGTAGTTTCTGAGGAACTGCCTTTCTCCTCTGGCACTCTCGACAGTGTGACACATAGTGACGGACACTTCTAAATAAACCTGGCCAGAAAAATCTCTTGCAGATTCTATCGTATGTCTTAATAAATCCTAAATGTCCAGCCTCAGGTGTGTCATGGAATTTCTGTAGAACATCTAAGCGCATGTGTTTAGGAATTGCTGGTAGCCACCTGTTTCGAAAAAGATCAATGTTTTTCTTGCAATGTAATCCATTAACTACCTTAAATTGTCCTTTCACATCCTCTGACTGATTTAAGGCAAGCATAATTTGAGATATCTTGGCATCGTCCTCCTGCTCAGCAGAGAGAGACTGAAGTGCAGTGAGACAGTCACTATCTTCAGCAAAGTCTTGATGGCCTCGTACAGGGTTTCTTAGGAGACAGTCGGCACCTTGGTGTTTTCTTCCACTTTTGTACACTATGGTAATGTCACACTCTTGAAGACGTAGTGCCCACCTGGTGAGTCATCCTGTTGGATCCTTAAGACCTGTCAACCCTCAAAATGAATGATGGTCTGTAACAACTGTGGATGTCCTTCCATAGAGATACTGTCGAAACTTGCACATTGCCCAGATCACAGCAAGACATTCTCTTCCTGTAGTTGAGTAGTTTCTCTTGTCTTTTGTAAGTGTCCTAGAAGCGTAGGCTATAACCTTCTCTTTTCCATCTGAAATTTGCACCAGAATAGCACCGATCCCATACCCGCTGGCATCTGTGTGTAGTTCTGTAGGTGCTCTCTCATCGTACAGACCCAGTACAGGGTCAGTCGTCAGAGCTTTTCACAGCACATCGAAAGGATCTTGTTGAGCACCAGCCCAGATAAATTTAGCATCAGCTTTTAACAACTCTTGGAGTGGCTGGCTTTGATACAAAAGTCTTTGATAAAATGACGGTAATAAGAATATAATCTGAGGAAGCTTCTCACGTTTCTAATACTTTTAGGAATAGGAAAATCTGTTATAGATATCACCTTTTCTGGGTCTGGCCACACACCTTTGTTTGACACAAGGTGTCCAAGTATTTTGATTTCTTTTGCTCCAAAGAGACACTTTCTTGGATTAAGTTTCAGTCCGCTTTGTTGGAGACACTTAAGAATGGCCCTCAGTCTTTTTATATGTTCCTCAAATGTCTCTGAGAACACTATAATGTCATCTAAATAACAAAGACACAGTGTCCACTTCAGGTGCCTTAGAAGATTATCCATCATCTGTTCAAAAGATGCTGGTGCATTACACAAACCAAACGGCATTACCTTAAACTCAAACAGACCCTCAGGGGTGATGAATGCAGTTTTCTCATGGTGACCCTCAGCTACTTAAATTTGCCAGTATCCCAAGTACATGTCCATGGTTAAGAAAATCTTAGCCCCCTTCAGACAATCTAGTGTATGGTCAATTCGTGGAAGAGGGTAAACATCCTTTTTAGTTATCTTATTAAGCTTTCTGTAATCAATACCAAAGTGCCAACTGCCATCCTTCTTCCTGATGAGGACCACTGGTGACGACCGTGGGCTCTGGGAAGGCTAAATGATGTCATTCTTCATCATTTTCTCTACCTCATGAATTATTCCATGTTCCATTACTGACACACGGTATGCTCTCTGGTTTATTGGTTGATACTCTACAGTGCTGAACCGGTGCTTCACCATTGATTTGTCTAATTTGCTCTTCACCTGTGGATTGAACCATTCAGAGAACTCTTGAAAGATGGCAAGTAGCTTCTTCTGTTGTTCCTTAGTGAGATCTGGTGATAGTCGAGCTAGAAGATCTTGTCTCGTAGTGATAGCGCTAATGTCGCTCACAGACTCGGCATGAGAGGTTTCTATGGTGCTCAGCTATTCTTCAATTAACGGCTCAGCGTTTGCTATGCACATGCAGCTTGGAAGGGTCTGCAGTTCTCGGCAACAGTTAACTACTCACAATTCTCCGAATCTGTTCTTAAACGAGACAACAGAGGCTGGTATGACCAAGTTAGTCTTCAGTGGTATGCTTTTCTTACATTCCACTAAAAGATCCATGAGTTGATGCATGGCACAACATGTGACAGTTACCTTTCTAGTGCTAACTGGAGGAATGATTACTTCATCCAGCACACATAGTCTCTCGTCTAGCACAATCTTTGAGTGACCACAATCTATAATTGCCTGAGAAGCTTTCAAAATGTCCCATCCGAGAATGACATCATGACTACACTCGTGTAAGACAATGAATTCTAAGGGCTGTGTATGGTCACTTATACTCACACGAGTGACACATCTTGTAGGTTTTACATATTTTCCATTAGCCACCTTCAGCAGAGATGTTTTGTTGTTGATGAATACAGTTTTCTGCAACTGGCAATGGTATTTCTCCAAAATAACTGAATATGATGCTCCAGAGTCCGCAAGAGCTTGGGCTGGTTGGTCATTCATGAGGGTATCGAAATAGTTTCCTATCATTTTTCTAGTGATCGACGGCGGAGGATTTTTGTCTTCTGCGGCCTCAAGGAAAGTCGCACCCTTCAGTTTTCCAGGTTGCAGCAGCTTTGTGATCGACTGAAGCTTCTAAACAGCAATGGAGACCTTGATCAGCATGGTGGGGAGTGTCCTCTCCAGTGGCGAGCTTGCGGCGATGGTGACCTATGTGGTCCTGCACCCACATCTTCTTGTTCATCTTCGTCGTCCCAGAGTTGGCGTTGGCTAAGATCGGTCTGCTGTCTTCTGGCACGGGCATCATCAAATATCTGCCGCCTTTCTTGACAATAGCACACCACATGTCCCGGTCATCCACAGTGGAAACATACTGGTTGGTTATACTGGGTCCTCCAGACATCAGTCTTCCTTGGTGCCCAAACAGGTTCCTCATGTGGCATTGTAGGAATGTAACTCTGCCTGGGTCTCAACTTCTTCACTGTTTTAAAGGAAAATGAAGGATGAGAGATTGGGTTCAATGTCTGTTCCACTTTCTCCCTTAAAACCTCTTGAAGCGTCTCACTTTTTTGCTCGCTGTGCAATCCAAGGGCCTTCTGAACTTTCTCTCTCACTATCTGACAAAGAACATTTGTGAAGTCAGTTGTTTCCTCTATTAAAGACATCGATACGACATTTGGAAGCCGTTCAAACTTCGTGCATGTAATTCTTTTTTGATGCATTGTCTCGATATACTGGCACAGTTAAGGGGACTACATGGTGGTTCAGGTCGAAAAAAAAAAAAACGATTTTTGGTTTTCATCATATTTCGATAGATCAAGGTTTTATTTAAGTACTCTGAAAAGGATTTTGCTGAATTTTTTTTTTTTCCCCCGAGCATTTAAAGAGCATTTTCCTACCATGTGTTTATGTGCCATGCCCACTTTTGTTACCCTCTTTTCTGCATATATTTTATATCTTTATATCCCCTACAATGCACATTAGGGATTTTTTTTTACTCCAAAGTGTGTTTGCTACCCTTAGAATGCAACGGTCAGTATTCTTTTCTTTCTGCTGTTTGTAAACAACATGCTTTCAAACACGCGGTTAATTTTGTTCAAGTGTGGTTGCGAGTAGTTGTTATACTTACGTTTGCAGTGCTTGTTTACATGTGTTTTGTTGTGTTTATTTAAGATAACAAAATGTAAAGGCATTTTGAAGAAATGACAATTTAGAGGAAACAAGTGTAGAAAGCTTTCTGTAGAAGAGGTTATGTCACCTGGCAATGATGTTTCTAATTGTAATTCTTCAACAAGTGCATCATCAAAGAAGCTCTCACCATTTCAAGAGAGTTACAACAAATTTACTGTAAGCGACAAGGGGTGCAGTAACATTATTATACATTTGAGACTATTATCCAATGTAATTTCGAAATTTGTACAATGTAGGTAGTGTGATGTCACAGAGTGTGAAAATTTGTGAGAGTGCCAGTGGGAGAAAAAGGCCTAGCAATTTCTTTGGATTTAATTTGCACTAAATGCTCAGCTGCGATTTCATTTATTAGTTCTTCAAAACCAAATGCAAGTGGCCCTTATGAAATCAATACTAGATTAGTTTATGCCTTACAATCCATTGGCAAGGGCATGGCTGCAGGGAGAACAGTTTGTTCAGTGATGAACTTACATCAACCACCAAATAAATTTGAAAAACTGATTGCAATATTAGAAAAAGCTGTATGTGACATCAGTGAGGAAAGCATGAAACTGGCTGCTAGGGAAGCAGTGGAAGAAAATGATGGATGTTTGGATATTGCAGTTGCACTTGATGGAAGTTGGCAGAAAAGAGGACATATTTCTCTGAATGGAGTAGTGACTGCCACGCGTATAGACACCGGTAAAGTGTTAGATGTGGAGATAATGTCTAAATATTGCAAATGTTGTGTAAAGTCAATGAACATAAAGAACACAACTGTGTGGCTGATTTTAGAGGAGCAAGTGGTGGTATGGAAATTCATGGAGTACAACAAATATTTCATCGCTCCGAGGCGTACGGTACACCAAATATTTGGGTGATGGTGACAGTAAGGCATACATCAATGTGGTGAACTCTAAGCCATATGGAGATACCATTATTAGCAAAATAGAATGTGTAGGCCATGTTCAAAAACCTTTGGGAACAAGGCTGAGAAAACTAAATGTTGATATGAAAGGAAAAAAATTAGAAGATGGAAAATTGTTGACCGAACAGGGTCGGTTAACTAAAACTGAAATACAAAACTTGCAGGTATACTATGGGCAGGCAATTAGGAGAAATAAAGAAAATCTGGAGGCAATGAAGAGATATGTTGAGGTCATATTCTTCCGTAAGTCCTCTACTGATGATAAGCCATGTCATGGATTGTGTCCATCAGGAGAAAATTCGTGGGGCAAATACAATACGGCTCAGGTAACTGGGAATATAATTCTCATGAGCATTCTCTTCATGCTACTGTTATTACAGCAATTAAACCTATTTTCAGAGACTGACCTTCTAAGGAAATGTCTGCATGGGCAGAGACAGAACCCAAATGAATGTTTCAACAGCATAATTTGGAACCGCCTTGCTAAAACTGTATTTGTAGGCGCGCATACAATGAAACTAGGAGTTCATGATGCTGTTATTACATTCAGTTGTGGAAATATTGGAAAGTGTTGGGTACTGAAAAAGCTGGCAATTAATCCTGGTGAAAATATGATTACTGGGTTGCAACATGGCGATAAAATGAGGATAGCCGATGCAGACTGGTCTGCATCTAATATGGTCAAGAAAGCAAGACAAGCATTCAGGAAGGTGAAAAAGAAGGTGGGAGTTTTGCTAGAGGCCAAAGAAGGGCCACCATATGCAGCAGGACAGTTTTAATCAACTGTAAGTAACAAATTTCAAAAGATTTTTTTTTTAAAGTCAATTTCCCGCATACTAAAATTTTCAGTACATATGCCCCATTATATCAGAAAGTATCATAGATAAATGAATGAAATTTTCAGAGACTCTGCATAACATAAAAAGCCACCTCTGGTACTAGATTCATTAATATTCCCCCATTAGGAAGTTCACAAAAAATATTTTCTGCAGAAAAAAACTTAATATTTTTTGTTAATAAATTTAAAGTAGTTTTTCTTAAAAACTATAAAATGGATAAAGTAGATTTTAGTACAGACTCTATTAGCATCATGTAACATACAGTAAAAATATTAAGGTCCTTTTTTCAGAAATGGGTCAAATACTAGTCTAAATTAACATGGGTTAGATAGGCAGGGTGTGGTGCTCTTAAGACACTTACACAAAGCTTTTGGCCACAGCCTTCATCAGCAAAAAAGGAACATACACCATTCATAAACACAAGCAAGCACACCTCACGCACACATGACTGCCAGTTCCGGTGGGCCAGGATACAGCCATCACATGGGACGGAGGCAGCAATCTGGAGGTGGCGGGGAAGGGAAAGAAATAGTAGTGTACGGGTAGGAAGGAGAGAGGAATGCTGCCTAGCAGAGTGTCTCCCAATCCTCCTATAACTCAAAGAACTATCCAAAAAGGAGTACCCCATTTTCCACCCAGTATCACACTAGACTGGAACAACTGAACCACATCCTTTGATTACCTATCATCATACCCTGAAATGAGGGACATCCTACCTGAGGTCCTCCTCAACCCTCCTAAAGTGGTGTTCCTTAACCCACCCAACCTCCACAACATCCCAGTCCATCCCTATGCCACTCACAACCCCTACCCTTTGCCACAAGGATCATATATATCCCTGTGGAAGACACAGATGCAAGACCTGCCAAATCCACTCACCCAGCATTCCTATTCCAGTCCTGTCACAGATTTATCCTACCCCATTAGGATCCAGACCACCCGTGAAAGCAGCCATATCATTCCAGCTATGCTGCAATCACTGCAAAGCCTTTTATATTGTTATGACCATCAGCCAGCTGTTCACCACGATGATTGGCCACTACAGAACTGTGGCCAAGAGCAAAGTAGACCACACTGTGGCACAACATGCAGCTGCACATAACTGGCTTGATTTCAATGGCTGCTTCACTACCCAAGCAATGTGGATCCTTTCCTCCACCACAAGTTTTCTGAACTGCACAGATGGTAGTTATCCTTACAATACATTCTCCACTCCTGCAATTATTTCGGCCCTCCATCTAACAGTTTCTACCTGCTCTGTTCTGTCATCTCTTCCCCATTCTCGTCCCCCACCCTCTTTGTTTGCCTCCCTCTGCCAACACACCTGCCAATCTTTCCCAGTTTTGTATCCTTCCTGGAAGGCGGCGCGTGGGTCTGCTCCTGAAAACTAAAAGGTTGGCCAAATGACGAAAGCAAGTAGGAGCAGGAAAAGGCGAAAATCTCACGGTGCTGCAGTGTGAATTAAAATCACCTTTACTTCAGCAAGAAGATGAATACATAACTTTGCACTGAGGTGCGAAGCCTTAGACCCGTTGTAAGCAGTGCAAAGTATCTATATGAAGCAAAGTGTCGCAGCTGTCTGCTCTTGATCAAATGGGCTGAATCCGGAGCGACACTCGTAGAGCTCCACAGCACCGGCTAGAGGGTGCTGTCATTGGTGTCTCATAGTGCAAACTTATGAACTTGCATCTACACCGTGGCATCGTTGCTATCGATATCACATCCCTCCCCCCTGAAACGATGCACTGTCATTGAGTATGGCTTCCAACGGCGGGTAGAGGGACCCAAGGGCGGCGCAGCTGAAGGGGCAGACAGCGGAACTGCCGGGGCGCGCTGTCCACCCATGACCCCGAATTGCTTGCGAGGGAGTGAGGATAACGCCCTGTGCAAAATCTGCCTGGGGCCACGCACCGCCACTGGGTATGCTTGGATGAGGAGGCGGAGCAACGACCTCCATGGGCAATGGCGGCAGCGGCAGCGGCGTGACGGCAGCCTCAGCATCCATCAGTTGTGGCACAGCAGAGGGACACGGTGACAGTGGCGACTGGCTGGAGGTGGGGCCAAGGTGGTGGCGAGAGGTGCCTGTCCGCTGCAGGTGACCAGACCGACAATGACGGCAGGTGCGCCCGCGGCAGAGGCGCGAGCGGTGGAGGTGCCGTCGGTGGAGTCGTGGGCTGAGGCGGCGGAAGTCGCAAAGCCTCCAATTCTGACGGAAAACAACCAGCAGCAGAAAACCAAGGACAGCACAAATGGATCTGGTTCTGGTGTCTCTTGACAGTGCTGGAGGGACCAGAAATGACAAATAAGGCACAGCCAAGCTGGCGAAGAATGTGCCCCTGCTCCCAGCGTTGCCTGCCAGAGAAAATGTGGTTGAACACCAAATCATGTGGCGCCAGGCCAGAACGAGGCGAAGCAGCGGGAGCATGCAGCAGCGGGTGCAATAGCTGCAGGAGCGACCGATGGGCGCAGCTATGAAGCAATTCCACTGCGGTACGGGTGCCAAGTGACTGGGAGCGATATGAAGCAAGGAAAGTCCAGAGCCCGCACTCGTGAGAGTGCGTGGCGTGAAACTTGCTCATCTGCAACTTAAACGTACACACAAAGTGTTCAGCCTCACCGCTCGACTGGGGGTGGAATGGGGCTGATGGCGAATGCCATTAGCAGCACAGAATGCTTCAAACTCTGAGGACATGAATTGGGGGCCATTGTCAGAAACAATAACTTCAGGAAGGCCCTCAATGCAAAAAATAGACGTCAAAGCCCGAATAGTACTGGCAGATGTAGTAGAAGACATAGGTACAACAAAAGGAAAGTTTCTGTATGCATCTATAACTATCAATTAGCGGGTGCCCCAGAAAGGACCCGCAAAATCAATATGAACGCGCTCCCATGGCGTAGTAGGAGTCGGCCATGCAAAGAAGTGCTGGTGGGGAGCAGATTGATGTTCCACGCAAGAGCGACAGTTAGCAAGCAAATTATCAATATGTTTATCAATGCCGACCCAAGTGCAGTGACAACAAGCTAATTGCTTCATCCGCACTATACCCCAATGACCAGCGTGCAGTAAACGAGGATTTCCGACTGCACGAACGAGGTACAACTACACGAGACTGATCATTGTCAGTTCATAACAAGATAACACCATGGTGTACAGACAAGTTGCGACATTGCGCAAAGTAACATTGAACAAGTGGATTACGAATCTGCGTAGCAGACTGAGGCCATTGCAACTTTTGTGCAGTATGGGCCGCAACTGGCTTTGATGGGTGGAACGACGACGTCAAAGGCTTATGGTCAGTGACCAAATAGAATTTGCGACCGTACAAAAACTCATGAAACGTTGTCACTCCATAGACAATAGCTAAAGCTTCTTTCTCGATTTGAGAATAGTTTTGCTAGGCAGAATTGAGCAACTTAGATGCAAAAGCGATCGGGCAATCGACAGAATTAATGCAGTGTGAGAGAACCGCTCCAATGCCGTGAGAAGATGGATTGACAGCCAAAACAACCGGTTTGGAGGGATCAAACAGTGATCACTCAACAAAGCAGATTTGAGCTTTTGGAAAGCAGCATCACATTCCAAAGACCAAACAAAAGGAATGTTCTTATGCCAAAGGTGGTGCAAGGGCACTGCAATCTGCACTGCATTTCGTATAAACCAAAAATAACATGTAATTTTGCCCAATACAGACTGAAGTTCTTTCAAGTTCCTGGGTGCTGGCAAGTCTCTAATCACACTGAGATGTGAAAGTGATGGGTAGATAGCCTGTCCATTAATCATATGTCCTAAATACTAAATCTCAGTTTGAAAAAATTTGCACTTGTCTCTGTTACACTTGAGTCCTGCCTGCAAAAGTACAGTGAACATGGCACGCAAATTCTGCAAATGTTCATCAGGGGTGCAACCTGATACAACTATATCATCCAGAAAATTGGAACAACCAGGCACAGTGGCACACAACTGCTGCAAATAAGACTGAAAAATAGCAGGAGCCAAAGCACAACCAAATGGAAGGTGGGAAAACTTGAACAATCCAAGATGGGCGTTGATCACAGAATAGTGCTGCGACTGTTCGTCAAGAGGAATCTGAAAGTATACGTCCCGTAAGACAACCGTGGAAAAGAATTTTCCTGCACCAATCTTATCAAAAATGTCTTCAGGACGTGGTAAGGGAACATAGCTACTACTGTCTGGGGATTTACTGTAGGCTTAAAGTCAGCACAAATACGTAGATGACTGTTTAGTTTCTTCACACACACTATAGGCGAAGCCCATGGCGAAGCAGAAACAGGTTCAACTCTACTACTGTCTTGCAAATGTGTGGTATTGGGCGTGCGTGCCAGAAAATAGGCATGGCATTGTATTTAACTACAACATGTGCTGCAAAGTCTGTGCCACAACCAAGGCCATCAGAAAAGAGTTCAGCAAAGTCATCGCATAGTGCAGCAACACTGTCTGCATGGTCACTAGCATTGATGCAAAGTACATTGTCCTGAATTGTGAGGCCAAAAAGTTCAAATGCGTCCATGCCAAACTTGTTCGTAGCATCACTAGAGTGGAGCACATGGAAAGACACAAGTTTTGTTGCACCATACATGGCTTACAAACTACACACACCGAGCACTGAGATTTCCTGTCCAGTAAATGCGGTCAGCGTGGACTGCGAACGACAAAGCGGGGGCGAACCAAGCAAGTCATACGTTGATTTGTTCAGTCAAGAAACTGACACACCAGTGTCCAGCTGCAGGCGAACAGAACATCCACAAATGTGCAAGGTCACAAAAAGTTTCCTCGCATCACGCCGAATGCGAGAGGAAGTGTCTGGCAAAACTTGATCCACACGATGAGCTATTGATGCACATAAAGCAGAAGGCTTTGAATAAATGGCATTAATGTCCATAGGCTGATGTGAATCATTATTACTGTGGTTTCCGTTGCGGTGACACCCACACGAGTCACGCGAACGGGAGACAAGTTCTTAATTAGAGTTTCTCTTACTACACACGGCTTGCACATGTCCTTTCTTATTACAAAAATAACACTGTGCTTGACGGGATGGGCAACTGTCCCGTGGGTCGGCACGAAAGCAGTTTGGACACGATTTCAGTTTCTGAGTAGGTGCCTGGCTCGAAACGTGTTGACGTGCACGCGAGCAGCGCGGCGTGGCTGGCCATGCTGGGGTGGGGCAGGAGGGCACTTGTTGTGCCATGGTAACAGTACACACACCCAGGGTCACATCGAATGAGGAAGTAGCCATGTCAGATGTATCTTGTCTGTCTAGCAAGTCCACTACGTCCTGCAAAGACGGGTTTTTAAATTTGAGGATTTGCTCACGGATGCGATGATCTGCCATATTCTGCACAACAGCATCTCTAATCATTATATCTGCATATGAGTGTCCACACTTGCAATTAAAGTCACAATCAGAAGTTAGTCCCTGAAGGTCCACTAACCAAGATTTACTAGACTGAGTAGGACCACGCCGGAGATGAAAGAATTTGTAGCGTGCAGCTACCACATTGACACTATCACGGAAGTGGGAAATCAAAGCGTCAATCACTTCGTCGTAAGTTTTAGTTTCTGGGTGGGTGGTGGGGAAACAATTTCACGAGCACACAGTACAACAGAACACCTGTGTTGGTAATGAAAAAGCCAAGCCGCTCTGTACCTGGTATATTGTATGCTGTGAATTGTGCCTCGAGCTGGGCGATGTATTCTGGCCAGTGTTCAACGTCAGGATTGAAGGCAGGAAATGGCGGTGCCGCCGCCGCCGCCGACATCGGTACAGGTGGTGGCGTCGGAGTAGCTGCAGTTTTTAGTGTGACCAGTCCATTTATGGCAGCAAGCAGCTGCATCATTTGCTGAGCCTGAAAACGTACAAGATCGGACAGTGAAGCCTGTTCCTGTGGCGAAGCCATGGTTGACAAAAATGAAAGTCTTATAGCGACTGGGGGAAGCAGTCATACACCCACACGGTCACACAGGGATATCACAAAAAAGCTAAAGCAGTACTGAGCAAAAACGGAAATGATAAGAGAGAAAAGGGGAATCCCATCCTAGTCACCAGCTTTTGTATCCCACCTGGAAGGCGGCGTGTGGGTCCTGCTCCTGAAAACTGAAATGTTGGCCGAATGACGAAAGCAAGTAGGACCAGTAAAAGGTGAAAATCTCTCTACTGCAGTGTGAATTAAAATCACCTTTACTTTGGCAAGAAGATGAATACATAACTTTGCACTGAGGTGCGAAGCCTGAGACTCGTCGTAAGTAGTGCAAAGTCTCTAGATGAAGCGAAGTGTCCCAGCTGTCTGCTCTTGATCAAATGGGCTGAATCCGGAGCAACGCTCATGGAGTTGCACAGCGCCGGCTAGAGGGCGCTGTCGTCGATGTCTCGTAGTGCCAACTTATGAACTTGCACCTACACCATGGCATCGTTGCTATCGATACCACACCCAGCTCCTCTACTTTTTCCCCACATCTCTGCCCCACAATCTCAGGACTCCGCACCTGTTGCGGTTGTACAGAGTGGTGCACATAAAACCGGCCCTTGTGCTGAATGAATGAAGAAAATCAACTTACATCACTGCTTTCTTACATTTTTTTATTGTTCGTTTTCCTTATTAACTATGTAATTAACAATTTAAGTAACAGATTTACTTTTATTAGTTTAATAAGCATATTTTAGAAAGTAATTTAAAGTCTGTGTTCAAAATGTTCTCCACCAACATCCACGCAAAGTTGTACACGTAAAAGCATGTTAAGGAAAACACGTTTCAGTACTCTTTGAGGAATATTCAAAATTTCTTCACATATGTTGTTTTTTAATGTGTCAAGTGTTCTGGGTTTGTTGCGGTAGACTCCACCCTTTAGAAACCCCCAGAGGTAAAAGTCACACGTCACATGGTGACAAGTGGGGAGAGCAGGGTGGCCACAAGTCCTCTCTAATTATCCTCTCTTCTGTAAAATCGGTATGCATACTAGCTAAGGACAAATCTGATGCATGAGAAGTTGCCCCATCTTGCTGGAAATATGTGCAACATTTTTGTTAGGAGTTAACAGCCGAAAATTCATTGTAGAGTTGCAAGTAAACAAGTGTGTTGACAGTTTCGTTAAAGAACAATGGCCCAATAATTCTGTTACCAGATACAGCACACCATACACCAATTTTTAAATCATGTAACGGCTTTTGCAGTATGTCATGGAGATCCTCTGTACCCCAGTGTCTTGTGTTTTGTGAACTAACATAACCCGACAGATGAAACCAAGCTTCAGCTGTCCAAATAAGGAGGAACTGATCAAGATGTCCCCCCAGCAACATTTTCCAGCAGCTAATTACAGTAATGTATACGCTTACCCTTGTGTGCTTCTTTTATTTGCTGAACAACACTCACATGGTAAGATTTCATTTTTAAGCATGAAGGACGCGTTGACACGGCCTGCGAGATATTCCACATTGCTGTGATGACTGTTGTGTTGACTTGCAGGGACTTCTTTCAATGCATGCATGCCGTCACGTTTGCCACAACTTCAGGTGTACGTACAGTTGGTGCCTTATTTCTCTTTGAATTAACAACACTGCCTGTCGAATGCCACTTTCTCGCTAGATCCTGAATCGTTGATTTTGCAGGAATATTACTTTCAGGAAACTTTTCATGAAAAGTGTCACAAACAACTTTAATGGATTCAGACTGCACATATTCTTCAACAATGAACAAACGTTCTTCAATGGGGTAAGGTATGACAATGAAGTATATGGTTTATGATGCTGCTGTTGGAAGATGCAAAGAAACTGACAAGCTAGTAATGCTACTCACGTGCGTTCGCAGTACGGTTCAGGCCGGTTTTATGTGCACCACTCTGTAGTTCCTGCACACTCTGCCAGACAGCATTCCTCTCTTTCCCCCATCTGTACACTACTATCTCTTTCTTTGCCCACCCCCTCTCCAGATTTCTGCTTCCCTCCCACATGATAGTTGGTTCTAGGCTGCACTGCCAGAGTTAGCAGTCTCGTGTGCGTGTGTGCGTGTGTGCGTGTGTGCGTGTGCGTGTGTGTGTGTGTGTGAGAGAGAGAGAGAGAGAGAGAGAGAGAGAGAGGGGGGGGGGGGGTGTTCAAATGTGTGTGAAATCTTATGGGACTTAACTGCTAAGGTCATCAGTCCCTAAGCTTACACACTACTTAACCTAAATTATCCTAAGGACAAACACATACATCCATGCTTGAGGGAGGATTCGAACCTCCGCCGGGACCAGTCACACAGTCCATGACTGCAGCACCTTAGGCCTGTGTGAGGTGTGCTTGCTCGTGTGTTACAGTGGTGTGTGTGTCTCTTTTGCTGATGAAGTCTGTGTCTGAAGGCTTTATGTAAGTGTCTTTTAATTGTGCCTATCTGCAGCTTACTGTCTTCTTTATGGTAAGTAGCAATCTGTCTTTTCCTACATTGTTAAAATTGGGTCATTCACAAAGAACTTGGATATATGAGCCCACTTATCAGTTTGTTGTTGCAGCACCTCTGGCCTGAATGCATCCACTGATTCAGTTGGGAGGGAGATATCATAAAGTTGCTGTAGCCTCTCCTGAGGAAACCTGGCTCACAACTACAGCAAATAGTCTTTCATATAAGGATACTGGCTCTGGAATGGAGTTTACACCTGAATTGGTCACATAAATTCTTTTACTGCGGATAGTTCTGAGGAACTCGTTGGCCACAGGAATGCTCCATCATGCATTTGTAGAGACACTTCCTAGGTGTCGACGAGCATTGCCCTTTTGAAAAACAGAACCAGTACTGTTGTATGAGAGGTAATACAAAAGGACATAATGTACCATTTTGCATCACAGTATGAAAGAGTACTCAGGCCTCAGTAACAATTTGTGTCAAGAACTTATCACCATTCATGAGCAGTATGTTACTATCTAACCACCAGATGATGAGCACTCAACATTAAACTTGAATGTCATGTATTTGAACAATAGAGGGTTGGCCATGCAATGTTACCCTAAGTCTATGTAGAAGCACGGATCAATTGTGAGGCACTATTATTTAACACAGGCATTATAGAGGAAAAAAGCAATATTAGTAAGAGGATTGTGAATATCGAAGGAAAACCCTAAGAACATGATCCAGTAGAATAATAGTAATAATAATGATAATAATAATAATGATAATAATAATAATAATGATGATAATAATAATAATAATATAGGCCTACAACACGCCTCTTCAGTAGTTTCAGGGGCAACAGTCTGGATGATTGACTGATCTGGCCTTCTAACATTAACCAAAACGGCCTTGCTGTTGTGGTACTGCGAATGGCTGAAAGCAAGGGGAAACTGCAGCCATAATTTTTCCTGAGGGCATGCAGCTTTACTGTATGGGCGATACTGACCTTACGACTTATCTTAGAAGAAAGATTAAGGAAAGGCAAACCTACGTTTCTAGCATTTGTAGACTTAGAGAAAGCTTTTGACAATACTGCAACCTACATCCTTCTGAATCTGCTTAGTGTATTCATCTCTTGGTCTGCCTCAACGATTTTTACCCTCCACGCTGCCCTCCAATGCTAAATTTATGATCCCTTGATGCCTCAGGACATGTTCTACCAACCGATCCCTTCTTCTAGTCAAGTTGTGCCACAAACTTCTCTTCTCCCCAATCCTATTCAATACCTCCTCATTAGTTACGTGATCTACCCACCTAATCTTCAATGTTCTTCTGTAGCACCACATTTCGAAAGCTTCTATTCTCTTCTTGTCCAAACTACTTATTGTCCATGTTTCACTTCCATACATGGCTACACTCCATACAAATACTTTCAGAAACGACTTAAATCTATACTCGATATTAACAAATTTCTCTTCTTCAGAAACGATTTCCTTGCTATTGCCAGTCTGCATTTTATATCCTCTCTGCCTCAACCATCATCAGTTATTTTGCTCCCCAAATAGCAAAACTCCTTTACTACTTTAAGTGTCTCATATCCTAACCTAATTCCCTCAGCATCACCCAACTTAATTCGACTACATTCCATTATCCTCATTTTGCTTTTGTTGATGTTCATCTTATATCCTCCTTTCAAGACACTATCCATTCCGTTCAACTGCTCTTCCAAGTCCTTTGCTGTCTCTGACAGAATTACAATGTCATCAGCAAACCTCAAAGTTTTTATTTCATCTCCCTGGATTTTAATACCTACTCCAAATTTTTCTTTTGTTTCCTTTACTGCTTGCTCAATATACAGATTGAATAGCATCGGGGAGAGGCTACAACCCTGTCTCACTCCCTTCCCAACCACTGCTTCCCTTTCATGCCCCTCGACTCTTATAACTGCCATCTGGTTTCTGTACAAATTGTAAATAGCCTTTCGCTCCCTGTATTTTACCCCTGCCACCTTCAGAATTTGAAAGAGAGTATTCCAGTTAACGTTGTCAAAAGCTTTCTCTAAGTCTACAAATGCTAGAAGTGTAGGTGTGCCTTTTCTTAATCTTTCTTCTAAGATAAGTCGTAAGGTTAGTATTGCCTCACGTGTTCCAACATTTCTACGGAATCCGAACTGATCTTCCCCGAGGTCCGCTTCTACCAGTTTTTCCATTCGTCTGTAAAGAATTCGTGTTAGTATTTTGCAGCTGTGACTTATTAAACTGATAGTTCGGTAATTTTCACATCTGTCAACACCTGCTTTCTTTGGGATTGGAATTATTATATTCTTCTTGAAGTCTGAGGGTCTCATACATCTTGCTCACCATATGGTAGTGTTTTGTCAGGACTGGCTCTCCCAAGGCCGTCAGTAGTTCTAATGGAATGTTGTCTACTCCCGGGGCCTTGTTTCGACTCAGGTCTTTCAGTGCTCTGTCAAACTCTTCACGCAGTATCTTATCTCCCATTTCATCTTCATCTTCATCCTCTTCCATTTCCATAATATTGTCCTCAAGTACATCGCCCTTGTATAAACCCTCTATATACTCCTTCCACCTTTCTGCTTTCCCTTCTTTGCTTAGAACTGGGTTTCCACCTGAGCTCTTGATATTCATACAAGCGGTTCTTTTTTCTCCAAAGGTCTCTTTAATTTTCCTGTAGGCAGTATCTATCTTACCCCTGGTGAGATAAGCCTCTACATCCTTACATTTGTCCTCTAGCCATCCCTGCTTAGCCATTTTGCACTTCCTCTTGATCTCATTTTTGAGACGTTTGTATTCCTTTTTGCCTGCTTCATTTACTGCGTTTTTATATTTTCTCCTTTCATCAATTAAATTCAATATTTCTTCTGTTACCCAAGGATTTCTACTAGCCCTTGCCTTTTTACCTACTTGATCCTCTGCCGCCTTCACTACTTCATCCCTCAGAGCTACCCATTCTTCTTCTACTGTATTTCTTTCCCCCATTCCTGTCTATTGTTCCCTTATGCTCTCCCTGAAACTCTGTACAACCTCTGGTTTAGTCAGTTTATCCAGGTCCCATCTCGTTAAATTCCCACCTTTTTGCAGTTTCTTCAGTTTTAATCTACTGTTCATAACCATTAGATTGTGGTCAGAGTCCACATCTGCCCCTGGAAATGTCTTACAATTTAAAACCTGGTTCCTAAATCTCTGTCTTACCATTATATAATCTAATCTGATACCTTTTAGTATCTCCAGGATTCTTCCATGTATACAACCTTCTTTTATGATTCTTGAACCAAGTGTTAGCTATGATTAAGTTACGCTCGGTGCAAAATTCTACCAGACGGCTTCCTCTTCATTTCTTACCCCCAATCCATATTCACCTACTACGTTTCCTTCTCTTCCTTTTCCTACTCTCGAATTCCGCTCGCCCATGACTATTAAATTTTCGTCTCCCTTCACTACCTGAATAATTTCTTTACTCTCATCATACATTTCATCAATTTCTTCATCATCTACAGAGCTAGTTGGCATATAAACTTGTACTACTGTAGTAGGTGTGGGCTTTGTGTCTATCTTGGCCACAATAATGCATTCACTATGCTGTTCATAGTAGCTTACCCGCACTCCTATTTTTTTATTCATTATTAAAGCTACTCCTGCATTACCCCTATTTGAGTTTGTGTTTATAACCCTGTATTGACCTGACCAAAAGTCTTGTTCCTCCTGCCACCGAACTTCACTAATTCCCACTATATCTAACTTTAACCTATCCATTTCCCTTTTTAAATTTTCTAACCTACCTGCCCGATTAAGGGATCTTACATTCCACCCTCCGATCTGTAGAACGCCAGTTTTCTTTCTCCTGATAACGACATCCTCTTGAGTAGTCCCCACCCGGAGATCCGAATGGGGGACTATTTTACCTCCAGAATATTTTACCCAAGAGGATGCCATCATCATTTATCCATACAGTAAAGCTGCATGCCCTCGGGAAAAATTACGGCTGTAGTTTCTCCTTGCTTTCAGCTGTTCGCAGTTGGTCAGTGTTACAAGGCCAGATCAGTCAATCATCCAGACTGTTGCCCCTGCAACTACTGAAAAGGCTGCTGTGCCCCTTCAGGAACCACATGTTTGTCTGGCCTCTCAACAGATACCCCTCCATTGTGGTTGCACCTACGGTACGACCATCTGTATCGCTGAGGCATGCAAGCCTCCCCACCAACAGCAAGGTCCATGGCTCATGGGGGTAGGACTTATCTGTTACTTGATTTAAATTATCTGAGACTGCAAATAAAGTGACCTTATTGGCTGAAATGGTTAAAAACAGTTTCAGACCTACAACAATTTGCAGACATTCCATTAATGAAAATAAAGTTTTGATGGCAGTTTTATTTCAGTTACTCTTTTAATGCCTGCTCTTACTGAGTTTTCATTTTGTTTTGTTAACTGTAACTGTTATTTGGGTGTAATGTAGTAGTTTATGAAAACTGCATCACACTTAAGTTTCACATGAATTGCTTTGAAGATCAGCAATTTGTCATCTATGATGATAGTCTACACAGGATGTTAAACCATAATACATACCATTTCCTTTAATCCTGTGAATCTACTGTTAGCCATAACAACTAACTTGGCCACAAGGAACACTGTTGTTGTGTAAGGCATTAGTCATCATAATCTGTAATCTTTATCAATGATAAAGTTGTTGCACAACATTGCACAATACAAAGGGTATATCATAATTAATGGTATAAAACTGAAGGTATGTAGAGCTGAAAGTATATGATATTGGAAGCTCGAAAGTCTCTGTAAATATTTGTCCTCAGAGAAATCAATTTGCAAGATAATTGTAGCTTCATGATTACCAGCCAGTACTGACATGATTCTGTGTAAACATCACACGCCATTCCATGATGTAGCCTATGTTTACATTTTTGGGACTTGGAGTTGTAAACAGAATGCATACGACAGCAGAGCATTCAGCTCACATCACTTGTTTGTGAAGCGTTAGTTGTGTTGTACCAGTGTTGGTGGTAACATGGAAGCATACCCTACCCAAAGTCACCCTGAGATTCAAACTTTTAAATGGTATACCAATGACCCAGAGAAACTGGGAGCTTTACACATGCTGTGGGAGCAAGTAGGGCCTGGACAAATTACACCCATGCTTGAAAATGTAGTGCTGGAAACTGCTGAACATGGGTCAGGAATCTCAACGAGGAGACTTGCCGCACTCATTTCTGAAATGAGCAGCAGTGGCGTTTGGAAAATAATACTTTGCAATACACTGTATCATACCAACTCCAACAATATCTTAATGAGGCATACTTTAGTATTAGACAAAAATTCTGTCAGTGGATGCAAAAACAAGCAGTATGACAGACTTTTTTGCTTCTAGTATTATTTACTTTCAACTGTGTGTGTTTATGCCACAAATTGTGACATCCTGTAAAGATCACTAAGCATAATTTAATATAATTCGTTTACCTTAGTTCTGCATTTTAAAAAATTGGCAATGGAAAAATGCAAGGAAGTGGGAGATAATCTACAAGCCAATGTGACTGATGCAACCTACAAAACAGTTACAAATCTTTCTTGCTAATTGTAAGTTGTAATGGACTAAAAGATGAAGATGGAAGGTTAGTGTATAAATATGAAAAGATGGCAAAGAGAAAATGTGTGGTTGAAAATTCCTACTGTAGAGAGATTTCTGAGAGAAATTGACTTGTAATTGACGATCATAGTCGACTAGCAGTTTTGTTCTGCCTGATTATCAGAAAACGATACATAAAGTAGAATTCCCCAGCTTTATAAATAATTAGTACAATCAAATCTTTTTAAGTCACCAAGAGAACTAGAATTCACTTCCTGAGCACGATGCACATTCTGTTTGACAATGATGACCACATAATTTACTGACAAAAACCTACCTGGCCCTTTGTATAGACCGCTGGTAGTGTCATTGACTTGCAGTAATTCAAGGGAGAGTGCTATTTGTAACAGGTGACATCTGGAATCCAATTTTTGACACCACATATTGTCATCACTGCATTGCCATCATTGAGATATAATTAAACAATGGAATGTCCACCACTTAGAGGAGGTACTGAGTAGCAGATGCACCTAATGAAAAGACTAGGCTTTTCTTCACTTCTGATGTGAGCAGCAATTCAGGGTGGGTGCTGGGGGTAGGAGGAGGCATGGGGTGGGGGAATATGATCTGCTGCTGTGGAAGTGAGCAAGAAAATGGTGGGGACAAGATTGGGATTGCTAGGTTCGGCGTCAGGCAGGAAGACAAGAGATGTAGAGAAGAGGAAAAGATTGCTACGTGAATTGGTGAAAGGAGGCATGTAGAGTGCTGGAGTGGAAGGTTTACAAGAATGAAGGCTAAGTTGGAGGGAAAGTTCCCATCTGTGCAATTCAGAAATGTTGATGTTGATGTTGGTAGAAAGGATCCTGACGGTGCAGGCTGTGAAGCAGTCGCTGAAATGAAGCACATTGTGTTGGGGCTATGGTCAGCAACTGGGTGGTCCACCTGTGTCTTGGCACAATGGTTGCAGCTGAAGGTGGGAACTCTCCCTACAACATATCCTTCATTCACATAAACCCCCCTCCCCCGGCCTCAACCACCACTAGTCCTTGTCCACCCCTTCCCTGCTCCCACTTCACTACATTACACATGCGCTTGTTTCACCAATACACCCACTGGTCTTTTCCCTTTCTCTACATCCCTCCTCTCCCCCTCTCATCTGCCCCACTCTCCTCTGCCTCACCTCTCCTCTCCGCCCCCACCCCTCCTCTGCCCCCATTTCTCCTGACAACTTTGTAACTAGCAGCCCTATCCTGCCCTCACCACCTACCTGCTTGCTCCCACAGCAGCAGAACATCTTCCTCCCAACCCCATACCTCCTCCTTGCCCCTACCACCCACCTCGGACTGCTGCTCATGTCAGATTGTGGTGCAGCCTACTGTGGGTCCTGAATAGCTGTAGACAGCAAGAGAGAGAGAGAGAGAGAGAGAGAGTGAGAGAGAGTGAGAGAGAGTGAGAGAGAGTGAGAGAGAGTGAGAGTGTGTGAGAGTGTGTGTGAGAGTGTGTGAGAGAGTGTGTGAGAGAGTGTGAGAGAGAGTGTGAGAGAGTGTGTGAGAGTGTGTGAGAGTGTGAGAGAGAGTGAGAGTGAGGAATACATGGTGCTACTGACTGCCTTGTTCATTTCTGACAAGATTAACAAGACATTCTGCATCAAATAGTTTCTATACAAGTGTTCTGGTAACCAGTCAATGCCTGAATCTCAATTTTCGTGGGCACTTCTTTGATATGCTGTCAATTAATTTCCTAAATTTCCTGACATAGGATTTATTACCACTGGGGCTATAACAGCCTCTACGATGAAGATTTATACAGTCAAATACATGCTACTCTATCTGAGAATGGTCCACAATTGACAATTCAATATTTTGAACTTGTTTGCAAACAAAACTGACTGCAACAGCTCTCAGTGCACCCATTCTGCTACCAAACAATGTTGTGTGGGCACATATCAAAGGCAATAGAAGGTAAATCCCTGGAAGCAGAACCTTGTGAGTTCATACAGATCCCCAATGATAGACGAAAAGATCCTGGCAGAGCTCCTGCAGGAATGATAGCACCACACTCTCCTGCACTCTATAGCATTCCTATTTTCAAACAAGAAATAAAAAATTACTACAAATTTCTAATTGTAAATATAATTTTCCTTGGAAATTAATTGAGGAGTTGCAAACCATAGAAGTTTTAGAGCAGCAGATATCACTTTTTTTACTTATTACTTATCTTTAAGAACTCAAGGATGATATCCACTGTTGCCCACATTTGTGGCAGATGTCCTGGTTTCATTACTTTTTTGGACAATGCTTGATTCTTTAACAATCCTCACAGGGGAACTTTCTGAGATAGATCTGACACAGATATACTGATATATTTTCTTCATTTATTAATTCCAGCACTGCCATCAGCAACTGACATGAACCAACTGATAACTGACTTGAACTAACTGACAACTACACAGAACTACACTGGCTCTACACTGGCCAGCCTGGGTGGCCAAGCAGTTCTAGGCACTACTGTCTGGAACCGCGCGACCGCCATGGTCACAGATTTGAATCCTGCCTCAGGTATGGATGTGTGTGACGTCCTTAGGTTAGTTAGGTTTAAGTAATTCTAAGTTCTAGGGGACTGATGACCTCAGCAGTTAAGTCCCATAGTGCTCAGAGCCATTTGAACCTTTTTCTGACTCTACACTGGCCTTTCATCAGGCAGTATATAAAAACATAACCATACACGATCATAAATGTGAGACAGAAAGTAAAAAGCGATTTCTTGAAGAAAATTTTAGATTTTGAGCTAGTGCAATTTTTACACTCAGCATTAGATGCCACATAATAGAAAGAATAAATAAATAAATAAATAAATAAGTTGAATATTGGTAATAGAAAAATATGTTTTGAGATAATGTGTTTTCAAGTTTCACTTTATTACCGTCAAAAACACAAAGGAATTAAAGACATTTGCTGCCAGTGGCCACTGATTTATATCAATGGGCAAGCAGAAAATTTGTGCCAAAATGGGATTCCTCAGGTCTCCTGCTTACTAGGCAGATGCGCTGACCACTATGCCATCTGGTCACAGAGGTCACCACTACTGAATGGACTACCCTAGTACATCTCCCATCAGACCCAAATTCCTAACCTATACCACAAACTACTGATGTAGTGCTCCTGCTCATTATCTTCATTACTCATGACATCTCGCCGATTCCCGTAAGAGTTTAAGATTGGCATGCATCTGCACTGAATGGGTCGTGGCTATCATTGCCCTAATCATGTATGTGTTGTCTGTTCTTTAGGACATGTCTGAAAGAACAGACAGCACATATATATTTATTACCATTGTTTAATTTGACACATTTAAAAATCAAATCCTGCATATCTACTGTCCATAAAATGTCCTTTGTCGAGTGGTACAGGAGTTAACATTACTTACTTACTTACTTACTTTCAGAAGGAAGGGAGGCACAATATTGGTATTTTAATTCTGAAGCCATTATTGGCCCTAAAAGAATCTAAAATTTCTGATTCATGAAACCCTCCAAAATAGATTACCAAGATCTTATATGTTACAGAGTCCAAAGGATTTGATCTTCTACTTCTAAAATACTTGTGTCCAAAGAGGTTTCAGATCATTCGCAAACAGTGTTTTTGCTTCTCCTCCTTTGGTTCTAGAATATCTGGCTGATCAGATTCTTTCTTATGAACGTCATTGCCACTAACTTAGGATTCTGATTCTGGTTCTATTCGGGACACAGGATGTCTTTTCATTCCTCTTTCCAGTGTGTCCTGATGTTTTTAAAAAGGTAATCTTTTCATTGTCTTGTCATCTCTGCTGGAAACTGCACCAGGAAACCCAACAGGTTGATCATCAGGAAAGACACAGTGCACAAATTCAATTTCATTGTTGTCCTTTTTGCGTATCACTGGCTTCATAGCTAACTGTGAACTCAAAGAGGATATATTCATTTATGTCAGGTACTTTGTTAGCATTACTATTCTCCAAGACATTTAACCAGTCATATGTATTCGTAGCAACTTCTTCTCTTCCATTTCCAGTCAGCTAGCATTTTAGGGGTCCTAGTTGGAAATTGGTAACATCTGGAGACATCTGTAACCATTACATAGAAAAGGACTGCTTGTCTTGCTTGTTTGACATTATTGTATTCACAAAACATTCTCCTTTTATATGAAGCTATTCTGAGCCCCATAAATGGCTACAAAAATTAGGATACTATTTTGTGAAGCATTGCTTATGCAGCTGTGAAATTTAGAAAAGGGACCTCTTGTCAGGCCAATATTATTTCTGCATAACAACAATTGGTCTGTTCCCAGAAGACTGACATCAAATATGCCTTGAATGGTGTTATTGACTCTTGTTGGATTCAAATAACTTTACACACACACACACACACACACACACACACACACACACAGGGTGTCCCATTTATCTTGACCACCCTAAATAGCTGTTTGTCCAGATGAAAATTACAAAATGTTTTAAGCAAATGTTCTTTAGCCATCAGGGGGACATCAATGAACATGATTGCCTTCATTGCAGCTTTGTTTTTTACAAAGATATGAACAGCGGCATGACATTTTTAAATGGATCCCTGTATTTTTTATTCCGTAATACATTTCCTCTCCTAAAGACCTATTCAAAAATGTATCACAGTGTACCATTCACTGAAACACAATGTTATTAAGTACATAACACAACATTGACGCTGGTCATGCTGACTGAGGCATCCTCGCACATTAGCGTAAGTCAGTGTAAGTTAGATTAAGTACTGTGTGAGTTTAGGGACTGATGACCTCAGTAGTTTGGTCCCATAAGATCTTACCACAAATTTCCAAAAAACTTTCCATAAATCTTGACACTCCCAGTGTTTAGTGCAGGTACTCGGGGTAATGGAACACATCCACGAGTTGATGTTGACAGAGGACAAATGTAAACATACGTAGAATGCACACCCATCATTCCATCAACCATCATCAGTTGAAGAGTTGTGTGAGTAAAATGTACACCAATGAAGAGAAGGCACAAATGCTACTCATCTATGGGGAATGTAAGTTAGCAGAACAGTAATTGCAGTACTGTTTTATTATGTACAGGCACATTTAGTACAGTAGTTTAGTCCTTTTAAATACTGTTGTGTAGAGTAAGCATACAGTAAAGGCTGCATCGACATAACGTTTCTTTTGTTGTCATTGTTGCTGAAGGTAGGTGAAGTGGTACGCAGGCAGCGGAATGTACAGAGAGTGATATCCTGGCAAAAACCCCTTCCCAATGGATGTTTTCTCATCTTGTTGCAACGCTTCAGGAAATGGGAAGTTTCAACCCATGAAAACGCAATTGTTATAGCACTTGCGCAGACCAAGCTGCTGAAGTTACTGTTTTCGCTTCCATTGCTATGAATCCACATGTGAGCACACGAAAGCTTGAACATGAGAGTGGCATTCCTAGAACCAGTGTACATTGTATTCTTACATGTCACTGGTTCCATCCTTACCATGTATACCTACATCAAGAATTGCATGGGAATGATTTCCAGAATCATGTACAGTTCTGTCAGAGGGCATAGCAGCAAATCCTCGCCAACCTGAACTACTTCTCCAATGTTCTATTTACCGATGAATGTTCCTTCTCAAAAAAGGACAGGTAAATACAAGGAACACGCATTATTGGTCCAGTGACAACCCACGATGGCTTAGACGGACGGAATGTCAGCATCAGTGGAGAGTTAACGTCTGGAGTGGGATGCTTGGTACTACAATTATTGGCCCTTATTTCATCAATGGGTCTAAATGGCACAGTGAATGCCAACTTCCTCAAAAGAATTCTTCCTCCTCTTCTGGATGAAGTGCCACTAAGAATGAGAATGCTTATGTGGTATCAACACGGTGGATATCCAGCACATAATGCCTTCCATGCACGTCGTGTTCTGAACCGACGGTATACTGCCAGATGGATTGGCCGAGGAGGAACAGTTATTTGGCCTGCTAGGTCTCCTGATTTAAATCCTCTGGACTTTTTTTTCTTTGGGGATGCATTAAAGACGTTATCTATCATGATATTCCAACAACTCCAGAGCACATACAGGAATGTATCGTGCTAGCTTGTAATTCTCTTCAGCAGGCAACACTGGAAGCAGTAAACAATTTTTTCATTCAACGAGTGCACCAGTGTATCAGTGTCTCAGATCACCACTGAGCACCTTTGAATGCTCTACTCCTGAGCAAAGGTACAGGAGAGACAAAGTCAATTTTGTGTTATTTTTTTACTTTGTTTTCTGACAACTCCAGCAAGTGGATGAGTTTGTGATCCTGGGCTCAAAGTCAATGTTGTGTTCTCACCATCATTCCCCAAATCCCTCAAAATGCAAGTGAAATTTACATCTTAGAAGAAACCAAAATCCACCACTTAAAAACTGAATCCCAACCTACAATCCTACCCATTGACAAAGGCTCCACCACTGGGTTTTGAACTGCAAGGGTTACCTAGCAGAAGGACTCCACCAGCTGTCAGATTCATCCACCTACAAATCCTGCCAGTGATCACATTCCAGAAATCCAGTAGAATCTCCAGTCTCCTCAAATCCTCAGGCCCATCCCAGATAGTCCCCTCACAGTCTCTCTCTGTATTCACCACAACCACTCCCCACACTCCTACCTTCTACATGTTCCCTAAAGTTGATAAACTCAACTGCCCAGGACACCCTATTGTGGCCAGTTACTGTGCCCCCACTGAGAGAATCTCTGCTCTTCTAAACCAACACCTTCGGGCTATTACCTGCATTGCCGACCAGTGTGGCCGAGCTCATGCTGAGCAACATTTCAGTGGCTGCTTCACAGCCTATGCCATCTGGATCCTTGCTCCTAACACTAGCTAGCTTTACTGAATTGCACTGGTTGGAACTCTTCCTGCAATGTATCCTATGTGTCCATAACACTCCTTCACCCAGCTATCCCCTTCCCTGTTACCATTCCAGGGCTACAGAGGCTTCTTTTCCATCAATACACCCACAGTCTTTTTATTTAATACCTCTTCTGCTCCCCCCCCCCCTCCCCTGTCTAATCACCTAACAGCACCTAGCTGCCCTACCCTCTCCCCACCTCGTCCTTGTATGCTCTCACATGCTGCACTTTAGCCTCCTGCACCCCTACCCTGCTATCCCCCCTCCTCCTTGGTCCAGCCTCCTCCTTACCATTACCTCCCAGATTGCTTCTCCCATCATGCACTATTGCTCACAGTCGGGCCTCGGCAGCCAAGGGCAGCCAAGCGGTTTTTGTGTGTGTGTGTGTGTGTGGGTGTGTGGGTGGGTGGGTGGTCTTAATTCAGAAGGTCTTTTTGTCCAGAAGCTTACTTCTTTAGAAATCTGTTTGCTGTACCTGTATGTGACTCAATTTCTCCACTATATGATGAGTACCAATTTATACTTTTCATAATAATGACAAAAACGAAAGTAGATATTTTAGATATTATTGAATGGTTTTGCTTTTATTGAAAATTTTATTTATCTGACACTTTTCATCTCAGAAACATACTGACACTGGTACTTTTGCAAAGTTATAATGAAAAATTGTATATTCATGAAAAACTCATGTAACAGAACTTTTTACATTAATGAAGAAAATGTTTGATACAGTTTCTTTTGTTAAATGGGCCATTTTTATCCAAAATTTCATGAAACATGGATTGCAAACAATTACTTCTAAAAGATTCAAATTTCTGCTAAATTACTTAATTGTTTTGATTACTAAATGCAGCTACTGGAGTCATGAAGTGTCAATTTTCCTGTCCTCAGGACACATGTCTTACCATATGAGGTATAATAAATTCAGGTGTCAGTCTGTTTCTTGAAAACAATACTCCACATGCATTGACATTGCCTTCACCTTTATGAAGACCACATGAAATCAGCAATCTTAACCATGTAAAATGGTGTTGTCTCATGAATTCTCAGACTTGATTGCCGATGTTCCATCTCCACAGACACATTTTTCATTCAACAAGTTACTTTGTACATTATGTTACATACTACTAATCAGTCTTGATTTTTGATGACGACTTTGTTATCTTCTAGACAATAAGTTTTTAAAAAATAACAATATTATTAATTAAAAAGCCAGTATGTTATATCAGTGAGTTTTTTTTTTTAATTTGACAGTTCTGTGTAGCTGAATATAAGCTTGTAAATACATTAGGCCAATTACTGAGATTTGTAACTTTGATAATTACATGCTGTGTTTAGCATCAATACACACATGATCTTCGATTGTTCTAAATAATAAATGTGAATGTAGTCACATAATAATGCAATACTCAATCAGTTAGGAAAGTGTTGATTCTATTTTAGCTTGTAATCTTGTTGGATCATAAGGAACACAATGCATCGTGTTTCATATAGTGCATGAACATTTGTTTATTTATGGTACAAACAGATGATTTTTATCTGTCTGTGAGTGCACAGTTTTTATACATGTGCAAGTCGTGAACAGACAGTACAGTATTCACTGTTCAATGTTCAATCTGGTGACATACCTCAAAGGGTCATTTCAATCTTAGACTGCCCACTCATTATCACGTTACTGTATGAAGGGTTGTCAGCATGGGACATTACCCACCAATTTGGTCCATACCATAACAACTTCATTCCAACATTCAGTAACCACTGTGTTTCATATGTTTATTTATTAGCCGTTCAGCATGTTTACCACGCAATTGGCTTCGTCAAAATACATTTTACATATTTCATAAAAGTATAGTTGTTACTAATTTTTACATCATACATTATGCCTATGTATACATACATCTTTTTAGTAGTTAGTAATTTGTACATTTTACTCACATCATCATTTTACATATATGTAAATACATATAAATACATAAACTTCTTACTAATCAGACAATTTCAGCAATAATCATTATACAGTTTACGTGCAAGAATTAATTATAGGGTTTTACACATTTAGTTAATGATAGTTACATTATTTCATTGTTTATACATTCCTTTCAAATTACTTCCAAGATATTCTTCAATTGAGTAATATGCTTTATTTTTGAGCCATGTGACAAATACCTCCTTAAATTTAAAGTGGGTTGGTGTTTTGATGGATTGTGGCAGTTTATTATATAACTTTAGACTTAGATGTTTGTGACTGTTGTGTGTCAAAAACATTTTTGACAGGTCATTAACATAGATAATAAAGAGGAAGGGTCCAAGAACAGAGCCCTGTGGAATTCCTCTCTCAATTTTCATTAGATCTGGCCTTCCATTGTCCACATACACTGACTGTTGCCTGTTATTTAGGTGTGACTTAAACAAATTAAGTGGTTTGTCTGCAATACCATAATATTCTAATTTTTTAACAATTATCTCATGTAATACTGAATCAAATTCTTTGCTTAAGTCTATGAGTGTTGCACAGGTGGTCAGTTTCCTTTCAAACGTGTTGTGGATTTCAGTTATCAGGCTTTCAATAGCTCTTGTGGTTGACTGGTTAGTTCTAAATCCAAACTGGCTGCCATTAAGTAATTTATTACTCTCAAAATACATGTAAATCTGTGTGTGTGAGCAGCTCTATGATTTTGGTGAGTATAGGGACAATTTATATTGGTCTATAGTTATCTGGCATTTCTCTGTCACCCTTTTTGTATATGGGGAGTGTAACTGTAATTTTAAGGCAGTCAGGGAAAATGCCATCATCAAGGATTTTATTTGCAAGGTAGAGTAGAGGAGTTCTAATTTCCTTAATTATAGTCTTTATTACAAAGTTCCCGAATTCATAGTAGTCTTACATTCTAGAGTTGTTCAACTCGTTTACACAGTTATTTATATCTGTAGCAGTTATTCTACTCCAGTTAAATATTTTATGTGTTTTATTCTGTGATTGAGAAAGAAAAGCTTCCGCATCAGTTAAATCATCACTTTTTGGTACCTGGGCATTTATTGAATTTATGAAGTGTTTGTTGAGAGTGTTGCAATTAATTGGGTTACTGATTTCTTCTTTCCCCATGTTTATCTCACTTTTAACTATGTTCCAGGCAGCTTTACATTTGTTTTTAGAATTTGAAATATACTCCTCATTTGCTTTCATTTTTGCTGCTTTAATTTCAGATTTGTATGTTTTTCTTAAGTATATGTATCTATTATTGTTTTCTTGATTGCCTTCAATTTTGTCCTTCAGCATGAGTAGAAGGATTCTAATTTTATTGAGGTGCAGGGTGTACCACTTTTTTGTGTGTTGTGGTCAATGCATATTGCTACAGTTACATCTCTTAGTAATAAGAGGACAGTTACTGTCTAATGCATTTTTTATATTGGATATGAATGCAGAAAAGCTTTGATTTATATCTTTGTCAATGGTTAGTATTCTAGCCCATTCTATTCTACTCAGTTCATTTCTCATTAGTTCAATGTTCTCTTCCTTAAGAGCTCTATATGTAGTTTGCATCCTGGTATCATTAAGTGTCAGATTTCCAATTTTGAGCCATTGTATTTGATTCCTACACACATTGCTAATTATATTGTCAAGGCATGCCTCCATTCTGGTCAGTTTTTCATTTAAGCAGTAGTAATTCTTTGATCTTAAGATATTTAGTATGTATACCATAGTTTTTCTCTTTACTATTACATCTATATTAATGTCTCCTGTGATAAATGTTTTATACTGCTTGTATTTGGTAGTCAGTAAGATTAATTCAGAGAGATTTTCTGTGAATATCTCCTCATCAGAAGCTGGTGGTCGGTAAACTGTTGCAATTATGAGTTTCTGAGTGTGTATAACCAATGCAGATGCTTCGAATAGTCGTTGAACACACAGGCTTGTGAGGTCTATGGTTGAATATTTTAGATTCAAGTTTTTGTTGATATAAATGCACACTCCACCATGGGCATTGTTTGGTCCACAGTAGCTTGTTGCTAGTGAGTAGCCAAATGGTACAAATAGGCTTAATTCCTCACTTTTAATCCAGTATTCATTCGCACATAGAATGCAAACTGAATTTCTTCCAGCCAGGACTGTAGTTCACTGACTGTTTCTTAGGGACTGTACATTTATATGTAACAAAATTAATTGATTTTTGCTGCAAGGTGGTACACTGCTTATGTTGGACTTCGTTTGATTATTTACTTTAAGTGTGTTTTTTGTATTATGATCTAAAGCTCTTTGTTTTGACCAAAGTCTGACACATTTCAGGCTTGGTCGGCCTTCTATGTTTCTCTGGTCTGGTTCTGAGTTTTGAGACATATGTTCCAAATTGTTGATGCAAGATAATTTGTTATTTACCATATTAAGTATTTTTTGGGCCAGCAGCGTCTTTCCTAAACCACTTAGGCCTTCACCATGTCTTGTATGACAAGTTCTTGAGCAGTTACAATTGTCAGAGGGTTGATGGTTACAACTTATACATTCCTTAATATCTAAAAGCATTACATTTTTAAACTGTTTGCAAATTGTTTCAAAATACTTGTTAGCTTTGGTTATTTCTCTGTTTACACATGGTGTTTCAATTAAATCGTAATGATGAGATATTTTAAATAATATAACATTTGTGTTTGTTAACTTTCCCAGTGTTGCCTTCAGAGTTGCTGTTACTGCAGCTGTTTCATTATGGTATACATCATTGGAACCACCTATAAGAACTACAAAGTCACTCTTTGTCAAATTACTGCAATCTTCAGTGTTGGTGAGGATCTGGTTGAATCTTGCTCCAGGTTTCACTATGTCTTCAATTTTAATGTTTTTTTGAGTTGTCAGGGCCTTCATTTTTAGCCATCCCTCTTCCAAAACCATCAGAGTAGATCCTGATGTATGTTGTCTTTTCTCTTGGTATTTCTTGACTCTGTGTTCCATCTCGTTCTTTATCTGTTGCATTTGATACATTGTTTCTTTTATTCATTTCATAACAGGCACCATAAAATCTGGGTTGCTGGAAGATTTTTTGCTATGGTTTTTATTCAATGATTTACATTTATCAGCACTATTTGTGCCACAATTCATGTCGTTCTGCTTTGTGTGTTCAGCTTCAGATGTGATTGTGTGAATTTCATTATCTTCAGGTCCATTACAATCTTGTATGTTACATATTTTAGGCCTAATAGTTTTTGACCTACATTCATCACAGTTCCGGTTCTTTATGGTTGTCTCCTGCTCCTTTAGTGAGGGATCTACTTTTTCACATCGAAAATGAAATACGTTTCTACATTTCGTGAACTCAACATCACTTCTCAAAGTTTTATGGCATTTTTGACAATGTTCATTGATCATGTCGCCTGTATTTCTACTAGTCAAATTATTTATTAGCACATCACTGTACAATGGAGATTCACACTGTTGTTTTTGCTGTTTAAGTTCATCAATTTTTAGTATTAACCCACGCATTTCATCTAATGGAAATGATATAATATCATCTTTAGTGTCTTTGATGTTTAGATTTTTGTGCGTTTCATCTTTACAGCAATTCAAACAGTACCAAGTCTTTTGTTTTGAACTTGTGTTTGCACACTTATAGTGGTAAACTCAGAACATTGCTAATCTGCTTCATAGTAACTGCCTTGATGAAAAATGCCATCTGATGATTGCTACCTACAAATTACAGCTTATAGGTGCCCCAAGGAGAATACAACAAAAAACTGTGTGCTGTATAAGCAATCAATTTAGTCTATAAAGAATGAACCCAAACTTCATTGGTAATACACACATCAAAAAAGTTTTGCATCACCTTGGTTCCGAGAGTTACAGAACCTGTACAGAAAAATGGAATAGAGATCAACATAAACATCATTTCTGCCCTTTTTATTGCTCGTGAAAACCACATATTGCATGTTGTACCACCATACAGCGAGATCTTGAGAGGTAGTGGTCCAGATTGCCGTACACACCAGCACCTCTAATACCCAGTAGCACATCCTCTTGCATTGATACATGCCTGTATTCATAGTGGCATACTATCCACAACTTCATCAAGGCACTGTCAGTCCAGATTGACCCACTCCTCAAAGGCAATTTGCCGTAGATCCCTCAGAGTGGTTGTTGGGTCACGTCGTCCATAAACAGCCATTTTCAATCTATCCCAGGCAAGTTTGATAGGGTTCATGCTGGCCACCCTAGTTGAGCAATGTCATTATCCTGAAGGAAGCCATTCACAAGATGTGCGTGATGGGGGTGCGAATTGTTGTCCATGAAGATGAATGTCTCGCCAATATGGTTACACTATTGGTTGGAGGATTGCATTCACGAATCGTACAGCTGTTACGGTGCCTTCCATGACCACCAGCAGTGTACGTCAGCCCCACACATTGCCATCTCAAAACATCAGGGAACCTCCACCTTGCTGCACTTGCTGGACAGTGTGTCTAAGGCATTCAACCTGACTGGATTGCCTCCAAACACATCTCCGATGATTGTCTGGTTGAAGACATATGCGACTCTCATTGGTGAAGAGAACGTGATACCAATTGTAAGTAGTCCATTTGGCATGTTGTTGGGCCCATCTGTACTGTGCTGCATGGTGTCACAGTTGCAAAGGTTGACCTTGCCATGGACGTCGGGAGTGAAGTTGCGCATCATGCAGCTTATTGCGCACAATGAGTCATAACGCGACCTCCTGTGGTTGCACAAAAAGCATTATTCAACATGGTAGCATTATGCTATCAGGGTTCCTCTGAGCCATAATTAATAGGTAGCGGTCATCCATTGCAGTAGTAGCCCTTGTGTGGCCTGAGCGAGGCATGTCATCGACAGTTCCTGTCTCTCTTGTATTTCCTCCACGTCCAAACAACATCACTTTGGTTCACTCCAAGATGCCTGCACACTTGTTGAGAGCCCTTCCTGGCACAAAGTAACAATGCAGATGAGATCAAACTGCAGTATTGTCCATCTAGGTACGGTTGAACTACAGACAACACGAGCCATGTACCTCCTTCCTGGTGAAATGACTGGAACTGATTGGCTGCCAGACCACCTCCATCTATTAGGCGCTGCTCATGCATGGTTGTTTACATCTTTGGGCAGGTGTAGTGACATCTCTGAACAGTCAAAGGGACTGTGTGTGTGATACAATATCCACAGTCAACATCTGTCTTCAGGTGTTCTGGGAACCGGGGTGCTGCAAAACTTTTTTTGATGTGCGTATTTCACAGATGTTCAGGGACATTTTCTGATTATTTTGGTATAAGGGACCTTTGCACTGTGGTGGCTCACTATAGGGAAATTAGATGTAGTTTGATTGATTTGCCTGGTTATAATTTTATCTGTCTTGCACTGAAAGTATCTGCACAATGGTGCAAATGTCAACTGCATGCGGTAATCTTGTTTGGAAACAAAATTGTTTATTTTGCTTAGGGCACTTGGTTTTTATGACAGTAGTGATCACTTTCCTCTTTGCTATGCATTAATTAAGCCATTCTTTCATTTAGTGATCAAATCCTTAATACTTTTAACAGCAGCAATCATGTTTTGGTCTATTTGTTGATCAAACTAATCAATCACTTGGTACTGGAGGCATTTCAGTCAGCAGTTTCAGTGTTATCTCACAATAGGAGACCAGTAGTAGAAATATCTGGTAAAGATGCCAATAAAGTTCTGTCCAATGAAACTGTGATTAGGTAATGGTGAGTGCTCAGTTCTTGGGCCCCTACTTGTCCTTTTTTTAGCAGTGATCTGCCCAAAGCCTTGCCTGTACTGTTTGCAGATGATAGAAATCTCCTTTTCTAAAATACATAGATATAGCTATTGAGAGAGGAATTAACTGATTCCATGAAAAAAAGCTAAATAACAGCAAAACAGCACATTTTTCTATTCAGTATCACAAAAAATTACCCTAGATGTATGTACCCCATGGTTGGTTGCAAGTGATGAAGCAGTAGAGCAAGTCAAGCAATTTCTTGGGGTAAGGACAGGCAACAACTGAGACAATATTCAGGGAATTAAAAATATTACCTGTTCTCTTTATTTATATATTAATGACTATGACCTTTGCTAACAGGAACCTGCATTTGTTGGAGACTAGTAAGACTGTTCACAAATACAATACATGGACCACTGCAAACATTCAAGTTATGAGCCAAAGACAGACCAGGGATCTAGCTGGAGTAAGGAATATGCGCATTGTGCTGTACAATAAATTAACCTTATCAGTATGTGAAAACAGCAAACACCAACATAGGAAAACATAAAGAAGACACATCCAGTTGTAGACTAATGAAGGCTGTGGCAGAAAGCTTTATGTGAGCTTCTTAATTGTGCCTCAGCATCCCAGCTATATGGTAAGTAGCAACTATCCTTTTCATAATATTGTTACATTTCATCCTGGATTTTCCATTGTTTAATACATTTAGGAATGTTTCACTTACACACACACTGTTTATTCACTTCATAAACATCTAAATGCCAATTTGAACTAACTACTTGAATTTTTTAATAGTTATTGTTAGTATTATAACTAATATTACTTTGAATGTTATAGCATTAAGTTGACTATAAGTCTGGCACACAAGTTATGTGATGTTTGTTGAGCTGTGCTATTTAATTTTGTTATTATAGCATGTTACTCTACTTTACCTTATTCTTCTGCCACATTTTTGCATTCTATGTACATGACCTGCCTGCATCTCCTGCGCATCATCCAACATAAAATTCTTGACTCAAAAATAAATAAATAATAAGATATAAGGGGAAGTCAAAGGAAAACAAGATAGAGAAATGAGACAGACTGAAAAAGGAAGTTAACTGTTTACTATTTCAAAAGTAATCACCATAACTGTTAATACATTTATCTCATTGTGAGACAAGATGATCAATGCCTTCATGGAAAAATGTTTGTGATTGAGTACAGAACCATGATTGTACCCAGGCAAAAACCTGTTCATCCAAAACAAATTGATGGCCATGAAGGTCTACACATATTCATCAGTTATAAAATGGTACAGAATGCAATATGTGAAATGTGCAACAGGTGAAGTCTTTAGTGGACTTCTCACGTGTACAAGTTATTACAGTGTTAAACTGTAATAACTAAAAATATGAATAAAGTTAAATGTAAAATTGTTAAATGGAAATGGTTAAATGCTATATTATTTGAGATGCTCTTGTGGTCATTTTAGATAAAAATTACAACATACACAAGAAAATGTTTGTAGAGCTAGTAAAATCATATAAAGTTAATAAAATAACTAGGGGAAGAAGTGAAAAGGATGAAAACAAAAGACTAAAGTAAGTAATGAGCAACATCTGTTGGCAAAGGTGCCAGAATGCAGTGTACACAAGAAGTTGGAGAAACTTAACCATCGAGGGCCTCGCATACTGTGTGACACGCGGTTCCAGGATAAGTATGATAAAATATTGTAACAGCCACTTAATAAGATTATCTTGTTAATGAAATGTATTACATGAACAGGAAAGTGGCAATAAATGTGAGAGTAAAATGAACAACTTAAGAAAATGGAGCGAACATACTATATAATGACAGGGCAAGACATAGATAATCAATAATTAATGTAAAACACTATCAAATACAGAAAAGTACCCATTGGGCACTTCTGGTGGCTCCTGTTTTTTGGCTGTAAAAATTTCAAGCTGTTCAAATGAAACAATATCATGGCCTTTTTGCACTTTGCAGGGAATATGCATATCTTTTCCCAGTGCTTGCGATAGTATGGCCAGTCTGCTAATTGTAACCCAAATGCAGTTTTGTTACTTGGCTGTAAATGCTCCTTAAACCTTACATTAAAAAAGCAGCCAGTTTGGCTGAAATAATACTTATCACAATTCTTACACTCAATCCTGTTCACACCATAGTCATCAAACTGAAAAAATTGACTGCGACTAGTGCCATGTGTGGTTACAACAGAGTCAAAATGCTCTTTAAACTGAAGCAGCAAACTAGCAGTGAGGTAATGAATATTAAGTTCAACAAACAGTGTCTTGCAGTAGACATCACACAAAAATATGCAAGAGTGAAAATTAAACAGCGTCCAGCCCTTTACTTATCAACAAAGCCAGAAGCAAGAACAACTGGATTAGGGCCAATTACATGATTCATATAAATGTAAAGACTACATAAAGAGTTGTTAAGTAGAGAAGCTTTCAAACTACGTTTGCAGTTAAGTAACACAATCACTAGTACTCAGTTTCGGTTTGTGTAGAAAGGTATTTCAAATATGGTCAAGAAAAATGGGGACAAAAATTGCAATGAGGCATACCAAAAAGTCAGATAAACTGATCAACCTAAGAAATCAAATATTGAAAAAAGTAAGATTGGCAGTGGACAACATTGCTTTAATCACAAGATAGCTGTATATTTATTGATCCATTCAATCATTCAATTACAGAAGCATACAACATTATATGGCACAAGTTAAAAAAGATATGAGAAGATAAAAAGACATAGCACTATTGCTTATAGTGTACATCTCACTGAAGATATATTACATGGGTATTCATGATAATACCAGAGTAAGAATATGTTCAAATAATAAAGATGGTCAGAATCAAACAGCAAAAGTTCATAATGGACAATAGATTATTTTTAATGGTACAGTCTGATTTTGAAACACAATAAAAGTATATAATTTACTTTGTGATGACAAAAATTAAATGATGACAAACATACAACGTAACATCACTCCAGATGTTAGTGAGGAAAATATTGAGTTATAGTTGAGACTAATATGGCATCTGAAGCAGCTAAGATGATAAGACTTGAACTTGCAGGCACAGCCGATAATGTCAGTGAAGCTTCATCCAGTCAAAATAGCTCTAGCAAGGTTGTAAATAATCAGAGTTGAGTTTTAAAAAAAGTTAGAGCAAGAGAAAGCAATGGTTATTTGGATAGATAGGGGAATATAGCTGCAGTTTTATATAAAGCTGACAGAAACTGAAAGAAGGTGCATAAATATTCAGTCAGATGTTGATAAGATTTTAACATGGTACAGAGATTGACAACTTGTTTTAAATGTTCAGAAATGCAAAATTTTGTACTTCATAAAACAAAAACTGTAGTGTCCTGTGACTATATTATAAATGAGTCACTGTTGAAATTGGCCAACTCATATAAATACCTGGGTGTAACACTTTGTAGGGATATGAAACAGAATGATCATATAGCTTCAATTGTGGGAAAAGCAGTGATGTATTTCGGTTTATTGGCAGATCGCTTAAAAGTCACTTGTGAGACTGGTTCTAGAATACTGGTTAAATGTGTGGCACCTGTAACAGATAGGACTAATGTGGGGATATTGAACACATACAGAGAAGGGTCATAGGTTTTTGTTTAACCTGTGGGAGTGTGTCGGAGAGATACTGAAGGAACTGAACTGGAAGATAGATGTTAACTGTCCTGAGAAAATCTATTAACAAAGTTTAAAGAACAAGCTTTAAATGATTATTCTAGGAATATACTACAATCCCTTATATATCACTCACATAAGGGTATGAGAATAAGATTAGAATAATTACTACATGCAGAGATGCTTTCAAACAATCATTCTTCCCATGTTCCATACAAGAGTGGAACAGAAGATACATTAATAACTGGTAAAATGGGACATATTCTCTGTTACGGACCTCAGTGGTTTGCAGAATATAAATGTAGAGGCAAAATAATTCTTTGTAGAAAACAGTGTAACAAAAGTTCACAGAGACCCAACTGACATGTTCCAAACTGATCCAGATAAGAAGGCAGCCTGGTGCGAATTTCTTCTCAATGAGTACAAAAAGACATCACTTAAAACAACGAATGCTAAACTGCCCCAACATAGATCTCAAGTTAAGATTCACAAAGAAGGAAATCTGATTTACCCAATTGGAAACAATATACCACCACCATACCATGAACTAAATAAGTTTCTTAACAACAAAGTGAAATTAGTTTACACATTTAGTACCTACATGAGATTAAAAACAGTTCTAAGCTAGCATATGCAATCAGGGAGATACATAAAGTGAATGATGAAAACTAGCATCCCTGGACATAAAAAAAATCTCTACAGTAATGTCCTAATGAAAGAAAGTATTGGAATTAGAAGGCATAATCTCCAACCCATAATAAGGTTAGCACTGCAGAATGTACGTAACTAATTGAATTTTTAGGGTTTGTTTTGGCATACAAGTTTTTCATCTTTAATGGCAAAACATTTTATCAAAAAGATGGTCCTGGGATGGACAACAGTATGGCTGGCACCTTAGAATATATTTTTCTGAACAATTTAGAAATTAATTTTTTTCCAAGTTTCGACAGCTGCAAAGAAAAGCTATTTACCATAAACATTACTTTGATGATTTTTATTGCTTTTACAGGGAGACACTAATGACATTAATGCATTGGTCCAAGCAACAGGCAGAAGGCACCCAAAAATAATTTTTACTACAGAAGCAGAAGAAGAGAACTCCATTAATTACTTAAATCTTGTTATTAAGAAAACTGACAACAAACGAAGTTTCCTTTGTCAGAGAATCCACATGCACAGGTATTCTCATCAGTGCCAGTTCATACCATTCTACATGAATTAAAAACCCATCTTCACCTCAATGATTCACCGACTTTTTGCTTACCTTTGACTGACAACAAAATATGTAAAGAACTTGGTATTTTAAAGCAGATTGCAATACCCAATAGCTTGTATGTAAATGATGTTATGGACCCTTACAATTGGGCAAAGAAACAAAAAACAAATACTAGACAAACACACACTTAGCCAGAATACAGTACTAATAAAGACAGAATGAAAACCATCCCAGTACAATTTCACAGCAATGTGTCCCAGCAAACAGAAATGTTTCAGAAAATATAACATCAGATGTGGTTTTCAAGTTAAGAACACCCTACAGCATAACATCTAACAGATTTGATTGCTATGGTGTATTCAGGATCAAGTATAATAACTGAATCAATCACAAAACATCAACATACTACTATAACATTGCAACTGTCAGACCCTCTGGAGTTGCTAGCAGTTACAAATATAAGACAGTATACTGACTTTTACCATTATGTACCTATGAGAACTAGGATTCTCAAGCTCATATTCCCTAGACAAGCAATTAAACTGCATAAGTCACCAAATATCCATTCTATTAATTAGTAAATAAGTAGCCAGTCATACCGTACATTTGATAAACAATCGAGCACAATGCGTTTTTCCCTGTTTTTGATAGTAAAAAAAAAAAAAAAAGCTCATCAGTATCATGCATATAATAAAACTGTAAATTGGCCTTGTTTCTATGTTTAATTCAGTCACACTAGAGATGCCTATAACATCAATAGAAGCCAAATCATTGGTTTTTGGAATTTTTATGTGTCTGGAGGTTTTCTTGGACGGGCACCATGAGAAAACTATTAAATTAAAACTGAACCTGGCACAGCGTTCAGAGTAACTTAAGGAACAGTTTTTATTTAATTAAATTTTGAAAAATTGTGAGTGCCATACTATGTTCACACATAACTGACCATAACCCTATCGCCATACTTTTTATATATTGCCTTCTTCAAAATTACCCAAACCAATAAAGGACAAGTAAAAATACAATCCCTTAGTGTTACAAGAACACTACAAGACCAATCTTTACATTGTGATTGTATTTGAACTCCGTTGGTAGAAAGGGTTGGAGAGAGATCCACTAATGTTTTTTGACCTTGATTAACCCTTTGGTAGAAAGCCGGGGTGCAGTGCACCCCAAGGACCATACTTTCATGTATAACACCGAGATGGAGGCACAGGCACTGCTGAGGTTCTGAATAGCTGTCAGTGGCATTTACCCATCTGTGCTCTGCTTGTTTTCCTCATATGTGTACTAGAACTTGACAGGTAAACATCTTTGTTCTCTCTGTTGGGGTTTACTGCATCCCACATTTCTGTGCTTGTTGTCTAGATTTTCAACATTGCTGCATCAGATGCTTTGTAGACCTGTAATACTATATCATAATACATGAATACAACAGTCTTTACTTTCTGATTTAAATAACAATTGTTGTTTTATAACTGGGCCACTGATATTTGTTTGTTGTATTATAATATAATAATTTGATTATAGTATATTACAATTATGCATATTATGTTATTATATACATTTAGATGTTATCGTTGAAGGTTGAAGGAACTACTGCAAAATGTGGAGAAAGAGGAGAACCCGAGAATGTGGGGGATCATCAACTGCATGAACCAGGTGAATATGCAGAAGATAGCACTCAGGATTTTCTTCTCGTTGCTCAGTGTCGGTAGAATCAATGAGCAAGTGACCCACTTCTGCAACTCGCCTTGGGCAATCATTACACGTCCACAATTCCTCAAAACCATCGCCCTCACCCTTCTTCGAGGTCAGCTTTCCAAGTGCCAGGAGGCATCTGGGCACCTTCCTAAACAGTTGCAGTAGCCCCTCAAGGAATTCATCCTTAGTTCCTGCAGCCAAGTCTTGACACCTTCTCCACCAAAGCAGATGAAGAAAGAATTCAAGATGTGGGCCATGCAGCTGCAAGGAGGACAGAAAGACGAACTACGTTTGCAAAGCCTGCTGCCAGTATATTTGCGTCGCTGAACATACAACCTTCCTTTGTCCTGACTGCGTCCCTGATGCTGAAGCATCTGTCAAATGAATCCATCGCTGTTCTTAGAGATTAACACAGGCACAGATATTGAACTTTGATGTTTGTTGTATGTTGGATTTATTATGTAAGCACTAATGTGTTCATTGTTAAATACATAAAGATAAATAAGTTGTTCATTGTAAAATGTTATCAAGAAACGTCATTTGTTTTTGTGAAATGTTCTAAAGCTATAATGAAGTGTGAAAAAGAAACAAAATCTTTAACAACAAAGCAGTAGAGGTCATTCACAGAAAGTCAATGACACAGGATAGTTTTAGGCCTTTGGGTGAACTGCACCCCACCGTTGTCTTGGTGGTAAAGGATCCACCTTTGTAACGGAGGGTTAAAGCTGAACAGCACAGCTAGATTATCATTAAACAGAGGAAACACTTACCACCGCATAAAGTAGTTTTTGAAGTTCCCCAACATCCAGAGCTGGTTAATTATTGTCAAAGTATTCAGAAATTTGTTTGGAGGGAGATGGTAATGTTTTGTAATAATTACTAATTTTTGGAGAATTCCTGTCTCATTCCTCCTCTCTCTTTTTCTTACACAACTTCAATGACCCAATAATTTCATTCTCTTATCTTCATCACACATTTTCAGTAATCATTAAGAAACCACAATTCAGTTACACTTTAGTCAATCTGGTGGTGAATGTATTTACACATAGGATGCTTGGTGCAATTTCGCCCTTTAGCACTTTTTACTGAATAATACAATCTGATTATTGTGGCTGGCTATCAAACCTGTGTGTTTTCAAATGCCCAAAACAGGCAGTCAGCAGCTCCAGTGTCCAAGCCATTTGGAACCCATCATGTAGATTACTTTGAAACTCATGACAAACAAAACATCTTGGAAATACCACTTCCAATATAAAAACTAATAATAATAATAATAATAATAATAATAATAATAATAATAAAGTGTGTGGAATCACATGAAGAGCTTCACCTACCTTGTGCACATCATTAACTGTGCTGGTCTTCTCAGCAGCTGAGTATTGTACCCTGGTGTGGCTAAACAGCTGTTAAATCAACTTTTATTTATTTACTTACTTATTTATTTATTTACATTTTTTGCATGTAGGCCATCAAGCTGATGTCTTTTGCAAATGTCATACATAGGTTGTATCTAAAAACAAAGATGATGTGACTTACCATACGAAAGTGCTGGCAGGTCGATAGACACACAAACAAACACAATCATACACACACAATTCTAGCTTTCGCAACCAACGGTTGCTTCATCAGGAAAGAGGGAAGGAGAGGGAAAGACGAAAGGATGTGCGTTTTAAGGGAGAGGGTAAGGAGTCATTCCAATCCCGGGAGCGGAAAGACTTACCTTAGGGGGGAAAAAGGACAGGTATACACTCGCACACACACCCATATCCAACCACACATACACAGACACAAGCAGACATTTGTAAAGGCAAAGAGATTCGGCAGAGATGTCAGTCGAGGCAGAAGTACAGAGGCAAAGATGTTGTTGAAAGACAGGTGAGGTATGAGCGGCGGCAACTTGAAATTAGCGGAGATTGAGGTCTGGCGAATAATGAGAAGAGAGGATATACTGAAGGGCAAGTTCCCATCTCCGGAGTTCTGACAGGTTGGTGTTAGTGGGAAGTATCCAGATAACCCGGACGGTGTAACACTGTACCAAGATGTGCTGGCCGTGCACCAAGGCATGTTTAGCCACAGGGTGATCCTCATTACCAACAAACACTGTCTGCCTGTGTCCATTCATGCGAATGGACAGTTTGTTGCTGGTCATTCCCACATAGAAAGCTTCACGGTGTAGGCAGGTCAGTTGGTAAATCACGTGGGTGCTTTCACACGTGGCTCTGCCTTTGATTGTGTACACCTGCCGGGTTACAGGACTGGAGTAGGTGGTGGTGGGAGGGTGCATGTGACAAGTTTTACACCGGGGGCGGTTACAAGGGTAGGAGCCAGAGGGTAGGGAAGGTGGTTTGGGGATTTCATGGGGATGAACTAAGAGGTTACGAAGGTTAGGTGGACGGCGGAAAGACACTCTTGGTGGAGTGGGGAGGATTTCATGAAGGATGGATCTCATTTCAGGGCAGGATTTCAGGAAGTCGTAGCCCTGCTGGAGAACCACATTCAGAGTCTGATCCAGTCCTGGAAAGTATCCTGTCACAAGTGGGGCACTTTTGTGGTTCTTCTGTGGGAGGTTCTGGGTTTGAGAGGATGAGGAAGTGGCTCTGGTTATTTGCTTCTGTACCAGGTCAGGAGGATAGTTGCGGTATGCGAAGGCTGTTTTCAGGTTGTTGGTGTAACGGTTCAGGGATTCCAGACTGGAGCAGATTCGTTTGCCACGAAGTCCTAGGCTATAGGGAAGGGACCGTTTGATGTGGAATGGGTGGCAGCTATCATAATGGAGGTACTGTTGCTTGTTGGTGGGTTTGATGTGGACGGACGTGTGAAGCTGGCCATTGGACAGGTGGAGGTCAACATCAAGGAAAGTGGCATGGGATTTGGAGTAGGACCAGGTGAATCTGATGGAACCAAAGGAGTTGAGGTTGGAGAGGAAATTCTGGAGTTCTTCTTCACTGTGAGTCCAGATCATGAAGATGTCATCAATAAATCTGTACCAAACTTTGGGTTGGCAGGCCTGGGTAACCAAGAAGGCTTCCTCTAAGCGACCCATTAATAGGTTGGCGTACGAGGGGGCCATCCTGGTATCCATGGCTGTTCCCTTTAATTGTTGGTATGTCTGGCCTTCAAAAGTGAAGAAGTTGTGGGTCAGGATGAAGCTGGCTAAGGTAATGAGGAAAGAGGTTTTAGGTAGGGTGGCTGGTGATCGGCGTGAAAGGAAGTGCTCCATCGCAGCGAGGCCCTGGACGTGCGGAATATTTGTGTATAAGGAACTGGCATCAATGGTTACAAGGATGGTTTCTGGGGGTAACAGATTGGGTAAGGATTCCAGGCATACCAGGAAAAAAAAAGACATAAGAATATTGGGTTCCTTCATTTGTCAGTATAGGTGGCACAAGAGAAAATTTCTGATTACACTGGGGAAAGCTGGGGTGAAAGGAGTAAATAGATGGTCAGTTGTGACCTGTAAGTAGAGACGTGCATGAGGAGATACCAACAATCCAGGCTCGGTGCTGTCACCTCATACTAGGACACTTCTCAACGCGAAGCGTGTCTTAAACCAGTTGACTGCTGTGGTATAGATTTCACATGGAAGTAACAAATTTGTGAACATATATTATACAAATGGTCCTATTCAGGTGCAGTACTCATTAGCAGCAGGGAACACAACACCACACAATAGCATTACAATTAGCTTCGACATTGATGTACAGTCCTACAACAGGTAGGTCCCTGCCATTGGTAGTAATGGCAAAAAAGAGAACAGCCAACAAGAGGTGGTCTGTAAGGTTGAAATGGCTCTAAGCACTATGGGACTTAACATCTGAGGTCATCAGTCCCATAGACTTAGAACTACATAAATCTAAGGACATCACACACATCCATGCCCAAGGCAGGATTCGAACCTACGACCGTAGGACTGAAGTGCCTAGAACCGCTCGGCCACAGCGGCCAGCTGGTATGTAAGGAAATGATATGCGATGAAACAAAACTACAGGCCCATTGGACTATTATTCTTGTACCAACTACACTCCTGGAAATTGAAATAAGAACGCCGTGAATTCATTGTCCCAGGAAGGGGAAACTTTATTGACACATTCCTGGGGTCAGATACATCACATGATCACACTGACAGAACCACAGGCACATAGACACAGGCAACAGAGCATGCACAATGTCGGCACTAGTACAGTGTATATCCACGTTTCGCAGCAATGCAGGCTGCTATTCTCCCATGGAGACGATCGTAGAGATGCTGGATGTAGTCCTGTGGAACGGCTTGCCATGCCATTTCCACCTGGCGCCTCAGTTGGACCAGCGTTCGTGCTGGACGTGCAGACCGCGTGAGACGACGCTTCATCCAGTCCCAAACATGCTCAATGGGGGACAGATCCGGAGATCTTGCTGGCCAGGGTAGTTGACTTACACCCTCTAGAGCACGTTGGGTGGCACGGGATACATGCGGATGTGCATTGTCCTGTTGGAACAGCAAGTTCCCTTGCCGGTCTAGGAATGGTAGAACGATGGGTTCGATGACGGTTTGGATGTACCGTGCACTATTCAGTGTCCCCTCGACGATCACCAGTGGTGTACGGCCAGTGTAGTAGATCGCTCCCCACACCATGATGCCGGGTGTTGGCCCTGTGTGCCTCGGTCGTATGCAGTCCTGATTGTGGCGCTCACCTGCACGGCGCCAAACACGCATACAACCATCATTGGCACCAAGGCAGAAGCGACTCTCATCGCTGAAGACGACACGTCTCCATTCGTCCCTCCATTCACACCTGTCGCGACACCACTGGAGGCGGGCTGCGCGATGTTGGGGCGTGAGCGGAAGACGGCCTAACGGTGTGCGGGACCGTAGCCCAGCTTCATGGAGACGGTTGCGAATGGTCCTCGCCGATACCCCAGGAGCAACAGTGTCCCTAATTTGCTGGGAAGTGGCGGTGCGGTCCCCTACGGCACTGCGTAGGATCCTACAGTCTTGGCGTGCATCCGTGCGTCGCTGCGGTCCGGTCCCAGGTCGACGGGCACGTGCACCTTCCGCCGACCACTGGCGACAACATCGATGTACTGTGGAGACCTCACGCCCCACGTGTTGAGCAATTCGGCGGTACGTCCACCCGGCCTCCCGCATGCCCACTATACGCCCTCGCTCAAAGTCCGTCAACTGCACATACGGTTCGCGTCCACGCTGTCGCGGCATGCTACCAGTGTTAAAGACTGCGATGGAGCTCCGTATGCCACGGCAAACTGGCTGACACTGACGGCGGCGGTGCACAAATGCTGCGCAGCTAGCGCCATTCGACGGCCAACACCGCGGTTCCTGGTGTGTCCGCTGTGCCGTGCGTGTGATCATTGCTTGTACAGCCCTCTCGCAGTGTCCGGAGCAAGTATGGTGGGTCTGACACACCGGTGTCAATGTGTTCTTTTTTCCGTTTCCAGGAGTGTATATGTGTGTATTGAGGTATTGCATTTTTCTCAATTTTATATTGTATATAGTTGAGTAATGAGTGATAATGCCCTACACAAATTATTCCTTTTCCAAATATTTCATTTATTAAAAGGCGACAACAATTTTACCAAGTCACAGCTGGGGAGGCCTCGTTGTGCCCCTGCATATTTGGCGTCCATATACACAGCACACATGAACACACCATTTGAGGAACGTAACATGATACATGACACATTAATGGGTACACACTGGAAAGTAGACATACTGAGACTGAGCAAAGCAAAGACACTGGAACATAAAAGCAAAGATCACAAGAACCTACAGATATTCATTTATGTGCTTTTGATTAAACTAAATATCCCCACTTCAAAACATTCAAATGATTTTCTTAAAAATATCTTAATCCATACAGTTCATAAATTCATAATGTTTTTCTCTTCTTAATTCTTCTGTCATTATGTCTACTGACACAACACTTGTTTGTAAATACACTGTATTTAAAACTGTGTTAGATACAACTCCCTGTACATAATAGTGTCTAACATGAATATGCTTTAACCTTTTATGATTTGAAGGATCAACAGACAAATTTAACACACTATCATTATTATCAAATAAAGCTGCACTCACTCTATATAGCCTTTCAGTTCATACAATAAATTTCTTAAATAAATGGCCTCATGACAAACCCTAGAAACAGCCATACGCTCAGCATCTGTGCTAGAAAGAGCAACAGTCTTCCACTAAACACTTTTTTCCATGAAACTACAGAACCACATACTTCAAAAAATGTACAAAACCACGAATTCAAAATTTTCTTTAGTGAACAACATTAGACAATAAACCTTAGTCTCCTACAAATATCTCAAAATTCTCTTAGCATGTTTCCAGTGCTTGTTAGAATATGAATTATTAAACTTGCTTAAATAGCTCACTTGATAGAAATATCTGGTCTTATAAATGCAGACAAATATATTAAGCTGCCTACTTGGGCTTGATAATGATCATTTTCAACCTTGTCAATGAAATTCTTCAGGTTTGGCACCAGTGTCAATATATAAAATTCTCCAAAGTTTCAGCCAGTGTTGCAAATGGTCTGCTTCAGGGTGTTTCCCTTATGTACTGCTGAATGAGAAAAACTGTTTGTTATATACTAGTGGAAGAAGCTGTTTTCATGACATGACAGGATATTGGGGATGAGGAGGAGGGGTGTTACATGACTGACTGGCATTTGCTTTATTTCTTGCCATTGGTGAAAATAGGCAAATGAGGAGAAACAGTCAGTAGTTGTGACATGGTGGTGATTACTTGCTGCCTGGTGCTGGCTGAGGCTTGCCAGTACTTTGAGTATCTGCAGCCCCTGTGGCCTTCTGCATGCCAATGTAGGTTGCTTTGTGAGAGCTGTTGTCCTGCAGCACTATTACTGCTGACAGCCAAGCTGCTGAAAGTCTGTACATGTCTTATCTATTCATGTTGGCAGGTCACTTGGCTATTTGCCCCTCTAATCTTCCCCCTCAAGGTAATGGCTATTTCACTGGCATGCAGGCTTCATGAAATATTATCTGATTGCCACACTCATCCTGGTGTTCAACCACTGCAGACTTGGTCATCTCATGTTCAGATACCCATGTGATAATTGTTCATCAGATGGGACAAATATGATAGACAAAAATATGGTGACAATGGCTGAAGGCAATCGAGAAGAGCACAAGGAAACATAGAACACTTCCCCATACCACATGTAAAAGGGGTCACAGAGTGTGGACAAAATTCTTCACCAAGCAGGTATCTAGGCAATTTTCTGAAGTACCAACAAAGTAAAAGATGTTCTAGGTTCAATGAAAGATTTCGTTGACAAGCTACATACTTCTGGAGTCTACGACATCAACTGCAACTGTGGACTAGGGTATGTAGGTGAGATGGGGCAACCAATTAGCACTCAGGCATATGAACTGAAAGATACATTCGTCACAGATGACACACCAAGAAAGTGGTGTCAGATCATCAGGACGAGTGCGGTACACAGACAATATTTTGAGAAGCCCGTCTACTGGCAAAATAGACACTTACCTTGAGGAGCAAGAATAGAGATGGAATAGAAATAGCCAAGCAAACTGTCAACATGAATAGAGAAGACGGGTACAGACTTCCAGTGCTTTGGCTGCCAGCAGTAACAGTGCTATAGGACAAAAGCTCTTGCAAAGCAACCCAAATAGGCACATGGAAGACCACTGCAGCCATAGCTATGAAGCAAAGTACTGGCATGCTCAGCTGGCACCAGGCAGCAAGTCAACAGTGCTATGTCACAGCTGCCAACCTTTTCTCATTAGCCTCTTTTCACCAATGACAAGAAATAAAGTGAATGCTAATCTAGGGCATCTCTTTCCACCAATAACAAGACACAAAGCTAAGACCAGTAAAAGATGTATAACACCATCCTTCTCATCCTCAATACCCTGTTAGATCATGAAAACAGGTTATTTCAATAGTGTGTAAGAACTAAAGTAACCAGCAACCAAAACACCTCAGGAGGGAGGCTATCTGCAACATAGGCCAAAACATCAGAAAATTTTATGTATCGACAATGTGGTCTGATACCCTGAAAAATTGTACTGACAGTGACAATGGCTCCAGAAGCCTACACTTACGTCACCAATCTTATTTTCTTTTTCAATTACAAAATGAAGTTTTGGGCGAGGGTGGGGGGGGGGGGGGCGAGGATGGACACATGTGTGAATGTATGTCTATCTTTTGTTGATGAAGGCCTTAATGGCCAAAAGCTATAATTGTGGGAGTCTTGTTGTGCTTATCTGCGACTCAGCATCTCTACTATATGGTGAGTAGCAACTTTCTTCTCGTAATATTGTTACATTCCATCCTGGATTTTCCATTGTTTGCTATCCTACATTCAGTTTTTGTTTCCTTTGAGATACACACTGCCACCTGAATCAATGTACCAGTCATTTATATTTGAAAGAACCACTTAAAAACACTGTTTTGTCATATATCATTAACCTCACTGTTAGGGCACTTATTTTTAAAATCTGTTTTTTGCATGCATATAACTTTCTTGTTGTTTTGATGTTTATGTCCCACACAATTTGACAACACATGTTCAGTGTTATTTCTAAATGAGGAGGCAAGTCCCATTTTGGCAATAAAACCTTTGCTTATTTTGCCAACTTTTAGCTCTAAAAGCACTGCCAGTGGTAATCTCTTCTTCCGTATCAAGAAATTCGTTTTTGATTAATTGTAATAGACATTCCTGAGTGAGTGATGGCTATCATAAGTGGAGAGTATTCTTCCAGTAATCCTAATAACAATAATGAACCAATCCATTCATCACTAATGACAAAACCAGTTCCGTGTAGTTTTTGACCATTTTGTACTGCCTGATTTACATAAATTGTCATTGAATCATATTTTCTAGATGTTCTGATATTAATGTTCTCAGTAATTTTATTATCCTTTCAAAACCAGGGTCATCAAATAATTTCAGTTTCTACCACAAGTCCACTGTCATCACTGCTTCTTTTACATGCACATATAAAGATGGATCAATAGTAGGAATTATTTTCACCTTTGTCTTGGCACCTTTGCATACAATTGCTTCTGACATACATTTTTTGCCAGTCCTTTCAGAATTGGCATGTTCTCAATTGTAAAAGCCCAATCTTTGTAGTTTTCACATCCTTTCAGCTTTGGCACAGTAATCAAACAATTTGTCATTATCTTTGTTGAATAAAACATTTCTTTTTAACAACAGTATCATGGACTGGGCCTGTGACATGTTGAGAGTTCAAACAAATGTAGGTAGTGCCAGTAAATTGCTTTTATTGAGGACACTGATGAACATATCACTGTAAACTTTCTAAACCATTTCGGTTAAAAAAAGAAACCCATATTATACTGCACTGAGTGCTATGTGCCATACTGTATGAGGAACATAACATGATACACGACAAGACAAGACATGACATGACAATAACGGGTACACACTGGCAAGTAGTTAGTCAAGTGGACACAAACTGAGCAAAGTAAACAAACTGGTACATAAAAGCGAAGACATACAAAGATAAGAGTTCACAGATTTTGACTAAACTCAACTTGAGATAAATACTTCATAAAATTAGAAACCAAGCAATAAATGCAATCGTGCAAAATAACAAATACAATGGTGAGATTAGAGTAATAGTTTCTAGTACAGTGGTGAACACCAAGAAAAATGTGTGATGTCAGCACACAGTCTGAAGTGATATAGCCTCATGAGACATCCTTTTCTTTATAAAGCAAAAGAAACAATTCATGAACATTGATTCTGATCTACTCAAGTGATTTAATCTTAGAAATAATGCCTGCATTACATTCTGTTGCAGAATCTGGATGAAGTATTGGGTGCAGATGTATGAATATGGTGACGGGAGGTATTTGGAAAAGAAAACACACAAATTAGAAAATTACGGTATCCAATTAATTGCAAAATTTTTAAACTGATATTCATTTTTAAACATGTAAATGTGATGAAATATTTGCGCCACTAAAATTGAAGTGAAGAAGACAAGGGGACTGTGTAATGAAACTGGCCAGTGGGCACTATTTTCACCTTATACTGGAGTATACAGGGTGCCACAACATAACTTCCTCATTTCCAAGTGGAGTAAGACCCATTTTATGAAAGACTTTTTTATTAATTTAGGTACATATCTAAAGTTTTGTTCTACACAGTTTTGAAAATCATAACAGGCAGATGGCATCCCTCATTACCCAGGTGCAGCAACATAACTTCATAGCTTGATACGTGTCCTGTTGCCTGGGTGCTGCAGCATAACTACCTCGTTTGACATGTGCCCTACACAGGCTGTAGCAGTCATAATGGGGAGGAGTGGTTTCACCAGCCATAGTTCTAAAGTGTCGTTCTCTTTTGGGTCAGTCACCATCGTGTCTCCGAACAGAGAGGAACACACATTTGCTGTGAAGGCCAACTTTTTGCCCAAGTACTCTGTGATCGCAGCCCAGTGTGTCTTCTGTAATCTCTTCATTGTAGTCCCATTACCCAATGTCCTAGACTGGATGTCAATTGTTTCATGGGTATCTAAGTTCAGCCAAATTCCAAGTATGATAAGATGAAGAACTCGGCCAAGCAAATAATGTAGGAACATTGAGACAATGAGGGCTTGAGTCTCTCAATACCCATGGTGTTCTGTGCACAGATGTGTGTCTGCCTTTCAACTTTCCACAGTAACCTATATTACCATCTGCAAAAACTAGAAATGGTGCAAGAACTCTCCGAATGCGACTTCAGTTCTCAGAATAATACATGTTGTTGTTGTTGTGGTCTTCAGTCCTGAGACTGGTTTGATGCAGCTCTCCATGCTACTCTATCCTGTGCAAGCTTCTTCATCTCCCAGTACCTACTGCAACCTACATCCTTCTGAATCTGCTTAGTGTATGCATCTCTTGGTCTCCCCCTACGATTTTTACCCTCCACGCTGCCCTCCAATACTAAATTGGTGATCCCTTGATGCCTCAGAACATGTCCTACCAACCGATCCCTTCTTCTGGTCAAGTTGTGCCACAAACTCCTCTTCTCCCCAATCCTATTCAGTACCTCCTCATTAGTTATGTGATCTACCCATCTAATCTTCAGCATTCTTCTGTAGCACCACATTTCGAAAGCTTCTATTCTCTTCTTGTCCAAACTATTTATCGTCCATGTTTCACTTCCATACATGGCTACACTCCATACAAATACTTTCAGAAAAGACTTCCTGACACTTAAATCTATACTCGATGTTAACAAATTTCTCTTCTTCAGAAACGCTTTCCTTGCCATTGCCAGTCTACATTTTATATCCTCTCTACTTCATCCATCATCAGTTATTTCGCTCTCCAAATAGCAAAACTCCTTTACTACTTTAAGTGTCTCATTTCCTAATCTAATACCTTCAACATCACCCGACTTAATTCGACTACATTCCATTATCCTCGTTTTGCTTTTGTTGATGTTCATCTTATACCCTCCTTTCAAGACACTGTCCATTCCGTTCAACTGCTCTTCCAAGTCCTTTGCTGTCTCTGACAGAATTACAATGTCATCGGCGAACCTCAAAGTTTTTATTTCTTCTCCATGGATTTTAATACCTACTCCGAATTTTTCTTTTGTTTCCTTTACTGCTTGCTCAATATACAGATTGAATAACATCGGGGAGAGGCTACAACCCTGTCTTACTCCCTTCCCAACCACTGCTTCCCTTTCATGCCCCTCGACTCTTATAACCGCCATCTGGTTTCTGTACAAATTGTAAATAGCCTTTCGCTCCCTGTATTTTACCCCTGCCACCTTTAGAATTTGAAAGAGAGTATTCCAGTCAACATTGTCAAAAGCTTTCTCTAAGTCTACAAATGCTAGAAACGTAGGTTTGCCTTTCCTTAATCTTTCTTCTAAGATAAGTCGTAAGGTCAGTATTGCCTCACGTGTTCCAGTATTTCTACGGAATCCAAACTGATCTTCCCCGAGGTCGGCTTCTACTAGTTTTTCCATTCGTCTGTAAAGAATTCGTGTTAGTATTTTGCAGCTGTGGCTTATTAAACTGATTGTCCGGTAATTCTCACATCTGTCAACACCTGCTTTCTTTGGAATTGGAATTATTATATTCTTCTTGAAGTCTGAGGGTATTTCGCCTGTTTCATACATCTTGCTTACCAGATGGTAGAGTTTCGTCAGGGCTGGCTCTCCCAAAGCCGTCAGTAGTTCCAATGGAATGTTGTCTACTCCGGGGGCCTTGTTTCGACTCAGGTCTTTCAGTGCTCTGTCAAATTCTTCACGCGGTATCGTATCTCCCATTTCATCTTCATCTACATCCTCTTCCATTTCCATAATATTGTCCTCAAGTACATGGCCCTTGTATAGACCCTCTATATACTCCTTCCACCTTTCTGCTTTCCCTTCTTTGCTTAGAACTGGGTTTCCATCTGAGCTCTTGATGTTCATACAAGTGGTTCTCTTAACTCCAAAGGTCTCTTTAATTTTCCTGTAGGCAGTATCTATCTTACCCCTAGTGAGATAAGCCTCTACATCCTTACATTTGTCCTCTAGCCATCCCTGCTTAGCCATTTTGCACTTCCTGTCGATCTCATTTTTGAGACGTTTGTATTCCTTTTTGCCTGCTTCATTTACTGCATTTTTATATTTTCTCCTTTCATCAATTAAATTCAATATTTCTTCTGTTACCCAAGGATTTCTACTAGCCCTCGTCTTTTTACCTACTTGATCCTCTGCTGCCTTCACTACTTCATCCCTCAAAGCTACCCATTCTTCTTCTACTGTGTTTCTTTCCCCCATTCCCGTCAATTGTTACCTTATGCTCTCCCTGAAACTCTGTACAACCTCTGGTTCTTTCAGTTTATCTAGGTCCCATCTCCTTAAATTCCCACCTTTTTGCAGTTTCTTCAGTTTTAATCTACAGGTCATAACCAATAGATTGTGGTCAGAGTCCACATCTGCCCCTGGAAATGTCTTACAATTTAAAACCTGGTTCCTAAATCTCTGTCTTACCATTATATAATCTATCTGATACCTTTTAGTATCTCCAGGGTTCTTCCATGTATACAACCTTCTATCATGATTCTTAAACCAAGTATTAGCTATGATTAAGTTGTGCTCTGTGCAAAATTCTACCAGGCGGCTTCCTCTTTCATTTCTTAGCCCCAATCCATATTCACCTACTACGTTTCCTTCTCTCCCTTTCCCTACACTCGAATTCCAGTCACCCATGACTATTAAATTTTCGTCTCCCTTCACTATCTGAATAATTTCTTTTATTTCATCATACATTTCTTCAATTTCTTCGTAATCTGCAGAGCTAGTTGGCATATAAACTTGTACTACTGTAGTAGGTGTGGGCTTCGTATCTATCTTGGCCACAATAATGCGTTCACTAAGCTGTTTGTAGTAGCTTACCCGCGTTCCTATTTTCCTATTCATTATTAAACCTACTCCTGCATTACCCCTATTTGACTTTGTGTTTATAACCCTGTAATCACCTGACCAGAAGTCTTGTTCCTCCTGCCACCGAACTTCACTAATTCCCACTATATCTAACTTTAACCTATCCATTTCCCTTTTCAAATTTTCTAACCTACCTGCCCGATTAAGGGACCTGACATTCCACGCTCCGATCCGTAGAACGCCAGTTTTCTTTCTCCTGATAACGACATCCTCTTGAGTAGTCCCCGCCCGGAGATCCGAATGGGGGACTATTTTACCTCCGGAATATTTTACCCAAGAGGATGCCATCATCATTTAATCATACAGTAAAGCTGCATGCCCTCGGGAAAAATTACGGCCGTAGTTTCCCCTTGCTTTCAGCCGTTCGCAGTACCAGCACAGCAAGGCCGTTTTGGTTATTGTTACAAGGCCAGATCAGTCAATCATCCAGACTGTTGCCCTTGCAACTACTGAAAAGGCTGCTGCCCCTCTTCAGGAACCACACGTTTGTCTGGCCTCTCAACAGATACCCCTCCGTTGTGGTTGTACCTACGGTACGGCTATCTGTATCGCTGAGGCACGCAAGCCTCCCCACCAACGGCAAGGTCCATGGTTCATGGGGGGGAATAATACATGTGGGGCAAATTTTTCAGTGATGAAGCCCATTTTTACTTTATTGGATGCATCAACAAACAGAACATGCACTTCTGGGCTGACACCAATCCCCGAGAATTGGAACAAAGTGTCCTCTGCAGTCATCTAAAGTCACAATGTGGTGTACAGTTTCCTCAGGTAGGATTGTGGGTATCTGGTTTTTTGAAGAAAATGAGGTCACAGTAACAGTGAATTCAGACTGGTATGTGAACATATTGGAGGAATTTGTTTTTCTTTGAGCTGATGAACTAGACTTTTAGGGGATATTTGTTTCTGACAGGACAGAGCAACAGCTCACACTTCAACAGTATCAGTAGCTGTTCTGAGGCCTCACCTCAATAAGGGACAATTTGCAGTGGCCAGGCCACTCCCCCAACTGGGACCCCTTTTTTGGGGTGGGGGTGGGAGCTTTCAACATAGCTGCTGCTATGCTGGTAAGGGTCATGAAAAAAAGCCAGAAACTGGTGATTGTGTGGGGGCAGCTCACCTACCTGATATGATTTTCGAAACAAAAACAAGACTTTAGGTGTATACCTACTTTATTAAAAAATTTAAAAAAAGGATTCAGATTCATAAAATTGGTTTTATTGCATTTTTAAGTCCGGGAGTTACGTTGCTGCACCCTGTGTGATAAACTCAAAGTACCCAGTACATTCAGAAACATGGTGTACTTGATCCACAGACTTAAAGTTTACATAAACTTTACCTCTTGAGTGAACAAGTACTCAAATATTTTATTTGTATTTAGATATAAAGGTTTATGATCAGACAATGAATCTAACAAATATCATTAATATTTTTAAACATAATTACTCTTCATACTTTTGATTAATTTCAAAATTTTAATTACATTTGAAATTATTGACTTAATTGTTATTTCTACAATTTATTCTGGATAACTTTTTGAGAAACGTGTAGAGGAAATATTTGATAATACATCATGATTCAGCAGCCCCTATTGCTGGGTTTTATGCAGTCCACACCACCTTCAAGTACCATACACAAATTTTGATATTCTCTTGCTTGCTATACAGAAACTATTAGTCCTACATAAAAAATGATCAAGACCTTTTTGTAGGAAACTTAATGCAATTAAGTGGGATGTGCTTTTGCTAGAGGCCATAGTTTTTTAATTATTCAAGAAAAACAAAGCTGACTTTCAAACATGTTTTTCTCGAGTAACAAACTATGGCCTCCAGTGAAAACACATTCTAGTACAAAATTAAACCAGTTTGTGGATAGTGAGAAAGAGAATATGAAAATCTTGCATGTGGTGTTTGAAGGCATTATGGACTGCATAAAACTCAGAGGCTGGGGACAGCTGAATCATCCTGTATACACATTTTTCTGGATGTAAAAATCTGTGCTATATAAGATTGCTGTGCTGTGAAGTTTTAAATCTCTGATCATCTTGGTATGACCTGTTTTGGCATGTCTTGATGATGTTCTGCTGTGTTGTAAAATGGAATTGGATATATATTTGGTGGGAGAGTGATGCGATGGAGCTTATTGCCATGTTGAACAGTTGTAATTTCGTCATTATGGGAACATAAAAATATCATAATTTAACTGCACAGTGTTCTTATTTCAAAAACAAAAACCTGGATCATACAACCTAGATGAAATATTGTTCTTTTAGTGATGCAAATTTTTGGTGAGGAGGCACAACAAGCATGAGTATAAGACAATGCCAGTATTATGAGAACAATAGATTGCTACTCACCATACAGTGGAGATGCTGAGTTGCAGACAGGCACATCAAAAGGATGGGCTGTGCCTGTCTGCGACACAACTCCACTATATGGTGAGTAGCAATCAATCTTAATCACAATACTGTCGTCGTTACATCCTGGTTTTTCAATTGTTTGAGTAGAATATAATTATTATTGTATAACCTTCTGTCTTAAAAATTTATTAGCTGCACTATACTAGCATTGTAACTGCTAAAAAACTGCACTTTATTTGAAATAAAATTTCAGTATTTTAATAGTTTTTCACAATAGTAGAGGAAAGGCTCATCACAACTGTCACATAATATGAGAACCAATTCCTTTTGACCTAGAAGGAACAATATAGGGACAAACTGTGAAAGGAACACCAAGATTGGCACTTAATGCAGTAGTTTGTAATTATGCAGAGATGAAGAAATTAGCATCTAATAGACCCAAAAGGACAGCTGCATATGACACTACAATTTTATTAAAAGGGGAATGTAAGGAACAATTACTACAATCAGTAAACACTGTCACAAAACAGCTTACAGCTGAGCACAGAAAAAGGAGTTCTTAATAAAAATGAGGGTTGTTCTTAAATTAAGGTTCCCAGTTATTTTTCACAATGAAATACATATTTATTGGCATTGAATAATACATATGTGGAAAGCTTAGACTTTATTTTTCAATATAATCACCACTGAGATCAATGCATTTTTGCATGCAGTGTACCATCTTCCATATGCCTGCATTGTAGAACTCTCCTGCAGTGCCACAAAGGTAGCTCAAAACCTTTTTTTCAGCTCCTCTGCTTGTGAAATGTGTCCCACCAAAGTGTTTCTTCATTTCAGGGAAAATATGGAAGCCACCTGGGGCTATGTCTGGGCTGTAGGGTAGGTGCGTGTGGTGTCCCATCAAAATTTGTTGTTGTGATTAGTTGCAACTAGGGTGATGTGAGGACTAGTGTTGTCCCGATGGAAACGCACTCCCTTCGTGAGCATGCCTCTCCTCTTGTTTTGGTTCATGTGGCAAAGGTTCTTCTATGTTCCACAGCAGCAGGCCACACTGTCGTACCGGCAAGCAGGAATTCACTCAACAGTAACCCTTTCCTGTCCCAAAAGACTCTTGCCATCACTTTTCCAGCTGACAGTATTTGTTTAAAGTGCTTCAGTAATGCTGGGTGTTTCCATTGATGGGACAGTTTTATTTCTGGTGTGTAGTGGACCCAAGTCTAATACCCAGTGACAAGAGAGTCCAGGAATTCCTTGCCATTGATTGTGTAGGTCTGAAGAAATTCACGGGCCACTTCCACACATTTCTGTTTGTGGTCTTCTGTAAGCATTCTCGGAACCCACCTCACACAAACCTTGGCATACTCTAAATTTTCTATCAAAATTTTGACAATGCTGGTCTTGCTGACATCAGGGATCATCCTGAACTGTCACCCTTCAATATTTCAGTACTGCTTCTTCCATTTTCACAGTCATTTTGTCTGAAACCATGGACATCCAGAACACTCTGTCATGGACATCTGTACATCCATCTTTGAATTCTCTGCACCATTTACCTACATGTTATACACTCATACATGTTTCTCTATACACTTCAGAGTTGAGAATGAATGTCCACTGGTGCAGTCTTTTTGCACACAAGAAACGAATCACAGAGAGCATAATCCACACCTGGCATGAAAAGCGAGTGTGAGCTCCGTCTCTAACTGCTGCCAAGCCAAGACTGAAGATTGCAGACAGCTTGCTGGGGCAGGGAATGGCAGAGGGAGAACCAGGCTGCATATCAGTGCTGCCGGATCAAGTGTAACAGCATTCCTGATTACTGCAGGTCCTTGTGAACCTTATTTTACAGACAACCCTCATAGTAAGAAAACGATCGCACTACATTTTCACAATGCTCTGTGCAAGGTCACATACATCCATTTCCTCCTATCTATAATGGTAACATCACAGAAACTGAATTCTTAGGATTATGGCTGCAAAACAATGTCAAACGGAATAAGTGTGTAGAAAATCATAAAACAAAATTGAGTAATATCTGCTACTTTCTTTGTTCTCTAAAAACCTGCTGTTGTGAGAAAAGAGTATAGAGTGCATATCACGTCTACTTTCATTCTCACCTTATATGTGGGAAACACTAAAGTGGCTGTCAGCACCTTCGAACTGTGAAAAGGGCCATTAGAATAATGTTTGGATGCAAACCTAGGGACTCACTTCATGCTTTAAGATATCTCTTATTTCTCCTTTACCACATATCTATATTATGGAAACCATTACATAATTTAAAATAAATTTTATAAGTAAGACCAGTAGTTTGGAAAAACTAATATTCATGAGCACTCTAAAAGACAAAACAAAAAATTATGTATGATCCAAATCAACACCTCCCTGTGCCAGAATGGCACTTTCCACATGGGAGTTAAACTATAACCAACTTTCTGAAAACGTAGAAGCAAATACTGAACCAAAGCGTTTGGAAAATCTTTAAAGTTGTGTTTACAGCTTAAATGCATTTGATTCATTGAAGAATATTTAAGTTTTTGATGTGTGTTATACAAATATTTACGTGTGTTAAGTATAATATTTGTAATTTTAAAAGTATGTGGATGGAAATCACTTTCGCCTGTATACATATAAATTGACTTGTTCAGTGTCTTATTCATAAGCTGCTGTTGTAGACTAAAGAGCCAATAAAAATACAATACCACGAAATGAAATGACCATATGACATTATTGGCTATTACCTTGCTAGGAATTGGTCAGCTGCCTGATGCCAGTCTTCCTAGTCGATGCCATTTCACGTCTTTGTGAAGAAGATGAAATGAGACGATCACAACAACACAAACACCCAGTTCTTGAGTGAAGAAAATTTCTGACCCACCCCGGAACTGACCAGTAACCCAACTATCTACAGGCAGCAATTAACCACTAGACCACGAGCTGTGGACATGCAATAAAATGCTATGAACTGAAAGATTGATAATTATGAAGTAGAAGCTGATATGCCCTTCTCTTATAAACAATAGATACATGGAATGTAGATGTCTCAAAAGTAATCCAAATCGTCTGTACCCTTTAAGTTTCTTTTCAGAATGGTAACATGCAGTGGGATAGCTACCATAGGGCTAAGTGGGGCAGTGTCATGGTGGCCTCAAACTCAAGTGGCTCCTCGGCCTACATGAACGACGTTCGACAAAGTTATATCTTAGTTGAATGAAGAACATTCGACTTAAATTTTTGGTCCTTTACCAACAAACCTCGAACGGCACAAACTGAAATCAGAAAACTTTCTCCCAGCTCTAGATCATAAACCTAACAGTCTTTATTGCTTGTCCACGAAAACTTCGACCCTGCCGCCGTTCGGGTGTTGTCGGTTGGAGTCTGAGTTGCCATGGCTGCCAATCTTTGCGAACTAACAGTAAGGGGTGCTTAATTACTAGGTGTGCTTGACAATACAGTGTACGACCACATTTTTAATACGAAGTCTACGGAACATTGTTGCTACCACGCGTCATTTCTGACGTCGAAAACGATAGGCACCGCGCGCGAAACTGCAGGCCCTACGAAGCACCGGCCCAGTCCTAGATTTCTCGGCACGTCGTAATGGACAAGCAATAATACGGCACGATAACTCCACTGTTTGAGTAGGGAATTATTCTAAGTGAATGATCCTTAATCATAGATCCCGATATAGTGTTGTAACCAACTGCTCTCTGAATTTCATAAAAGAGAAAATGTGGGTCTTGGCCTTGAATGGTTTTGTGGATTGTGCTAGTGATCGACTCGTCACCAGTATAGCAAATAACAGCTTCGTTGGTGACCTGCATAGCTGTATCCATCGGGTTCAGTTATCGAGGGAGTTAAAAGATTACCGGATGAGTTAATGACAGCAAGTACTGGCTTCACTTTCTTTGCCTGCTCTTTTTCGGAACTGACATGCTTTCCACATTGCTGTTCAAAACTGCGTATTTCCGAATTTTTGCCGTATTTTAAGTCATTCCCTTAAAATCGATTAGCATTTGATATTTTTTTTTGTTACTCTGTCGGTCGTCGTTTCTACAAATTATCTGCTGGTGTTCACCTAACTGAGTTAGGTGGCACAGCTGACCAGTCAGGGCAAATGCGCTTGTAAAATTTGGCGAGTGAGAGATTTTTCGGTCTTTTTGGCGACGTTACAGAACAACTTGTCTTATAGAATGAGATTTTCACTCTGCAGCTGAGTGTGCGCTGATATGAAACTTCCTGGCAGATTAAAACTGTGTGCCCGACCGAGACTCGAACTCGAGACCTTTGCCTTTCGCGGGCAAGTGCTCTACCATCTGAGCTACCGAAGCACGACTCACGCCCCGTCCTCACAGCTTTACTTCTGCCAGTATCTCGTCTCCTACCTTCCATCTCCTGCGAACCTTGCAGAACTAGCACTCCTGAAAGAAAGGATACTGCGGAGACATGGCTTAGCCACAGCCTGGGGGATGTTTCCAGAATGAGATTTTCACTCTGCAGCGGAGTGTGCGCTGATATGAAATTTCCTGGCAGATTAAAACTGTGTGCCCGACCGAGACTCGAACTCGGGACCTAAGGCAAAGGTCCCGAGTTCGAGTCTCGGTCGGGCACACAGTTTTAATTTGCCAGGAAGTTTCAACTTGTTTTATCTTTCTTGAGTGAACTCGAGAGGGTGACTAAGTTCCACGTAAACAACAGCCAAATGACGTAACAAATATGTTCAAATGTGTGTGAAATCTTATGGGACTTAGGACAAACACACACACACACACACACACACACACACACACACACACACACACACACACACACACACACACGCCCGAGCCCAAGGGAGGACTCGAACCTCCGCCAGGACCAGCCGCAGAGTCCATGACTGCAGCGCCTAGACTGCTTTTTTTTTGTCGTTGCGGACGTCACAGGACATCCGTTGAAGTTCGTTGTTGATCCTTTCACTCAGTTTTTTTTTTATTACAGAGGCCAACCATCTCTCTGACCGAACACACTGAGCTACCATGCCGGTAATGTTTCCACCAAAATACTGTAGCTTCTGGCCAATGAGTGAAATGGTCTATCGTTGTGAGTAGACGGCATTGGCAGTTGGGTAGTGGTAAGGGCCTGACGACAGCCAGGTGCAAACATGTCAGTGACATTTAATGCCACTCCTCACCCATTCAATTCCGTCTTTTTAGATCCCTGAGCAAACATTACTGTTTGTCACCAGAGGGGTCATTGATGGAGGCTGACACAATCCATGTAAAGTCACGAATGCATCTCTCCTGAAAGCGGGATTTCTCATTTTGTTCGTTTCCGTTCGTTGCATCTGCTCGGGGCGGATGTCGCAAGACACCCGTTTCAGTTCGTCATTGATCCATTAACTCAAGTTTTTTTATTACAGAGGGCAGCTACCTCTCCGACCGAACATGCTGAGCTACCGTGCCGGCTGACCGCTCGGCTAATCCCGCGCGGCAAATGAGGTAACAGCAAACGCTGAAGTATACATACCGGAATGTTTGCATCAGGTTTATTTTTAGCAGCGCATCAAATCACTTCAGTGCAGTGAAGTGAGTATTCGACTCTAGCACATATGGGCAACGAAGCATTACGACTGTGTGTTTAGTTTCCAAAGCTTTTGTTCAAGTGAACTAAGATCACAGATTAAGAAAAAAGAAACCAAGTGGTGCGTTTAAGCGAAAACACCGCTAGAAAAAGATGAGAGGAAACAAAAATTGACAGATTTTAAGACGATCTCACAATAAGTGCAGTTGAAAATACTGCCGGCCCCGACGACGCCACCGATCATGTCGACGATATCTGCGTGGCATTCAAAACAGGGAGAGAACCATAGACCTACACACTCTTCGAAAAGATAAGTAAAACTTGCTACGACGGGAAACCTCATGAACATTGAGTGATAAAGAAAATCGTCTGATTCTTGATATGGGACCATTACAGCCTGGAGGACCATTCCTGAAGATGCCCACGAAAACAGGTGTTTCTCAGCATCGTACTATGTTTCAGTTTCTAAGTATGGACCAGTTAATTGATTTTGACCGTGTTACTCCAAAATTCTACTTGTTACCTATTGTCAACCTTGTTGGTTGTTTGCTTCGCTGAGAAATAATGTATGGTCTATGGTGTACGGGTAGCCGGGACTGGAAGCACATACCAAATTTTTTAAGGAACAGTTTCTCGAGTAGCCATACGGAAACACGTGCTGTGTACGAAGTCTGAAAAAAAGAATGATGCTATTGGCAAGGAAGTAGCAAATGAAATTCATAAAGAAACATCATTTTGGAAAATGGTTCTTACAAGATTATTCGATATCACACTTACTCTAGCAAAAGGTTCATTGACTTTCAGAGGACGTCGAGTAAACTTAATTCAGGAGAAAGGATACCACGGCAATTTTCTGTCCGTTTTAGAGCTTGTCATCCGGTATGATCACATTTTGCGGTAAATGTTGGATATGCCCGAAGATAAGAATTTTTTAGCATTTTATGTTTATTTTTTCAATTGCTTACATCTGAAAACATTTTTAAATCACACCTTTTTGTTCTTAGGATTTACACATTATGTGAGTCCAGCAATTCAGAATGAAATGACTGAGTTCGTAGGGAACAAACTTGAAAATAAGCTGCTAGAACAAATTAGAATATCACCGTTTGTCGCCATCATAAGGGGCACTACACAGGATATATCTAAGGTAGATAAGCTAAAGCATTGTTCTGAGTTGCGCAGATAGGATATAGAAGTAAGAGAATTATTTCTATGCTTTTATGCAGTCATCAAACATGGCGTAGCAGATTTAGTGACTCATGTGATTAAAATATTTTTTACTGAAGATGATTGGATGGCATTGTTGGCCGGGAGGCCCCACTGGGGGGGATTTCGGCCGCCGTATTGCGAGTCAATGATGATGAAAATTATGGACACACAACACGCAGACCCCTGCCGGGAATCGAACCCGGACCCCCCTCCGTAGTAGGTGGTAACGCAACCGCTGCGCTACGGAGGCGGACTTTACCCTGAAGAAAGTATTGATTTAAAAAAGTGTGTGTCAAGGTTATGATGGGTGGTGTTTATAATGGTATTTGTTGTGTCTAGACCATACAGCCTAGACACAATGCTGTAGCCGATAGGGCACGCAAGGCTAACGCAGACGGGCGTGAAGTCTGGAACATGAGAATTTATAAATGAATAAGAAGAAAAGTACGTAGATGCTTGTTACTTAACTTTTAATTAGTCCTTGGAATACATCTCTCTTGAATATTAGTAAGCTATAGGCACTGATACAAATGGCGCCTTGCTAGGTGGTCGCCAGTTAACTTAGCAGAGGGCTATTCTACTGTCTATCTCTCGGCAAATGAGAGCAAGGCTTAGCACGTCCAATCACTAGCTATGTTGTCCGTACAACTGGGGACGAGGTCTCCTCAGTCTCTCGAGACCTGCCTTGTGGTGGCGCTAGGTTTGCGATCCCACGGTGGCGACACGCGGGTCCGACATGTACTACAGGACCGCGGCCGATTTAAGTTACCACCTAGCAAGTGTGGTGTCTAGCGGTGACACCACAGTATTTAATAACAGATTAAGAATATTCACCCTAATGAGGAGTATGTACATTGGGCCAATCGTAATCTGAATTTAGTGATAAATGATACCGTTAGCATTGTGTCGAAGTACAGATTTTTTCGCAACAATGCAAGACTTACAAAATTTTTCAGGGATAGCATTAAGCGTTGGGATCTACTGTCGAAATTCACTGTCAAATCAGAAACCACTCTAAAAAAAAATAAATCCGTCTAGATGCTCTAGTCGAGTTAATACGATATCTGGAGTAAAACTTAGTTTTTTGATATAAGCAAGGCATTATCAGAAATAGTACTGAAAAGTCCCAGCAAAGATGAGCGTAGCTAAGCGGAAAGTATTAAAACAAAAACATTAAATTTCGAGTTCGCATTCCTTTGTGAATTCATGCACCAAATACTGAGAGACATTTATGCTGCCAAAATTTTACGAAAACGCGTAATTGATTTGGACGTGGCAAGCAGAACTTCAGTAGATTTTAAAACAAAACATATTTTATAGAAATGACTTCTAATCATTCAAGTGCAAAGCCAGCGAAGCTAAAAAAAAAAAAAAACAGCTAGGTCTCTATTTTCACGAGAAACGGCAAAAGAAAGTTAAATACATGTTCATGAACTAGCTTTTGACCACAGGTTTCGAAATAGGGAAGAAATATTTGAAGTTACTGGTTTTGAAAATGTACTGGACACAATAATAGCTCAATTAAAATACAAGTTTTCTTGGCATGAATTCAGTCTGTTATATTTAATTTCATAACACCATTTTTGCTCAGTGTAAATGAAGTAACTTTGTTACAACACTATAATCAGTTCCAAAGTACTTATGTTGGTATAAGAGGTCCTAATTTTTCACTTTAATTTATTAATACTTATGTTTCGCATGGAGAGCTGCATCAAACCAGTCTCAGGACTGAAGACCACAACAACAACAACTATATCATGTTTCACCTAAACTGACTCCGACATGAGCCTCACATAATTGGTGAACAAGTATGGCTCTGAGCACTATGGGACTTAACATCTATGGTCATCAGTCCCCTAGAACTTAGAACTACTTAAACCTAACTAACCTAAGGACATCACACAACACCCAGGCATCACGAGGCAGAGAAAATCCCTGACCCCGCCGGGGATCGAACCCGGGAACCCGGGCGGGGGGAGCGAGAACGCTACCGCACGACCACGAGCTGCGGCCGAACAATTATGTAAGGAGATTACAACTATATATGCAATACTAGAAGGCAACATTTTGGAAGTGTTTACTGTAATTTTATTGTTTTATACAAGACCCGACATTTCTGCGATAGCCGAAATGATCATTCAGCACATTAAAAATAATCGAAACTTATTGAAGGAACTGTATAGGTCAAGCTCGACTCCGACATTTGGCACTCTTAACAATCGGAAGCAAGGCCGCAAGAAGTCTGGATTTAACGGTACTTATTGATGATTTTGCTGAAGCTGAAGCCACAAAAATATTGTAGAATAAGTTGTTAAAATAAAATTTTTTACTCCGTCTTATTGCCTACCTGTATTATTAACTGTAATCTTCTACAACCATGAAAAAATGGCCCCTGCCTCAGACGCTTCCAGACAATTACCGATCGGAAATTTTAGCTCTAAACGAAATCAGGCTGGCCGGTTCGGCGTCCTGAGCTCACAGCTAACTAGTTTAGCGAGAGTGAGTTGCCGACACTGACGACATCCCGCCACCCCGCTTCTATGTCACAACCGTCGCGCAAGTTCTGACAAACTGCTCTCAGCGTGCTTTGCAGATTCATTGCTTGCTATTTACTAGCTTCTGCCCGCGACTTCGTAGGCCTGGATCAACACTGAAAATTACCCCCGGAATCCTTTTACCGGTATGAAAATACCCTACGTCATACTCAGGTCGAACTCTGTCCGTTTGCAAAAGTTCATCCAAATCCAGCCAGTAGTTTTTGCGTGAAAGCGTAGAGAACAAACAAACTTTCACATTTATAATATTATTATGGGAAGTATGATTAAATATTATCTGCTGCATTACACATAATAATTTACTTAGAAATAAGAAGGTTTGTATTATGCCATCCAGTGGCGGTAAGGAGCTGGTGATGTAGTTCTGTATTTGTACAGCATTTAGTTTAGTTTAGGGCCCCAAATTTCATTTTTGCCCCAGGGCTGTTGGTTACGTAGCTACGCCACTGATTACACACGACTTCCAAAGACCAGTTCTCACCTCTATTAGCTTTTCACAACTGGTGTGGCCTGGTTGTCCTTCCCTAGCTTAGTAAATGTGCAGGAACCCATCATGTGCAGAAAAAAAGTCCTGCAGTAGCTTTAACATTTTTAAAATAAGTATAAGAAAACTTTGCCCTCACACAGCACATACAGTTACATTGCAATCTGTCTTTCTGTTAAACTTACTGAAACTTTCATTGATATGACTGACAACATACATGCTGTAATTGGGCGGTTTTCAGCTTTGCGAGAAATTTAATACTTTAATGTTAGACATTGGTTTGGTTTGCTGCTTATTGAACAACTAAACTACTCTACAACTGTAAATAATCTAGTATGTAACTGTCAGTGTAAACATTACCTTTTAATTTGCAGAGAGCTAATATACTTACTTATTATTGTGTAAACCAGCTTAATGACGTAATCAAGAAGGAGTAAGTAAGCCAGTTGTTTGTGTTTACTTACTAAAGATCATGTGCCAAATCAGTGGTCTCTGACTGTTGAAATTCCAGAAGTGAAAGCTGGCTTGATGTGACATAGCCGGTTACTATTAAAACACTTCAGCTATGCCGACATCTTGCCTTCTTTGCCTCTGGTATAGATGCCACATTTTGTCTTCTTTGCCTCTGGTATAGATGCCAAATTTTGTCTTCTTTGCCTCTGGTATAGATGCCAAAATTTGTCTTTTTTGCTTCTGGTTTAGATGCCATTCAGAAGATGCACAGGAGTCCCATGACCCACAAGAAATTTAAGACAGTCTTTGCCCAGGTTTTAAACAGCAGTAACAGTTTTAACACTTGGTGGACTATATAAAAATGAACACAACAAAGTAAATGAACAAATTTATCTAACACCAATTAAGTATTTTTTCCAAGGAGAATAATGTAAATGAAATTAACTAGCTGTTAATATTAAAATTACAAACAAATTTTATTCTAACAATTTGTGAAGCAAAAATTTATTCTTGCAGTGCACAAATATTTGAGCTCCAAGTGCAAATTAACACTTTGGAGACTAAGCTCGAACACAGCTCGGGCCGCAACTTAGTGTTAAAAAGATCGCACGCGAGTCAAAGTCGGGCCTCAATTTTCACGGCGTGCGAGCCACCTGTCGTTCCAAAACTGAACTCATTTCATATGAGAACAGTGTATGGGTGGCTTGCTGCCTGCCGCTTGTTTCGTGCTGCCTTCTGTTGTCGATTTCTAGAACTGTTTCAAACGAAATATTACCAAATTTAACAGCTCCTGCCACGAATGGCTGGGCCAATATGATTGAACTGATGTAATTTCCTGTGTGTACTCGTTAGATTTCACAATTTGCCGTAATTCTGCAACAAATACTTCACATTTGTTGAGTGAGCAAGAAATTTTGGAAGCTGAATACGAAGAAATATTCATTAACTATTAACTCACCTCACACTTTTGTCTTGGGAGAATAATTGTACAGGGTGCGGCAGTCAAACCTGCATTTATTATTAGTGCGCGGAAGCGTTGGAAGTAATGGGGTGGGGGGAGGGGGGGGGGGGGGGCGAGAAATCAAGGTAACTACTGCGTTCCCCAACACAAAGCATTTCAGTTGCCATGGAGCAGTGAACAGTGCAACAGCAACAACGGTCGTTTGCAATGAAAGCGTTCTACCAAGCTGCTCAGTGTCGTTTTGGGCGCATTTTCAAATTAATCGTAATAGGCTGGTGCCTTCAGTTAACTCAATAAAAACTTGGGTCCAAAACTTTGAAAACGTCTGTGAAACAAGGAAAAGAGGTGGCAGAGCGAAGACAGTGCGTACTCCCGAAAATGTGGAACGTGTAAGAATTGCTGTGAGAAGGAGACCCTGGAGATCAATGCGTAGACAGAGTGTTGCACTTGGAATTTCTGACAGGACTGTCCGAAAGATTTTAAGGCACAGAGAGAGAGAGAGAGAGAGAGAGAATATATATATGTATTGGCTATAATTAATATCATATTACAATCATTAATAACATTTCAGTAGAAAGTGGCTGCCACTTGGCCATCAATGGCATTTGCAGTCTATTACTTCACCTGCTGTGGTGATATTAATCTAATAATTGCTTTCTGAATGTTCTTTGGAGAATGCTGAGTAGACTGTTTCAACAATACAAAGGCTGATTCTCTCTCCCCCACCCCCTTTCTATATCTCGTCTGAGGTATAACGATTTCAGTGTCTATTGAATCTTAAACCCTCACTTTCTTCTAAGAAATTATATATTTGACAATAAATTTATCAGATTTCGAAGGCAGTGAATGGCACTGTCATTTACAAGAATCTTTACATGCATGAAAACTAAACAATGATAATCTATAAAATAACTACCAATTGCTGTAGGCACAGCTATTAGAAAAACTGGACAGTACTCGCATGAGAATAAGTACCACCTAAGTATATGGACTATGTTGTGTGCTGTGCTTCCCATACTTATTGACAGACATACAGCAGAGGATTACACTACAAACAGGGCAAACCATGTGGACATATAAATGTTTACTTACATTAAGTGACATCTAATATGGGAACTAGGGAATCATCTTTGTGCTCTCCCAGCCAATTGTGAGCACTTCTGATCATGTGGTAATACACATTATCCTACTGAAGAACCTTATTTCCAAGAAAAAGACTCATTATATACTGTCATGAAAAATTGGATCAGAGATTATTGGCAGTACTGCAGAGAAAACATTACCTGTTGCCATGGCACATGAAACAGTTTGCCATATCAATCGTCTGGGATGTCATCAGACCATGAAGCAGTTATTGACAACAGTTGAGCTCAAGATGGGCAGGAACACAGTGTCAACAAATTTGATCATTGCCAGATCATGTAGACCTGGAGCTTAAATCACTCACCATTACTGGACAACAGCAACTGGTGAACAGCCATGCCCCACAATCATCTTTATACTATGGAGTACAGAAACTATCGCCCCATAAATGTATCTTTGTTCATTGTACATAATAATTAAAATAATTTTTGGCAATATAATTTAATTGGATAAATAGAAAGATCTATTCACTAAGTGGCAGCAGGAAAACAAACACATAAGAGAAGGTTATACTTATGCAGTCTTTCAGAGCGAGTGGCTCCATCTTCCAGGAGAAAGGTTGAAGGGGAAGAGGGGTAAAGTGAAAGGACTGGAGAGATTTGGGAAAAAATGGTAGATTTCAGGAAAGTCACCCAAAACCGCCAGACAGAAAGGATGTGAGACATTTGTCTGGCAAGTCTCCCCTGACCGGTGGTTCTGGATGACTTTTCCGAAATTAACCCCTTTTCCCTAAACCTCTCTAGTCCTTTTCCTTCACCCTTCAACCCTTCTGCGGGAAGAACGAGCCACTGGCTCCGACAGCTTGCATAAGTGTAACTTCCTTTTATGTGTGTGTTTTCCAGCCGCCACTTAGTGAATAGATCTTTTTATTTGTTCACTGTATGTCACATTGCACAGATATGACATGTGGTCGAAAATCACCTCTGGATGCGCAAAGCACAAAGATGACATTTGACCTAATAATTCACAGTGCACACATGCTGATGGCAGTGTACAAATGCCATCACTCATGGGTTTTGTCACAAAGGTCTGAGGAATACCCCACGACGATGAACATTCTTAGCCCTAGCCCCATATCACCTGACTTCAATTCAGCCGGGCACTTCAAATCCACTCTGGCCACTCACAGTGACTCGTCCAGTGATTTAGCTGTCATGGATCACAGTGCTTCCCCTACACTTTCGGGTCTAACAGATTCCACGCCACGGCACATTGCCACTGGCATCAGGCAGACAGAGAATGCTTTCATCACCATGTAATCAAATTCAGTTGCTCTTGAGTGACAGTTGAACAAGCTCTGAGGATTACTTTGTATGTTAATGACTGACACAAAAATGTCACAAAAATTTTCCCCACGCCATGATATTATCTCCACTGTTTGAGTAGTGCATAGCCCTCGAAGCCATGGACCCAAGTTGTCAACAAGGCACTGAGCAAGCTAGTGGTGGCTCCATAATGTTGGGGCTATGTTTATACAGAATGGACTGGTTCCTACGGTCCAACTGAACTGATAATTGACCAAGTGGTTATGTTCCGCTACTTAGATACCATTTGCAACCTTACATGGACTTCGTGTTCCATAAAAAAAATTTAAAAAAGGATGGAATTTTTATGGATGACAATGCGCCATGTCACCAGACCACAGCTGTTCGCAATTGGAATTAAGAACACTCGAGCGAATGATTTGGCCACCCAGATCGTCCGACATTAATATCCCATCGAACATTTATGGGACATAATCGAGGCATCAATTTGTGCAGTCATGCACTGGCAACACTTTTGCAGTTATAGACGGCTGTAGAACCTGAGTGGCTCAGCATTTCTGAAGGGGGACTTCTAACGACAAGTCCATGCCACGTCGAACTGCTGTGCTATGTTGGGCAAAACGAGATCCGACACGATATTAGGAGGTATCCCTTGACTTTTCTCACCTCAATGTATTCTTAAATATAACAGCTAAGAAATTTACAAATACTGCCAGTAATGTACAGTCTATGGAAGACGGTACTTTGCATCAGCATTTTCCACTCCTTGTTATATTCCATTCGCGACTGAACCATGAGATATAATGCTATACTGACCTGTTATAAGCCACAAGTGTGTGATTCCCTTGCGTCTGGTTTAGCCGCGTGGTAGACGCGTCTTGTCACGGTCTGTTCGGCTCCCCCCGTCGGAGGTTCGAGTCCTCCCTCGGGCATTGGTGTGTGTGTGTGTGTGTGTGTGTGTGTGTGTGTGTGTGTGTGTGTCGTCCTTAGCGTAAGTTAGTTAAAGTTAGATTAAGTAGTGTGTAAGCTTAGCGACCGATGACCTCAGCAGTTTGGTCTCATAAGACCTTACCACAAATTTTCAATTTTTTTGATTTCCTTCGGCGTTTGTTGTCCTATCTACATAAGGAACTCCAACTATGGGGCAGTGCTCAAGAATTGGCTACAATTGTCTCAATGTGGTGGTCTAAATATGCAATTTGTCACTCTTACCAGCAAATCTAACGCTTTTACTTGTCTAAGTTAGGAATATTTTAATTTCTCATTTTACTTCTATTTCATATCGGTTCATCATTAGGGATATAAAGAAGTTGTGATTGGATATAGTCAGAGACGTCTGAAAGAAAACTAAGTTCCGATCGGTCGTGAAATGGAAACCACCGTGAAAATCAAAAATGTTACATTTGTGACGGTTAGCTACACCCTCCAGCCACTTCTCTACACAGTCACCACTCCGATTTAGACATTTGTCGTAACGTTGTACCAACTTTCCAGCACCCTCGTCATAGAAGGCAGGCGCCTTTGTTTTTCGCCAATTCTCTACGCTGATTTACAGCTCCTTGTCTGTGCCAAAACGTTTGTTTTTTATAACCAGCTGTTCACGTGAGCAGGGATGAAATTCGGCGACAACCACCACGGGCTGTATTGTGGGTGATCAGACACTTCCTATCGAAAACGCTGGAAGAGCATCTTCAACTGTCCCTGCAGAGTGCGGCCACGAATCGTCAAGGAGGAGGAACAGTATGACAGTTGTTATGTGGGCTGCATGACATCAGGCGAAATCACTCATTCGGCCCTCATACTTGGGACACTTTTCTAGGCATCTTAACGTGCTCACCGTGCGCTCAGAACTGAAAAGAGCGACGTGATGCGGTCGACAGGCATATCAGAAACACTATTCAACACACATGTGCAAAGCATCGAATTTTGACGGTGGCTTCCATTTTGTGACAGATCGGAACTTACTTTCCAAATACCCCTCGTATATGTCTTTATGATGATGATTAGTTTGAGGGCGCTCAACTGCACAGTCATCAGTGCCCGTACAAAGTCCTAATTTTTTACACAGTCCAATTTTTTACACAGTCCAATTTTTTACACAGTCCAATTTTTTACACAGTCCATTTTTACAGAGTCCATTTTTACAGAGTCCATTTTTACACAGTCCATTTTTACACAGTCCATTTTTTACACAGTCCATTTTTTACACAGTCCATTTTTTACACAGTCCATTTTTTACACAGTCCAAGTTAGCCACGCTCGAATGATGATACTATGAGGACAACACAAACAGCCAGTTCCCAGGTAGAGAAAAATCCCAAACCCAGCCAAGAATCGAACCTGGGACCGTGATCCAGAGGCAGAAACGCTAGCCACTAGACCACGAACTGCGGACTGTATATGCTTTGCTGGTGAATAAGATCATTTCTGGGCGGATGTACTCTCTCCCTAACTCTTGTGGGGAACAAAGTGAGGCTGTTCAAATGGTTCAAATGGCTCTGAGCACTATGGGACTTAACATGTGAGGTCATCAGTCCCCTAGAACTTAGAACTACTTAAACCTAACTAACCTAAGGACATCACACACATCCGTGCCCCAGGCAGGATACGAACCTGCGATCGTAGCGGTCACGCGGTTCCAGACTGAAGCGCCTAGAACCGCACGGCCACACCGGCCGGCAAAGTGAGGCTGTGAGAAATGAATATGGTGGACAGGGGAAGCTGCATAAGTAGTGTGAGACAAGCTGGGAATTTCGGTTGGATGGGACACCTGTTCGGGTAGCCAAAGTAGTCAAGGCAGTCAGTCTCGTAAAGTGGGAAATCCGGGTTCGAGTCCTGGTACAACCCAAATTTTCACTTGTCACCACTACATTTATATCAAAGCCCGATTGCAACTACAGTCAGAATTTCTGTTTCATTACATCAGACTGTATTCCTTGTTTACAGGTAGTATCTCATTTATCATCGAGTGTTGAAGAGTACTGTCATCTTGTAGATCAAATGACAATATTGTTTTGCATTCCCTTACAGTCACAGTATGAGGTTCATCTCATGTAGACATCCGCATCGTTAGCGAAAAAATGGGATAGTGCTGCTGAGTATCCGATAAATTACTAATGTATGCTGCGAGCATAAACTGTACAATAGAAGCTACTAGATTCTATCAGGTAAAATTCTTCGTGTTAATCACATATCTATAAATATACTCTGCATGATCGCATGTTATTTATTAAGCGAATTTTGACAAGTGTCTAAGGCCTTTTCGAAAAGCTAGGACGACGGATTCTACCAGTTCACCTATTACAAGAAGGCGTGCGAGAATAAAGCGAGCTTTATTGCTGAACCCGTGCTGGTGATGACACTAACTAGATTCAGATTGACAGAGTACAGCTTGACGATCGGCCAGTGGATGATGGGATCATTTATACACTTTGTCCTCTCCGCATCACCAGTGACGGCCCTTCCTACGATGGGGCGGTAGGGATGGTTATTGCTGAAACAACCTGTTTTCGTTTATATCGTTTCTTCCATGCCATTTTCACCTGACTATTAAAACCGTTCAGAATAACCACTTTCTGAAATAAACGATTTTTGAATTTTTAATCCTATTATTTCCTGCAATAAACAGGAACACTGAATCAAAATATTAAATTAAAAAGGCAAATAAAACTTAATCATTCCACCGTTTGTTGCTTTTCTCGAAATGTAGTAAGTGGACAATATTACAAAAAATCACTAGTATTTTTCTATTGATTCTAATTTTTTAAAAATCTGCTCAAAAATCATGTAATCGGGGCTCATACCACTATTCGAGCATTACGACCAGTCAGTGGTAAAGGGGGAAAACAGAGGTTGAAGAACTCTGTTTTACGCGTTAATTTGTCAGTTTTGAAGGACGACAAGCAGATAAAGGCATATTATGTAGACACAGGCTTCAGGTCAACTATTTTTATTGTATACTATGAATAAACCATTGTTAAATTATTACTTTATTATTACCATTATTTCCTCCCTCTCCTGGCATTTTAAAAAAAACTGGTAAATAAATCTTTAATATTTTAAAGCAATTTAAGCGTCGTACTTCATTACTAAGTCACTACGCAAAAATTTTCAGACTAGGGTCGGTGCCATTCTGCAATACAACCAATGTCCAGCAACGACAGTGGGAAACGGCCGTATAGGCAAGGTGGAAGCAAATCTTTCACGCTGGGGTACAGTACACGCGTCCCTCAGTAGAACATCCAACAACGCTATGAGTCAATGCCAAGCTGAGTAACTGTTTCTGTAAAGATCAGAAGTGGGCCACCGTTTTACTGACTTGCTTAATTTGTGAAGCTCTTGCCTCCAATCACGACACGCGGCAACAGGGACATTACGTATTGTCTCAGCGACGTTTCTGTCAGCACTATTATTAAAATAGCACTGATCACTGATTATACAATTATACTATTGTCTAGATTTCGCAGACGACATTTGCTTAATGCACAACGATATCGTCGACATCGAAGAGAAACTGGCTAGGTTACAGAGAGAGGTGGAAGTTTCAGGCCTCAAGATAAATGTTCGCAAAACCAAAGAAATGCGGATAAATTCGACCATCACGAATAGGCTGGCCATTAATGTAGAGGACGTAGAACAGGTCCAATCTTTCCTCTATCTCTAAGTACAGTCACGACTACAGGAGGCGCTGAGGAGGACGTTTAGAGTCGCATCCGCAAAGCAAATGGTGCATTTGTACAACTGTACCCTGTCTGGAGAAATAGGAACGTCTCAAAGAAGACCAAACTCCGGCTTTTCAATAGCAATGTGAAGGTTGTTCTGTTGTATGGCTGCGAAACTTGGAAGGTGACAAACCACATCAAAAACCAGCTCCAAGTTTTTATCAACCGCTGTCTCCGGCGTATTTTAAATGTGAGATGACCAGATACAATGACAAATGAAGATCTTTGGAGGGAGACAAATCAGCAACCAATCACTATACAAATCAAAGAAAGAAAATGGACCTGGATTGGGCATACATTGAGTAAACCAGATGGAGCGCTTGAAAGGATAGCATTGGATTGGAATCCCTCAAGGAGTTAGAAAACGTGGCCGTCCCAAACAGACGTGGAAAAGGACGATCGAGAGAGAAGCTGCAGAGGATGGGAAAACCTGGAGTGAAGTGAAGAGACTTACTAGAAATCGGATCAGGTGGAGGAATTTCGTCACGGCCCTATGTTCCAGAGGGAACGACAGGAACTAAAAAGAAGAGACTGATCACTGATCGCTTTTCCCATTTTTTTAAAAAATGCAGTATTTCAAACCAATGCAAATTCTACGAATAAAGCCATGCCTTTTATAAAGAAGATATTTAAAAAACGAAAAATTTTAGCACTGCCTCTATGGCTAATTGATATTTTCGGTTTTAGTACGACATTAAAAAAAACACCTATTACAACCTAGACTAAACAAATACCGAAAAATACTGGTTATTCAACACTAGAATACCGGTTTCCATTTCGAACCGGTCGGTTTTTCCAGTCACTAGCGACAGGGAGCAGGTTTCAGACAGTCTCACTGCCTGCACTGTGAACCTGCTTGGTGTAGGCAGATGCACTTCACACAGGCGAGGTTTACTCTACGGTTGACACACAAAAAGAACAAAAGTTCCCAGGACGCGAGGACTAGCTCTTTCCCACTGTACGATGTTTGAGTTTGTTGACAGAGCCACAATCTTACCCCTACTCGCGCTGCTTCGTCTCTATCAAAGTGAAGTCCTGTTTCGAAAACAAATGTAATTCGGATGGAGCCAAGTCGGGGCTGTATGGAGGATGATCGATGACAGCGAATTCAAGGCGCTGGATTTCTGAAGATGTCGCAGAGCTCGTGCGTGGTTTGGCATTGTTACGCTGAAGGAGGAGGTGCTCCACATGTGGATGAACTCTTCCAATTTCTGCTCGCAGATTTCTGAGGGGTCTGACGCACTGACACAATGATTAGCCAGAGCATTATGACCAGCTACCTACTAGCCGGAATGTCCACCTTTGGCACGGATAACAGCGGCGCCGCGTCGTGGCATGGAATGATGAGGCCTTGGTAGGTCGCTGGAGAAAGTTGGCACCACATATTCACACAGAAGTCATCTAATTCCCATAAATTCCGGGGGAGGGGAGCGAAGAGCTCTGACACCACGTTCAATCACATCCCAGATGTGTTCGATTGGGTGCAGATCTGGCGCAGCACGTCAATAGGAATTCAACACCGTTTCTCGAACCACTCCATCACACTCCTAGCCTTGTGAAATGGCGCGTTATATTGTTGAAAAATGTCACTGCCGTCGTGAAACATGATCGTCATGGAGTAACAGCGGCGACGCGTCGTGGCATGGTCTAATCAGTGTACGATACTCCTTGGACGTCATGGTGCCTTGCACGAGCTCCAGTGGACCCGCGGACTTTAATGTTTCCCAGCGCATAATGGAGCCGCACCCAGCTTGTCTCTATCCTGCAGTATAGGTGTCAGGGAGCTGTTCCCTGGAAGACGACGGATTCGCCTGCGCCAACGTCCAGTGCCGATGGGTACGTGCCCATTACACTCGTAGTTGCTGATGTTGTGGAGTCAACATTGGCACATGCGTGGGTCGTTGGCTGCGGAGATACACTGTGCGTTCAGATACACCGGTACTCTGGCCAGCATTAAAATATGATGGTAATTCCGCTACAGTTCGCCGCCTCTTTTTCCAATCTGCCCAGCCTACGACGCCCGACATCTGTAGTGAGATGTGGCCACCCAACCCCACGATGACTGGACGTGGTTTCACTGTGGTTTCGCCACGTGTTGAAGACACTCACCACAGCACTCCTCGAGCACCCGTCAAGTTGTGCAGTTCCCGAAATGCTCGTTCCCAGTCTCCAGGCCACCACAATCTGCCTTCGGTCAAACCCGGATCGCGCGCCTTCCGCGTTCTACGCACGGACAGGACGCTCAGTGATATTACAAGCACAATGCGTGCGCCTGACTAGCAGTCATTCCTTACCAAGTGATGCTGCTATCGCCTGGCTGACTTTATGTTGATAGCAGCTCGGTAGTCATAATGTTCTGGCTGATCACTTACACACTACAGTTCGGAGCCCTCTAGCGACAGAGGGCTACAAGTTGAGTCATCGGAGCGGTAAAGTTGACAGAGTAATATGCATGAAATTTAATACCGCAACCGATACTGCGAACAAAAATTCGGAGGCAGCGCTTTTCAGCATGTCTTCGTACAACAGGGTCATCTGTAGAGTTTTGCTTTAGCTTTCCTTTGCGCCCATATTACTTTCATTCTCTGAAATGGCCCTTTTCTGCTCGCCAGACGAAGTTGTTCTGCCTTCTTTGGGGTCTTCCGTCAGCAAAACTGTCCAGTTGTGAATTTTATTTGAAGTATTTAATTATAATTAATGTTACGAGTGGGATGATGGCATATATACCGGGTGATCAAGAAGGGATGCTGAAAGACAACATCCGACGCCAATGCCTCTCCATAACTCCGGACATGCTTTACAGTGCTGTTCACAACATTATTCCTCAACTACAGTTATTGTTGAGGGATGATGGTGGGCATATTGAGCATTTCCTGTAAAGAACATCATCTTTGCTTTGTCTTACTTTTTTATGCTAATTACTGCTATTCTGATCAGATGAAGCGCCATCTGTCTGACATTTTTTGAACTTCTGTATTTTTTTGGTTCTAATAAAACCCCATGTCATTCCAAGCATGTGTGTCAATTTGTATCTCTCTATCTACATTATTCTGTGATTTATTCAGTTTTCAAATTTATACCGACTTTTTGATCACCTGGTATATATAAATTTTGGCAGCTAGTGGGGGGAGGGAGGGAGAGAAACAAACTATGATACCAGTCCTGTATCTAACCATGGATCCACATCTGGATGCACATGGACTGTCTGCTCTATCGGTTTCCCTACGTTCTCCTTTGTAGCCAGAGTGTAAAAATCCGTGTTTCACATCATTTCCTGAATGGTATCAAACTTAGGTGATTCTGTCATTTTTTTATCTTATCCGGCACGTATTTACCTGGGAGACGATGCAACTCGACAGTGCGTATTTCCTTTCTAGTTTTACGAAACAGGTTACTGTATTTGTGCAGACCTCGCGCGTGCCCCGAGTCTCCGCGCTTTATCGTGTATGTCCAGCGGGCGCTTACAACAGGCGTCCGTCAGAATTCCTTCGCGTGGCCTGCAGAAGCGACGACCCCTGCGGACGGCAGGAAGAGGCGGCTTCGGTGACGTCAGCAGGTGCCGCTTCCGCTGCGGGCGCAGTATGGCCGCTGCGACGTCATTGGGTGGCTCCGCGCCGAGACGCGAATACAAATAATCAGTATAGTACAGCGGCAGGCAGGCCCCTCACAAAGACGCCTGTTACTTCCCCAGGTCTACGCACCGCACTGGTGTATTCATCGGATGGGCGGAAGGTGGTTGTTGCGGACTAAGAGACAATACCGGTATGTTAGAAGCTTTTTTAATTGTATCTGCTAACTTACGACGGCAGATGTAAGGATGACATAAAATGTAAAATGGATGTGTGGATAATATTTGTATGCAAGATGGCGCTGCTATGTACATTGCACTGACAGCGAAATGGCTGCTGCAGAGGCATTTCAGAAATGCTAGATTCATCAGCCGTCATTTCCTTACATCCTGACGTCCGGATCACCTGATCTTAATCCCTGTGACCTCTGGCTGCGGTTTTATCTGAAAGAAGAAGCGTCCAGTGTTCCAATCACGAACGAAGGTGGAATGAAAGCATGCACTGCGCAACGCATTCTGAACGTGACACTCTGATCTGTTATGGAATATGTTTGTCGATTTCAACTTCTGGGAGAAAACGGTAGACAACATATTGAACATGTCTCGCGCCAGTCTCGTGGCAATTAGGAACTGATGTCAGTCTGCTTTTTTGCCATTTTTGGCCTCAGAACAATTAAAAACTGTTGCCCATCCTATGTGGTTTGTTTTTATGTGGAGACAAGTGACCCACAACTGTTGTCACTGGCCCCTGATCTCCTCGATACTGGTACCGTCGGGACTAGATCTGGGGATCTTACTGACCACAGGAGAACCTCAACATCACGCATACAGAGGTACGTGGCATGTGTGGAAGAGCGTTGTTCTGTTGAAAAAGGGGATCGTGATTTTATCGCATGAGACACATAACATGAGATCACAGGATGTCTGACGTGCCGTTGTGACGTCAGATTTCCCCGCCACTTCCAGCTCTGACCTGAAGTCATATCCGATGGCTTCCCACTCCGTGACGCCAAGGTGTAACACCGCTGTGCTTCTTCCCACGCTGTCGGCATAATCGCTGACGACGGTCATCCGCTTTAGTGCAGAACCGCTATCCACCGCCAAACACAACACGATGCCATTCATCACGAGTCCACGCTTCCGAGTCACAGCATCACTGTAAACGCAAGCTTTTGTGTCGCGGTGTTAACAGTCGCCTCCGCATGGGACGATAATTCCCTACTTCGACTGCTACCAGTCTCCGATGAGGCGGGATGACAGTAAGTTGCAGGGAGTCCATCAGTGGTACTCGATTGGTAGGCGCAAATGTGAAGCGGTTACTATGTCCTTGGCGCACAATACGGTGGTCCTCCCTTGTTATGGTCGGACGTTGTCTACTGGCAACTAAAAAATGGTTCAAGTGGCTCTGAGCACTATGGGACTTAATATCTGAGGTCATCAGTCCCCTAGAACTTAGAACTACTTAAACCTAGCTAACCTAAGGACATCAAACACATCCATGCCCGAGGCAGGATTCGAACCTGCGACCGCAGCGGTCGCGCGGTTCCAGATTGTAGCGCCTAGAACCGCTCGGCCACTCCGGCCAGCTACTGGCATCTTTATGAGTACGCTTGCCTTCACGTTAACATTCAGTCCAATAGCGGGCCACTGTCGCTTACAAATGCCCGACAAATCTGGATATTGTACAACTAGACCAACCGGCCAAATTAAGACCCACAATGAAGTTCATTTCAAGCTGTCGGGTGTGATTACGCTGTCTCTCACGGGTACGCGGCACCTTCGTATCCTTCGAAATGATCACTCAACATATGATCGTGTCCACGCCTTTTATGTACCCTACTTCACCTCGAAACAAAACTAAACACGAATGACGCTAATATACTCTGTTGGGCGTAATATGTCACAGAAAACGGCAATTCTAATCATTTATATATTCGTCGATGTTGTGACTGCGAACAAAGTTACTTTTACATCCGAACATGTATTCTGAGCGCTTCCCTTTTTGTTGTCAGGTAGGGTATTTAAAAACGTACCTGTAAACAGAATCCCCCGTTCAAAATCAGTGATTTCACAAATGCCTGATGAATGGATACATATTCCAAGCCGCAGAAAATTAGAACAAAGAATAAGGCGGGAAATTGTTCACACTTTGCTAACTACACTGAGAGTCGTATGTTAAGAGAACAGACGTCAATTGAACTTTGGTACCAGTCAGCGGTACATCACCTGTATGAAGCTTTCTGCGACATTACCCTTCCGGTGTCTGCAGTAAGAGGAGACTGTAGTTCGGATAGAGCAGCAATCTTATTACTGCAAGTGCTCAGTCAAACATTCGTCACAATTCCGAGTCTTTTGCAGTAGTGAGTGAACATTCTGGATACAAAACCTGTGGAAAGACGAACGTGCACCTGCTGGCTACCACTATCTGGATTTGATCTGCCTCCAGTGTTGTCCGTATGGTAAATGATGGGTTTACGAAAACAGTGGCCTATGCAAAAATCTGCGAAATTTGCTCTCGGTATTCCTGGAAAGCACCTGCCGACTAAGTTGCGACCTACGTGCACCCTTAGAGTCCTGGCCGACCTGAAACGCTCCGGATACCCGCACGGAGGTGCTCTGCCACACCGTCCGAGCAACACACGTTCGGGTGGCTCTGACCAGAGTCGGCTCGACGGCGCCACGCAAATGACCTGATCAGCAACGTGAACATCCTGCTGCCGGAAGAAGAGTGCCACCGACAGCCGACATAACGTTCTACGAATTGCCCTCTTACATAAGCGTACTGGACTGCTAGGTGTTTTAACATTTAAATCCTGCCTTTCCTTCTTTTATGGTCACACCGTCTTTTTAAAGACTATCTTAATATACAATTTTATGATCCTCATGTATCTGCCACTTGCCAAGAATGACACTTGCATGCAGAATTTTACCTACCAATAAAACTGTTTTCATGTTTTGCACTTTTTATCACCTACACACCTACATATGCGTGGACTTTTGGTAGTATGACAACACATCTTCTGTTCATCACATGTACCAAGTACTGATCCACGAGAATGAACCATAATTTATTTTGAATTTGTTTTGAAGTATGCTTTGTCAAGTGTAAGAAAAGCAATTTTTAAATTCAGAGTTTGTAAGTCGGTTGTTGTGTGTTCCATGGTAGTTTCTGCAGATCAGGCCATAAATAAAAATTTGTGATTGCGACCCACAGAAAATAAAACAATGATCACTTCCGACAGTAAAAATTTTGACAGTATCGTTCTTATTAGAGCATCTCCAGTCCTCTTCGTCAGTAAACCACGTAAGACCACTAGATTCTTGCCTGCTAGGATGTTTTCCGTTCGGACAAGGAAATTAGTGGCCCTTTTCTCGACTTATTGGTGCAAATTTCACTGGACTGAAATTTTACTGGGCGCAGAGGTCAGGACACCATAAATCATGCCGCCATAGGCATCTTTACCTCTCAGAGCGCAAACTGGCGTCGTCCTCACAAACATGCAGAGATTCAGTGTGTAGAAATGACGCAAGAGGACTGCTGTTCCTCTGCTTTGAATTCCTTAACTTTGAGCACTAATATTGTGACAACATATTTAAGTTTTCCTGTCGACTGTGGTGTATTTTCTCGTTCAACTGCAATTTTTGTGATTTGTCGCTGATGTCCAGAAACTAGTATAAACTGAAAATTGTGCATCTACAAATTGCAGAACATTAGCATGACCAGAAACTGAGCCGGCCGAAGTGGCCGTGCGGTTAAAGGCGCTGCAGTCTGGAACCGCAAGACCGCTACGGTCGCAGGTTCGAGTCCTGCCTCGGGCATGGATGTTTGTGATGTCCTTAGGTTAGTTAGGTTTAACTAGTTCTAAGTTCTAGGGGACTAATGACCTCAGCAGTTGAGTCCCATAGTGCTCAGAGCCATTTTGAACCAGAAACTGACAACTTTATAGTGTATTCATGGTGTCATCTATTTACGGGAAGGACATTAAATATCTGAATGTTGTGTGTATCGTTCGTGTGGTCATTCCAAAAGTCCTACGGTACATATAATGAAAACTTCTACCATTCAGTACCGTTCTAACATACCGCTCCGTGAGTCTCTGGTGCACAAAATACACACTACGAGACAGCTGTGATAGTCTGTGCAACCGCTACCTAGATGCCCTGTCTCACGTCGTGCTGACTATTTACTTATACACTCTTATACCAGATGACAATGATTGAACTATATGAAATAAATCATAATTTCTGAACGGTTTGCGTTAGGACGTTCAAACTGCACGGTTGGCCGCGGGGAATGACTGGAATTAGTGTGGTTTGCTTTCGTTCAGCGACGAAGCCCACTGTCATTTGGATGGGTTTGACAATAAGCAAAATTGGCGCATTTGGGGGACTGAGAATTCGCATTTAACTATCGAGAAGTCTCTTCAGCCTCAACGAGTGACTGGTATGCAATGTCCTGTCCCGGTGTAATGGGCCCGATATTACTTGATGGCACGGTGATTAACGAACGGTACGTGAAAGTTTTGGAATACGATCTCATCCCCATTATCCAAACTGACCCTGATTTCGACAAGGTGTGGTTCATGCAAGACGGAGCTCGACCACATCAAAGCAGGACAGTGTATGCTGTCCTGGAGGAGCTCTTTGGGGACCGCATTCTGGCTCGGGGGTCTCCAGAGGTCACTGGCATGGACCTCGATTGGCCGCCATATTCTCCGAATCTAAACACATACGACTCCTTTTTGTGGGGCTATACTACTGATAAGGCGTACAGCAATAACCCCAAAACCATTGCTGAGCTGGAAACAGCCATTGAGGAGATCATCGACAGCATCTGTGTTCCGACACTTCAGCGGGTCATGCAGAATTTCGCTATTCGTCTGCGCCAGATTGTCGCCAATGATGGGAGGCGTATCGGACAAGTCATAACCTAAATCCAAATATCTGTAGTGACGTTTATATGTTGAATAAAGTGTGTGCACGCCGTAGTTCGTAACTAATTTACGTTCTTTTTCATATAGTTCAATAATTGTCACCCTGTACCTCTAACACCGACACTCCGGACGTTACCTTACTATAAATCTACCGCTTTATGTACCACTGTCATTTTCCCGACTCTTGTTCCAGTCGCAGATGGTGGGCGGTAAGAAGGAATTTTGGTAAGCTTCCGTCTCAGCTCGAAATTCTAATTTTACCCTCATGGTAACAGGAAACAATATACTGGCTGACTCTCCTAGCAATGTACGCCCTCGGAAATTTAACAGTAAACCAAATCATGACTGACAACGCCTCTCTTGTAGGTTCTGCCACTGGAGTTGGCTCAGCATCTACGCGACGCGACGCGACGCTTTCGCGCATACTAAATGAGCCAATAAGCAAACGTGCTCAAATGGTTCAAATGGCTCTGAGCACTATGCGACTTAACTTCTGAGGTCATCAGTCGCCTAGAACTTAGAACTAATTAAACCTAACTAACCTAAGGACATTACATACATCCATGCCCGAGGCAGGATTCGAACCTGCGACCGTAGCGGTCGCTCGGCTCCAGACTGTAGCGCCTAGAACCGCACGGCCACTCCGGCCGGCGCAAACGTGCTGCTGTTCGCTGTATCTTTATTTCCTCTATCAGTCCTATCTGGTACGCAACTCAGTCAAACGAGCAATATTCGAGTGCTGGTCTAACGACGTTTTTGTAAGCTGCTCCTCTGAGAATGGATCACATTTCTGAGGATTCTTCTAATGAATCTCAGTCTGGTACATGCCTTACTGTGATCAGTTTCATGTTGTCGTTCCTCGCTAAGCCACCGTGTACGCATACGCCTAGGTACTCTATTATTGTGACTGATTCCACTGACTGCTCTGTAATCGAGTTATCCTGCAATAATGGCTCTTTCTGTCTATTTATCAACAATAGATCACATTCGTTTACGTTGACGGTCAGTCGCCAATCTCTCTAGTAAGCGTCGATGGTCTGCAGGTCGTTTTGCACTTTATTATGATTTTCCAGAATTGCGACTTCTCGGTATAAATCAGCATCATTCGCAAAAAGTTTCATGCAATTTCCGACGTTATCCACTAGGCCATTACAGGGCTTTTCACAATTCTCAATTCAACTGTGTGAAATCTTATGGGACTTAACTGCTAAGGTCATCAGTCCCTAAACTTACACACTACTTAACCTAAATTATCCTACGGACAAACACACACACCCATGCCCGAGGGAGGACTCGAACCTCCGCCGGGACCAGCCGCACACTCCATCACTGCAGCGCCCCAGACCGCTCGGCTAATCCCGCGCGGCCTCACAATTCTCATTACAGACCTTTAGATGTTGTAGAGGGTATTCAGTAGATAAAGTTTTGATAAGGAACCGCACTGTTTCGATGTAAAATGAGTGAAGATCGGATCACTTTAAAATCTCCTGCTTCACGGCTCGGACAAAGTGGAGACAGTGAGGTCTCTGACCTGTGTGCCCCTCAGGAGAAGCTCCACGTGGCGACCCCGCTATTCGTTGCACTGTGTGTATCTGCGACACGGTCCACAAACTCTGATGTGTGCTGAATAATTTCTGCTGCCGCCAAAAATCGTGGAAAAAGAACTCTTTCCGACATTTCAGGAGGCCACAACAAAAATTCGAGAGGAGTTGAATGTGGGGAACGTGGTAGCCAGGGAGCTGGACCGTCCTGTGCCATAAGTTTGGTTGAAAGTTCACAGGTGCAACATGCAAAATGCACGGGTGCGACATCATGTTGGAACTGCATTTGCTGTTTGAGTGAGTGGCAAATCTTCTAATAACACCTTCAGTATATTTTACAGGAATATCGAGTATCTGCGACACTTTACGTGGTGTGGGAGGACGCACGGCCCAGTACGACAACCATCAGTGGTAGCAGCCCATACATTGATAACGAACCGTTGCCGACATCCACATGAATGTATGGCACGAGGATTTTCACTATCCCAAATGGGGCTGTTTTGACAGTTGAAAATAGCCTACTTTGATTGGATTGTTTGGGGGAAGAGACCAAACAGCGAGGTCATCGGTCTCATCGGATTAGGAAAGGAAGTCGGCCGTGCCCTTTCAAAGGAACAATCCCGGCATTTGCCTGGAGTGATTTAGGGAAATCACGGAAAACGTAAATCAGGATGGCCGGACGCGGGATTGAACCGTCGTCCTGCCGAATGCGAGTCCAGTGTGCTAACCACTGCGCCACCTCGCTCGGTAATAGCCTACTTGATGAAATGAGCGATTTCCGTAAAAATAAAGCAGAGTGGAAATTCTGGCATGGGGACACAATGATGCAGAAACCAAAGAAAGAAATTGACACTTAGCGGGAAATCTATTGGCGTCAATGCAGGCACGTTCTGTCTGTAGTAAGGGTGGAGTAGTTGGTCATGCAGAACACGTCAAAGAAATGGGCAACGTTTCGAGTACTCTTCTACATGAGGAACGACATTGTCTTCAAAGTCGAGAACGCGGCGCGTCCATGGAGCACCCGTGTCAAGCCTGAGAACATACCAGTTTCTTGCAGTCGTAGTAGTTGGACGAAAATGGTATGAGATGGACTGAAGCGATCAAGAAAACTTTCTCGATACATGCGTTGTGCAGTTCAATAATTAGGTCCATCTTCACTGTGAATTATCGACCCCTCTGTGTGCTCTTCAAACGTGTTGTAGGGAAGCAGCCTACTCACGCCGTATAAAATTCTCATCAGTCTTTCCATTGTGTGCCACCCTAGTCCGCTGTAACTACCTCTGACGTCAAATGTTGCGCAATACTTTAAAAATCAAGTAAATAACCTTAAACGTTTCTAGCATGTCAGGAGTAATACTAAATCAATATGTGTTAAATATCAGTTCAATAACTTTAACCATTTTAGAAATTTCTGTAAAAATCATTGGCGCAACAGAAAAGAGCTAGAAACTTAAAAATTTATATTTAGATTCCTTTTCCATAATAATTTAGTAGAAACAGTATTCTGAATCTCACAAATTAAAATTTTAGTTCAAATTCATGATTTTCTGGTTTTTTTTCTTAAAAATTAAGGAAGCAAGATAGATTAAGTAGGCGAATAAATAAGGCTAGGATGTTTAAATTTAAGTAGAAGGGAGATCTGCTATAATCATAAAGATGTGAAAAGTTTCAATTGAATAACTATAAAACTATAGCGATAGCGTATCTCCAAAGGGCAAGTTCAGAGCTCGTCTACTGCGTGTAGTGTAATTAAATTAATTCTCTCGCCCAAAATATTTGACTTAGCCACGTCAGACTTTTATTATGATTACTTACCTGTGTGCTGATTGCACATTTAAATTGAGAGCTTCATCGGCCATCAGCAAAGGAAGCAATGATTTATTCGATAACTTAAAGTGGTGCATTACTAGCCCAGCGGCTAGTCGGGAGAGCCGATTTCATCAGGCGTTCCCTTAGCCGTCCGCACCGCGGCTTTATATATAAGAACGCTGCGCGAGGAAGGAAGGCCCTAGTTCTCTCCAGACACTGATTAGCGCACCACCTGTGCCGGGAGTCGGTATCATTGCTATAAACAGCCTCCGATGCCGTAATAAGTTACTCGGGATACGCGTAACCATGAAATGGTTTTCGAGTGAAGTGTTAATTCTGGGATGACTTTTATGATCTATCTTCACGTGCCGCCGCGGGACAGACATTCTACCATTATTTAGCGTGGCGTTTGATGAACATTATCATCAAAGTATGGCGAGCATTCACTTAAACCTTTAATTTGAACAGTTATAGTTGCATCAGCGCATTAGACTCTGAACTGCTCTGTTGGTTGGATTGTGTGGATTCTTCTTGGTCTGTGACTTTCAGAATATAGTGAACATTTTTAGAGAATCGTTTTTGATTATGAATCCCAGACAATCTCCTAATTCCTCAGAGCTGTAAGCTGTAGCTATAAATGTATTTCTCAGATGAAGTGGGCACTAGGAATTCTAATTACAGGCTTCACGTTTTGCTAATCACTTTCTGGTTGCCAATATTGTAGTTAGAGAGCCAGTGTTGAGAACGGCAAACAACAGCATAAAACAAAACATATATAACAATTATTCCACTCGCTGCCCCACATATGGTGCATCGGCTGGGAAATGCATCTTTTCTACATTACAAACCAAACATTATTTTATAAACAATCATTCCACCCGCCGCCCCACAGTGTGTCCCTCCATCTTGTTATTCTTACTTCTCTGACGTCCTTACCACTCAATGACAGACATATGTGTGCAGAATGCCAACATATGATCAGAGCGCCCATTTCTCAGTTTGTGTGCGTATTGTAAAGCAGGAGATATGCAAGTGATCCAATCTTCAAACTTATTTTGTACCAAAGTACATTTCAGAACATGGATTCCTTCTCAAAACTATGTCAAGTGTCCTGTATAAACGCAAGTTGAAAGTGAGTGTTACAGGACTAGTACGTTTCAAATGTGAAGCAACCTGTACGTTGTGAAACGTACTAGTCCTGTAACACTCACTTTCAACTTAAGTTGCACAAAAAAAAAACATGTATATAAAAGAAAGGAAGATTATGGTTTAACGTCTCGTGTACTTGGGAGTCAGAGGTGGAACGCAAACGAGATTAGGTAAGGCAGAGGAACAGTCAGACCTTAAGCAGTTAAGGGAATCTACGATAGCGCCGGTTCGAGAACATTTTTGCACACAAGCGATCTGTCATTTGCTCCCCCCCCCCCCTCCCCTGCCGCTCTTATTCCCCTTTTTCCTCTCTTACACTTTCATCCGCTACTAACTGTGGCACGCTCTATATACAAAATTTGCCCTTGGGCGCCTCTGGCGGTCGTTGAGCTTGACGTCTCAAGAGGTCGCTACTGATTGTGATACGTCCTCCCCCTTAGCCTGGCGCGGAAAGCGGCGGCTTGTGACGCTTGGGCCTTAAACCGACCCTGTCCACGAGCTACCGAAAGCTTCGATGACAGGACATACATTTAAACCTCGCTTCTTGCCATGTAAGTGCAGTGCCCTGCTCAACTGCGTCAACTAGCTTAGTCGCATTTATCGGGCAATATGCATTTGAAACTGCTGGTACTTTGTAATGATCCGGCAGTCCGTTGAGACAGCATTGAGTAGTACGGGAGCATAGAACTAAAACAAAAAAGTGCTCTATCTTGTTGCATCAGGGTGATGTTCACAGTTTTTGTCTGTTAGAGGAAGGTCGAATAGTGCCAGCTAGCGGACTGTATCTTACAAGGGAACCTCCCCATCGCACCCCCCTCAGATTTAGTTATAAGTTGGCACAGTGGATAGGCCTTGAAAAACTGAACACAGATTAATCGAGAAAACAGGAAGAAGTTGTGTGATACTATGAAAAAAATAAGCAAAATATACAAACCGAGTACTCCATGTGCAAGATAAGCAACAACAAGGATAATATGAGCTCAAGAGCGCCGTGGTCCCGTGGTTAGCGTGAGCAGCTGCGGAACGAGAGGTCCTTGGTTCAAGTCTTCCCTCGAGTGAAAAGACTAATTTTTTATTTTCAGACAATTATTTGTCCGTCCGTCCGTCCGATGCGAGGTAACTGCGCCGTAGTATGGGGACGCTACACCTAAGCAACATATTCCTGTCATGTGACGCACATGCCGTCACCAGTGTCGTATAGAATATATCAGACGTGTTTTCCTGTGGAGGAATCGGTTGACCTATGACCTTGTTATCAAATGTTTTCCGTTCCTATTGGAGATGCACGTCCTTTCGTCTACTAATCGCACGTTTTTGCGGTGCGGTCGCAAAACACAAACACTAAACTTATTACAGTGAACAGAGACGTCAATGAACGAACGGACAGATCATAACTTTGCCATAATAAAGAAAGTAAACTTTTCACTCGAGGGAAGACTTGAACCAAGGACCTCGCGTTCCACAGCTGCTCACGCTAACCACGGGACCACGGGGCTCCAGAGTTCACAAAAAATGGTTCAAATGGCTCTGAGCACTATGGGACTTAACTTCTAAGGTCATCAGTCCCCTGGAACTTAGAACTACTTAAACCTAACTAACCTAAGGACATCACACACATCCATTCCCGAGGCAGGATTCGAACCTGCGACCGTAGCTGTCACGCGGTTCCAGACTGTAGCGCCTAGAAACGCACGGCTACCCCGGCCGGCTGAGTTCACAGTATCCTTGATGTTGCCTATCTTGCGCATGGACTACTCAGTTGGTATATTTTGCTTATTTTTTTCATAGTTCCACACAACTTCTTCCTGTTTTCTCGATTGATCTGTGTTCAGTTTTTCAAGGCCTATCCACTGTGCGATGGGGAGGTTCCCTTGTTAGAAGAACTCACACTGTCGCTGGTGGCGGCACCTGCCGCGCTACTGCGGTGTGAACCGTGGAGGACCAACACCGCTCTCGCGATTTTGGATCAAAACAACGGGGCGTTTCGATGTGGTGACAAGTTATCTGTTCCTGCTGCATTTTTCGGTGCTATAGCCTAACTTTGGAATGTTGTCATTTGTTTGCAAGCAAGTTATGTAACATCTTATTACCCGTATTATAGGCTGTGACAACACCCAGCCTAAGTAATAACAACGTGAATGTTAACCTTCCGTAGTGGTACGTTCGCCTTGTATCCACAAAGCACTTTCAGGCTGTAGCGGACAAAACAGACAGCGTAATAACTACAATTTTATGGTTTTGCAATGATAAGACTTCATGGGAAAACAAATTGGTGGGCAAATAAGTATTTACACAGAACGTTTGATGATAAACAGGAAACAGTATTGTACGATATGTTAAAATTAAGATACCAACTTATGCCTTTCAGTGAAGAAGAGATCTTAAATTTAGTGTAGAAATATGCAGGAAGCTGAAAATAAAGCATCGGTTGAATAAGACAAAAATAAAAGCAGGTAGAGACTTCTTATGATTTTATGAAAAGATGTAAAGCTGAAAACAGCTGCATCCACGAGATTACAACGAGCAGCAGGTTTCAGCAAGGAGCAAGTTGACAGATTCTTTGACAAATTAAGTGATCTGATGGACAAGTCTCAGTTTAAGACTTTTTACAATCGAATTATAGCTTACTTCTACCTGAAACTACTTTTTACCCATTATTGTTACATACCCGACACGACTCTTCAAAAATATGAAGATTAAAATGCAAAGCTTGCACTGGACGCCAAACTAAACTCCGTTCCGTCACCAGTTCAATCCCACGCAGAGAGCGGCCATCACGGACACTTACTGTTCGATGAAATTTATTCCTTTACGTCCGTAGGTTATTCCATATTGACCTGTTTTCCCGAATTTCCGGGTGAAGGCAAAGCAGCTCAACACGTGCGTCAGTCTACCCAACCATTTGTGCACACGATGGCTACTGTTTCTCCCGTGGTCTGTGTCGACAGCAGCGTACATCTCCTGCAACAAGGAAGAAAAAAATGTCAAGTACTTTCCATTCATAGCTTAGGCTCGAATGGTCTATATGGCTCTCAGGTCATCAGTCCCCTAGAACTACTTAAACCTAACTCACCTAAGGACACCACACACATCCACGCCCGATGCAGGAATCTAACCTGTGACCCTAGCAGCAGCGCGGTTCCCGACTGAAGCGCCTAGAACCGCTCGGCCACGGCGGCTGGTCATAGCTTAGGTAATCAGTTTAAGTTTTGTAAACAGTGCAAATCTACTGCAACAGCAGCAGAGCCCTGTTATGGACTATGAAACAATCAGCACGCAGCCACAAAAACATAAGCATGGATGTACTGAGACGGCACTGTCCAGGAACAACATGCTGTATAACACGTTCTATTGTCTGAGGGAGCCCTACACTCAAAAATTCAATCGCGAATGGTAGCGCACGCAATATAGGGAGAACGCCGTGAGGCGGCGGACGGCGTTAACGGTGGATGAAATGTGTAAAGCAGGAACGAGAAGTGTGAAAGAAGAAATTGGTTGTGGTCGCCCTACCAAAACGTAGCCATACACTTATGAGCCAAAACAGGATGACCACTGCCCAGCGCGAGATTAAATTCCTCTTAGTGGCTTTGCGGGCATTTTACCCGGTAATAAAAAATACGAGGGGCGTTCAATAATGCAAATGCAACACTTTTCTGAAATCAGTTTGGTTTTATTCAGGATTCCAGTCCACCATATTTCCCATTCTTTCGGCTGTAAAACCCTATTTTTCAACATGATCTCCGTTCAATGCGGCGGCCTTACTGGGAGCTCCTGTAGGTCCATGCTACCACTCTTCTGGTCGACGAAGTGGCCAACATCTAGCAGCATTAACAACTTCCGCATTATACGCGTACTGCTTCCCACGGAGTGCGTCCTTCGTTGAATCAAACTTGTTGCTCTTTCTGGTCTTCTTTTAGGCGGCGAGGAACCCAGCGGCACAAATCTTTCAGTAGCCCAACTGGTGGACAAGTGTCAGCATTACCAACAGAGACGTTGAGTTGTGCAGCGAGGTATTTATTTGTGATCTGTCTATCACCTCGAATGAGAGTGTCCGCAAGTTACAACATTGCAGCAGTGACAGCTGTGTGCGGCTGGCCGGCACGCGGGAGATGGAAAGGCTTGCGTGATATGGTTGCGATGGTGACAAACTCCTCGTCCAACGACTCGCCGTGCTTTTGTTCACTGCCAGGCGGCCGTAGACCGCAAGCGCTTATGAGTATCTACGATGCTCTGATGACTGCTCTCTGCTTTGAACGTGCCTCCACTACAAACACCATTTTGGTTTCTACGTATGTCGCCAACACCTACCTGAACTTCATGAAACTATAGGGGCTGAAGCGGGAATATATAACGATGTCCCACAAAGAATTCGCATTTTTCAACCGAAACTGGCGGAGAAAAAATGTGTTGCATTACTTACTGAACGCCCCTCGCGTATACGAAGAGCAGACACGAATCAGGGATCATTCAAAGCGACAATACTGGCCGCAGATGGGGAAGTTCTCTGACGTAAACCATTTTGATACAGGGCAGATTTTTATGATGCGGAGTCTGAACGATAATCTAGGAGAGGGCAAAGTTGGTTGGCTGTTCGTGTGCTATGTCGCGAGCATCTATGGAAAGTGAAGGACGGTGGAATAACGAGTAGGTGAAAACTCTTGGACGTCCACGTCTCGTCACAGAACGTGACGTTCAGAATCCTGCCCGCTTTGTAAAGCACAATAGGGGGCGATCTGTGGCAGATTCGACGATCGAGTGCAATGCTGACGCAGACTGTTTCAGAACTCACCGTTCAGCGCACTTTGTTGAAAATGGACACCACAGCAGATAACCCCTACATGTTCCCTTGTAGAGCCAACAACACTTAACTGCGACTGCAATGTGTTTAGGACTGTCGAGATTGGACCGTCGACCAATGGGAACTCATCCTCTGGATGTATAACGTTTCTTGCTGCATCAGTTCGATGGTTGTTCCGAATCCACCATCAACCAGGCGAACCGCTGCTCGTAACATGCAACACGCCAAGGACGCAGACCTGGTGGGAGGGGCAGTATTTTGGCATGGGAGACATTCACTGGGCTCCCATGGTATATGTGGTAGTAATCGAAGACACGACAGCTGTGGACTACGTGAACATTACTGCGAACCACCAGCATACCTTCATGTTAGATGGCTGCACTGACAGCGATGATGTCTTCCGGCAAGATAACTGTTGGTGTGACAAGTCCAGAACTGTGCTATACTGGTTTGAGGATCATGATAGAGAACTCACCTTGATGTCTCTTGCCACCAAATAATCTGAACCCTATAGAACACATCTGAGACGTTCTTGAGCGCCACCCATAAACCATCATCCATAACGTAATGAATTGCGTGACTTGTGGGAAGACATATGGTGCTACGTGTCTCCGCAAAACTATCAAGGGCATATCTAACACACATCATGCAGGATCACTGTTTTATTGTGTTCCAGAAGTCGACTAATACGCTGTTCAGCAGGTGGTCATAACATTTTGGCTCGTTAGTATACGACATCTCAATGGAGTGGATCGTCGAATAACAGTGTCGTCTAGGCTATAAATTAGTTGTTGATCCCCAGTTACATAATCGACTGTAACTTAACTGAAACTGGTTTAGTTACAATTCATCCCCAACAAGCTTTTTAAAGTTCAGAAGAAGTGGAACGTGGAGGCTGCTGTTCAACGGCTTCTTCGACAAGACTTGGATTCGAGCATTCCGGTACGAAAAGTTACTAGCTACGTGTGTACCAGCGAAGAAGAAAATCAGAAGTAAACATTCCACCTAACAAAATTATAGAGAGGCGGGACATTTTCCCACAGTTTTCGAGGGAATGGGCAAACATTTCACACTGAAAATGAACGTGCATTATTGTAGAATTTCCGTAAATCTGCAGTTATAGATTAACAAGGAGGAATTCTGAGCAAAAATTCTTGGCTTAACATAGCAACAGCACCACTGGATAGATTGTAACGATTTTGTTTTGAACTTCTTTCGTATCCTCCTCACGGTCCGAACTTAACTGACACATTTTCAATCTACTAAAAGGGTCGCTGCGTGACCATGAATTCATTGCAAACAATGGTCGGGCAGTGGTATCATCCTGTCTTCAGACGCAGCAGAAATTTTTCGTCTCTGGAAAGACACAGAAGTCTCCTCAGATCGTCGACCTTTATAAGTGCGTTGTCTTGCAAAGGAATTTTGTGGAAAACTAATAATACTCTAGTAAGCAAAGAGCTTCTCTTGACATGGCCTTCGAAGTTCACCAGAAGCGTGGCGGCCGATGTCGACCCATAACCGATGAGCAGACACTATTCAATGATGTCCCTTGATCAGTACTTTTCGGTGCGCCTGCAGACTCATTTTCCACTTGGAATATCAACGACATATTCCAGCTGAGAGCACTGAGTTCACCAAAATTTGACGATATAATACTTATGCCCTGGGTATATTTCTTGCAAATTTGCTATACTACAGTACACAAAGACACCATTTCAATGCTTACCAAGTATATTCCATAATTTTTTTGGTGTGCATATGGGATATCGTAACTGTCTCTTACGATATTGGAACTGGAAACCTACAGCCATTGCCATGGTGATTGTGCGTGGCTGTTGATTTCTTAGCATCTCATGGAATTATTAGAAGACATTCTTCCAAAATTTAGACACATTCACTGATTCTCGTTGCCAGTGACTAGAAAATTCAGTCAAAACATCATAAGAATGAATAATAACTTTCTGGAAGTATACCTGACGAATGACTATTTTTGTAACCCACTGGGAAGACATCAATAATCATTGTATCATTGTATCTAATATCCACCCCCTTAGCTGAGTGGACATCACGTCTAACTGCCATAATGCGGGCGCAGTTTAGATTCCCGGCTAAGTCGGGGATTTTCTCCGCTCAGGGACTTTGTTTTATCGTCATCGACACGCAAGTCGCCCAGTACGGTGTCGACTGAAGAGACTTGCAACTGTGCGCCCGAAATTCCCCAGGTGGGGATTCAGTGCCGTCAATGGCACACACCATTTCAGTTTATTAAAGATAATAATTTAAGGCTCTCATACTTAAGGGACTCCCTTATGTTTGGCAACTGAGCTGTCCAAGTGACCTTCACAGATCCATCAAACGTCTCATGTGTTTTTATGCCTGAGTCAACTGTAGTATCTTATAACATGACATTTACAGAGATACTTGAGGATAACAGTGATTTACTTATCCCTCCAGGAGCCTATAGTTTTGAAAGACACGGCTGTTTACAATTTTTCTTAGCAAAAATACTTCAAGTTTATGTTTTGAGGTGTTTATCGTGGTTTAGGACTAAAAAGCTGCCATAGTCGCAGTAATGGAACAGACGTTCTGAGTCTTTATTGCAGATACATTGAGATAACTTTACAGCACCACTAATATTCATGGTTATTTAAAGGTTGTGGAGGAGATCGAAGCTATCCACTGACAAAGATGTTATTTGATCGCCACAATCTATTTTGGGCAGTTCTGTCCATACCCAGGTGTTTAAATTTAGCGTTCACACATGTGAATGACTTCAGTGACTTGCCGTCTGTTGTTGAGCTATCTGAGAAATATCGTTACGGCACCAGATGGCACGCCCCTAAACATGTTTACTACGTTAGTATCGTAGATATACTCATTCGAAAACGGACGTAGCTACTATAAACCGGTTAAGGCGATAAAATAAAAGATTTACAATAGCATCTGCAGCTGGTTGCAGTCATCTTCAGAGATCTATATTGCATTAATTCTACGGAGCCCGCCGAGATCAGTCACAGAAAGTTACGTTTATTATAGTGGTGCAAAAAATCGTCATCAACGTATTGAAATATTAAAACAATTTCGTTTTTCTGTGATTAGGAGTTGTAGAAGGTATTCATTTTTTTTCCTTGATTTATTTTTACTCTTAGTTCCCTTCGGCATGAAATTCTCTGTCAAAATTTTGCTTTATCATAATAAAAAATTGATTTCATGATTAAATGAATCAGAATACAGTAGGTAAAATAATACATGAGTACTGGTTTCTGTCCTATCACGAATTAATTCTCTATGGTAAGTATGAGGCTTGTTCACATTTAACTTGTTCCAGCTGACGTGGACTTAGGTGTCCAAGACTTAAAAAATGTACACCTTTCTCCTACGCCTCGACTTATTCCATACCCCACACGTTCACTATCCAGCCATCCACTTAAACACGGAGTGCGTGAACTGTTCGCGGGCGTCTTCAACTAATTTCGTGTGCAGCGCGCTTCAAACTTGTTATAAATGGTGCAGTTGTGTTCCAGGTAGCTGTATTACTAAACACCTAACACGAGGCTCAATCTCAGTTGCATGTTGCGTATCTAACGGCTTCTAGGGGGCAACAAAATTTTGACTTTCTGTATTTCGTACCGTTATTTACCGTTTTTAAGTATTTAAAATGCTGTCATATTATACTCATTTCACCTGTAGTCTTATGTCTAAGACTAAACACAATAGACAAATATAACAAAAACTGTTTTCGTGTCTTGAAGCAGCGTTAAAGCTGGCCGGAGTGGCCGATCGGCTCTAGGCGCTACAGTCTGGAACCACACGGCTGCTACGGTCGCAGGTTCGAATCCTGCCTCGGGCATGGATGTGTGTGATGCCCTTAGGTTAGTTAGGTTTAAGTAGTTCTAAGTTCTAGAGGACTGATGACCTCAGAAGTTAAGTCCCATGGTGCCCAGAGCCATTTGAACCATTTGAGCAGCGTTAACTCACAGCGCTCGAATTACGCAGTCTATATTCATCCGTTATTTAAGAATGAGAGCACTTAGCGAATTACAACAAACTTTACACTATTTCAAATTTTTACGAACCTTTTTGTCGTTGACCCCCGCCCAAATATAAAAGTCTGTCTCTTAGCAAGTTTTTACTATTCGTGCAGTAAATAAATGCAGTATCAGGCATGACGTTTTACTCTATTACTTATTTACTACTAACTCTGTTCGTACACATTTTGCAGGCAATGTCAATATATACCACTGAATGTTCCTGCAAAATTATACCATTGTACGAAATAATTCGGGAGATAAGGGCGTTCTGGACATGGGAGTTCGATACTTTAAAGTATCAGAGGTGTTTACGTGCTTTACATTAAACTGCCACATGTCGCGTATTATTTCATTTATTTGACTAGCTTACACACTAGAGATGAGCATCCTGGGATGCCCACTATCCTAGTCGCAACATGTTAGAGATTTGAATCACTGTTCGGCAAGTGTTGTGTAGTCAACTAGTACACCACCTATATATTAATTATGACAGTAGCTGTGTTCTCTGAAGGCGATGCATGTGTTTGCTATATTTTCAGATATGTCTATCGCCAACCTTGACTGCCACAAAACATTTTCATTTCTGCTATAAAGAATTCGAGGTAGTACTACTTTGAGGAAGTGCCAAGCCCTCAACGTCAGAGTTTATGGTAGTGCCCCATCTGTTAGGCAAATATGTAACCTTTTCTGAAATGCAGATCTTATTACACATGTTCGCGAACACCTCACTGGGTAAGCATTCGCCTGAGCGTACAGGAAATAGCTCTTAAATAGGCCTACTGAGATCATGCTGGCCGCTTAAGAACTGTGAGTTTCGAAACGTCTCGGCAGCATTCCGCAGCAGCTGAACACCCACTTGCTATTCCGGCACGTCAGTTGGAAAGCAAAAAAATCGTCATGGGGTTAAACCTGCCTTCCTGCCAGCCAGCCTGCAGTGGCTGTAGCGTACGAGGTCGCAGGGCAGTGGCGAGACAGTCGAAACTTAGTTGTCTTTCCGTAAGTCTTCAAAAATGGTTCAAATGGCTCTGAGCACAATGGGACTTAAACCTAAGGACATCACACTCATCCATGCCCGAAGCAGGATTCGAACCTGCGACCGTAGCAGCAACGCGGTTCCGAACTGAAGCGCCTAGAACCGCTCGGCCACAGCGGCCGGCTCTTAGGCCTTCCCAAGTGACGCCAACATAGAAAGAGCGTCTGTTCAATAATACTTCTTTACAGTTGGAATACAATCAGATTAGATTTCTGGAAGAAATTCTTAAGTAACATCCACGTAACTTATATTACTTTTCTGTAGTCTCAGTTATAACTGCCAACATCTATGATATTGTAACCGTGAGTATTCGTATCATTGTCTTAAAATGTACTGCCGCCAGATCGCGGAGGAAGCTGTTGTCCAGTTTTTACTTTCTCATCATTAGAACAACTTATTGTGCAAATAATTTTTCCAAAATCGTTAAAAACAGATGAAAAGTGGAAGGAAAGGACATATATGTTATAGCTTGAAGAGTGTTTTTAGAATGTCATTACGTCTGATACAGCTATGGAGGAGCACTGTAGCAAAAAACAACGCACCGGGCTGTGGATACTGAAATATCCACAAAACGTACGGATTAGTCTTACATGCGCGAGAAGAAAATCAAGTTTGTCAGTAATTTTTTTTGTTTTATTTATTCTGTTCTCTGTAACTCTTAAATGAATTTCATATTTATGAATAATGCTAATAAAGCTTAAAAGTACTCAAACACGTTACTAAGTGTGACTTCTATCAGCTTATATTAATTGGTGACATTATTAATTTTATTGCAGTAAAACAGATGTTACTGTTCGGCGCTTACGCCCTTACGACGTTCTCAGACGCATCATGAGCTACAGGTTGTGAATATGGGGGAACGTCATCTGATAACAAAAATGGTCTTGTCTGTAAGGATTCGACAGCATACAACAGCAACCTATCCGCAATGACTGAAGGTCATACTTTCCGTGGTTTGCCAAGCAAATTAATCGTTCCACAGTTGATATTTTAATGTGTTTGCCGAACAAATGGCACATTGCATTTGGAGGTTAATATGTGTTTGCCATAAGAAACAATCACAGCCATTACTTCACAAACTGCGTCGTCAACAAATATTTTTAAAAAAACATACACCGACTGAATCGCTGGTGTATCCTAGTTTTAAGTCAGAAAGAAGAACGGATAGCTGGTATGAAAACTTAACGAACCGTTGTCGACGTCATCAGAGAAAGCAGTAGCTCGGAAATGACAAGGAAGGGAATGGATTTCTGTCGTGGCCTTCAGTATCAGTCCCTACATCCGTACGAAATTATTTAGGGAAACCGGAGAAAACCTAAATAAGAGTGGCATGACGATGAGTTTAATGTCTTACAAAACGTGCATCGAGTAATTGATGAGGGAGGGAAATAGGCTACCCAAGAACACACTGAGGTGATAAGTTATGGGACAACGGTATTCACATACATGGCGGTAGTATCGCGTACATAAGGTATAAAAGATCAGTGCATTGGCGGAGCGAAACTTCCACGTCAGGGCAGACAATGGTACGTCCACAGACCCACAGATACGTGCTGGGGGTGGCCCAGGGGTGTGTGCTCGGCCCCTTGCTGCACAAACTGTATACTGCCGACATCCCGCGGGTGGCGTGTGTCGAATTGGCGATCTACGTCGATGACACAGCGCTGTATACCCGCAGTATGAACGCCCATACGATGCAACGCCGTCCCCAACTCTGTTCATGGTCAGTGGCGGCTGAAATTCAACGCAGCGAAGAGCCGAGCCGTGATCTTCACCCGAAGAATGCTGCCGCCAGATCTCCTGCCGGTCGAAATCCTGGGAGCACCTATCCCATGGACCAAGATGGCGATTTACCTGTGTGCCACCGTAGACCAAAGACTCTCCTGCGCCCTTCATATTCGAGACGTCAGAAGCAGAGCCATATGGCGCCTTCGTGCTCTATCCGAAACACATCACGCTGTTTCTAACAGTGCTCTGACAACTGTTGGAATACGCATCTGTGATATGGGGAAAGGCCGTAGATTCGCTCATCGCAACGCTGCAAAGGATCCAGAACTGAGCTCTGAAGACTGCTCTGCGTCTTCAGAGGGAATACTCCACTCGTCTGCTGCCCGAATACACAGGCATACCGTTCCCACAGGACAGATTCAAGATCATCGCGAGATCCTTCTACGAGAAGGCGGGACAATCCCGCAACCGGCTAGTCCGTGAACTGGGCCACCAACCAGACCACACGCCAACCACATCTTGACCTGACCTGCTGCGAGAATAATCTTCTCGTAGTAGACAAAGCATATCACCGCCACATCACGCAAGGACAATTCGTAAGGGTAAAGTTTCTTTTCTTCCGCACAGGAACAGCAAGGAAAGCTCGCCAATGGAGCGTCAGTGAAGCTCATTTCTACTCGGGTGATTTACGCGAGAAGGATGCCGATGCGATTATGATCGCACGACGGGAATTATTGGGCTTTGAATACGGAATGGTAGTTGGAACTAGACGCATGGGATATCCTCTTTCGGAAATAGTTAGGGAATTCAATATACCGAGATCCAAAATGTCACGAATGTGCGGAGATTACCACGTTTCAGTCATCATCTCTCACCACGGACAGTGCAGTGGCCGACGGCCTTCACTTAACGACCGAGAGCAGTGGCTTTTGCGTGCAGTTGACAGTGCTGACAGACAAGCAACACTACGTGAAATAACCGCAGAAATCAATGTAGGACGTACGACGAATGTATACGTTAAAACACCGCGACGAAATTTGGCATTAATGGGCTATGGCATTAGACGGCCGACGCGAGTACTTTTGGGCAATAGCACATCGTCTGCAGCGACTCTTTTCGGGGGATCGTGACCCTGTCAGTTGGACCCTAGACGACTGAAAAAGCGTGGCCTGGTCAGATGAGTTCCGATTTCGGTTGGTAAGAGCTCATTGTAGGGTTCGAGTGCGGCGCAGGGCTCACTAAAACATGGCCCCAAGCTGTCAACAGGCACTGTTTAAGCTGGTGGTGGCATCATACTGGTGAGGGCTGTGTTTACATGGAGTGGACTGGGTCCTCTGGTCCAACGGAAGCGACCATTCACTGGAAATGGTGATGTTCGGCTACTTTGTGACAATGTGCATCCATTCATGGACTTCACGTTCTCAAACAACAAACGCCATGTCAACGGCCACAGTTACTAGCGGTTGAGTTTGAAGAACATTCTGGACAATACGAGCGAATGATTTGGTCATCCAAACCACCCGATATGAATCTTATCAAACATTTATGGGACATAATCGAGCGGCCAGTTCGTGCAAAAAATCGTGCAACGGCAACACTTTAGCAATTATGGACGTCTAGAGGCAGCATGGCTCAGTATTCCTGCAGGGAACTTCCAACGACTTGAGTCCATGCCATGTCGAGGTGCTGCACAAAAGCAGGTCCAACATGATATCCCATGACTTTTGTCGGCTTGGTGTAATATATCACTGCCTGCAAGAACATCGTGAAGACTTGTACATAGCGCTGTCAAGTTTGACAAGAAAGGGTATCAACTGTATCACGAGAGTACATCTCCAGTGTTGTGAATGCGATCTAGAATTCCGGAATGTTGACTTCTGAAATACTACTGAAAAGATTACAACGCAGACGACAACTGGTAGGAGTTGTATGTGAGCGAACTTCTTGTTGCTTCTAGTGCACACCAGTCTGAATTCGATGGGAAGTAACTGCGACAAAGTCCTTGAAACATTGAATTTATGGTGCAACTCAAGATTTAAACACAAACATCGTAACGTCTCACAGGAAGATTCGTAATGGTCACTTCTACTAAAATAAACCAGACGCTAATTAGAAGCTACATGGTCAATTGACCATGTACTTACCCGGTTAGGCACAAACTTTTAATCTGCCAGTAAGTTTCACAATTGTTGCCTATACTCTATCTTCCAGTACAGAACCTATACTGCTCTTATATCTCTGAGAAATTCCTTGAAACACTGTAGAATCCCTTTAGTGTACTTCAACTGTCGGCAAAATGTATTCACTTCTAATTAGAACACTAGTCCCTGGTCTCTTTCTTGAAGATGTTATTGATAATTTTTTTTAATAAGATCTGGCGTTTATTGTGATTCCTTCCATTCAGCATGGAACTGATTGCAGAGACCGAATGAATCTTATTTGGTAGCTAAAATCACACATTTACTTTAGAAAATGAACCTCAGATCTCGCATCACAATAATTTTAGTTTACAACAATTTTCTGCAAAGAACTTCACACACTCTGAACTGGCTGTAAGCGCAACGTCACAGATCTGAAAGATACCAGTTCAGGCTGGATAACAAATGAGTTCGTCCATGATCTTGTGTAAGAAACCATTGAAGAACAAGATCGAAATGGCAGGACACGGATTTGAACACTGCTACTTCCGAATGTGTGTCTGCTGTCTTCATCAAAGCGCCTTCTATCACTGAGCAACATCCCTCACGCAGCGCTGACATGTGGGTGAGCCATTCCGGTCCCCAGTAAAATGCTGCCGGAGATGCTGGTTTGAAACAGGCACTAGGAAGTACATAATACCCTTTCGATTCATATATTACTTTTTAAACTCTAGACTGATCACTTGAATGCTGGGAACGAGCTACCCGCAAATGTTGGTCTATGCCTACTGGATTATTGCAAAGACCAGTAAATGACGCTGCAAAGTCCAACAACTGTTACCAACCGTCCCAAGGGGTCTGTAAGTGATCTCTAATTCTGGGATGGCTACTTAGAAGCACTCTGATGACAGCTATCTTGTTAATTTTAGCTTCTTCCTGTAAGGCATAAAGCGATCCCATGCGAACTCGACACAGTAACGTAAGCATCTGGCAGCACGTGTTCCCCGTTTCGCCCGTTGGCCAATAGTCGTTTGGTACCACTTTATCTTACTACATACTACATACGACCCACTACGAGATACGAATAGCTCTCTGTGGAGCATTTCTGTCGCCCCAGATCTCGCCAAGGCTCGGAGCTAGCTACGTATTTTAAGACAAGCAAAAGACAAGAACGGAAGAATTTGACTGTTACTCCGCTCTTATGTTCAGATTAAGGTTTCTTTTTTCCACTTTAGGCGAATGCCGGGAAGGTTTCTTCCATAAGGCCACTCCCAACCTCCTTTAAGTGGTATGATGAAGGGCGCATAAACACAACATGATCTCGTGATCCTATTTCACGTTCCCTCTTGCATTATTTCAGAATGATTGGAGCAACTATTCATATTAACTGTTGCCTATAGTATTTTGTTTACTTGCAGATCAGGTTAATCACGCCTCGAGCGTAGCTCAGTCTGCTCTTGGCGGCTCCCCCCCCCCCCCCACCCCCCCCCCCCCCCACCCCAACCAATTTCACCTCAATCTTCAGTGCACAAAGTTTTCCAGGTCAACCGCCCGTGGCTCCTACCTGGAAAACGTGCGAAAGCACTTCTGCTCGAGCACAACAGCTAACTAAGGCGCCAATGAGAACAAACAATGGCGTCAAACGGCTGCGGCACGCCTCCGCACTTTTTAACGCGCGTTAGCGCGAGTTCGGCAAGTTTCTCGTGGAACGAAAGCAGAGCGAACGGAAATTTCCCATCGACTACTCGCTTCGTTACCATTTTTGCCTTGACAAAGAGTATTCCGCTGAGAATGCCTAATCTAACCCAGACAAAAAAAAAAGAAAAAAAAATCAACAGGATAGCGTGCTGGGTCACCAGACACTGTTAAAGCGCGATGGCCGGCCGTGGTGGCCGAGCGGTTCTAGGCGCTACATCTGGAACCGCGCGACCGCTACGGTCGCAGGTTCGAATCCTGCCTCGGGCGTGGACGTGTGTGATGTCCTTATGTTAGTTAGGCTTAATTAGTTCTAAGTTCTAGGGGACTGATGACCTCAGAAGTTAAGTCCCATAGTGCTCAGAGCCATTTGAACTATTCTCAAGAGCCGAAATCAGAGGTGGTGACAATGCTGGATGCTAAGGTATGGAGCGAAGTTGACGTTGTGACTCGTACGAAGGGTGTTCCATTGGGTTCAGGCCGAGACCCTGGGCAGGGCAGTCTATTTCAGAAATATTTTTCGAAAACCATTGTGTTACAGATGTTGCTTGATGACAGGATGCATTGTCGTGCTGATACAAACAAGCATAGGCTCCGAACTGTTCCTCTACTGTAAGCAGTGCGAAATGCTGAAAAGAAGCATTCCTGTCCATCGTATTTAGTGTTTTCTTAAGTGCAATAAGAAGAACACTAACAAAAAACACCCCCATACCGTAACACCATCTCCTCCTTCGCTGTTGGTACTAAACATGATAGTAGATAACGTTCTCCAGCCATTTGCCAAAACCAAACACTTTAATCGGATTGCTACAGGGCATAGCGTGATTCATCACTCCAAATCACTCAATCCAGTCGTCCACTGTCCAGTGGTGTCGCTCTTTACACTACTCGAGGAATGGCTGACTCATGAGGAGCTGCTCGATCATTTTACTCTATTCTTTATAACTCTTACACAGTCATTGTGCTAACTGGACTGCTTGTAGTACTCTGGAACTCACAAGTGTTACCCTCCGCTGATCTCATGCAATTTTGTACGACCAACCACCGCGATACTCGACGGTCATTGTCAGTACAGGGGCGCTCCGTGGTCTTTGTTTAGCTCTGGTTGTTCCTTCACGTTTTCACTTCACAATCACCAGTAGTTCACTACCAACTGTAGAAGAGCTGAAATGTCCCTAATGGATGTCTTACTCATGTGACATCCAACGACATGTACGCGTTCGAAGTCGCTGTGTTCTCCCGACAGACCCATTCTGCTGTTACTGATTCTCTACGGACAATAAAATAACCCGTGTCTCCTCCTATACCGACAGGTCGCCCCCTCGTAACAATGGTAAGTTCCGCATTACATATGGGTGACCGGATACTTTTTATCAGTGTGTGTGTGTGTGTGTGTGTGTGTGTGTGTGTGTGTGTGTGGTAGACGCTTGTAAATAATGCTTGTAACGCCGTCGTTGACTAGGAGACGCGAATGGACAGTGTGTTGGGAACACTGTGTATCCGGTAGTTGTAGATGACAGTGGTAATGGCATGTTCGGTGTAATTCTATGTATTATTGATGCAAGAAGAAGGGGATGAGTCTGTCCCTGCACACAGGCTACTTCTCGCGACTGCGTTTCAAGAGATGACGCCTTCACATCATCAGCAGTGTTACATGGCTTGTCTATGAGACACTCATGAAACATTTCGGATTTAACAATATATTCACAAATACTTTAGTTGTCAGAAAATGTACGCCCCTATCTTTCCTTCCCTTCCAGGTGAAATTCCGGCGAAGTAAATGTCTTCTACCCCTAGGATTAGGGTTGCCTAAACAATTCGTGCACAGCCTCTTTGGGATACGAAGGAGGAACAAGCACTTGAGAAGCGTGACGATGACAGTTGTTATCAACGAGGAAGGAAGATTGGGCTTAACATGCCCCGTCTACGAGCCACCTTGTTACGTGTTATCAACGAGCCTGGAATGAAAGAAACGAGTGTTACGTACCTCAGGTCTACGCGCAGTACATTCCTTTCGAGAAGTATTACAATTCAGTAGTTGGATGAGTGATGAGTGCCTTCTGATCTTGCGCCTTAATACACTGATCTAACCTGGAATTGAACTTTTGACATTTCCTGATCGAAATCATTTATCTTCAATCGTCATCGTTTCTCCTCTCCCATATTGATACAGAAGTAACTGGCAATAAACTTTATCGATCGTCAGTGTTTTATCAGAGATTTTGGGTGTTTGGCATAAGCTGCTTCCAGTGTTCAAGGAATGGTTGTAAATTTCCTGAAATATGGTACTTTGGAACAGATAATTTTAAAGCGGGGCGATTTGAAAGAGGTTGTGTCGAAAATAAATATCTTCTCCGTGCTGACTCCCCCGTCTGAAAGACATATGTTCGACAGTCGAAAACTGCCATTAATGTAATTAAACCGTCAACGCAAAAGCGATACTTTTGCTGTCTGATAGCCCTGTGAAAGAGAATCGCCAATACTGCCGTAAGCACTAAACCATTACTTTTTGTAACTTTGTTGTAGTGAAAAAGTAATCCAGTACTGCATATCGTTTGTCTTCTGAGTTGAAAAGATCAGATGAATTTCTAATACATCATTAACACATCATTCTTGCGCAAATGAGCCAGAAATGTAAATTGTTGCATGTTGTATCTTGTTTTACAGTCAGTGGTTTGAGCTTATTTAAGCATGCAGTTTTGTCATCAAAGAGAAGCTTAATTCCTCTATCCCTTCCCCATGTCAACTACATACAGTCTTCATGTTCTTGTCGATTTGTGGTAATGTTATGTAGTAGTCAGTCACAACATTTCAACGCTAGGAATGAATTTGAACCAGTGTTATACTATGTGTGTTAATCGAAGCTTCTCGAAGTTAGGGTGAACAGGAAACGCGGAACGACACCATGTAATATAAAGCTAGATCAGGTGATACTCTCTCATAGATTTATTGACAAAAGTGTTGTACAGATTTATCGCCTTGAACTAGTTAGCTGGATCTGAATACTCGTCAATCAGCATTGCGGACAATATGAAAAAAAGAGGGGACGGGTTTGGTCCCGTCGACAACGATCTGATAAGAAACGGAACATAAGTTCTAACACGACCAGGATGCGGAAGAAAATCGGACGCATCCTTTTCAAAGGGATCACCTTGGTATTTACATTAGGCGATACAGGGAGCCCATGGAAGACCTAATTAGGAGGACGGGACGGCGATATAAACTCTGATCCTTCAGGTTGTCTACACGGCGGCGCCACCTCACTCAGTGGGGTCAGTGCGGGCTTAGCTTTTTGTTACTGTCATGAGGACCGCCCCACTACAATAGGTTTGCCTCCGCCTTCCTGTGTAGTGTTATGAAACGTTGTGTGTATATATGTGCGGCTGAATGAGCGTTACAATACTGTTATGTTATTAAGGATGAGTGTGGAATGAAACGATGAAAGAGGGTGAAGCCTAGTACCGACACACATCACATGCCACTAGGGAGATTCTGAGCTTAAAGTTTTCATCCAGTCATTAACAGTGTCACTTTTCAACACTCCCTGGAACACTGAGAAAAGGACTGATTTACCTCAGGACGCTGGCACAAGATTTGTTGATCCCTTTCCTGGCCAAATACCGGCGATGAAAATTTCTTCCATTTCCAGTATTCGGACCTACTACCCACGACTCAGGTGGCACACTAACGTAATGTTAACTACTTAAGCTATTGAGGTTAACTTACAGGAGAAAAGGTAAGATTCTAGCAATAGAATAGCTTGAAACGATTTCGGGGAGTAGGGTGCAGACGGGGAAATTGCGGGTGGCGAAGAGAGATCTTCCCTCTTCACGGAATTAAGTATAGCTGCAAAACAAGAAGAAAACGTTGTCATATTGCAGGACGATAAGCGCAAAAAAGCAACCAATCGATATTTGCAGTTTGGAGCTACCTGTTCTGTTCTCCACTTGTGTCACAGTCGCTATTTTCAACGACATCGAAATGAATTGACGTTTTCATCAACTGAGCATTGTTTTTACTTATGTGCAAGAGACAAATGTTGGATTCATTTGAATTTTTTTTTTTTAGATTTTACTGTACTTCTCCTGAATTTAACCCGGGACATTGGCGTGAACGTACGTGAGAAGTTTTGTGCAACTTCACTCCGCCCTTGCTGGAGAGTGAAGTCATATGACACTAACGGTGGTGATGTCTCCATTAGATACGGATGTTAATCCGGATGGCCCCTTTGTCAGAGGAAGACCTACAATGAGGTGACAAATCTCATGGAATACCTCCTTTTCCCCGGCCGAGTGTCGTAGTTTTACGTGGCATGGACTCAAGTCGTTGGAAATCCGCTGTTAGATGGGATCCATGCCGGGCGGTCTGGGTGGCCAAATCATTCGCACGAATTATCCAGAATGTTCTTCAAACCAATGGATAACAATTGTTGCCCAGTGACCTGACGCATTGCCATCCATAAAAATTTCATCGTTGCTTGGGAACATGAACATGAATGGCTGCAAATGGTCTCTAAGTAGCCGAACATAACCATTTCCAGTCAAAGATCGGTTCAATTGGACCAGAGGACTCTGTTCAAAAATGGTTCAAAATGGCTCTGAGCACTATGGGACTTAACATCTATGGTCATCAGTCCCCTAGAACTTAGAACTACTTAAACCTAATTAACCTAAGGACATCACACAACACCCAGTCATCATCACGAGGCAGAGAAAATCCCTTACCCCGCCGGGAATCGAACCCGGGAACCCGGGCGCGGGAAACGAGAGCGCTACCGCATGAGAGGACTCTGTCCATTCCATGTAAATGCAGCTCACATTTTTATGGAGCCACTACCATCTTGCACAGTGCCTTGTTGACAACTTCGGTCCATGGGTTCGCGGGGTCCTCGCCACACTAAAACCCTAACCTCAGATCTTACGAAAGCACTCGCGTCGGTCGTCTGCTGCCATAACCCATTAGCTCCACATTTTGCCGCACTGTCCTAACGGATAGGTTCGTCGTACGTCGCACATCGATTTCTGCGCCTATTCCACACACAGTTGCTTGTCTGTTAGCACTGACAGCTCTACGCAAACTCCGCTGCTCTCCGTCGTTATGTGAAGACCGTCGTCCATGCGTTGTCCGTAGAGAGAAATAATGCCTTAAATGTGGTATTATCGGCACAGTGACTATGGATCTGGGAATGCTGAATTCCCTAACGATTTCCGAAACTGAATGTCCCATGCGTCTAGCTCTAGCTGCCATTCCGCGTTCAAAGTCTCTTCATTCCCCTCGTGCGGCCACAAGCAGGTGGGAAACATTTTCACATGAATCATCCGGGTACAAAGAGTTCTGCTAATGCGCTGCCCTTTTGTACCCCGTGTACGCGATACTGCCTCCATCTGGTGCAGATCGCTATCTCATGACTTGTCACCTTATTGTAGACTGGCTGCCTGCACTGGGAATCATCCGCTTTTGTCTTGCACAAAAAGGTTTCCTCACTATAATGACATCAAATATCATTCGACTACGATACAGAGCTTCGTACCATGCTATCATCACAAACATGACACTACTTTCACCCTTATCACAGACAACTATGCGGGACAGCGAAAAGTAGAACTCCTGACAAGCAAGCCTAAGTGGATTTCTTGTTACGTTTACAGTAACCATAAATACGTTGGACTCTTGCAAATACAGAGGTCACACGATGTAACGGACCACACAGAATCTGCAGCCCCCTCAAGGCTGGACTCGAACCAGCGACCTCCGCTTGGTTATGCTAATGATTAGCGAAACATCAACCACACCAATTACGTAGGATTAACGCCATATTATAAACTGAAGTTCCCCGTCATGATTTCTGTCTGTATATTAAGGGTAATTTCAAAAACAAGTAGAGATATTGATATGGTTTTCACTTACAGAGAAACTGACAGGGAAGGTGTGTGTATATAATTTAGTACTGTTAACAAATAATGAGCGTGTACTGTAAGTATTATTAACTGTTCCATACTTAATTGCAGTTTAGAATGACGTCTCGTGACAATGATGCGAGCTACGAGCTGGTCGATGCAGAGGAGGCGGTATCTGGAGGAAAAAACAATGAAACAGCCGCCGCAACTCCGGAAAGCAGCGAAGCTTGACCAGAGTAAGTTGGGTCTGGTGGCCTAGCAGAGTTGGAGTCATAGCTCAGCGCGTTCGGTCGTAAAGAAAGACGTCGACGTCCGTACAGAACCAATCTCCACGCACAATGACGACAAAGAAACAGACGGAAAGAAAAAGAAGTGGTACAGCGCAGGACTCGAAACCGAAAAGTAGCGGGATCGAATGCCGGTCGGACCAGGGAGTTTTCATGCTGTCTTCCAACCTAGCATTCCACTCTTAATCATGTGGTGATTCGCCAGAAACACTGGGTAGCCGCGCGGTCTTGGGCGCCTTGCCACGGTTCGCACGGCTCCCCCGTCGGAGGTTCAAGTCCGCCCTCGGGCGTGTGTGTGTGTGTGTGTGTGTGTGTGTGTGTATGTGTGTGTGTGTGTGTGTGTGTGTGTGTGTATTAAGTAGTGTTAGTGTGTAAGCCTAGGGACCGATGACCTCAGCAGTTTAGTCCCATAGGAACTCACCATAATTTCCAAAAACACGGGGTTCGGATTCCACGTTAGACTGTAGGTCCTGGGGTAGTCACCGAAATAGCGTCCAACTGATTCACTACGCCATTAAACCACTTCTACGCGTATTATAAAATCCCGCGTTGCGTTTTCTGTCTGTATGTGAAGGCTAAGGGATTCTGATATGGTTTCACTTATAAGTAGATCAATTCAGGAGGGAGGTTTGAGTACGTAATTTATTATGGCTGCGCCATACGGGTCGTCTGACCTTAGATACTTAGAATTTATTAAGCAAAGCCGGTGGAGTTCTACATCTACATAGATACTGCATAAGCCGCCATATGGTGCGTAGCGGAGGGTACCCTGTACCACTAATAGTCATTTCCTTTCCCGTTCCACTCGCAAATAGAGCGAGGGGAAAAACGAATTGTCTATAAGCCCCGCATGAGCCTTAATTTCTCCTATCTTATCTTCGTGGTCCTTATGCGCAATGTATGTTGACGGCAGTAGAATCGTTCGGCAGTCAGCTTCAAATGCTGGTTCTCTAAATTTTCTCAATAGTGCTTCTCGGAAGGAACGTCGCCTTCCCTCCAGGGACTCTCATTTGAGTTCCCAAAGCATCTCCGTAACACTTTCGTACTGTTCGAACCTACCGGTAACAATTCTAGTAGCCCATCTCTGAACTGCTTCGATGTCTTCCTTCAATCCGACGTGGTAGGAATCGAAAACACTCTAGCAGTACTGAAGAATAGGTCGCACCTGCTTCCTATTGTCTCCTTCACAGGTGAACCACTCTTTCCCAAAATTCTCGCAATAAACCGAAGTCTACCATTCGCCTTCCTTATGACAGTCCTCGCATGCTCGTTCCATTTTACATCGCTTTGCTACGTTACTCCCAGATATTTAAACGACTTGATTGTGTCAAGCAAGACACTAGTAATGGTGTATCCGAACATTACAGGTTTATTCTTCGTACTCATCTTGATTAACCTCCTTGGTTCTGTATATAAGGAAAGGTTAATCAGCAATTTTTAATTCAGCAATCTCGTCTGAATGTTTTTTGCTTTTGAGTAAATCACGTTACGCTTCGTATGAGAAGAGGTGTCTACCAGTGCGAGTGGAAATTCGACAGCGCAGGTTCGTAGTCTATCGAGACAGCGGTGTATCGTTTCGTGACGATGTTTGCGCGTTCTTTGACTCGCATGTGAATATGGAACAGAAGGGTTCAGAAGGACTATACTCAAAGCCCTGCAGGATCTCAAGTGTCCCACGCTACTAGCGCCCGGGAGGACAGACATGTTTGCTCAGCTGCACAGGATCATACAGCACTGTCACGTACCTTCACTTAGGGAAAGGTTTCGTTTGCAGCCAGAGAAGTGTCCACATGGGCAATGAGACGACATATTGAGCACTTTCAATTGTTAGCACGGTGACCATTGATGTCGCTTCAACTGCAGCATAGAGGCGCAAGCTCTGGTGCATTCGGCGACAGTAAAGGACAGAGTGGCACCATTGCCTGTTTAGAGACGAGTCCTAGCTCGCCCGACAGCACTACGATGGACACACCAGTGAGTAGGAGCGCCCAGGAGGACGAATCCTGCCTGATTCCTTTTGTCATAGTTACACGGACCCATCACCTGGCGTGATGGTATGGGGTGCCACTGGATGCGCTAAACTATAGGCGGTAATCTGGTCAGCAGTCGTTACATGTATGACGTGCTAAAGACGGTTATTGCGCCCCATCTTCCAGGTGTCTGCGCCGTTATCTTTTAACAAGATGACGCCAGATTGCTGTCTGGACCTACCTCGATACAAAAAATGGTTCAAATGGCTCTGAGCACTATGGGACTTAACATCTTAGGTCATCAGTCCCCTAGACTTAGAACTACTTAAACGTAACCAACATAAGGACATCACAAACATCCATGCCCGAGGCAGGATTCGAACCTGCGACCGTAGCGGTCACGCGGTTCCAGACTGAAGCGCTTAGAACCGCACGGTCACACCGGCCGGCTACCTCGATACAGAGGGTGGTGTTCTATTATCTTAGCCAGTACGTTCTCTAGATCCCCCATCCACTGAAAACATCTATTAATAAGTTACTGGAACACTAATCAGCCACCATTCACCAGCCACTGCGATTTATGAACTGTCATCCAAGCCGAGTCCGAGTTGATACCAAGACAGGCTGAGCCTTTGCTGCTACCCAGAGTTGGGCAGAGACAGTAAAGGCACAGTCAAAATCGGTACCCATGCTCGAGGTAGGACTCAGGTGTAGAGCATCACAATGGTCGATAGACCCAATAAGTTCTCCGTAAATTTGATCATGTATTAAGTTCGATGTTTTGAATCCTTGCCGGTGCTGCATTTTTAATGACCAGCAGTGTAGCTCTGGCGAGTTTTTAAGCCTTGTCGGGGTAGAACTAGTGTCTAGCATTGGCGCAGCGTAGAGCGGCGCGTGTAGGGCCAGTGCCCGTGCAGAGCTGTCCCGTGGAGGAGCCCGCACGTCACCGCGTGTTTGCGGAGAAAGCAGCGAGCTCCGCGGTTGACAGTTACGTAAAACGGACGCCGTGAAATCTGCCTGCGAGCCGCGCGCCAAGTTCACGCCTGCCTCTTTGCGGTGACTGTCACGGAGGACACATTCCTCCGCGGAAGGACTCCGGTACGGTTCACGCTCGCCAGCGAATTGTTACTGGCTGCTCCAGAGTCCGTTGGCGCAGGAAGATGAGTCACAGTAATGATCGAGTCAGCGTGGCAGGTAGACGAAACTGTGGCTCTTGGCGTAAGGGGGCGTCCGGAACCAAAAACTAGGACATCGCCTGACAAAGCTGTTTTACAATTATTTTCTACTTTCCACCAAATGTACTCGTCACTCAATTTTCCTTTTCCTCCTTGTATGTATGGTTAGTGGTTTGTCTGCTGATATTGGCCGGCCGGTGTGGCCGTGCGGTTCTAGGCGCTTCAGTCTGGAACCGCATGACCGCTACGGTCGCAGGTTCGAATCCTGCCTCGGGCATGGATGTGTGTGATGTCCTTAGGTTAGTTAGGTTTAATTAGTTCTAAGTTCTAGGCGACTGATGACCACAGATGTTAAGTCCCATAGTGCTCAGAGCCATTTGAACCTTTTTTTTTTTTTTTTGGCTGAAATTGTTTCATATGAATTCTTCTGAAATAACCCTGTTGTCTCATATCTCAAATATCCGTCATCCAATAATATCCTTATACGCAAAAGCTTCAAAACCACAAAAGTCTACGTGACTACCTCCGACAATGCCTCGAATCATCCAAGAAATACGCCTACTGCCTGCAAAAGCTGAAATTACAAGGATAGGAGAATCAAAATGGCATCCTCTAAATGCAATGGGATTGCCAATAATTTGTTGTTTATTAGGCGTGCCAGCTACTTCAATTTTAACTGCTTTCAAGCAACAATAAGGTAGCATTCTACTGCAATGCCGAGGAGACGAACACGTCTCCGATCGTGTTTTCCTTTTTACATTATTTTGAACCCAATTACAGTTAAAGGTACTGACACAAATAAACAACAGTTCACAGGAGGTCTCAGTGTATTTAGAGAGCTGAATTTTGATTTTTCCGCTGTCGGCAGATCATTTTTTTTGGACACAGTACTTGGATGACTGCAGAGACAGTGGCAGATAGTCGTGTAGACTTCGAGAGCCCTGCAGCTTTTTCAGACACAACACTGCGCAGTTAGCTCTGTAAAAACAAAAAAACTTGTCTATTTAAACAACAACGCTGAAGGTGTCTATAGAAATATTCTCACTGCGTTTCTTGCGATTAATTTTGTAACGAATACCATGAGCTAGGATCATCGAAATTTTGAAGTTCGTTCTTTAGGTTAACGATTGTTGTATTGTAAAATACTCTGTTTAAAAAATTTAGATTCAATTATAAATTAGACAAACTAGAATTATTGCAGAGAAGAATTTTGAGGAAAATTTTAGGTCCAAAGAAGCCTGAAAATTAAGAAGCAGTTTGAAGTGTATCAAAATCTATACATACTTTAAATTAAAGTCCCGAGCCCCGTTTTTCTGCCTGTAAGGTAAGACCAATCTCTGGATTTTGATATAGTTTCCACTAACAGATAGACGAGCTCAAGAAGGAGGTTTGTCTATGTAATTTATAATTATAACGACGAAACTGTAATATATGTATCGTTACGTATTGCGATGACGAAAGGCAAGTCACAACTTGTACAGAAACCAGACAGTAGTTGCAAGAGTCGCGGGCCACGAAAGCACCGACTGAGAAGTGAGTGAGGTTTATAGCTTATTTCCGATGTTATTCAGTGTGTACACTGAGCAAGCAGTAAAGGAAACCAAACAAAATTTGGTGTAGGAATTAAAGTACATGGAGAAGAAATAAAAAATTTGAGGTTTACGATAATATTTTACTTCTTTGCGAGACTGCAAAGGACTTTGAAGAGCAGTTGAACGGAATGGACAGTGTCTTGAGAGGATGTAAAATGAGCAACAAAAGGAAAATAAGGATAATGGAAAGTAGTCGAATTCAGTCAGGCGATGTTGAGGGGATTAGGAAACGAAACACAAAGTAGATGAGTTTTGCTGTTGGGGCAGCAAAATAACTAATTATGACCGACGTTGGGAGAAAAATGTCGACTGGCAATGGCAAGAAAGGCATTTCTGAGAAAGAGAAATTTGTTAACATCGAATATATATCTTAAGTGTTAGGGAAGTCTTTTCTTAAGATATTTGTCTTGAGTGTAGCCATGCATGAAAATGAAACGTGGACATAAACAGTATAGACAAGAAGAAAATAGAAGCTTATGAAATGTTGTGCTTCAGAAGAATGCTAAAGATTAGATCGATAAATTGCGTAACTTATGAGGACGTACTGAATAATATATATATATATATATATATATATATATATATATATATATATATATATTTTTTTTTTTTGGTTGGGGGGGGGGGGGTGGTGAGAGAAATTTGTGGTACAGCCGTACTAGAAGGGGTCAGTTGGTAGGATACATTCTGAGACATCAAGCGATCACTAATTTAGTACGGAGGGAAGTGTGAAGGAATAGAAATCGTAGAGAGACAGCAAGAGATGAATATAGTAAGTAGATTCAGAAGGATATAGACTGTAGTAGTTATTCGGAGATGATACTTGCACAGGATAGAGTAGCAAGGGGAGCTGCATCAAACCAATCTTGTGACTGAAGACCACATCATCATCTATTACATATTTAACTGGCGTTTGGAGCAACATCTCGTGGCCACGATGAGAGCTCAGACCTGTTCAGTTACGGAGGAGGCTGTATCTGGAGGGAAATGCCGTAAACAGCCGCCACAAATCCAAAGAGCAGCGAAGCTTGACCAGAATCTGTACTACCCATACGTATTGTAAAATCTCTGGCCGCGATTTTCCCTGTATGTGCAGGCTAAGTTCAGGAATTACTGTAGGCGTTTTGATATAGTTCTCACTAATAGACTGATCCACAGGTAAGATTTTCGTATACGATTTTTTACCTCTAAGGCAGACAAGCCGTCCTCTCGCAGACAGTACCGGTGCGAAGCTGGAGGTCGCTCGTATACAATAAAATAATGAAATTGGAAATTAATAAGCAATTATGAAATTTATTAAAAGTACAGAATGAAATAACAGAATCGAAAAGGAAATAATTTTTTTTTGGACATTTGTACACGCTCAATGACAATGGGATGAAAACCAGATCTTCAAGTATATCTGGGAAAAAACTAACAACAAGATCTAGAAATGTACAACAGGAACAGAAAGAGATGCTTTCATAACGAAAGTGTTAAGTTTGGAATGATTCCTAGTTCGAAACTAACAAAACATATGTGAAGTCGTCTGTGGAATGAAAAAATAGTCATGGTGAAAAGATGAAGGCTTTGGAGGAGAAGGGAGCGAGTTACAAGTAACTGAAATTGTCATGTGATCCTTAACTGGCCAAAACGAATGGAGGAGAAAATGCTTCGAGTTTGATGGCCTGAGCAAAACGGTTGCACCTTTTTTTATTTCACCCACAAATGTTCAGTTGCAGTTGCATCATCAACATTTTGTATTCCTGTATTACATTAGAACGAGGCATATACTGATATTGAAGTTCTTGTTATTGCTCTGACTATTTCCTTAACTTTTAGCTTAGTTCGATAATTGGTTGTATGTTCATCTGCCTCAGATGTTAGTGGCACACTTCAACATATTTGTCACTGGGGTGTCATTTTAACACATTTCTGTATAATTAAAATAAGGGCAAAATTAGTGTTACTGGGTTTGTGATTATTTGACCTGGTTTTAAATAATGTTTGTTTCTATTACTTAATGCTTGTCAGGACGGCTTCTTGCCTAGATTTGTATCGTACTTTTTCAGACGAGAGAATCTATGAAAGAGTTAAGGCTGTGTGTAAGGTTTGTGAGTGGAGAAAAAACTTCTGTACTTTGACTTTCAATGTACTTTACGTTGCTGATTGTGATGATTGTGGTGTAATAGTAAATCCTATTACTATATTTGTAATGTTCTTTTAACTGTTATGCTGTTTAGTTGGCACCCATCTATTTCGCCATCTGGTTTTCGCTCTTTCAGGCGAATGTTTCTAAATGGATACACATCGGAGTTGAGATTTGCTCAAAATCTACTTGTGTTATATGTGGATAAAGTCCTTAACAACGGTAGACAAATATGTGAAAATAAAGACATGTTTCACAAATGTTCAGTGAACAAGCTTTGACTGTCATACCTGCATCCATACATTCATGTCTTTACATAAAATGTCAGTTCCTAGTGTAAAATAAACCACTGGCTTTATAACATACTTAATTTAAGAGAACCCAACTATAAGATTCCACCACCTACGGTATAAATACAAAATCGGGTTCGATGTGAGTTCCACCGGTATTAAAGCTTCTGAATTTAACACCTTTTTTCAGGTGTTAAATGTATATGCAAAATAAATGCTCCTAAAGAGATTATAACGATCATAGCTCTTTACAGTAAGCCACATTTCCATGATTTTTAGAAGTAACAGTTTTGCTTTGTGGACAACCGCAGCTGAAGTGATCCACATTTGACAAATTCTTCTAGCTGTACATAAACCTTTATTTACAGGAACGCGACCGGTTCCATGATATCGGACCACATCCTTTGATTGACAACTGACAGATACAAAACATACAGTCAACATTGTGATCCAAAAACCGTGATGTGTATCCGTTTTTGGATCATAATGTCGACTGTATATTTTGTATCTTGTTCAGATATACACTTGAGCATGTGATTTGATATTACGACAGCGGTCGCTTCCTGTAAATAAATGTTCTTATACAGCCAGAAGCGGTGTATTTGTCAAATTTTAGCGGTTCTAGGCGCTCAGTCCGGAACCGCGCGACTGCTACGGTCGCAGGTTCGAATCCTGCCTCGGGCATGGATGTGTGTGATGTCCTTAGGTTAGTTAGGTTTAAGTAGTTCTAAGTTCTGGGGGACTGATGACCACAGATGTTAAGTCCCATAGTGCTCAGAGCCATTTGAACTATTTGTCAAATTTTAAAAATACGTTTATTGTATCCCGCAATCTGATAACTATGTCATTTTTGTGGAGAATGGCGCTCTTATAATCGCTCAGAACAATCAATTGCAAACTAAGAACGCTAAGTTCACTATGAACACAATTAGACAAAGCTGTTTTAAAAACACTCGATTCACTGTCTATTTCGATGTGGTTCCCTACCTTTTCCCATAGTGTGATACGTTTAAAAACTCCTGTCTTCTGTGATTGGTGCTACAGAGACCCAAATGTTTTCCAATGGAATTCTTGCCTTTAATCACTCCTACTATTGTATAAACTATTTATAGACAAGACAAATCTGTAGATTTCCTCGAGATATCGCTACAAACTTATTATCGAAGTGAAGATGATTATAGATACATGATTCCCTTCCCTCTCAGTAAAGCTTTCCTGTTTCCTTCAGGCCATTCTTTTCGCATTCCGTCTTTCAGTGGTATAATACTATAGTTCCCGAAGACCTTGCGTTATATGTGGATAATTAGAGAAAAGTAAGTCCTTAACAACTTTAGACAAATATGTGAAAATAAAGACATGTTTCACTAGTCCACATATTCTTCAACTGTAGAATGTTGCACTGTTCTAATCTTTTACTAATCTTACAAGTTTTCCCATTTGCTGGTTCTTCCAGTGGCAAATCATCTACTGCTGGGTGCATTACACGTACATGGTGTGTCCCACAAACCTGTACCTTCTCTTACCATTCACAGAAGCGTTCTATACGGATTGGTTACCGCAAATAGTACATTTATTTAGTGTTTGGAAAGTGTTTTATAGTCTAGACCATCGATATGTTGCAGTTATACATTCCGCAATACCTCAATTTTTGTTTCTTATGTATCTTCACGCCATATGTATCTTTACGATCCAGTCCCATCTCTTTACTTAGAAAATGTTAAAAGTTTACTTGTTCGCAAACATGTCACTGAGAAATGTGCAGGTAATCACTATTCAGCTTCAATGCAACGTTGTGGACAGCAAAATAACACTCCTGTGTAGTGAATTTGCAACTCCACTTCGTTTTCCATGTTTTCTGTAATATACTTCAGTAACATCATTTAGATCCACGTGAACATAACGTGGCATGAACACATCACTTTCACAATTTTTTCGATGCATTAAATGTTATCAATGGTGCTGAGATAATATACTGAGAATTATCTTTAAGTTTCGTAGTCATTCATTTCCGAGTACACTGCTGTTGGTTTGGCTGGCGTTGAATTTTCGCCCGTATTTCTGACGGGTGCTGCGCACGTATTTGTTTACCACATTTAATAATCTGTGGAAACCACAAATGTCGGTACTCTTCCATCAGCCAGTCTGCAACACGAAACAGGACGTAGTAAAAGATATACGATTCCCCCAATCAATAGACGAAATGATCGTGAATAGGATTGCATGTTCTTCCACACGGTCAGTAACCTGTCTCAAAGGGAATAGTTTTTCGGAAGTGGTACTTAACATTAGAAAAATACAAAATTGTTGAGGCTTTCGTGGCCACTTGTTGACAAACTGCCTATTGGCTTCTGTCTCGGGTTCTTCGGCCGACGTTCATCTAATGATTTTTCTGACGTTTCGCCAGCACGAGTGGCTGGCATTGTCAAAGCTTCACCCTCCATTGCCACCGGCAATGGAGGATGAAGCTTTGACAATGCCAGCCACTCGTGCTGGCGAAACGTCAGAAAAAATCATTAGATGAACGTCGGCCGAAGAACCCGAGACAGAAGCCAATAGGCAGTTTGTCATTAGAAAAATAATTCTCAAATCTTATTTGAAAATTCGTTTGTCGATGTGCGCTATCAATATTTTCTGGTATCTACTACTTTTATTTAATGCGTCTTAGAATTTGTGTATTGTCTTAGTGGTGGAGTTGTTTCAACTGATATTTACAATCCCTAAGCTATTTAAATAATTGGCTCAGTATTTACGAGCTGTTTGCAGTTATATTGCGGCAAGTAATAGTTTTTATAAATTTAACGTTTCTTAATGAGCCGAAAATCACTTACAAAATACATAGTTGTGTAACTGATTGTTTTTAAGGCCCAGAGAAATTTGTCACAGAAATCAACTTTTTAAATACTATACAAGTGAAATAGTTCGACAGCTTTGCCAGCCACAGCAATGCACGGGTTGTGTTTATAACTATCAGAAAATACAGAAATAATTTTAATTTTGGTTTTGAAAGGACGTTCATAATTGGTATGTCATTTCCATGTGAATTAGAAGCTAAACAATTTTACAGCAACAGATGACCAGCCGATACATGTGGCTAATAAGTTCATGGTCTGGTATGTTTCGAAATTAGAAGAAAGAAAACAGTGAATTGTTACAATTTGCCTCTCGGTGTTCAAATAAACTGTATTGGTAGAGTATTTCAGTGATATTAAATATGCTATGGAAAGAACATCTCGCAGAGAATATCTCCACGACTGACGACTGAAAAAAAGAAAAATGAGAATGCGAAAAGCTCGAAGACTACCATTTCTTGGCTACCAAAATAGCTGCTCGCACAAAGTGCATGAAGACTTAATAAAAACTGCCGTGTACAAGCAACAAATTTAACAAATCGGACATAATGTAGAAATAAAATTAAGAGGTGGAACTGTACAATACAAAGTCTTTCCAAAAAGGCCTGGAAGAAAACAGACCGTAGGAAAGAGAAAAGAAAAACGGAATAAGTAAAAGTATAATGGAGAAAGATTAAAGCTAACTTAGTGACTTAAGTGTGGTCTCTAGTTGGACTGTGCCGAAAGGAGAAGGAATAAGGAGAACCTTACGAGCGGCAACTCGCGTACGCAAGTATAGGGGTAAAGAGAGCTTCAAAGCTGGAGCATAACAACTGAAGACCGTTTTTGGCAGCTCCGTATACCATGTGCCTGTAGCCCTTTGAGAAGAGCAAGTGAAATGTGCTAGTACGTGACTTACTGTACTCATAAGTTTAGTACGGGGAAGATTTTGGAAATAACATTTGTTCTTTTTTAATCGCCTGAATATTACATTCACATCGCCATCAAATGCATACAACCTCTTATTGGGATTTTAAACGAAGACCTAGACAGAGGTTTTGGGGAGAGAAAGACGTTACACTACGCGAGATAGCGGCTGCAGTATTACGAGTCAGGACTCAAATGCTTCTGCTCTGCTCGCTGTGTGAGATAATGCTATGTCGGCATGGAGCAAATTCACGCCACATTTGGATATTTCTTCCAGATTTCTTTTTTTCCGAAGAGCATAGGAAGGCATACCGTAGTATCCAAATGAGCAATTACCATCTACATCGTGACCCAAGAGGAATGGTCAATATTCAGTGACATAATAGGAACGATTATTCAAAGCAAAAAATCCAGTAAACATGCTCTCTACAGTGTGTACCATAAGAGCTGCGAATACATCTTCGATACTGTGAAATAAATCTCTTCTTCTGCAAGCTCTTTGATTTCCATATTTTGGACCAAAATAAGGAAAAATGTCCAGTAAACATGGAATGTAAAGTGCATACTTTAAGAGCTGTGAGCACTTTTCCATATTCGCTACTGTGAAACATCTCTTCTGCTGAACAGGTGCTCATAGCGCTTAAGGTACGCATTTTAGAGTCATATTACTTGACTTTTGCTCCGAGTGTCATATCCCTGAATACTGTCCATTCCTCCTGGGACATCCTGTATACTCCGCAAGCCACCTTTATGTACTTCTGCGTCTTCTATCATTATCCTCCTTTCCTGTTCTTGTTTGTTTGGGGTTTAAGGGCGCTCAACTACTGAGGTCATTAGCGCCTTTCCTGTTCTATTCGCTAATAGTGCGTGGGAAGACCACCCTACATACTCCAAGAGCGATTTCTGATGTGTGCTTTTAGCGATGAAAATGTGTACCATTTTTTTCGCCGGAATCTTCTCTCTCCCGACATTCGTTAATTAAGTGTCACTGAAGAAGATTAGAACGCGTAACTATTAGGTCTACAACTTTGCTTTCACCGTTTTTTCTTGAAGTTCGGGGCTTTACTGTGAATAACTTACGAAAAATTTATGATTCAAAGTACTGGCCATCGCTGGCCTATTTTCACCCCTCTTTCAGACAGTATACGAATCGCGCGTCGGAAGAACTGAACGTCATTTGAGGAGATCCATGAATCGATCCACTTTTGCACTTTTTCGTATCACCGGAAATGCTGGTCAGACAGGCCGTGTGCCGTTGATTGGGAAAGGTGTTGTCAAAAGAAACAATATATGAAGAATGTGACAGGTGTTTTGCGTTTCCAAGTATGTTGTGAAATGTTTTGCGACATGGGGTCGACCACTGTCATGCTGAAAAACCATCTTTTCATGTCTATAGCCGTATTCTGGCCATTTGTCTTTCCGTGCGCGGCTTTCAATAACCATTTCCTGTGACTGTTTCAGTCCGTTTCAGTATCTTCGGAAACCCCTTCCACCGCCATGCCGGTCCTCTACGTTAAAATCACCGTTCTTGAAGCATTTCACTAGCCACAGGTCTTACAGCATTTTATGAGTGCAATCAGCAGATTTCTTCATGTTTAATAGAAGATTAAAACTACGAGAACTGGGCACGTGAACTGACATTCAATCGAGAACAACTTTATGATGCAATCATAAATCGACTGATATTCTGATGGCGTTGAATTTACGAATGCCTAACGTTATAGTGTGACAGCCTACGGCCTGACTTGCCCCACCACTTGCCGCTACTGCCATCTATTACAAAACGGCTTGCCACGCAGGCGTTAAACCTTCAACAAAACTTTAAACGCCGAATTTAGCTCGCCGGGTAAGGTAGTGTGGCATTCAAGCACTGAAAATCTCTCTGAAATGGTTTTCTTGTACGACAGTTCCAACTGTATCCAAAATAAGCTTGTACGTGCAAATGTATGTCGTTTCTATCATTCTCCGATCATGAATCGTGTTTACTTCTGGGCGCCTGGGTAAACTTTTATTGAAGAGAATTTCTTCAGAACACTATATCGTCTAAACAATGATGTCCTTGGCCATGGAAGTACAAGTATAGACTGAATATCAAATAAATTCGTTCGTGGTTGCCTCAGACCCACTTTAAATTCATCAGATATCATCATATGGTAATTCTCCCGTCCGAAATCCACTATTGACAACTTTTGAATACGATGTGAAGCACAACAATAGACGACTATTCATCGACTCTAACAATGACACACCATTGAAACTTACATGAACAGATTAGTTTGCATGCTTCTGCCTTCCTTGAAAATTTGGCATTGGGTAAGGAGCACTTATTCAGTCTTGACATTTCAGTATGACGCTTGTACCTAATGTAGCAAACGAGTTACCTGAAAGTCCGAATAGTTAAGAGATCTGCTTATTTGTATAGTAAACTCAGACTACTAACTCAACGGCAACTTTATTTCCGCTTTCTGTAACATCTCACTTGAATTACACCTAGTACACTAGCGAATTACTAGCCAACGGCGTTGATACCGTTTACATCTAATTACTTTCGAATGTTATCATTTATGGCTGAAAATAACACACAGATTAATTTAGTTTCATGAAACGACACTCACCATAAAAACACCTGCACGTAAAATCTGCTATGCAAACTGAGAACACAGTCAGACATTACATATAAGTCAACTTTGAATGTGTGGCATACAGCAATTGGTAAGAACTTTTAATAATTTATTATTATTATTTATTATTATGGGGATATTTTACTATTATAGATAAAATACAGTTTAACCAGAAACTCAGATGGTCAAACGCCTGAGCTAAATAAATCACAAAGCTAAATGAAGGTACTACATAAGCCTTTCTGATCTAATGGTGTTGTTAGACTAAAGAAGAGAAATTATAACCAGGAATGATTCCATCATTTCTATTTGAGAAAGCTGGGACATATTTCCAATATTCAGACGAAGTTAAAGCTGAAATAAAAAAAATATGATTGTATAGAAACAGTTACAGCCCGAGTATAAAAGCTACTAACAGTAATTGTTCTGTAGTTTGTCGTTTTTATCCTTAAGTGTGAAGATTCATTAATATCACCGAAGAGGTCGAAGAATTTAAAAACAAGGTCTTACAGAACAAACGCAAGGTAACAGTACTGAGTTACATGAATCATATTACTTTTGCTGAAAGGGGCAAAACTAAGATCTGACACACAGAAGGTAAAGACTATGCAATGAAGAATTCGAACAAAGGTAAACAAAGTCAAATATTGCGGGGAGCCGTAGAAACGAATAAAAAACCGATACACATGGAAATCTATAATGGGGACAAGGCCTGAATTCTGTTATTGCATTTGTAATGTTCGAAATAAGAGACAAAGTTTATTAACAAAAATGAAGAAAAACTTCTGAAATTATTGACCTGGACAGAGGTTTTCAGAATACAAATTTAAAACAATACGCATGGAAGTAAAGCATGGATTCTGATAAACATTCAAACGAGAAGTTTGTAAGCACTGGTGCTGTGGAAGTCTGATAAAAGTTTAGAGTCACGCAGACACCAGAATTATCTGAGATTATATCAACGCAGTAAAGGCTGTGGAAATAAAGCGAAGAACAAAGGACAATAATTATGGAGCAACAGCATGAGTGGAAAATACAAACTCAATTTACTGAGGATGTTGGTTTCGCCCCAATGTACCGGTAGAAAGGCTGAATTCTGATGGTAACGGGCGAGCTCAGAATACTGAGAGGAAAAAGTAAATTTCTGCAAAATGATTATCGAGAACATCGTTTAACTTCCAGTATCATTAAGTAAATGCGCCTTCTTGCTACGGGTGGAAAAGTTTGGAAAACTATATTCTTTGTACGGAGTATCAGTCTTTGAATCTTTGCAAAACTATTACTGAGTACGTTCCACTGAATTCAGTTTTAGGATTATGTTTACAGAGTGTCATTCATGTCGCAGGTTGCGCTCACGTTAAAATACGTATAACGATGCATAACATTTGATAAGCTTACTAGTAGCCCTATCCTTCGAAACAATGTTTTACTATATGTCAGTCTATAATCTGTAGAGGGTATTTTTACGCAAATTTAAATGCCCCTTTCGGAAAATTAATTTAAAAAATTAGAACTATGAGGAAACAACCATTAAATGTAAATTTTACAAGACATATGAACCAAAGAGACTCTTACTCATTCTTCTCACAAGCGTTCAAGTTTCAGAGGTTAGATGTCAGTCTGTTAATGCGAAGTTAAGCTTTCGATCCCTATTCGATCTAATGGTGTTTCTCCTAGCACTTGTAGCTAATTTTTTACGTCTGGAAATGCTTTTTAGCCGGCCAGTGTGACCGAGCGGTTCTAGGCGCTTCAGTCTGGAACCGCGCGACCGCTACGGTCGCAGGTTCGAATCCTGCCTCAGGCATGGATGTGTGTGCTGTCCTTAGGTTAGTTAGGTTTACGTAGTTCTAAGTTCTAGGGGACTGATGACCTCAGATGTTAAGTCCCATAGTGCTCAGAGCCATTTGAACCAAGCCATTCTGAAATGCTTTTTATCTATGATGAAACGTAAGCTGTACCGTGGCTGGATATTACATTAAACGACAGTCCCTTCGCCTTAGCTGGCTAGATACGTAGGAAGGGAAGCAACGGAATATCATCTGGTTTGGAACCATGCCTAGTCAAGCAGCGCAGTGTTGAAGCAAACCTTCGAGCAGACGACGGCTTTCTTCTTTTTTGAAAAAAAAAAGAAAAGAAAACTGCTATTAAAACTGAAAAGCACTCAATAAATGACAAAAATAGAGTTTTCAACTTTATGGTACTACTTTCGGAAACTTCACATATCCTTTGTCACAGTAGTTTTATCCTAGTTGTATTATAGCGAGCTAAATGGCTGGGTAAGTAAACAATCCGCTGCACGCGAAGTGAACTCAGTGATCCGATTTCTCATGGAAAAAAGAGCATAACGCGACAGAAAGAGCGCCGAACGTTAACAGCATGTAGCAGGGAACGAAAAAAATGCAAAACAATAGACCTGTGCATTTAAGAAAATACCGAAGAATATGCAGGGTTGTAGCAGGTGTGACATCACTATATTTCAGAATGAACTATGTTCAACAGGTGAAGAAATGTTTCACAACTAATCTTGCAACAGACTTTCTGTAGGGGTGCTGGACGATTTAACGAATTATCGGAAATACAATATTGACGGCCGCGCAAAAACCACAAAGAATGAAATTGGCGCACGCATTATTGTATCGATAACAGAGGAACAGGAAACTATTTATTGATACTTCACACATCTCCGGAAATTGCTGGTTTTACAGCGTTTTTCAGAGGAAACTATGTTATGAACAGGCGGCGTCCCATGCACAAGACATAAGAAACTTTCCCAACGCTACCGAAAGTGCTAGGAGAATAATATGGATATGCAGATTCCGATGCGTGTCACGTATTAATCTGAGGCACGTGGTCAAGAAGCAGAACATCGGAATTATCTTTCGTAGTGCCAGTATGGCTAAAAAAAGGGCGAAACTATTTGAGATTGAAAAAGGCCGCTTTGATTCAATCTAGGAAGAAAAGGGACAAAAATCTTCGTATAAAGTGTATTGTGAAGACGCGTAAACTAACAAGAGTATTCAGCGTATTTTTGACTCCACCTCAAAATATGAAATATAACCAGTGCTGCACTTTGTCTGCAGCTGTGCAAAGGCGTCTGCTTTCGGCACTAACACCAAAAATGTACCCACGCAGTTCTCTACCTGAAGATGACGGCGTGAACCATAGAATCGCATACTGGTACGATAAACAAGTGACGGACACAAAAAACCGTTTTAGTTATACGCCAAGGAAGTTGGAACCCGTTGGTTTCGCGACAGATTTACTGGGGAATAAGCATCCTGCACTGCATATTACATAGCAGGTAGTGTGAAGCAGTTACTGACCTGGAGCCGTGGAAGCAGATAGTCGACGTCAGACCAGCGATGCGCCCTCGACGGCCGCCGGGCGCGCACTGGCGGAGCACGCCGTGGTGCGCCGGCAGTCATAGGACAACGCTGCAGCCAGAGGTGGTGTTTGTCCGGCCATCGGCAGCGCGGCGCACGGCGGCTAGCGACGCATCGCCAATGAGCTGTTTGTTTCGCCGCTAACTCACCTGACGCCACCGCCGCCGCCTTTTATGAGCGCGCCGTCATGGCGGCCTCGCGTGGGAGGCGCTCTGCTCCGCGGCAGGTGTGTGGCCTTCTGCGGACGACCAGGAAATGCTTCCGTCCCTACTCCAGTCCGCTGTAGGCCAACTGTTAACCGGGGCGAAATGTGATACCACCAGCTACGGGGCCAACAGAAAACAGATGTTCTTCACCGCTCACCCTTTCAGTTGCGAACAATGTTTGGTTATTCTATGAATATGTGTCTTGATTTTTTTTAAATCTCTTGCGAGGTGCCGGGGCTAGTAGTGTATTTATCACTAAATTCTACTAGAATCCACATGTGTAAATCATGCTCTAAGCCCCCCCCCTATTCTAACTCCGACTTTTGCTGTTGCACAAGGATAAAACAAATACGCGAACTGACTCTAATCAACCCTGCTAGTGGAGTAGAAGAGAGTTTGGCACCTGCAATAATTTAATTTGATAAATAAGTTAAATAAACAAAGGTTTCATTAGCATAGTGAGGAATGATAGGGTTGCTCTATTGATTAACAGAAAGAAAGTTCTGTCCAAAATAACAATATGATTTATTAAGATTAAACGCAGAATAGTAAAAAGAGACACAGGAAATATAAAACATCAAATTGGCTAAAATTGGAGATTCATACAAACACAGTAAAGGTGAAGTTGTCCCTAACTTAGATCGTGAGGTTTAAGACGAAGTGGTATGTGGAGCCAATTCCTTTCCACTCAAATCTCAAGAGAGACACACAGCTAACCCAATAGTAATTGCTGCTACTCGAAACTGAACAAAGTTAGAAAAGGATGAACAGGCGCGCTCTGCTGAGCTCTGATTATCACCTAGGAAAATCCCTATCTGCCGGTGCTGCGGACGTACATTACCAACAGTCTTCTTATCTCCCAGAACACGATCTGGCGTACCGCAGGCGAGGGCTGGTTGCTCCGACGTCCTCGACCGAAAGGCGACTGCCGACTACCTAGAGCACCCGTACAGGCCGAACACACAACCTTCCCGCCCCCACGACAGTGGTCGTGGTTACGTTCCAATCAGCAACACGAAAACCGGCGGAAATTCCACTCCATTGCCGGAGCACTACCATTCCACCAATGGAGATTCTTGGCGCCAATTTCTGTGCTGATTTTGCAGAAAGTGCGGGAATTTTCCCGCCACAACTGCGTGGGTACACAAGTCATTCCCACGCCTCGCTGGTAGCCCGCCAGAAAGTGTTTTCGCAAAGTTTCTCTGAAGTAACGGAACCTCTAGCCCAGCCGCTACTTCACACCCCAGCGGGCGTGTCTCTTGACAATGTCGGCGTCTGAAAAGCATTCACTCGACTGCCTCACACACGTCGGCTTAACTCTCTCCAGTTCCACAGAGCCCGCCTGTCACCGGCCCACCCGGGTGACGAGAGACGCTGCGTGGGAAGTACGCGTGTTAAGGAAAAGCAACCCTCCACCGCATGCAACTAGAGAGGAGAATCGTAAGATAGAAATATGAGAGGGGGCTCATGCCACCTCTCATTGCCCCTACGCCATTTTAGATTGTAATTGGTGAGCGGTTGGCTCACTTAGGAGCAAGGTAGTGAGTCAATCGCCCAAGAACAATCTTACAAAGTGACTCCACATACCGCACTCTATAAATAGATCATTGCAACTGAAAAATGCAACTCATAGAGGGAGGATTATTTATGATGTAGCCAACTTCACCTTCTTAATATGGAACACTAACACTCACATCACACATCCATACCCAGGGAGCCCCTTCCCAAACACCGATTCACGCAGACATTCACTCTCTAAATATGGCCCGGGCATCTGAGCCAAATATGGAGCAGTTTATTCTTTACAATCAGAGTTGGAGTGCTCCGCAATTAAATGCCCAAGATGTTACAACAATTTTAATCATTAAACTAACCTGAACTCACTCACACATGATACTATATAAGTTAACAATCTCTTTGTGAGCTTTCAGAATCTAATTACAACCTCCGATTCATTCTGTCTCCCTGCAGCAAGAATAACCTTTACAAAATGTTCCCTGAACTGATGGTCCATTCACAATGACAGTGGTGGTATCTGCTTCAGTTTATGGGGACTTCAGGCACACTGTTTGCATACACACAACAATAAACACAAAATACAAAAAAAACATGGTGTGGAGAACAATACAGTAATCTGTAATAAGAATTACAGTGTAAAACACAAACGCATACAAGGTATAACATACATTACAAAAACAACATCAGAAAAAGAAATTTAAGAAAAAAAAACAAGGTTCATGGGGCATCAAATTGTGCGTGCACATTGCACAAAGTTCACGACTGTGCTGAGAATGAGGCACTAAATCACATTGTTAGAAATATCCGTGGCACTTCACAAATTCCACCGTACTGACATCACATAAGGCTAAACGTCGGGTGTAGTTGCTACGTTGTGGCAACAGCAATAGGGAGTTCTGGAGTGTCTGCAGTACGCTGTTGAGATTGTAGTCAGACCCACGCATATGATCACGGCAGTACGGTAGGAAGACACAGTGATAGGTTCTCCTCACGTCGATTAATTGTCTCTGAGATCTCCTTGTTGGGATACATCACTAGTCTAGGTCTCTTCTCTCGCTGGACAGAACTTTACGTTTCCCAATATTGCAGTTCGACGAGGGATGATGGCACGTGGAGTGACTCCACAAGTGTGTGAGGTCATCCATACAGGATCGAACTAGGAGCGACTATTGTTAAAAACTGCTCTCTAATAGAGAGGAGAAGTAAGACATGAGACCATACATTTGTTAGTGTGGCACGATACTGCTTTGTGTATGCAGATCGGCCAATGCTAGTGAGTTGTAAAAACCCAAACAGGTGAGTATAGAGCGTCCCTTTCTGTCCTGAGGCACATGAGGCGCAGGTTCTGACACGATATGTGATCTTCTTCGTGTACTCACGACAACGTGGTCTGCCGCAGGGAATCCCTCCAAGCGGCTGCCGCGTCCGGAGAGCTAGCAGGCTGTCGCGTGTCAGGGTCAACGGCCAGCCCCACTTTCGCTTGTGGCGGGGCAAGGGTCCCGTGTAATCCCTCAGGTAGGCAGCCGGGTGACTGTCAGCGTGTAGGACGGGACGCTCGCCCTCTAGCAGGTAGCCGAAGACCTCTTGTTTTTGCGCTGGCTGGCCTCTGCATTGCCACGTTCCTCGTCATCTGTACAATTCTTACAAAAGTCTTATGCCTAACTTTTCCCCATGACCTTCTATGTTATAATAAATTTACCTAATGAAACATTGATGGTCTGTCATTTCAGACACTCTTATTTTACTTTTATAGTTATTAATCTATGGCAATCATTATAACATCTAATCTAGACATGGAAATAATTTATTTTGATATACGTGTAGAGACCGATCTCAGTATTGTACATGGTTGGTGATAACTGCTGCTATGTAATGGATGAACAACTAAATGTGCGGGCCCGCACCAATATTACTATTACTTACATAGATCGACGGTAGACATGCTCAAGAATTAACTACCATTTGCCAACGATCTACGTTCTCTGTCTTTTAATTCAATTATGTTGTTATGCAGGTCTAAGTTTTACTGTGCTATAAAGAACATGCAACTATGCTACTTTCGCTCGCCCGTCGTCCCTCCATCTCGGGTCTGTGGTTTGGTGACCTGAAAAATAGCAACTCAACAGGCGCGCGCCACACTTGTGGTAGAAAACCCCCACAATATTAATCTAGTTATTGTTAAATCCTACAGTTTAACTTATCCTAGTATCGTACTTTCCCTTTTATTTATTTATTTATTTATTTTATTTTATTTATTTATTTATTTTTTTTTATTTACCTTATACAATACCCTTACATAGTTCCTGTTACGCTGAGATGTCTTGCTGCTCGCCGCTATTGACGACAGTGATGTGCGCGCCGTACGACATGACCTCCGAGTTTTCATTACGCCTCACTGAAACTCCAGAGACTGGGTTAGCCATGGCTATACACGACAATAAATTTATAGTTGCAACTTCCTTCTCTATGTGAAGCGGTTTTCGCGATCGAAGTACACCTTTCCAGAAGCAATGTAATATGACCAAGCCAGGACTGGTTCCTGTTGAGGATTCAGACACCCAACACACGCCAGCTACACAGTATGTCACGAATATCCAAGTACAATTCCTTGGTGATTCATCTGTGACAAAAACGAGCAGCACGCTAAATCCCCAACCAGCACATTAGCATGGTAGGCTTTTATGCCCTCATTTCTCTCGTCTAGGGCACCATTAGAGTCAAATGCTCACAGGTTCACCCCGACTTCCAAGACAACGATACCGGCGCAGCTCTGCAAAAACTATACTGCCCATATTCACCCTCGAAATCGCGCAATATACCACAATCGTGCAGTGCACTGACGCGTGCCTGCAAGCATTGGTATGAACGTCTCACGAACTGGTTGTGGCCGCTATGGAGCGTATCACGACCTCTCAGAACGCTTCTAAGAGCACGTTCTTGTATGCGCCCGTTTGTGCGACGTCTCGTCACTCATCCTTATCCCTTAACATGGACACCAGATAGGAAAGGACAAAAACATTGCTCATGAAAAGGTAGTGTCTCCTACTCCATCGACATTGGAGATCGCAAACATAAACAAAAAGAGGATAGCAGCAGTAAATTCTTATGCAAGACAACGCAGCGTGTTAATACTTTAGCAATCTTAATCTATTAATGTAACGATTATTGTTCCCCGAACAAAGGTTCATATATTTGCCTATTCTACTATGTACATTTCTTACACTACTACTATTCTACGAACTCCTTTATGTGAGATATGTGGTGGAGTCCTATGGACTTCTTTCCTTTCAGCGTCTCCAATTCATAAGCATTGTGGTGAGCTGCTCTCCTTATACGGTACGGGCCGTTGTAAACAGAATAGAATTTTTGGCATTTCATTTTTTGTTTGTTCGAAAGTCGGAAAGACTTAACGAGCACCTTTTGTCCAATTTGGAAGTGTCGTAGACGAGCTCCCCTGTCGGCACGTCTCTTCCTGACCTCTGCTGCAGCCCGTATCCTCTTGAGAGCCAAATCCACTATGGCTTGGTGCTGCGTTCGCGCCCTTGGTGGGAAGTTTACGACCTTGGTTATCAAGTCCTTAGGAATCCGGTTTTTCAGTACTGTAATGGGTGCCAATCTTGTTATCCCATGGGGTGCCTCATTGATCACCTCCTGGAAGTCTTTAAGGAAAACGTCCCATGTCGTGTGCTGTTTGTTACAGTACAACCGGCACAAGTTTCCGAGTTCTTTAATAACCCGTTCTGCAGCATTCGAGCTCGGATGGTGTGAAGATATAAAAATGGGATCAATTTTACATCGACGCAACGTCTCCTTCCATGTTTTTGACTTAAACTGTGGCCCGTTATCAGAAATGATTCTACTCACATGACCAACCTGTGGTAGGAAATCCCGGATTAGGGCTCGTGATACAGTTCGTCCTGTCGCCCTCTTCAGTGGCGTAAAGGTAACGTATTTGGACGTTAGTTCAACAAACACTAATACGTAAGTATATCCTCTTCTTGTTCTTGGCAAAGGTCCCATTAAATCTGTTGCTGCTAATTGTCTTAATTTGGTCGGTACGATTGGGTATAATGGTGCCTGCATGCTCACAGTGGTGTGCTTAGCCTTTTGGCAGTCTTTACACACCGACAGTACCCTCCGAATTCGACGCTCCATGTTTCGAAAGTAACACATGGTCCTTAGTTTGAGATTGCACTTGCGTGGTCCGAAGTGTCCATAGCTGAGGTGAGTATGCCATATAACCTTGTTTATTAGGTGTTCAGGGATGCATACCCCCCATTCAGTGTCATTGGCATAATTTCGGTGGAAAATTATGCCTTTCCGCAAGAGGTAGAACTGCCTGACGGTGGCGTGTCTTCTGTCTATCCATTTCTGTTTCAATAACACTAGGGCAGGGTCCTTGTCTTGCTCCTTCTTGATGTCCTGCATACTACAGGTAATAAAATTTTCAAAGGCTACTTTCTGCATATAGTAAAGGCAGTAGTGATTTTCCTCCAGATCTTCTTCCATGTTGTGCTCAAATCCGATCGGTGACCGTGATAAGGCGTCTGCAATAATGTTCTGACTGCCGGGGATATATTCTATCGAAAAGTTGTACTGCTGTAGATATGATGCCCACCTAATGAGCCGCCTGTGATTAAGCTTTGCAGTCATCAAGAACTCGAGTGCCTTGTGGTCTGTGTAGACCCTCGTCTTGCGACCAAACAGAAGGTATCTGAATTTTTCAAACGCCCATACAATAGCCAGCGCCTCTAACTCGGTTACTGAGTAATTCCTCTCACTCTTGGCTAGTACTCTGCTAGCAAACGCAATTGTCTTCCACACCCTGTTTCCTTCATGTACATAGTCTTGGAACACCATGACACCCAGACCGGAGTATGAACTGTCCGTTACTATGCAAAGCTCTTCAGCTAAATTAGGGTGTGATAGGATGGGTGCTTGTAATAATGCGAATTTTAATGTTTTCCATTCGGATTCGGCCGCCTCATCCCATTCCCAAGGAATCTTCTTTCCTGTAAGTTGATGCAACCGAGGACTGCTCTGAGTTTTGACATGTATAAAGCGGTTGTAAAAATTTATGATCCCCAAGAACCCCCTTAACTGCTTCTTTGTCGTAGGAATGGGAAACTTTTCAATCGCTTCGATCTTTTCGGGATTTGGCGCAATGCCCTCACCCGTGATGATATGTCCTAGAAATTTCACAGAGGACGTCCCAAAATTCGATTTTTCGATATTGATAGTCACACCGTATTCCTTGAATGTCGCTAGGAGTTCACCGAGGACCGCATTGTGCTCTCCCCAAGATTTCTCCGCGATCAGCAAATCGTCCACATAGCTGGTGACATGACGTTTCAAATTATCGCTTAGTATGCCGTCCAGTCCCCGAATGAATGCGGCAGATGAAACGTTCAAACCAAATGGTAGACGACGAAACCGGTAACATCTTCCAAATGCTAAAAAGGCTGTGTACTGTCTGCAATTTGGATGGAGCTCGATCTGCCAGAAACTCGATTTTAGATCAACTGATGAGAAGATTGATATTCCATGGAAGTTTTGTAAGAGTTCCTCTAATCGTTCCGGTCTGTCTGTTTCGGGTTCTATTATGGTATTAATTTGTCGCGAGTCCAAGACTAAACGAATACTACCATCTGCCTTCTCGACTACTCTTAACGGGTTATTATAGGCTGAAGCCGTAGGTTCTATTATTCCTTCACTCAGCATTCGCGTAATTTCAGCTGCTACTTTCTGTCGATATGCCAAGGGGATTGGATAGGGTGGCACACGAAACTGGTTGTGCGGACGTACACGAAATTCATATTGGAAGTTCTTTATTGATCCTGTCTTGGGAAGGAAGACCTCCGCATGTTCTACTAGTAATTTATGAAGTTCTTTGCGGTGTTCGCCCCTTATATTCTTTATTGCTTCCACTTTTTCTCCTATTTTCTCCTTTATTTCTCCCATTATTCCGACTTCATTCTCATCCGTGTCCTCTCCCCTATCCGCAACGTCGTCCTGTTCTTCCTTTCTGTCTTTCAGACACGCATAGTTTATCCGAACACAGTTAGACGGTAGTTGAGCTGGGATCAGCTGATCGTCGAACTTAATGTGGACGGGATTCCCTTTCCTCAAAACCACTTCACCTCGTCCTAGATCAACTATCGCTTCATGTTCATTTAGGAAGTCCGTTCCTATTATCATGTCGATCGCCAGATTTGGCACGATCCAGAAGTTAGACTCTATTTTGTGTCCTTGGCAGGAGAATTCCAGTCTTGTTTGTTGGGTGACCTCCGTACATTTACCCGCTAATGCCCCTTTTATTTTGGTTTTCTTAACCGATAGGACAGGCCAGTCCATCTCCTGAGAGCACCTCTTGTATGCTGCCTCAGATATTGCTGTTATGTAGCTTCCACTATCTATTATCGCATTCAGACTCTTTTCAGCTATTGCTACTGTGATAAGAGGCTGCCGATCATGTCGAGGAGTTGCTTTATGTTCCTCGAGCAGGATTTCTGATAAATCTTCGTAATGTATCATCCGTAGTTGGCCAGGTCCGAGATTACGTGCGAAATTCCGGCGGCCTGTGTTCGCACTAGTCTGGCGTCAATCCCTAGTTAGGCTCCCCCTCCTCTGACGTGCATTAGGATTTGCGGGTCTGGTTTCAATCTCCTGGTTCCACCGTTGTCCTTGGTTTCGCTCTCTCCAATTACGGTCGCTTTGCCGTTCGTTATTCCTTCTATCCCAGATTCCTTGTCTAGATTGACCCTGCTCCCTGACGTTCTGGTTTCCGTGTCTTTGGTTTCCATAACCTTGAATAGCGTAACCTTGACTTCCGTAACCCTGGTTTCCTAACTGACCAGTGCGATTATGCAATCTGCTGTCGTCTTCTGTTCCTGGCCGGTGGTATTTGTTACTTTGCCCCTTCTTCCTGTCCTTTGCGTCTTGTTTATCAAAGACTACTTCGAGTTCGCGCAATAGAATCTTGAATGCTTCTATGTCAGCTCCACACTTGCCGACAAGTGTCTGTTGGTACCTAACTGGCAATTTGGAAAAGCAAAATTTAATGATTTCTCCGTTACTATATGGACTATCTAAAAATTGATTCTTCTTGAGTAAATCATCAAGAAATTTGGTTGCGCTCCTATGCCCGGACACTTCCAGTTCAGGACAAAATATTATTTCCTCTTTAATCCTATCTTGCGTTTCCTTTGACCAGTAGGTCCGCAGGAATGCACCAACAAATTCCTGATAAGTCCGACACGTCACTGCCACACCCCGCATCTTTTCCGCGGCTTGGCCTTCGATGTGTCCACACATGAATTCTAATTTTGCCTGGGTTGGCCATGATGCCGGTAATGAATTTGTAAACTGCATCACCCAGCTCTTCGGATGCATCGACCCTCCATTTTCTTTGAACTTCTGGAATTTCAGTATCGACAGGAAGTGATTGTGATCAAAATCCTGTCTGATCCTCGCACTGGTGTTGTCACTCGTTTCCGATACTTGCACGTCTGCTGAGTGTCCTGTTCTATCTTGCTGATAACTGTGATGTGCAACCTCTGTTCCGCACTCTGTCACTGGGCTAGAGCACGGCGGGCTTTTCCTCGGAGACACAATTCTGTGTACTCCATCGTGGGTATCCGAACGCGCAGTGCTCGTGTGCCCGTTTTGCTCTAGTTTTGCTATCCGACTCTCTACTTCTTCCATTCGTTTCGTGGAGTTCGCAACCGCGATATTACCTTGAGTTTTTAAGAATGCTAGGGATTTTGAGTGGGATTGTGTTGTACGTCGCAAGCGCCCTGCGAGTTTAGAAGTTGCTTCCGCGACTTTCATTGCCCCTGTTGCTGCAGTTTTGGCAAGGCCTGCTACTTTTTGTGCTACCGTTGACATTTGTTTTGCTTCTCCACATTCTTTCTTTATTGTTAATAATTCCCCACGAATTTCCCCTATATGCGAAATTATTGCCTCCGTGTCCTTCTTACGCTGTTCGTCAGCTTCTTCCTTCTCCTTCTTACGTTGTTTCTCCTCTTCTTCCTTCTCCTTCTTACGTTGTTTCTTCTCTTCTTCCTTCTCCTTCTTACGTTGTTTCTCCTCTTCTTCCTTCTCCTTCTTACGCTGTTCGTCAGCTTCTTCCTTCTCCTTCTTACGTTGTTTCTCCTCTTCTTCCTTCTCCCTCTTACGCTGTTCGTCAGCTTCTTCCTTCTCCTTCTTACGTTGTTTCTCCTCTTCTTCTTTCATTGATCGTAGGAAGCTCAGTATTGGGTTTACGTCATCTTCTTGATCCTCTTCAAACATGGGCGATGTAACTCTGGACACCTGGGCGCTAGAGCTCTGACGTGACCGAGCTGGCCTCTGTCTGCACTCGTTCGTTTGACTATAAACTTCTGCTACCGTCTCGACCTGTGTGCCTGTCTCTGTTTCATCCTCTACTTCACTATCATAATCACGGCCGCAACGCTGCTCTGAGATCGCGTCCAAATCACCTTCCTCATCAATGCCCCTGGCGTCCTGTCCTGCTAAAAATGTGCCCATCTCATCTCCGAACCTATTCCCGTCAGTAAACTGCCCCTTATCCATTATGCTATCCTCTTTTGTTTTAGCTTCGCCCGATAATAGTCGTGCCTTACTTCTCGTTATCATTCATAAAAACAAATTCATCTAAAATGCACAATAAAATTAATCTACCCCATATATTTTTTACACATAAACATAAAATTTCAACAACGCTGTTCCAACGCTGTAATCACAAACACAATTTGATGTGGTACAGAAACCGCACACAAATCCGACAAAGTGCGATGCGGTACAGACACCACATCAGCGAAACACAAAAAAAACAATGAACAAAAAATATAAACACTGAAAACAAAACTGTAGTCATGCGCCGCTACTTAAAACTAAACGCGGAACTACCAAAAAAAACTTGGGTATTAATCATTAAAAAAATAGAGAGAAAAAAATTGAATGTTCCTACTAAGAATCCTGTTTGTTTATCAGAGATTCACAGGAAAGATCCGAGGCCAAGGGTCGCCATATTATGCGAGGTGCCGGGGCTAGTAGTGTATTTATCACTAAATTCTACTAGAATCCACATGTGTAAATCATGCTCTAAGCCCCCCCCCTATTCTAACTCCGACTTTTGCTGTTGCACAAGGATAAAACAAATACGCGAACTGACTCTAATCAACCCTGCTAGTGGAGTAGAAGAGAGTTTGGCACCTGCAATAATTTAATTTGATAAATAAGTTAAATAAACAAAGGTTTCATTAGCATAGTGAGGAATGATAGGGTTGCTCTATTGATTAACAGAAAGAAAGTTCTGTCCAAAATAACAATATGATTTATTAAGATTAAACGCAGAATAGTAAAAAGAGACACAGGAAATATAAAACATCAAATTGGCTAAAATTGGAGATTCATACAAACACAGTAAAGGTGAAGTTGTCCCTAACTTAGATCGTGAGGTTTAAGACGAAGTGGTATGTGGAGCCAATTCCTTTCCACTCAAATCTCAAGAGAGACACACAGCTAACCCAATAGTAATTGCTGCTACTCGAAACTGAACAAAGTTAGAAAAGGATGAACAGGCGCGCTCTGCTGAGCTCTGATTATCACCTAGGAAAATCCCTATCTGCCGGTGCTGCGGACGTACATTACCAACAGTCTTCTTATCTCCCAGAACACGATCTGGCGTACCGCAGGCGAGGGCTGGTTGCTCCGACGTCCTCGACCGAAAGGCGACTGCCGACTACCTAGAGCACCCGTACAGGCCGAACACACAACCTTCCCGCCCCCACGACAGTGGTCGTGGTTACGTTCCAATCAGCAACACGAAAACCGGCGGAAATTCCATTCCATTGCCGGAGCACTACCATTCCACCAATGGAGATTCTTGGCGCCAATTTCTGTGCTGATTTTGCAGAAAGTGCGGGAATTTTCCCGCCACAACTGCGTGGGTACACAAGTCATTCCCACGCCTCGCTGGTAGCCCGCCAGAAAGTGTTTTCGCAAAGTTTCTCTGAAGTAACGGAACCTCTAGCCCAGCCGCTACTTCACACCCCAGCGGGCGTGTCTCTTGACAATGTCGGCGTCTGAAAAGCATTCACTCGACTGCCTCACACACGTCGGCTTAACTCTCTCCAGTTCCACAGAGCCCGCCTGTCACCGGCCCACCCGGGTGACGAGAGACGCTGCGTGGGAAGTACGCGTGTTAAGGAAAAGCAACCCTCCACCGCATGCAACTAGAGAGGAGAATCGTAAGATAGAAATATGAGAGGGGGCTCATGCCACCTCTCACTCTCACTGCATCCCTGATGGAGTTGGCGGGCTGCGGAAGAGCGGAGCCAGCCAGTTGTACCGGGTGATCAAAAAGTCAGTATAAATTTGAAAATTGAATAAATCACGAAATAATGTAGATAGAGAGGTACAAATTGACACACATGCTAGGAATGACAATGGGGTTTTATTAGAACCAAAAAAATACAAAAGTTCAAAAAATGTCCGACAGATGGCGCTTCATCTGATCAGAATAGCAATAATTATCATAACAAAGTAAGACAAAGCAAAGATGATGTTCTTTACAGGAAATGCTCAATATGTCCACGATCATCCCTCAACAATAGCTGTAGTCGAGGAATAATGTTGTGAACAGCACTGTAAAGCACGTCCGGAGTTGTGGTGAGGCATTGGCGTCGGATGTTGTCTTTCAGCATCCCTAGAGATGTCGGTCGATCACGATACACTTGCGACTTCAGGTAACCCCAAAGCCAATAATCGCACGGACTGATGTCTGGGGACCTGGGAGGCCAAGCATGACGAAAGTGGCGGCTGAGCACACGATCATCACCAAACGACGCGTGCAAGAGATCTTTCACGCGTCTAGCAATATGGGGTGGATCGCCATCCTGCATAAACATCGTACGTTCCAGCAGGTGTTTATCAGCCAGGCTGGGATGATGCGATTCTGTAACATATCGGCGTACCTCTCATCCGTCACGGTAGCAGTTACAAAACCAGAATCACGCATTTCCTCGAAGAAAAAAGGCCCGATAACGGTAGATGTGGTAAATCCAACCCATACCGTGACTTTCTCGTCGTGCAATGGAGTTTCCACGACAGTTCTAGGATTTTCGGTACCCCAAATTCTACAGTTGTGGGCGTTGACAGACCCTCGGAGCGTGAAATGAGCTTCGTCGGTCCACAACACGTTACTCAACCAATCGTCATCTTCCGCCATCTTTTGAAACGCTCACACCGCAAATTCCCCCCGCTTCACTAAATCGCCAGGTAACAGTTCATGATGCCGATGGATTATGTACGGATAGCATCGGAGGGTACGCCTCAGTGCTAACCATACATTAGTGTATGGAATGCCGGTGCGACGTGCGACTGCACGAGCGCTGACTTCCCCGTGCATAGACGAACCCCCTACAGTCTCCATTTCTTCCTGAACTATCTCAGCAGCATTACGCCTTGTGCTCGGTCGGCCACTACGACGTCTATCGTCTAAACAACCCGTGGCTTCCAACTTCGAAATCATTCTCGCCACAGATGCATTTGTCAACGGAACTTTACCCGTTCGAATCCCCTTCCTATGGCGATAGGATCGTAACGCTGAACTAGCACATTCCCCATTCTGGTAATACAGCTTCATTAAAAGCGCCTTTTCAGGTAACGTCAATATGCTGGGACTGCTGGCGAATCTGATTCTCTCTCTCATTACAGCTCCTTTTATACACGATTGTCATGTGCAGTCACTGACGTTTTGCTGTCCAGCGCCATCTGTCGGACATTTTGTGAACTTTATTTTTGGTTCTAATAAAATCCCATGTCATTCCAAGCATGTGTGTCAATTTTTACCTCTTTATCTACATTATTCCGTGGTTTATTAAGTTTTCAAATTTATACTGACTTTTTGATCACCCGGTACTTAATGCTGTTCCTTACCTTCACGGAACTTCCGTAGGTCAGCGGAAGTGTTCGATTCTGTATCAATCATGGCCTGACCTGAGTTAATTTTCATACTTAAATTGTTGTAAGTCCGGAAGAGTTGGACCTGTGGGTAGACGGACCAGTGGCGTATTTCACAAATGCGCCGCTGTAGAGCAACTCCCCCTACTTGCGAGGAAGCTCTTTCGTGAACAAACGTGGTGCAAAGTATTGCTATCAGTTCTGGATAAAAACCACATTCTCCATTCTGTGAAGGTGCAAAGTTTCATCGTGTGGTTACGTAATTTTAATATCAAGGCTTAGTTTGCACAATATTGACGCTGTTTTTTTACCGCGAGCTTGACAAATGTGTACCCCTGAAACTATGGCCACCCAGTTCACTACCTACAGATGGAAGTCGGAGTGTTCTATCTCTCCCACACAATCGGGAAAGATGTACCATCGTTATTTGGGAGAGATGGACTACTCAAAGCAAATGTGAGAGAGATGGAGCACAATAAAATTTAGTTTCAAGGCATGTGCAGTAATCCCACTGAAGATGGTTGCAGTCTCAAACTACGCTGATTTGTCGGAAGATATATCCGCGCCAACAAATGAAAGAGCAGAATCTCACACACATGTCAACCAACCACTTCAAAGCTCATCAAAAGACTTACTGATCCAAAGCATATCAAAAGAGCAGGGTTATCTGCATAAGAAAAGTTCCTTAATGACGCAACTTCGGGCTCCACTCATTCTACACCTAAAATTTCCGATTACCACTTCAAAACTTATTACGCCTGAGCCAATACAGACAAAACTTTTAGAAGAAACATCACCCGTTCCTTCTGCTGACAAATCCATGAATTTTAGGCGGAAGGCAGCAACTGTATCCAGAGAGCTAAACACTGCTCAAAGTAACAAAACTGTAAAGAAAAAGAGGGATAAGAAAAGAAAGGAAACAGGAAAAAGGTACAAAAATTCGTCAAGGGTAAGTATAATGAAGAGAAAAACAGACTGAAGAAGCCAAAAAAAAAAAAAAAAAAGAAAATACTGCAAACAGCTCATCGTGGTCATCAGATGCAGACATTGTAGAAGATTACGAAAATAACTTTGATGAGTGGGATGATAATGAATGTGTTGGGTGTGGTGAAATCTATTACGAAACTAATAAGAACGACGATTGGATTCAGTGTGTTCAACAGCTGGTAATAAGTGCAACTGCTGTGGTAAAAGGAAGACAGGGCTAATGTTTGAACAAAACGAACAACTCATTAGAAAAGCCAATGTCAAGATTTATAATAAGCTGATCGAACTGTTTTGGACTAAAATATTTAATATTATAATGCTGCATTCATTACAACATATTCCAAATAAAAATATGAAATTTTAATTGACTCTTTTCTTCACGTGTAACCTTTTTATATGGCCTATCTATCCTAGTACACACGTTCATCTCACTTATACATCTATGAGTTTTTACTTAATATCTCTTGTATTTTAAGTGGCAGTGCCTTTATAATATACTGTACTTAAGTTTATATGACACTCTAGACGAAAATGACTCCAGAAGACAAAAAAGTTGAAAAACATACAAATTTTCGCGGAAGAAAAAAAAATGACCCAACGTTCCCAAAGTTACCCTATATGCATTCCACATCTGAAGATATTTTCTGCGTATATTTGATCGCCAAAATACCATTTTTCTGGCAATAAAGTTTTATTTTTCGTATCGATCTATTTCGCAACATCGATATTGAACTCTGAAATTGGTAATTACAATTGTCCACTTAAATGATCCAAGAACTACTTTACTATAAAGATAAACAAAATTCCTGTTTTCATTTATAATTTTTATAATTTAATCATCGATGATGCAGTGGACCGTGTACAGCTACAGTAAGCTGCTGCTTTTCAAATAGTCAAAATTTGCAACCTTTGTTATTAACTACTAGGCGCATAGATCTTCACCTATATAATTATTTTCAGAAAACATTATGTAAGTTATTTCTAAAAGCAATTCCAATTAAGACACCCAAATTGACTATATCCTGTTCTAGAAGAAACAGGAAGCAGGACTTGTGATATATAACGTACTTCTGCCGCCCAGCGCTCCAGAGTGGTTTTAGCGGCTATTGAGATTGGTTCATACGACTATATGAGAAATTACATTCTTTGTCTTGTGTAGAAATGTTGCACAATATATTTACTTAATTAGTAGTGTTGTAGAAAATTCGTAAGGAATGTAAAAATAAATTGATCTGGTCATAAAAAAATAACAGTATTCCAGAGATTTGTTACAGCAACATTTTGTACCCGTAAGTCTAAACAGGAACACAGAAAACACCGTAGACAACAAGACAGCCATAGCAAGACAAGTAATTTTTGTATGCTGGATTACTGTACCACCCTTACTATATTACAAAAATGTAAGAAGAATAGAGGGTCAACGTTGAAATTTTTTACTTTGGTATATAAATGAACATTCAAGTAAGGGAGGTAACTTTATACGTAGTAGCACAGTTTATTTTTAAGCTTTGGTTCTTATTTGGTTAGAACATAGTGTCCAATGCTGGGGATGGGAGGAAGATATTCTCACGTAAATCTATTTTAGACGCCTGCAATCCACATGAACCATGAACCATGGACCTTGCCGTTGGTGGGGAGGCTTGCGTGCCTCAGCGATACAGATAGCCGTACCGTAGGTACAACCACAACGGAGGGGTATCTGTTAAGAGGCCAGACAAACGTGTGGTTCCTGAAGAGGGGCAGCAGCCTTTTCAGTAGTTGCAAGGGCAACAGTCTGGATGATTGACTGATCTGGCCTTGTAACAATAACCAAAACGGCCTTGCTCTGCTGGTACTGCGAACAGCTGAAAGCAAGGGGAAACTACGGTCGTAATTTTTCCCGAGGGCATGCAGCTTTACTGTATGATTAAATGATGATGGCGTCCTCTTGGGTAAAATATTCCGGAGGTAAAATAGTCCCCCATTCGGATCTCCGGGCGGGGACTACTCAAGAAGCTGTCGTTATCAGGAGAAAGAAAACTGGCGTTCTACGGATCGGAGCGTGGAATGTCAGGTCCCTTAATCGGGCAGGTAGGTTAGAAAATTTGAAAAGGGAAATGGATAGGTTAAAGTTAGATATAGTGGGAATTAGTGAAGTTCGGTGGCAGGAGGAACAAGACTTTTGGTCAGGTGACTACAGGGTTATAAACACAAAGTCAAATAGGGGTAATGCAGGAGTAGGTTTAATAATGAATAGGAAAATAGGAACGCGGGTAAGCTACTACAAACAGCTTAGTGAACGCATTATTGTGGCCAAGATAGATACGAAGCCCACACCTACTACAGTAGTGCAAGTTTATATGCCAACTAGCTCTGCAGATGACGAAGAAATTGAAGAAATGTATGATGAAATAAAAGAAATTATTCAGATAGTGAAGGGAGACGAAAATTTAATAGTCATGGGCGACTGGAATTCGAGTGTAGGAAAAGGGAGAGAAGGAAACGTAGTAGGTGAATATGGATTGGGGCTAAGAAATGAAAGAGGAAGCCGCCTGGTAGAATTTTGCACAGAGCACAACTTAATCATAGCTAACACTTGGTTTAAGAATCATGATAGGAGGTTGTATACATGGAAGAACCCTGGAGATACTAAAAGGTATCAGATAGATTATATAATGGTAAGAGAGAGATTTAGGAACCAGGTTTTAAATTGTAAGACATTTCCAGGGGCAGATGTGGATTCTGACCACAATCTATTGGTTATGGACTGTAGATTAAAACTGAAGAAACTGCAAAATGGTGGGAATTTAAGGACATGGGACCTGGACAAACTGACTAAACCAGAAGTTGTACAGTTTCAGGGAGAGCGTAAAGGAACAAATGGCAGGAATGGGGGAAAGAAATAGAGTAGAAGAAGAATGGGTAGCTTTGAGGGATGAAGTAGTGAAGGCAGCAGAGGATCAAGTAGGTAAAAAGACGAGGGCTAGTAGAAATCCTTGGGTGACAGAAGAAATATTGAATTTAATTGATGAAAGGAGAAAATATAAAAATGCAGTAAATGAAACAGGCAAAAAGGAATACAAACGTCTCAAAAATGAGATCGACAGGAAGTGCAAAATGGCTAAGCAGGGATGGCTAGAGGACAAATGTAAGGACGTAGAGGCTTATCTCACTAGGGGTAAGATAGATACTGCCTACAGGAAAATTAAAGAGACCTTTGGAGATAAGAGAACCACTTGTATGAACATCAAGAGCTCAGATGGAAACCCAGTTCTAAGCAAAGAAGGGAAAGCAGAAAGGTGGAAGGAGTATATAGAGGGTCTATACACGGGCGATGTACTTGAGGACAATATTATGGAAATGGAAGAGGATGTAGATGAAGATGAAATGGGAGATACGATACTGCGTGAAGAGTTTGACAGAGCACTGAAAGACCTGAGTCGAAACAAGGCCCCCGGAGTAGACAACATTCCATTGGAACTACTGACGGCCTTGGGAGAGCCAGTCCTGACAAAACTCTCCCATCTGGTGAGCAAGATGTATGAAACAGGCGAAATACCCTCAGACTTCAAGAAGAATATAATAATTCCAATCCCAAAGAAAGCAGGTGTTGACAGATGTGAGAATTACCGAACAATCAGTTTAATAAGCCACAGCTGCAAAATACTAACACGAATTCTTTACAGACGAATGGAAAAACTAGTAGAAGCCGACCTCGGGGAAGATCAGTTTGGATTCCGTAGAAATACTGGAACACGTGAGGCAATACTGACCTTACGACTTACCTTAGAAGAAAGATTAAGGAAAGGCAAACCTACGTTTCTAGCATTTGTAGACTTAGAGAAAGCTTTTGACAATGTTGACTGGAATACTCTCTTTCAAATTCTAAAGGTGGCAGGGGTAAAATACAGGGAGCGAAAGGCTATTTACAATTTGTACAGAAACCAGGTGGCAGTTATAAGAGTCGAGGGACATGAAAGGGAAGCAGTGGTTGGGAAGGGAGTAAGACAGGGTTGTAGCCCTTCCCCGATGTTATTCAATCTGTATATTGAGCAAGCAGTAAAGTAAACAAAAGAAAAATTCGGAGTAGGTATTAAAATCCATGGAGAAGAAATAAAAACTTTGAGGTTCGCCGATGACATTGTAATTCTGTCAGAGACAGCAAAGGACTTGGAAGAGCAGTTGAACGGAATGGATGGTGTCTTGAAGGGAGGATATAAGATGAACATCAACAAAAGCAAAACGAGGATAATGGAATGTAGTCGAATTAAGTCGGGTGATGTTGAGGGTATTAGATTAGGAAATGAGACACTTAAAGTAGTAAAGGAGTTTTGCTATTTGGGTAGCAAAATAACTGATGATGGTCGAAGTAGAGAGGATATAAAATGTTGACTGGAAATGGCAAGGAAAGCGTTTCTGAAGAAGAGAAATTTGTTAACATCGAGTATAGATTTAAGTGTCAGGAAGTCTTTTCTGAAAGTATTTGTATGGAGTGTAGCCATGTATGGAAGTGAAACATGGACGATAAATAGTTTGGACAAGAAGAGAATAGAAGCTTTCGAAATGTGGTGCTGCAGAAGAATGCTGAAGATTAGATGGATAGATCACATAGCTAATGAGGAGGTACTGAATAGGATTGGGGAGAAGAGGAGTTTGTGGCACAACTTGACCAGAAGAAGGGATCGGTTGGTAGGACATGTTCTGAGGCATCAAGGGATCACCAATTTAGTATTGGAGGGTAGCGTGGAGGGTAAAAATCGTAGGGGGAGACCAAGAGATGCATACACTAAGCAGATTCACAAGGATGTAGGTTGCAGTAGGTACTGGGAGATGAAGAAACTTGCACAGGATAGAGTAGCATGGAGAGCTGCATCAAACCAGTCTCAGGACTGAAGACCACAACAACAACACAATCCACATACAGGGGCCGTTCGAGAACAATTTCTCCATACAAACAACACGTCAGTCGCCCCCATTCCTTCCACGACCCCCCCTCCCCCCCCCCCCCCCCGCCCTCCCCCGCTCTCGGATGTTACAGACATTAGTTGTTTTTCCTTGAGCTTTTACTCACGTAAGAAATACAATGAAAAGCAAAGGAAACTGGTACACCTGTCTGATAACATGTAGGACCCCCGCGAGCACACAGAAGTGCCGCAACACGACGTGGCATGGACTCGACTAATGTCTGAAGTAGTGCTGGAAGGAATTGACACCTTGAATCGCGCAGGACTGTCCATAAATACGTAAGAGCATGCGGGGGTGGAGATCTTGTGGTGTCACTGCCAGACACCACACTTGCTAGGTGGTAGCTTAAATCGGCCGCGGTCCATTAGTACATGTCGGACCCGCGTGTCGCCACTGTGTGATCGCAGACCGAGCGCCACCACACGGCAGGTCTCGAGAGACGTACGAGAACTCGCCCCAGTTGTACGACGACGTTGCTGGCGACTATACTGACGAAGCCTATGCTCTCATTTGCCGAGAGACAGTTAGAATAGCCTTCAGCTAAAGTTAATGGCTACGACTTAGCAAGGCGCCAATTGTCACAGTGCATGTATCTTACGAGTCTCATTTGTATAGTCAAGAGAGATGTACCAAAGGAAGCATTAAAAGTTAAGTATATTCCAAAGCTACGTATTTTCTTTATAGCAGTCATAACTTATCCTGTTCCAGACTTGACGCCAGTCGGCGTGTGTGTACGCGTGCCTTTCGGCTTCCTCCTTAGTGTGGCGTGACTAGCTTGTTACGCCACAACAGATCTCCTCTGGACAGTACGTTGCAAGGCATCCCAGATATGCTCAATAAGGTTCATGTCTGGGGAGTTTGGTGGCCAGCGGAAGTCTGTAAACACAGAAGAGTGTTTCTCCAGCCACTGTGTAGCAATTATGGATGTGTGGAATGTCGCACTGCCCTGCTGGAATTGCCCAAGTCTGTCGGAATGCACAATGAATGGACATATATGGATGCAGGTGATCAGACAGGATGCTTACATACGTGTCACCTGTGGGAGAGACGCACCTAGAAGTATGAGGGGTCCCACATCACTCGAACTGCAAACGCCCCACAGCATTACAGAGCGTCCATCAGCTTGAACAGTCCCCTGCTGACATGCAGGGTCCATAGATTCATGAGGTTGTCTCCATACCCGTACACGCCCATCCACTCGATACAATTTGAAACGAGACTCGTCGGCAAGCCAACATGTTTCCTGTCATCAACAGTCCAACTTCGGTGTTGATGGGCCCAGGCAAGGCATAAAGCTTTGTGTCGCGCAGTCATCAAGAGCACACGAGTGGGCCTTCGGCTCCGAAAGCCCATATCGATGATGATTCGTTGAATGGTTCGCACGTTGGCACTTGCTGATGGCCCAGCATCGAAATCTACAGCGATTTCAGGAAGGGTTGCACTTCTGTCACGCTGAACGATTCTCTTCAGTCGTCGTTGTTCCCGTTCTTGCAGGACCTCTTCCGGCCGCAGCGATGTCGTAGATTTGATGTTTTACCGGATTCCTGCTATTCACGGTACACTCGTGAAATGGTAGTACGGGAAAATCCCCACTTCATCGCTACGTCGGAGATGCTGTGTCCCATCGCTCGTGCGAGTTAAACACCACGTTCAAACGCACTAAAAACTTTATAAGTAGGCTGTTTAGGTTTTTTTATTGGTAACGCCACGTAGCGCTCTGTATGAAAATCACTGGCTGTGCTGTGTGCAGTCTGTGGCTGGTTTGCATTGTTGTTGGCTATTGTAATGTTGGGCAGTTGGATGTTAACTGGCGTAGCGTTGCGCAGTTGGAGGTGAGCCGCCAGCAGTGGTGGATGTGGGGAGAGAGATGGCGGAATTTTGAGAGTGGACGATCTGGACGTGTGTCCATCAGAAAGAGTAAATTTGTAATATTGGATATCATGGACTGGTATATATATTATGACTTTTGAACACTGTCAAGGTAAATACATTGTTTGTTCTCTATCAAAATCTTTCATTTGCTAACTATGCCTATCAGTAGTTAGTGCCTTCAGTAGTTTCAATCTTTTATTTAGCTGACAGTAGTGGCGCTCGCTGTATTGCAGTAGTTCGAGTAACGAAGATTTTTGTGGGGTAAGTGATTTGTGAAAGGTATAGTTTAATGTTAGTCAGGGCCATAGGGATTATTGAAAGTCAGATTGCGCTGCGCTAAAAATATTGTGTGTCAGTTTAGTGTTGATCAGAATAGCTAAAGAGCGAAATGTCTGAGTACGTTCAGTTTTGCTCAGCTGTTTGAAAGATGTTTATCAGCACAGCAATTGTTTAATGTTTTCTAAGGGGACGTTTCAACTTGATAACGTGTCTTTGTAGCAGGAGTAACCGATCTAACAATTACGCAAGACACTTGTTATCTTATATAGGCGCTGCCGACCTCTGCACCGTACTATTCTGCCTCTTTACGTGTCTCTGTATTTGAATACGCGAGCCTACACCTGTTACTTTGGCACTTCAGTGTATAATAATCGCCCTCCGTAGCTGAGTGATCGCGTTTATGCTTTTCACACACGGGACCTGGGCTAGATTACTACTGACAGCAACTATTTGAACTGACATGGCCGTCAGTGAAATGGCATTAGACGAAAGTATTTGCTCCCAACAGTAAGCCACCCGAGTTTTATTAATTATTCCTGGTGATTCGTTTCAGATTTCAGAAGAGTATAACGTTACATTTATTAAATAGTTTGTATATCCCTGAGCAATTTTGTGCAATGCATGTGAAAATATTGGGGGTACGATTAGTAACTATGCTCCGCGAGGCAAGCCAGCACCGAGTAGTTCACAGCGCAAACATCGGAAGTCGGAAACACAGTGTGCGAAGGAGGAGCACGTTATCGCGCTCAGTCGTTCCGACTGTCGCTACGCCACAACAGTACGCTCAGGCTCATTGGGTTGGTTCAAATGGTTCAAATGGCTCTGAGCACTATGGGACTCAACTGCTGTGGTCATAAGTCCCCTAGAACTTAGAACTACTTAAACCTAACTAACCTAAGGACAGCACACAACACCCAGCCATCACGAGGCAGAGAAAATCCCTGACCCCGCCGGGAATCGAACCCGGGAACCCGGGCGTGGGAAGCGAGAACGCTACCGCACGACCACGAGATGCGGGCCATTGGGTTGGTCATTACGCTATGCGAAATGTCGTACAGGCCTAGTGATCTTGCAGACGCCAGTGCAACGTTATCAGCCCATTCTTTTTTGCGGAGGGAATTATCTTGAAATGATGTATCAGTATTTGGTCCCTCAGTTACAACAATATGGAATACTGGACACCATTATCTATAAACAAGATGGCATTCCGTCGCTAGATTACTGCGGCCTTTCAGCAAATCACTCCAAAAAAGCTGCGCACCACATAGCACAACATGGACGCGAGGTATGATGTGCCGCTTTCGCAGTGGCGGATATATTGAGTGCTAATGTGCCGAAACACAAACTTCAGACAGGAACTCCAGACTCTCCTACACATGAATGTACAATCAAGAAGCAATAAATTTGCATAGTTTCGCGTATATAGTGTTTTACTTTTCTGGCACCTGAAACCGATCATCCTGTATATCGATTTACATTGCAACAGAATTTTGTTATTATATATATAGACGAACCTCTGATTGTGCCTGAGGTGAAGGAGGCATGCCAGAACGTACTCTCTGGGGATGTTCGCCGTATGCCGATGTTGCTGTATAGTTTGGCAGCAACTGAATCGGTATCTCGATGTCAATAAGATACTGTGTTGCGAAACAGAATGACAGATCCTGGGCAATATTGCCAAAGCTGTTTCAAGAAAGGTTTGGGTAGCGTGTTACCTTGTCAATCAACCCACATCTGCTGCGCTAAGGGATATTGCGACATTAGAAAGAGAAGCAATGCGGGGAAGACAGCTGAGCTCTGCCGTTGCTGCAGGCGAACAGCCGACCCCGCTTGCACGGCGATCCAAACATAACCAGAGTGGTAACGCAGCCATGTACTGTGTCTCGCCACCCAAGGAACTAGAATCCTGGTGACGTGGGGCAGCAGTGTCTAGACATTTCACAGGCAACGATGATGCTCCCTCAGACTAGGGGAGTTGTCCACTGCAATGAGGGAGTCGACACACAACGAAAGAGGCAGATGCAACCACAAAGCCCGACATAACGCCCAAGGAACCGGCAGGATGTGCCTATGGACCAAGGAGCGATGGAGTGCATTGTGGAATGTGGCAGCCATAACTGATATTATAATAGTAGTAGAAATAGTTGGATTTTGTAGTAGCTGTAGTTCTCATTAATGATAGAACTCGTTATGGTTATTCGTTATGGTAGTATATTGTACTAAAGGCGCCCACATGTCTGTTTGTAGAGGGGAGGGCAAAGACCTGAGCGTACAGAGTATTTTTAATATTTTGGAAGACGAATCGCGATCTATAAATAGCCATAAAAAGTTGCAGTTCCGACCCTAGTTCCGAACCTGTGTAATACCGACTTTTAAATCACTTTCTTGAAAGAAAAAATCTGTACATACTATATTTTTCTTTTCCCTCAGAGCTGTGTGTGTGTGTGGGGGGGGCGAGGGGGGGGGGGCGTTGCGCACCCACTTGACCCTCCCTTGTACTGTACAATTAGTAGTCTGTGTACAGAAATTTTTGTTGTTCAATAGAACAAAAAACCAGTCCAAGTTGCAAATTTTTACTTTTTGTTCATTCAATGAATATTTTCGGACCGAGATCCATTTTCAAATCATAATACCAAAGTCGAAAATGGCATTTCCGAAGATGTTAAAATATGCAAAAAGAACATTTACAGTGCATACTAGTCATCGAATGAATAAAAAGTAAAAATTTGGAACTTGGTCTGCCTTTTCGTTCTATTGATTAACAGAAGTTGCAGACCCAAGCTACTCCGGCATGCTGGAAGTTTGTAAATTGTTGTTGACAGTAGTAAAATTGTGTAAGAATGAACAGAGCCTGTGTTTAAATTATAGATAACAGGCTATAATTTAATAAAGAAATAATAAATGACACATAAACGGTGGAGTACAATTAATAGCAAAAACTGACAAGCGTGAAAGTATACAATAGCAAAATCAAACACGTTCCAGTAAACATGGGTCCACAAAAGAGCCGACTGAGAGATCATTGCGAATGTATGGTTAAGAGCTACCACGTACTTTACTTTGAAATATTCTCCTAGTTAATGCAAATGTCTTTCAAATGTAAACTTTTCTATCAAGTCCTCGTCTAATTAGGCACAAATTTATCCCATGGCCAACTTTGTTTTGCACAACGTTGCAAAATGTGCTACATGCTTGATGGAGAAGAGGCACATTTTGTTGCTGATGTAAGACGACATTCTACAAGTCACTACGGCCTAAGATGGATGGTTTGAGCATAGCCTGTACCTTGGTCTTAAAGATCAACTGACTTCAATTACTCTATCTGGGGTCATCTCAAAAGTGGATTGTAAATCACTGCCGCTGCTGCGGTTGAAGACCTGGAGCAGCGAGTTGCACAGTCCTGCCAGCCTTACGAGATTATACGGAGATGTTTAAAGCAGTTTGTAACTCACTGCAGAGACGAATGCACTATTGGCACCAAATGCGAGGACGACACGTGGAACACCTTTTTGAACACGTACTAGTGTAGGCCTAAAACAAACTGTAACATGTCACGTCCTGAAGCGATACTGTATCTCATGTTAAGAGAGGCCTTCAGTGAAAGTTGAGCTCAATTACACGGGGAGTTGACAGAAAAGTTTACATTTAAAACACGTTTATACTACCTAGGACAATGTTTCATACTGAAGTCTGTGGCGGATCCGAACCTCACATTCGCAGTTATCTTGCGAACCGCTTGTTTACGGACTCATGCTTACTGGAACGTTTCATCTTCTGTTATTGTATACAATTACGCGTATCAGTTTTCTCTATTATGACACATCTCCACACATAACAAAATTGTAAGTGGCCAATATCTGCACATAGGAGATATTTAAGAAATGCGGGGGCCTTTATAACAGCAATATAAGCCAAAACAATAACTTTCAGAATTTTTGTTCGTTTGTGTGTCTGTGTCTGTCGATGTGTTTGCACGCACATCACGAAAAAATTACTGCACGAAACTAGATGCGGTTTACACAGTTGCATTTTCTAGGTCTAACTTAAAACTGGTACATGTTTCATCTTGATAAGCCTCCTAGAAGCCGAGTTATCTATACATACAGAGTGTTTTCTTTAACTTGGTCAGTACGGGGAAATCGGAATCCATAGAAGGTACACGGGAACTGTCTCAGGAAGTGTTAGGTGCTTTCTTGCGAAAACAATTTCTCCATAATCAAATTTTTGGACAAGCGTGAGTTGTCCAAGAAAATGAGTAAAATTGTACATTTTTTAATGTGAATCGATTTAGTTTCGTGTAAGGTCGTTTCATTACATTGGAAGGAAAAACTCGAGACAGCAGAATTTTTATAAAACTAAACTAAATAAATCTGGATAGAAATTATAGAATCCACAAAGAGTAGTATTTTGGAACGTTCTATAATAATAGTAGTAATAATAATAATGTGGAGTTGATAGTCTCCCATCGGGCGCCTCCCCAGGTGGCGGATAGGTGAATGCTCTCCAGATATGGAGGGTACCGGGGAAATAAAATACCCGGGGTGGACCAAAACTATCAACCGAAATCCACTAACGTCTGCCTGGTATCCAGCGGTTAGGGGTCAGCGTCTGTTCGCCTAGACGGTGCGGCTGCAGCAACCTTCTTGATCTCAACAATCAAGTCGTATTCCTCATGATCTTTCCTCGGAAGGACCACCACCAAGTTAGTTTTCAACTTGAAAACCAAACATGATGATAACACAGGGAATGAATCCACTACCCCGGGCACCGGTCGCAAGGCTGGCTTTACCTGGTCATCGGATTCCGGGGGACCAGGAGCATCATGTTTCGCCTAAGGTTGAGAACCAGACGACGTCAAAATTATTAAACACAAAACAAAGACACTTCATCGGTACACTTAATACTAATACTCTTTTCAAACTGGGCAAGATCAAACAACTTACAGACGTGCTGCAAAAATTCCAGATCAAAATCCTTGCAATCCAGGAAACACGATTTACGGACGAAAACCATTTTGATACAGACAACTACAGGATCTACAAAGGAAAACCAGCAGTTAAAACTAATGAGAAAGGACTCAAACAGTTTGGTACAGCATTTGCAGTCCACAAATCTATCAGCGACTCTGTCATTGACTTCCAGTCTGCCTCAGAACGTATATCAACGCTCTCCGTCAAATCGCCAACAAAGCATATACCTTGATCATCGCACACGCACCCACAAATAACTATAACAAAAAGAACCGCCAGAAAGTGGATGACTTCTGGAATGACCTTGAAGAGACGACAAACAAAATTGCCAAACACCATGTAATAATCTTGTTAGGCGACTTTAACGCACAATTAGGCAAAGAGAAAAAATACAGGAAAATCACCGGAATCCATGCAGCTCACAAGAGAACTAACAAGAATGGGGAAAGATTGATAAGCTTTTGCGAAAATTTCGGCCTCGTAATTATGTCAACACAATTCAAAAAACCCAACTAGAAACTGTATACTTGGAAGTCGCCCAACACAATGTTGGGTGAATTCCAGACAGACCATGTGGCCATCTCCAAGAGTAACACAGCAGAAATTCTGAATGTGAAAACGAGAAGAGGATTTTTTGACTCAGACCACCATATTCTACAGATAAAGACCAGATTACAACCCAATAGAAAAAAGCCAAAACTAACCAAAGTACTGAGACCAGACCCCGAATACATAAAACTCAACAAGGAAAACATCTTACAGGAAATTAGTCAGACAAACACCACAAACTGGACAGAACTTGTGGACGTCCTCAAATCCACGATGAAATTGGGTCAACCCCCGAGAAGGAGAAAACACAGGTGGTGGAATATAATATGTGACCAAGCAATAGAAGAAAGGACCAATGCCTGGAAAAACTTCAATAGTCACAAAACATCAGAAAAATGGCAACAATTTCTAGTAATCCGAAAACAAACATCGAAAACTATTCGGAGGGAAAAAAGAAATTATGACAAACGGCGACTAGATGAGATAGAACAAGACTTTAAGAAGAACAACACCAGGAATTTTTAGAAGACGTTTAAAGAACATATTGCAGGATACCAGCCACCCAATCTTCGCTTCAAGAAACCGGATGGTTCACTAGAAACTAACACGAAGAATAAATGTTAAAATGCTCGTAGACTATTTCAACAAACTTCTCAACTGCGAAAGACCTACGGAGGATATTCACTACGAGACGTCTACACCAAATCCTGATGCTAAACAGCCAACCACCAACGAAATAGTAGAAATTATCAAGACACTGAAAAACAATAGAGCCCAAGGAGAAGATGGAATTATTGCAGAACTATGGAAACTAAATGATGAAAGATTAACAGGAAAAATTCACAAAATCATATCAAACATTTGGGAAACAGAACAGATCCCTTCTGAATGGAAATGCGTACCATCCATCCACTCCACAAAAAAGGGGACAAAACTGAACCAAATAATTACAGGGGTATCTCACTCGTACCGGTCACATATAAAATCCTATCAAAAGTTCTCATGAATTGATTAGAAGAACAAGCTGACCCACAAATAGGAGAATACCAGGATGGTTTTCGCAAGGGACGATCATGCATAGAGCAGACATGGAATCTGAAAATGGTTCTCCAGATGAGAAACACCCGAAACACAGTGGTCACTTTTGTAGATTTTAAAAAGGCCTACGACTCAATAGACAGAGTAGTGCTCTGCAAGACGCTGGAAGAATTCAGCATTGACAGAAAGACAAGAGCAATCATTCGGGAAACATTAACTGACACGGTCTCCAAGGTTAAATTTATGGGGGATATCTCGGAACCATTTAAAATCCAAACTGGAGTGCGACAGGGTGACGGACTTTCGCCATTACTCTTTAATATCATTCTTGGAAAAATTATCAGGACATGGGAAAAAGAAGTCAAAGGAGTCCAAATTGGCATTAGAAAAGATAATAGATTCAGTGTGAAGTGTTTAGCTTTTGCGGATGACCTTGCAATCCTCACAAATAATGGAAAAGAAGCCACTAACGCCATAGAGAAGTTACACGAAATTGCACTAAGAACTGGCCTGCAAATCTCATATGAGAAAACCCAGTACATAGAAAGAGTGCCACAAGACAAATTGCCTATTGTGACAACCCATGGGAAAATCGTACAAGTACCACATTTTAAGTACCTGGGAGAAATCATCCAGCCATCAGGGATCAACCTAAAGGCCAATGAGGAAAGAATAAAAAAAAACTACAGTAAGCATATAAACTCACGTGGAACTATTATAACAAAAATTCCATATTCATTAACGCAAAATTGAGGCACTACAACACTGTCGTACTTCCGGAGGCACTGTATGCATCTGAAACAACACAAATAGGTGGGCAAGCTAAAATCAAAGAAATAGAGAAACAAGAAAGGAAAATTCTCAGGAAAATTTTTGGCCCGATACAAGAGGAAGGAATCTGGAAGAAGAGACCATCATCAGAATTATATAAATACACAGACAAGATTACTGATACAATAAGGAAAAGAAGAATGCAGTTCTACGGACATATCCACAGGATGAATGAAAACAGAATTTCAAAGCGAATTCTTAAAGTCATCAACTCAGGCAGGGGAAAAACAAAATGGATAAAAGAAGTTGAAGAGGACCTCAGACAAGCACACATAACAGTAAACGATGCAGAAAATAGAACTGAATTCAGGAACATCATCAAAAAACATAAATTTGACACCACAACACAGAAGAGACCAGGATGCAAATGGACAGCGGAGCGAAAGAAACATCACAGTGAACACATGAAGAAAATTTGGGCTCAGAAGAAACATAAACAATCATCATAAAGGAATTCAAGTTCAAACGCTCTCTTAAATGGGAATAATCGAAAATAATAATAATAATAATAATAATAATAATAATAATAATAATAATAATAACAACGACTAGCTGATCAGATCCGTGTAATAATAAAAAATAACAGGATACCCCAGTCAGAATTAGAAAACATCAAACAACAAGTACAACAAATACTGGAACAAAATAATGTGCAATCAGAAGAAGAGGAAGAAAATACAGTAATGGACTCAAACATCCCAGAGCAAACAAACAAAGAACAACACACACAAATTAAACAATCAGAGGAAAACGAAATCTTAAGACAGCCACCAGAACAAGCACAAATAGAACACGAAGTGACACACATGTTAGATATAGAAGAGAAATTTCAGCTGACATATATAGAATACAAAGACACAAATACAGACATTAGACCATTCTTGCATAGACCACCAAATAACCCACAAGTCGAAACAACAATAACAACTATCAACACAATCATACACAACAAAATAAATGAAAATACAACAATGGAAGAGTTACAACTACTGGTTTATGTAGGAGCACTCACTACACTAAATATACACACTAGGCAGAGATCAGAACCAACCAACACACAGAAGAAACCCACAAAACCAGCATGGCAACACAGGCTACAGATCAGAATAGAAAAACTGAGAAAAGACATCGGACAGCTAACACAATTTATAAGAAATGAAATATCAGACAAAAAACGAAAAAGGTTAGGTAAAATCTCACAACAAGAAGCAATGGAGCAATTAGATGAAAAGAAGCAGAAGTTACAAGCATTGGCCAAACGACTTAGAAGATACAAAAAAAGTGAAAATAGAAGGAAACAAAACCAAACATTCAACACAAACCAAAAGAAATTTTACCAGACAATAGATAACACACACATTAAAATAGGCAATCCACCAAACATAACAGACATGCAACACTTCTGGAGCAACATATGGTCAAACCCGGTACAACATAACAGGCATGCACGGTGGATACAAGCAGAAACAGACTCATACAAGATGATACCACAAATGCCTGAAGTGATAATTTTGCAACATGAAGTCACCCGAGCAATTAATTCTACGCACAATTGGAAAGCCCCTGGAAATGATAAAATAGCAAATTTCTGGCTAAAGAAGTTCACCTCAACACATTCACATCTAACTAAATTATTTAACAGTTACATTGCAGACCCATACACATTCCCTGATACACTTACACATGGAATAACCTATCTGAAACCTAAAGATCAAGCAGACACAGCAAACCCAGCTAAATATCGCCCCATAACATGCCTACCAACAATCTACAAAATATTAACTTCAGTCATTACACAGAAATTAATGACACATACAACACAGAACAAAATTATAAATGAAGAACAAAAAGGCTGTTGCAAAGGAGCACGAGGATGTAAAGAGCAACTGATAATAGATGCAGAGGTGACATATCAAGCTAAAACTAAACAAAGGTCACTACACTACGCATACATTGATTACCAAAAAGCTTTTGATAGTGTACCCCACTCATGGTTACTACAGATATTGGAAATATACAAAGTAGATCCTAAATTGATGCAGTTCCTAAACATAGTTATGAAAAACTGGAAAACCACACTTAATATCCAAACAAACTCTAATAATATCACATCACAGCCAATACAGATTAAGCGTGGAATATACCAAGGAGACTCATTAAGTCCTTTCTGGTTCTGCCTTGCTCTGAACCCACTATCCAACATGCTAAACAATACAAATTATGGATACAATATTACTGGAACATACCCACACAAAATCACACATTTGCTATACATGGATGATCTAAAACTACTGGCAGCAACCAATCAACAACTCAACCAATTACTAAAGATAACAGAAGGATTCAGCAATGATATAAGTATGGCTTTTGGAACAGACAAATGTAAGAAAAATAGCATAGTCAAGGGAAAACACACTAAACAAGAAGATTACATATTGGATAACAGCGACTGCATAGAAGCGATGGAAAAAACGGATGCCTATAAATATCTAGGATACAGGCAAAAAATAGGAATAGATAATACAAATATTAAAGAAGAACTAAAAGAAAAATATAGACAAAGACTAACAAAAATACTGAAAACAGAACTGACAGCAAGAAACAAGACAAAAGCTATAAATACTTATGCCATACCAATATTGACCTACTCATTTGGAGTAGTGAATTGGAGTAACACAGACCTAGAAGCACTCAATACACTTACACGATCACAATGCCACAAATATAGAATACATCACATACATTCAGCAACAGAAAGATTCACATTAAGCAGAAAGGAAGGAGGAAGGGGATTTATCGACATAAAAAACCTACATTATGGACAGGTAGACAATTTAAGAAAATTCTTTCTAGAACGAGCAGAAACTAGCAAAATACACAAGGCAATCACTCATATAAATACATCGGCTACACCACTGCAATTTCATAACCACTTCTACAACCCTTTAGATCACATAACATCAACAGATACGAAGAAAGCAAATTGGAAAAAGAAAACACTTCATGGCAAGCACCCATATCATCTAACACAGCCACACATCGATCAAGACGCATGCAACACATGGCTAAGAAAAGGCAATATATACAGTGAGACAGAAGTATTCATGATTGCAATACAGGATCAAACAATAAACACCAGGTATTACAGCAAGCATATTATTAAAGATCCCAATACCACAACAGATAAATGCAGACTTTGTAAACAGCAAATAGAAACAGTAGATCACATCACAAGCGGATGTACAATACTAGCAAATACAGAATACCCCAGAAGACATGGCAATGTCGCAAAAATAATACATCAACAGCTTGCCTTACAACATAAACTTATAAAACAACACGTTCCTACATACAAGTATGCACCACAAAATGTACTGGAGAATGATGAATACAAATTATACTGGAACAGAACCATTATAACAGATAAAACAACGCCACATAACAAACCTGACATCATACTCACCAATAAAAAGAAGAAATTAACACAACTAATCGAAATATCCATACCCAATACAACAAATATACAAAAGAAAACAGGAGAAAAAATTGAAAAATACATCCAACTGGCTGAGGAAGTCAAGGACATGTGGCATCAGGATAAAGTTGACATTATACCAATTATACTATCAACTACAGGAGTCATACCACACAATATCCACCAGTACATCAATGCAATACAGCTACATCCAAACTTATATATACAATTACAGAAATCCGTAATTATTGATACATGTTCAATTACCCGAAAGTTCCTAAATGCAATATAACATATACCGTACAGCAAAAAGGAAGTGACGCTTGATAAAGGTCCGCGTCACTCCATCCCTAACCAGACTTAACGTCTGAGAAAGTAAAGATAATAATAATAATTTTAACAGTTTTATCCTGTATCCATACATACGTCTGAGAAAGTAAAGATAATAATAATAATTTTAACAGTTTTATCCTGTATCCATACACATTCTTGAATTCATTCTTGAATAGGTGTAACTATTATGGTTGATAAGTTTGTGGAGCAGCAATAATGCCTTGCCCGGAACTTCGTCCGCGTGGATCTGTAACCTGTATGAATCCTGGAAAATGCTGAAATTTATTACCGGTGAGAAAAACGTACATAAAAAGAACTGTAGGTAAAGTTTTTGAAAGGGCGTAACAGCAAAGAATTAATGTGTTTGTAAGCACAGATCCTTTAATTTTCGTAATTTCTCTAAATACAACATTAGGTTGTTCCCCTATCCAAGTCTGTTGGTATTTGATACTTCAAACACCTGTATCTCTGCTTACCAACATATCTGTTCTTTACCGTTGCCCCCTTTTGAAAGCTTCAGCTTCATTATTTCATATCCGTTTTTCTCACTGATAATAAGCTTCAGGTTTCGAAATTCACGTGCACGAAGTCACGGGCAAAAGCTAGTTATGTATAAAGATGTTGTACTTAGGTGCCCCTGCACACTTTCAGTTTGGCACCCCAAGCGGCCACTTGTATCGTCTGAGCTTTATGCTAGCCTTGCCTGTTTAAGCTAGCCCTATCTATATACCTGATTATCTATGTGCGGCGTTTCCCAGGAAAGCATAGACGCAACTGGCCACCGATTTTTCTCAACTTTCCCACTACTGTCGCGCATACTTACACGGGAGCCTTGCAGACTAGTCCATTCGATTTCCTTCATACTAACAGAAATCTGAAGGAAAGTGTCAATTTCCTAAAGACGAACGATTATATTTTACACTCTAAAAAGTCGTAGTTATATCATTCCTGGTAGAGTAGTGCACAAGTATGACAATCATGCAGTCGCCTGTTCGGTTGTTCACCTTTTTATTTTTAATTTGTGGTTACACTAAAAATAAAATTTGATACAGACGTGGGATGCCCTATTGTTGTATAAAAAACTGACATCCAACAATAACAGTAATGAATCGCTTGAAATAAAATAAATATTTTATATTCTACTTAAACTTTTGAATTTTTGCATTTAATTTTAATTCATTGTGAATACGCGAATTTCACGCTATTAGTAATAAAAAATAAAAAATAGGTTATTTCTATTAGCTAACATTATTCAGTAATTGTCTGTTAACGTCCCATTTATTAAGAAATACGGCACTTAAATATACTTAAAAGAAGTTACCACTAGCGAGATTCGAACCGGTGGCATTACGATGACAATACTTTCACGCAATGTATGCAGGTACCTAGAGGCGCATATTTTAATGAATTAAAATATTTTGTACTTAACAGCACTTAAAAATAATATAATCTTCAAAGGCAACATTTCAGAATTTTTTTCAGAACTGCATCATACTGCATAATGAAACTGATGTCCAGGCACTGACATTCAAATCCTGTAAATATGAAGAAAACTGAAGAGCGCCACTCCAGAACGTCTTCTCGTTACATGTACAAGGTGTGTAATAAAGTTTTAATCAGCACCTCCAAAAATTCAGGCTGCGCTCATTAAACTTACTAAAAATGTTGGGTCTTTTCTACTTATTCGGTCTTCATTGCGACACGTTTTTCTGAATGATGGATTATTTGACTGAGACTTTTGCTGTTCAAAACTGCATTTTGGTGGTTCAGAAAACGTTACATCTTTAAAATCACCTCGTCATCATTCTGGAACTGACTGCCGAGGAAAAAGGAAGAAGTCACTGCATGCCATTTCAGGAGAATATACGGATGGGTAAAACTCATTAGCCCAAAATACATCATGTGTAGCCGTGAACTGTGGAAAATGAGATGGGGCACTGTTTTTAACCAAAAACAGTCCTTTAGACAGCTTTCGACACTTCATCTTGAGAACTTCCATTTTTTTCGTCAAGACTTTTAGGTAGGATGCTCCCGTGAGAGTTTGTGCCTTACGAGCATAATCTGCTAACAGAACACCATGCCATCCCCCCCCCCCCCCAAAAAAAAAAAAAGAAAGAAATGGCCGGCCGCTGTGGCCGAACGGTTCTAGGCGCTTCAGTCCGGAACTGCGCTGCTGCTACGGTCGTAGGTTCGAATCCTGCCTCGGGCATGGACGAGTGTGATGTCCTTAGTATAGTTAGGTTTAAATAGTTCTAAGTCTAGGGGGCTGATGACCTCAGATGTTAAGTCCCATAGTGCTTAGAGCCATTTAAACCAATTTTGAACCAAAAAATATTCAACATCACCCTGCCTGATAATCATTGTGTCTTTGCCTTATTCTGTGGTACTGAATGCCACATGTTACCACTGCTTACGTTACTTGTTCGTCTTGGGATCAACGCAGAAGTTATATTTATCCAGTTTAAGAACAGGCTACATTGTTGCCAAATTTCTCCCCTCAAGGGCATCCCTTATCAATGTCACTCCTACCCTCATTCCCCCGCAATACCCCCACTCCACAACAATACCTTCACCCCCTCCCCTGTCTGAATGTGCCCAGGTGTTTTATTTTATTTAAGGAATTTTCGAATACTGTAGCTGCATATCCCATCATCATTATTTATTTATTTATAAAGAATCTTCATCTGAGCACTGGAGAAATGCAGTAGTGCTGGAGCAGAGTCCAGCCACAAGGCACAAGGACCGAGGGCAGAAAGCCATATTAGGATCACTGACACAAAATTTGAGAGGAACGTTCAACAGATTAACACAAAGTTCAAGAAATTCTCCAATACAATCAGTGTCTTAGCTGCAAGGGTTGTATTTGAGAACATGCCAACAGTGATGAAGAAAGGGAAGAAATCCTTAAAACCTTAAACATGGTTGCTAATCGGCAACTGTATAAATCTCAAGAGGTTGAAAAAAATCAATCAACTAGTTGCAATACAAAGGTTTATTAGCCCTTGACCTGGGTTTTAATATTTCTAAAAACATCTTCTTCAGAAGGAATGGATCCTGAAAATGTATATAGCCACTTGCAAAAATTATTTTTACAAACATAATAGAATATTAATAATAGAAAAAATTTGTGAGGCAAGTGTAGTCACTTGTTACATCACATGATGGTACGTTAGATTAGCTGAAGCTTGTCATATATAAAATTGACATAAAAACAAGAATTAGCACGTCTTGGATTTAGAGTTATAAATTTACCTTTTCTACGGACAATAGTTTGAAGGAAAATTTAGTACATAAATTAAAAACTTAACAAGACCCTTACACAAATTGACTCGTCTATAAAATCGTCTGTAAATATTGCCCTAGTTGTTATATAGTGCAGACCGGTAGAACTACTAAGCCATTATAAAGAGGACCTGTTTGGTAAGAAAGGGGGGAATATGCATAATTCTTCATTTGCCGAACAATTTTGTTATTTGAGCCCATTCTCCAACGGAATAGAAGAAACCGTAATTTTACGTAAGGAAATAAAAGGCTAGAAATTGGATTTATTAAAAAACTTAAAAATTTATAAACATTTTGCTAAGAGAAATGGTAACATTTTGAACGATCAGTTGCAACTCGCGAGTAGCACTTCCTTGATGGATTTAAACCGCTGATAACGGTCATGTAATACGTTTTTCCCGATCTCCGCTAATGTCGGTGAATGTGCCGTTTTCCTCAAAATATTTTTTTTCTACTGTTATGGTACTGACATTTCATATCACTGGGTTTCATTTATCATGGCCTTATCAACACATTTTCCTACAGCTGTTATTCCAAAAAAGGATGTTGATGCAGTTAAACAAAAGGTTCTCATTTTCATGTTGTGATGTAGATTTTATCCATTTCGTTCTGTCCTCCACCCTTTTTGGTAACAGAAGTAATTTTTTGTAATAGTTGCCTTGGGCACACTAAATCTACGTGCAGCATCACTTTGCTACAAAAATGTTTTACAAATAATTTTATATTTAATGTATACCTCTAAAATTATTGCATTTATTAATGGCCTTCTGTACGAGATTGCCATATTGCTGTAGTGTAAACTTACGTTACGAGCAAGACGCAGTGCTTAATCGTGTGTATACAGTTACACTGCTTTCCAATTTTCCTTATCGCTGAAGTTTCTGTAGTGTTAAGCGGAAGTTTTTTTCTTTTTAGTGACGTTGGTTTTGCTTATATTTCCTATTCTTTCCCCTTGCATTTGTAACAGTGGCCTTATGTAAATAGGAATCTAGCTTCTTCACGCTGAATTTATGTACATTATTAAAATGTCAGTAAATGTCTTAGTAATCTTATACGTAATGTATGAAAGTAAAGCTATTGCATTTGTAGTAGCTCTGTAGAGGAAATTTCATTCTTACTTTAATATAAATTACTGTTATTTAAAACAAACAAGGCACAGTCCTTTCGCGCATGTATCTAGCGCCCTCTGCAGCCCATATTTTTCGCTTGAACCTGTATATTCGAACAGTTTGCCTTTGTCTTTAGCTTGATGTACACTTACTTTACGCAAAATTTTATCCTGTGACTCCTGTTATAATTTTACGTTGGCAAGAGCATCTACCAGTGCGCGTATATTCTGACGTACGCTAAACGTAATCTGGCTGCTCTCTAAAGCCAAGGCATGTGATCATTCTTGTTATCATGTCAATTTTATATACGACAAGAGCCGTTCGGCGTCAGATAATCTAATGTACCACCATTTGATGTAACAAGTGAGTACACTTACCCTACAAATATTTTTGTATTATTAATATTTTGTTATGTTTGTAAAAATAATTTTGATAAGTGCTTATATACATTTCAAGGGCCCACTCCTTCTGAAGAAGATATTTTTAAAAACACAGGGTGTACATAAAGTACGGGAACACATTCAATTATTTATTCCACAAGAACTAAACATTGTACAGATGTCATACATATTGCATTTTGAAGAGAAACTCTGAAAGTTTTTTTTACAAACATTCAATATGCGAACCATGAGTGACGTGGCAGACGGCAATCGAATTCTTGCCATACCCGTCCCAGCATGGCATCGTCGTCATTGATCTTCTGCACTAGCTCCAATTTGAATGGCTTCATAGACAGCTTCTATAGCAGGACTTTCCACACTGTCATTGGAGCTATTTAGAGTTCACGGGATGCACGACGCACAGATTTCTTTGGACTCCTTATGAATGTCTCTCGTACGCGCTCCACATTCACTTCACTCACTCTGGGACGTCCGCTTCTCTTTGCCAGGCACAGGTAACCCGTCGTAACGAGTTTGTTGTGCCAGTGGTAAATGGCTTTCCTTCCTTGGTGGCTTCTTACCGTACTCGGTTCTAAACATCTATGAACAGCTGTAGCACACTTGTTTTTGTCGAACTCCAACACACAGAAAGCTCGCTCCGCATCTGAACTCGCCATGCTCGCGACTAGCGCGACACGGCAAATTATCAAACTACGCTGTGGCGGTATAAATGAAAAAAAAAAAAAATCCAGGGTTTCCTCTTCAAAATGACATACGTATGATATCTGTACAATGTTTGGTTCTTGTGCAAGAAATAATTGAAAGTGTTCCCGGACTTAATGTAACCCTGTATTGAAACCCAGGTCAAGGGCTAATAAACCTTTGTATTGTGACTGATTGGCTGGTTTTTTCAATCTCTTCAGAAAAAATCTCTAGTAGCCTGAGGGTATATGAGTTTCATACTGTCCTAAAGTTAGTTGTTTAGTACACAACCCTATGTCAACCACAAGACACAAAGTCATTGAGGCAAATAAGGCGATTTGACAGAAATTACGATTTCTAAAAGTTATGCAATTTGGAAAGGATTTAATGTCTCAGAGGAGCATTAATGCCCGTTACTGAAGCCTGCTACTGAAACTCGAGCAACTGACATTAACAATGCAATCTATGCGAATGATGGGGAAGATATAATATGTGAATTCATTAAATATCACAACAATACGAACACAAATGAAACATATGGAGTCAGCAGGAAAGAATGGGGTATGTTATGTGCACCACTTATAAGTGTTATATATGGATTGAGAATAATGAATATGAAATAACACCGGGATTACTGAACCTAATATTCTTAAAAACTTTTGAAAGAACACCTGATTTACTTAATCTAACATTCTCAAAAACCTCGAAAATCAACAAATATTTAGTGAAAGAATTAAAAATTTATGCGTAAGTATTATGTATGACTACTGTACATAGGAAAAACAATTTCACAGCTGGGTGAATAAAAAGCCGACACAGTAAGAATCACAATAAAATTATTAACCAGCGTTAAAGAAACATGGTAGTGCTGTCGATTAGAGTACTCCAAAAAATTCATATGTCAGTGGTACTTTGATTCATAAAGTCAACATATCAACATATTCTTCTCTAATTGAGATATCAGACAACGCCAGGTATCTTCCACTGACAGTCCCGACATTAGGCAGGCTCAAGTTGAATACCGTAGACCAAGATGGTCATCTCACTGACTTTTGCAGTGTAGAAATTTCAATACGATTTCACTTGAAGCAGCATGGGGGTATAATATAAAACAGGTAAGGGCAACCGTCTGTCTACCATCACAGTGGAAACAACTTGCTAATGTAGAAGAACTACAACGTCCTTAAATCACTAGGCTATAAACCATACAATGACGTCGCTCGATATAACTGCCCAAGTGGACTATGGTGAACAAATCATATGGGAAGAGTATTTCTTACACAAGCCGTTTACTTCAGCCGTGTTTAATAACAATGATGAGATTAGGTTTCTCGTTGAGCACCAGGATGCTTTAACGATTCCAAGCAACAGTTTCCTGCATTTGAAAGGAAAAATTGTGAAAAGTGATCGGACTCTCATGACATCTCATCTTATAGGTAATAACTTCACATTTCTGTTTCAGGAAATAAGACATGAATTGAATGGTGCTGAAAACGATCGTACAAGACATTTAGGGATCCCATCACCCCGTAAAAATATGTCTCTGTATCGAAATGGTTTAGAAAAAGTAGGCTCAACTTCACCCACAACTACGAATGCTTTACTGCTTGCATGCCACTCAAGCTGCTAATGGGATATTTCAAAGGCATGAAATGTGTTTCCATATACCTTTTGCACTGATTTGGGGCACATTTGGAGAAAGGATCTTACATGCCCAGATCAAGAATTTGGTTCAAATGGCTCTGAGCACTATGGGACTTACATCTGAGGTAATCAGTCCCCTAGAACTTAGAACTACTTAAACCTAACTAACCTAAGGACATCACACATATCCATGCCAGAGGCAGAATTCGAACGTGCGACCGAAGCGGTTGAGCGGTTCCATACTGAAGCGCCGAGAACCGCTCGAGAACTTGGCTGGATATCAAGATCCAGTCGTGTTTTTCAATGCCTGTCAACATATTAAGAAACAGGAATTTTCCCATATACTTGATGATCCGTGATATCCTGCCACAAAATGAAATGCTATATTAAGCTGGGACTTTCCTGTAATGAAGAATTGCTTCAATGTTACAGCGCACATCATTTGTGGGGGCAGGTTGGTGAGATATCGTGAGGCACTCCCCTTGCTGAGCAGTATGAAAAATCTGTTAAAAACGGTATACAGACCCTATCCTCCGAATTTGAAGAATGACTTTCAAGGTTAGCACTAAACAGGATACTGTGGTTGGACATTTGTACATATGTTTATAAACCAATAATGCGGAGGTTTTTATTATATCCCGCTTCTGAGAGATACGGCTGATGAAACAGCCATTATTAACGTGAAAAAGTATGACGATACTTGCCTTACATGGGCTCTTCCGACTCCCGAGAAAAGTTTGAGAAAAAACTGTACATTGTTCAAGTAAATACTATATGTATATACTCATACGCATTATAAACATCATGGAACTGAAGTCCCTGTCAAACTTTAGGACTTTGCAGAATTTGAGAGGCAGAAACTCGGCATGTAAATCCATATATATAGCCCGGAGAAGAAGAAAGACAAGCGCAATGAGGATAATGTTGTTGGACCCCTCCACTATTCCCCATTCGCGGCCAAAGCGAACAACATTTTGGTTTGTTGCTCATCTCTGATGGCGCTAAGTAATATAAGTGCTGTGTCGAAAACATGTCCCTACTTTATTTCCTCTCGATTAACACTACATAATCATGCGTGATATATTTGTCCTAGATGTATAAATGCATTTAAAAATTGTTCAGTTGTCAGAGAACATGAGGGATTGCTCTACGCAGGATTCGTTATGTGTGTACTATTGAGCTGAAAAAGTTCTTGAAGCTTAAGAATTTTTTGTGCAAGGAGCGAGTATCATTTGTAGTGTATGCACATTTTAAGTCTTCTCGTTCCTGTGGTGGGCTGTAAGGGTTGGCGCAACTTCTGCACACACAACTCTCACATTTGCTGCAGTGTTCGGGCTGCACGTACGTATGACTCCTGCTGTGATTATTTTAAATCCTGTGAAGGGGAAAATATATAACTTTAACCTATCCATTTCACTTTTTAAATTTTCTAACTTACCTGCCCGATTAAGGGATCTGACATTCCACGCTCCGATCCGTAGAACGCCAGTTTTCTTTCTCTTGATAACAACGTCCTCTTGAGTAGTCCTCGCCCGGAGATCCCAATGGGAGACTATTTTACCTCCGGAATATTTTACCCAAGAGGACGTCATCATCATTTAACCACACAGTAAAGCTGCATGCCCTCGGGAAAAATTACGGCTGTAGTTTTCCATTGCTTTCAACCGTTCGCTGTACCAGCACAGCAAGGCCGTTTTGGTTAGTGTTACAAGGCCAGATCAGCCAATCATCCAAACTGTTGCCCCTGCAACTACTGAAAAGGCTGCTGCCCCTCTTCAGGAACCACGCGTTTGTCTGGCCTCTCAACAGATACCCCTCCGTCGTGGTTGCACCTACGGTACGGCTATCTGTATCGCTGAGGCACGCAAGCCTCCCCACCAACGGCAAGGTCCATGGTTCATGGGGGGGTTATATATAGTGGGAATTAGTGAAGTTCGGTGGCAGGAGGAACAAGACTTTTGGTCAGGCGAATACAGGGTTATAAATACAAAGTCAAATAGGGGTAATGCAGGAGAAGTTTAATAATGAATAAAAAAATAGGAATGCGGGTAAGCTACTACAATCAGCATAGTGAACGCATTATTGTGGCCAAGATAGACACGAAGCCCACGCCTACTACAGTAGTACAAGTTTATATGCCAACTAGCTCTGCAGATGACGAAGAAATTGATTCCCGGCGGGGTCAGGGATTTTCTCTGCCTCGTGATGACTGGGTGTTGTGTGCTGTCCTTAGGTTAGTTAGGTTTAAGTAGTTCTAAGTTCTAGGAGACTGATGACCATAGATGTTAAGTCCCATAGTGCTCAGAGACATTTGAACCATTTTGAAGAAATTGAAGAAATGTATGATGAAATAAAAGAAATTATTCAGATAGTGAAGGGAGACGAAAATTTAATAGTCATGGGTGACAGGAATTCGGTAGTAGGAAAAGGGAGAGAAGGAAACGTAGTAGGTGAATATGGATTGGGGGTAAGAAATGAAAGAGGAAGCCACCTGTTAGAATTTTGCACAGAGCACAACTTAATCATAGCTAACACTTGGTTCAAGAATCATGAAAGAAGGATGTATACATGGAAGAATCCTGGAGATACTAGGAGGTATCAGATAGATTATATAATGGTAAGAGAGAGATTTAGGAACCAGGTTTTAAATTGTAAGACATTTCCAGGGGCAGATGTGGATTCTGACCACAATCTATTGGTTATGGACTGTAGATTAAACCTGAAGAAACTGCAAAATGGTGGGAATTTAAGGACATGGGACCTGGACAAACTGACTAAAACAGAGGTTGTACAGTTTCAGGGAGAGCGTAAAGGAACAAATGGCAGGAATGGGGGAAAGAAATAGAGTAGAAGAAGAATGGGTAGCTTTGAGGGATGAAGTAGTGAAGGCAGCAGAGGATCAAGTAGGTAAAAAGACGAGGGCTAGTAGAAATCCTTGGGTGACAGAAGAAATATTGAATTTAATTGATGAAAGGAGAAAATATAAAAATGCAGTAAATGAAGCAGGCAAAAAGGATTACATACGTCTCAAAAATGAGATCTACAGGAAGTGCAAAATGGCTAAGCAGGGATGGCTAGAGGACAAATGTATGGATGTAGAGGCTTATAACACTAGGGGTAAGATAGATACTGCCTATAGGAAAATTAAAGAGACCTTTGGAGAAAAGAGAACCACTTGTATGAATATCAAGAGCTCAGATGGCAACCCAGTTCTAAGCAAAGAAGGGAAAGCAGAAAGGTGGAAGGAGTATATAGAGGGTCTATACAAGGGCGATGTACTTGAGGATAATATTATGGAAATGGAAGAGGATGTAGATTAAGATGAAATGGAAGATATGATACTGCGTGAAGAGTTTGACAGAGCACTGAAAGACCTGAGTCGAAACAAGGCCCCGGGAGTAGACAACATTCCATTAGAACTACTGACGGCCTTGGGAGAGCCATTCCTGACAAAACACTACCATATGGTGAGCAAGATGTATGAGACCCTCAGACTTCAAGAAGAATATAATAATTCCAATCCCAAAGAAAGCAGGTGTTGACAGATGTGAAAATTACAGAACTATCAGTTTAATAAGTCACGGCTGCAAAATACTAACGCGAATTCTTTACGGACGAATGGAAAAACTAGTAGAAGCCGACCTTGGGGAAGATCAGTTTGGATTCCGTAGAAATATTGGGACACCTGAGGCAATACTGACCCTACGGCTTATCTTAGAAGCTAGATTAAGGAAAGGCAAACCTAAGATTCTAGCGTTTGTAGACTTAGAGAAAGCTTTTAACAATGTTGACTGGAATATTCCCTTCCAAATTCTAAAGGTGGCAGGGGTAAAGTACAGGGAGCGAAAGGCTATTTACAATTTGTACCGAAAGCAAATGGCAGTTATAAGAGTTGAGGGGCATGAAAGGGAAGCAGTGGTTGGGAAGGTAGTGAGTCAGGGTTGTAGCCTCTCCCCGATGTTATTCAATCTGTATATTGAGCAAGCAGTAAAGGAAACAAAAGAAAAATTCGGAGTAGGTATTAAAATCCATGGAGAAGAAATAAAAATTTTCAGGTTCGCCGATGACATTGTAATCCTGTCAGAGACAGCAAAGGACTTGGAAGAGCAGTTGAACGGAATGGACAGTGTCTTGAAAGGAGGATATAAGATGAACAACAACAAAAGCAAAACGAGGATAATGGAATGTAGACGAATTAAGTCGGGTGATGTTGAGGGTATTTGATTAGGAAATGAGACACTTAAAGTAGTAAAGGAGTTTTGCTATTTGGGGAGCAAAATAACTGATGATGGTCGAAGTAGAGAGGATATAAAATGTAGACTGCCAATGGCAAGGAAAGCGTTTCTGAAGAAGAGAAATTTGTTAACATCGAGTATAGATTTAAGTGTCAGGAAGTCGTTTCTGAAAGTATTTGTATGGAGCGTAGCCATGTATGGAAGTGAAACATGGACGATAAATAGTTTAGACAAGAAGAGAATAGAAGCTTTCGAAATGTGGTGCTACAGAAGAATGCTGAAAATTAGATGGGTAGATGACATAACTAATGCGGAGGTGTTCAATATGATTGGGGAGATGAGAAGTTTGTGGCACAACTTGACAAGAAGAAGGGACCTGTTGGTAGGACATGTTCTGAGGCATCAAGGGATCACAAATTTAGCATTGCAGGGCAGTGTGGAGGGTAAAAATCATAGAGGGAGACCAAGAGATTAATACACCAAGCAGATTCAGAAGAATGTAGGTTGCAGCAGGTACTGGGAGACGAAGCAGCTTGCACAGGGTAGAGTAGCATGGAGAGCTGCATCAAACCAGTCTCAGGACTGAAGACCACAACAACAACAACAACAACAACATGGGGAAAATCCTGCGAAACAGTTGCTCTTCTAGCTTCAGTCACTTCCAGAGCAAGTCGATGTGATCTGTGGTACCAGCACTCTTGTAACTATAATGCAGGAAGTTCAAATGACGTAAAATAAATCTGTTAAGTGTCATACATGTGGCCTGCCATTAGCAAATACCACTGAAAAACCGCATAGGGACCACGGTCATCCAACAAGTAAAATTCGCTCCACAACACACAATGAATGCAAACTGAATTACAAGCTCCCACATCCTTTTTTTACAGTCTGAGCAGGTACAGTGCTCACTTCATTATTGCGCAGATGATTGTTTTTGATCTGCGCAATGACCGCGTTATCGTCCTACCCGAGGGCAGGGAGAAATACGTTTCGTTTTCAAAGAGGATTGCCAAACATGTAATGCTGCTGCTTCTTTGTTGAGTTAACAGTTATGCAGGCACTGCTTGAGAAACTTGCTGAAACTCCGTGTCAGGAGAACATGCACCTCTATCGAGTTGTACATCCTAATGGTTCAAAATGGCTCTGAGCACTATGGGACTTAACATCTGAGGTCATCAATCCCCTAGAACTACTTAAACCTTAGAACTATTTAAACCTAACTAACTTAAGCACATCACACACATCCATGCCCAAGGCAGGATTCGAACCTGCGACCGTGGCGGTCGCGCGGTACCAGAGTGAAGTGCCTAGAACCGCTCGGCCACTCCGGCCGGCGTACATCCTAATGGTGCTAAGTTCCAGTTCGTTGCGAAGAAAGGGATTTTTCTCTGCGAATATCTTAATTCGGCGGAGAAACTTAGGAAGCTGCGCTACCTGATAAATATCCGAGCCGGCCGTTGTGACCGAGTGGTTCTAGGCGCTTCAGTCCTGAACCGCGCTGCTGCTACGGTCGCGGGTTCGAATCCTGCCTCGGTCATGGCTGTGTGTGATGTCCTTAGGTTAGTTAGGTTTAAGTAGTTCTAAGTCTAGGGGACTGATGACCTCAGATGTTAAGTCCCATAGTGCTTAGAGCCATTTGAACCATTTTTGAAATATCCGAATCCTCGAATAAAATAACACGCAATGCCATAACGGATGCAGAATATGAGCACATAACTTGTTTGGCAGGAATTTAATATCTCTAACTTAGAAGACTATGCAGGGCTGCACATGGACATAGATACACACATCCGGTCAGATGTATTCGAACAGTTCCAAATTGTATGCCTGGCAAAGAACACTATGGGTCCCGCCATTGCTACCATGTGCGTGGATTTCCGTGGGACACAATACTCAAAACCGTAAGTGTAGAACTTGAGCTTGTAATCTATGTTGACATGTTCTTTGAGTGCAGGATTTGGGTGGACTTTGCCAACGTTATTACAGTCACGCCAAGGCAAATAACCCAGGTATGAAAGAACTGTTGACTAATACCATCAATTCTAGTTGCATCCTTTACTTAGATGTTAACAATTTATGTGGGTCTACCACGCGAAAGGGTCTACCTATTGGAGTGTTTCAGCACTGACTCATGGTGAAATCCATCGGCGCTGACTCATGATGAAAGCCACGAAATCGATTTTTCGTCAGTGGTAGATGCTTATGATGTAGGATATGTCTTGAAGATAGACTTGGTGTATCCCAATATTTTACGTAATGGACGCAGTGATTTCATGCTGTATCCAGAGCATCAAGTTCTGCGACGTAGGTTCCTCCCCAAACTGATGACAATGCTGGAGGATAAAAGAGACATGCTATACATTGTAGGAACCTCCAGCAATATCTCCATTTGGGTATGGAACTGATTAGTCACCTGCATCGTCCAATTTAACGAGTCACTGGTTGAAAGAATACAAAGATTTAAACTCCGGTTGAGGATCATCCATGTCTTGTGCATTTGAGAAACGTTTTTAGATATTAATGAACGAGATTTTTTCAAGACAGAACACACATACACATACCGATGCACCCACCACCCACCTACACACACACACACACACACACACACACACACACACACACACACACAGGAGTGCGCGCGCGCGCCGGTGTGTGTGTGTGTGTGTGTGTGTGTGTGTGGCCGGCCGGGGTGGCCGAGCGGTTCTAGGCGCTACAGTCTGGAACCGCGCGACCTCTACGGTCGCAGGTTCGAATCCTGCCTCGGGCATGGATGTGTGTGATGTCCTTAGGTTAGTTAGGTTTAAGTAGTTCTAAGTTCTAGGGGACTAATGACCTCAGAAGTTAAGTCCCGTAGTGCTCAGAGCCATTTGAACCGTTTGTGTGTGTGTGTGTGTGTGTGTGTGTGTGTGTGTGCTTGTAGAAGAATATTAATGATACGAATTCTGAAAGAAAAAATAACATATTGAGTACGCACCTTCTCTCTCTCTCTCCTTTATATATATGCCGGCCGAAGTGGCCGTGCGGTTCTAGGCGCTACAGTTTGGAGCCGAGCGACCGCTCCAGTCGCAGGTTCGAATCCTGCCTCGGGCATGGATGTGTGTGATGTCCTTAGGTTAGTTAGGTTTAATTAGTTCTAAGTTCTAGGCGACTGATGACCTCAGAAGTTAAGTCGCATAGTGCTCAGAGCCATTTGAACCAATCCTATATATATATTGTGTTGGCTGTTTATTAATAAATAGTTTTCTTCGAGTCAACTGATGATGTTCGAACGCATTGTATGCTCCAAAATTCTACTGCAAATCGGCGTTATTGTTCTGCATTATATACATTGCAGAATATTACAAGCGCCTCAGTGACAAAGAGTGATTTCGACTGGCGCTGCAAGGACCTGGCTGAATAATATCTGACACCTGTGTGGTGGCATTTGATTCAAGTCTGGGAATCCCAGGTCTGCACACATATAAAGCATTCAGTTCAGTTCAGAGAGGCCATAAAGACCGGTGGGCACTTTAATACTGTCTATGCTCAGGATTAATTTTACAAAAAGAAAATGTTGCTGTTATAATAATGTATATTCTCTGAACTGAAAAGCTGAAGTGTGATTTTCATTGTCTCCCCACCCAATCACTTAATTGAGATTTGGTGTTTTACCCGACCTCTCCGCCCCCCCCCCCCCCCCCCCATTTTGAATTCATGTAATCAGTGGACATCCCCTTAAATAACACACCTGTGCACACAGATAGGGCAGGGGAATGGAGAGGGGTGGGACATTGTGGGGGTGGTGGTGGTGGTGGGGAAACTGTGGCGAATGGGAGAGGTGTGACCTTGATATGTGGTTTAGAGTGGGTGAACTGAAGGGGTATGGTGAAAATCTGGCATCGATACAGTCTGTTCAGAAACTGGCTCAATATAACGATTCCCAGCAGTCCACCATGGTAATTGGGCAACTAAAGAAGTCATCTGGATTAACCTGACGCAGCTGAAACCTTTGAGGTACTAACTCTGTTTGTTGGGCTTTGTAATACGGCAAGACTTCCACTTCACTTGCAGTTTATGGATCTTCACAGAGAGATGGTCCGCCACTTCGTTCTTCATCACTCAGACTTGTTTGACCACAGTGGAGGAGTCTTCGTCACCTCACCACTGAGTCATATGATGGTGCATTGTTGTCATACACTGCCGCCAACTAATCATGGATTGTTGCAGCACTGAACCCCTTGAAATGCAGAATATGAATTACTGCACTATATCGGTATGCTGCAACATCTTGTTTTTGTTCCTACAGTGGTGTGGCACGGTTTTCGGAATGTGTATCATGACTGCAATCTTGTACCTGCAAACAAACAAAATTTTTTTTTCGGACCGATAATGAAAATTTGAGTTCTACCCCTCGAAAATGGGCCTTAGCATTCGTTTGGTTGAAGATGAAGTTCGGTTATTCCACGAGTTATGTATCTCCATCAAGATCCACTCCAAATGCCTGTAACGTGGACGGCAAATCAAAATGAAAAGGCATTTTTAAATAAACTTTTTATTGAGAAAACAATGTTGTAGATAACAATGTTTTTACATAATGCAGTTGGTCCGCGTCTTAATAAGCTTCATGACGTGGAAAAAGCTGTATGGCATTGTACACATCCACTCTTGTTGCATTGCTTCCGCGATGTCTTCATCTGACGGAACTTGGATTTAATCAGATGCAGATCAAAATGATGAAAATCAGTTGGATCTTGGTGTTCCAATAGCTAAAAATCAAGATTTTGAATGCACAGCACTATTTTCATAGATGCCGTGTGACAGTATTCCGAACCAAACTCACACTTTTTCAGTGTTTCCCTCTCCTCTTCGTTTTGATTTTAGGTTTTGTATCTTGCAGTAGCTCATAACAGCTGTCACTCTTCACTGTTTGATCTTTAGGAGTGTAATGAATCAATAATGGACCTTTCATATCTCAAAAGACTGTCCTAATTAACTTTCCTACAGAATGGGATGATGTTTCGTTTGTAGGGCTCTCAACTGCGCAGTCATCAGCGCCTGTACGTAGTCCCAATTTTTACACAGTCCAATCTAACCACTGTGACGAATGATGATGATGAAATGATGAGGACAACACAAGCGCCCAGTCCCTGGCCAGAGAAAATTCCCAACCCGGCGGGGAATCGAAACCGGGTCCCCGTGATCCAGAGGCAGCAACGCTAGCCACTACCCCACGAGCTGCGGACTTTCTTACAGAAACTTGGCTTTTGAACTTGGCGTGTGTTACCATACCATGCCCTGCCATTTACCCTGTGGTTCATAGTGTTGGTTCCACGTCTCATCAATGGTTACAACGCGACTGAGAAAGTCCTCTCTTTCCTTTATTAATTTTCTTAATTGTGATTTCGACATTTAGAACACCCCTGTTTACGTTTTTCTGTTAGTATCCAATGAGCACAAACTTCGATAACTTACGAGATTCGTGGATAATTCAAATGCTGACTTGTGGCTAACGTTCAAACAAGGTTCAGTTTTATCAGTTGTGGCACGAATATCATCACATTCGACCAGTAGTCTAATTTTTCCTGTATGTTTTCGACGTGGCTGGTCTATTCGAACAAGCATCAGCACAGATGTCAATTTTTAAAGTGATTTATTCCCTGAAAATTTTCAGCTCGCTAAGACAGCTATCAGCAAACTGTGGCTGTATTCTTTGAATCTCCAGAGCTTTAGTCCTTTCGAGTACAGAAAACGCACCACACGCCTTTTGTTTTCCTTGGTGTACGCGGACGGCGATGCATTCATAATAAAATTCTCCTAAAAGACTGTGAATAGAAGTTTATCAACTACGAACAGAGTTGTTCACTGCATAACATAGCTAACACACAAAAACAACAATTAACATTGTCTCAACAATGACACACATTTATCTTTAAACCTCTGGAGAAGAGAAAAAAACTTACTTATAGGCTTGCCCTAGTACAAGGCTGATTAGGCTGTGTTTTGCTCATATTTGCAACCTAGAACGACTTTCATTTGCAAATAATATTTTTCATTTGAAACGCAGTAGAGTAATTTCTGTCTTGAATATATTTTGAGACGCTGTTTTGTCACCTGTATTATCAGCAGTAGCAGGCGAAAGGGAAACATCAGAGCCTGCTTGATTACAACTAAAAAAACATTAGAATAACAATGTATTACAAGATAGCTCGGAAACGGGCGTGAAAACGCGATTAAGGCCCCAGAAAAAGCGCTCTCCGACAAACTCGCACTCCTAATTTTGAGCTACGTGGAAACGGTTATTCAGCCAGACTGCTCGCAGATCTATGCGCAATGCAGATGTGTTCATAGTACTGGATTGCCATGTCTGATTTTGTAGTAAGTTTATAACTGTATATTACCGGTGGTGTGTCGTGTAATGTGACTCTTCAATGCTGCATATCTAATGACTTGTCCCCAAGCCGGTCGGCAGTCGTAATTTTGAAGTTAGTTGCATCGGAGCCGGCCGCGGTGGTCTAGCGGTTCTAGGCGCTCACTCCGGAACCGCGCTACTACTGCGGTCGCAGGTTCGAACCCTGCCTCGGGCATGGATGTGTGTGATGTCCTTAGGTTAGTTAGGTTTAATTAGTTCTAAGTTCTAGGCGACTGATGACCTCAGAAGTTAAGTCCCTTAGTGCTCAGAGCCATTTGAACCATTTTTTGCATCGGACACGTCCAAAAATGAAAAGATGAAGTTTTACTTTGCTGATTAACTTGACGTTGGATTCATTGTCTTTTACAGAGGCTTGATAACGTCCACAGGTCCTCTTCCAGTAAGGAGGAAATTAACTGATGAAACGATTGTGGAAATCGTGTGATTGTCAAAATACTAAATGAGATAACGTATCTGAACTTTCAAATTTTTTATTGCGCTACTTTTCACATATTATGACGGCACTAATTTGAAAAAACACAAAAATAATACATCTGTTTTCTGTAGCTTCACCCTCCTTCCTCCGAGCCTGTACAGAACAGAGCAAAGAATTTACATCTTCGTCAGAGACAATCGCTGATACATTTCAGTAAAATTAATAGAAATTAATTTACAAAACTGTTTGTAAAAATGTTGACATTGTTTTAAATACATGGAATATAAATATCTAAACGTGAACAATTAATTTTTATGAACATGGATTTATATGAATTTATCTTTATATAAACGAACATACCGATTAACTGCTAGTATCTTAAGATTCCTAATGTATCACAGGCTTGATTACATTACAGCCTTAACCATTTTCATTGGTTATGATTATCATATAAAGCAATTTGTCACATTAAACGATGGTTTCAAACATTCCGCCCACCTATTCTACACGGAAGGTCATTGTCGAATCCAATAAAAGATACATTTTGCCTTCACATTTGTTCCTTTGAAATCACTGCCAAGTGCCATTAAACCAGTTTATATGTTTATTTCCAGCGTTCACGATTGCATCTACGATGAATCATAAACAAACCTGCAACAACGTGCTACCTACTGTGGGAAGGTGCAGAGAGAGATGGTAAGGGGCTTTAGAGCCTTTACGACGTGTACCTGACGTAAACGTATCTAACGATGCCAGACGTCAACTGCCAAGTTGCAGCCCCATACTGCTCTCTCACGTCCTCGGTGATCGAACGGGGTCATTTCAGTTTGATGGGTTACTATGAGATTAGTAGAATTCAGGTGTATATACTAAGAGTTTTGCTAAATTCAAGTCACAGGGTAGGAAGTTTCGCACGTTTTACTCCAGTTAAGCATTTGTCTGCCAGTATCTCTTTTGAAATAGTGCACCACATTGTTACCGCTCTCGATACTTAGGCTACGGCCACACGAGCGTTTTTTCCACGGCGTTTCTGCCAGAATTGACGCAACACACGCGGCCACATGGCCGCCTCTCTCACGCGGCGTGAAGCCCAGCGAAACGCCAGTAGTGCTTTGGTGCAAGCTGTGACAACATCTACTGTGCGCAGTTTAGTATCAACTATGAGCGGAAATACATTAAACAAGAACGCGGTTCTTGCAGTATGTGCTGCGTTAGTTGTACATAGGCGTCGGAAACGACGGCAGGAAAAAAATACTGGATTCATCCCATATTAAGCGACAGATCAACTAAAGGAAAGTTCATGCTTCTACACAACAAACTGAAGGCAAATCCAGACAAGTTCTTTGAATACTACAGGATGCGGTCAACTCATTTGAAATGCTTCTGAATATGATAGAGAGAAAATTTCTAAAAGGAACACGAACATGAGGGAATGTATCAGTGCAGAAGAAAAACTCGCAGTAACCTTAAGGTGCGTTTTATTTTTTAATTCTTTCTCTGTTTAGACATTAATATTAATTAAAAATGTTTATGCCAAGGAAAAAAATCTAGATCTGAAAGACCTGACAGTTTTTAACTACAAGTCAAAAAGTATCACAAAAGCATCTTCTCTTTCTTCTGTGGACTCTCTTTCTTCTGAGGACTGTGACGAATAGCTTCCGTAGTGATGTACAAAAGACTGATTAATTGCGCTGCCACTTGGTGAAGGTGAAGACGTCGGAATTGTCTAAGACCTTAAAAGTTGAAGGAATTTCATTTGAAAATCTAATTTGTCCTCCGTTTTAAGCTTCCTAATAACAGGAAGTTGCGACATGAGGAACATCTCATCCGCATCAGGCACGTGACGAGCAGGTTGTTCCAAATGCCCTTTTAAGACCTTCACAATTTCGCCCTCGAACGTATCTTGTTTCCGCTTTTTTGGTTTTGGCCTTGAAATGTTTTCTGCACTTCCAGGTTCTGGTGCTAGTACGCTCTCTGTTCTGTCGTCATTCTCAATGACGTTCATATTCCCAGCAGTTCTGAAAAAATAACCTTTTTTATAATTTAAAACAGTATCCTTTCATATTAAACCTACTGAAACAGCTACTATGTTCAACAAGTGGATTATAATCCACAGACAGTAAGGGGTAATTGTCACTTACGTCCTTTGTTGCAGCACTCCTTCAAGGAACGTCATTTGCTTATAAAATACATATGGTTTGCTGGACGTAGCAGCATCACCACTTCTTCCTTTGCTTTGCATATATTTTGTATAGGAATTTCTCATACTTTTCCACCGTTTCTGAACTTCTATCCCTAAAAGATAACGAATAAAAGTATTGTAGATTTATGTAATTACCTGGAGCTCATTTAATTTCTCTTACTTAAAATGAAATCATTTAACAGGTTTGTGTATGAAACAATTTTTCTACTACCAAGAACGATTTTTTCCATTTATATTTTCCACAACGTGTTTTATGAAATGGTTCCCATTTTCAAGTGGATTTCTGCGTGCTGTCCGGTACTGCAGTCTTGCGTTGTCTTTAGTATAATGTATAAATCCATGTGCAGTTTTTAACTAATGATCGACGTTTTTGCAGAATTTCACCATTAACTATATATAAAGACAGACAATTATTTCAATATTCCTCTTGGTTTTATGTATTACAATGAAGACAACAGGACAACGGAGCACCTTACACATGGAAAAAATCACGATAAAATAGCATAGCACATAAAAATACGTTTGGCAGTGAGAACCATTTCCTGAAACATAAAGAGAAAATCCATTGGCTTTCCCCAACCATTTCTAACTGATCAAATCAAATTTTACAGGCGTCTGGGGATTGGAAAATGAGATGCGCTCTCTGCATTTTGAGTTTCTTCTCGGCCGATCCACAATTGCTGACATTATTAGAGATACTTGCACTTCCATATGGGAGATGCTGAAAGTGGAGTATATGAAACCCCCGACTACAGAAGAGTGGAAGAATATCAGCGACCAGTATGAGAAGACCAGTATGAGAAGACATCCGGCAGAGAATTTTATAACTACAAAAAGTATTTTTCTATTGTATTGATGGCCATAGTAGACAGCAAATATTGTTTCAGATTCATAGATGTAGGGGCATTTGGTCATCAAGGAGACTCCAATACATTCAAACATTCAAAGCAACTGAATTGGGTAAAAAACTTTACCAACAAGCCTTGAATTTGCCAGAAGCTGCGCCACTTCCGAATGATCCTTGTGGACTGAAAATTCCTTATGTGTTTGTGGCTGATGAGGCTTTTGCGATGAGTGACCATTTAATGAGACCACATCCCGCAAAAAACCTTACGAATAAACAAAAAGTGTTTAACTACAGACTGTCACGAGCACGACGTTATGTGGAATGTGCATTTGGCATTTTATCCAATAAATGAAGAATTTTCCATCGTCCAATCGATGTTAACGTGGATGTGGCGGATACTATTGTTCAAGCATGTTGTGTACTTCACAATTTTGTGAGACAACATGATAGTTACAATTTTGAAGACACACTGACTTGCACAATGGAAAGTATTCCGCCATATGGGACAAAAGGAACGGTCAGTGGCTAAAGTATCAGAGATCACTTTGCTGATTACTTCTGTTCCCCTCAAGGATCTGTACCATGGCAAGATCATTATGCAAACTTCTTCGGATGAAGACTAATTTTTGTATTGGCTTGTTAACATTTTATTCATGTGTAAATTTCATTGTACACTGTTTATAGCAATTAATAAAATATTTACTGCCTGTAATTACCTAGATCTGATTTTTGCTTGTTATCCATTCCATCCCATTTTGCTTCCAGAACGGCCGCTGTATCTGTTCGCCAAGATTCTCTTTTTCTTTCTCTAAATCCGGATCCCTTATATTGTACAGCCATGGATGTTTCTGCACTTCCATAATATACAAAAAGACTGCTACAATGACAACGAAGCGAGGACGGCAAAGTCTGTCCGTAAACTGAACAGCGAGCTGCCGAGCAGGGTAGCCAACCATAGAACTTTTTTCCTCGTACATAAACAACTAAGATCTGGTACTTTGGCTTTCAAACCACGTACATTTATCATGCATTTGACATGTTATAAAACCAAAAACAAGACATGTGTGGCTACTTCATTATGAAATACCTACTTTTTATAATATCGCACCACGCATTGTTAGACTGTATATGTTCTTTATTATGAAATACCTATTGAAATAATACCGCTCCACGCATTGTTGCATATGTTGGCATCGCTACGATTTCAGTTCAGTAATTGTCGGTAAGCGTCAGAGGAAAGGGCTGAGGTTCCGGACTCTGCCGCAGCGTGTCTCCCGCCCGTATGGACAGCGCCCAGCATGAAAAACACGCAGAACGAATGCACCCGAGAGCGTTCGCTCAGCGTGAACGTTTCTCTGCCTCGTGATGACTGGGTGTTGTGTGATGTCCTTAGGTTAGTTAGGTTTAAGTAGTTCTAAGTTTTAGGGGACTGATGACCATAGATGTTAAGTCCCATAGTGCTCAGAGCCATTTTTTTCAGTGTGAACGCCGAAGTTTGCGGGCCCGCGTCGTGCGAAAGCGCCTCGTGTGGCCAGCCCCATTCAGCACGCAGTGGTAATGTCGGCGTGAACGCCAGCAGAAACGCGCGTGAAAAAAACGCTCGTGTGGCCGTAGCCTTATAGTACTTAGAGAAAAGGAAGTCTATAGATTAATGTCACGTCAGTTTCAAGGTTGTTGGATGGAAGAAGGAAACAAGATCATTATGTAAAGTCTTCTCCACGTTTAGATCCGAAACGATCTCGCAACGGCCAAGGACGGGGCAGATATTCGGTGATAGCCTTAGTAAGATCGTACACTGATTTATTATATTTTATGATTCTCTATTGTATTCGTTCCATTTTATCTTTTCATCATTACATGAGTTGACGAAAGCTAGGCTGTAACCCAAATATGGCCGTTTGTTAGGTTACGCTGTGTAAGCTCTTTATTTATTTTGTCGATTAAACAATCAATGGTTTTTTGAATTTCTAATTTAACCATTCCACTGCTGAGTGCAAAATAACAGTGCGCTCATCCGTACGCGGCCGGAACACTCCACATGGTAGTCCCAGCCATGCTGGGCAAGATACACTGAGGCGACAAAAGTCATCGGATAGCGATATGTACATACAGGTTGACTTACGAAGATATGCAAATATTGTAATACGTTGTTCTACAAGTAAAACTAAAGACACAGGTTCATATAAACATAGGCCCACAAATGTTTAGTTACGGCTAATAAAAGATTTCGCCTGAAATTTAGCAACTTCGCTAATAAGAAGCCACAGCAAAACTGTACGATGTTAAAATAAAGCACGATGTCCATTTATTTGGTTAGTATTGGTCAGGTAAATCTAATAAAACATGTCCTAAACGTGTGTCTGCAGTAGTTTTCCAGAACTGCAGTAGCTTTCCAGAACATCCTACTCTGTAGGAATCAGCATGGGTTTCGAAAAAGACGATCGTGTGAAACCCAGCACGCGCTATTCGTCCACGAGACTCAGAGGGCCATAGACACGGGTTCCCAGGTAGATGCCGTGTTTCTTGACTTCCACAAGGCGTTCGATACAGTTCCCCGCAGTCGTTTAATGAACAAAGTAAGAGCATATGGACTATCAGACCAATTGGGTGATTGGATTGAAGAGTTCCTAGATAACAGAACGCAACACGTCATTCTCAATGGAGAGAAGTCTTCCGAAGTAAGAGTGATTTCAGGTGTGCCGCAGCGAGTGTCGTAGGACCGTTGCTATTCACAATATACATAAATGACCTTGTGGATGACATCGGAAGTTCACTGAGGCTTATTGCGGATGATGCCGTGGTATATCGAGAGGTTGTAACAATGGAAAATTGTACTGAAAAGCAGGAGGATCTGCAGCGAATTGACGCATGGTGCAGGGAATGGCAATTGAATCTCAATGTAGACAAGTGTAATGTGCTGCGAATACATAGAAAGATAGATCCCTTATCATTTAGCTACAATATAGCAGGTCAGCAACTGGAAGGAGTTAATTCCATAAATTATCTGGAAGTACGCATTAGGAGTGATTTAAAATGGAATGATCATATAAAGTTGATCGTCGGTAAAGCAGATGCCAGACTCAGATTCATTGGAAGAATCCTAAGGAAATGCAATCCGAAAACAAAGGAAGTAGGTTACAGTACGCTTGTTCGCCCACTGCTTGAATACCGCTCAGCAGTGTGGGATCCGTACCAGATACGGTTGATAGAAGAGATAGAGAAGATCCAACGGAGAGCAGCGCGCTTCGTTACAGGATCATTTAGTAATCGCGAAAGCGTTACGGAGATGATAGATAAACTGCAGTGGAAGAGTGTGCAGGAGAGACGCTCAGTAGCTCGGTACGGGCTTTTGTTGAAGTTTCGAGAACATACCTTCACCGAGGAGTCAATCAGTATATTGCTCCCTCCTATGTATATCTCGCGAAGAGACCATGAGGATAAAATCAGAGAGATTTGAGCCCACACAGAGGCATACCGACAATCCTTATTTCCACGAACAATACGAGACTGGAATAGAAGGGAGAACCGATAGAGGTACTCAGGGAACCCTCCGCCACACGCCGTCAGGTGGCTTGCGGAGTATGGATGTAGATGTAGATTATTACTGTTGTGTCTAGACCATACAGCCTAGACACAATGCTGTATCCGATAGGGCACGCAATGCTAACGCAGACGGGCGTGAAGTCTGGAACATGAGACTTATAAATGAATAAGAAGAAAAGTACGTAGATGCTTGTTACTTAACTTTTAATTAGTCCTTGGAATACATCTCTCTTGAATATTAGTAAGCTATAGGCACTGATACAAATGGCGCCTTGCTAGGTGGTCGCCAGTTAACTTAGCAGAGGGCTATTCTACTGTCTATCTCTCGGCAAATGAGAGCAAGGCTTAGCACGTCCAATCGCTAGCTATGTTGTCCGTACAACTGGGGCTGAGGTCTCCTCAGTCTCTCGAGACCTGCCTTGTGGTGGCGCTAGGTTTGCGATCCCTCAGTGGCGACACGCGGGTCCGACATGTACTACAGGACCGCGGCCGATTTAAGTTACCACCTAGTAAGTGTGGTGTCTAGCGGTGACACCACATTCCTCCCCCGCAAATCGGCGAACGGTCGTGAGATAAGGCTTCCGCCCGCCGTGGGGAGGACCGCATGTTGACGTATGCGATGAGGTGGGGAGCCTAACAACAGGCGAGGCTGTGCCACCCGCACCCGGCCATTCGGTCCGAGGGGAGCTAGGAAACGCCTGAAAACCTAGTCCAGGATGCACGTCAACATGCGGTGTATGCGCACGTAATGAGACAGGAGGGGCCGAAGGGTCGACCTCCATTGCAAAAATGGTTCAAAAGGCTCTGAGCACTATGGGACTCAACTGCTGAGGTCATTAGTCCCCTAGAACTTAGAACTAGTTAAACCTAACTAACCTAAGGACATCACAAACATCCATGCCCGAGGCAGGATTCGAACCTGCGACCGTAGCGGTCTTGCGGTTCCAGACTGCAGCGCCTTTAACCGCACGGCCACTTCGGCCGGCGACCTCCATTGCGTCGGGGAATCCGACGCGCGATGACGACATCTGGTCCGGATCGGGCAAGAGGTCCATGGCGGAGGACGGCTGGTCACGGGAAGCGAGCGGCGGCGCGTGACCCTGGGAGACGCCGGGCGGTTGCAGAGAAGCGTCCACTGCGGGCGGCGCCGGCGGCGGCTGCGGCGGCGGCGCGACGCCATGAGGCAAAAGGGAAGGCAACGTCGGTAACACCTGGGGATGAGGCGAGCCAGTAGATGGGTCCCCAAGGCGCTGACCGGACGGCTCCGTCGCTGAAAGCAGACGGGGAGCGGCAGAACCCAGGCGACGACAGAGGCGCAGCTGATTGAGATGCCGACGCACCTCACCAGAGGCCCCCAAAACCAAATACATCGCGCGGCCGAGGCAGCGAAGAATGCGCCCTGCGAGCCAACGCCGTGAACCGCGATAGGTGCGATAATAGACAACGTCGCCAGGAGCAAAAACAGGAGTCTGCCGCTGCACAGGAACCTGATGTGTCGGATGCAGCAAAGACATCAAGGTGCGATGAGAACGACCATGGAGCAATTCAGCCGGCGAGCGACCATCGCGGGGCTGAGAGCGATACGAAGACAAAAAGAGCAACAATGCGTCCTCCCGAGAATGCGACTCTTTCAACTTCAACATCTGTGACTTGAAAGTCCGGACCAATCGTTCCGCGGCACCGTTTGACTGAGGCGAAAACGGCGCGGATGTCAGATGTTGAATACCATTGGCCTTGCAGAATGACTGAAATTCTGCGGACATGAATTGTGGGCCATTGTCGGAAACAATAGTCTGCGGAAGACCTTCAATGCAAAAGATAGCAGACAAGGCTTGGATTGTGGCAGAAGACGTCGTGGAAGACATCCGGACAACAAAAGGAAAATTACTGAAAGCATCGACCACAACCAACCATCGAGCATTCCAGAATGGACCAGCAAAATCGATGTGCAAGCGTTGCCAAGGGGAAGTGGCTTTCGGCCATGCAAAGAATTGCCGCGGCGGTGCGGATTGCTGTTCGGCACACGCCACGCAAGAGGAGCACATATGCGTAATCGCAGCATCGATTCCGAACCAAGTACAGTGCTGACGAGCAAGTTGTTTCGTACGCACTATACCCCAATGTCCTTGGTGAAGAAGCTTTAAGACAGAGGACTGTAACGAACGTGGGACCACGACTCTGGATTGATCATTATCGGAACGCAACAACAAAACACCACGTCGGACAAAAAGTCTCTCCTTGTGAGCAAAAAAACGACGAACCAAAGGATCCTCGATCCGTGACTTTGACAAGGGCCATTGCGTAGCAACAAAACGCAAAACAGTAGCAAGGACAGGGTCAGCAGCTGTGGCTGTAGCTACACGACGAAAATCAATCGGAAACGATTCGACCACGTCATCGGTTTCCGAATCAATGAACATGCAAGCAAGTTCGGAAGAATCGAATGCTTTATCCTCAGCAACAGGCAAACGGGACAACGCATCAGCGTTTCCGTGCTTAGCAGTGGACCGATACAAGATATCGTAGCGGTACTGCGAGAGAAAAAGTGACCAGCGAATGAATTTCTGCGCTGTACGTGGAGGTACAGGCTTGGTCGGATGAAAAAACGATGTCAACGGTTTGTGGTCCGTGATACTTGTAAAGTGACGACCATACAAGAAATCGTGAAACTTTGTAACACCAAACACGAGAGCTAAAGCTTCTTTCTCTATCTGTGAATAATTTCTTTGCGCAGAGGAGAGCAATGTTGACGCAAAGGCAATAGGGCGATCATGCGAGCCATCTTTGTGTGCAAGCACAGCACCGATCCCGAAATCCGATGCATCTACCATCAACAAAAGGGGTTTTCGGGGATCGAATGGCGTAAGGCAAGTATTTGAAAGTAACGCCGATTTCAACTGGCGAAAGGTGCGTTCGCATTCCGTCGTCCAGACGAACGGAACACCTTTACGGCGTAAGCGAAGAAGCGGAGCTGAAATGGAAGAAGCATTGCGCACAAACTTTGCATAATAATTAATTTTACCCAGCACACTCTGTAGTTGTTTAACATCCCGTGGCGAAGGCAACTCCTGTATGGCACGGAGGTGCTCTGGACTCGGATGTATACCTTGGGCATTTATGACATGCCCCAGGTAGGGTAAGTCCCGAGCAAAAAACACACATTTGTCCTTCCTCAAGCGAAGACCATTCTGACGCAAGACCTGAAATAATGTTCGGAGATTTTGCAAATGTTCGGCTTCTGTCTTTCCTGAGAGCACAATATCGTCCAGATAGTTCGCAGCAGTAGGGACCGACGCACAAACAGTTTGTAAATATTGCTGAAACAAAGCAGGGGCGGATGCACACCCGAACGGTAGTCTTTTGAAGCGATACAAGCCAAGATGCGTGTTTACCACCAAGACGCGCTGGGATTCTGCGTCCACAGGTATTTGCAAGTACGCATCTGCTAGGTCCAATTTTGAAAAATACTTTCCCGGGCACAGTTTGTCAAAAAGATCTTCCGGGCGGGGCAAAGGAAAAGTGGCAGTCACAAGTTGTGGATTCACTGTTGCCTTGAAGTCCACACAAAGTCTCAGTTTACCGGAAGGTTTTGGCAAAATTACTAAGGGTGAGGCCCAGAGAGAAGCCTGCACACGTTCAATTACACCTTGAGATTCTAAATCGGCTAATGTTCTGGCGACCTCATCACGCAATGCGTGGGGAACATTGCGCGCTCTGAAAAATTTCGGTTGCGCGTTTTCTTGCAGTTCCAAATGCGCTTCATAGTTCTTAGCGCAACCAAGGCCCGGTGCAAAAATGTCTGCAAAGTCTTCACAAAGACTAGAAACACTGGCGGAAGGCACAGTCTGATTCACTGATAGGACCTGATTTACTATAGACATATTAAACAATTGAAATAAATCTAAACCAAACAAGTTCACTGCAGTAGAAGAACGAAGAACGTAAAATGAAACAAGTTTCGTTTGTCCCTTGTATGTTGCAAGAAGGCTGCACTGTCCTAACACAGGGATATGCTGTCCTGAGTAACTATGTAACTTAACATTGGCGGCACGCAATGGCGGTTAGCCCAGTTGTTTGTACGCGTCGTGATTGAGCAATGAAACTGCAGCTCCGGTATCGAGCTGGAATGGTATCACTTTGCCTTCAAAGTCTAAGTCCACAAAAAGTTTATTGTCCTGCTGACGACAAGAGCGACTGTCACGTGCAATTTGAACTGATACAGGTACAGAAGCACTTGCGACTTTACGGGATTTTCGGCGACGTCGACGCACTCTGTTTGTGGGACTAACACAGTCACTGTTAGCTAAAGTGCCACTGGACGGGTGGGAATGAACTACATGAATGTCCATGGGCGAAGGTCCACGAGCCTGATTATCCTGGGTTCGATTCCGGCGCGAAGCAAAGGGCCTGGAATTATTGTGATTGTCTGATCTAAGCTTTTTCTGGCAAACACTTTGAACATGTCCTTTCTTTTGACAGTAAAAGCAAAGAGCTTGGCGTGACGGGCAATTTTCACGCGAATGTCTAGCTGCACACCGCGGGCATGATTTCACTACAGTTGCTTGCTTACGCGGCGCACGTGTTTGCAAGGTAGGCTGCCGCTGCTGTGACGGGCGCGAGGGCCGCGTAGCGTCCCGTGCAGCGGGTCCGGCGGGCCGGTTAATGTGACACACTGCTGGCGAAGTTTCAAATGATGCCTGAGCAAAGTCAAGTGTGTCTTGCCTATCCAATATGTCTATCACTTGTTGAAGGGAGGGATTTACTAGTTTCAAAATCTGTTCCCTTATGCGAACATCAGAAACATTCTGTGCTATTGCATCACGCACCATAGTATCTGAATAAGGGAGGCCACAGTCACATTCAAAGGCACACTCCCTAGTAAGTCCTTGCAAAGTTGCAACCCACTCCCTATTAGTCTGACCGGCCGTACGTTTTGTACGAAAGAACGTATACCGTTTTGCAACTACATTTACTGTTTCTTTGAAATAGGCATCTAAAGCAGACAAAATTTCTTCGTAGGACAGAGTTGCTACGTCGCGTCGGGGAAACAATTTCACTATCACACGGTAGGTAGACACACCGACACAAGAAAGCAAAAACGGCTGCCGCTCGTTACCTTGAATTCTGTAGGCTGTTAGATGAAACTGGAACTGGCGGGACCATTCTTGCCATGTTTCTTCGGCCGCCACGTATGGCCTAAAGGGAGGTGCAACAGCGTTTTGTGGCAGCGGTAGCGAAGAAGCGGCGGCTGCCGCATCGGGTTGCAGCGCACGTTGACCCTGGACGAGCTGTCCAAGTGCATCCAATAACGCCTGCGTCTGCTGATTCTGCAAGCGATAAAATTCGGACAGTACATCCGGAGAATGTGGCGAAGCCATGACACAAACGAATTAATACAAACTCTTTTTCTCGTCGCCAATAATGTTGTGTCTAGACCATACAGCCTAGACACAATGCTGTATCCGATAGGGCACGCAATGCTAACGCAGACGGGCGTGAAGTCTGGAACATGAGACTTATAAATGAATAAGAAGAAAAGTACGTAGATGCTTGTTACTTAACTTTTAATTAGTCCTTGGAATACATCTCTCTTGAATATTAGTAAGCTATAGGCACTGATACAAATGGCGCCTTGCTAGGTGGTCGCCAGTTAACTTAGCAGAGGGCTATTCTACTGTCTATCTCTCGGCAAATGAGAGCAAGGCTTAGCACGTCCAATCGCTAGCTATGTTGTCCGTACAACTGGGGCTGAGGTCTCCTCAGTCCCTCGAGACCTGCCTTGTGGTGGCGCTAGGTTTGCGATCCCTCAGTGGCGACACGCGGGTCCGACATGTACTACAGGACCGCGGCCGATTTAAGTTACCACCTAGTAAGTGTGGTGTCTAGCGGTGACACCACAATTACACAAGTAAATTTGATTGGATTGTGACTGCAATAGACGAAATTAAGAACAACCCTGTGAAACTGAAATGGACAACAAACTCTGTTCATTCAGGTGCAGGTAAGAGCATTGAACTCCGTGGAGCCATTTTTGAACATTTATTGTGAATGTATTGTGAAATTGTATGTACACTGTACAATTCCTTAACACTGGGCTTTGTTTTTTTCCGGTTTAACATTAATTCACGTGTGATATGGTATTAATAAAAGCAGATTATCTGACACATTCATACAGTTTCAGTTAATGTTATTACCGTAATTTTTCCAAAATTAAATTCTCTACAACGTCTGTTGAAAATTTTGTGCAATTATCTGGAATTTAAAAAGCAAATTGGGCCAAATAGTTAACAAATTAAAAATTTTACGAAATTACGTCTTTGCTTCTCTGGATGTCCTGGAAAATTACTGCAGATACACGTCTGGGACATGTTCTATTAGATTCACCAGATCAATAACAACAAAATAAATGGAAATCGAACTTTACTTTAACCTCGTACAGTTCTGCAATGGATTCATATTAGCGAAGTTGCTAAATTTCAGGCAAAATCTTCTATTAGCCGTAACTCCGTAACTAAACTTTTGCGAACCTATGTTTGTATGAACTTTTTTGTTTAGTTTTACTTGTAAAATAACATATTAAAATATTTGCATATCTTCGTGAATCGCCCTGTATACACATTGCGTTAGTATAGCGTACACAACGTATAAAAGGGTAGTGCGCTGGCGGAGCTGTCATTTGTCCTCAGGTGACTCACGTGGAAAGGTCTCCGACGTGACTATGGCCGCCCGACGGGAATTAACAGACTTCGAACACGGAGTGGTCGTCGGAGCTAGACGCATGGGACATTACATTTCAGAGATCACTGGGAAATTCAATACCCCGAAATCCAAAGTATCAAGACTGTGCCGAGAACACCAAATTTCAGGCATTACCTCTCACCACTGACAACGCAGTAGCGACGGCCTTCACTTAACGACAGAGGGCAGCGGCTTTTGCATAGAGTTGTCAGTACTAACAGACAATCAACACTGCGTGAAATAACAGCAAAAATCAGTATGGGACGTACGGCGAACGTATCCTTTAGGACAGTGGGGCGAAATATGGCGTTAATGGCCAATTTCAGCTGACGACTGAGGAGAGTATTTGCTAACCGCACGGCATCGCCTGCAGCGCCTCTCCTGGGCTCGTGACCATATCTGTTCGACTTTAGAAAACCGTGTCCTGGTCAGATGAGTCCCGATTTCAAGTAAGAGCTGATAGTAAGCATCTAGTGTGGCGCAGACGCCACGAAGACATTGACCCATGTTTTAACACTGTGCAAGCTGGTCGTGGTTCCAAAATAGATGGGCTGAATTTACACAAAATGGAGTGGGTCCTTGGCAGTGATCAGCTACTTGGAGACCATTTACAGCCTTTCGTGGAATTCATGTCCCCAAACAACGATGGAATTTTTATGGATGACATTGCAGCATGACACTGGGCCACAACTGTTGGCGATTGGCTGGATTCGAGCGAATGATTTGGCTACCCAGATCGCCCAGCATGAATCCCATCGAACATTTATGGGCTATAATCGAGAGGCCAGTTCGTGCACAAAATCACTCAGCTGCAACACTTTCGCAGTTATCGACGGCTTGAGGCAACGTGGCTCAATATTTCTGCAGGGGACTTGTTGAGTCTATGCCACGTCCAGTTGCTGCACAAAACCGGGTAAAAGGAAGGTCAGAGACGACATCAGGAAGTATCCCATGATTTTTGTCATCTCACTGTATGGCGCTGAGCACTGCGTTGTCGTTATCGTGGCAGACTCTTCTGTATTTATCCTTAACAACACGTTCGTAAAATAAATTTTATATGAAGATGGTATCTGTTCTTTCGGACACGTCCGAAAGAACAGATACCATCTTCATATAGTTAAGGCTAACCGGCCATTGACCTTCTTCTTCTGTGCGGATGCACACGCATTGCCCGAACTCTTACAGGACTCGGTAAGATTGTCTGCCGCGAGTAATGAGTGTAGTGGGCAGGGGCACTACGAATGTGGTGTGTGGACATTTAGCTGGGAATGTGGGTCTCACGGGGAGCGTGCAAGGGATGAATCCCCGCAGTCGCACTATCCTCTGTGCCCTCGGTGGCTCAGATGGACAGCCGGCACGGTAACTCAGCGTGTTCAGTCAGAGGGCTGCTCGCCCTCTGTAATAAAAAAAAACTAAGTAAAGGAATCAACGATCAACTTGAACGGATGTCTTGTGACGTACGCCGACACGGTAGCTCAGCGTGTTCAGTCAGAGTGGAGGTGGCCCTCTGAAATAAAAAAACTGAGTAAGGGAATCAACGATCAACTTGAACGGATGCCATATGACGTCCGCTCAGACCAAACGCAACGAACAACGCCGAACCAAAGAGACTAAAAAAAAAAAGAAAGCTGGATGGAGCGTCTGCCATGTAAGCAGGAGATCCCGGATTCGAGCCCCGGTCGGGGCACATATTTTCAACTGTCCCCGTTGATGTATATCAACGCCTGCCGACAGCTTAAGGTCTTGATTTAATTATCATTTCAATAAATTTTATTGTGATTGTTCTTTATTATTGACGTTCTTAAAACTTGATATTACAAAGAGAGACATTTCAGGAAGTTATTTTTGTGTGATATATTTCGAAACAAGGCACAACTAGAAATGCAGCATCACATTGTTTACAGCAGTAATGAGATTCCTTTTGTTTTACGTTCTTGCTGCATATGATCAATCCGCTAACAGGTCCTTGTTTTCCAGACGATTATCGATGCGTGGAAAGTGTCTTTCTCGAAGCGGTAATAGATTTTCCTTTAGATCGACGACCTCCTGAGGAAATGTTCGGCAGTCAGTTGTCATCAACCTGTTTATTGCACATCTAGATTTCAACCACTGTGTGGCTGTCATCAGTGCTAAAACCATATAAAAGTACATAAACAATAAGACACATGCATGATCAAAACATATTGTAATTGTGTAAGCCTTGTACAAAAGTAGACGATAGAGTTGGTATTGAGGAGATCATGCTGTTCGAAATATCTCATTATCTTAGATCTCAAAATATGTTCTTGGATTCTGCAACATTTGGAAGTAAAAAAAATTGGATGGTAGTTTAGTAAATCACTTCTGCTACCTTTCTTGTGGACTGGTACAACTCGTGCTTTCTTCCAAGAGCTGGGCACAGTTTTTTGTTCGAGAAATTTGTGGTATATTACGGTTAAAATGGGAGTTAATAGGAGGCAAATATTGTATAGAATCTGACAGGGATTCCACCGAACCTTGTGGCCTTTCTTAACTGTAGTGATTTCATCTCTCAACGTGTCTGATACTAATATCTATATCACATGTCTTTGCTGTAAGTCAAGAATGAAACTGGGGCGGTATTCCTGTGTTTTCCTTCGTAAAGGAACACTTGAAACAGAGATTAGCTTTCATGCTTTTGCTTTGCTGCCAGAATTTCAGTTCCTGTGTCATTTATGAGCGTATGGACACTATCTTCGTTGCCATTCTCATCATTATTTGTGACAAGAATATCTTTGGATTTGTGAGAGATTTTTCGATAAGTTTCTTCTACGGTAAACGTCGAAGGCTTCACATGTTGCCCTTTTGACAGACAAACATGTTTCATTCAGCATATCTCTATCTACAACCATATGCTTTGTTTCCACACATTAGGCGGTAGCATAGTAAAACATTATAAACATATAGGATGTCATTTACAAAAATAACCATGATGTGGACCGTAAATTAAATAAATTTACTTCCATATGTGGAACCATCGTATGAAGTTTGCAGGATAAAGCCAGGAAAGAAAGCCAGGTGATATTTTATAAAACAATAGCAGTACCAACGCTCACTTACGAAAATGAAGCACTGGACAATAACAAGACGTCAAGAAAATAGAATACAGTCTAGAAATGAGACGAGTACAAGGACGTAGAGGGGAAGATCGAAAAAGAAATGAAGATATAAGGAATGATTTACGAATATGTAACCTAAACGAAAAAATAAAGGGAAATAGGAGAAAATGGAAGGAACATTTAGACCGTAAGGATGGAGAAAGATTCCCGGTAAAAGCTCTCAGCTATAAATCCTGTGAAGAAGAAGTATAGAAAGACCATACAAGAGATGGAGTACCGTAACAGGCAATTTGCCTAATATGTGAAGTGAAGAAGAAGAAAGAAGAACCTGCAGCACCCTGCTTCTCAGCAAGTTTCTTAACAGTGACTGTATACCTCTACCGTCGGTCTCATCAAGAATTTTTCGGCTAGATACATAAATATCCAGCGCTTGGTCAAATATTCTTGTAAATTTGAGCCACAGTTCCTCTACATGGATCTCCCCAGAAGTAAATGTTCTGATTTCCTTTCTGAGATACGGCACGACTGTAATTTTTATCTAGCTTACTGAACTTGTTATTATAATGTTCTATCAAGAATCAACGGAAGATTCAGTTAACATGAACTTTTTAATCTTTTATTCGTTTTAGCTGCCCTTTATAGTTTAGTAATAGATGTTGCAACTGTCTTATGATCAATGATATTAGTTTCAATACGAACATCGTCAGATAAGTCAGGGCTACTTGTGCAATTAGATTAAATACACTTCCATCGCGAGTGGGCTTCGGAATAATTTATTCCCAGTAGTTTTCATTATTTCGCAGAATATCTTGCACTAGATCCTCTTCAACCTTTAAAATTCTGATAATTTATCTCTTGAGGTCCATGCCCTCCAATAGCTGACTTCTCTCCCGATGCTACGGGAAAATTGATACAGCGAAAGGTTTAAGTTGACCACAGTGGTAGTGCTCAGTACGAAAATATTCACTGCAGCGTTTACTCTGGTTTTCTACTCAGCCATATGTTACTGTTGGCTGGGAAACCCCGGAAAATACGTGTAGGCATTAGAAGGAAAGATTTGATTTTTTGGGAGCACATTGAAAACATCCCTTTGGAAAAGTGTCTGCGTCGTATAAGAAATTATGAGAATTTTATGCAGAGTATAATTAGTGGTTTTGAGTTTTCGATGGCGACAGTAGAGAATAAAGGGAGAAGTCTCCTACGGAAATATTGGCACGGAGACCAACATATTGTGTAGTCATGTTTGTTTTGTATTACAATTGGAGAAACGAGAGGGTGAATCACTGTGCCAGCACAAAGCCTACTTTTCTCGAATAGCAGCAAGCGCCAAGGGGAGCACATCTTTGACGCCCGTCCAACGGGCGGATCACCGTCAACAGTACTAATGCCCTCTGTTCACCAGTCACCGTGCGGAAGCCATTACACTGGCGCAATGTCTGTTGATCAGTTACTTTACACCACTAATTCTTCTCCCATTGCTTACCAAGTGCTGACGGTGAAAATAACTTACACCACTGGCATTCGAACCGACTACCTCTCGAGTTGAGCGCCAATGCACAGGTGTTTTAGTTATTTCAGTCTGTTTTAACTAATTTGGCGACCCTCCATTATCAAATATTCCTTAGCACATTTGGCGGTCAGCACGCAGACAGAATCTTCAACATCTAGAAGCGGAGTTCTATGCTTTTTGCCGTACACTCTGTGGCTATACAAGCGTCATCTGTAGCTCTTGTGATTAAGTTATACCAGCGCCGATCGTAATTGCTTAACCATCGATTTGTTTACGACACACCACCTTTGCAATGATTCATTAATAAGCGAAAGGGAGGACGATAGAGGTTAAAGGTCACGTCGATGAGGAGGTGATTAGAGACGGAACAAAATCTCTGATTGCGAAAATGTGCAGAAGGAAATCAGCCGTGTCCGAGCATTTCCCTCGAGTGACTAAAGGAAATCAAGAGAAACATAAAACTGGGTTGCCAGACGGTGATTTCTGACGTTCTACTACCGATACCTTATATAACTCTTACAAGTGAATGTTATTGATACGTGAATAGATAAAAGACGGTAGTGGGGAGGCTGACATCTAGCGCCAGCTTATAGGGTACTCTTCTTGAAAACAGTAACGTAACTGCTAAGCTTAATGTGCCCAAAGGATGGAGGTCGACTGTCAACAGTATGTTATGCCCTCGCTCCATTAGACACTGCGGAGAAGTTTGTAATTTAACCAAGGACACTGGCACACAAAGTGATGTAATTTAAGGTTAACCCTAAATGTCTGAAGCAGATGTGAGGGGAGATCAAAAAGTTTCCGTTGGCGTTGCTGCAGGGCATACACAACGTAGCGCGACTCCGCTGCGCGTACATAAGCACAGAGATGTAGGCGAAGGATTAGTGTAGCATTCGTGTCTTTCCGACTTGCGTCCGGTAACTGCGGAAACGTGAACCATGGCGATGTTATTACCAAATGCATTCAGACAGGACCAACGTGCTGTTATTCTTTTCTCGGCGACCGAAGGACAAACACAGGTAGAGCTTCACCGGAAAACGAAGAATGTGTATCGCGCAGCATGTCTGTCGAAAACCACCTTTGTGGAAGGGTGTGCCAAGAGGTGCTGCTACTTCATCATAACTCACGTCCCCATATCGCAAATGCCGTAAAGCAAAAATTAATCCAAATCCAGTGGTGGGAGACACTCCAGCACCCGCCCTATATTCTTGGTCTCTCAACATGCGATAATGATGTTTGCTTCCCTTAAAAAAGGCTTTGAAGGGTCGACGATTCCTGTCGGACGAGGATGTGCTGCAGGCAGTTACAGACTTCTTCGCCCAGCAGGACACGGTGTTTTACCAAACGGGTATCTTCAACCTAGTGCCTGGGTGGGATAATTGCCTCAATACTAATGGCTATTTGCCGTGATTGGTTTACCGATTCTGGACAGTACGGTCTTCCAGAAGAAACTTTTTGGTCGCCCCTTGTATATGAAGAACAAATGAATTGTTGTATTCAGAGAGACTGCATTATAATAGCCGGCCGCGGTGGTCTAGCGGTTCTGGCGCTGCAGTCCGGAACCGCGGGACTGCTACGGTCGCAGGTTCGAATCCTGCCTCGGGCATGGGTGTGTGTGATGTCCTTAGGTTAGTTAGGTTTAAGTAGTTCTAAGTTCTAGGGGACTTATGACCTGAGATGTTGAGTCCCATAGTGCTCAGAGACATTTGAACCATTTTGCATTATAATACAGTAATGTTTCAAAAGACAGAATGGTTTACAGAGAGCTCTATTTCCCTTAAATCCTGTACATCGCAAAATCACCATTATGGGAGAGTTAGCAAATAAGAGCTCATACCAAGTCTTACCGAAGGCTGTTCTTCGAGCACTATTCGCTAACGGAACAGGAAAAGTGGGAAAATGACAGTGGTACTAGCAGCAGTACAGATGTAGACATAGATGGAATAAGTCAGCTGCTTATTATTTTCAGCAGGTTTTGCAGATGTCATCTGTTAGGTCACGTGAACGTGCAAACATGTTAACACACACACACACACACACACACACACACACCAGCGCGTGCGCACGCGCCCACATACACATAGTGACACATACACTGAGAAAAGTTACGGTCCTCGCATATTCCTTGTGCAGTAGTTTGTTTATTAGGCGACAGTGAGAAACAGTGTCGAAGGATGGGATCATATAAACGAAAAGAACCAGTTTGATTTCAAGTAGTCAGTGTTTGCGAAAACCAAAGACTATTGATTGCTACAGGAGAGTTGTTTGGTCTCTACAGAAGTTAATCATGATCGAAAACAAAACGTTAGCCACAATTCTAAAAAATACGTACGCTCTTCGGAAAGAAGTCAGACATGTCGTCCCATGCTAACACTATTGCGCAACAAGAGTGGACTTCCTTATGGATAACAGAGGCATCACGTACGCGTTTTAAATGGCGCGGCAACTGGAAATACTCTTCAAATCTGAAATACGCGTGACAGAACTATTTTTGTAGGTAAAAACGTCGAAATTTCACTCAGACTCATAGTGAAATTCTGGCGGTGTATGGACGCCATCTAATGTCCCATGCATCCACAGTGAAATGGTGCCAAAAATGTGAGGAAGGCCACACAGACATGGGTGACGCTGATTGAAATGTCCACATGCAATTTACATCTTTTCGGAATGCTGAAGGAACATGTGGGGGAAAAAGATTTTCCGACATTGAGGACATTCACACAGTGGTTTTCAAATGGCTCCGTGAACAAGAAGCATATTTCTAAAGTCAATGATCAGAACATCTAGTAGAACTTTCCAACCACTGGATACGGAGACTTAGTGACTATGCTGAAAAATGGTGTCCTCCATGTGTATTATTTCGAAATGCAGTGTTGCGTACAAAATAAAGTTACTTGGCCAAGCATAATAACGTGTAACTTACTTTTTGAAGGCCCCTAGTATTAACATAATTTAAATGTGCCTAACCCTGGACATCTTTCCTGCGGCTTTTCTCAGAGATTTGAAAGACAGGACCCTTTTCACCACGTTTCATTAGGTTGATTTCTTTCCTGTTTGTTTCTCTGTCTGTCTGTTCGATACGAATTTTCCATTTGATTTTAATCTAGCTTCCCGATGAGCTAGAGACTTGAAATTTTGAACATAACTCAGAACTGGATGATAATGCAATATTAACTCTCTTTCTTGTCCGTCTGTTCGGTAGGGGTGAGGATGGGGTGAAAAGGGTGGGTAATGCCTCATATCTAGGGTGCTTTGGATATCTTAGCAGAAAGTGGTAGTAGTAGTAGTAGTAGTAGTAATAGTAGCTTTATTCATCTGTAGATCTCTTTTTACAAAGATATAGGACATGTCGAAGTATTTACAAGTTTATACCAATTTAAAATCAGCGAATTCGTATACACATATATTTACAGGCTTCTAGTTAGAGACTATCATTAGATTTACTCCTGGTATAACTTTTTAAATAATGTAATGCCACACTGTTCACTCATATCTCACTATCAGTTACTGCACACGCTATATACACATTGTTTCGTAACCACTCACACTACGACACACACACACACACACACACACACACACACACACCGCTGATATCTGGGCCATTTTCTATACCACAACTTCCCATTTGATATCCTGAAAAACTGAGTCAGCATCCCTCCATAATGGGTGAGATTTTGAGCTCAGAAAGAGGAAGAGGTGTTAGTGTTGTGCTAAGCGTAACTTGGGGGTAAGTATTTATGGAAAAGGATAAAAGAAGAGAAAAAACCATAGTGTGAAGGTGTTATATGGAATGTTGGATGTTTTATAATAATTATTATTATTTATTTATTTGTATAACATTTTTTTTACCAAACCCCTACTCTGTTTTATCTAAGTAATCCTTCAATGTATAAAATGTATTGCATAACAGGTACTTTTTAGCTGCCTTTTTAAATACGTGTATTTTTGCAATTTCTTTTATCTGTTTTGGTAATTTATTGTACAGTTTTATTCCTTGGTAAAAAATGCTGTTTTGAGTTTTATGTTTATTTTTTCTTAGTAAATGTAAGTTGAGTCTAGTTCTTGTTCCATGGTCATGGTCAGAGCTGTTTGTGCAGTAATTACCAATGTTCTTTTTGATGTGTACAACTGACTGGTAAATGTATTCACCTGGTGCAGTTAAAATGCCCAGTGTTTTGAACAGATCTTTACAATGAGCTCGAGCACTATTTTTGGTTATTATTCTTATGGTTCTTTTCTAGAGTTTGAAAATTATGTTCATATTTTGGGCATTTGTTCCCCAAAACAGAATGCCATAGCTAAGAACTGAGTGTACATATGAATAGTATGCAACTAAAAGACACTGCATGTTACACACTGATGATAGGATTCTAAAGGCATAACATGCTGATGACATTCTGTTTGCAAATACCTTTGTGTGTTCATACCACTTGAACTGAGAATCAATATCCATTCCTAGAAATTTTGCATTTGTTACACAGTCTATAGAGGTGCCATCTATATTTAACTTTGTCATTTTCCCTCTTCCACTGAAATTCATGGCATTAGTTTTCTTTATGTTCAAAGTCATTTTATTCCTTATTGACCAATCGTAAACTTCCTTGAGAGCTTCATTTGCTTTCTCAGCAAGGAGTTCTCTTGTTTTCTCAGTATAATATTGCTGTCATCAGCGAAGAGGATTTTTTCACCATGAGTAACACTGCCAGGAAAGTCATTGATGTATATCAGGAACAGTATTGGTCCTAATAAGCTACCTTGTGGAACCCCTATATTAATGTATTTTGGTTCTGATAAGTGTTTTACTAAATGTTTAGGTCTATTTGAAATATGTGTTATCTCTACTCTTTGTACCCTATCAGCTAGGTATGATCGAAACCAGTCATTAGCTACACCTCTTATTCCTAATAATTCTAATTTATTTAATAGAATCTTGTGGTCGACTGTATCAAAAGCCTTAGAAAGATCCAAAAATATGCCTGTGACACACTCATCTTTATCAAGAGCATCAAGTACAACTTTTGTGAACTCTAGAGACACTCTGTGCAGGTTGGAAATATCTTTGGGTTGTGAGAGACACTTCCTATTAAACTATAGAACGATTTCAAATCGCACCAGCTGCTGTGGTCTATAGATTGGCCAAAAGTGTAGCGAATCCACGAACTTTCAACAAATTTATCAATAACAGGTCACCACTGCAAGAAATAGCTGTAACATTAATGTTCCATAACTTAAATCTTCATCTTATTTGTTATTAATATGTTGTTATTGTTTTGCTCTACAGCTAACAGACTGCTTTCATTGAGGGTAACATTTGTCACCTTCGGCTTATTGTTCTTGCAGTCACCGGAAGTGCTAACTCGATCATACGATCATTTTCGAGTGGATAATTTCGTGCTTACGCAAATGTTAAAAATATAAACTCCTCATGTCGTAATTTGCATCGTCTACTATGCTGAGTGTTCCAAAGTCAAACTGTGATCCTTGGCATTGGCAGGAAGTGCAATGCCAACTGCGCCGTTCGGACACGCCTTACGGATAGATTCGAAGTTTCAACTTGTTATGGGCTCCTCTCTTTACGCTTTGACGTCGTAATTGGTAACGCATTTCTTGTGAAAAGAAGAGGTTGGGGTTCGAACTCCGAGCACACAGTGTGTTTAAGTTGCATGTACTATCGTTTCTGTTAGGACGTGCGGCGATATCAGTCACAGGCTTTGCAGGAACTGCCCATAAGTAAACACACTCAAACAGAGCGATGAATGTGGTTCAAATGGTTCAAATGGCTCTAAGCACTATGGGACTTAACATCTGAGGTCATCAGTCCCCTAGACTCAGAAACTACTTAAACCGCTCGGTCACAGCGGCCGGTCGATGAATGTGATTTTCTAGAGAAAGAAGGTAATTTTTCTACTAGTTGGAATCTGGAACACAGTTACTATGGTTTTTTTTTCCTTTTGGCTTGGTCCCACATTGACATGGGGATCAGGATGGTTACTATCGGAATTTCCATGGTTAATTTAAGGGGTGGTTTGATGCCCTCCTTGGTACCATCACCCCCTCGCTCCCTACCGCCCCACACCTCCCACCGGGAGGGAATATGTATACGCCAATTGCCGGTGCGTAGTGCTATCTACGAGGGGGTACCTCCCCCCCCCCCAATAAAAAAAATAAAATAAACCGTGGGCGGAGCTTGTGTAGTATGCACTTCTGCCGCTAGGCGTGTGTAGCACAACTCATTGCCAGTTTAGTGCCGCCTGTGTTGTCGACTGGCTTGTTCTTTCATCTGCAGGGGTCCTTTTTTTGCTAGCGCTGCTTTGTTCTTGTTTCGTTTTTTTATGATGGCGAGTTTAAGTGAACAATGTGCAGCCGTGATATTTTATTTGCTACTCGGTAATAGTCCTAAACTGTTTTAATCTTGAAAATAGCTTACCAAGATGACGCTATGGGACAAACTCAAGTGTACAAGTGGTTGGAAAATGGCAACATGTCGTTCTGGAAGTCGATCAACTGCCCGAATCGACGAAAATATTGAAAAAATTCGTGAGTATGTGCTCACGGACCTCGACAGACAATTGATCAGCTGTCAAAGATTGGTGGGTTATTTTGGAGCTCGGTTCAGCGAATTTTAACGGAATATTTGGGAATGAAAAGGGCTGCTGCCAAGTTTGTTTTTGAGGTTCTGATTGACAGTCAAATGGAACGTCGAATTGAAACATGTCGTGCTTTGAAGCAATAGCTCGAAACTGACCCAGATGTTCTGTCAAAGATCATTACTAGTGATGAGTCATGGTGCTATGGTTACGACCCAGAAACAAAAGCCAATGGAAGACGTCATCGTCACCCCGTCTGAAAAAATATCAAGTCAAATCAAACATCAAAACAATGCTTATTTGCTTTTTTGATGTCAAGGGCGTAGTTCGTTCAGAGTTAGTTCCTCCAGGTCAGACCATCAATCACTTCTCTTATTTGGAAGTTTTAAGAAGGTTGCGGAAAAGTGTTCGTCAAAAACGACCCGATTTGTGGCAGACAGGAGACTGGTTCTACCACCACGATAACGCACCTGCACTCACAGCCATCTCTGTTAGACAGTTTTTGGCTAAAAATGGCATAGTTCCGTTGCCCCACGCACCCTACTCGCCTGACTTGGCTCCGTGCGACTTTTTCTTATTTCCACGCATGTAAAGGGGCGTGAAAGGACACCGAGTTGACAACACTGAAGAAACCAAGCAAAAAAACGAGGGAGGAACTGTCAGTCATTTCTAAAGATGGCTACAAAAATGTTTCGAACAGTGACAGCACCAGCGGAACAAATGTATTAATTGTTCAAATGGTTCAAATGGCTCTGAGCACTATGGGACTTAACTGCTGTGGTCATCAGTCCCCTAGAACTTAGAACTACTTAAACCTAACTAACCTAAGGACATCACACACATCCATGCCCGAAGCAGGATTCGAACCTGCGACCGTAGCGGTCGCGCGGTTCCAGACTGTAACGCCTAGAACCGCTCGGCCACTCTGGCCGGCTGTATTAATTGTAATACAGAGTATTTTAAAGGGGATAAGGTAGTTTTGTAAACAATTTGAAAACATACAGATTTTAAAAAGAAATTCCGGTGTTTTTTTGGGTACCCCATCGTATGTGGAAGTGCGAACGTTTTCTAAGTGTTTGCGAACCGCCTAAAAACCACATCCAGGCTGGCCGGCACACCGCCCCTCGTCGTTAACCCGTCGAACGGATTCAATCTGAGACTGGCGCACCTCCCCGAATACCGGAGGTGACGCGTTAACGAGCTCGGGTATCCGGGCGGGTGAACGCAGTTACTATTAGCGTATTGTAAATTTACGCTAAGCCGCATTGCAAAAATATTTTACAAGACAGAAGCCACAAACATCCTTCGGGCTGAAGATACCATGTAGCTAACCAGTTGCATGCAACTGACCCTCAATTTTTCAGCATTTGTCCTGATTTCCTATATACGTTCTTCCTGTATTTGAGTGATAATTATATAAAGAGGTGAAGGATATGTTTCAAAAATTAAGAAAAGTTCTCAATTTTTTTTTATAAAGCATTGATCAAAATATGCATGGAGGTGGTCAAAGGTTCATAGGAGGGATATTATTTTTGCTGGAGCTACAGTACACTGGCTTTGCATTACTCCACAAAATAAACCATGCAACTGTCCAGCTGTGTAACGGCTGCGGTTGAAGGACTATCTTTTTTGTGATATCAACAACTGTGTCTGTCAGAAAAGGATACTGAATTCTTAAGTATTTTTATATGGATGTTCAAATGGTTCAAATGGCTCTGAGCACTATGCGACTTAACTTCTGAGGTCATCAGTCGCCTATAACTTAGAACTAATTAAACCTAACTAACCGAGGCAGGATTCGAACCTGCGACCGTAGCGGTCGTTCGGCTCCAGACTGTAGCGCCTAGAACGGCACGGCCACTCCGGCCTGCTTATACGGATGTTTTTTTTTTTTATGAAGTTGCATTATCAGGAAAGCAATGAACTATTACTTTTCTCTTCTAAACTATGTAAACATGATCAAAGAAGAAGCTTCTGGATTTTTTTTTTCAAATAAAAAAGGCACTCTCTGTTACAAGTATTTATTTTAAAATTGACATGTTTCGCTCTGCTGGTGCATCTTCAGAATTTCTGTAAATTAACAAAAACATACCTATTACATAAATCTGTGGCCACGGGCCTATCCAGCCCCTGATAAGTAACTACTGACTTAAGTAACTTATAAAAAAAACTTGCCTTAAACAGCGTAAACTGCACTACTCAAACAGGAGATATCAAACGGAGCGTAATCGCAGTCATCAAATATAAAACCCAGAAGCCTGAATAGGTAAATAATTTTTTATAAAAATTCTTTCTGAAATAGAACTACTAGAACGGACTTTTCGTATCTACGGCCTCGAAGAATCTAACGGGAGTTATTGGGGAGTCACAGACACAAAATCAGGCTTGAGGTTGACAGCCGGCCGCGGTGGCCGTGCGGTTCTGGCGCTGCAGTCCGGAACCGCGGGACTGCTACGGTCGCAGGTTCGAATCCTGCCTCGGGCATGGATGTGTGTGATGTCCTTAGGTCAGAAGTTAAGTCCCAGAGTGCTAAGAGCCATTTGAACCATTTTTTTTTTTAAATCACAGGAATTAACACGAGGACATAGTGCTGAGCGACAAACCGGAATCCTGTTGGTGGTTACTTAGCCATAGAGGAACCGAGTAGTGAAAATTTGTAAAGCTGTATCCATAGAATCACAAAAAAATTGTACTTAGTGACAAGTTGCTCTTTGAGACTCAAATCTTTTGAACACCTCAACAACTTTTCTCTTTCAAACCCCTCCATCGGAGTTAACTTCTTACCCTCAGTTGCCACGTGAAAGATTTGTAAAGAATCTTTTGTTGTTCTGCATACCCGCTAACCTCCAGATGCTTCGCAAACGAAGAATTGTTTTTTGCTGTTCCCCTTCAAGTAAGTGCTAACGAAAACGCTTTCTAACCAAGCGTCCTGTCTGCCCAAAAAAATGTTCAAATGTGTGTGAAACCTTATGGGACTTAACTGCTAAGGTCATCAGTCCCTAAGCTTACACACTACTTAACCTAAATTATCCTAAGAACAAACACACACACCCATGCCCGAGGGAGGACGCGAACCTCCGCCGGGACCAACCCGTCTGCCCGATGTATACACAACGGCACTGGGGCGCTTGCCATTTTGTAGACCACAGAATTAGCAAAGCGGTCTGTACTAGGTCGTTCGTATGGATAAACTGCTACTAATCCAGTTCAGGATGGAATAAGATATACTAACATCATCCTTCTTAGGGAGACCTGCAAGCCTGTATGAGATGCTACCCACAAATGGCTGAGGAATGTAAGTACGCCGAATTATAAGAATTGTGGAGCTTATTTTTCATAATGGCCAATTTCTAGCGGTGATCCTATCTACAAGGTGAGGTTATAGTCATTAGAATATGCAATCTATTTTTAAATTACCTATCTCAGGTTTTACCGAGCGAGGTGACGCAGTGCTTAGCAAACTGGACTCGCATTCGGGAGGACGACGGTTCAAACCAGTGTCCGCCCATTCTCATTTAGGTTTCCCATGATTTCACTTAATCGCTTCAGGCAAATGCACAGCCAACTTCCTTCCCCATCCTTCCCTAATCCGAGGGGACCTTAAAGATTCTTGACTTAGCGGAGTGCTAGTCACTCGATCAATCATTGACGAGAATGCTTACTATATTATATCTGACGATTGCGGTGAGGCTCCACTCAGTATTTACTTTTTGACTAGTGAGGTTTACGTGTCTAAGGCAAGTTCTTCTTATAAGTTACTTATGTCAATAGTCACTTAACAGCGGTTGGATAGTCTCGTGGTCACAATTTTTCTGTAATGCATACGTTATTATTAATTTACAGAAATTTTTAAGATTCGCCACTTGCGCAAAACGTCACAATTTTAAAATAAATACCTGCAAAGGATGTTGCCCTATTTATTTGAAAACTGGATTATTGTTGCTGAACCAGGCCGGAAATGGAGTGAAGAAACAAAAAGCTTCTGGAATTATAAACAACTTTTACTTTATATCGCAGGTTCCAAATGGGCACAGTGATCTTCAGTTATCGTTAAATTTGTTACTTTCGCCTGTGTAAGCTTGTAAAAATCGGACGTGTGTTTCACGAAGTACCGTTTGATGGAAATAAGTTAAGCTATCAGTTAGAAGTTTGTAATTACTTCAGAACTAATTACATACCTTATTTTTTTTATCACGACTGTGGTTTTATTACATTTTGATGTTTTACAGTTAACGAAAGCGAGAAGTTGGATGCGGATTTTTCAATGCTGAAATGCTCAAACACTATCCGTGTTCTCTCGTTAATTCTTCGTTAACAGAAGACAGAACCTCCCTGCGATTAACTAGCCGACCTCTTTCTTTATATTGCATTGCGTTGGAATTGTTCAAGATTGATCGGTCACTCCATCATCCAACAATGACGTCGCCCTACATGCTCACTGGTCTGATACTGAACTACTTTTATTTCATCTGCATCTACATCTACGTGGATACTCTGCAAATCACATTTAAGTGCCTGGCAGAGGGTTAATCGAACCACGTTCACAATTATTTATTATTCCAATCTCGTATAGCGAGCGGAAATAATGAACACCTATATCTTTCCGTACGAACTCTGATTTCCCTTATTTTATCGTGGTGATCGTTCCTCCCTATGTAGGTCAGTGCCAACAAAATATTTTCGCATTCGGAGGAGAAAGTTGGTGATTGGAATTTCGTGAGAAGATTCCGTCGCAACGAAAAACGCCTTTCTTTTAATGATGTCCAGCACAAATCCTGTATCATTTCTGTGACACTCTCTCCCATATTTCGCGATAATACAAAACTGCTGCCTTTATTCGAACTTTTTCGGTGTACTCCGTCAGTCCTATCTGATAAGGATCCCACACCTCGCAGCAGTATTCTAAAAGAGGACGGACAAGCGTAGTGTAGGCAGTTTCCTAAGTAGGTCTGTTACATTTTCTAAGTGTCCTGCCAATAAAACGCAGTCTTTGGTTAGCCTTCCCCACAACATTTTTTATGTGTTCCTTCCAATTTAACTTGTTCGTAATTGTAATACCTAGGTATTTAGTTGAATTTACGGCTTTTAGATTAGACTGATTTATCGTGTAACCGAAGTTTAACGAGTTCCTTTTAGCACTCATGTGGATGACCTCACACTGTTCGTTATTTAGGGTCAACTGCCACTTTTCGCACTATTCAGATATCGTTTGCAATTTGTTTTGATCTTCTGATGACTTTATTAGTCGATAACCGACAGCATCATCTGCAAACAACCGAAGACGGCTGCTCAGCTTGTCTCCCAAATCGTCTATATACATAAGGAACAGCAAAAGGCCTGTAGCACTAACTTGGGGAACGACAGAAATCACTTCTGTTTTACTCGATGACTGTCCGTCAATTAGTACGAACTGTGACCTCTCTGACAGGAAATCACAAATCCAGTCACATTACTGAGACGATATTCCATAAGCACGCAATTTGTCTACGAGCCGCTTGTGTGGTACAGTGTCAAAAGCCTTCCGGAAGTCCAGAAATACGGAAATTATCTGAAATCCCTTGTTAATAACACTCAACACTTTATGTGAATAGAGAGCTAGTTGTGTTTCACAGGAACGATGTTTTCTAAACCCATGTTGACTGTGCGTCAATAGACTGTTTTCTTCGAGGTAATTTATAATGTTCGAACACAATATATGTTCCCAAATCCTGCTGCATATCATCGTTCACGATATGGGCCTGTAATTTTGTCGGTTACTCCTACTACCTTTCTGTGCAACTTTCCAGTCTTTGAGTACGGATCTTTCTTCGAGCGAACGGTTGTATACGATTGTTACGTATGGAGCTAATGCATCAGCATACTCCGAAAGTAACCTAATTGGTATACAGTCTGGACTAGAAGACTTGCTTTTATTAAGTGATTTAAGTTGCTTCACTACTCCGAGGATATTAACTTCTACGTTACTCATGTTGACAGCTGTTCTCGGTTCTAATTCTAGAATATTTACTTTGTCTTCTTTTGTGAAGGCATTTCGGAAGGCTGTGTTTAGTAACTCTGCTTTGGCAGCCTGTCTTCGATAGTGTCTCCATTGCTATTGCGCAGAAAAGGCATTGATTGTTTCTGGCCGGTAAAATACTTCACATACAACCAGAATCTCTTTGGATTTTCTGTCAGGTTTCGAGACAAAGTTACGTTGTGGAAACTGTTATAAGCAACTCGCATCTCGCTAAATTTCGAACTTCTGTAAAAGATCGCCAATCTTGGGGATTTTGCGTCTGTTTAAATTTGGCATGTTTGTTTCGTTGTTTCTGCAACAGTGTTCTAACCCGTTTTGTGTACCAAGGAGGATCAGCTCCGTCGTTTGTTAATTTATTTGGTATAAATCTCTCAATTGCTGCCGATACTATTTCTTTGAATTAAGCTACATCTGGTCTACACTTATGTCATTAATTTGGAATGAATGGAGATTATCTCTCAGGAAGGCGTCAAGTGAATTTGTATCTGCTTTTTTGAATAGGTATATTTTTCGTGTATTTTTGGAGGATTTGGGGATTACAATATTCAATCTCGCTACGACAATCCTGTGTTCACTAATCTCTGAATTGGTTTTGATGCTCGTTATTAACTGGCACATCAAAAAGTTAATGAAATCTAATTTCCATATTGTCAACTTACTGTGCTGCTATAAAAGGGAATCTTAGCCGTCGTAATTGGAACGTCTATTCTTGTCGGGATAATTAATTTACGCTAAGTCTCATATCATTCGCAATATTTTGTATCGTCGCTCATTGAGAAACTTTTCATTGAAATATTTCAATGTACAAGAAAGCCACGTTTCAAAGAGTATAACGTGGGTGTACTTTTAAAAGGCTGTGCTTTAAGTACTGGAGTGTCACAAGTGTTTATTTGTGGATGACTAAGAGTGACCACAAACTTCCTCAGCGTGACTTGGCGAAACTTGAAGAGTATCGAGCGACTGATCGTGAAAATACTGAACAGTCACTGCGTTAGGTCGCTCACACCATACGAATGTCCCACGACGACATATTTCTGGGGAGAAGATGGGTGTTCACAGATGACAAAACCGAAGCTTTCCAGTAACTCCTTCAGTCAGAGAGAATCATTACCTCATAATAACAGGTCATCGTCAGAGAACACTGAGTATAACTGCAATAAAACGACCTTTGCGAACGGCAGCGTAAGGCGCAATACGATTCCACATCCGAGCAGTCGCCTTCGTGAAGATATCATTAATTTACATACAACGATTTGCTGGCGTTCACAACAGAACACGATGTTGCCCCGCGATTTGAAAGAGGGATGTAGTGATTTCGGGTAGCTTTTTATTCATCGATGGGTCATAATTCTGTGTTGAGCATGTCAAATAATGCATCGTATGTGGATTAGCATATAATAAGGAATTACACACAAATACGTGAATCAGAGCAGTGTTGGTTTTGGAGAGGAAATATCACTAACGAACGTAAGGAACCGAGGGTGATTTGACACGACATTATGAAATTCAACATACTCCACAATTTGTTCATTCATTTCTTTTACAGACGAGGAGCGAGTCGGTGCAGCAGTTACGACACTAAGTACGTACTGACCTCCGTAACTGAGGTCGCTAAGAAGTTCTTGTGCTGTGATGTTCAGCCCGGAGGTAGCCAGCTCGACTCCTCGTGGAAGAAATATTTCACCGTCAGTAATCACCAGCAGCTGGATGAGAGGCGGGGTTTCACAGTTCCTGAACACCAGACTTTGTGTTAACCTCCTGGGTTAAATTCCAAACCTCTCTACAATGTCTTGTGTAGTGACTATTGATGTCGATCCGTCCATCGGATGGGGACGCTAATGTCGGCGGCATCCTTGATGCTGTTCACGAGGAGTATGTGGCGGCACTGGGTTTCAATCTCTCCTTGTCTCTCGTCGCCTTGAACAACACACTAAAATTCCGCAAGTACTCGTCGTTCATCTACTCTCAATACATACACTTAACACACAACATATTTCGCGACGGAGGGAAACCTTTTCAATTACGTGGTTAAACCTACTTTCCCATGGCGTCTCAGTCTGGAACCGCGCCTGCCTCGAGCCTCGAGCATGGATGTGTGTGATGTCCTTAGTTTAGTTAGGTTTAAGTAGCTCTAAGTTCTAGGGGACTGATGACCTCAGATGTTAAGTCCCATAGTGCTCAGAGCCATTTGCACCATTTTTTAACCATGTCGTCTCTTAGCCAACAGCTTTAATCAAGGATAAACCCCTATCCGGCTACCCTGACGTACGTTTTCTGATGTAGTGCATCGTCGCTAATGACCACGACATTGGTGGGGCGTAACACTGTAACCCTTCCTTTTCTCTGTGGAAGACAACTTTATTCCGCGCAGAGCTCCTTCACTGGAAGACATGTAACAATGCTGAAGTAACGTTGTAATCCTGCAATCACTTTGCTCGCGAGCACGGAGCCTCAAGCCGGGCCTGGCATTGCTTCCACTTACTTGTGCCATGTCTCTCCTGTTTTCTTTCCTGTCGACCACCCTCGGTCAACTCTTGCTCACTTCCGACCCCGACAGTATTAGGGCATCCGAGGCCTAGGGAGTCTATCGTTTCCGAAGTGCCCCCAGAAGATTACATCATCATCGCTGGTGATCTGAATGGGCACGTAGGGTGCAGAAAGGAAGAACATACTGCTCACCATGGGCATGGATTCGGAGAAAAGAATGACGAAAGCTCATAACCTGGCAATTGTGAACACATGGTTCAAAAAGCGTGACTCACAGCTAATCACGTATTACAGCGGCACTAACGCCACGCAGATCGACTACATCCTTGTGAGACGCCGTGATCTCAAAAGATGTGCTTGATGCAAAGGTCATCCCCTATGAAACAGTTGCGACACAAAACCGTCCATTGATCTGTAAGTTACGAATCTAGTTGCCAACAAACAAGCACGTAGATCGCACAGGACCTGCGAGAATTAAATGGTGGAAATTCAAGGATAAGGAAGCCGACATCGTAGCCCGAATTACTTTGCCATCAATTACCACAGTTGAAGAAAGCTGGGAGAAACTGAAAGAGTCTGCTCACGAAACTGCACATGCAATTCTTGGGACAACACAACCAGGACGACGGAGAATCGATAGAGATACGTGGCTTTGGAATTACACCGTCAAAGACGCGGTACACACAAAGAAACTATTGTATCTTGAGTTTCTTACCGATAAAACACCGGAGCGATGGAATGGGTACAGAAAAACCCGAAGAGATGCAAAACAGGCTATAGCAGCAACCAAATCCTTACGCTATGCTGATCCATACACAAAAATTGACACACGTGAAGGAGAGCGGGACTTATATCGACTCGCTAAAGCAAGACATCGCAATTCGGAAGATGTTCATCGGTTCTGCGGAGTCAATGATGAGACCGGTAATCTGCTAGTTGACTGGAAGAAGGCCGGAGAACGATGGAGCAGCTACTTCAAGAAGATCTCAACAGAAGAGTTTCCCCTTCCACCATTACCCACTGGCCAAGCTGTTGAAGGGCCCGTAAGAGAAATTGCAGTCTAAGAGGTCAAGACTGCTTTGAGGAAAATGAAACCTGGGAAAGCCACCGGCCCCAGATGATCTTCCAGCTGAGTTGTCGTATTCCCATCATTGGAAGGCAGCCGAGTGGTTAAGGGAACTCTTCAACAAGATCATTGACGAGGGGCAAACACCAACTGATTGGTAGCAGAGCATCACCGTGCCTATCTTTAAGAAGCAGGGAAATCCCTCTGAGTGCACCAACTATCGTGCAATTCGACTTCTCTGCCATGCCACAAAAATCTTTGAGCGTTTTCTGGACCAAAGGGTCCGTGAAATCACACATATTTCCAGAAACCAAGCTGGATTTGTGAAGAACTGCGGCACAACTGATGCGATTCATACTGCAAGACTCTTAGAGAGAGAGACTCACGAGAAAGCCAAGCCACTGCAGCTAGCATTCCTAGATCTCGAAAAGGCCTTTGATCGGGTGCCACACAGTCTCATGTGGCTAGCACTTCGACAGCATGATGTGCCAGAGCAGCTTATTACCTGGGTGCAGTTACTTTATCCACAGCGGAGAAGTTATGTCTGTAGAACCTCAGGACTATCCAAGCACTTCCCCATCACAGTCGGCTCCATCAAGGTTCTGCATTATCACCACTTCTGTTCATTCTCGTAATGGACAGTGTGACAGCTGACCTGCACCGGCCATTATCATGGACCGTACTTTATGCTGACGACGAGATGCTGACAGCAGAAAACAAGCTTGATCTGCACAGCCTAACTCAAGAATGGAGTGACCGGTTGGCGCAACACGGTTTGCGCCTTAATTTGAAGAAACACGAGTACATGACATCAGACAGACATGAAATGGAAATCATCTAGATTAATGGTGAAGATCTGACTCGTGTGAGTAAGTTTAAGTATCTTGCTTCTACGATCACTGTTGTCGGCCGACTCACTGAAGAGGTCAACATCAGAACTCAGTCAGCCTGAATGAAGTGGCGAACAACAACCGGAGTCACTTGCGACCGCAGGATGAAAGATAATTTAAAATAAAAAAATCTATTGTACTGTCATCCGACCAGTCGCCTGATATGGTTGTGAGTGCTGGCCGATTACAGTTGAGACAGAACGCCGCCTAAGTGTAATGGAAACGAAAATGCTAAGGTGGACAGCCGGCCTCACTAAATTAGATCACGCTTCTGATGACAGCATTAGTAAACAGTTTGGTGTTGCACCGATCCAAGACAAGATGCGTGAGAGTCGTCTTCCATGGTTTTGGCACGTTTTATGGGCCGGTGATGACTCTATTGCCAAGGCGGTTTATACACTTGAGGTCGTCGGCAGTAGACCCAAAGGACGACCTGAGCAGCTCTGGGCTGATACAATTCATAAAGACTTTACATGCGTGAAAATCCACGCAGATGCAGCCCGTGATAGAGTGAAATGGACACAACGGACCACGCAGGCACGCGGGACAAACGCTGAAGGAAAAGAAGAAGACTGGGATTCTATGGAGTATATCTCACACAAGCTTCCCATTTCCAGAATTGGAGGCTCCTCTTCTGCACGAATGCCAGCCGCGGTGGCTGAGCGGTTCTAGGCCCTTCAGTCCAAAGCGGCGCGACTGCTACGGTCGCAGGTTCGAATCCTGCATCGGGCATGGATGTGTGTGATGTCCTTAGGTTCGTTAGGTTAAGTAGTTCTAAGTTCTAGGGGACTGATGACCTCAGATGTTAAGTCCCATAGTGCTCAGAGGCATTTGAACATTTCTGCACGAATACCGCAGATTAATGGGTTAAATCGAACAATAACCGTTACCACGCAGAGCTTGGCACTATGACCCACTGTTACACGCAATAGCTTTGACTTACCGAAACTGTGATACGCACCTTGCCCTCTGCTACCTCGCTTCACATGAACAACGATTGCAGAGTTTCTACATCTCATAGAACAGGATATCACACAGAATATTTGAAATCATTGCTAACGTTAAGTGCAACAACTTATTTTGAATTACTTGGAGCACGAACCAAGGGTCAAAATTTGTCTGTGTTACAGGACGCTTTAAGACTTGTAATAAGTATTTTTCTTAAGTGATTGTATTTCCAATGTGAGATCAGTTTAAAAATGCTCAGTGACAATATACGTAATGTTTGGAACATATAGGGGGTCCAAAAATGTAACAGTTAATGAACTATTTTTCTCTGGCGAAATACCGGGTGATCAAAAGTCAGTATAGATTTGAAAACTTAATAAACCACGGAATAATGTAGATAAGGAGGTAAAAACTGACACACATGCTTGGAATGACATGGGGTTTTATTAGAACCACCCCGTATTGCTAGACGCATGAAAGATCTCTTGCGCGCGTCGTTTGGTGATGATCGTGTGCTCAGCCACCACTTTCGTCATGCTTGTCCTCCCAGGCCCCCAGACCTCAGTCTGTACGATTATTGGCTTTGGGGTTGCCTGAAGTCGCAAGTGTATCGTGATCGACCGACACCTCTAGGGATGCTGAAACACAACATCCGACGTCAATGCCTCACCATAACTCCAGACATGCTTTACAGTGCTGTTCACAACATTATTCCCCAACTACAGCTATTGTTGAGGAATGATGGTGGACATATTGAGCATTTCCTGTATAGAACATCATCTTTGCTTTGTCTTACTTCGTTATGCTAATTATTGCTATTCTAATTACATGAAGCGCCATCTGTCGGACATTTTTGAACTTTTGTAATTTTTTGGTTCTAATAAAACCCCATGTCATTCCAAGCATGTGTGCCAATTTGTACCTCTCTATCTACATTATTCCGTGATTTATTCAGTTTTCAAATTTATACTGACTTTTTGATCATCCGTTATATCAAGCAACAGGATCAAAGCCTGAACAATGAGAGTTTGTATAAAACAGAAGCTTAAAGACCGTATTTGAATACATACGTTGTCCAAAATTTCGATACATTCTTTGCTCTAATAAGTGAATAAAACATTTTTGTCCTTCAGTATTTTAAACATAGCTGCACAACAGCAACGGTTCCACGTAATAAAATTATAAACAGCCGACCAGTTGCAATGGGTAAAGAAATCTTTACCTAGGTTTCAACAAATTTAAATTTGTCTTCTTCAGAAGGTGGCAATTTTACATTAGTATGGACTGATGTATCATCGCCGTTTTTACAAATGTCTGCATAGATCCATTTGTCCAAATTAAAATATAGCCCTAAAAATAGGGTTTGTCATGTAAATATAAATTAGTACATGGATGTTGCAGAGCTCACAAGCTTGTATGAAGTAAGGAGTGAGGAGTGAGCGGTCGGTTCCCACACTGGATAGCAAAGGCGGTTCGCCATCTGGCTCTTTCAGAGCCAGTGTTATGAGGTACCGCTGCAAAAATCGATCGTGACGTCGGCAAAGAGATAAGCAGGGAAAGTGCATTTATTCTGGCGTGAACCAAGAAATTGTTATTAATAATTGTTTGCTAACAAAAGTTGCCTTTTGTCATTCAGACACTAGCAGAAGTCTAAAGGTCATAAATACTATCTTTCAGTAATTTTACAATAATTGATATTAATAATAATAAATAAATGAATAAGTTTGGAATAACCGAAGACGTACGGTCTTTTACGAACTATACCGGTTGTACTCTCAAGTTACAGACTGTGCATAATAGTCGGCAGTCGCCGATAGGATGCCTTTCGATCTAGTCATGCGGGAGATCATGCTCTTGTGCCGTTAATAGTTAACTTATAATTAGTGTAAACAAGTTCATTTCACGGTGTTTCTTAAATAAACGCACCATAATGGCATCCTGTATAAAAAGTATTTGCACAAAAATCCTTTTCGCTCTTCATTATGTAAAACATATACAGCAGTATTGCACTTTTAGAGTCCGACGGCGCTTCTATCACTGTGCAAGGCGACATAAAACTACGAGAGCATCTCCACATAACAGACAGGAGGAATACCTGTGCGCCGGCTCAGTAAGTAAATTCAAGGACGGACTGGCTTATTATCGCTAAACTCCGGTGGAAAAGCGTGGCCAGTTATACTGCAACGCCCCTGATACCGCCAACTACTGATTCACCTGTTAAACTGAGACGTTTTGGAGGTGTAGTACGAGTGGGGGGGGGGGGTTCTTGCACGCTCTGGTTAGTTATACTCTTCAAGCATACGAGTATGTAGCAATTTGCTTTCCTACTTCGTTCTTCATTTGGAGTAATTTTGATTATCTCTACCTTCTTTCCAAGGATGTCTCCCGTAGTGTAAATGGTTGGCAACCACAGTTCTTTCAACTCCTTGGACGGCTCTTTTATGTATGGTTTAAAAAGTTCAAAGCTTAATTCATGCAGATACAGTTTTCTGGCGTTTGATTTCCCTTCAGTCCATTAAGGCACATTCATCTTGAACAGCTAGCTATATCAAGTAGACTGTAGGACACTGACCGTGGTCATCCCCTCGACTGTAATAATACTTAAGAAGTATATTTTCTGTGCAACTATAGTCTTTTTTAACAGGAAAAATGCCTATTGACATTAACAGACAAGAGTAGGGTAAATTAGAACGTCAGTGCTGTTTGTTGCACGATTCTAGTACGAGTCCTTTACGAGATATCGTATTCTGAAAAGTTTCCACACCGACACTTGTTTGTCCCTTTTAATGTGCGTAGTTGCCAGGTACGATGCTGTTACGTTTGCTTACGATGTGCTTGTGTGCATTGCGACTTGCTAGTCAGTTAGTGTGTGACAGTTCAAGAAGCAGGTCTTGAATGGACGATGTGATTTACCAGTGCTCATGGAGAGCATAGGAAGAATGCAGTTCGTTCTTGTACTGTGTATGCAGCAACATATCCCACTACACGCCACCCATCTCGGCAACCGCCTATCAGCCTCATCAACCATTACGCGAAAGTCGTAGTGTAACGCCTAGACAACGTAACATAAGGAAACAAGTAACGACAGAAGAGGAGAAATCAATGTTCTCGCGGCAGCTGCAGTTAATCCGCACGTTAGCTCCCGCACTATCCCGCGAGGAAGTGACATGAGTCAGGCAAGTGTCCTACGCATTCCCAATCAACATAGGTTTCATCCCTACCACATCTCACATCTCTCTCCATCAAGAGCCGTATGGAAACAATTATGAGAATCGTGTTTACTTCTGCAAATGGGCAGTAAGATAGGATACTCACGGTGTATCAAGTATCTTGTTTAGTGATGAAACTATACTTCTGGAAGTGTATGAGAATTCTGTAATGAATGAGAATACCTCTATACTCTATACTCCAGTTTCCATGGGGGGGCGGGGTTGCAAGTGTTTCCTCCTGCGCCCCCGCCCCCTCTTCCGAACATCTATGGAACAGCATAAGGTGGGGTGGATGGGTAGAGGTGACTGTGAATGCCGTGTCCTACGAATGCTTTGATTACACGTAAACCGTCCTTGGTATTAAACAATCAGCTTTTGAAGTTTGCACACGAACACCGACCGTAATTACCATTTATTCCAAAACGATAACAGGGAGATGTGTAGCAGCAATTACAGCAATGCACTCGCACTTGCGAGTAACCCGTCCGACCACCCAAGTTCAGGACTGGCCGGGTTTCCGTAAACTGTTAAATGCAGACGCCGGGATGACTCTTTTGAAAAGGGTATGGCGGATTTCCTTCCCTCTTCTTTGCCTAATAGAGCTTGTAGTTCCTCTCTAAGGACTTATTATACACCAGAAGCTAAACCCTAATCTTCCTTCCATTTTCTAAACTGACATTTTTCTTTTCCATTGTGGGTACTATTGAGACTGCATGCAACATCAACATCTTAGTAGACATGCAAATTTCAACCCACTGAAAATTTCTGGGGCCACTTGGAACATAGCTCAAATGCCAAGAAGAGTACCACCGAAATGTACTCAACCTGCGTGGGCTATTTTTCAGCAAGTGTAGGACATTTGTGATTTCTTCAATCAGAATATAGTACAGTTCATGCCGCAGAGATTCACAACTATTATTAGGGCTAGTGAAGGTGTTACATGATTTTTATCTGCTTAGCTTATAAATGAAGAGGTCGGTGGAAGAAAGTGCTAACCCATAAGTATATTTTGATTTATTTCGCGTTGTATGTTAAAACAAGAACATAAATATAAAAGACAAAACAATTTATACAGTTGACGGTGCCTTGCAGTGGTACGTATGAAACGACTTGTTACCAATGTGTGGTGCATTTAGAAACACAATACATAACGTGATCGACTAATGCTTATTAAATTGAGGGTTAGCTCTTTCTTCCGCCGACTCTTTCAACTGTCTAACATCCATTTAAGATAATTAGACAAAAAACTGTTAATAGATAACGCAGAAAATTCTACGAATTGGATTTATCAATTTATGTTGTTTAACCTCCCACCTAGAATAGCACAAAAGCATTCCTTTGTGCCTACGAAAGCACTACGCAATTGTGGCCCATCATGCTGGACTAGATGATACAATATCAAAAACTACCATGTATATATTAACAGTGCCATAAGCATATGACAAAAACTTAATATTGTTCTCACTCCTAAGTTTTATCTTAATTTATATCTCAAAATGAGTTCAGTTTCTACATTTATTTATAATTTTGTGCAAGCTTAAAGACGTATTACGTAATAATTGTTCTTAATGTAACTGTGTCAGTGGATGAGTTAGAGAGGTTAGCGTATCAGCCTCGCTTGAGTCAGTCCACGGACTCAACCCAGTGAAGATTATTGGTTACATTTTTCCCATCAGTTCAAAAATTGATCGCCCCTTGTACATAAGTACTGCCTCTAAACAAATCTTGCAATATCTTTGGTAGTCACGGTAACATTTGAACCTTGAAATTTATTATAGTAAAGACCACGTGAAAATCAGTGAGAACTGAACATCACGCTTTCACATGGTACATGAGGATCAGTCAACATTTGTATTCTTGTTTTCTGGCAATCCAGAATACACCTGCCAGGTTAGCCGAGAGTGCTAATGCGCTATTTCCTGGACTCGGGTAGGCGCGCCGGCCCCGGCTCGAATAGGCCGGATTAACGACAAGGGCAGGTGTTCCGGGCAGCCTGGAAGTGGTTTCTTAGGCTGTTTTCCACATCCCGCTCATTGAATACCGGGCTGGTCCCCAAGTCCCGTCTCAGTTGCACGACTCGCATACTTTTGAAAAACGATCGCACTATTTCATGGCTTACACTAGACGCAGACAACTGGGGTACACTCATTCCGTCCCAGGGGGGTACGGGATGGCGACAGAAAGGGCATCCGGCAACCCTCTGTCCTAACATTGCCAAATTCCATAGTAACAAGGCCGACCCCACGCTGCAGTGGGACAAAGGCCGAAAGGTAATGATGATGATGACAATCCAGAATTCAGTGTTACTTTTTTATTAGCCTGCTGGTCTTTTTTGGAGGATGCGCAGTGTGGAATGCTGTTATAAGAAAGAGAGATGTTCCTCGACGAAACATGCAAAGCTGACATGGCATAATAAATAAAAATCAGGCAACGAATTTAATAGATATGCAGGGCAGGAAAATTTAAACTGGCCCGGAAAATAATGACAACAGACTGACGCGAGATTGACCCAAATTAATGAACATCAGAGAAGATCCTGGAAATGGCCACAGTTGACGTCGACACAGCGCTGTGCTCGATTTGTCAGCCTGCGAGACACTCGCATAGCGGCAGTAGCGGTTCGGGTGTCCGGCTGTAGCGCTTCCAATGTTTCAGGAATATTTGCGTACACTCGATTCTTCAATTTGCGCTACTGGTAATTATCACAGAGAGGTACATCAGGCAGTCGAGATGACCAGGAAATTGCACTGCCTCTGCTGATTTTCCTCTCCTCGCCGAACATCTCATACCGAGCGAGGTGGTGTATTGGTCAGCACACGGGACTTGTTTTTGAGAGAACGACGGTTCAAATCCCCGTCTGGCCACCCAGATGAAGTTCTTCAGTGATTCCCTAAATCGCTCCAGGAGAATGCCGGAATGGTTTCTTTGAAAAGGGCACGGCTGATTTCCCCCCTCATTCTTTCGAAATCTTAGGTTGTGCTCCGTCTCTAATGACCGCCGTGTCGGCGTTACGTTAATCTTCCTTCCTACCAAATACCTCGTGCATTTGTAACGAAGTTGTGTAGGTGGTGCATTACGGAGTAAAATAACATGAACAGTGGATACACAAACGTACGATTAACCTCCTCTATGTTACCACAGATTACGTCTTAATGATCGCATTTGTTCTGGGAATGCATGGGAATGCATCACACGCAAGATGCCTAGTTGCTTTCACCGCCCTCAGTTAAGTGCATAAAGTTCTCTTATTTTTCACCGATTTGCAGTCATTTAAAGACAGGAGCATGCAGTTCGCAGACCCGTTGTCTTTAAGTTTTAATGAACTTTCAGCGAGGAACTGACGTTACGTAAATAACTGCTCCGTTCATTATTTAGAGGTGCCACTCGTATTTATTTAAGCAGAACATGACAAACTACAGGTTACAAACTATGTCCACTGTCTTTTAAACAAGTCTCACGTTATTAATATATTTACAAATTTCATCTTGCGTCCACAGAAACAGATTACACACTACTGATTTTTAAAATGTTCTGGTTGAGTGTTCTTACAGAAAATTAAGATTTGACCGACCATACCAGGCAACACGTCTGTCCATCATGATCGCTCCCTTCCTTCCAATCTGACTAATACTTTACTGATTTTGCATAAAATTGTAATATAACTGTGTCGCCAGAGGACACGCCTGTATCTCATGACAACCCATTCCGATGTGATTAGCACTTTACTGAATTTACACAAAAACTGTAATAAAACTGTACACATCAGATAACATGTATGTAACCCATCACTACCCCTTCCGATCATATTAAGTAGCACAGCTAATTCGCTTGGAGCCCGGTATAGGCGGAACTCTGAGGACACCCGAAGAGGCTTTTCCTTTGGCTTTTATTTTTAGTTTTACATGCAATTCTGATTTTCTAAATAAGCAGGAATACCTTGCTATTTAGAGACATCTATTCCAGAACGTTAAGCAAGTTTAAAGCATCGTTATTCAAATATACATGAAAGAAAGTTAGCATTTCGGCGCGCAGCCTCCAAACGCAGCAGCCAATGACATTGGTAGACTAAAATTCTGGCTGTCTTTCCCACGAGAATGGTCCCACCTGCTACTGGTACCTCAGGCCATTAATTACGTAAAATGTATAGAGCTGTAACCTCCACCGCTCTGAGAAAAGAATCTTGGAGCTAGATATGATGGCCGCTGAAGCCAGAAATATCACACTCTTCTGTTGCTCCGTTTTGTTGAAAATATCAATATAGTCTTATCATCTGTGAGTTGATCCATATACAGATTAAACAGTATCCTGACGTACCGGTTACCGTTAACAGTTTGGCGAAAGAACTGTGTTACAATACGGACATCGGGCATTGCGCAGCAAACACCAGTCTAGGGATTATGCAACGGCTCTGCGAAGTAGATGGGATTTTATGAGCGTAAAAGCACGTGTTCTGTGATTTCTCCTATCCTGACAGACTGAACCACGTCTCATTTGAAGAAATGAAAAACTGAGGATCTAAAAGTCCTGATTTCACTTCACTTAGAAACATGTGTATCGCAACAGATTGGTGGACTGAAATATTTTCTGTGATGGGTAGTTCTCTTGTTCATTAATAAGGATAGTTCCACAGCAGTCTTATAAAAATTCATCGGGCCAGATTTACACTGAGGTGACAAAAGTCGTGGGATATCTCCTAATATCGTTTCGGACCTCCTGTTTCCCAACGTAGTGCAGCAACTCGACGTGGCATAGACTCAACAAGTCGCTGGAAGTCCCTTGGAGAAATACGCTGCCTGTATAAACGTCCATAATTGCGGAAGTGCTGGCGGTGCAGGATTTTGTGCACGAACTGATCTCTCCATTACGTCCCATAAATGTTCGATGGACTCATGTCTGGCGACCTGGGTGGCCACATCATTTGCTCGAAATGTTCAGAATGTTCTTCAAATCAATCACGAACAATTGGCCACGATGACAAGGCGCATTGTCATCCATAAAAATTCCATCGATGTTTGGTAATACGAAATCCATGACTGGCTGAAGATGGCCTCCAAGTAGCTGAATATAACCAATTCCAGTCAATGATCAGTTCATCTGGGCCAGGGGATCCAGTCAAATGGTTCAAATGGCTCTGGGCACTATGGGACTTATCATCTAAGGTCATCAGTCCCCTAGAACTTAGAACTACTTAAATCTAACTAACCTAAGGACATCACACACATCCATCCCCGAGTCAGGATTCGAACCTGCGACCGTACCGGTCGCGTGTTTCCAGACTGATGCGCCTAGAACCGCTCGGCCACAGCGGCCGACGGCGTCCAGTCCATTCAGAGCAAATACAGCCGACACGATTATGGAATCATCAAGCTTGTACAGTGCCTTGTTGACAACATGGGTCAATGGCTTCGTGAGGTCTGCGCCACACTCGAACCCTACCATCAGCTCTTACCAGCTGAAATCGGGACTCATCTGGGTAGGCCACGGTTCTTCAGTCATCTAGAGTTCAGCAGACATTGTCATGAGCCCAGAACAGGCGCTGCAGATAAAATGCTGTTAGCAAAGACACTCGCGCCCGCATTTCGTGGTCGGGCGGTAGCGTTCTCGCTTCCCACGCCCGGGTTCCCGGGTTCGATTCCCGGCGGGGTCAGGGATTTTCTCTGCCTCGTGATGGCTGGGTGTTGTGTGTTGTCCTTAGGTTAGTTAGGTTTAAGTAGTTCTAAGTTCTAGGGGACTGATGACCATAGCTGTTAAGTCCCATAGTGTTCAGAGCCATTTGAACCATTTGAAAGACACTCGCGTCGGTCGTCTGCTGCCATAGCACATTAATGACAATTGCGTCGCAGTGTCCCAACGGACACCTTCGTCGAACGTCCCACATTGATTTCTACAATTAGTTCATGTAGTGTTGCTTCTCTGTCAGCACTGCTAACTCTACGGAAATGTCGCCACTCTCAGTTGTTAAGTGAAGGCCTTCGGCCATTGCGTTGTTCGTGATAAGAGATAATACCTGAAATTTGGTATTCTCGGCAGTCTTGACATTGTGGATCTGGGAATCTTGAATTACCTAACTATTTCCGAAATAGAGTCTCTCATGCGTCTAGCTCCAACTACCATTCCGTGTTCAAAGCTTGTTAATTCCTGTGGTGCGGCCATAATCATATCGGAAACCTTTTCACATGGATAACCTAAGTACAAATGACAGTCTCGCCAATGCCGTCCCATTTTATACCTTGTGTAAGCGATACTACCGCCATCTGTATATCTGCATATCGCAATCCCAAGACTTTCGCCACCTCAGTGTATTTTGCCCATCATGTGCATGCACTCAGTCTCATGGCGGGACACACACAACGAGTGTTCAACTCACCCTAGCGAAGACGGCTAACTGTGCCGCTCTTCTCTCTCGTAGCCCATAAATACAACTATTTATTAATCGACTTCTTCCCTCGAAGAAACATAAATGTCTGAAATCTGTACGTATTTTCATATCTGGGAAAAATAAACACAATTTTCTGTTTCGGTTACTGTCGTTTATTTTTATTACGCTTACACAACGTGTTTTGGCACACTGCTACATTTGTCTCTCTTCCGGTACGGGTAATTTTTCACACCACAGAATCATAAGATGTTTCTGACGTTCATGATTGATATGTAGGCCTATAGAGGCAAAGAGTGTGCGATACTATCATAATTTGCATATTGGTCGAGGTTGTATTGATACCGTGCCGTTGATGTGAAATATTGTATACAGAGATAGACAGGCGAGCTGGTGATAGGTGCATTCTGCTGAGATTTAAATAGAAAAATCCACTTACATACACTGACAAACCTGTGTTGAAATATGCAATTAAATCCAAATTGCTTGTAAGGAAGTGTAGTGTTTTTATTGTGATGGATCCATTTAGGCCGGACTGCCATCTTCAGACCATCTACAAAAGTTACATAATGTTATTATTTTATTTTATAGTGATGTTGGTTGCCGTATTTTCTTGTATACAACTTTTTTCTGTAAGTTCATATCATATTTTACGGACTATAAGGCACATTATTTTCTTCGAAAATTGCCTCCAAAATTCGGGTAAGTCTTATACTCAAAATTAATATAAAAATTCCAGTGTTTGATTTAAAAATCCCACTAGCCTTAAAAATGGCCATATACCTATCTCTACCTGGCTACATTGGATTCAAGTGACAGCAGCAATGCACCAAGGCGACGAACATGAGTTGCTGGGATTCATAACCTTGCAAACACTGTCGGTCTTCCGCCCCGTCATCACAAACACAGAACACTGTCCAGCCTATGATACGTCATTGCAGTTTATGGTGCCACTGAACTTGAATTGAAAGTGATTTCAGTTATCGGTAACAGTACAATATTTTTATTAGTAGCTGGTTTCGTAATGGAAAAAATAAAAGGTATTCATTCATATGATGCGGGCTATAAATTGAAAGTAGTAGTAAGAAGGACGTGGAAACAGAGGAGCTGGGCGGCATTTTGGCCCTCCACCAACAGAAGAAACCAGTCGCGATTGGCGGACTAGTAAAGAAGAACTGAAAAAAAATGAGGACAACTATATGTGCAAACAGAGGACTGAATGCAAAATGGCTAAAACTAGAAGATGGCGTATTGAAACTGATTCAAGTACAACATCAAAATGGCACTAGAATTTATACAAAAAAGATTCAAATACCCGCTCTTAAGATAGCGCTACACTGGAACTGAACAAACTTTAAAGGTGTAGATTGTTAGTGCCGCAGGTTTATGAAGCGTCACGGACTTATCATACGAACCAAAGTTATTTGCAGAGACATGCATTACTAGACTGGCAAAGATCCATCTTTTATTGAAGCGTGGCGTTTGGTGGGGTAAGATGGCGATGTCAGGAATTTTTTATGCGATACTACTATGATTTTCTGGAACGAATTGACGTTGTAAGTTTTAAGAGGCGTTCTAAACAAGTTCCACAGTTGAGCAAATATTTGCCAGCTAGTTGAATTTAACACATACATGTAGCATCGTGTTATGAAAAGAACATCATGTTACACATACAAATTTTCAGCAGACTGTAGTTTTCGTAAGAACACTCAAGTGAATAAATACATCTGTTATCAACGACAAATAGGGCGTTCTACTTGTAGGAGGACTTTCGTAACAAGCATGCTATGCGTTGATCAAAACTGGTTAAAACACATCATTAAGTTACGTCGGCAATACTAGATTTATTAAACCCTTGAAATATACATAAACTATTTAAAGACCGCCGTTATTTCAGATAAGTCAAATTGTAAACTAATTATTTATGGTTAAATGCAGTGTAAAAGCAAAAATACGTTAGATGTTTCTAGTTATGCTTGCACTGCGATGTATTCATTTCCTTGCATCTTCCGCCTACTGTACGACAAATTACAGCCAAACACGACACATCTATTGGCCAGTATTTCTAAAGGCAACGTAGTTAAATCAGGCTATCCTCATTTCTTACTACTGTCGTTATCAGTTAATAAACAGCTGTAGTCACGTCTTTCGCACTCGCCGCAAGCTGTAGTCAAGTCTTTCGCACTCGCCGCCATATAGCGACTCTACAGTGCTGTCTTCAGTGACATGAGTGATACTGCATACGGCACTGCAAGTCTAGTAATCTACGTCTGTGGTTGTTTGTGTCCATCCTATTCAGTACCTGCTGAAATGTGGAAAATTGCAGGTGTGGGAACAGTCACGAAGTTACATGGAGCCCAACAACTATAGAGGAATGTCCCTCCTTCTAGTAACTTACAAAATTCTTTTAAAAGCATTGCAAAACAGTCTAGAAAGCCAACTGGATCAACAATTAGGAGATACCAAGGAGGGTTTAGTAATTCAATAAAATGTTTATGTTTTAAATTCGTTTGTTCATTTAAATTGTCGTCACCAACCACTGATGATAACTGGAAGTAAGCACAAAATTTATATAATTGAAAATACGATAATCAACGTTATAACAAAATAAAAAAAAAAAGACTTCTACGCCAGTGTAGACGGAGATGAAGATCGTCGGTACGGTGGAACTGGCGGAAGACGCAGCCCTGCTTTTAGGGATAATAAAAAAGCTACGGATTAAAATCCAAGTGTGTCTGTTCCCGTATCGGATGGCGTTTGGTCAGCGTTTGTACCCCATGTGAGGGGCGGCTGAAAAGAAAATTTCTGGGACCTACAATCTCAGTTTTAAATGTGAATTGGCATCCAACAATTCCCCAACAAGAATGTCAAGTATTATGCATGATGGAAATTTCTCTAAATGGAACTGCCCCAGTAGGTAACCTTAAAAGAAAATCCTCCGTCGCAGAAAGCGACGCAACCGGGGCATAGGATTCTGGGGAGATCGGAACAGCATACAAAGTGAAGGACTCACAATGCTCTAGAAGCCCTACATGTAAATTAAGAACAAACAGGAAGTACTTCTTTTACATCGTAAACAAAAATTCACTTTCGAAAATTGGCAAACTGATAGAACTAATTAAAGTTTAAGACGAATGCCAAATACAACCCTAAGTTCTTCAGGAAACTAGAGTCACTAATGAATACGTCATAGAATCAGAGGGATATAGGATTCTCAAAGGAAAGAAAGGCTGGAATACGAAGGGAAAATGCATTCCACATCAAATAACAGGGTTCATTTTAAACGGAACAATAGTAAATTCGTCACGGAGTTTTATAGTTTTATTTTCCAAGTGAAAGGCTCTCAGTTCTTATTTTGCGATGTGCAAATAAGGCTTACATCTTAATAAACTGTCATGCTCCAATAAATGTGGGTAGTAAAAGGAATCCAGATAAAGTTGAAAGCTTCTGGGAGTCACTGGCACACGAACTACCAAAGGTTCCATTGAAGAACGTTAAAATTTTTTAGCGTGCGTCAGTGCGCAGGTTAGAAAAGAAAGGAAGTTCAGGAAAACTGTTTGTGACTATCCAGTACATAAAAGATGGGTAAAGACTAATAGAACTACGCAGAGGCTTCAATCTCAAATTAACGTCCACAAATTTCATGAAACCACCGAGGAATCTGAAAACTTGAAATCAGCTGTTACAAACCTAGGAGAGTTTCAGATTGTCAATGTAGCTATATCTTTTAACAATCAAAAAGAAATCATAAATATAAAAGTTAGAAAGAGTACAAATATTGAAAATGATCACTATCTCACTACAATAAAAATGAAATTTATTCCAAAAACAAGGATTCCAAGACAAGGACATAGGATTTGTAAAATAGATACAGAAACTTTAAAAGTGAAGAAACAAGAATTTCAGGAACAGCTAAATAAAGAGCCAGAAGACTGGGACGAGATTGAAACAAAATTAGTCGAAACAGCCCTTGGACTAGCACCACTCAAAATACACAAAAAGCACAGATGGTGGAACGAACAATGTGAAAAAGCATTACTACTTAGAAAAAAAGCCTGCCAGCTTTAAACAACCAAGGGCTCAAACATAAAAAACGATAAGAGCAGTCAAAAGGAAGTTTGATAGAAACCAACTATCACTAATTGAAAACGACTTCCAAAAGAACAATGCTAGGAACTTCTATAAAACTTTTAAACAAAGCCTCCAAAGGTAGAAACCACCTACCCTGTGCTTCAAGAGTGAAGAATGTAAATTAAACATGAACAACAAAGAAAACAGTGAAATATTAGCAAGCTATTTCAATAAGTTGTTTAATTATGAAGAACCTAGAGCAAACTTTCTAGAACAAAATCCGGGATACACTCATACAGACTCAGAAGCACACAACATGGATGAAATCCAAAATATCATTAAAGGTCTTAAGAATGGCAAGACCCCAGAGAAGATTCAGTGCCTGCTGAAATGTGGAAAATTGCAGGTGTGGGAACAGTCAAGAAGCTACATGGAGCCCAACAACTATAAAGTAATATCCCTCCTTGCAGTGACTTACAAAATTCTTTCAAAATCATTGCAAAACAGGCTAGAAAGCCAACTGGATCAGCAATTAGGAGATACCAAGGAGGGTTTAGAAAAGTATGATCCTGTGTGAAACAAATTTTAAATCTGAAATTCATAATCAGGTATAGAAGAATGGGAACTAAAAGCATTTATATAACATCTGTGGATTTCAAAAAAGTATATATTTCAATTTTCAACACCTAAAAGAGTTTGGAGCTGACAACAAATCAGTGTCATTCGTAATAGACATACTAACAAATACAAAATGCAAAATTAAATTTTTTTGCCAGACCTCCAAGGCTTTAGAGATCAAAACTGAGGTAAGGCATGGAGATGGACTGTCCCCACTCTTGTTCAATTGTGTGCTGGAAATGGTAACTAGGGAACTGAGGAAAAGAACAGAAGAAGAATGAACTAGGAAAATATTTGCAGACGATCCTGCCATATTTGCTGAATCTGTAGTAGATGCAACAATGCAGAAAAATCTCCTACAAGAGAGTGCATCAAAGACCTACATATATCTTTTGAAAAAACAGAGTACGTGACATATGTGAAGGAGGCATTGAAGTATATGGAAATTGACTATAGTAGAATAAAAAAGGCTACGAAATCTAAATATCTAGGTGAAACAATACAACCAAATGCATTAGACAAAGAAGGTTACATAGCAAGGGCAAGGAAAATGGAGATGGATTTTCAACTAACAAAAAACATGTATAACAAGAAATCGATTTCCATAGATGCAAAACTGCGGCATTACAATGCTGTCATTAAACCAGAATGCCTTTATGCGTCAGGATGCCTTTCGTTAAACGCAGCCAATCAGTCAGGTGAAATAGAAAAGAAGGAAAGGAAAATAAAAGGGAAAATCTTGGGACCAAAATATGAGAATGGGAAATGGATATTAAGAAGTAATAAAGAAGTTTATGAAAAAATAGAGTGAATATCAGATACTGTGAAGAAGAGAAGAGTTGCATTCTACAGACCCTAAAAAGGCTAGATTAAAACAGGATAACAAAAAGATTCTTAACTTCTTTAACAGAAATACCAAAACATCAATAACGTGGATAAAAGAAGTTAAAGAAGACTGAGGGAAATAGAAATAATGGAGGAAAAAATAGGAGAAAGAGAAAGATTCAGAGCAAAAGTGAAAGGTTTCAAGGGCTTCCAGGAGAAAACAAAGAAAAATACAGGTGCAGTATGGACAGAAGGAAGAAGGGAAATAACACAGGGAAAGACTGAGTAATTATTGGAAAGAAAGAAAGGAGAAAAGAAAGAATACATAAGTTACTTCATGTGGGCCAGTAGGCCAAACCAATTTAAAAAAATGAAAATTTTATGTTAACTTTCCCATATGGTCTGAAGATGATAATCTAGCTGAAAACGACCCATCATAATAAAAACACTAAATCCCTATAGCACCAATTTGAATTTCAACACCCATCGTCTCTAAAAAGTATCTTCAACGCTACGGGCTTATTGGATGGTAAATTACTGTGTCGAATGCTCGAAAATTATGTGTGGGTCAGAGGAAGAGCTCGTTAGTCCCCGTGGTACCCCTGTGGTTTACGAAAAGTCAAGGACATATGTCGCTAATATGCTTAGCGCACTTCCGTCACCTCTTACGTCTTCCTTCATAATTTAAGAGTTGCAGATGACTCTCTGTGCATCTAATACACGACTCTCTCAATATATACGCCGTAAATGTGTGAGAAAGTTTATCCGTGGAATACAACGATTCTTTTAAATTAACTTGAGCTACTTTTTCGATTCGCTACAAATCCGTTACCCTGCGTACTGCGGCGTTTGCATCACTTTGGATCTAATTGTTAGTAGTTTTGTATATTTCGTCGGATATTATTTTTGTTGTAAAGTTACTTTCTCCCTATGAACCTTGGATCTTGTTGAGGTGGGCTGGTCTACGTGCTCCAACGCTACAGACACTTGTACAACGATGAGGTATTTGTTTAGGGGCCAGGCTAACCTGTAATTCCTGAAGAGAGCAACAGCCTTTTTAGTAGTTTCAGAGGCGAAAGCTCTGTAATTGCCGGATTTGGTCTTGTAACGATAGTTAACATAGTCTTCCTATGCTGGTACTGCGAACGACAGAAAGCAAGGGGAAACTACAGATCTCGGGTTATGTATTTCGAGGTAAAATAGTCCAACATTCGGATCTCTGGGCAGGGACTACTCAGGAGGATGTCATCATCAGGGTAAACAGGACAAGCATTCTACGGATCGGAGCGTAGAATGTTAGATCTTTTATTTGTGTAGGTAGACTAGAGAATTTTAAAATGAGAATAGATAGGTACATATGAAAAAGAAAGATTGTGGTTTAACGTCGCGTCGGCAACGAAGTCATTAGCGACGGAACACAAGATCGGACTTCGAAGGAATGGGGAAGGAAGTCAGCCGTACCCTTTCAAAGGAACCATCCCGCCGTTTGCCTGAATCAGGGAATACCTAAATCCGGATGGCTGGACGCGGGTAGGAATCGTCGTCCTCCCAACTGCGTGTCCAGTGTGCCAACCACTACTCCACGTGTTAGATATAGTGGGAGTAAGTGGAGTGCTGTGGCAGGAACAACAGGAATTCTGGCCAGGTGAGTAACATGGGTATATGCAAAGGGTGCCGATAGCTACAGCTTCGATTACAAAATTCTGTAGAAAGAGAACCCTGCTCAGAATGACGTCAAAATGTTCTTTCTCAGTTTGCGTTCGGGACGCCCAACACAACAGTTTCCACGAGGGATCGCGCGCTGCTGGTAAAGCTCTTTTTCAAGAAGGGTGACTGGGCCGGTAAGCTCCGGACACTCACGGATATGGAAAAGACATTGGTCCGATGCCTGCTAAGTCTATGGAGAAAATGATAACAAAATTCGAAAAGACATGTTCTTTTGAAGTGCAATGTGAGAGGGAGGCAAGCAATTGATCCGACGTCTTTCGAAGATGTGGTCACAGCACTGAAGGAGGAATCGAGCGGTGGTGTGCAAACAAGCAGTGCACGGGAAATTGCCCGAACGTTTGATATGCCTGCGAGCACGGTGCACAAAATCTTATGAAACATCCTGTATTGCTATTCATACTAAATCACCAATGTCCAGGAGTTACTTCCTGCTGACCTGCCAGCAGCAAGACGAACATTCGCTTTGGAATTTCTTGCTCGCATGGAAGTGGACAATGAATGCCCATGAAACATTCAATGGACATACCAGCCCATTTCCATCTCTAAGGACATGTCAATATACAGAGCTACAGAATATGGGCAACGGAAAATTCGAAAGCACATCGACGGTGTCGTTTGTCGCAGTGCCGTTTTTTTCCGAGGAGATGAGTCGTGCGGATTTTCTTTGCTAAACCGTCACTGGTAACGTTATAAGAGACTTTTGTTTTCCAACGTCATTACAATCCTTCAACAGCGTAGACATGTGGGTAGGATCATTTTTATGCTAGATGGTGCTTCTCCTCACGTTTTACAACCAGTAAAGCAGCTGTTGGAGAGACATTACGGAAATGCTATAATTATCAGCCGTCATTTCCTACAGCCTGACGCTCCAGATCACCTGATCTCAATCCGTGGGACTTCTTGCTGTGGGATTTACTGAAAGTGCTCCAATTATGAACATAGCTGAATTGAAGACACGCATTCCACAACGCATTTTGAACGTGACACCCAAGACACTCCGATCTGTTATGGAACGTGCTGTTTCTCGATTAGAACTATTGGCAGAAAACGGTGGGCAGCATATTGAACATATCTTGCGTCAGTCTCAAGACAGTGAGAAACCTATGTCATTTTGCTTTTTAAGCGGTTTTTGGCTCCAGGACTACTAAAAACGATTTTTTCCTCTTGATGTTGTGCGACTTTGGCGTGGTGGATGAACTTACCTAAGCAACAGTGCCACAACTGTTGCCTGCCGAAGTGTGTGGTCATGGACATTGTACAGAACGGATGGTATAATGTGCAACTCAAATCATAGCCGTCATATTGCGATACATCTGTCATTTGTGGCCGACCCCATTTACATTAAGACGCTTAACAGCGTCAGCTATCGGTAAAATTTCCGTTAAATTTTTTTGTTATATAACGTTTCCCCCTGCCTCAATAATATTTCAAGTTTAACAATATTCTGAGCGGTTGTTCTCTTTCTACAGCATTTTAAAATTGCACTTCAATTTTGGACACACTGTACATAAAATCAAATAGGAGTAATTTAGGAGTAGCGCTAATAATGAATTAGAAAACAGGAATTCGATTTATCTTCTATGAACATCATACTGAATGCACTATATCAGACAAGATAGACACGAAGCCAACACCAACCACAATAGTACAAATTCATATACCAGCTAACTCCGCAGATGATGAAGAGATAGAAAGCGTGTGTGATGAAAAGTAATTATTTAAATACTTAAGGAAGACGAAAATTTAGTTGCGCTGGGTGACTGGAATTTTATGGTAGGAAAAGGAAGAGAAGGAAAAAAGAGTTTGAGAACGTAGACTGGGGAAAAGGAATCAAGGAGGAAACGGCCTGGTAGGGTTTTGGACAGAGCGTAATTTAATCATTGCTAATACTCGGTTGACAAACCATGAAAGAAGGCCGTCTACGCGGAAAAGGCGTGGAGTCACTGGAAAGTTTGAGATAGATTACGTAATGACAAGAAAAATATTTCGAAACCAGATTTTAAACTGAAAAACATTTCCAGGACCAGATGTGGACTCTGATCACAATTTAGGTGGAGAGCTGTGTCAAAGTAGTCTTTGGACTGAAGGCCATAACAACACCTGCTTTTGAGACGCGTCTTTTTATACTGAGCTACAAACTGTTACATGTTATTCAGTGTAGACTGTGGAGCGAAGTGAGTGCAACTTCCTCTCCCCTCACCTTTCCATTGCTCTACCATGCGTTATGCCCAAAATATGTCCCTAGCAATTCTCCTATACGTCGAGAAATTTTGTGAAGCCATGTGTTTCATGTTTTGACTCTTCTCCTGCAGTTCACTCTTTACTGGTCACGTATGGACACCACTGCCCCCCCCCCCTCTTCCCTTGCCCACCCATCTTACACACACACACACACACACACACACACACACACACACACACACACACACACTTGTACTGTAAAATAGTATCCATTCCATAGGCATTAGGACATTTACACTTAAGAAAGCTGAGATTTTCTATTTTCAAATTTTTCGCTAAACTTTACAACACAGATATGCGAGTAACGTATTACTTCACTTCACAGAAATTGAAATTTAAGATATACACTGCCGGAAAATGAATTAGTACACTTGGAAAGACGACGTCGATTTTGAGCCGATGACGGCATATGCCACTTGGGGGACAGTGGATGTATTGCTAATGGTTTCAACGTCGTCCGCCAACAGATAGTGTAGTGACATAGTTACCAGAGCGCTCTCTGTATATACCCTTTAATAGAGAATGTTCGCAAGCAGAAGGCTCAGTGCGGTGAAGCAAGTGGGCAACCATGCCACGGAGACGCACTCTTGCTTCCTACAGCCAGCTGAGCGAGTTTGAAAAGGGTCAAACTGTGTCCTTCCGAGTGTCGGCATGGTCCTTTCGGAGAACTGCCACACAAGTTGGACGTGCTGTGTCAGGTGTGCAACGATGCTGGTATCAGTGGTCACGAGAACATTCTCACGCCCTTAGACGAGGTTCTGGACGTCCATGCAACACAGACATCCGCCAGTATCGTCGCACTTAAAGGCAGCAGTGGCAGATCGTACAGCTGCCACAGTGCAGATAAGAGGGCCTTTGAGTGCAGACGTGTCAACACGAACTGTTGCGAAACGGTTATTAGCAGTGGGGCTACGCTCATACACACTTCTAGTCCGTCTTTCACTCACGCCACAGCATCGACGTGCACGGCTCTACTGGTGCCGTCAGAGGATCACTTGGAAGGTGGAATGACGCGCCGCGGTCTTCAGCAATGATAGCAGACACTGCCTGCACGCAAGTGATGGTCGTATGCGCGTACAACGTACACCTGATCAGCGTTGCCTCGTAGACTGAATTTGCCTGAGGCACACTGGCCGCATCCCACTCCTTATGGTCAGCGGAGCGATAAGCTACAACTCTCGTTCACCTTAGGCGTTTCTGGAAGGAACGCTAACCAGCGCTCGGTACGTGCGGAGTGTTGTTAGACCCCTTATTTTGCCGTTCTTGCAACGTGAAAGTGATGTGTCGTTCCAACAAGATAATGCTCGCCCACACACTGTTCGTGAAATCAACGTGCTCTGCAAGACGTGCGGCAACTTCCTTGGCCAGAAGGACCTCCGGACTTGCCTCCACTTGAGCACCTGTGGGATATGATGGGACGAGAAGTGACTCGTGCGACTCCAATGTCTCTTACATAATAAGTGAATAGGTCGAGTAGGCGTGGCATAACGTCTCCTACGATAGCATTGGCCATCTGTGTGATCGACTGGATGCCACAAACAGCGCCTGCAGTGCCGCCCGTGTAGGCTACACCACGTACTAACATGGGTGTTTCAGCATTGATCAATACCTGATACTTCAGAACCACTTGTGCTACTGATCTGTAAATGTAATCTTTTCATGAAATCCATATGCACTGTTGCAACAACAAAACTTGGAAACCTCTAAAAGGGTATTCTAATTTTTTCCGTCGTTGTATGTATGGAAAAATGGAAATGAGCGTTTGGCGTCATTGGTCGGGAGGCCCCTTGCGGGGCAGGTCCGGCCGCCTTGGTGCAGGTCTTATTACATTCGACGCCACACTGGGCGACCTGCGATCCGGATGGGGATGAAATGATAATGAAGACAACAGTGCTTGAGCGGAAAAAGTCTCCGACCCAGCCGGGAATCGAACCTGGGACCGTAGGACGGCAATCCGTCATGCTGACCACTCAGCTATCGGGGCGGACGGTGTGTGTATGAAGACCTATCTCAAATGCATTTAAAAAAATATCTTAGTCAATTAGCACCTAGTTAAATAACGTTTCAGAATATTGGAGTGGATTCTTAAGTTAAATAAATATTACAAGTTGTTTACGAAAATTATTCTCTTGGTTTGTGTCACGAGAACAGCCAACTATCTTCCCTCTGTGAAGTAATATTGCACAATGCTGTGAGACGAAACTTTTGTTCTCAGTACAACTCAATGTTTGTTCTGTATAGGGCGTCCGTTGCTTTGGCGTCAACGGTTGCACTTTGCCCAAGCGAGCCGCGTGGTGCGACTGACTACGTTAAGTTCTGGGGCTACAGGACGCGACGCTAGAAGAACCGCAGTCAGTACAGTTAGTTTCATTGGACTTCACAGTAACGTTTGTACAAGTTATAGCTGAAGCGTCAAGAAGGATACGCTTTACTGAAACTGTCTTCATGCCATACGTACTGACGACAACCTTTGCTGTAGGCCCCATTCTTCCGTGCTTGTTTCTTCTAAGAGCTACGTATTCGCTGTTACTAATTCATCAATTCGAACCACCCATTAAAACATTCCACAACATAATTCTACAATGTAAAAGAAAATCTAATAATAGTAAAGATGACTAATAATAATAAAAATTTACATAGAGGGAATGGAAATAATAGTAGGAAAGAAAAAGAAAGAAATTTGTAAATACTTTGCTTGAAAAAAAGGAGAAGCACTCATAGAGGAGAAGGAGAAAATGAAATGAAACCTCACGCATTGAGCGGGTATACGGCGTTATTTCAGCGATTACATAATCGAGTCCAATTTACAGAGAACTTTGCGTTATGAATGCATGTATCAGTATGTCGTTACACCGCTCCTCCCCGGCTTGGGTACTTGCACTAAAAGCTGGTCCACAACTGTTGCAACTCCACCTTGACATCCTGAATATTGGCGCTGGGACGGAGTTGATGTCCGAGCTTGTGTCACACCTGATCTATCGGGGACAGATATAGAGATCTTGCTGGCCACGGGAGTACCTCAACATCAAGTACACAAAAATGGTTCAAATGGCTCTCAGCACTATGGGACTTAACAGCTATGGTCATCAGTCCCCTAGAACTTAGAACTACTTAAACCTAACTAACCTAAGGACATCACACAACACCCAGCCATCACGAGGCAGAGAAAATCCCTGACCCCGCCGGGAATCGAACCCGGGAACCCGGGCCTGGGAAGCGAGAACGCTACCGCACGACCACGAGATGCGGGCATCAAGTACACAGCTCACAGAGATTCGTGCCTTGTGTGAATGGGCACTGTCATGTGGAAAAGTGACTCCACGATACTGTCGCATGAGAAGTGACACATGAGGATGCAGTATGTGCGTGACGTAACATTGTGCCGTCAAGAGTTCCCTCAAGCACCACTAGCCAAAATCTGAAGCGATACCCGATGTTCCGCCACTCTAGGACTCCAGACGTAACACACTGGGCCTCACTAAGACGTTGGAAATATGGGACCTCCCCAAGGCGTCGCCATGCTCGCCGACGATAATCATCTGGGGTAGAATAGAACTGGGAATCAGTGCTAACGCATTGCGATGCCATTCATCAGAAGTCCATGCTTCCTGGTGACGGCAGCACTCTAACCGCAGTTACTGTTGTGGTGTTAATGGCAGCGTACGCATTGGACAATAATTCCCCAGCGCGGTTTCTGCTAGTCGTTGACCACTGTTGCAGAATGACTCAGAATACTGCCGTGAGCCCATTACTTGTTCGCGGACGGCAGGAGCGGATGTGAAGGGGTTACGATATGATTGGTGCGTAATACAGCGATCGTCCCTTGTGGTGATCAGACGTAGTCGACCGGAACCTAGACGACGAATATGACTGCCCACATGTTCTCGTGCATTCCACTCTCAGGTCACTATCACATCCGAAAGTACCACAAATCTGGAGACTGCATGATTCGACCAGCAAGCCAAATGGAGATCCACAATGGTGCCCCTTTGAACCTATCCCAAGTGATTTAACGAAGGCTTTTGACTGTGTTGACCACAAAATATTACTGCAGAAGTTGGAACATTATGGAGTAAGGGGAGTAGCTTACAATTGGTTCGCCTCCTACTTTAAGAACAGAAAGCAGAAGGTAATCCTCCGCAATATTGAGAGTGGTAATGATGTTCAGTCCCAATGGGGCACTGTTAAATGGGGCGTTCCCCAAGGGTCGGTGCTGGGGCCACTGCCGTTTCTTATTTATATAAATGATATGCCTTCTAGTATTACAGGTGATTCAAAAATATTTCTGTTTGCTGATGACACCACCTTGGTAGTGAAGGATCTTGTGTGTAATATTGAAACATTATCAAATAATGTAGTTCATGATATAAGTTCGTGGCTTGTGGAAAATAATTTGATGCTAAATCACAGTAAGACTCAGTTTTTACAATTTCTAACTCACAATTCAACAAGAACTGACATTTTAATCAGACAGAATGGGCATGTTATAAGCGAGACGGAACAGTTCAAGTTCCTAGGCGTATGAATAGATAGTAAGTTGTTGTGGAAAGCCCATGTTCAGGATCTTGTTCAGAAACTAAATGCCGTTTTATTTACCATTAGAACAGTATCTGAAATAAGTGACATTTCAACACGAAAAGTAGTATACTTCGCGTATTTTCATACGCTTATGTCGTATGGTATTATTTTTTGGGGTAATTCTTCTGATTCAAAAAGGGTATTTTTGGCTCAAAAACGGGCTGTTCGAGCTATGTATGGTGTAAGTTCGAAAACCTCTTGTCGACCCCTATTCAATAGTCTGGGAATTTTGACATTGCCCTCACAGTATGTATTTTCTTTAATGTCGTTTGTTGTTAGCAATATTAGCTTATTCCCAAGAGTTAGCAGCTTTCACTCAGTTAATACTAGGCAGAAATCAAATCTGCATGTGGAATGCACTTCCTTGAGTCTTGTGCAGAAAGGAGTGCAGTATTCTGCTGCATCCATTTTCAATAAGCTACCACAAGAACTCAAAAAACCTTAGCAGTAGCCCAAACACTTTTAAGTCTAAACTGAAGAGTTTCCTCATGGCTCACTCCTTCTATTCTGTCGAGGAGCTCCTGGAAGAGCTAAAAAATTAAGCAAATTCCAGTGTTACATTCTTGATTTTCTTTATTTAAACTAACGACTTGTCGCCTGAATATGTTTCTTATATTTCATTTCATTCTGTTTCTACAATCGTGTTATAATTTCATGTATTGACTCGTTCCATGACCATGGAGACTTCTCCTAAATGTGGTCCCACGGAACAATAAATAAATAAAAAAAAAAAAGATAACGTCGTCTCGTACGAGTACGAGGCATGCCAATGTCTTTCACAATAATCACTCAACAACCATTCACGCCTCTACAATGCGTAGCAACAACACTTATGCACTCTGGCGGCTGTTATGCCTGACACTGACAACTGCAGCTTTAATCGTTGACATAAACGCCGATGATTGGTATGTCTACGAAGTTGCATTGAGATCCTGCCCATGTCTTCTAGGTGCTTCACTTTTTCTGTCAGGCAGTGTATTACAAAGTATGTGGAGCACACCACAAGCGGGATGAGAGTTTTTGAGTAACTTTAATTAATCTCAATGGTTTTTAAGTGTCAGAAAGTTTCACAAGAGGCGTGGTCAGTACTTACTCTTTTGTATTTGGCAGAGACTGAGCCACATGACTTGGGACTGAGGAAGAGATGCATCGGTGTTACAGAGCGCGCCAAACGGCAGTTGCTGTCGCGTCGCATTTTGGCAGCGCGGCCCGCTGGATAGAAAGTGCGTGAGGAGTAGAGTATGTGTCGCGTGCGCGCCGGGTTACGCAGGGCTGGGCTGGGCTCCGTCAGCTCGACGCGCAGGAACGCCGCGCCGGCTTTCGCGGCCACTGCGTGGGTGGCGATGCCTTCAGGGAGCCACTCTTGGCACGCCCTTGAGGCTAAAACTATAGCTGTCCTCAGCCCGAAAGTTGGTTTGATCACCGTAGAGGTGTGCTACTGGGAGAGTTGACCACTTGTCTTTCTCAGACTTTGAACTCAATACCCAGCCAGTTCTAAGACGCGTCTACGGTTTAACGTGGACTCAGTACCATGAAGTAACGTCCAGTCTTCACCTACAGGCTGCCCGAGAATCCCTAAATCCCTTCTGGCTTTGTTTAATTGGGGAAAGAAATGGCTCAAGTAGGATTGGGCGCCGGCCGAAGCGGCCGTGCGGTTAAAGGCGCTTCAGTCTGGAACCGCAAGACCGCTACGGTCGTGGGTTCGAATCCTGCCTCGGGCATGGATGTTTGTGATGCCCTTAGGTTAGTTAGGTTTAACTAGTTCTAAGTTCTAGGGGACTAATGACCTCAGCAGTTGAGTCCCATAGTGCTCAGAGCCATTTGAACCATTTAGGATTGGGCTGTCATTTTCAGCGGCATGTACACTATCGGATCACAAATGTCTGGACACCTACTAGAGGACATTAACATGAGGTGTGTCCATCCTTCGCCTTTATGACGGCTTGAAAGCTGCTGGGGACTTTTTCAAGGAGGCATGTGTGAGGAGGAATGACAGTCCATTATTCCTCACGAGCCGAAACGAGAGAAGGTGGATCTGAGGCGAAGTCGACGCTGCAACTCATCCCAAACTTCTCCATCGGTTTCATGTCCGTCCTCTGGACAGACCAGTCCATATCAGGAATGTTACAATCCACGTTATATGGAATAACCAAGTTTCATGTGGCTTAATGTTAGTTCAAGAGTAATGAAGCATTACCCAATGACCACGGCCGTGAAACTGGAAAAATGCGGTCTTACACGGAGAGTTGTTGACATCCCTTCTTCTCCCAGACCATCTGTGTACTGAGTAAGGAGGAGGCGAATAATTCTGGTACACTACGCGGCAGCATAGCGGGCTGTTGTAGGACTTCGTTATTTTTAAGCAAATCCCAGCATCAGGGAAGTGTCAAAGAGATTTCCCGTTTGGAATATTCGGAGGAGACTTCCAGTTTCGGCGTTCGTCAGGTAACAAAAGGAAACAACCCAAAAACCTTGGTGGGAACGTAGGGATTATAACTATTTTCAAATTGTTTCTCGGATTATTTTGTTCATTCTTGCAGACAAAAACAAACAATGTGTGGTGGTTCTAAGATCTTAATCTTACAAGTGATAACATTTTCCCCTGCGAATGCAAAAATGCATATTTCACACATTTGTAGATCCGACTTGGTTGCTCAAGTGCAATAGTACGTACGTCTCGAGAACAAAATAGACACTCATGTCCATAAATGATAAAATCATGGGACTGTAGTTCCACAAGTTAACGAAAACCCAACCAAATCTATAATCCTCAGCAGGCGGGAAATGATCGAGAGAGAGAGAGCATACAACATTTGTTTGTTTCCTGGACATTTCGTTGACTTGGGTAGCAGATCCATATGCTGTTGTGCACTGCTTTTATCGTTTATGGGCATGAGCGTTTATTTTATACTGCTGCCATTTTTACCCTGAGACATGAGCTGATACACTTCATTATACGCTTAAAAACAGCTAAACAGTTGTGGTCAGCAATCATATTCACTGTCGCTGTAATTTAAAACTCAGACGCTGTGAACCCGGTTCAAAAGAAATTAGCCTTAATTTTTTTAGTTTTTATTAGTTGGGTATAAATACATCCACTAGACGACAAACCTCTGTAGAAATAACTCAGGTAGAGTTAATGTACACCCAGCTTCCAAAAGTTAACCACAATCAAAAAATCATAGAATATTTCCTGGTCAGGATGATAGAAGAGGTGCAGAACAAGGTAAGAGTTCTGCAGAAGAGACGCTGATGAGCAAAATCATTATGATCACTGCCTACGGCGACACCGAATACCACTCGGTGACGCTGTAGTCACGCGATGCGGTAAAGGAAGTGTATACGCCCGCAAATGGGGAAATTTGCTGACATAAGCGACTTTCACAAAGGCCAGATTTTTATGTTCCAACTCCTGAGAACGAGGATTTCGGAAACGACGGAGCTGGTCGGGTGTTGCTGTCGTAAGCATCTATGGAAAGTGCTTGAAAGTGGGTGACAACATGAATGGGCGATAAGGTGTTCGAAGTCTACGCCTCATCACAAAAGTGGAAATCGGAGGTTAGTCCGCTCTGTAAAGCACGATAGGCGGCGATCAGTGGCAGATCTCATGACAGGGTACGACGCTGGTGGACACAGATGTTTCAAAGAACGCCGTTCAGCGCACATTGTTGAACACGGCGACGTTTAGTCACATGGAAACATGTATGAGGTCCAGTAGGTCGGTGGTCGCGCTAGGATAGATCTTCATACAGGCGAACGGCTGCTCTAAATATGCACCGCACCAAGAACGCAGGTTGTTGGGTTAATAAAAAGAATTAGCAAATTTCATGAGATAGTGGCGTACACGTAGCGCAGGTGTGTTGTGCCACCTGCTGTTGTATGGGAGACCTTCTGAGAAGTTGTTGTGCAAGTGATTTGTGTAACATGCAACGTCGTCGAAAGCTGACACCGTTCGAATGGAATATGGTGGTCGATGCCCGACAGACAGGAACTGCTATTTCTGCAGTGCTGCAGGAATTCGGCGTCACGCTTATCCAGGGCGTATCGAGAATGACTGCACGAGTTTGTCACTGTCCACAACAGACGAACTACCGGCCGTCCAGCAACCCTCGATGACCGTGTCCGGCGACATCTGAGACGGATCGTCAGCAGTGACAGAAGGGCAACAGTGCAACGAATCACTGCTCAGTTCAACACAAGACGTGCTAGGCACGTCTCCCAGTGAACAATTCGTAGAAAAATGGATTCCATGGGGGATGGGAACCAATGCCGCAAACGGATATCACTGTTAACCCAACGTCTTCAGGCACAACGGGATGGCATTTGTTGTCAGTCATCACGGATGGACACTGGAATAATGGCGTAACGTAATATGGTTGGTCGAATCACTATTTCAACGGCACCATCCAGATGGGAGGCATCGTGTGTGGAATCAAATTAATTAATTAATGGAGCACTGTACAAATGGAAATATGGTCCATTGGGGTGCAAATAGCTGCTCACAATCCTAGATCGTCTACGGACACCTATCCTGAAGTATTTCCACGACACTCCAACATTTGGTCACCTGGGATTTGTGAAGACTCTAAGACAGAACCTGACTACAGTATCACTGGCCAGGTCTCTTAAACATGAATCGACAGATCCCACCTGCCAAGAAGGTGTGGTCCAAGGCAGTGGTGGCTCTGTTACGGTCTGGGGTGCTTTTTCCGAGTATGAAATGCCCGCCCCCGCCCCCGCCCCCAGTTATTCTTAAATGTACTTTGAATGGTGCATAGTTTGTTGAATTGACCATCTCCGCCTATTTTTGGGCTTTCAAAACTCTGACGGTCCTGCGGTATTTGAAGACAATAACGGGCCGCCACGTCGCCCGCGAATAGTTTCAGGAACATGCAGGGAGGTCCAAAGACTGAGGTGGCCACACTGAGCCCAGATTTAAACCCCATCGAACATATCTGGGATGTCATGGAATTCAGGCTCCGTGCCATGGATCCTATACCCAGGAACACACCAGAATTAGCTGCCGCTCTGCATACAATTTGGTGTCAGATGCTTCCAGAGGGGTAGCAGTGATTGCATATGATCGATATCAGTGGTCGTCAAACTGTTTTGTTTAAGAGCCAATACTGACACTGAACGGTGACACCTCGTGCCGCATAGTAAGAGCGGAGGGTGTTTGTGTGGCCACTCAAAGAGATATTCAATTGTTACTAAACCATGGTTACTGATAGAAGCTTACCATTCATACATATTGAATCTACATATTATAAGGTATCACACCAAATATTTTTAACTGAAAAAGAAAATAATATATTGGAACTATACGCACTTTTCTGAAGGCCTACATAGTGACAAATTTTCCGTACGTAAGCGCGTACTGTGGCTAGTCCCATTGCAGTAGGATCCCATGTTTTTCTGATTACCGGGCCCATTTCTAGGCATCTTCACGCCTAATACCCGAAAGAATATCAAGAGACTGCAGCAGACCGTTATCAATAGGACTTTTGTATTAGGCCAAAATAACAGGATAGAGACGATTTTGCACAATTAACTTAATTAATTCAAAATTGTGACAACTTTCTGTATAAAAGGGTTTAGAAGTCAGTTTTATCTGTTATACTATGGGAGTTTTTTTGGAAATAACTGTCATTGGGATGACTTTTCGTGACCTGACATGTCGGCGTTAGTGATTTACACAAGAAACTATCAAACTGAAACAAAAAACAAGGAACTAAATTTGTAGGCAAAATGACGTTGCTTAAACATTGAAAATGTAAAAAATTATTTCTCATGATAGAAGTGAAGTAACAAAAATAATACATATTATTTATCTAACATCAGATGACTCAAAAACAAAAGAGTGTTTACTAATAAAATAAAGTAACAAGCTTCCTCTGCGACTCTCACTGGCAACGATGGCAATGTGTATTAGAACTGTTCAGGGCAAAAACATATGCCATGGCCAATTTTTCCGCCCTGGCCTCTTTACCACACTGTCGCCAACCAATCCAGCTATTAATTGGTAACCTACACAAGTTAGTATTTTATATTAACTGATTACACTAGTTACAACATGAGACACGATCAAAAATGTTTAATTGTTTAAAATGCATTTAACTTTTACTTATTGCACTGTATTGCAACAACCTCAATTTGATTTCACATTACTTGCTACAAATATGTACCACATTCGAAGATGACCGTTTCTGTAAAGTACACTCACGAATCCATGTTACTACCGTTTGACATTCATATCATGTAAGCTGATCGCTGCTAGTTGCGCACGCTCGCGAATAAACAACAATAAAACATTCCCCCTCTCTCTTCTATTAAAGCCGCAGTGTCCACGCTATATAACCACTCTGCCCCTAACGTAAGAAGCAAACCTTCCTTAGCTTACGGCCGAATTCAGCAAAGTCAATTCGAATTAACCACATCTCAAAACATCACTGCCTCTGTGAGTATATTTTTTGCTACTGCGCAGGAAAAATACACCCTTGGGAAATTCTTAACGTTAGTTGACGCTTTTGGCCTCTGTTGTCAGTTGTTAGAATCATATTATTATTAAATACGTCTGAGAACAGTGGGCCGCACGGACATTGATTCGGGCCGCAGTTTGACGACCACTGAGTTCTATATACTGCAGTGAAGTATTATTCTGAAAGAATATATTGTTTTTATTTAATCTACTTACGAAATTTGCGTAGAAAATACTGCAGTGATACAGTTTTCCGAGGAGGGATGGAAAGAGAAAAGAGAGCAAAACTTTGGCAGTTCTTACACGATCACGTAACACAGATCTCTGCCAGCATTAATATGATCTCTTTCCACACTGCACCTGTGAGTGTACCGGCTGCCTCTTTCTCCCCAGACGAATGTGCGGGGAGAATCTTCCTGAAACATGCATTGGTACTTAACTGCGAAGAGCACATTCCTCTATTCATTCATTGCACAATCTCTGTATCGGCGAACTGATGACTGCACAAAAAACGGATCGTGTTTGCAGTGCCATCGTCAGCACGCATACTGTCGGACGTCTGACATACAGATTACCTGTGCTCAGACTGAATTTGTCAGTTCCTGGGGCAGTTGTAAGTTCTTTGGACGGTTTTTCATGACATCGTTGAATTCCAGAGTGCTACTATACTGTACATTCGTCCTGTAAGCGAGTGTTTACTCTTGGTCGACCTTGTACTGCGTAACGACGAACTTTTCCTGTATTTTACAGCCGTCGCCACGACCTTGAAATGGCACTTTGTGGCACATTCAACGCTGCTTACATAGAGGCAACCGAAGACCCTACCCTGAAAATTGGGTCGCAATGTCGTCCTTGCGGCATTATGTTGTAAACTCCACCAAGCGGCTTCCCTCTGTTCACGACGTAAGCATAAACCACCGGATGATGTGTTACGGTTCTTATTCGCTCCATTCGAAGGAGGGAGAAATCTTGGGTATCATTTGGGGCAAATTCTTTTCCCATTTTCCGGTTTTCCTTTTATGATTGGCTCTTGGGCACTAATGTAGATGGTTTACACAGTTAGGTAGCTCTATTGGTTACCTGTCAAAATGAAAACCCAAAAGTTTGCGATTTGGTTCCTCGTAAGTGCTAGGATAACTGTAACTGTTGGCATTTAACGTTGCTTTCATCACAAATAATACTTTGTATTTTTTAAATCAACACACCGCCAATTGATTGTAGTGTTGTGTAAGTAGGCTGTTTATGTTTCCTTATTGGCAACGTTACGTAGCGCTCTGTGCTGTGTGCAGTCTGTGGCTAGTTTGCATTGTTGTCTGCCATTGTAGTGTTGGGCAGCGGCAGCTGGATGTTAACAGCGCGTAGCGTTGCGCAGTTGGAGGTGAGCCGCCAGCAGTGGTGGATGTGGGGAGAGAGATGGCGGAGTTTGGAAATTTGTAAGATATACAATGATCTGTTATGTATATTGTGAGTTTTCAACATTATTAAGGTAAATACATTGTTTGTTCTCTATTAATATCTTTCATTTGCTAACTATCCCTATCAGTAGTTAGTGCCTTCCGTAGTTTGAATCTTTTATTTAGCTGGCAGTAGTGGCGCTCGCTGTTTTGCAGTAGTTCGAGTACCGAAGATTTTTGGTGAGGTAAGTGATTTGTGAAAGGTATAGGTTAATGTTAGTCAGGGCCATTCTTTCGTAGGGATTTTTTGAAAGTCAGATTGCGTTGCGCTAAAAATATTGTGTGTCAGTTAAAGCACAGTCAAGTATAATTGTTCTAAGGGGGACGTTTCATATGTCGACCCTTAGTCGAGGATACCTCACTGGAATCTTCTGATTTTTTCTTGTAGTTTGTGTAATTAGTGAATATTTTGTTTATTGCTAGCGCGTATTTGTAGAGAGAATCTCCTTTGTAGTTGCAGTCTTTCATTGTTGTACAGTAAAACAGGTGTGGCACGCATGTAAATTTGCACCAAGTATTTCGCAGCTGCGCTTGCAATTAGCTAGATATTATTTTCAGTGCTATGTTAATGTGTTCTCTTATTTTTGCTCTTAAAATTGTGCTTTTCTGTGTTATCGTGTGAAATATTGTGACAATAATGGCGTGTGAAAAACGTAATACTAGGCTCCAAAGTAAACTGAGAAATGACAGTGAAAACGAAAGCAGTGTGTTAGCGCCACCGACTAATGAATTAACTGATGTTCAAAGTAGTAATTTGGTAATTGTGCATAGGGAAATGGAGCGGGCTGCAAACAATGGTGTAGACAGTGAAACAATTTGTGAACAGGAAGCATTATCGATCGATCGGTCGGCAACAGCTCGCCTCAGGAATCGGGAATGACAGGACACAATTTTGCAAATATTGTAGACTCAGGTTTTGGGTTCTCACCGTTTTCACAAATGAGTCAAGACACATTTTCCGCTTGTCAAAATGTGAATGTTGCCGGTGCAAATTCACTGCTGAAAAGCACTGAGGAACATGTTCCAGACACCAGTGCATTGTTATTACAATTAATGCAACAAATGGGACAAAAGCTTGAAAAGTTAGACACAATGGAACAAAATCAGAGACAAACACAGCAACAGTTAGACACAATGGAACAAAATCAGATACAAACACAGCAAAAGCTTCAAAAGTTAGACACAATGGAACAAAATCGGAGACAAACACAGCAAAAATGGTTCAAATGGCTCTGAGCACTATGGGACTCAACTGCCGGGGTCACTAGTCCCCTAGAACCCAGAACTAGTTAAACCTAACTAACCTAAGGACATCACAAACATCCATGCCCGAGGCAGGATTCGAACCTGCGACCCTAGCGGTCTTGCGGTTCCAGACTGCAGCGCCTTTAACCGCACGGCCACTTCGGCCGGCAAACACAGCAAAAGCTTCAAAAGTTAGACACAATGGAACAAAAGCTTCAAAAGTTAGACTCAGTGGAACATAAGCTTGAACAAACACGTGAAGATTTAACTACTGAGTTACATAACATCGAATCGAAATGTCAAAAAGTCTGTAATGACGTAAAAACACTAATTTGTGAGCATTTTCAACCTATTTTTTCGCGGCATGAAAATGCATTACAGAATCACGAAGCAGCCATAAAAGAACTGCAAACCATTGTTCATGAAAATCACGACACCTTGCAAGCTAAAATTGACTCAGTTGCATCTACCGATTCGGTTACACAACTTGCAAAAACTCAGGAAAATTTAAAGGACACAGTAAATACTCTGAAACCTGGTTCAGAAAAACACGCTGAGGAAATAAGTACACTATCGGAGAAAGTAACCGAACTTTCGGATCAGTTCACTAACTTATCTACAAAGGTAGATGATGATCTCAATGACACAAGACCGGTAGTCTTAAATGACACAGAAGAGTGCGAACAAATTAGAAAATTCAAACAAAATCAGAATCAAATAAATACGCAACACCAAAGAGAAATCCGGGAAGTACAAGATCAGCTGACACAGGTAATACAAGAGTTACGTATTTCAGAGGACACTCGCGCCCCAATACGGGAAGAGGGACATAAAAATACGGAAAAGCCACAAAATAATAACACAGGGAATTTCGGAAACTATGAAAGAAATTGGGAAGGTGCACCGAATTTTGAAATGGAACCGCCGAAACGACGTAACAATGACCGATATGCTATTCGCCGACACGATGATTTTGACTATAAGCTGTTCATTATTACACGTAAATTCAAAACGTTTAAGAATTCTGCCAACGACATTCATCCACAAGCGTGGCTCCATCAATTCTCTCATTGTTTTCCTCCCAACTGGTCATTGGAGCACAGGTTAGAATTTATGTGTGGCTACTTGGAGAATGAACCAGCTGTAACAATGCGATCGGTCATTCACGATTGTCACAGTGAATGAGATTTTTATCATGCCTTCCTCTCAGCATATTGGTCTCAAGCTACACAAGACCGAGTAAAACATAGCATCATAATGATGAAACATTTCGAAGAATCTGAATTCTCCAGTCTTGTGAAATACTTTGAAGACATGTTGCACAAGAATCAGTACCTGACAAACCCATACAGCCCCTCAGAACTCATCCGCATTTGCTTAATCAAATTACCTGAACATTTACGACATATTATTTTAGCAGGACGTTGCAAAGACGACATTGAAGCTTTTCAAGGACTCTTACAAGAATTAGAAATTGACATTGCCAATCACGGAACGCGAAAACAGGAACACAACAACTACAGGTCACATCCGTCTCAATTCCGCGATGACAGAAATAATAACTGGACACGACAAGGCTATTCTCACAACACAAATCGTGACCAAAACAGACACCACCCATATGACAACCACTGGCAGAGTAACAATAGTTACAGAGAAAGATCGCATTTCCGTAGTAATGAATATGACAGAGATTACCTTAGAAACAGACAATATGGGAACCAAAACAATTATTATCAAGGGAGACAGAATAACTTTAGACGCAACGGTCCAGCGCGCAGTTACGATTCAGGGAGAAATTCTCCACCACGTGACCGACAAGAAAGAAACTATGGAATCTACCGACATGAAGACACACGATATGATCGTAACGACAGACCAGAATTGCATCAGAACTGGCGGGATTCAAACAGAGCAGGGCCCTCTCGACAAGGCGAATTTGTAGACGTTAGGTCTCCTAATCCCAATAACGGCGCGCGCCAACAAAGAGACAGACAATGACTCGCACAGCAGGCAGCCGCGTGCGCCCGCTGGCTCTGAGAAAAATAACAAAAGACGCTGGCCGTGAGAAAAATTTTAGCATTCTTTACCGATGTATACAACATGATAATTGCTTTGAAGTTGAAACTCTGTGCACTAGGAAGAGTAAAAGTTTACACCACATTTCACATGTAAAACCGTTTATTGAAAGATAATCTGCTTTTTAACTTTGTCTTTGCCATAAAACTTTTCACCTCACATTTCTAGTATGCTTTGTCAGACTTAAGAAACTGTTAACATGCAACAATGTTTGAAGTTAAATATCCAGTCAAGAACCAAGAGAACTTATTTAAACAGAAATTACGAATGCATTGTTATTGTGAACAGACGACACAGTGTTATTGTGTGTGTGCATTCTTGCTTGTTTGTTGCACGATTACGTAACAACTATAAGGCTCACATACTTAGAACATTTACCAGTACTGCTAATGAGATTTTAATGCAACATTTTGGTTTACTTGCAAATACATTCTGGATTTAAAGTACTTTCTGTGAGATACCAGATAACACAGTGGTTAGTTTATGTGACAGCTACACGATTTTTGTCACGACGATATTAATGAGTGACAATTTACAATGTTGCTTTTGCGGTGTATCTGTTTTATATCTGCACAGTTTTTCTGAATTCTTCTGGAAAGTAAAACATGTTTTAGTAGTAACTTTTGTGGTACAGCAACAATGAGACAGCCTTTTTCGTGGCACAACAATACGTTACTGTACAGTAATTTCTTCATCACGCCAATAAACATAATAACTACGATATCTATTCGCAAAGCATTTCACTTTCGTTTATGATGAGGTAAGTACATTGACTTCAGCAGAACTTTGCTTACAGAGGACGATAACTACGACACTTCCACAGAGATTATCTTACAACAAGACGCACAGTTTAGCGCTACAGTACACGTATTTGAGTGATTAATTTTGTACTTAAAACATTTATTTTTAAAGATTTTTGAATTACAAAGAAAGTTTTCCGTGATATATTTCATTCCATTGCTGTAATCTGTAACACCTGAGGGTATAATTACATTAATCCTCAGGGGGGTACACGCCTACTTTGTGTACCATGTGTTTGGCAAGCACAAGGAACCCTAGCTAATATGGTATTTGCTTATACAACTTTACACATCGGTACCATATTTCTCCAACACAGAATTACACAGCTATCTGATTATTTAACAGAGAAACAAAGATTTTTTTTATGTCAGTGACAGATGTTTACGTAATTACACCGTTGGATAACTTCACACTTATGAAATTGTATTTTGTCTGTACTTTGTGAAATGCTCATATTTTTCCGGAACCATTGTGATACCATGAGAGCTTTGAATGATGTATTTGGTATGGGATTATGATTTTTAAAGTGCGTTTGAGGTGTTATGATGTTATTATTACGATGACTATGTGTATTATGCTGTTGCGGTATGTTTATGATCAATAATTTGATGCTATATGAGGAATTTGATTATGCTATGTATTTATTACGATGAAATATTGAAGTGTCGTCGCAAGATTGACGTGTCGACGAATATGTATATGTGTAATAAGGTAAGGAATATTGAGTAGTGGTTAGGGACTCTGGTTTGTGAAAAAGGTTATTGGAAACCAAGAATCATACTTTAAGAGTTATGAAATGTGTGTATATGCGTGAATGTATCACAATGCTGGCGAAAATTTTTTGGACGCTGTTATATTTATAGGATTTTGTTTCTACAGATGTGTAACCCAAATTCTGGACCTGTGAAATATTTTTATATGAGACTGTCACTGTGGCGGAAACTGCCGTCGTAAATATTTCAGCAAGAAAGGTAAGTGACCTTGGCGTAATGCGTTTTGGGCGCCCTGCTGACAGGTAGACGTCTGACAAAAGAAAGCCATTAGGCGCAAAAAAAAAAAAAAAAAAAAAAGGAGGCCATTATCCTCGCTATTGACATTCCTTTGTAGAAAGCATCGCAAATACGACACTCTCAAACTTGAAAACATATGATTATACGAGGGCCGTTCACAAAGTAACCTCCGGTTGATTTAAAAAAATACACCAAGTTAAATAAAAATATTTTAATATATACATCTTACAACTACATCTTTGCACTATTTTTCTACATAGTCTCCATAGCGATTGAGGCACTTATCGTATCTCTTCACAAGCTTTGAAATTCCTTCTGCATAAAAATCACCCGCTTGTGCCTGGAGCCAGCCTGTGACCGCATCTTTGAGCTCTTCGTCGTCATCAAACCGCTGTGACCCGTGCCATTTCTTCAAATGCATGAAGAGGTGATAATCACTTGGCGCCAGGTCTGGGCTGTAAGGTGGATGGTTGATAACGTCCCACTTGAAGGACTCAAGAAGGGCCGTTGTTCTGCGAGCAGAGTGAGGATGGGCGTTATCGTGCAAAAAAACGATACCGGAAGTCAGCATACCACGGCGTTTGTTCTGTATAGCCCGTCGTAACTTTTTTATTGTTTCACAGTACACGTCTTGATTAATGGTCGTACCACGTTCCATGAATTCAACCAACAACACCCCTTTGGCATCCCAAAACACCGTTGCCATCAGTTTTCTGGCAGAAAAATCTTGCGAGGCTTTTCTCGGTTTGGTAGGCGAATTTGAATGTGCCCACATCTTTGATTGTTCTTTTGTCTCAGGGTTCACGTACTTAATCCAGGTTTCGTCACTGGTCACGATTCTGTTTAACAATGGTTCTCCTTCGTCCTCATAACGTGACAGAAAGTCTAATGCAGAGGCCATTCTTTGAGTTTTGTGGTGGTCGGTAAGAATTTTGGGCACCCATCGTGCACAGAACTTACGGTAACCCAATCTTGCTGTCACTATCTCGTACAAGAGAGTCTTAGAAATCTGTGGAAAACCAGTAGACAACTCCGACATTGAGAAACGTCGATTTTCACGAACTTTTGCATCAACTGTCTGAACGAGTTCGTCAGTCACCAATGATGGTCTACCACTCCTCTCTTCATCATGAACGTTTTCTCGCCCACTTTTAAATAAACGTACCCATTCACGGACAACTCCTTCACTCATAACTCTTGGTCCGTACACGGCACAAAGCTCACGATGAATAGCTGCTGCAGAATATCCTTTGGCTGTAAAAAACCTTATGACAGCACGCACTTCACATTTGGCGGGGTTTTCTATTGCAGCACACATTTCAAACTGCCACAAAAACTAAACTAGCGCAGGTACGACGTTCACTCGACCACGGCTTGATGCCGACTGACCTGTTGAGTGCGTGAACGCACAGATGGCGTCGCTACTCCCCCCACAACCCGCACTGTGACCAATCGGAGATTACTTTCTGAACCGCCCTCGTACTGTGGAGCTCTTAATTTATGATATTTACTAAAATTCCTAATGAAACGATGAGAAACATTTCATGGCTATTGTCTTGCTTGTTGAGAGAAATGCCATATGGCTTGCTTTATGTATTTATTTACTCATTTTGTTTAATATCTAGTTTCTAGCGGCACTGCAGCATTGGTTAAAATAAAATTTTATAGATGTACTAATATAAATATTTTATGTCTACCGATCGAGTAAATAATAATTTTTTTTAAAAAATGAGGGAGCACAAAAAGACATTTACCTTCACAGGAACTGCATTCATAATTTTCTTTTCAAGTACTTGGTAACTTTTTTGGTAGAATAACTTCTTGTGGTGCACCACTTTAATTACATAGACATTAAGATGCGATTATACATTACCTTTATCTGCATTGTTGTCTTGAGTGTACTATTTTTTCTGCTTGAGCTTTGTCATGCTTAGGTATACGTTATAGCATTTACTGCAGCTGTTTGCCAGGCATAGTGCTACTGAATTTTAATTTGTCTTACTCTGCTAAGCCAGTTTACTACTGATTTATTTTTCTTGTTTGCTGCTCATTGCCTTATATTAGTTGTAATTTATGCTGCTTGCTTTGCCTTTTGTATTTTTTATCATTGCTGTTTGTGTTAATTGTTTTGTGCTGCTGCATTGCCTCGTTCCGTAGTTTAGTATCTGAGCTCAGTAGATTTAAGTTAGCTTAACAGGAGTAGACTATATAAGAGAATGAGTTGCGATGAAATGCATTGAGAAGTCATACGAAAAAAGTACAGAAAGCAGGTATAGATAGGACTTTTTGGAAATAATGAAGAACGAAGGGAGATCTCCGAGAAGTAAAGAAAGTTTTGTTTGCAAAATACTGCAGTAAAAGAAACCCTGTCCTTTCCTTGTGTTATCGCACTATGTGTTTGTGTACTCTTGTATATTTGTGTTTTTCCTGTCTTTATGTGTTTAGCTGATGTTGTTCTGTTGTAGAATTTTTCTAATACTGTGTTATTTACTTTGTAAAGATGTTTAGACATTATTTATTCTGTTTTGTTTTCCTGCTCATGTGTGAAGTTGATGTTTCGAAAGTCATTCTGATCTTTTATGTATGTACTCATGTCATAATTCCTGTAACACTGATGTATATGTTATTTCGATTCTTTTGTAAAGCCCCTATTACTACAAATGTTATCTGTATTGTTATGTTCTTTAATGATGTATTTTGTACCTTTGTAATTGTATTCTTATGTTATAAAATTGTAATTGACACCAGTTCTTCAAATTAAGTATCATTTCACTGCACACGTTTCTGTTGGTCATAGTATATGGACAATATGTGAGAGGTAGGGACTGATAGTGTTTGCACGTGTGTTAATAATTCAGCAAGGGACTCGTTAACAGCATTGCTGGTTCTAAGGACAATTAGAAAATACTTTGTGAGTGCACAAGTGGTGGTTTATGGACTTGCTATATTCTCCGCAAGACTCTTTGATGGTGATTGTGCACCTGCACATTTGCAACAGATGGCTGCTGGCCGTCTCTACAAGGACTACAGTGGGTCTGCGTCTTTGCTGACTCACCAGTACCATTATTTCTACAAGGACCGCAGTGGGTCTGCACCTCTGGTGGCCCACCAATACCGTAATCTCTACCAGCACTACTGTGGGTCTGCTTGGTGATGACCTACCTACCAATATTCTTCAAAACTTCGACTAACTCTGCTGTGGGTTTGCTCTGTTGTGGCCCATTGCCTGTCAGCATGTCAAGAGTCAGCACTGTCTTCTCGTTGGAATGACAACACTACTTCTTCAAGACTGCATGGAAATCCACTACTTCCATGTGCATTTTCTTTTACTGCTCAGACTTTGAGAAAAAAACTGCAATTGTACTGTGATGAATTATCAGAACTGTCTTTATGGACTGTGAGAAAATTTTAGCTTTTGACCAACATTGTATTAATAAGTGTGTGCATTTGATATCTTTCTTACTGTAATTATGAAAAGTTTTTTCACATCTGTATTGGCCAGTGCCCAAAACAATTTGTAAAATTTTTTGTGGGGAGAATGGGGGCTATGTAAGCAGGCTGTTTATGTTTCCTTATTGGCAACGTTACGTAGCGCTCTGTGCTGTGTGCAGTCTGTGGCTAGTTTGCATTGTTGTCTGCCATTGTAGTGTTGGGCAGCGGCAGCTGGATGTTAACAGCGCGTAGCGTTGCGCAGTTGGAGGTGAGCCGCCAGCAGTGGTGGATGTGGGGAGAGAGATGGCGGAGTTTGGAAATTTGTAAGATATACAATGATCTGTTATGTATATTGTGAGTTTTCAACATTATTAAGGTAAATACATTGTTTGTTCTCTATTAATATCTTTCATTTGCTAACTATCCCTATCAGTAGTTAGTGCCTTCCGTAGTTTGAATCTTTTATTTAGCTGGCAGTAGTGGCGCTCGCTGTTTTGCAGTAGTTCGAGTACCGAAGATTTTTGGTGAGGTAAGTGATTTGTGAAAGGTATAGGTTAATGTTAGTCAGGGCCATTCTTTCGTAGGGATTTTTTGAAAGTCAGATTGCGTTGCGCTAAAAATATTGTGTGTCAGTTAAAGCACAGTCAAGTATAATTGTTGTAAGGGGGACGTTTCAGTTGTTTATTTAATTACGACCCAGGTTTCAGCTTTTCATGCCATTTTCTATTGACTGAGTTTATGCCATTAACATACACTCCTGGAAATGGAAAAAAGAACACATTGACACCGGTGTGTCAGACCCACCATACTTGCTCCGGACACTGCGAGAGGGCTGTACAAGCAATGATCACACGCACGGCACAGCGGACACACCAGGACCCGCGGTGTTGGCCGTCGAATGGCGCTACCTGCGCAGCATTTGTGCACCGCCGCCGTCAGTGTCAGCCAGTTTGCCGTGGCATACGGAGCTCCATCGCAATGATGGTCGTATGCGTGTCTGGCGCCGTGCAGGTGAGCGCCACAATCAGGACTGCATATGACCGAGGCACACAGGGCCAACACCCGGCATCATGGTGTGGGGAGCGATCTCCTACACTGGCCGTACACCACTGGTGATCGTCGAGGGGACACTGAATAGTGCACGGTACATCCAAACCGTCATCGAACCCATCGTTCTACCAGTCCTAGACCGGCAAGGGAACTTGCTGTTCCAACAGGACAATGCACGTCCGCATGTATCCCGTGCCACCCAACGTGCTCTAGAAGGTGTAAGTCAACTATCCTGGCCAGCAAGATCTCCGGATCTGTCCCCCATTGAGCATGTTTGGGACTGGATGAAGCGTCGTCTCACGCGGTCTGCACGTCCAGCAAGAACGCTGGTCCAACTGAGGCGCCAGGTGGAAATGGCATGGCAAGCCGTTCCACAGGACTACATCCAGCATCTCTACGATCGTCTCCATGGGAGAATAGCAGCCTGCATTGCTGCGAAAGGTGGATATACACTGTACTAGTGCCGACATTGTGCGTGCTCTGTTGCCTGTGTCTATGTGCCTGTGGTTCTGTCAGTGTGATCATGTGATGTATCTGACCCCAGGAATGTGTCAATAAAGTTTCCCCTTCCTGGGACAATGAATTCACGGTGTTCTTATTTCAATTTCCAGGAGTGTATATTGCAGGACATCAAGCTCAAAATTGGCTATAAATTAAGAAAAATATTTGATCCCCACGAAATGCCAGATGCAAAATCATCATCTTGTAAAAAGATCAGTAAATAATGGCAGGAGCACGTGTTTCTTAGTAAAAGCAGGTTTACTTATGTACATAAAAGATGAACACATGTCCTTGAGTCGTAATGACAGTCACTATCAACAATATTTTAACAAAGTCGAACCTGAAACTTTTTTTATGCCTACTTGCAAGTCGCCATCCGTCTTCCGTTATATTAAAATACTCCATACCTCAGGTCTTGCCCCCCGCCCTCTGCCTACAAACTATCGTCTGGGCACCCTTCTGACTGAATACAGCATTATACTTATATGGATATGGTATCTGTTTTTTTGGACATGTTCGAAGAAGAGACACAATTGATGACCTGCAGCTGCCTAGAACGAAATTAGAATTATATTAATACCTTCAGCTGTTGACGGGCGTGGATATACAGGGTGAGTCACCTAACATTACCACTGGATATATTTCGTAAACCACATCAAATACTGACGAATCGATTTCACAGACCGAACGTGAGGAGAGGGGCTAGTGTAATTGGTTAATACAAACCAACAAAAAAAAATGCACGGAAGTATGTTTTTAACACAAACCTACGTTTTTTAAAATGGAACCCCGTTAGTTTTGTTAGCACATCTGAACATATAAACAAATACGTAATCAGTGCCGTTTGTTGCATTGTAAAATGTTAATTACATCCGGAGATATTGTAACCTAAAGTTGAAGCTTGAGTACCACTCCTCCGCTGTTCGATCGTGTGTATCGGAGAGCACCGAATTACGTAGGGATCCAAAGGGAACGGTGATGGACCTTAGGTACAGAAGAGACTGGAACAGCACATTACGTCCACATGCTAACACCTTTTTATTGGTCTCTTTCACTGACGCACATGTACATTACCATGAGGGGTGAGGTACACGTACACACGTGGTTTCCGTTTTCAATTACGGAGTGGAATAGAGTGGGTCCGACATGTCAGGCCAATAGATGTTCAATGTGGTGACCATCATTTGCTGCACACAATTGCAATCTCTAGCGTAATGAATGTCGTACACGCCGCAGTACGTCTGGTGTAATGTCGCCGCAGGCTGCCACAATACGTTATTTCATATACTCTGGGGTTTTAGGCACATCACGGTACACATTCTCCTTTAACGTACCCCACAGAAAGAAGTCCCGAGGTGTAACATCAGGAGAACGGGCTGGCCAATTTATGCGTCCTCCACGTCCTATGAAACGCCCGTCGAACATCCTGTCAAGGGTCAGCCTAGTGTTAATTGCGGATTTGTGCAGGTGCACCATCATGCTGATACCACATACGTCGACGCGTTTCCAGTGGGACATTTTCGAGCAACGTTGGCAGATCATTCTGTAGAAGCGCGATGTATGTTGCAGCTGTTTGGGCCCCTGCAATGAAGTGAGGACCAATGAGGCGGTCGCCAATGATTCCGCACCATACATTTACAGTCCACGGTCGCTGTCGCTCTACCTGTCTGAGCCAGCGAGGATTGTCCACGGACCAGTAATGCATGTTCCGTAGATTCACTGCCCCGTGGTTTGTGAAACCCGCTTCATCGGTAAACAGCTAGAACTGCAACGTATTCTCTGTTAATGCCCATTGACAGAATTGCAGTCGATGATTAAAGTCGTCACCATGTAATTGCTGATGTAGCGACACATGAAACGGGTGAAAGCGCTGACGATGCAGTATGCGCATGACACTACTTTGACTCAGTCCACCGGCTCTCGCAGTGTCCCGTGTACTCATGTGTGGGTTCATGGCAACAGCAGCTAACACACCAACTGCACCCGCTTCTCCTGTGACGGGCCTGTTACGGACCTGTTTGCGTGTTACGACCATACCTGTTGCGTACAGTTGGCGGTAGATGTTTTGCAATGTGCGGCACGTTGGATGCTCTCTGTCCGGGTACCGTTCTGCATACACCCTTCACGCTTCAGCTGCATTTAGTCGACACTCGCCATAGACGAGTATCATCTCCGCCTTTTCAGAGTTCGAATACACCATGGTCACAGTTCCTACAACACTACACTATCACAGACGTCTGGTAACACGGTGTACTACAGCTGGTCTGCGTGCGGAGACGAATGCAGAATAACAATAGCAGCAAGCGCTACATGCGGACACTGCGACAGCTAGACCAAACCACAACAGTGCACTACAGCCACACTCGTAAACACGGTCGTCATCGTAAACATGTCCCTGCAGATGCTGCTCGCCGGCCGTGGCCCGTGTTTGTTACAACATGCAACTGAACGTCGGAGGTTTCAAGCGTCAACTTTAGGTTACAATAACTCCGGATGTAATTAACATTTTACAATGCAACAAACGGCACTGATTACGTATTTGTTTATATGTTCAGATGTGCTAACAAAACTAACGTGGTTCCATTCAAAAAAACACATAGGTTTGTGTTAAAAAACATACTTCCGTGAATTTTTTAATGGTTTGTGTTAAACAATTACACTAGCCCCTCTCCTCACGTTCGGTCTGTGGAATCGGTTCGTCAGTATTTGACATGTGAAAATGTGTGCCCCGACCGGGACTCGAACCAGGGATCTCCTGCTTACATGGCAGACGCTCTGTCCATCTTTATTTTTTATTTATTTATTTTTTTCATAAAAGAGGGTTGTTCACATGGAAGAATCCTGGAAATACTAAAAGGTATCAGATAGATTAAATAATGGTAAGACAGAGATATAGGAACCAGGTATTAAATTGTAAGACATTTCCAGGAGCAGATGTGGACTGACCACAATCTATTGGTTATGAGCTGTAGATTAAAACTGAAGAAACTGGAAAAAGGTCGGAATTTAAGGAGATGGGATCTGGACAAACTGATTAAACCAGAGGTTGTACAGAGTTTCAGGGAGAGGATAAGGGAACAATTGACACAAATGGGGGAAAGAAATACAGTAGAAGAGGAATGGGTAGCTTTGAGGGTTGAAGTAGTGGAGGCAGCAGAGGATCAAGTAGGTAAAAAGACGAAGGCTAGTAGAAATCCTTGGGTGACAGAAGAAATATTGAATTTAATTGATGAAAGGAGAAAATATAAAAATCCGGTAAATGAAGCAGGCAAAAAGGAATACAAACGTCTCAAAAATGAGATCGACAGGAAGTGCAAAATGGCTAAGCAGGCATGGCTAAAGGACAAATGTAAGGATGTAGAGGCTTATCTCACTAGGGGTAAGATAGATACTGCCTACAGGAAAATTAAAGAGACCTTTGGAGAAAAGAGAGGGTCTATAGAAGGGCGACGTACTTGAGGACAATATTCTGGAAATGGAAGAGAATGTAGATGAAGAAGAAATGGGAGATATTATACTGCGTGAAGAGTTTGACAGAGCACTGAAAGACCTGAGTCGAAACAAGGCCCCTGGAGTAGACAACATTCCATTAGAATTACTGACGGCCTTGGGAGAGCCAGTCCTGACAAAAACTCTACCATCTGGTGAGCAAGATGTATGAGACAGGCGAAATACCCTCAGACTTCAAGAAGAATATAATAATTCCAATCGGAAAGAAAGCAGGTGTTGACAGACGTGAAAATTACCGAACAATCAGTTCAATAAGCCACAGCTGCAAAATACTAACGCGAATTCTTTACAGACGAATGGAAAAACTAGTAGAAGCCAACCTTGGGGAAGATCAGTTTGGATTCCGTAGAAATATTGGAACACGTGAGGCAATACTGACCTTACGACTTATCTTACAAGAAAGATTAAGGAAAGGCAAACCTACGTTTCTAGCATTTGTAGACTAAGAGAAAGCTTCTGACAATGTTGACTGGAATACTCCCTTTCAAATTCTAAAGGTGGCAGGGGTAAAATACAGGGAGCGAAAGGCTATTTACAATTTGTACAGAAGCCAGATGGCAGTTATAAGAGTCGAGGGACATGAAAGGGAAGCAATGGTTGGGAAGGGAGTAGACAGGGTTGTAGCCTATCCCCGATGTTATTCAATCTGTATATTGAATAAGCAGTAAAGGACACAAAAGAAAAATTCGGAGTAGGTATTAAAATCCATGGAGAAGAAATAAAAGCTTTGAGGTTCGCCGATGACATTGTAATTCTGTCAGAGACAGCAAAGGACTTGGAAGAGCAGTTGAATGGAATGGACAGTGTCTTGAAAGATGAACATCAACAAAAGCAGAACGAGGATAATGGAATGTAGTCGAATTAAGTCGGGTGATGCTGAGGGAATTAGATTAGGAAATGAGACACTTAAAGTAGTAAAGGAGTTTTGCCATTTGGGGAGCAAAATAACTCATGATGGTCGAAGTAGAGAGAATATAAAATGTAGACTGGCAATGGCAAGAAAAGCGTTTCTGAAGAAGAGAAATTTGTTAACATCGAGTATAGATTTAAATGTCAGGAAGTCGTTTCTGAAAGTATACGTATGGAGTGTAGCCATGTATGGAAGTGAAACATGGACGATAAATAGTTTGGACAAGAAGAGAATAGAAGCTTTAGAAATGTGGTGCTACAGAAGAATGCTGAAGATTAGATGGGTAGATCACATAACTAATGAGGAGGTTGAGAGGTGGCATGAGCCCCCTCTCATATTTCTATCTTACGATTTTCCTCTCCAATTGCATGCGGTGAAAAGTTGCTATTCCTTCACACGCGGACTTCCCACGCAGCGTCTCTCGTCACCCAGGTGGTCCGGTGACAGGCGGGCTCTGCTGATCTCGAGAGGGTTAAGCCGACGGGTGTGAGGCAATCGAGTGAATGCTTTCCAGACGCCGACATTGTCAAGAGACACACCTGCAGGGGCCTGAAGTAGCGGCTGGGCTAGAGGTTCCGTTACTTCGCAGAAACTTAGCGAAAAAAGTTTTTGGCGGGCTACCAGCGAGGCGTGGGAATGACTTGTGTACCCAGGCAGTTGTGGCGGGAAAATTCCCGCGCTTTCTGAAAAATAGTAACTGTGATTGGCTTGCTCAGGGCATAGTTCCGTGACGTAGCAAAATCAGCGCAGAATCTCCATTCGTGGAATGGTAGTGCTCCGGCAATAGAGTGGAATTTTCCGCCGGTTTTCGAGTTGCTGATTGGAACGTTTAACCACGGCCACTGTCGTGGGGGCGGGAATGTCCTGTGTTCGGCCTGTACGGGTGCTCTAGTGGTCGGCTCTCGCCTTTCGGTCGGAGTAGGTTACAGGACTGAGCTCTCGCTGCTCGGGTCAGCCTGCCTTCCGTGGGCTGTCTAATATACTTTTATTTAATTGTAACTGTTTGACGAAGTTGCTGAAGTTTCGACTTCAACGTAACTTTCCGAGTACAGTTGGCAATTGAGCGTTCTGTGTACAAGAGGCCTATGTTGTCTGTCTTGAGCAGTTTTGGCTAATGTTGACTGTATCGGAGTTACTGGGTGACTTCGCTTGTTAAAATCAATCACTGTACCGTCAGTGATTGTGTGGCGCATTTGTATTGCTAGGAAGTCTTTAGTCTGGAACAACCAGGCCAGGATAATTTGTTTCGAGCTATACTCGTGACATTATCGTCACCACGACGGGACGTCGAAACAATCAACCATCGCTTCCAGTACGCCAGGTCGTGTCCTTGCAGCTAAGAAGACAGGTGTGTAATGTACGTCCGCAGCATAGGCAAAGCAGGCATTTTTGCTAGGCGATAATCAGAGCTCAGCAGAGCTTGCCTGTTCGTCTTTTCCAACTTTGTTCTATCTTGGGTGTTCATCGTCTGAGTTCTCACTAGTGTAGCAGCAATTAATGTTGGGTTAGCTATGTGTCTCTCTTAAGATTTGAGTGGCAAGGAATTGGCTCCACATACCACTTCGTCATAAACCTCACAATCTAGTTTAGGGTCAACTTCACCTTTACAGCGTTTGTTTGAGTATCCAATTTGAGCCAATTTGATGTATTGTAAATGTTTCTTGTGTTTTTGTTTATTATTTTGTGTTTAGTCTTAATAAATCATATTGTTATTTTGGACAGAACTTTCATTCTTTTAATCGGTAGAGCAACCCTATCATTTCTCACTACGTTAATGAAACCTTCCTTTATTTAACTTATTTATCAAATTAAATTATTGCAGGTGCCAAACTCTCTTCTACTCCACTTGCAGGGTTGATTTCAGTCAGTTCGCGTGTATTTTTTAATCCATGTGCAACAGCAAAAGTCGGAGTTAGAATAGGGGGGCTTAGAGCATCATTCACATATGTAGATTATAGAAGAATTTTGTGTTAAATACACTGCTAGCCCCGGCACCTCGCATAAAATGGCGACCCTTAGCCTCGGATCTTTCCTGTGAATCATTGATAAGCCAACAGGATTCTTAGTAGGAACATTCAATTTTTTTTCTCTATTTTTTTTAATGAGTAATACCCGACTTGTTTCTCTTGTAGTTCCGTGATTAGTTTTAAGTAGCGGCGCATGTTTACTGTTTTTGTTTTCAGCGTATATATTTGTTTGTTTGTTCATTGTTTTATATGTTTCTTTGATGTGGTGTCCGTACCACTTCACACTTTGTCGGGTTTGTGTGCAGTTTCTGTGCATGTAATTACAGCGTTGGAACGGCGTTGTTGAAATTTTGTGTCTATGTCGAAGAATATATGGAGTAGATTATTTTTATTGTGCATTTTAGATAAAATTGTTTTTCATGAATGATCACGAGAAGTAAGGCACGACTATTATCGAGCTAAGTTAAAACAAAAGAGGATTGCATAATGGATAAGGGGCAGTTTACTGACGGGGATAGGTTCGGAGATGAGATGGGCACATTTTTAGCAGGACAGGACGACAGGGTCATTGATGAGGAAGGTGATTTGGACGCGATCTTAGAGCAATGTCGCCGCCGTGATTATGATAGTGAGGTAGAGGATGAAACAGAGACAGGCACACAGGTCGAGACGGTAGCAGAAGTTTATAATCAAACGAACGAGAGCAGACAGGGACCAGCTCGGTCACGTCAGAGCTCTAGCGCCCAGGTGTCCAGAGTTAACATCGCCCATAGGTGACGAGGATCAAAAAGATGACATAAACCCAATACTGAGCTTCCTACGTTCAATGAAAGAAGAAGCTGACGAACAACGCAAGAAGGAGAAGGAAGAAGCTGAGACACAACGTAAGAAGGAGAAAGAAGAAGCTGACGAACAGCGTAAGAAGGACACTGAGGCAATAATTTCGCATATAGGGGAAATTCGTGGGGAATTATTAACAATAAAGAAAGAATGTGGAGAAGCAAAACAAATGTCAATGGTAGCACAAAAAGTAGCAGGCCTAGCCAAAACTGCAACAACAGGGGCAATGAAAATCGCAAGAGTAACTTCTCAACTCGCAGGGCGCTTGCGACGTGCGACACAAGTCCACTCAAAATCCCTAGCGGCCTTAAATACTCAAGGTAATATTGCGGTTACGAACATCACGAAACGAATGAAAGAAGTGGAGAGTCGGTTAGCAAAACTAGAGCGAAACGGGCACACGAGCACTGCGCGTTCGGATACCAATGATGGAGTACACAGGATTGTGTCTCCGAGGAAAAGCCCGCCGTGCTCTAGCCCAGTGACAGCGTGCGGAACGAACAATGCACACGCAGAAACAGCGAGTAATAGCTCCAATAATTGCAGCCCACTTAGAAGAGTGAATGCTGAATGCCACTTCCACTGTGATACAGACGTAGCACATCACAGTTATCAGCAAGATAGATCAGGACACTCAGCAGACGTGCAAGTATCGGAAACGAGTGACAACACCAGTGCGAGGATCGGACAGAATTATGATTACAATCACTTCCTGTCGATACTAAAACTCCAGAAATTCAAAGATAATGGAGGGTCGATGCATCCGAAGAGCTGGGTGATGCAATTTACAAATTCATTACCGTCGTCATGGCCAACCCAGGCCAAATTAGAATTCATGTGTGGACACATCGAAGGCCAAGCCGCGGAAAAGATGCGGGGCGTGGCAGCGATGTGTCGGACTTATCAGGAATTTGTTGGTGCATTCCTGCGGACCTACTGGTCAAAGGAAACGCAAGACAGGATTAAAGAGGAAATAATATTTTGTCCTGAACTGGAAGTGTCCGGGCATAGGAGCGCAACCAAATTTTTTGATGATTTACTCAAGAAGAATCAGTTTTTAGATAGTCCATATAGCAAAGGAGAAATCATTAAATTTTTCTTTTCCAAATTGCCAGTTAGGTATCAACAGACACTTGTCGGGAAGTGTGGATCTGACATAGATGCATTCAAGAGTCTATTGCGCGAACTCGAAGTAGTCTTCGATAAACAAGACGCAAAGGACAGGAAGAAGGCGCAAAATAACAAATACCACGGGCCAGCAAGGGAAGACGACAACAGATCGCATAATCACACTGGTCAGTTAGGAAACCAGGGTTATGGAAATCAAGGTTACGCTATTCAAGGTTATGGAAACCAGAGACACGGAAACCAGAACGTCAGGGAACAGGGTCAATCTAGACAAGCAATCTGGGACAGGAGGAATGACGAACGGCAAAGCGACCGTAATTGGAGAGAGCGAAATCAACGACAACAGGAGAACCAGGAGATTGAAATTAGACCTCCAAATCCTAATGCACGTCAGAGGAGGGGGAGTCTAAGAAGGGATTGGCGCTAGTCCATAGGACTCCACCACTTCTCTCACACAAAGAAGTTCGTGGAATAATAGTAGTTTAAGTGGTGTATATAGTAGAATAGGCAAATATATGAACCTTTCTTCGGGGAACAATAATCGTTGCATTAATAGATTAAGATTGTTAAAGTATTAACACGCTGCGTTGTCTCGCATAAGAATTTACTGCTGCTAACCTTTTTTTGGTTTATGTTCGCGATCTCCACTGTCGATGGGATAAGAGGCACTACCTTTCCATGAGCAATGTTTTTGTCCTTTCCTGTCTGGTGTCCATGTTAAGGGATAATGATGAGTGACGAGATGTCGCACAAACGGGCGCATACAAGAACGTGCTCTTAGAAGCGTTCTGAGAAGTCGTGATACGCTCCATAGCGGCCACAACCAGTTCGTGAGACGTTCATACCAATGCTTGCAGGCACGCGTCAGTGCACTGCAAGATTGTGGTATATTGCGTGATTTCGAGGATGAACATGGGTAGTATAGTTTTTGCAGAGCTGCGCCAGCATCGTTGTCTTGCAAGTCGGGGTGAACCTGTGAGCGTTTGACTCCAATGGTGCCCTAGACGAGAGAAATGCGGGCATAAAGCCTACCATGCCAATGTGCTGGTTGGGGATTTAGCGTGCTGCTCGTGACTGTCACAGATGAATAACCAGGGACTTATACTTGGATATTCGTGACATACTGTGTAGCTGGCGTGTGTTGGGCGACTGAATCCGCAACAGGAACCAGTCCTGGCGTGGTCATATTACATTGCCTCTGGAAAGGTGTACTTTGATCGCGAAAACCGCATCACATAGAGAAGGAAGTTGCAACTATAAATTTATTGTCGTGTATAGCCATGGCTAACCCAGTCTCTGGAGTTTCAGTGAGGCGTAATGAATACTCGGAGGTCATGTCGTACGGCGCGCACATCACTGTCGTCAATAGCGGCGAGCAACGAGACATCTCAACGTAACAGGAATTATGTAAGAGTATTGTATAAGGTAAACAAAAATAAATAAATAAATAAATGGTACGATATACTAGGATAAGTTAAACCGCAGGATTTAACAATAACTAGATTAATATTATTGGGGTTTTCTACCACAAGTAGGAATGTTTGGCACGCGCCTGTTGGGATGTTATTTTTCAGGTCATCAAATCACAGACCCGAGATGGAGGGACGACCGGCGAGCGAACGTAGAATAGTTGCATGTTCTTTATAGCTCAGTAAAACTTCAGCCTGCATAATAACATAATTTATTCAGAAGACATAGAATGTAGATCGTTGGCATATGGTAGTTAATTCTTGAGCATGTCTACCGTCGATCTATATAAGTAATAGTAATATTGGTGCGGGCCCGCACATTTAGTTGTTCATCCAGTATAGCGTCACACACCATGTACAGTAGTGAGATCGGTCCCTACACAAATATCAAGATAGATTATTTCCATGTCTAGATTACATACACCAAGATTTTGTTATAATGATAGCCGTAGATTGATAACTATAAAATTAAAATAAGAGTGTCTGAAATGACAGACCATAAATATATCGTTATGTAAATTTATTATAACATAGAAGGTCATGGGAAAAAGTTAGGCATAAGATTTTTGTCAGAACTGTGCAGATGACGGGAATCGTGGCAATGCAGAGGCCAGGCGGAGCAAAAACAAGAGGTCATCGGCTACCTGCAAGAAGGAGAGCGTCAGCGCGCCACCTGATGTGAAGGGCGCGAGAGCATCCGGTCCTACAAGCTGACAGTCACCTGGCCGTATACCTGTGGGATTAGGCGGCAGACAGCCCTCGCCGGGCCACAAGCGAAAGTGAGGCTGGCCGTTGACACTGACATGCGACCCACACGCGACAGCCAGCTAGCTCTCTGGACGCGGCAGCCGTTTGGAGGGATTCCCTGCGGCAGACCACGTTGTCGTGAGTACACGAAGAAGATCACATATGGTGTCATAACCGGCGTCTCATGTGCCTCAGGACAGAAAGGGACGCTATATACTCACCTGTTTGGGTTTTTACAACTCACTAGCATTGGCCGATCTGCATACACAAAGCAGTATCGTGCCACACACTCTAACAAATGAATGGTCTCATTTCTAACTTCTCCTCTCGATTAGAGAGCAGTTGTACCGATCGTCGCTCCTAGTTCGATCCTGTATGGATGACCTCAGACACTTGTGGAGTCACTCCACGTGCCATTATCCCTCATCGAACTGCAATATTGGGAAACATAAAGTACTGTCCAGCGAGAGAAGAGACCTAGACTAGTGATGTATCCCAACAAGTAGACCTCAGAGACAATTAATCGACGTGAGGAGAGCCTATCACTGTGTCTTCCTACCGTGATCATATGCATGGGTCTTGCTGCAATCTCAACAGAGTACTGCAGATGCTCCAGCACACCCTATTGCTGTTGCAACAACGTAGCAACAACACCCGACGTTTAGCCCTATGTGATGTCAGTACTGTGGAATTTGTGAAGTGCTTCGAATATTTCTAACAATGTGATTTAGTGCCTCATTCTCAGCACAGTCGTGAACATTGTGCAATGTGCAAGCACAACTTGATGCCCCACGAACCTTGTTTTTTTTCTTAAATTTCTTTCTCTAGTGTTGTTCTTTGTAATGTATGTTATAACTTGTATGTGTTTGTGTTTTACACTGTAATTCTTATTACAGATTACTGTATTGTTCTCCACACCATGTTGTTTTTTTTGTATTTTGTATTTATTGTTGTGTGTATGCAAACAGTGTGCCTGAAGTCCCCATAAACTGTAGCAGATACCACCACTGTCATTGTGAATGGACCATCAGTTCAGGGAACATTTAGTAAAGGTTATTCTTGCTGCAGGGAGACAGAATGAATCAGAGGTTGTAATTAGATTCTGAAAGCTCACAAAGAGATTGTTAACTTAAATAGTATCATGCGTGAGTTCAGGTTAGTTTAATGATACAAATTGTTGTAACATCTTGGGCATTTAATTGCGGAGCACTCCAACTCTGATTGTAAAGAATAAACTGCTCCATATTTGGCTCAGATGCCCGGGCCATATTTAGAGTGTGAATGTCTGTGTGAATCGGTGTTTGGAAGGGCTCCCTGAGTATGGATGTGTGATGTGAGTGTTAGTGTTCCATATTAAGAAGGTGAAGTTGGCTACATCATAAATAATCCTCCCTCTATGAGCTGCATTTTTCAGTTGCAGTGATTTTCTTTATAGAGTGCGGCATGTGGAGTCAGTTTGCGAGATTGTTCTTGGGCGATTGACTCACTACCTTGCTCCTAAGTGAGCCAACCGCTCACCAATTACAATCTAAAATGGTGTAGGGGCTATGAGAGGTGGCATGAGCCCCCTCTCATATTTCTATCTTACGATTTTCCTCTCCAATTGCATGCGGTGAAAAGTTGCTATTCCTTCGCACGCGGACTTCCCACGCAGCGTCTCTCGTCACCCAGGTGGTCCGGTGACAGGCGGGCTCTTCTGATCTCGAGAGGGTTAAGCCGACGGGTGTGAGGCAGTCGAGTGAATGCTTTCCAGACGCCGACATTGTCAAGAGACACGCCCGCAGGGGCCTGAAGTAGCGGCTGGGCTAGAGGTTCCGTTACTTCGCAGAAACTTAGCGAAAACAGTTTCTGGCGGGCTACCAGCGAGGCGTGGGAATGACTTGTGTACCCAGGCAGTTGTGGCGGGAAAATTCCCGCGCTTTCTGAAAAATAGTAACTGTGATTGGCTTGCTCAGGGCATAGTTCCGTGACGTAGCAAAATCAGCGCAGAATCTCCATTCGTGGAATGGTAGTGCTCCGGCAATAGAGTGGAATTTTCCGCCGGTTTTCGAGTTGCTGATTGGAACGTTTAACCACGGCCACTGTCGTGGGGGCGGGAATGTCCTGTGTTCGGCCTGTACGGGTGCTCTAGTGGTCGGCTCTCGCCTTTCGGTCGGAGTAGGTTACAGGACTGAGCTCTCGCTGCTCGGGTCAGCCTGCCTTCCGTGGGCTGTCTAATATACTTTTATTTAATTGTAACTGTTTGACGAAGTTGCTGAAGTTTCGACTTCAACGTAACTTTCCGAGTACAGTTGGCAATTGAGCGTTCTGTGTACAAGAGGCCTATGTTGTCTGTCTTGAGCAGTTTTGGCTAATGTTGACTGTATCGGAGTTACTGGGTGACTTCGCTTGTTAAAATCAATCACTGTACCGTCAATGATTGTGTGGCGCATTTGTATTGCTAGGAAGTCTTTAGTCTGGAACAACCAGGCCAGGATAATTTGTTTCGAGCTATACTTGTGGCATTATCGTCACCACGACGGGACGTCGAAGCAACCAACCATCGCTTCCAGTACGCTAGGTCGTGTCCTTGCAGCTAAGAAGACAGGTGGGTAATGTACGTCCGCAGCATAGGCAAAGCAGGCATTTTTGCTAGGCGATAATCAGATCTCAGCAGAGCGCGCCTGTTCGTCTTTTCCAACTTTGTTCTATCTTGGGTGTTAATCGTCTGAGTTCTCACTAGTGTAGCAGCAATTAATGTTGGGTTAGCTATGTGTCTCTCTTAAGATTTGAGTGGCAAGGAATTGGTAAATGTTTCTTGTGTTTTTGTTTATTATTTTGTGTTTAGTCTTAATAAATCATATTGTTATTTTGGACAGAACTTTCATTCTGTTAATCGGTAGAGCAACCCTATCATTTCTCACTACGTTAATGAAACCTTCCTTTATTTAACTTATTTATCAAATTAAATTATTGCAGGTGCCAAACTCTTTTCTACTCCACTTGCAGGGTTGATTTCAGTCAGTTCGCGTGTATTTTTTAATCCATGTGCAACAGCAAAAGTCGGAGTTAGAATAGGGGGGGGCTTAGAGCATCATTCACATATGTAGATTCTAGAAGAATTTAGTGTTAAATACACTGCTAGCCCCGGCACATCGCAAGGTATTGAATAGAATTGTGGGAGAAGAGGAGTTTGTGGCACAACTTGACAAGAAGAAGGGACCGGTTGGTAGGACATGTTCTGAGGCATCAAGGGATCACAAATTTAGCATTGGAGGGCAGTGTGGAGGGTAAAAATCATAGAGGGAGACCAAGAGATGAATACACTAAGCAGATTCAGAAGGACGTAGGTTGCAGTAAGTACTGGGAGATGAAGAAGCTTGCACAGGATAGAGTAGTATGGAGAGCTGCATCAAACCAGTCTCAGGACTGAAGACCACAACAGCAACTATTTTTTTCGTGGTCGATCGTTCTGTTTGGTCGTTGTGGACATCACATGACATCCGTTCAAGTTCGTTGTTGACCCTTTCACTCAGTTTTTTTTATTACAGAGGCCAACAAGCTCCCTGACCGAACACGCTGAGCTACCATGCCGGCGTCCATGTGAGCCACCGAGGGCGTTGTGTTGGGGTGGGACACTACGAATCTAGTGTGCGGATATACAAGATGAGAATGTGGGTCTCCGGGGAGGCGTGCGCGAGGTAGTCCCTGCAGTCGCGCTGCCCCCTGTGCCCTCGGTGGCTCAGATGGCTAGAGCGTCTGCAATGTAAACAGGAGATCCCGGGATCGAGTCCCGGTCGGTGCACACATTTTCACCTGTCCCCGGTGATATATATCAACGCCCGCCAGCAGCTGAAAGTATTAATATAATTCTAATTTCGAATACAGCATTATCGTAGCTTCTACTTTACAGGCCGGTAATTTATGGGCAGAAAATATGACTTCACGTTCATTACAGTGATCAAACAAACCGATCCAGGCCAGAAGGTGGTTTTTGAAATATGTAGTTGCTAAAGACTAAAAGAAGGTAGTTTTTGAAATAGTTGTTAAAGACTAAAAAAGACAATACATAACAAACACTTAATGCGAAACATCGTTCGTTGAGCGAATCAGTTTCTTACATATTCTTTTATTAGTTGTGCGAATCACTCTGGATTACATATTCTTATAACCGAAGTTCGACTGTAAAAAAAACGTACGGTAGACCGGATATCACTCATGTCTGATCCGTTACCGCTGGTCGGTGTCGGCCCCCGAGCCGTAATTTGGAGACCTCTGTTAGACCACAGATGAGCTAGACCATTCTTAGCATTATTGCACGGAAACCAATACCTGGATCAGATGACAGGTAGGTAACACTAGCAGGCGGCTAGTGAACGGCACTTTTCGTTTAGGGTATTGTTTTCAGGCAAAAATTTATGATTATAATAGCGAATTATTGCATGAAAAGGTATGTAGAAGAAAGCAATGGTTCGTTCAACAGCTTGCGTTGATTTCAAAATGCCAAAGTTTTGCTATAATATTTTTCGAGATAAAGTTGTTGTATTTGGCGTAGGTTGAAGTTAATGAGTCATATCGTTACCGAGCTGATGCGAATGATTTTCGGTTTAGGAAATTTTATTTTTGTGTAGATATCACGAATTTTTTGATAAAGGGCGTTGTATATTGTCTCATCAAAGTATGCCTGGTAATTTATTAGATATTAACTACATTGCTTTCTTTTTTCCTTGTACACGATACGATCTCTGTAAGACTTTTTAAAGTACTGGTAACATTATTATCACTGATGAAGCAAAAAGTGAAGTTTCAACTTTTGTTGTGAAATGATAATAATTTTCACACGAAAATACAAAGTTATGGAGTGAAGATTTTTCGCCTAGATGTTTTCACACTCACGTTTAGTAGTTGGCTGGAAACTAGCGTTGCTACCTGATACTGCTCGAAAAAAAAAAAAAAAAAAAAAATCGGTCGGTAAAAAATCAGTCTAGTTATTTTTCTCAAACACCTCGTACACAATTGTAGATTTTAGTAGCAACATTTTTTTTTAACTTTGTATTGTGAATCAGTGCAGACATCTGGGATGTACGTTGTTCCTTAGCTGCAAAACTTAATGACTGATGTAACTTTTGACGTAAAAAAAGGTTAAATTCTCGGACTAGCTACAATATTTGTCTTAATAACCAACATTTTTCGATATATTCTCCATCGCGTCTTATCTTCTTTTCAGAATCTGTACTCAATTCTGCTAGGGTCATAAAACGTAAGCGCTATTGTGTGTAAAAACAGGACGTGATAGATAAAAGCGTCCAGTTTCTGACAACAGCATAAAAAAGATTTTACACTTGTTTTTGACAAAAATCTGAAAGCGAAACGCTTCATAAGAAACTGATACATTGTCTTTCAGTCCACTGTGAGCAATGAACCAGATGATACCCTCTTGTAGCAAGATAGGAGAAATCGCTACCGACAAAGTAACTCGGCCGCTTGTGAAGTACATAAGCATAAGGAACTGTAAATATGATGATTCAAACATCATTCGATACACTTTTACATGTCCAGTTGTTACATTTAATCAAGTCTTCTGGTGCAGACAGTATAGCTGTTAGGTTACTTTCAGAGTACGCTGACGCAGTGGCTCCATACTTAACAATCATATACAACCCCCGCTCGACGAAAGATCCGTACACAAAGACTGGAAAGTTGCATAGTCTAGGTTACACCAATATTCAAGAAAGGCAATTGGAGTAGCCCCCTAAGTTACAGGCCGGTTTCATTATCATCGATATGCACCAGGATTTTGGAATTACCTTGAAGAGAACAGCCCATTGACACATAACAAACACGGATGTAGAAAACACAACTATCTTTTTACTCACACGAAGTGTTGAGTGCTATCGACAAAGGATTTCAAATTGATTTCTTCTCTCTAAATTTCCAGAAGGCTTTTGACACGATGCCTCACAAGCGGCCTGTAATCAAATTGCGAACTTACGGAATTTCGTCTCAGTTATGCGACTGGATTCATGTCACAGTTCGTAGTAATTGACGGAAAGTCATCGAGTAAGACAGAAGTGATTTCTGGCGTTCCCCAAGACATTGTTATAGGACTTCTGTTGTTCCTTATTTACATAAACGATTTGGACAATCTGAGCAACCGTCTTAGGTAGTTTGCCGATGATGCTGTCGTTTATCGTCTAGTAAAGTCATCAATTGCAAAATGATTTACATAAGATGTGCGGCAATGTGTGGTGCAAAAATTGGCAGTTGACCCTAAATACCGAAAAGTGTGAGGTCATCTACACGAGTGTTAAAAGCAATCCATTAAACATCGTAGAACATGTTGTGGGGAAGGCGGACCAAAGACTGCGTTTTATTGGCAGAACACTTAGAAGATGTAACAAATCTGCTAAAGAGACTGCCTACGCTACGCTTGTCCGATCTCTTTTGGAATACTGATGCGCGGTGTGGGATCCTTACCATACAGGATTAACGGAGGACAACGAGGAAGTTCAAAGACGGGCAGCACGTTTTGTATTGTTGAGAAATAGGGGAGAGAGTGTCACGGACATAATATATGATTTAGGGTGGACATCATTTCTCGTTGCGACGGAATCTTCTCACGAAATTTCAACAACCAACTCTCTCCTCCGAATGCGAAAATATCTTGTTGACGCCGACCTACATAGCGCGAAATGGCGTCTTAATAAAATAAGGGAAAACTGAGGTCGCACGGGAAGATATAGGTTTTCATAATAAATAAAAAGCACCAGTTTGCTTTTGTTCTACAATATTATTTTTATTGCTAACCAGTTTTCGGCTTACAAGGCCATCTTCAGACATATACAGACCAACAGCCTTGAACTCTGCAGAGAACCTTTTTACGTCATCTTTGTATTCGTTGCGCAGTTAAGGCCATATATTGGCCTTGTGCTGCAGTTGTTCTAGGTCTGAAGATGGCCTTGTAAGCCGAAAACCGGTTAGCAATAAAAATAATATTGTAGAACAAAAGCAAACTGGTTCTTTTTATTTATTATTATAATGTTGTTCTACCAAGAACCGACGGAAGATTCTGTTAATATGATATAGGTTTTCGTTTTTTTCCGCTGTTCGAAAGTTGAGTAACAGAGAACTATTGTGAAGGCGGTTCGATGAACCCTCTGCCAGGCACTTAAGTGTGATTTGCAAGGCAGTCATGTCAGATATAGGTGTTTCAGACATTGTTTTTTATACTTTTACATGGGCAACTGTTACAACGGTAACTACCACACTATTACTGAGAATTTGACAGAAATTACGTCAATTGTAGTTCTACATACGCAATTTAATATAGCTGATAGCTCAGTTGTTAAAACTAGCACTCGATTTCACCTATAAATGAAAAGCACTGTGGCAGTTAGTTCCCCTTCCTATAGTGCCTATTGACGGGGGATCGGCTTTATTACATTCGCCACATGACTTAGATGATAGTTTTAAAGTTCAGCTTGACAGAGATAGGGGCGTGCATGGACCATTCGGTGGTCTTCAAACTTTTTTCAAGCCATTACTGACGTTGTGCGGCGGCACCTCACGCCGTGTTCGTACCCATCTTGTCATTAACTGGTCACCTACATAAATCAATATGCAATGACGCCCCAATAGTCTAGCTATAGCAAGGGCGCGGCAACAGGCCCGACCACTCCTAAGTACTGACTTTTCAATGTCGCCACCAGTCAGAATACTTCATATATCGACTGTTCTCTGTTCCATACTGCAGCCACCCTCATCAACCCCAAAGTTGCGGCAATGCAATTTCCTCGTGGAGTGTTGTTATTTTGCATGTGTCAACGGTTGATTAACTGATTAATAACATTAACCGAATTTACATTTAAATGCGCTTTGCAGTATGAGACATAATCACAAATTTTTACTAAATGTTATGAACATCAGTTTTCTTCTATTAATTGCATTCCATTACAACAGATTTAATTTAATTTCATATTCCTTGCTACAAATACATGTACCTCATTTGAAGCTGATTGTCTCTGTAATGCACATTCATGAATCTATGTTACTTCCATTTGAAATTTATACCACGGCAGCTGATCGGTGCAAGTCGAGGATGCCCGTGAGTTGTCAGTGCAGGAAGACAAATAATAAAACATCCCCCTTCTAACAGCCTCTAACCCTCCAATGGCCGCGCTACTTAGCCTTCTGCCCTTGAGGTAAGCAGCCAACTTTATTTAGCCTGCAGCCGAATTAATCAACACCAATTAAAATTAAGCACATCTTAAAATATTATTGTCTCTATTACTACTTTTGTTTATTACTGAGCAGAAAAACTACACTCTTGAGAAGTTCTTAAAGTTGTTGACTTTTTGGTTTTAACTGTTAGTTGGTAGATGAATATTATATTATTATTATAAAAAATGACTGAGGATCGGGGGCCGCACGAACAATCGATTCGAGCTGCATGAGCCCGCGGACCGCAGTTTAACTACCACTGGCCTACATGTATCTACAGTCGAATAGTGCTGGCAATGGACTCGAAAAGGCGACAAACTCTGTAAATACTACAGCCATGTCTGGCGTGAGGTCGGTCGCTTGACGGCGCGTTCGGCGCGGCCCTGCTCGTTGCCGGCGCGCCGTAAGGCACGGAAGCTCGCACTAGGGCGTATCGCTTCCAGTCGGGCGTGCCGCGGCAGTCCTCACAAGTGGAAGTGATGCGTCTCTCATAGCATCTCCTTCCCGAGTGCCTCTTTCCGCCTTCCCGTGGTGCCAGATGTTAAGCTCGGCATTCTGTCTTGCGACAAAAGGGAGAGCTGCGACCCAACCCGATGCGAAAGCGAAGGGTGCGTGGCACAGGGGCAGCTGTGTCGAGGGACCGAACACCAGTCCCTTTCTGTTCGCAGGGCACAGACCAGCAGGTGCTCTGCATGCCGGCGACCTCGTTTGTCGGCGTGGGATCTGTCAGCTTCCCTTTCTTCCACATTATTTCATTTATGATTCGATGTTTCCAGTTTTGTGGCTCACTTTCAAATAATATCTGTGTATCATTTATCTTTATCGTGGTGGTGTTTCAGAGAACATACAACAGATGTCAGTGTTTACGTGGGTGGAACAAGATTTACTGCACATGATTCGTTTATATAACCTGAAGATGAACCTCGAAACATTTATTTATAAACAAACGAAAAGTGGCTGACGGTTATCTCCTTCACTGGCAGTTACATTTAATATACACAGTGCTAACCTACAAACCACCAAACTAACGTTTAAGAACATGAAATATTTTACAGAAAAGAGAATTATATTGTTATCTTTACTGCGCTTTAGTTCGATGCTCCGGTTACCAACAATAGACACTTACAGCTACACATTCTGACCATCTCCTCTTACAAGCACAAATCTCGAATGAAGCTGTGAAACTGTCCCAGCAATCGGGCCAGTCACGGATAACGTCGCGTAGTTCAATAAATCTAAAGGTCGTACTTTTAATAAATATCAGTCCCATAGTTATTTTATCTAAAGTTGCTACACTCAGTTATTTCGTGACCTATGGTCGCATGACACTGCACTTTCTCCGATTTTTCCAAACATAGGCAGAGTTTTCGCCGCCATTCACACAACAACACGTAATGGCGGCTAAAACTCTGGTCACGAGATCTGCCTATTCACTTCGCCAACAACATATGAGAAAGCACCACAATATCAAAACCATGAGAAATTGTAGATTGTGTAGCAGAGTAGCTATCAAAATAAATGTCCAATAGTATCATATAAGTTAAAAAATAATAAATAAGAAGCCACTGAAGATAGCACAAAATGTGCTGAAACATGTCTGGGTGAAACAAAACAGAAAAAAAGGTGTCTTGCGTAAGGCGGAATTCCTCTTCCCATTTCGTAGCAGGCACGGACATACCAAGAACCGCAGCACCACAAGATGATTGTTCAAACTCCTGTCGTTTGTTATCTATTGGCAATGGCTATTGAGTATTGGGCCGGAAGCTTGTTGACTCTTGGCACTAAGTTAGAGAAGCTTTGTTGGATAAGAACAGGAGAGAAGTGAAAGGCAAGAAATGTGACTTTGTAGAGAGTACTTACTGCGGGCCGCCGAAGAAGAGGTCGAAGTCGCGGAACTCGCTGCGCACCCGCTGCGAGGAGAATCCGAGGAACAGGTAGCTGCAGTAGAGCTCCTTGGGGTAGGCGCCCGGGGACGTGGGCGACACGATCTCGCCTTGGCGCTTGCTCGACGCGTGCACCGTGAAGCTGCACGGCGAGTCGGGAATCGGCGTCCCGATCTCGTACTGGGCTGCAACACCACGCCACGCTTCACCTCGCTGTGCGCCGAGCGTCGGCCAAGTACACGCAGTAAGCTGCTCGGACTTCTGGGCTCAACAACACATCTACAATACACCCAAGGTCACGGCTCCATTCTTAAAACGCAGGTAAAAACAGTGAGATGCTAAAGCTAGAGAGACGTAAAAGTAAGCTATTAATCGACACTGTACTGCAATGTCCAGAAGTTACGCATATTTGGAAAATGTAGAGAATAAAGTTTAGCAAAACCTGTAAATGACCCCACAAATTAGAACTGCGATACCTGTTTGGGAAAGGAATACCCTCTCCTTCAAAAAGCCATGTTTCAGATATAACGGAAAACAGTGCATAGGGCCCATAACCTCTTACTCCTGCCTTCAGGCTCTTTCAAAACACACAATGAAGTCTCAGCAGAACTGAATGCCAAACAAAGTGCCATTTCACGTGTTTGGCAACAGTTCATACATGCAGGAACTTTTCATTTTACAGCGATAGAAAAGTGGACGAAGGTACTGGAGTTGTACATGGATTCGACCTAGCACCGTTTCTTTTAGACTGCCTTTAAGCATCACCCCCTTCAATCAACAATCCCACGATACACTGAGAACGACTGTGAGGTGAAGTTGTCTGCTGACCTGATACAAGAAATGGGCGTCGATTTATAAGACATAGGAAAGAAAGGGTAAGTAATATTCCTCTGGAAATTCAAAACTCATTGAGGGAAACGACAACCAAACTATTACCCAAGTTAATGTGCTGAAATGAAATGTCGTGTGGCTAGGGCCTCCCGTCGGGTAGACCGTTCGCCTGGTGCAGGTCTTTCGATTTGACGCCACTTCGGCCACCTGCGCGTCGATGGGGATGAAATGATGATGATTAGGACAACACAGATTTTATGAGACTAGAGGCATATCATGGGACTTCCAGGAGATCATCATGCACACGATTTTGGAGGTAGCAGAGGCAGATACGCTGATTGTCCCATAGCTGTTGCATTGATCAACTCATGCATCCAAGTAACAGCCTAGGCATTAATTTGGAGAAGGGTCTTCTGAGAATGTACGTCTAGAGCACAGCATTGTATGAAAGTGAAATAAGGACTATCGGGAAACTGAAGAATAGACTGGATGCATATGATATCTGGTGCTAGCGAAGAATGCAAGAAATCAAGAGGCCGGATAAGGTACGAAATGAAGGATTACTAAAAATAATAGGCGAGGGACGATGCCTACGGAAAACCCTCACTAGTAGGACCGCCGTGGTAGTGGGACTTCTGCTACGGCATCCAGGAATAGTTAATAAGGCGCTGGAAGGAACAATTGTCGGAAGAAACAGTGGGGGCAGAAACGGACGAGGATATACAAACCAGTTATATAGATGTCGAATGTGGAAGTTAGCCGGCCGCGGTGGTCTAGCGGTTCTGGCGCTGCAGTCCGGAACCGCGGGACTGCTACGGTCGCAGGTTCGAATCCTGCCTCGGGCATGGGTGTGTGTGATGTCCTTAAGTTAGTTAGGTTTAAGTAGTTCTAAGTTCTAGGGGACTTATGACCTAAGGTGTTGAGTCCCATAGTGCTCAGAGCCATTTGAACCAATTTGATGTGGAAGTTACGTAAGAGTAAACAAAGCAGAACAAGACAGGAAACGAAGGAGAGTTGTATCAAATCAGCCAAAAGAGTTTTGACTTAAAGAAGGGAGAAAGGAGACCTAGAACAACTGCAGCACAAGGCCAATATATGGCCTTAACTGCGCAACGAATACAAAGATGACGTAAAAAGGTTCTCTGCAGAGTTCAAGGCTGTTGGTCTGTATATCAAACGCCGATGGTATGTAGTTTCGGGCACAGAAGTGTAGAAATGGGCCATTTCACTGTCTATACAACAACATCGAGAATGGACCATATATGAATGGAGGAATGTGCCCTTCTCATATAATTCTCCATCAATTATGAGAGTCCTTCTTGTGCCACTTTCTCTTGTTGAATGCGATACGCAGTATAATCATAGAACATCGTGGAAAGAGACCAGCTTCATGGTGAAGGAGTCGTTATGTGGGAATGTATGTTAAACAGTGGGCTCAAAGAGCCTGTCGTCCTTCATTGGTAGAGGGAGGAATACTGTTACAGCACAGAGGTACACAGATGAAGTACTGCTTTTACTAGCTGCAGTTGGTCGAGATATCCATTTCGTGGAAAAAGATCCCTGTCTGCACCGATATACTCCATTGTAAGTATAGCCAGATATGGATTATAAGGTGCAACCACCATGAAGAATTCTGCAATCTATCTTTAAAACTGATCACAGCTTGTCAGTCACCACCAAGGATTCTTCCCAACCCTCTCCGTATTTTTCAGGAATGGAATAGACTTATTAACAAAGCTCTTGAACTGCATCATAAACTGTTTTGTTATCATCGGATATTTTCCACTTTTCCTAAATTTGTTTGAAACTTCTATCATGTGTATCTAACTTTTGAAATTACTTTCTTTGGACAGTGTTTTAGGCGAAATGTCTTTGATTAAGCATATCCATGTTCCATTCCCGACTTCCTGTCAATGAAGCTATAAGATCACGTCGTAAGTTGTCCATGATATTTCGGCAAACAGACTTGCTGCCGTCTTCAGGTGGTTCCGAGGTTCCTGATGACTGCTGCTCTGCTTTTTTCTCCCCTCCTCTTAGAGAGGAGGGCGCGCTGTTTGAGAACGTCGTGACTGCTGTTTTCAGGTTTTGTGGTATGTGGTTCTGTTCGCATCTTTATTACTGCTTCTGTGATGAAGGGTGGGTTTTTATGTCTCCCAACTGCGAATTTATTTGGAGAGTGTTGCTGGGGACGGTTCATATACACTCTACGATAAAAAAGATACACAACGAAGGAATTATCCGAATGGGACGGAGATCGGTCGATTGATGTACGTGTGTAGCCAAATAGACGATTACAGTATCAGAGGAATTGTATGATTAACTCAAGAGAAATAACTTCGCAAACTAAGCTACTCAAACACTGGGCCTTATGCAAGCAGTTATTCCGCCTGGCATTGATTGAAGGAGTTGTCGGGTGTCTTCCTGAGGAATATCGTGCCAGATTTTGTTCAAAACCCTGAATTGGTTGGAGGGCGCTGCCCGTAATGCTCTAAAAGTGATCAGTTGGGTAGAGATCCGGTGACCTTGCTGGCCAAGGTAGAGTCTGGTAAACACAGATACAAGTAGTAGAAACTCTCTCTGTGTGCAGACGGGCTTTACCTTGCGGAAATGTAAGCCCAGAATGGCTTACCATGGTGGCTACAAAACGGATCGTGGAATATCGCCGACGTACAGCTGTGATCCAATGATGCCGCGGATGACCGAACACCAGTCCCTTTCTGTTCGCAGGGCACAGACCAGCAGGTGCTCTGCATGCCGGCGACCTCGTTTGTCGGCGTGGGATCGCGGCACGAGTCGGCAAGGGTGATTCGCCGCGCCCCTGGGTAACCGCGGCGTGTTCAGCCAAACCCAGGAGGTGGTGACATCGCCTGGGCCAGGTTAGCAGGGTCCAGACGGCTGAACGACTGGGTGACCGGCCCACCACCTGAGTAGGAGTGGGTCCTTGGCCGAGAGGTGGAAGCTCGGGCTAGTAAGCGGCGAAGGGCGAGAGGTGCATCCGCCTCTCCGGAGTGCGGGGCGCTGTTGCCGGGGTGCGTCGCGTGAAATCGTCGATGACGGAGTCACCGAGGGGGACCAGTGCGCTGGAAACGGTGCGCTGAACCCAGCAGCTCGAGAGTGCCCTTGACCTAGGGGCGAGGTCGGTGGGCGAGCTGCAGAAGTCCCCCCCCCCCCCCCCCATGCCAGAGGAGCCGGTCCGGGGCAAGAGACGGGCTCCCACCTTTTTATATCACTCGTACAAATATGGCTACACCAGAAACGAATGATGCGAGTGCGCCTTCGCGGGCTTCTTCGATGCCTGAACCCACTCCTCAGGACGAGCTGGGACAGGCAACTGATGAAAATGTCTTGCAAAGACACGCGAGAATCACGCTGCTCTTGGAGCAGAATAACAAAAATGGCAAGATTAGTCAGGCGGCATTGACAACCATCAAGAATGAGCTGGCGGCATGGGCCATCGCCAATGCCAAGCTCGAGGGCCGCGTAGAAGAACTTGAAAAAGCAACTTGAGAAAGCAACCGATCAAGACCCGGGCGGGAGTGGTCGCACAAGCGCCACCCAAACCGCAAACAACAAAAGACACTATTGCACGTGTAACAAAACGGTCAGACACAACGGTCTTTCTAAGGACCCTGCCTGGCCAAGATACTAGTGTCAAAAAGATTCAGGAATTGCTTACAATTACTATTAATCCCGTGAAAGACAAAATCAAAATTAATAAAGTCAAACCTAGTAAAAACTCAGTAATTGTTGAGGTTGCCTCAGAAGAGGATAAAGAGAAACTGTTAAACAACGCCAAACTAAACTCGGTGGTCAAATGCGAGCCACCAAGAAAAAGAAACCCTCTAGTCATCTTGTATGATGTCCCTACGGTAATGACTAACGAGGAACTATACGATACCATAGGGGCTCAGAATTTCGAGGATTTAAAAGATGAAGAATTAAAAGAAAGCTTTAGATTGAGATTCAAGACGGGGCCTCGGGACCGTGATGTGGTCCATCACGTTGCCGAGGTCTCCGCTCACATGTGGAAAAGAGTCACAGCAATGGGCAAATTATACATTGGCTTCCACGCGGTCAACACTAGAGATTATCTTGTGATACCACGTTTCCACAATTGTGGAGATCTCGAACACGTTCTGAGGTGCTGTACCAGGGGGTCGGCCTGCTCAAAATGTGGTGAAGATGGTCACATTAGGAAAGATTGCAGGGCTGCAGCAGTCTGCATCCCTTGTAAAAGACGGGGCAAAAAACCTTGCGGAACCACCGGACGCAACTGCCCCAATTACAGATTATTAGAACAAAGATTAATCTCAAGGATAGGTATGGCTGTGTGCTAAGGCCAACAGTATGCCCAAGAGAAAATCCGCGAGCAAAAGGAGGAGGGATGCCATGAGGGCAAATGCTTTCAAGCTATTCTTGAGGTCGCTTACAGGCGCCACCATGAAAACCACCAACACTAGCACTCAAACCGACTTTCCCACAATGGACAGAGGGACTCAAACGGAGCTCCCTCTCACAGCTACAACTCCCTCCTCCCCAAGCCGGGAGATGAGGCCGACTAAAGATCCTTGGCAACGGCATCCTGTAACAGAGGCTGTGGCAATCTCAAAGATAGAGGGGAACAGAACTCCGCAGAAACCCGTTCAGGAAAATACAGTAACCTGTTCTAGTGAAAAACTTACCACATCGGATCCTGTTGTCAGATTGCCACCAGTTGTCCCAGTAAGAGTCTATCCCAACATTGAATTTACCATGCAACTAGCGAGACTAGAGAAGCCGACTACCCTGACCACTGCCTTGAGACACGTGGTCCGGATGGGACATGAAAATGGTAGGAAAGTCACCTTCTCGGTAATGGAGGCTGTGGACAGGATACAGCTCAAGTCAGTGGATCTCCCCACCGACTTCAAGAGCCCTGCGAGACTTACTTAAGAAAGTCTTTGAAAAACGAGGGGAAAAATTCGACCTTGACGACATTTATGAACAAGCAGTTCTGGCAAATAGACGCATTACATTCGACTGGAGCAAGACATGGCCAAATGACAGAATTCATACGTATTTTCCATAAATGGCGAAATGACGAAAATTACCATTGGCCAACTCAACACCCAAAACAGCAGACTAGTGATGCAGGAGCTACGTAAGGAAGTGGAGGAGAGGAGACTAGATGTGCTCTGTCTGCAGGAGCCGTACTCCCAAACTGGGAAAATAGCTTTCGTGGCTGCGACCTGGAAAATCGTAAGCAGAGGAGAGAACCCAAGATCGGCAATCATAATAACCAATAGACTCCTGAGGGCTACAGTACTATCACAATATACAACCAGCCACTGCAACGTCGTGGAGCTGCAGTCTCCAATTGGAGCAATCGTTATCATCAACATGTACTTTCAGTATGTAGACGATATCGAGAGACACCTGGGACATCTTACCACAGTGATCACGGCGTCGCGGGGACGGAAAGTGATTATAACTACTGATATAAATGCTAAATCCCCCCTATGGTACAGCGGCACCAGGAAAACAAATGGAGAGAAGGCAGAAGAGGTCATCATGGCCTTGCAACTAGTGGTGGCCAACAAGCCAGGCAACCCTCCGATCTACGTGGCGGGAGGTGGCCAAGGAACAAATATCGATGAGACCCTGGTCACGCCTAATGCAGCAAATCTTATTCAGCAATGGAGGGTAGAAGAGAACGCCACCACTAGCGATCATAATCTCATCACCTTCACTATGGGAGACAAGGAGAGCCGCTGGGCTGTGGGGTGGGAGGTGCAATACAACTATAAAAGAGCCGATTGGGAACGACTTGCAAGGTAGTGCGACATTCCTACACTGCCAGAAGGTGACAGACACCAGGACATTGACGTGGACAACAGAGCCGAGGAACTGGTGAACGTAATAACTCGAACGGTGAAAGCTGCTGTACCTACTAGGAGGAAGGCCATGGCGGCCTCTTCGTCACCATGGTCAGCCGAACTGGAGGAGATGCGCCGGTCTGTCAGAAGGCTCAGGAGGCACTACCAGAGCAGTGTCGTCTGGTGGGAAAGACAAAGGTGATTGCAGTTGTACCGGGAAGCCAAAGACAGATTCCAAAAAGAACTGCGTGAAGTAAGATCAAAAAGCTGGGAACACTTTGTCCTGCATCAACTAGCCTTAGACCCATGAGGAGTCCCCTATAAGCTAGTCCGTGAGAAAATCCGCTCTCCTATGGAGCTGTCGACCGTCAGGCACGGAGGCGGGATGACGGAGTCTTGGCAGAAGACTGCTGAGGTCCTTCTCCAGTCCCTGTTGCCTGACGACACTGTGGATGGAAAGACAGATGAACAACGACAGCTGCGCGATGACAACAACAGTGAATATGAAAATGAAACGGTAGTCTACCCCTTCTCTGAAGAGGAAGTGGCTGCCCATATAAAATCCCTGAAGAGAGGGAAAGCTCCCGGGCCGGACGGCATTGCGGCAGAGGTGGTGCAAATCCTGGACCCCCAGATAGTTGCGCCACTAATTCACCTTTAGAACGAATGTCTCAGGCAGACAAAGTTCCCTCGAATCTGAAAAAAATCAAATGTAGTGATAATCAAGAAAGGACCCGATAAAGACCCAGCAGAAACAAAATCTTATAGACCAATCTGCATGCTCGATCTACTTGGGAAGATTCTAGAAAGACTACTGGTTGACAGACTGGCTGCACACCGAGTGCTGTGCGGGATGAGCAACAGGCAATTCGGCTTCAGGCCTGGGCGGTCGGCATCTGATGCAATCGCCCTGGCGGCCGAGGTCTGTGGCTCTACCCCGTACAAGTACGTTGTCGGCATCATGGTAGACATAAGTGACGCCTTCGACAACCTGTGGTGGCATTCGCTCTTCTCCTGTTTACGGGAGAAGGAGTGTCCAGGGCCGCTATACGGGTGTCTGAGAAGCTATTGCGAGGATCGGGAGGTCTGGCTATCATCCCTTGGCACAAGAGTGAGAAAAACTATCACAAAAGGATGTCCCCAGGGTTCCGTACTAGGTCCCCTGTTCTGGGACATCCATATGGAACCCTTACTAGATAAATTGCAGCAAAGTGATGTAGTGCTAGAGGTGATAGCCTACACAGATGACCTCCTCCTACTGGTGGGCGGCCGTAGCGAGGAAGATATAGAGCACAAGATAGAAAGTGCAATAGAAATACTACAACTTTGGTGCCGAAATACAAAGATGAAGATCTCACCAGGCAAGTCCACATACGTTCTTCTGAAAGGACAGCTAATTCGTAATCCAATAGTCAGGATTGAGGGCTCACCAGTTCTCCGGCGACGAGAGACTCGATGCCTTGGAATCATCATTGATGAAAGGTGGTCCTTTGGAAGGCACATTGACACCGTAACTCAAAGAGCCCTTCAAGTACTCAATAACCTCATTTCCATTGGACACAAAAGATTTCATCTCCCACCACATCTCATCAAATTATACCACAATAATATACTCACATCAATAGTGGGTTACGGCTCGGGAGTCTGGGCACGCAGACTCACGAGGGTGTTGCCTGCCATGACAGTGAGAAGAGTCCAGAGAAATATGATAGTGAGATCAGTGGGGGCATACAGAACTACGCCGGGAGGAGCCCTGTTAGTCGTAATGGGGCTCTGCCCCCTGGACATCAAAATTCGGGAAGAGGCCGCTTGGTATTGGGCAAAGAAGGGGAACATAGACAAAACAGAGGAGATTTTAGGCAGCAGGGCAGGGAACAGGGTTGAAATTAGGTTAAGAGGGGACCAGTTATGGCAAGAATCGTGGGAAGCTGAAGAAACGGGACGTAGAACTTTTGATTTTCTTCCAGATATTAAGGAACAGATGGGAATGACATATTTCGAACCAACCCGAAGACTATTTCACTTTATCACTGGACATGGACCCTAACCGACATACTTATGTCGATTCGGGAAAAAGGCTACACCCGCGTGTGACTGTGGTGCTCCGGAGGGTACTCCTGAGCATGTCGTCTACGAGTGCCCCCTTTTCAATGATGTAGCTTAAATGTTACGTGGTATCGCAAAAAGTTTTAAAGGAATATCTAAGAGACTTGAACTAGCAAGAATGAGAGAATTATTTAAACACCTACAGCGTCTGGTACCCTATTCCCATACCGCCTGGGCGCGGAAAGGCCGACTTCTTCAGTCTGGAATCCGCCGCGTTTCGGTACTTAGGGGGAGTGGGGTGCAACTTCACCGATCTTGGACAGCGCTCCGAACTTGACTTTAGGATAAGTTTAGTTGTAGGACTTAGTTTTAGATACTATTTCTAGGAACCTGCAGCGAACAACTTCTTGGCCTGCCCATTGTCAGGGGCACTCTCATTGGGTTTAGCTCAATGAGCAAGGCTCTATAAGTAGGTTTATACTTTTAGCTGACACATATGTAACGCTGTAGGCATTAGTAACTAGTCAATAGTTAGGTTACCTGTTTTCATATATAATTAACTAACTCAACTAACTTGCCCATTGCACTTACCCGTAGCTTACATACTAACTAGTTACTTAAATATAACTTAGATTAGCTGCAATTGTAACCATTGTATCACTATCTGGGCCCACTAATCATATAAGGTAGTGGGTTAAAATTGTATAATTATTAAGATTTGGAAATAAAGATTTAAAAAAAAATACTACAGCCATCCAATGACTTCTTAGAAACAGACGGAGAATTGGGCACCACTCGGGCTATAATATCCTCTAGGAAATAAGCTACTGTCTGAAGAGGGCTATTTACCAACATTTTGGGACCACGACCCCTGAACGAGATCAGATGTCAGCAAGTACTTCTAATAAAGCTTAGCTTGTAATAGATCTTTAAGTTTACTAAAATTTAACTCTCCCAATTTTGAAATGACGAGGTATAATTAATATTTAGTTAAGGTTCAAACAAACAGAAGTAGAATGTTTCGTATGTGATTTATTAAACCAAGAAACAGGGAGTATTTTTCATTTCTGGCAATAGTTTTATTTTATTCACTTTGTTCTTGAGCAGAGCAAATCATAAGTCAAGCTCAATCAGTTCCTCACTTCTATTTTTTTTACTACTATGATCAAAGAACCACTTTCAGGTATGTGAAGTGCGGTTACTGCAGTCAGTATCCTTAAGTTTATTGCTATAATAATGGATCCCAGCCACCAAAATGTTGCCTATTCTTCTTCTTGTGAAAACTTATTTTCCAGCTTGTTCTCTCCGCCATGTCCAAGAAGGAGTGCTTTGACAAGAATTTCGTTGTCTAAAAACATTCTTCTGTTAACTGAAAATTATCTTACACGCCAGGCATTCACTTGCTAATTTTCCAAATAAGGAAAACAGTGGCTGAGAGAATGTTTTGAAGACGGCAAATGTTAATTAGTTTAATCCGTAGCGAGCATTTTTTATTACTTGCGTGCAGGATGATTGTCAGTCCTGGGAACATACTTGCAGAAACGTCCTCAACTTCAGTCGTGCAGTGGTAAAGCTCAGAACAGAGTTAATGGAAGTTACGAACGCGATTGCGTTTGTACGACCATCTAAAAAAATGCAGAAACTAAGTGATGTTGCCAGTTACACTGTTACTACGAACATACTCCGCTCACCATATCTAACATTATATTGTGACTATAGTATCTTTAATCATAGTAAACCTTTTTGTGCTGGGTAATCCAGAATTTGTAGTGTACGCCGTGCTCGACACCGGCCGTTTCGAAGGACACGTGGCGAAGTTGTCGATGCGACGTATAGGGGAACCAGGCAGACATTCCGCCTGAGGGGAGAAACAGGTCTAACAGTTGTCTCCGTCTGTGACGTATCGACTACGACAGTTAACCTGTCGGTTTGTGGTGCTACCGAATTCAGAACGAGTCACGTTACACTCACTGTCAATATAATCGCGTGAAAATGAATCCTACGAATGTAGTGATAATTCACTGTTATCTATTGCAACCACAAAAAGTATCCGCAGACATTGAAGCAAAGTAGAAAAATTCAGCTCTATGCATATCGAAGTGATTGATGCAACGGTGGCAATTAATGGTAATAATACAGTGGTGAACCAAAACGTGATTTATCCGACCAAGCGACAGGCTTTCATCGATCCACGACTTAATGTCGATGATCCCGTGCCCGCAGCAGTCGTAATTGACCATGTCGTTGAGTCAACTTGGGAAGTCTTACGGATCGTCTATCGGGGCCCCTTGTTCAACAGTGTGCGCCGGAACACTTGCGCCTGCACCAGCATGGTACTCTGTCGTCAGATCTGCCACAGATCGCCTCGTTTCCTACTTTACTAAGCGGATAAACCTTCGACGTCCAATGACGTGACGAGACGTGGACGTCCAGTACCTTGTCCACTACTCATAGTTCCACCGTTCTTCAGCTACTTTCGATAGATGCTTAAGACAGTAGCACGCGAATGGCCAACCAACTTCGCAGTTTCCGAGATGCCGGGCCACAACAATCTGCACTTTGCCAAAAGTCGCTGTCAGAAATGTCAGCGGATATTCCCCTGTTGCCGCCCGTATCGTCGCTAGATTGATCCTCATTCGTCTCTGCTCCGCTTATATACTTTCCTTACTGCGTCAAGTGTCTCCAACGACACGGGAATGCAATCTGCGACACAGTGTGCAATGGTCATAACGCTTTCCTTCTTCAGTGTATGTGTTACGAAAATACAGAAAACTATATTGAAGAACATAAATACGCAGAAGACCAGTCTGGTTCTGAAAACGTTATATAAATTCAGAACCTGACAGTGTGTAAGTAGGCTGTTTAGGTTTTTTTATTGGTAACGCCACGTAGCGCTCAGTATGAAAATCACTGGCTGTGCTGTGTGCAGTCTGTGGCTGGTTTGCATTGTTGTTTGCTATTGTAGTGTTGGGCAGCTGGATGTGAACAGCGCGTAGCGTTGCGCAGTTGGAGGTGAGCCGCCAGCAGTGGTGGATGTGGGGAGAGAGATGGCGGAGTTTTGAGAGCGGATGATCTGGACGTGTGTCCATCAGAGAGAGTAAATTTGTAATACTGAATATCATGAACTGATATATATATATATATATATATATATATATATATATATATATATATATATATATATATATATAATGACTTTTGAACACTGTTAAGGTAAATACATTGTTTGTTCTCTATCAAAATCTTTCATTTGCTAGCTATGCCTATCAGTAGTTAGTGCCTTCAGTAGTTTGAATCGTTTATTCAGCTGGCAGTTGTAGTGGCGCTCGCAGTATTGCAGTAGTTCGAGTAACGAAGATTTTTGTGAGGCAAGTGATTTGTGAAAGGTATAGGTTAATGTTAGTCAGGGCCATTCTTTTGTAGGGATTTTTGAAAGTCAGATTGCGTTGCGCTAAAAATATTGTGTCAGTTTAAGCACAGTTCAAAAATGGCTCTGAGCACTATGGGACTTAACATCTATGGTCATCAGTCCCCTAGAACTTAGAACTACTTAAACCTAACTAACCTAAGGACATCACACAACAACCAGCCATCACGAGGCAGAGAAAATCCCTGACCCCGCCGGGAATCGAACTCGGGAACCCGGGCGTGGGAAGCGAGAACGCTACCGCACGACCACGAGATGCGGGCTTAAGGACAGTCATTTATAATTTGTCTATGGGTACGTTTCAAGTGAAGATGAGTCGCTACGAATTTATGGAAGTTAGCAGTCCATTTATCTGCCAAGCTCACTGAAGAGAAAATAGTAGGATGCTTTTCCACTTGGAAAAGGGACTAACGTCACTACATGAATTCTGCAAATATGGTGGCTTGAATGAGAGGTATGATGAGTTTCGCAATGAAGTGATGATGCCTTAATGAGTGCCTATGATCGTACGTAGGTTTACACTGACTGGAAAAAAATCGTAGCACCAAAAAATTAATGTACAATAATGAAATTTCGGACATACATTCGTGTAGTATTGAAAATAAAATACACAGATTTCAAGCTGTCTCTGGTACTATTAGCAGAACATTGGACCATAAAGTACAAAAGGAAAGGGGATCTACGGTTTAACGTCGAACCCGAATCACCTGTTGTTCCTGGCATATAACATCACTGAGAGAAGAAAGCTAATCCAAAGCCTGACTGAAAAATTATGGCGTCTGACCGGGATTCGATCCCTACTCATTATAGCACATACAGAGGCATAAAAGCAGTCATTTTATCGGTAATTCACAAGCAAATATAACAGGAAGCATATGATGCAGTGGCACCTATGGATGTAGTAGATCTTTTCTTGAGAAGATCACAGTCATTTCTTTTCTGGTCTCCGCCCAAATAGTATTGATACTCACTGCTCCAATGACAGTGAGATCGATATGATGCTAAAGGAGCATCGAACAGTGCTAACACAAAGGTCACGTACGTCGTCAAATAGAGCAGGGCAGGGCGGAGCAGTGCTGCGGAAGAAAACGTCTCCGCCGCGGTGAGACGGGTGCTGGAGCACGTGTGTGCAGTCGGAGCGCCGAATTAGCGCCTACTAAGCAAGTGGAAGGCCACGCCGGGAAGGTTAGCGTGCCACCAACAACTGCCGCTGCTCTCTTTCCTCCTCCTGCTGCTCTGAATTGCAGGGAAAATGTGACAGGATATTCTTCGCTATGTTCCAACATCATTTTACGTTTGTAACAGCGTAACTCTGCAGTAAATTCTTACACTTGACATGAGATGAAGACGAGAGTGTGAAAAGAGGATTTACTGGCGCTAGCGGAGAACAGTAATTTGCTACACGAAATGTATCGAGACTGAATGCCACCTGCTGCTGCCGTGCGTGTACTCGACGCCGTAAGCAAAGTTAGAGTATCTGTTGAAAAGTATCTGGACAACTACGAGAGGACATAAATATGGCGTGTGAACACCACACGCCTTTATTATGGTTTGAACTCTTCTGGGGATACTTGCAATGAGGTGCCTAAACATCTGTGGAGAAATGGCAGCCCATTCTTTCAAAATGGTTCAAATGGCTCTGAGCACTATGGAACTTAACTGCTGTGGTCATCAGTCCCCTAGAACTTGGAACTAGGTAAACCTAACCAACCTAAGGACATCACACACATCCATGCCCGAGGCAGGATTCGAACCTGCGACAGTAGCGGTCGCGCGGTTCCAGACTGTAGCGCCTAGAACCGCCCGGCCACTCCGGCCGGCAGCCCATTCTTTCTGAAGTGCATGAACCAGAGAAGGTAGTGATGATGGATGTTGTTGTCTGGAGTTAAGTCGACGTTCTAACTCATCCCAAAGGTGTTCCATTGGTTTCGGATCGGGACTCTGGGCAGGCCAGTCCATGTCAGCCATGTCATTGTCCACAAACCACTGCCTCCCGATGCTGCTTCATGACAGGGTACATTGTCATGCTGATCAGTTATCCTCTCCGAATTGTTCCCCTACTGGTCACAGTACACAATTATACATGACGGTAGTATCTGTTCCCGAAAGAACAGTTACCGTGGATGACCATGCAGCTTTGCTAGAAATGAAATGATAATTAAATGGACACCCTAGCTGCAAACAGGCGTTGATGATGGGCAAACATCTATTAGGCGCACTACGAATGTGGTGGTGTGGACATGTTGGGAATGTGGATCTCACGGGGAGCGTGCAAGGGATAAGTCCCTGCAGACGCACTATCCTCTGTGCCCACGGTGGCTCAGATGGATAGAGCGTCTGGCATGTAAGCAGGAGATCCCGGGTTCGAGTCTCGGTTGGGGCACACATTTTCAACATGTCCCCAATGAAGTACATCAACGCCTGTTTGCAGCTAGGGTGTCCATTTAATTATCATTTCACAGTACACAATGCTATAGAAAATGTTCAAATACTTCCGCATTTGGTGTTTTCTTAAGCGCGAAAAGGGGGCCACACCATAACCCTTAACCCCCCCCCCCTCCAATTCCTGTATCACCAGATCCTCTGTACTTCAAATCATGGCGGGTTAATGTTCTCTAGGTATTCGGGACATAGCGTGAGTCATCGCTACAAATCCGTCGTTTACCTAGCTCTGACTACAGAAATGTGTGGGTTATTATTCCACTCTTTATAACTCTCGGTGCACGGTCACCGTGCCATCTGGACTGCTTGATCAGTTTGGAACTTTCGAGTAATTCCTTCCGCTGATTTCATGAGATTTTTTTCACATCCACCCTCCGCACTGCGCGACAGTATCTGTCCGCGGTACATGAGATCTTTCTGGTCTTGGTTTAGCTGTGGTTGTTGCATAGCATTTCCAATTCACAATCACATAACCAATAGTCAACTCTATGAATATGTCCGAAAGAACAGATACCATCGGTGACCATGCAGCTCTCTTAGAGTGAAATGATAATTACATTAAGACCCTAAGCTGTCGATAGACGTTGATATACATCAACGGGGACTGTTGAAAATGTGTGCCCCGACCGGGACTCGAACCTGGGATCTCCTGTTTATACGGCAGACGCTCTATCCATCTCAGCCACCGAAGGCACTGAGAATAGTGCGACTGCAGGGATTTATCCCTTCCACGCTCCCCGTGAGACCCACGATCCCCACTTAATGTCCACGCACTACATTCATAGTGCCCCTGCCCAGTACACTCATTACTCGCGGCAGACAATCTTACCGAGTCCCATCCAGCACAGAAGAAGAAGATCAATGGCCATTGTTGATTCTGTAACAAACAGAACAGTCGCACCACTGTAGCATGTGAGCGGAATGCAGGTATACCCGTAGAGGATCGATACTTGGAATAGGGAATGGCAGTTGACCCTGAACATAAAACAAATGTAATGGATTCCGCATAAATAGCAAAAAAAACTATTACTTTATGTTTGCATACAATAGAGAAGATTAAAAAAAAATCAGCACGTTTCGTCACTGGTTCATTTACCCAGCGCGGAAGCATCCAACTCCAGTGGCAGACGCTATAAGCCGGGCATTGTCAATCACGATGGAGTTTACTGTTAAATTTCGCTGAGTGTACGTTCGTAGAAGAATCAGCCAAGATATTGCTCCCTACTACGTATACGTCGCGAAAAGACCATAAAGGTGTTATTACGGAGAATGGAGCTTACACGCGGAGGCTTACTAACAACGGTTTTTCAAGCGGACCATTCACGACTGCATAAGAAAAGAGGGAAGTGCACAAGCTACCGTCCGCCAAACACCATAAGGCGGCTTACAGAGAATAGATGTAGATGTACACTACTGGCCATTAAAATTGCTACACCACGAAGATGACGTGCTACAGATGCGAAATTTAACCGACACGAAGAAGATGCTGTGATATGCAAATGATTAGCTTTTCAGAACATTCACACAAGGTTGGCGCCGGTGGCGACACCTACAACGTGCTGACATGAGGAAAGTTTCCAGCCGATTTCTCATACACAAACAACAGTTGACCGGCGTTGCCTGGTGAAACATTGCTGTGATGCCTCGTGTAAGGAGGAGAAATGCGTACCATCACGTTTCCGACTTTGGTAAAGGTCGGATTGTAGCCTATCGCGATTGAGGTTTATCGTATCGCGACATTGCTGCTCGCGTTGGTCGAGATCCAATGACTGTTAGCAGAATATGGAATCGGTGGGTTCAGGAGGGTAATACGGAACGCCGTGCTGGATCCCAATGGCCTCGTATCATAAGCAGTCGAGATGACAGGCATCTTATCCGCATGGCTGTAACGAATCGTACAGCCACATCTCGATCCCTGAGTCAACAGATTGGGACGTTTGCAACACAACAACCATCTGCACGAACAGCTCGACGACGTTTGCAGCAGCATGGACTATCAGCTCGGAGACCATGGCTGCGGTTACCCTTGACGCTGCATCACAGACAGGAGAGCCTGCGATGGTGTACTCAACGACGAACCTGGGTGCACGAATGGCAAAACGTCATTTTTTCGGATGAATCCAGGTTCTGTTTACAGCATCATGATGGTAGCATCCGGGTTTGGCGACATCGCGGTGAACGCACATTGGAAGCGTGTATTCGTCATCGTCATACTGGCGTATCACCCGGCGTGATGGTATGGGGTGCCATCGGTTACACGTCTCGGTCACCTCTTCTTCGCATTGACAGCTCTTTGAACAGTGGACGTTACAGTTCAGATGTTTTACGACCCGTGGCTCTACCCTTCATTCGATCCCTGCGAAACCCTACATTTCAGCAGGATAATACACGACCGCATGTTGCAGGTCCTGTACGGGCCTTTCTGGATACAGAAAATGTTCGACTGCTGCCCTGCCCAGCACAGCACATTCTCCAGATCTCTCACCAATTGAAAACGTATGGTCAATGGTGGCCGAGCAACTGGCTCGTCACAACACGCCAGTCACTACTCTTGATGAACTGTTGTATCGTGTTGAAGCTGCATGGGGAGCTGTACCTGTACACCCCATCCAAGCTCTGTTTGACTCAATGCCCAGACGTATCAAGGCCGTTATTACGGCCAGAGGTGGTTGTTCTGGGTACTGATTTCTCAGGATCTATGCACCCAAATTGCGTGAAAATGTAATCACATGTCAATTATAGTACAATATATTTGTCCAATGAATACCCGTTTATCATCTGCATTTCTTCTTGGTGTAGCAATTTTAATGACCAGTAGTGTATCTTTAATGGCAAATAATTGATCTCTGTGTGTGTGTAGCAATTTCACACTTAACAGTGTGATTTTCCATAGGGCACTATATTAATTATATAATACGTGTTTTCTGTCCTTTCGGACATGTCTGAAGGAGCAGACAACACGCAGTCATATAATTGATAAGCCTGGATGGGCAATGGCTCCAACTTATTGAGTGTGGATGCACAAGTACGTCCGACCTCCTGCGGGAATGTCAGAGTGGCGAGCATGGAGGTAATGGACACGGGCTGCGGATAGGTGGCGCTCGGTGGAAATATGTATCGACCGCGAGGCGTGTCGACACAATCCTCGCAGTTGCGATAAAAAGTATGTCATGGGTGGCGCAGAGGTTAACGCAACTGTCCCGTAAGTAGGATGTCCCAGGTTCGAATATCGATAGGGCACACGTTTTCAGTTGTCGCCGCTGATACAGCACAATGTTCCGATGCAGCTGACATCACTAATCCCTTTCCTTTTCGTTCTCTCCACCCCCTCCTCCTCCTCCTCCAGTTTAATCATTCTACATTAATTCTAGAGATTTTTTCGGAGTCCACAAGACTCGTTGGATGTGTCCATATATTAGCACAGACTGGCCCGTCAGATTCAATCCTCTGATACTTGATGCACGTAAAAAAGTTTATAAACATTACACATAAGCTCTGTTAAAGTACCTTATCGCAAGCGAAATTCATTAAAGGATCTGCCAGAGATTGACTGAATCACACTGTCAAACGAAACAACGCATCAAACATGAAATAACATTGTTAATACTTAATCAAAGAATTATTTTTTTCCTTATGCGTGCTTCATTAGTACAAGCTGTTAGACAGTCTACCCTCCCAAGGACAGCCTCGTAAGTCGCACAAGCGAATAGGCTCCTTGTGTTATGAAATCGTCAGACACAACACGACTCTAATCAGCGAGTCATGCTTCGAATTAGAGAGTCGCCTCATTAACGTGATCCGACTAAATGAAAATTGCGTGGTACAGAGTGGAGGAGCTGGCGGTGCAGCGCTGTGGCCCAGTAACACAGTTAACGATGGCACCTTGCACATCTGTCTGCAGTTCCGTATTTAGCCATGTTGTAGCTTGAGTTCCAGAAAGTTTGCTCTGCCCCTATTATTTGTTCTTTTACAAATACATCAAATAATCATACAATGAGACTTATTGACACAAGAGCCCCGGGTATTTCAAAACAATTACGAGTGCTTAAAGTGAAGCAATTACGGGGTCCCGACGAAATTCCAGTAAGATTTTGCATTGTACACGGTGCGGAATTAGTCCCTTCCCTAACTTATATTTATTGAGAATTTTTTGTACCGTTTCCAGGAAAGAGCGCAGGGAGCTTCGGTTTGCAAAAAGTGTAAAAGATCAAATGCTCAGAATTACAGATCAATGTCGCTGTTGCTGGATTCTAGGAAACATCCTAAGTTCAATCATTATAATGATCCTGGCTGTGATGTCTTGCAGACGGTCGATGCAGGTAGTTCCCTCTTCCTAAATTTCCAAAAATGCGTACGGCACTGTACGAAATCGCCGACCACTAACCAAAGTACGATAATAGGCATAATAGCATCGTCTACATATGTGATTGGTCAAATGAATATTTTAGTAACAGGACACCAGACACGAATGTAACGTCGGATCTGCCTCAAGGATGTGTGATATGACCTGAATATTCATAAAGGATTACTCAGATAGGATAAGTTGCACTATCAAACAGTACGCTGGCGACGAAGTTGTCTACATTATTGTATGATCGTCGAATGATCGTAAGTAGAAACTTTCACTTTGTTATAAAGAATGGCAGCTTTCTTTAAATATGGATAAATGTAAGATAATGCCTATACCAAACGGGTAGAACTAGATGGAATTGGATCACAAGTTTAGTGGTGAACATCTGTAACACATCACATCGTATAAGTACAGTCTAACACACATAGTCGCGACACTCAGCCGCTGTGAACATTGTTAGTGCCTGTCAGCTGGAACGACATTAGTGCTCCTACCCGCGAGAATGCCAGCCGTTACATTAATCACTGTTTTTCATTATTTTTCAACTTAACGAAATAGCTATTATATTTTGCGTTCCAGACATTACTAAATTATCACACGGCATGAATGATCGTGAAATAAATGTGAAAACGGCCGTATCTCACTAATTCAGTGATTTAGCTATAATTTATTCATGAAAACACTCTTTCGAATATGTGTGTAAGTGCAGCCTACTCCTCTGAAAGTAAGAGAATGTAAACACATTTTTCATGCATGAGATTCATGCAATTCTGTTGTTGCCTGTTCTTACTATGCTACGCAACAATTTTGTATCCAGTCCATTCGCGCATCCTTACACTTCGCACGACTTTTTAATATACGAATATTTCTGTAAATGTAATTACCGTACTGTTGCTTAATAAGAGAATATGTTCAAGATTCTTGCAGTTTGTGGTTCATATAGTGGAATTGGTTTCTTCCGTGTTAGAAAACAGTTTTACTATCACGTCTGTGTGGTTTTCTCTTCAGCTATAGTTGTAGTGCCTTTTTTGGTACGTTAAATAGTCCAGGTATTGCTTTCCATTCTGTAAGTTCCACATTCAATGATTTGACTGGAAATGCAGTGAAGAAAAATTCATCTCTTTGTGTAGATATACGACGTCTTTCTGCAAAAGGTAAGGTCTTCTGCTATTCTCTGGCTATTTTTTGGTCTTAAAAGAAAACGAAATTCTCCAGTAAATGTGTGTGCGTTACAAGAGAATCGTAAATAAACTGTCCTATAATGTACCGTTTCATACCTCCAGCGTACTTAGGAAAGTAAAGAAAGACGAATATGATGTAATTCTTTAGTTTTTGCAAATTTTCATCCCATTACACAGGCTGCCTTTTGTAAAACTATGTTGCAAATCAGCATAAACGATAGTATTCGCATTTACAAGATATCTTATACAAAAGTGTAGCTTATTGTCCGCTTTGAGCGATGTTGTCGCCGTGTATAACAAAAATGAATAGGAATGTCGTGACTATATATTAGACTGTGGTTTGAGTATCTGAGGGGAATACTAAGAAGTGATGTAAAAAGGAACAAACACGTAAAACCGGTAACAGGTAAGGCGAATGGAAAATTTAGATTTGTTGGAAGGGACTGTAGAAAGGTTAATGCATCTGTCAAGGAAATCGCATACAAGACCCCAATACGATCCATTATAGAGCATTACTCCAGTCCTTAATAAGTAGGAATGGCAACACACATCGAACAAACTGAGAAACAAACGGGACCTGTCGGGTCGGTATAGCAGATACAATCTAAGGCAAAAAAAGACACAAGGAAGGTGTTATCAGAATGGGACGGAAATTAGTAGATGTGATGTACATGTGCGGACAAACAAATGATTACAATGTCATAAAAACTGGGTGATTTATTCAAGAGAAAGAGCTTCACAAACAGAGCAAATTTGTAGTAACGTGTTGGTGAGCCTCTGGCCCTAATACAAGCAGTTATTCGGCTTGACATGGACTGACAGAGTTGTTGGATGTCCTCCTGAGACATATCGTGCCAAATCCTGTTCAACTAGCACGTTAGATCGTCAGAATCCCGAGATGGTTAATGGGCCCTGCCCACAATACTCCAAACGTTGCCAGCTGGGAAGAGATCTGGCGACCTTGCTGGACAAGGTAGGGTTTGGCAAGCCCGACGACAAGCAGTAGAAACACTCGTCGTGTGCGCGTATGCAGGCGCGCACTGCCTTGCTGAAACGTAAACCCAAAATGGATTGCCGTGAAGGGCAACCAAACGGGGCGTAAAATATCGTCGTCGCGCCGCTGTGCTGTAAGGGTGCGGCGAATGACAACCAAAGGGGTCCTACCATGAAATGAAACGGCACCCCAGACCATCACTCCTAGCTGTCAGACTGTATGGCGGTCCCACCAATGTCTGGGGCGTCTCTAGACACCTCTTCGCTTGTCATCGGGGCTCATGTCGAAGCGGGACTCGATACTGAAGACAACTCAGCTCCAGTCGCTGACACCACTGCAAACTGGTTGTTGGTCTACAGACGTCAATGGTAGTCAGCGCAACGTGAGGTCAGCCTTCTTTCTCTGATCCGCCTATGAATGGTCCCTGTGGTCACTGAAGCACCAGTTGCACGTCGGGTAGATGATAATGTGAATACGGGGCACTGGGTGCCTCTCCGACAGCTGCTCTGTCCTCGCTTTCTATCGTCTCTCTAGATCGACAGATTCCTTCTTGACGCTGTGTTCGGCCATAGGTCACCCATTCCTGCCGCCATCGTCGGATAGTGGTATCGCTCCTACTCAAATGTCGAGGGATTCGCCGATTACTCCAATTGGTTTCTTTGAGCCCAGCTACACGTCCTCTCTCAAATGCTGACATCTGCATATATTGAACAGGCACCTGTCTGTGAGACATAGCTACTAACCAACGGAGTACACCGAATGAAATTTACAAGGACCTTATGACTTGGTGTCAACATGTTCCCTGTTCACTCTCCTTGCCAACTGCGCTGTGAAATAGCGCTACAGCGTCACAAATTCATCCATCGGCCGCCAAATTTTACAATTTCGCATTTTCCGTCTACACCTGTATGAATATCAGCTTGTGAACAATCTGCATAGCTCCTTTTTTTTTTGTCATAGAGTGTATTTAGGGGGGTAACACTAAGAAGTGACTTGAGAAAGGACAAACTCATATCGGTAACAGGTAAGGCGAATGGAAGACTTAGATTTGTTGGAATGGACTGGACAAAGATCAGCGCATCTGTCAAGGAAATCGTACACAAGATGCCAGTGCGACCAATCACAGAGTATTGTTCCAGTTCTTGTCAAGTAGGAATGATAACACACATTGAACAAATTCAGAAACACACGGGATCGTATCAGGTCGGTATAGCAGATATAAGAGTATAATAAGCATGGTCTGGGGACGTAAATGGCAGATTGGAGGAAACGAGGCTTTTTACTGGCGAAATCCTATTGAGCAAATTTAGAAAACCTGTTTTCAAGGAAGGCTGTGTGACAATCCAGCGGCTACCACCGTATATCTCGCATACGGATTATGGCATTGAGATTGCTTGTATAGAGGCATGTGAACAGTGATTTCACTCTGGCCCATTACGAGAGTGGACGAGGACAGCAAAATCCTTAATATTCATACGACGTACCTTTCTCCTGTTTATATACAGGGTGAGTCACATAAGCCGTAACACATCTTTTATTTCGTGGACGGTCACAGATTTCGAACTGGGGTTTCCGAAAAATGATAGTACGCTAATGGACACGTAGTTTTGTTGTGTGATAGAGTTTTAACTCTTGTATCGACAGAGAAACTGAAACAAGCACGATTTCCAATTTTTACATAACGATATACACTTAATCATTCATACGCAGTTCCTTCAAATAAGATATAGCAGAAAAGTGAACACTGGGCTGCAGCACATATCAGCTACTTAAATTTTGTAATACTGATTCTTTCCACGGAACCTCTTTTAGATGTCCGTTTGTTTATATCGATATATTCGTCAGGATTTCTTAAAACCAAACTTTTCATTATTTGTACTGATTGTATTTAACTCCCTGTGCTCCTCGTTTTACTCCATTACTGATAACAAATGACAGATCTTCACTTAAAAATTCGACTGGCAGCAAACGAAGTTGAGCGTGGTTAATTAAAGAATGACTGACGCCACTTTCATGAATATCAGCAGCACTAAGGCCTATGTCAATGCTTCAGTCACCACATCTACAAATACCTTCGACATTCAGCTTGTGAGATGACGTAGTTTCTATACCTCCTCCTATTTCTTTAATGGATAACGTACCGAGATGAATGGGTGCACCAAGACATATTATATCTGCAGTTCACAGGTCATATATGAAAATAAACTGCACTGGTAACTTTTGGCTACCTCGGAACGCCCAAGGACCGAGTTCTTGATTCCAGCCTATTCTACGTGTTCTGGAGAACTGCCGTCTACTATTAGAATATAAGATCTGAGGACATGACGTCCCGTTTCATGCTTCATGTCGGCGATACTCGAGGCCAGAACTTGAATCGTTGTCGGTTACCATCGTAATAGTTTTCTTAAAGTCGCATGAGAAAGACTGCATAGCTAAGGAAACGCGAAATTACAAAAACAATGTTTTACTGTTTTTATGTGAAAAGTAAAGTGTTATCCGAAAAACTAAGTTTGAAGGCAGGTGTAACTGTGCTTAGTTTACATAAATTATTTTCCTCAGAGGTGCAGCAGGTGACATAAAAGCCTCCATTATGGACAGATCCAATCTAGATACACATCTGAGTTTGAGAACCGAGAACGAGACGAGCCGGCTGCGTGCCTTAAAAAATGACACAATGAAACACGAAAACACGCATATTCGCGTTTTAATGGATGTCAGATTTTTATGAGGCTTGTATAGCTGCCTTTCCATACGAAAAGAAAATTTAACGATAATTTTCATGTTACTGCAAATGCGGTGACGTTATTGTAGTGTTCAATGTGACACACTTACAGCAAACATACCAAGTATTATGTTAAAAAGTGTCGGTGCTAGGTTTTCAAATATATAAATTTTTCGAGGGAGGGTAAGCAGCAGAATGTGTCCCAACGTGAAGCATATCTCCACCGTTTCCTGTCGCCAAGGGAGAGATTAGCTGGAGAGTGTGGCGTGGGAAAAAAACAACACGATGGCGACGCCGCAAAATTTTCTGTCCCTCTCTATGCGCAGAATGCACAATGCACCCGTCCTTTAATCTGCGCAACTCTTCTACTCAATTGTTTAAATTGTATACGCTCGAGTGCTAAAATCTCTTTATAGAATTCTTCTCTTTCCACGTAAAGAGACTGCCAGTTCGATGCGTAACGCGACCATTGTTTTGAGAGGGCAAATAGCAAACCTAACACAAACAAATTTCGCGCTTGCAGCCGGTCGTCGTTTAATACATTCTATGATATTTCAACTGGGCATCTGCCAGTCATCTTCAGGTGAACCATCGAAGACTGACGAAGACTTGCTCTGTTCCACAATATATAGCGCACTGCGAGTATTCCGCGTATGCGCTAAAATAAAACATCGTGGGATGTATTAAACGACGACTTGCTGGAAGCCCGAAATTTGTCTAAACATTCAACGTTTCCGTACCATTAAAACCGTTTGGAGGGGCAGTGCGCGGAGAGTGGTGGAATGGAGTTTGGGATGTGATTGTGAGAAGGTGTTATCGCAATACCTCACACGAATAGACTTCATCGGGCTGGAAGCCGCACAGAAGAATATTTCCAACCACAGAAAGCTGTTGAGTAAACTACGTGATCTGACATGAGCGCACCGTTTGGCATCCTCGGTTGGCAAGGGATTTTACGCCAGCTTCTAAGGGAAGAACGGTAAGTGGACGAACCAGAAGAATGGCTTATCACAAAGAAGCGTTCTGCACCAGTATTGTACGACGTGTACGCAAATGACTAATCAATACCAGAACACATCAGGTAACTCACAGATGCTGTCGATACAACAGTGGCTGCTCAAGGTTCGAACGGAGGAATTAAAAAAGCTTTGAACACACACTACCTCTATTACAATGCTGAACATCTAAAGCCAAACCCTAGAAAGACGAATGTCATGCCCTGACATTTAAACAACATTGCGTCAACAAGAAAACCACGGCGTGTGTCAGGGACAAAATTATCAGATCTCTGACGAATAGGACATTGGGTGACGCCCGACTGTTGCGGATGTTAGTTGTAACATAGTGCATGTCTGTTGCCGAGAATGATGCACCTGAGTGGAACGCTTCTGCACATGCGAAGGAAGACATCACAGAGGGGAGGGGACGTCGGGGGGTATTTCGAAGAAATGCCTGAAGCCAGTACCAGTGCGGAATTTCGTTGGCATAGCACCCTTTCAAGTGTGCCGGGACACTACTTCAGACGTGTAGAACAAGATGATGGAAACCTGTCCCCGTCACCCAATGCAGGGCTTGCAGCCCGCTGGGAGAGACACCTGTGATCGAGGAAGAGCTTGACACTACGAACGCAGTTCCTCGTGGGTGCCCATCAGATGCACCAAATGGAAATATGGAGGACTGGACTTCTCCCAAGAGAAGACACAGCCTCTGTCAGTGAACACCTCTACCATGAATAGAACGAGGGTGGCAGCGTAAGATCGACATGCAGAAGGTTGGCCCCCTCCCAGGTGAGGCAGATGTTCTGTGCGAGTGTGGCGGGTGGAGGATCAGAGGCACCTGCTGCAGTACCACTTGCTTATAAACTGTGCACACCAGAAGATCTTTCTTAAGTTAATAACAACGGCACATTGGCCGGAATTTTCCACAAAAAGTTGTTTTAAACAGACACGGAAATATATAATAAATAAGCTGAAGGTCGTAAAAGATTCTGTTGTCAGACCATCAGTAACAAGAACGTGTAACGTGATAAGGGTATACTACGTAGTACCACAACTACGGCATAAAATATTCGGTGGCTCTGTCGCAAATTACTACACTATCTTCTCAAAAATATTGGTACATCTATTAGCAGACATTAATATGGCGTGCGTATACCTTTCGCCTTTCTGACACCTTCAGTTCTAATGGGGAACATTTTCAGTGAGGTGTCTGAATGTCTGTGGAGAAATGGCAACCTATTCTTCCTAAAGAGCTGAAACCAGAGAAGGTAGTCAAGTTGGATGCTGCCGTATGGAGGGAAGTCGACTCCCAGAGCAGTTCTGTTGGGTTTAGGTCGGCACTCTGGGCAGGCCAGTCCATTACAGCAATGCTATTGGCACAAACGATTGCCTCACAGATGCTACTTTATGACAGGGTGAATTGTCATGCTGACACAAGCAATTATCGTCTCCGAACTGCCCCTCTACTTTAAGCAGAACAGAGTACTGTAAAATGTGTCCTTTCGCATTTAGGTTTTTCTTATGCAGACAGTAACCAGGAAAAGCGTTTCCATACCGTAGTACCACCGCCTCCACACTTCAACATTGGTACTGCTCGTGATGGCCACGTAAAGTTCTCCTGGCGTTCGCCAAACCCAAACCTTTTCATCGAATTGCCGCAAGGTACAGCGAGATTCATAACCCAATATCACTCAAGCACCCCTGTTCAGTGGCGTCGCTCTTCACATCACCACCTCATGTGTCGCTTACCGTTGACTAACAAACGTGTGCCTTATGAGGAGCTGCGCGAAAATTTTACCTCATTCCTTTTAATTCCCTAAATATCAGTCACTGTGCTTGTTGGACTTCTGGTAGCACATTGAAACTCGAGAGTGACTCCTTCCGCTGTTTAATGCTACGAGGTGCGACAATAAAGTAATGAGACTGAAGTGAAAAAAAAATGTTGCTTACCGTTTTAGTCAATTTTAGTGTTGTCTCCTTCAGAGAAGTTCCCTTCTGATTGCACACACTTTTTCCAGCGCTTCTGCCATTGATGGTAACATTTCTGGAAGTCATCTTCTGTAATATCCTCCAAGACCCCTCGTCACAGCTTTTTGGACATCTTGTGTTGTTTGAAAATGGTGTCCCTTGACTACCGTTTTGACTCTTGGAAATAGAAAAAAGTCGCACGGAGCGATATCTAGTGAATAAGGTGGCTGTGGTAGTACTGAAATTTGTTTTGAAGTTAAAAATTGCTGTACTGACGGAGCAGTATGGGATGGCGCATTATCGTGGTGCAGAATCCAATTATCAGCAATGTTGGCACCGACACGAAGAACTCTTTTACCAAGTCTTTCTAAAATTTCTTTGTACTAATATTGGTTAACTGTTTGTCCAGGAGGCACACACTCTTTAAGAACAATTTCCTTGGAATCAAAGAAGTACACAAGCATGCATTTCACTTTTGACTTTGACATGCGAGCTTTTTTTGGTCTGGGTTATCCTTTTGAGCACCATTGCTACCTTTGGCGTTTTGTCTCTGGATCGTATTGAAAAAACCAACTTTCATCACCAGTGATAACACGGCTCAACAATTCTGTATTGATCTCCGTTTGCTCTAACAGATCGGCTGCCACATATTCCGGTGTTTCTTGTTGTTGTGGTGTGAGATTTTTGGGGACCATTTTTGAACAAATCTTTCTCATAGCAAGATCTTCAGTTATTACTAGACGAACTGTTTCTCGATTGATGTTCAGTTATTCTGCAATCATTTTCACGTATAATCTGTTAGGTTGATAGTCGTCCACTGCTGTCTTCATCTTCAACATTCTTTCTGCCTTCACTACACATTTTATGCCAACGAAAAACTTGAGCTCTTGACATAACCTCCTCTCCAAAAGCCTTCTGAAGCTCACCATAAGTTGTCGTTTCGTTTTCACCCAATTTAACGCAAAAAGAAATGGCATACCGTTGCGCAATATTATGCGGTTCCATTTCTGTGACGAGAGACACAAACATGTGTTAACTTATTACAGCACAACTCACGACTCAGCAGTTGCATCGATGTCGCGCTTGGACTAGAAGCAGCTTATAGACCAAGGTCAAAGATATTGTGCCTATGCAAGCGTGCAGGGTTGCCACATCTTGCTAATTAATTCAGTCCCATTACTTTATTGTCGCACCTCGTATTTTTTATAAGCACTCTCCCAATGCTCGACGGTACTGTCCGTCAGCCTATGCTGTGTGCCTGGTCTTGGTTTAGCTGTCGTTGTTCCTTCGCGTTTCTACTTCACAATCGCGCCACCAGCAGTCGACCTGTGCAACTTTACAAAGAATGGAATATCTGTGATGGGTTTGCTATTCAAGCAAAATCCGATGACTAAACACGTTGGAAGCCACTGAGCTCCCTGACGACCCATCCCACTGTTACTGCTTCTCTATTGACAACATAGTGCTCTCCGCCTACTTTTTGACGAGTTAGTCCGCCTCTCGTGACATCTAGTGGTCAGTTCCGCATTACATACGTGTCTCCGGATACCTGTAATCAGACAGCGTATTAAGAATGAACTTGCCAAGCAAGTTGATATAAGCAAGCAACTTGAAGCAAGTTGATATTGATATAAGCCCTCACCAACATTAGCTTATATCAATTTACCCTTAGGAAGCGACTGTTGTCGGACTATTCACATCGAGTACAGCTGAAAACTTATTAAAGATAGCTACTAGGCAGTTATTAAGGTTTTCTTAGATTGTTCTTTTGGCAGATCATGAGTTCAAGTCCTACCCAAGATGCACAGCTTCAAGTTGTTGATTTCAGCGCATGCAACGCTGCAGTTAGGATGTTCCAATCTAGACTACTGCCTATGCAATAAGGCCTCTGTAATGAATATGAAGTGATAATTGAAAATTTTTACCAGTCCGGGACTCAAACCGGAAACTCCCGATAATCCCGAAGAGTCTCAGTAACAGTCAATCTGAGAACACCTCCATGCCTGACTCAAACTTTCATTTTAATTGATGTATTCATGTACAATATCTGAAGACTACTACCAGAGGTTCTCCCACGGACGTATGGAAGTAGCACGACTGGCGGGAACGAAGTAAGAAGGCGACCTGTCACACGGCATATATCTCGAACATGAAGGGAATTACAGTATATGCACAGAAAGAAAATGAGTGAATCAATGGTAGTGAAGTTAATGAAGATGTAACGACATAACTGACACTATTGCATTCAGATATGCTGAACCAACAACGCAATGAAAATTAATTTCAAAAGTTGTGCGAATTTCCTGCTTATCGCAAGCAGCCGTCTCAACCTGTAGAGTCTCTGAGAAAATCCTAATTATACAGGGTGGCTATAATTAAACGTTCGCATTTAGAGAGAGCCTTCATGAGAAACGATTGATTCGTAGGACAATGAAACTTTGTAGAAACGTTGGTAAGGACGTGCCGAGAGAGCGAATAAACCATTGAAAGAAACACATTTTAATTTCCACATGGGATGGTAACATTTGTTAATTGCGTACCATGTTTACGTTCCACGTTACAAACATTGCTCACTGTGATGACCATCTGCATCTATGACAGCCTGGAACCGCACTAGAGCTGCTCTACTGCTCCCGAAACATCTGTGGTCGGATGTTGGCTACCTCCTTCGCTCTGCTCATCTTCAACCTCCAACGTGTGTTAGTGTGCCGCTCATGAACCGTTTCCTTCAGGTAATCCCACAACCAGAAATCACACAAGTTCAAATCTGGTGATCTTGGTGGCCGTGCAGCTTGGAACAATTGGCCAATGATTCGGTTGCGGAGTAACCGAGTGACCTCATGGGCAGTATGAAGTGGAGCTCCATCATGCATCAAAACAATCGAGTCTTAAGCACCTGTCTCCCGTAGAGCAGCGATCACTTGTTGGCGAAGCACTTCACAGTAACGTAAGCCGTTCACGTTGTATGCCCTTGGTCTTTGGTGTTAAGAGTTCCGTACCAGTACCGACGCCCAACGAGAAATCCTGACACTGACACCACTAACAACACAAACCCTGCAGGGCACAGTCTGGAATGTCATTCCTATAAAGTTGGGTACCCAGACGGTACTTTTTCGTCTATATTCTCTCAAGTACCGAAAGTTTAACTATAACCACCTTGTTTTACAGGTTCAGAATATTTGAACGATTTGCTTTTATATCATTTCATGTTGTTGCATCACTGATTTCATAACCATAGATCCATTAATTTCGTTTCATTACATTTAATTCATTTACAGATTCTTATGCATTACTTTTTTCACATTGTGTTGCGATGCAATGACTGGTTTTTACATCATCCAACGTATGTTTCTTAATCTGGGGAAAGAGCTCTTTGCTTCGGTTATTTAAAAATTTCAATATACTTTCATTGTTAAGTTTTTAGATAAATAGATAGTACTCCTTGAAAATTTGGAACAATATAGCTGCCTTAACGTTAAAATAGTACTAAGTTTTTACGACTTTTGAAACACAGTTTATTTCGTTAGAAAAATACATAATTTAATTTAGATTAATAAAACTGTTCTGCATGTGAGACCAGATACTTAAGCACCAATCAATACGCGATCCCTGGAATATTATAAAATAAAGTTATACTTGGTCAGTGTTCGGTGGGGCTCTTCAGAACTTTCATTCTCGAAATGTACCGAGCTCAAATATTCTCAAAATTTGGGTAATTTCTCTGTTTATCTGAAATTAATATATCTCCATAAAAGTCCTCCTCAACGTTCTATGGGCAATGAAAATTAAATCAATCGCTAAGCGATGATAATTATGAAATTTAACTTCAATTACACCCACTGCTATTAGGTTCATCCATCGGAATAATGGCAACTGTAGTGCAGTTTCTTTGGAAACATTTACTGAAATGCATTAACACATAACACTTTAAAGATGCTTGCTTTGCCGCCTACGTTTAATTATCTCCTGAATACGAAGTTAGTTACTTATTCCAAACATTAAATTCACGAAAAACATTATCATGTGGAACATGTCAACACAAGCAACACTGAACGCGTATATACAACCAAATAAGAAATAATATTGATATGGCTGCACATTGGCCATTTACAGGCACTTTTTGAAATATTTCAAATGAAATGGCAGACTATTAACGTAAAGCAACAACAATAGTCGCCTAAGAAAGAATCCTATGGGGCTGCTATTGTATTTTTTCTCCATGCAGATAGATGATGTGGCGTCTCCCTTTGTTTTACTCCAATAGTCTAGTGTAACTTTCTGTATTCCGCTTTTCAAATAAGAACTAAAGCAGGCATTTGCTGAACTATATATGCCTTAAAAACTTAATTTCTATATTAGAATACTATGACTGACAATCAAATATTTTCAATAGGTCACAGAAGATACCAACTGGCGATATTTTGTCACTTAAACATTTTATTATGTGCTCAGTATATATCGATTGATAAGAACGTCAGAATGATTAAAAAATAAACTTCTTAAATAACATGACAAGTACGGTAAATATATTTTCTGATGAAATGTGCTGTTAATGATTCTTTGTATGACTTGTAGCTTAAAATTAATTTGTTTCATCAGGATATTAGAATGTTGAAAACAAGATAGATGAGCTTCTTGTCTCCTCAGGGGACGTGGTCATTTAATAGATTAACATCATTTTCGGGTAGAGATAACGCGGAAAAACGAGGTGTTGCAAGATACATATAAGTTGGACACAAAGGCAAAAATACTGAAACAAATAGTTATTGTGATGATGTGAAGTATGTGCTAGTGCGTTATTACTGCAAAACATTTCTCTGATAATTGTAACAGTCTACACAACTCTTCTAGGAGGCTTTCAGCTAATTATGAGAAATCTAGATGCATTGTTGAGACACCTGTCGAAATCGAGACACATTGGTAAGATACCTGTCAGACAAGAAGAAACAGTAGTTTGTGGAGATTTCAATGTAGATTTCTTAAAAAGGCAGGAAAAATAAACTAGAATCATTATTTCGGTGCTGCAATCTAATTTTAGTAGCCAATTTTCCAACCTGTGTGCAGCAAGATAGTAGGACATTGGTTACTAACATTTTAATAGGCAGTCATGCTGAAAAAGTTAACGTGTACCCAATTGTTGATGGACTATCAAATTATAATGCACAATTAAAGGAAATAAACAGATGGCCCCTTATAGCTCTGAGGCAGGTTCATACAAAAAAGAAAGGCTTATTAATGAGAACAGGATACAATGTTTTAAATTAGGTTAAAGGAGGTGGTGTGGCATGAGGTACGCATAGAAAGAGATGCTAACGTTAAGTTCAATTTATTGCATAGTAAATTTGGGGCAAAATTTGAAAGTTGCTATCCTAAAAAGGAGAGGGAAATATATATCAAGGCCAGAGTAAATGAGGTACCGGCATTACTTGCATACTACAGAAAATAGTGTAGTATTTTAACAAAAGTCATTAAAATGTCCAGAAGTATGCACATCCTGACAGAAATAAATAATGCAGATGATAACATTAAAACTATATGAGACATTGTCGAATGGGAGACAGGACAGCCAGTAACTGTACAAGCTACAATAACATTTAAACTAAATGACAATGTTGTGACTGATAACTCGCAATTTGCGACTATTTGTAACAGTCACTTTCTAAATGTAGCAGCGAAAGTAGGATTAAGTGGTTCAGCTAATACCGGTCGTAAGCATTACAGGCTTCACGAATTGTAGCCAAATGACTGTTACTCAGCAATATTTGTAGCAAAGCATTTCTGGGCCGAAAATTATACTGGCCGCAGTATGGCAGCGAGTAGATGAAAGCGAGCTACTGGAAGTGAGTGCGTCTCTCCTGCATCTGTATTCCGCAAGGAAAAAAGTAAGATAAAGGTAAAACGATCTTTGTGGATGCGTTCTTTTTTTTTAAATATGCGAACTGCTCCCGAAATTTTAACTCTTCAACCGATGCTGGATTCACATCTCTTCCAGAATACTGGAACATGAATTTATCGTAAAAACAATTTGTCAGAGAATTCGTCAGGCCTATAACAGCATGAAAAACTGCCCATCAGTTCACCATCAGACTGGCGATCACCCTTCGGTTTTTGGCTACTCGTGGTTCATACACGAGTTTGATGTAGCTTCCACCTCGTTAACCCTTTAAGTGGCTCTGGTAAATATTTACGCCACTGCTGTTAATGTTGTTTATTACTTTACCTACTACAAACATTGTATTGGTATTAACATATTAACAATAATTTCGCTGATAAGCATAAATACCGCTTTTAGGTTTCTAAGTCGGTAGGGTGGATATAGCAACGAACGTGTGAGTAATGGTACAAATGTTTACTGATGGTCTTAGAGGCACTCGTCTTCAGCGCCGTTTTTGTGTTGAGCTAGCACCTGTCGCCTGTGGATATACTCTTCTGATTTTTTCTGATGTAAACGACCCTTTGTTCAAATCATAGCAACATTCCCTGTATTTTAACGTAAACATTTATTTTGTAAGCATATTCACTGCTAGTTTTCTTCCACGCCGTACATGTATGGAACTAGATTGTCATCAATTCCGTTTCTCGTTTTATCCAATTTTGCTGATTATATGCTGTGAAATGCTTCTTATAACGAAGAACGAACACTGTAGGTTATCTTGTTTCACAAATTTCTACGAAAAATATTGTCGCCGAGATAATACAAGTAATTTCCGTGGACAGTGCGCGTGAAAACATGCAACAGAAGAAAACAGTTTACGCACCCACTTGTATTTAATAGCCATGTTATTTACTCAAAGATCATTCTAACATTCGTGAGTACTTCCTTCAGGCATATAAGAATGACTTCATGGAGGTGGGATAGTTCCATGATAGATGAAGTTCTGGCTGATCGTGTTAATAAACTGCTGCGAAGAGGTTACAGAAGGGCACACGGATGATTCAAAATTTGGTGGAGACTGACGCAGACGTCGTAGTTACCATTCCCACAGTTTCGAACACTACTGCAGTAACTGATGCCGGCCGGGGTGGCCAAGCGGTTCTAGGCGCTACTGTCTGGAACCGCGCGACCGCTACGGTCGCAGGTTCGAATCCTGCCTCGGGCGTGGGTGTGTGTGATGATCTTAGGTTAGTTAGGTTTAAGTAGTTCTAAGTTCTAGGGGACTGATGACCTCAGAAGTTAAGTCCCATAGTGCTCAGAGCCATTTGAACCATTTTGAGAAAGTCGTGAAACTGACCCTCCTACTGAAGTGGCTACAGAGGTGAATTTATAATCATGATTTAAAGTTGTCTGCAAACCCTAGTCCTTTGGGAAATGTCTTCCTCCGGAGGGCATAAGGTTATTAATAGATGTTGACACCTCTAATTTCCTGCAGATATATTAAACCTTCTCTGCACATATTTTGTGCCCTGATTCACTGGTATGAATATTTACCACCCTATAACGCATGGTGGATTTAGAAGTACACAATAAATTTAACAGTTTTATTGACATAACTCCCAGCGTATACGCTGACGTGTTTATTATTGTTAGGCTGAATATAGCATTTTGCCACTTAACAGACTAGTACAATTAGCTCCAAACAGAAGATTACCTTCAAAAAACTGGTAGAATTCTGCAAAATGTATTAATGACTCAAGTAGGCTTCTGTTGTGACTCATCTGAGTTTGCACCGATTTCTGAGGGGTGATAAAAAGATAAGCAGCATAATTTCGGACTTTTTTCCGATTTATCTGAAATTTTGCGTCTAAACAAAAAAGGCGAAATTACCAGAAATTTAGAGTATTAAATTCTGCATCGATTGAATATCGCAACTTTAAGATTTGATTGCCGGCCGCGGTGGTCTAGCGGTTCTAGGCGCGCAGTCCAGAACCGCGCGACTGCTACGGTCGCAGGTTCGAATCCTGCCTCAGGTATGGATGTGTGTGATGTCCTTAGGTTAGTTAGGTTTAAGTAGTTCTAAGTTCTAGGGGACTGATGACCACAGATGTTAAGTCCCATAGTGCTCAGAGCCATTTGAACCATTTTAAGATTTGATTAAAATCTCCTACAGAAAAGCTGAGCCATTAAATGGTAATTTTTCACACTTTTTATCACGACTGAAGCTTCACTCATAAATCGAGTCAAACTCAGATTATTTATATCACAGGCCTCCTTGATTGACTAAAACAGTTTCCAGAACTCCACTAATTTTTTGGAAGGCGAACTCAATTTTCTTGTCCTATAAAGGGTTAAAGAGCACTTCTCACCGACTTGCCTCTTGGTACCAGACTTGCTACGGCTTGGTAGAAGGACTCAAAAATTTTATTAATTTAGCTTTAAATAACAAATATTTGTACTAATATTTTTTTGTGAGATAGCACTGACTTTAGATGTACGCATTTCTATACACTTGTAGACAAGAAACAAATCGAGTGCCTCTACGTTCGGGCGCCAACTTTCGAACTGAACGAAATATTACTGTTTCAGCTCTCAGATTAAGAGACACTTCAAAGGTGTCGGCGTGACAAAGATGAAGCAAGGCTGAGAGTATGAGGAAATATTTACGTACAAAGGCAGATATTCATATGGCCCGGCCATACGAAATATTCTCCACTCTTACAAAGAACCCTTTCAGTGGGAGGTTGCAAAAGGGCAACGATGTTTACGGCATTCGACGACCCACATATTGTTGTCTGCCGTGAACCCACAATATTGGCTGCTAACGGCATTAGGGGGCAGTTTTGGTGGTATGCAATGGTGAGTACAGGATGAGGCTACGATGCGTATCTGAACTGCTTAGTCAACGAGTAACTCACGAAGTTCTACAGTGCTAGTGGTGTTGATACAAAGCAGAGCAATGGCAACGATAAACAAAGCAAATATTGCATTATACCTGCAGTAACAGTTCCTGAAGTTGACATTTCGTCAGAAAGGAACCCAAAGAATTTCACATAGTGAGAAAGAAGTGGCAGATGAAATATTAACGTTTCTGCGAGATGAGTCAGTACATGAGGAGTAGAATGATGACGATACGTGCTCAACAAGTGAGAGTGTTATTGAAACAGGTGATGAGCCATGCAGTGTGTATATATATATATATATATATATATATATATATATATATATATATATATATATATATATATATATATATATCGTGCAATGCATAAGAAAAAGTACGGAAATTTAAAGGAGGACATGGCACACCTGTTACAAAATCTGGTGTTTTACGTGTCTTAAGGAAGCTCGACACAATTTACAGCATGTGCATCATAGTAACATACTCCGTTATGCAGATCAGATTGCGCACGACGAAGATTACAGTGATTTTAAGGGAATCAGTGGATGATTGCATAACTTCAAACAAAGCTACAGAGTTAAAAGACGTACTTTTGCGTCTGGGAAGATAAAAGTGAGAGGAAGGGATGATTGGTACAAGAGAATTTCCAAACAAAGCGTCAAATTGACGATGCACAGCAAAGTGCTGAATCGGACCGAAAATTTGTAGATAAGATGAACAACCTTATCCCATCGTTCAGTAAGGAATTTGTTTTCAACTCCGATCAATCAGAATTTGAAGAGGAAATGCACATGAAAGGAACCCTGGAAATTAGAGGTACCAAGAGAGTTGTACCAAGATCAAGTAACATCAATACCTTAACGCATTCGTATCTAACTCTGCCGGCTGTGTTGGTAAATTGGCTGGCGAGTCATTTATTGTGCTTCGAGATGTTGGAGGTATTCTGCCGCCTACGATTCTTTCTCTAGTGCGTGATCTTGCAGGAGCAGTAGGGAATATTTAAGCCACAGCAAGCAACAATGGGGAAAATGGACGTAATAGAACTACAACTATGGTATGAGCACTGCTTTTGGTCAGTAGCTGGTCAAAATAACTTGCTTTTACTTGATTCCTGGTCTGCGCATAACAATTATGTTCCTTAAGAGCAAACTATCCCTCCTGAAAAGTGCATGACATTGCAATTCACACCACCTGGAACCACTGGATAAATTCAGCTTCAGCAAGTTTGTTTCTTCCGTGACGATAATACATGCACTATGTGCAGCTACGCCTTAAAGGATAGCCGGTTTCACGATAAGATCCACGACAGACAGTTTCGCCTTTGGTTGTATGCCATCACATTCCATCAGTTCTCATCAACCCGTTAAACCAATATGATTCTGCATGCATTCTTTAAGAGTGGATACCTAGTTGAAAGTCCTGCACGGTTTGTAACTCCCATGGAGTTCGCCTTCGATCTTGATGGTGCGTATCTTTGTGATCACTGTGGCATGCCATTTTCCATTCGCATAGAGTCTCGAACTACACCTAATCGAACACTTCCGAGATGAGTTAGAAAAACAACATCGCTCAAGACTCCCAGCGTCCAACATCTGTACCGTCTCTGGTTTCGGCTCCTGGGGAAGAATGGGCATTGAGATACGTCATTGAAAGTAAATCCAGCAGAGTTTAAGCCGTCGTGGTGTATGTTAATGATTTGTTCTGAACGTTTGTTGAATGTCGACGAAGTCTATTTTGTGAAGTGTAATTACGTACATCTTATAGAAAGTGTAATTACGTACAAATTATAGGAAGTTGATCTCTGCACCTCCTGGGCACTCATTTTCTGACGCCCTCCTGATGCATATGTTGAGCCATTAGCAGCAAGTATTTTTGCTGTCATATGGACAACACCGGCATCACCTCGGCCATACCTTGGTACCTACTTACAATGGCCTGCTCCATTTCAACATTGCAGGCCACACCTTAGTATTGCTGTGAACAACGTTGAGGGCAACACTATTGTGGCCACACTTTGCCGTAAAATATACGCTGCGTGAACGCACCTTAGTCCACGTACGCAACACATTACATAATTTTAAAACTGTAACATTAGGAGCGTACATGTTGCCCCAGTTGCTCCTGTTTCTGTAAAATGATTACAGTATAAGATCTTCGACAATGACAGCTATTAAATAACATGCCTTGTCTGAATGGACTGAGTACGTTTAGTCAGTAAATTTGCCTTAATATTCTTATCATATTTCATATACTACAGACAAAAAAGTCTTTAGGCCAACACACAACCAGTAAGTGATCACATGATACTATACGGGACTTATTCCAAAGAAAAATATGTTGTATTTTTGGTTAAATATATGCACTAAACAGAACTGCCTTTTCCGCGTGTTGTACCGTTACTTATTGCGCATATTTGCTAGGTAAGGCTGTTTCACACGCATTTTCGTATCTTATGTGCGGATTATATCACGAAAGAAATTCGTTTCTAAAATTTTAAATATCGAGAAATTTTACTCTGTATCCTAAAGCATTAGACAATACCAAAACAAATCAACACTTACCTTCACTCCAGTTCAAAACGTCGCGATACATGTATTGCCTTTAAATGATTCGTTCTCGCTCCTAAACATTCTGTATGTTTTGTGTTAGAAAATCACTGCTCTTCTGTTATTCCCGCTCATTTATATCCAATCGCAGTTCCCGTAACTACATGTGGTGGAACAGCAAGGAAGGCGGACAGACCATTACTAAGCAACGATCCTTTTTTTTCTTGTCTCACTGTTGTCAACCAAAGATAAACATCCTACTAGGTATCATTGCTTTGAACTTACCACATGGTATAAATATCTCTGCAGTGAGTACTCTGATGCGTAGAATGGAATTTTTGTCTGCAACTTATGTTGCCATCCTGGTCAAGTGATTTCGCGTCTGCGTAAGTTTCGCTTTAAACCGCTCTGGACAATTTGAATGTCATTACATTGCTAGCAAGGAGATATCTCATTCAAGAATACCGTGGCTTTTGAACTTATGGATTTCTTTTGCATCTTAATTTCCATTTGGTATCTGGAATAAATATGGTACAAAGCATAGGGCAAAATTCACTTATTTGAGACTAGTCCCACAACTTAGATGTCATTAAGGGCAAATAAGGAATAACCACTTCCTTTTTTTTGTTTATCCTTTAGGTTCTAATCTATATAAACGATTTAGGAGGCAATCTGAGCAACCTTCTTAGATTGCTTGCAGGTGATGTTGCCATTCACCGTCTAGTAAAGTCATCAGTAGATCGAAACCAATTGCAAAATGATTTTGACAAGATGTATGTAAAGAGCGAAAAGTAGAAATTGACACTAAATAACAAAAAGTGTGAGGTCATCCACTTGAATACTAAAAGGAATCCGTTACATTTCGGTTACCTGTAAGCGAAAAATCACATAAATCTAAAATCTGTCAATTCAGCTAAATATCTATGAATTATACTTACGAAAAACTTAAATTGGAAAGATCACGGAAAAAAAAGTTGTGGGTTGTGGGAAAGGCCAACCAAAGATTGCGTTTTATTGGCAGAACACTAAGACCCAATAGGTCTACTAAGCATACTGCCTACACTACGCTTGCTCTTGTTCTTCTGGAGTGTTTCTGCGTGGTATGGGATCCGCATCAGACAAGATTGACAGAGAACATCGAAAAAGTTAAAGAAGGGCAGCTCGTTTTGTATTATCACGAAATAGGGGAGAGAGTGTCACAGATATGATGCGCGAGTTTGCGTAGGAATCGTAAAAACAAAGGTGTTTCTCTCCTTTTCCCGAAATTTCTGTCACCAACTTTCTCCTTAAAATGCGAAAATATTTAGTTGACGCCCACCTGTATAGGAACAAATGATCGATGTAATAAAGTAAGAGTGGCCGAGCGGTTCTAGGCGCTTCAGTCCGGAACTGCGCGGCCGCTACGGTCGCAGGTTCGAATCCTGCTTCGGGCATGGATGTGTGTGATGTCCTTAGGTTAGTTAGGTTTAAGTAGTTCTAAGTTCTAGGGAACTGATGCCCTCAGAAGTTAAGTCCCATAGTGCTCAGAGCCATTTTTTTTAATAAAGTAAGAGGAATCAGAGCATCGCACGGAAAGATTTAAGTGTTCGTTTTTCCCGTGCGCTGTTCAGGAGTGGAACGGTAGAGAAATAGTTTGAAGGTGGCTCAATGAACACTCTGTCACCACTTAAGCATGAATTGCAGAAGATGAAGATGCACTTAATCGTATTGCCTAATCTGTTTTCTAATGAATTACTTCGTGGTGGCACTGGGATGAGGATTTTGAGCGCGCTAATTTTATTCGAAGTATTCTGGAAAGGATCAAATTTCAAGCAGTATAGCTATTTGTTCCGAGTACTCCTCCAATATTTTTTCTCCATGTTGATTTATACGTTTTCCCGTTTTTCATAGGCAAGCACACAAAAGTACACAGACACCTATTAAGAAACACAAAACAAACACCGTCCGAAACGGTCTTGAAGGCTGAAAGTACCGACCGGTCGCCGTGTCATCCTCTGCCCTTAGGTGTCAACAGATGCGGATACGGAGAGGTATGTAGTCAGAACACCGCACTCCCGGCCGCTGTCAGTTTTCGTGACCGGTGACGCTATTTCTCAACGTAGCAGCTTCTCAACTGGCCTCATAACAGCTGAGTGCACCCCACCATGCAAGACCACTCAGCAGACCCGGACTGGGACCCATCCAAGTGCTAGCCAGGCCCGGCAGCGCATAACTTCGGTAATCTATCGTGAATCGGTGTTACCACTGCAGCAAGGCTGTATGCTCCAGACACCTAATAGTGGACATTAATATGGGGTGTGTCCGCACTTTACCTTTATGACGGCTTAAATTCTGCTGGGGTTACTTTCAGCAGTGAGTCTGAATGCCCATTCTTCCCCAAGAGTCGAAATCATAAACGGTAGAGATGTTGGACGCTGGGGTCTGGAGCGATGTTGATTTTCTAACTCATCCAAAAGACGTTCAGTTGGGTTCAGTTCGGGACGCTGTGGCCGTGTAGAACAGTCCATTTAGGGACGCTATACATCCAAGAACCAATGCCTCAGAGAAGTTACATTATGTCACGTTGGTACAGTCATCGCCTCCGTACTGTTCTCTTAGATATGCAGTTAACAGTGCTATAAAATGTGCTCATGTCCGCCGGCCGCTATGGTCGAGCGGTTCTAAGCGCTTCAGTCCGGAACCGCGCTGCTGCTACGGTCGCAGGTTTGAGTCCCGCCTCGGGCATGGATGTGTGTGATGTCAAAGAAAAAAAAAAAAAAACAGGCTCCGACCACTATGGGACTTAACATCTGAGGTCATCAGTCCCCTACAACTTAGAACTACTTAAACCTAACTATCCTAAGGACATCACACACATCCATGTCCGAGGCAGGATTCGAACCTGCGACCGTAGCGGTCGCGCGGTTCCAGACTGAAGCGCCTAGAACCGCTCGGCCACATTGACCAGCTGTGTGATGTCCTTAGGTTAGTTAGGTTTAACTAGTTCTAAGTCTAGGGGACTGATGTCCTCAGATATAAAGTCCCATAGTGCTTAGAGCCATTTTTTGCTCATATCCTTGTTCCGCAGTTAACATTTTTAACCTTTCTTCAGAGGATTAAGGGGACTACATCCTAATCACGAAAGCACTCCTATACTGCAACATCATTTCTGAAAATTTCATCACGGAAATATTCCGTAGACTGTGGCTAAGCTATGTCTCCGTAATATCCTTTCTTCCAGGAGTGCTAGTCTTGCAAGTTTCGCAGTAGATTTTCTGTGATATTTGGAAGGTAAGAGACGAGGTACTGGCGGAAGTAAAGCTGTGAGGACGGGTCATGAGTCGTGCTTCGGTTACTCAGTCGGTCACTTGACCGCAAAAGGCAAGGGTGCAGAGTTCGAATCTCTGTCTGGCACACAGTTGTCTGCCAGGAAGTTTCATATCAGCACACACTCCGCTGCGGAGTGAAAATTTCGTTATAAAAGGCTTGAAAGAAAGACTGGGTTTAACGGCCCGTCGACATCGTGGTCATTAGAGACCGAGCACAAGCTCGGATTGTCAAGGATAGGGAAGGATGTCGGCCGTGTGCCTCTCAAAGGAAGCATCCCAACTTTTGCCTTGAGCGATTTAGGGAAATGACGAAAAGCCTAAATCAGGATGGCCGGATGGCCGGACGCGGGTTTGAACCGTCGTCCTCCTGAATGCGAGTCCAGAGTGTTAACCACTGCGCCATCTCGCTCGCTAAATATAATTCTAGGATTGAACTAGTCTAACGTTGACATTAGGTTGAATTTTGCAGATATACTTATTGGCTAAAATATTATGCAGAATACAGTGCATTAGGAAAAATAAGTATGTGGCCACATTGTACAAACATTTCACGATTTCTTTAAATAATAAGAGTAATTTCTTGTGGCACGATTATCGAGTGCAAATATTTCAATTTTAAGAAACTTCGGCGACTGGAGTCTACCTAGCGTTCCCCAGTTATACAACCATGGAAAGGGGAACTACAGTCTGACGTCATATCCAGACCACGTGTCGTTCCTGGCGACTTCTCACATCGTTGAGAGGTGAAGGTTAGATTAAAGGCAGGTATTCGATACTGCGACGTCTCGGCTTCCAGGCACGCGCTTTACCTTTAAACCACCAGTCCCGACAATCCTTTAAATATTCATATAGATAAAGGAGATGACTAAGAGACCCAGATTCTCGTTGCTAACAATAAATACGTTCCTGAAGTAATGTCAGCTCAGTTCTGTAGAGTCATTCGCGGTTTTAAGAAGGAAGTTGTCACTAATCGCAAAAAATGAAATAAATTAATCAGGCAAAGGAGCAAGCTTGCTTTGGTTGTAGCTATAGCACGATAGAGGATTTGCAGGTCGTGTACGAAAGTAGGGACAATTTATTCCTTCGAGTCCATTTCAGGGTCCTACTTCAGACACCCTAAGCTACTTTCACCTTTGTGCAACTGTCTTAGGACATAAACAGCCCAAGTGTCCTAAGACCAAACAAGGTTAAACGATGTCGCAATATTACGCTAATGGCCAGAGCCTCACTAATTACAACCGATAGTCTAAAGCTTATTAGTCGGAAGGTCCGTGGTTCGACACTAGGCATGCGTAATTTTCTTAAATTTCAATCAGATTGAGGGTAATACCCAACTAAAAACAATTAGCCTAAGCTTTGTAGTCACATGTTTATGGGTTCGAGCCCATCATGTGCAATTTTAGCAAATTTCAACAAAATTTTTTTTAAGAAAGCTTTTGACTCTGTTTAATGAAAGCTCTTCTAATGGTCCACGGTACTGATTCAGCCTATGGTAGTATCACTGTCATCATTATCAGCTACTTTCCATCCACTACTGGACAGAAGTCTCCTCCAGACTTTCCCACGTATTATTGCTTTCAGATGAACACAACAATGTCGTTCCTGCATGTCTTGTAATGCCAGCCATCCACCTACTACTACACTTTCAGATTCAATACATTTTCATTTTTCATATAATATAATAATAGATGATATATTGTTATGAGAGGTTGTGAAATTGTTCAAATTTTTAAAAATATTATTATACAATCTCAGTTGAATACTAATTTCGATCACCTGTGATGTTCGTCTTCAGGTCTGGTTAATCACGATTGTGAAAGTCAAAATTCTTCAAAACGAACACTGTCAAATATTTAAAATAAAAGTAACAGCACAATAGTGTGCTCGTGATAACAACAGACCATGGCCTCGGCCATTTCAAACCTTGGTTGATGCTGCGGACTGTTGTCACAAGCGTACAATTGTGCTATTGCCTTATTTTACATATTTGACTATGTTCAAAAAATGGTTCAAATGGCTCTGAGCACTATGGGACTTAATTGCTGAGGTCAACAGTCTCCTAGAACTTAGAACTACTTAAACCTAACTAACCTAAGGACATCGCACACATCCATGCCCGAGGCAGGATTCGAACATGCGACCGTAGCGGTCGCGCGATTCCAGACTGTAGCGCCTAGAACCGCTCGGTCACTACGGCCAGCCTGACTATGTTCGTTTTGAAGAAGTTTGACTTCTCACAGCTCGTAATTAATCAGATCTGAAGACGAACATTACAAGCACTCGAGACAAATAATCACGTGCAGTTAAGGTTGTTGTAATAAATATTTTAAAAATATACAAATATAATACTACGAGAAATTTGTATCGAAAAAAGTAGATAAATTACTTCCACTTACTGTTGAAACAGTAAATCACAGGGACGGCTGATGTCACACAATCACTGGAGCAACAATGAGCTTAGTGTTCTGTGGAGAGAGCATATAAACTCAGTCGTTGTTAAAATAAATTAAATTTCAGTCACTTCATCGGCATATTATGAACTAGATATCTTACACAAAGGAAAATAGTAGCAATACTCTTGAAAGCTAGACGACTGTGATACATTCACCTGGGATGCAGGTTCACGCGTGTGGATTAAGGCTGAGGTGTGTATGTGTGGTGAAGGGGGGGGGGGGGGTAGAAGGGACGGGCGGATATCGAACGTAGTGCCGGTCATGCAAGTACGTAAAGGAACTGGTACCTTCGATTACTGATGTGAGTAATGTTTTAAAAAAACCGAATTTCGTAGACGTCAATGTTCGAAATTTCTAGACGAAATTATCACTAACATATCTGGGATTATACTACTGTCATCCGTGTAACAAAGATGCCCAAAAATGTAGAAAATAGTTTGTACCCCATCAAATCTTTTACACTTTTAAACTATCACAGAAGGAAAATCACAAAAATATATTTTAAAAAATTGTGGCGATTATAAAAATGCTCTAAAATATTTGATAGATTTTTGGCAAATAAAAAAGGTAAAAAAATTCTAATATTTGGGCGAGATTATTCAAGATAATGTTTTAGAAAAATCTGTTTTAGAAGAAAGGATACAAAAGATGGATAAAGCGTATGGAATAACTAAGAATACCTACAATAAAAAGTACTTATCTAAGAAACATAAGATAAAGCACTACACCACAGCAGTGAAACCAGGATATCTATGTGCCAGCGAATGTCTAGTATTAAATTATGAGTTTGATAAATTAGAAATATTCGAAAGAAATATTACACGGAAAATATTAAATCCTCAGAAAAATGCAACATTTTGAAAATTAAGAAGTAACGATAAATTTATCAGAAAATAGAATATATATCAGAAACAACGAGTAAGATTACTGTTTTTTTGGACATATGTACGGATTAGATGGCAATATACCTATGAAGCAAGTCTTCAGATAACTTTACGAAAAGAAATTAATATCCACCTGGGTTTAAGACGTTAGGAAGCACTTGGAAAGGAATAGGAAGTATTCGAAAAAGAGATTATTAGAGAAAAGGTTTTAAAAGTCGAAGGAGTTTGAAGCAGAAGGGAAAAGAAAGTGGCACAAAGTGGTCTTAAGACAGGAAAAAGAAACTTAATGAAACAATGAAGGAATACTGGAAGAAAAGGAAGAGAATTGAAATTGGAACGAGCTCCCTAGAAGGTCTTGAAAGAGCACCATAGAAAGAAGGATTGAAATTGGAACGTGCTCCCTAGAAGGCATTGCACGAGAAAAGGGAAAACGAAATTTTCAAATTTAATGCGCAATACACGAGGGGACTTAAAATCAAGTGGAATTCCATTCTTCCGGGGGTGTCCGACGATAGTGACGAGTTCTCCTATTATGGTAATTCTACCACACACTGTTTTAAATTAGCTGATCAACCGTCATCAGTACGGAAGCACCACTTAAGTTCGAGAGCCTGTTTTCGTAAAGGGAATTTGTAGTTGTTACATGAAAGATCATGTTGTTAACATGAAGTTTTTGTCAAAAATCGTTCCAGGGGACGAGACATGGTGTTACGTGTATCAATCAGAAGCCAAGCAACGATCGATCCAATGAACAACTGCTTTATCAGAGAGACACAGAGAAAAAACAAAACAAATGAGAACCAAGGCGAAAACATTGTTGGTTGTTTCTCTTCGTTTTTCTCCAACACGAATGGTATAATGAAACATTTGTTCCCTAAAGTACCACAGGTAACCTGCATTACTAAAACTACTACTTGAACACAGTGGAACAAATAGACAAACGGCCTGCTCAATAGCTGTTAAAGACATGGTTTCTCCAATACGATAATGCTCCCAGTTACAGAACTTTGACTATCAGGCAGTTTTTGGCACGGTAACAAAATTAATGTGGTTTCGCACCAACGTCACTCACCGGTTTTTGCCCACTGTGATTTTGTACTGTTGCCTAGAATGAAAAGAGATCCAAAAGGGAAGCAGTATCAGGACTTAGGAAAGATGAAACAAAAATTGCCGAACACGTGAGACACTCTTTATAGGAACAAGCACCTCGACGAAAAAAATGGCTCTGAGCACTATGGGACTTAACTGCTGAGGTCATCAGTACAAAAATGGCTCTGAGCACTATGGGACTTAACATCTGAGGTCATCAGTCCCCTACAACTTAGAACTACTTAAACCTAACTAACCTAAGGACATCACACACATCCATGCTGGAGGCAGGATTCGAACCTGCGACCGTAGCGGTCGCGCGGTTCCAGACTGTAGCGTCTAGAAGCGCTCGGCCACTCCGGCCGGCCACCTCGACGAAACTGACGGTTCTGCACAAATGGCAGCAGTTGGTCAGCAGATTGAAAACAGTAAGTGTTAAAGGTGCGCCGTCGTCTGCGTCCACTATTTACGGCCAGTGTCGCGTTTGTATGCAGTTTTTTCCATGGGTTTCCCAGCATGTCCATTTTTATGACAGACATCCCCATATCAGCTACCGCTACATCATCTAGGACTTTCAGGGAATATGTTACATACATTTGCTTCTTAATGTAATCCGAAAAAGAGACTATTTAGCTACATTAGACGGGTACTCGCCTCAAACCAGCGACTGACGGCTTTGACATTCACAATCACGTACAGCGCTAACCCGGTGGTGAGAAACAACATTCACTTTATGGAAACGTTAAGCTGCGAATGCCTTATCTGAATATATACGTACTGCTGCTTTCACGCGTCAGGATACGCAACACAATTTACTGATTTTGAACAAAAAATATGCAAATATTCTTATCGTTTATCGGCCCAAGTGGAACATTCAATTCTGGCACTTACAGTGACAAAGAATGGTCTAACATTGTGTCTTGTGACTATTATCGTAAGGGACTGGGTGTTGTGTTGTCTTAAACATCATCATCTCATCCCCATCTACACGCAAGTCGCCGAAGTGGCGTCAACTCAAAAGACCGGCCTACACGACGGGAGGCCCTAGCCACACGTCATTTTTTTTTTTATCTTAAGATGGGAAGTGGCCTCATCCCAAAAGGAAACATTTCCAAGAAAGACAACATTATCGAGCATACAACACAGGATGCCTGTAGAATATTTGTATAGGTAGGGTTGTCATTAGGGTCCACATTCTGTAAAATATGAAGTTTGCAATAATGTCAGGGTAATCTTTTATATCCTGCGCAGTGCTCGCAACATAAAGATGATTCACATATTAATATATGGGAGATTTTAGTTACATCTCCAATCATGCAGTACGTCTTGCAGTATTCCAATAATGGGTTGCAGAAGGTTAGGATGACTGCTACGTCTAGTCCTAACTCTTGTGGAAGAAATCATTTTTCCCCTAACGTCTACGACACCGGCTGATCAATAGTAGCGGAAGCTTTTGCGGAATGGAAATAAATACTACGAGTTATTCATACAGCACAGTACCATAATTATTATACTGCCATTGGCTGCAAAGCTAAATGTTTGTTACGAATTCGCTTTATGATGTTACAGAGCGGATACACTATCTGATCAAAAGTATCTGGCACTTGTTAACGGACATTAGTATTGAGTGTGTCAGTCCTTCATCTTTATGATGACATGAACTCCATTGTGGGCACTTTAGATGAGGAATGGCAGTCCGTTCTTCCTCAAGAGTCGATACCTGAAAAGCTAGTGGTGTTGGACGCTGGGGTCTGGAACGAAGACGTTCCAACTCATCCTAAAGATGTACCATTGGGTTCAGCTCGGGACTCTGGTCAGGCCAGTCCGTGTCAGGAATGTTATTCTGCACAAGCCATTGCCTCGCAGATGCTGCTTTATGATAAGGCACATTGTCATGTTCATACAAACAATCGTTGCCTTTGAACTGTGCCTCTACTATACGCAGCACACAATGCTGTAAAATCTGTCATCGTTCCGCGTTTAGCGTTTTTCTTAAGCGCAATAAGGGAACCACACCTTGACGGCGAAAACACTCGCCACAGTGTAACACCACTTCCTCCATACGTCTCTGTTGGCACTATGAATGATCTCGAGGCGTTCGCAAAATCCAGCGTGATTCATCATTCCAAATTACAGTCAATCACAATTCAGTGACGTCGCTCTTTGCGTCTCATGCTTCTCTTTGAATTGATTACAGTAATGTGTGGCCTATTAGGTGCTGCTTGAACAATATACCCCATTCTTTTTACTCTCTAAGCTCAGTCATTGTGCTAGCTGCATTGCTATTAGTACTCTGGAACTCACAAACGATTCCTTCCAATGATTTCATGCGATTTTTTGCAACCGCGGCCCGCAATGTTCGATCATGTGGTCTGCCTGGTCTTAACTTCTCTCCCCAGTAAATTGAAGGTAAATTATTATGACTGAATAATATCTAGTTACCTGAATGGAAATTTTTGGGCGGGAGAAGTCGCTTCCCCAATATTTTAACACAAATATCTTCCACACTCCCAGGTATAAATTTAATTCCTGTTTGAATCCTCAAGTCTATAAAAGAAAATGATTAGGCAGTTAAAATTCGTTATCATACTCTGTCTACCTCTCGACGATTAGTCAGCACCTGGAATAAAATTTATGTGGCTCTGCAGAATACCGGCTATCTTCGACTCTGAACATTCTTAAAACAGTCAGAGGAACCATCGTATTCCGCGAGGAAGCCGTCTTGGGTACTATGATGTACTCACTCTGCGGAATGGAAATCAGTATTCAAATTGTCTATTAATTTCGATAAAATCTCAGAAATTAATCTCTCAAAATAGAGCATAAACGACAGTGATGCAGGCTTTACTGATTTCACAGTATACAAAGTTCCCTTCGAGTTACGACACACCAAATAATGTTCCGAACCACAGACAAGGGAGATATTAAAATAACCAAAGAATTAGACGTACCATTTCCATACACGAAATTATATTTTTCCATAAATGATCTTCATAGCTACATTTAAGGATACGTCACTTTCTTGTATGAGATGAAATTTCATCATAATTAATCAAATTACATTTCATATTCAGAATGGCAGCTTCCAAAAATGTCGTCAGTTACAGTTCCGCTGTGACCAGACTCTCCACAATTGCTAAATCAGAAGTAAGTTCATAGAACACGTACTGTTCCGCATTACATCTATAGAGTTTTTAAGTCATCTGTCAGTGGTACTCTCTCTCTCTCTCTCTCTCTCTCTCTCTCTCACACACACACACACACACACACACACACAAACACACACGCACACACAGACACACACGCACACACACAGTCGTAGTGAGTCTTTGACCCCCATAGACCACTTGCGCAGTTACGCTCAAACAATTGTGCTGAAGGAGAACAACGTCATAATGACATTACCACTAGTTGGTTTGGACAGCTTTAGAAGGGTTGAAATGTCCCTGATGAGACTGTTACTCAGGTGACATCCAGTTACTGCTCCACGTTCGAAATCTCTCCTGAACGATTTGTTGTGCTATTACTGTTATTCTAGTTTTATGCTGGCGAGTCCACCTCTCCTGACATGTAGTGGTTAATTCTGCAACCATTTAATTCCTTTATAAAAAGGTTGCCCGGTTCCTATTGTCAGACAGTGTAATAAATTGGAAGCTTTTGTATTTATCTATGAGAGTTATTAAATTTCTTTTCATTCCAATTACATTTGGTTTGCTTATTTTCTAGTTATTGAGAAAGCCAAAGCCTTCCTGGCTTTTGTGGGCTAACGCACTGCTTTCCCGGCGCGAATACGCCCGACAGATTAGTGTCGAGGTCCGGTGTGCCGGCCAGTCTGTGGATGGTTTTTAAGGCGGTTTTCCATCTGCCTCGGCGGGCTGGCTCCCCTTATTCCGCCTCAGTTACGCTATGTCGGCGATTGCTGCGCAAATACCGTCTCCACGTACGCGTACACCATCATTACTCTTCCATGCAAACATTGGGTTTGCCAGGGTGGTGGTGGGGCGGGGGGGGGGGGGGGGGGGGAGCGAACCTCACAATAGCCATGGGTTCGGTGTGGGGCGGCGGTGGAGTGAGTGGATTGCTGTAGCCTGTTGTGGGGTTGTGTACCAGTGAGAGCTATGGCGGGGACGAAGTCTCTAGGCCCCCAGTTCAATACATATGTACTTACTGAGAAAGCCACTTTGAGACAAAACTGTTCGGTATAGGAAAAAGACTGAAGTCATACATAGATTCACTGCAAAGAAACAAAAGCTTAAGATTGAGCCATTTGAGAAAAAAAAAGTAATCAAATGAGCAGTTGACATCCATGTCTCCACACCGCCTGCCATTAAAGTATGTTCTGATGATCTAAAACAGATTGTCATCGGTCACCTTTTTTAAATAAATGTGTTTGTTCGTAGCCTTTGCTGTTCAAAGAATACTGAAAAAATTGACATTTCATACCAGTTTTAGCAACTGAAGTTATTGTATGCCAGTAAGTGCCTGCAATAAACTTTGCTGTTAAAAACTACTACTATCTCATGCCGTATATGTTACTGTGTTGTGCAAATGTAAAATTGTACACCCAGACTGCCAGTATCGTGAGAAGTCTCCACATAAAGGTATGCCGACGTAACTGTACGAGGATACCGTTGCGGCTACTTCCTCAGGAACAGCAAAATTAGTGACGCGCTAAACTCAGGAATTAGCGAAATAGCACTGTGCGCGGCAGCTGTGGTGGTGCAACTACAGCACACAACCACTGGCCGCATGGAATTTTCCGCTGGAACTCCATTTCCACAACGTGGGTGCACATAGAGTCACTGGCCTTCGCTATCGATTAATACTTTTTGTGAGACATGTATAGTACCCAGGGCTGTTCGATAAAGAATGATCACATTTTTTGTTTTGTTTTGATAACGTACCTTTACTCATCCTCACAATTTTGATTGTCCTCCTCAAAGTAGTCTCCCTTGAATGTGATGCACTTGTCCCAGAGTTTCTGCAGTCTTCAAATACATGCTAGAAACCAATTTTTCGGAAGTCCTTCAAAATCGCCTCCGCACCCATCACCACTGCTTCTGATGATTGATAATGACTACCACGAAGGTGTTTCTTCATGTTAGGGAATAGAAAAAAGTCACATGGGGCTAAATTCGGACTACAAGGAGCGTAAGGGATGCACTTCACGTTGATTTTTGCAAGATATGAAGCAACAACATTGGCAATACGCGGCCGCCCATTATCGTGGTGCAGCATCCAGCCTGCTTCACGGAAATGTGGTGTTTCGCGCCTGTTATGGGCTTGCAATGTTTGCAGGACATCCCTGGAGTATTGTCCAGTTGCTGATGTGTGCGGAAGTACAACATGCTAATAAACCACTCCATGAATATCAAAGAATGAGTTGACCATAACTTTCCCAGCAGAAGCAAACACTTTTGCTTTTTTGGGGGTTGGTGATGAAGGAGATTTCCACACTGAACTCTGCTGTTTGCTCTCTGGATCAAAATGATGTAGCCAAGTTTCATCAGCAGTGATTACATTTGAAAGAAACTCCGGATCTACCTCTAACATCAATTTTAACTGCATGCAGACCTGCACGCGAATGTCCTTTTGTTCGGGAATCAACAGTCTTGGAACCCATCGCGCACAAACACGTGTCATGTGTAATTTTGCTGTCACCAACGTGTGGGTGGCACCCAATGAAATGTTCAGTATTTCAGAAAGTGAACTCAAGGTAATCAGTCGATCCTCTCTCACAATGAAAGCAGCAGTGTTGATGTTTTCTTCCGTAAGAGCTGTAACTGGACCACCTTCCTTTGAAATTGATTGTCTCCCCTCTTTAAACATTTTAAACCACCTTCGAGCTGTGCTTTAGGGAAGAACAGACTCTCCATAGGTCTCCTGTAACACTGTATAGGCCTCAGCTGAAGATCTGTTGAGACGAAAGCAGAATTTCAAAGCCCATATTGTTACTCGCGTGTTACCTCCACTGCAGCGGTAGGCGGTACTGAACATGTCTGACCTCGCCTGCCTCTCACAGGCGGGAACCAGGAGTCCCTACAATGAAACGACTACGGCGTGTTTGTTGGAGATTAAGAACAGAATATCATAAGATCAAATTTTAGCGCGAGAAATTATGACCTTAAAAAATTATGATCATTCTTTATTGAACAAATGGTTCTGAGCTCTACGCGACTTAACATCTGAGGTCATCAGTCCCCTAGAACTTAGAACTGCTTAAACCTAACTAACCTAAGGACATCACACACATCCTTGTCCGAGGCAGGATTCGAACCTGCGACCGTAGCAGTCGCGCGGTCCAGCACTGAAGCGCCTAGAACCGCTCGGCCACCGCGGCCGGCTTCTTTATTGAACAGCCCTCATACATAGTAAATATTTCAAGCGGTTATTAGATGTATGTAACCCCCTGATGTTGGTCCCATGCAATGCAGGATGTGTATAATATGTAAAATTATTTGGATCATTGGTTTTCGTTTTCATATAAGGTATTACAACTGACACAATAAATTCTTTGTTATTGTTTATATTTTAGGAGGGGCAAAAAAATTTAGTTTTCACGTCAAAAAAATAACTTTACGTAATAGATTCTTTGTTTGTTTGCAGTTATGGTACACCCTGAAATACCCGCGCCACAGTAACGAGACAAAACAAGATAGAGCAGCCAATTGGTAAAGTGTATTGTGCGCTGATTCGTCTCCGGAATCATCGGAAATTTTGCATCCGTATCAAGCCAATAGAGACTATTTTAATGGACTTCACCATTGTGTTTTGACTTCTCTAGCGATTTGCGTACCAGGGCTGTTGGCATGTGTCGGGAAACAAATAAAGAACTAATTAGGTTAGTTTATTTCTTTAAGTTGATAACTGAAACTTTATCACTGCCCCACGTATACATAACACATTCACAGTCCATTTATGGGTTCCTTAGATGGCACACACCTCTCAGTAGCTTCCTTAGGTTGTGACCAGTTCTGACAAGGAAACATCACCAACACATCAAATTTTAAGGGGAAAGAAGCACACTTGTGAGATATCAAACCTGGCAATCGATCCCGCGTGAAAATTTGGGCCACAATTCTGATACTGCGCACTTACGAGCTTCGGAATGTACAGCTTTTCAAATATCTCACACGCAACGGTTGTTTTTCACTCGGTACGTTCCACTGCAGCCACCCATGTCAGAGCGCGAAATACTGTAAAATCAAGTGAGTGAGATACTTGTGAAATACTGCTGTGACATTGGTAACATGATTCGTCCATTTTGTCAAAGTGCTTATGTCAGAGATATCTTTGCTTTGAACATTCTTCTCGCTCGGGCATTAAGCCAACACCGTCCGCACTACCTACAGGCTTTTTTATATAATGTTTTTCAAACTATTGATTTTCTGTTCGTGCCCACACAATCATCTCAATAGTGGAAAGACGATACGACAGTGTGGTTGAGGCGATTTTCGTGTCAGTAATGACGAAGGGCAACACAACACCCAGTCCCGGAGCAGGAAAAATCTCCGATCCGGCCGTGAATCGAACGTAGGCTTTGGTTAAGCGGCGCGGCCTCACTGATGTGGAGCAAGTGACAAACAACCGGTGCGCACAAAATCTGAAAGCTATACCTTCGCGTCATAACAGTGAATAATAGAATTATGCCCCAAATTTTCGAAGGGGGGTGGGGGCTCTATTGATGGGGTTGATATTTTGCAGCTGCACTTCTTACTCCTTAAAATACGAGGTCGAGTTGGCGATGTTTCCTTGTTAGTAGCATTTAAGTCTCGTGTTGCTTTGTTTTTACCCTTCAGGGTAAAACATAGCTTGACAAGTCCCATTCAGCTATCTGTAACACATATAACTATATTACGACACGAGTTTCTGCACTCGCTGTAAGACAAGTGGCTTGTGTTAACTTTACGTTGGCCGATTTTGCCCACAGGTCCCTAATCGGCAGAAGCCAGCAGGCTTCGGCCGATAGTCATTTGATATTCTTAGTAACCAACATTAGCTAGTTGACTGTACTGTATGAGGTAGCAGTTGTTGTCTGCAGGGTTACTATGTTGTAGTTCAGTCTGTTTTGTACGGTTCCGTTTCCTTACGATTAGTATACGTAGCTGTTGCAGTTAGGACTTTTATTAAATATTTCAATACGTAAGACGATTTCATTTTCGATTACGGACAACATTTAAGAGTCTTTACCTTCATGTGTGACTTCTGATTTCGCGGAAGGATGAAGTAGAGGTTAAGGTCACTGGACTGCTGGAGGCAGTTTCCGAGGGGGGCCGGACTTCCTTCCTTCGCTCCAGAAAAACCCCTCTGACAACCGGTCAACTTACAATTCACGCTGTATCTTCAAGTAAATGAAATTGACCTACTGCGGCAGTCAAAAAATCTACATGTAACAGGAACCATGTAAACTTAATGAAAGGGTATGCAAACTCAGTTGATGCTGATGGCGACCATTCTAACGACAAGAGTCGGTCAAAACGATCGAAATTAAATAACACTAAAATATTTTCATTGACAATGGTAAAGTATTTTCAGCTACATATTGTATTGCAATTTGCCTTTCCTTCGATAGGAAAGGTAGTAGATATAGTGGTATGACTCATCGGTAGGAAAGGGAAGGAGTGCATTGTTTGTTAATTATAAAACGTAATTCATTTAAATTAGCTCATCTTAGAAAATTGCTCCACATAAAATTGCATTCCAACATGGAGCTAACTAACTGTTCAACATAATCACTACTGTGACATCCTATTACGTATACCTTATTCTTTGACATACACAGTATAAAAATACTACGCACACACTGAGATGACAAAAGTCGTGGGACAACGATATTCGCATATATAGATGGCGCTAGTATCGCATGGACAAGATTTAAAAAAATGGTTCAAATGGCTCTGAGCACTATGGGACTTAACATCTGAGGTCATCAGTCCCCTAGACTTTGAACTACTTAAACCTAACTAACCTAAGGACATCACACACATCAATTCCTGAGGCAGGATTCGAACCTGCGACCGTAGCGGTTCCGGACTGAAGCGCCTAGAGCCGCTCGGCCACTGCGGCCGGCGGATTTAAAAGGGCAGTGAATTGGCAGAGCTGTTATTTGTACCCAGGTGATTCATGTGAAAAGGTTTCCGAAGTGATTATGGCCGCACGACGGGGATTAACACACTTTGAAGGCAGAATGGTAGTTGGAGCAAGATGCATGGGACATAGCATTCCGGAAAACGAAAGGGAATTCAGTATTCCGACATCTACAGTGTCAAGAGTGTGCCTAGAATACTAAATTTCAGGCATGACCTCACCACTAACAACGCAATGGCCCACGGTCTTCACTTAACAACCGAGAGCAGAGCGTTTGCGTAGATTTTTCAGTGCTAACAGACAAGCAACACTGCGTGAAATAATCTCAGAAATCAATACGAGACGTACGACGAAAGTACCCTTAGGGCAATAGGACAATGTGGCGAATTTTGGTGTAAAGAGATAAGGCAGTAGACTACCGACAGGAGTGTCTTGGCTAACAGCACGACTGCAGCTCCTCTTGTAATGACACATTCCTATGCAGAGACATACAATATCTTAAAAGCTGCGCCAAAGATAAATTGAGAGGCATGTATATTATAATCTTTGTAAAGTTCACATTGGATTCTCTTTTGTTTGATACTCCAAGGAGCTAAGGGACACTTTCGATTGTTGCCTTGTGGAGGATGGACGTGATTTTTGGACTGTGCGGAAAGGCAGCCATATAGTTAGTAATTATGGTTTGTGCGACGAGCACAGCAAGTCTTATTGTGTTGTGAATAAAAAATAGTGAAAAGTATCGAAGTGTTACGAAAATTATTGATAGCGACGTAGCATTGTATTCCTTGGTTTCCACCGTCTTCGTGAAGTGAACCGATGCCGACTCATGATGGTACACACAGTCAACAAAGAGAAGAACATCGATGGCGACTGATGAATTAATATTGTGGCAGAAGGACTAATTCTACGTCTAAGGTGAGAACTCTGATTAAATCAACAATGACGTGGAATTTAAAATGTAAAATGTTTTTTATTTATTTCGCCACACTGGCGACCGCTGACAGGGACAGTGCTGGTGGAACAAAGAGTAAGTACTTCATTGTTGTACTACAAATGTACTTGTACTAATTACTGTTTCTCTGTTACATGACGCACATGGAAAATGACGAATAAGGTGAAACAATATTAACTATATAAACGGATGGCACAATAACCAGAAGGAACCAGGACAAGGATTTACAAACCTAACGTAATCGTGAGTGACGCAGCTCAGCCGTAATTAAGGTAGGAAAGCGCAAACGCATGCAGCGGCTGCACCTTGGCTTAGCTCCACTTAAAGCAGAACCTTTTCCTTTCCATATTAAAATCCTGGTAGTGTTTGTGGCTACACACAATTACACTTTGATAATTACTTTTTTATGTTCAACAATCGCAGAATTAGAAGACGTAGTGCGCCATCTTGTAAATTTCCGACGCGCAATAAATAACAATCGCGAGATATTTTTATTAATTCAACTGCGAGAGAATTTAAAGATTTAGATTAACAGTAAAGTACAGACAAAAATAATATCTTCACAATGGAATCAGAGAATTTTAATTTGACAAATGTTCGTGGACGCGTCACCGATTCTGACAATAGTGACGTAAATGATGACGCAATTAGTTTTTCAGCACAACATAATGTAGAAGTAAATACAATTCAATTGCACTCCACAGGGATTAACAATAACGAACCACTTGCAAATGAAACCTTGTACACAGTCGATGAAGCATCGATTACCAGATCAGATGAAAATATTTCGCGTGAAATCAGTGAACCTAGCCCGGTTTCGATTCAATCAGACCGTGACAGAGAAACAATGGCAACAAATAATGGCATAAATACAAACACACAAGCTTCGTCAGTTACGCTTGAGGCATTATATAGTCTGATGTCAAACGTGAGCGAGCAATTATCTGATTTAAAGATCAGTCACAACCCAACGAACACAAAACTGGCGAATCTAGAAATCAGCCACAACATGACAAACACAAAATTGTCAAACATGGAAATTGGGTTCCAACAGCAGTTTTCAAGTGTAAACACGCAATTTGAAAACATGCACAGACATTTCGATCAACGCTTAAATAAACTCACCAATGAAATCGATCAAAAATCGAAGACAAAGTCATCAAAACAGTCAACAGTGTATACAATGTATTGGCAAATGATTTAGAAAAGAAACTGTCAGATCTTACAAACAAACAGGAACTGTCAGAAATCGTAGAAACACACTATCAAACACAAACGGTACAAAAAGAAATACATGAAAACGTACAGGCTATTCAATTAAATTTAACAAGAGTACAGTTCGCATGTGAAGAAATACCTGACCAAGTTAATAAAGTTAACGAAGAAGTCGGTTTTCTGAAACAGGAGACTCGACGTATCAACGCGGACATTATCAAAATAAATGAAACTTTAGAAACCGGTAATGTAAATGAATCAATAACTGAACGGGAAATAAAACTTTTTGAAAAATTAGGTAATGAAATCAAAGTAGCCGAGGACAGAATACGTAAGGAAATCGCGGGTAGACTGAATGTTTCAAATGACTTGCCTACGTCAAGCAACAGGCAGCGCGACACTTATTCGCCCGTGCCAGATTACGATGTCAATAACGCAGAACATCACGCGCCCAGTCCGGCGTATGTGCACGCACCGGCCCAGGCAAACAATGACTATTCGCCAAACTCGGTGCTGCAACAGGCAGTAGGCGTGTCGCCTTGCATCTCGACGATTCTAGTCGATGAGAGCCTGTTGAAACATAGACAGTTTCCAGTTTTCTCCACAGAATCCAGAAAAACTCATCCAGTCGTATTTGTAAGAGCATTTAAAAATGTCTTACCAAGAAACTGGACTGAGGCACAGAAGATTAGATATGTAGTAGGCTTCACACAAGGCGACGCACTTTTGTGGGCCACAGACATGGCTGAACAGTGCGTCACCTACGAACAATTTGAACGGGCTTTCTTGGAGAAATGTTGGTCTGCTGGGGTCCAAGAAAGACTGCGACGTGAGGTATTCAACCCACAACCGTTCAACCTCAAAAACGGCGGGTTGAGAAAGTATTTCGAAAAGTACTTGAATAAGACGCGCTATTGGAACAATCAAATACCGCACGTAGATGTTCTCAAAATTCTGAAAAACAGACTACCCGCGAACTTACGCGAAAAATTGGTAACCATACCGGAGAACGACCTTGAATACTTTCTTTCCGTGCTTGACTCAATTGATCTAATATACGAAGAAGAGCCGAGCACAAGTAATCGGAGTGAACATTCCGGAACCAATCAAAACAACGGTAACGGATATCATTTTAATGGCAGTGGACAAAACCCACACAGTTGGCATCCGTATGCGACAAGGCCAAATAATGGAAACTGGAATTACGGAAATCGGAGGAATTCGGCGCCACAGAGACGTGAAGACCGAAGATATAATGCAGATTACGGTTCACGCCGGTATGGAAATGATAGAAATCACGTGAATGATTGGTCAGACCCGCGTGATGAAAGGCGGCACACAAATGAAAATTACAATAGTTACAGTAATAGGAATGACAGACCAAGGAGGAATAGCGACGGCCGGTCGGAAGAAAATGTTGCACGCAGCGGTCCGGAAACAAATTGGCGACAGAATAACCACTCAGTACATTTCGTAGAGGTAACGGACAGTACTGAAGCAACGCCGTTGTCTTCCCCGGTAAACAACAATCGGTCGCAATGAGCCCCCACCGGCCGACCGATTTGACAACAGGGGGCACAAACAAGCACACATTACATCTTAAACAATTATTTTTAAGATATGATCAGGATGCTACTGTAGAAGATGATCTATGTGAAGAAGAGATGAAAGCACTGGACAAGGTAAGTGACCTCGTGCAGGCTGTAATAACAGCAAAGATAGGAACTATAATTACCAACGTAATTTTAGATACAGGCGCATCTACGAATATTATTTCTAACAGTTTATTTAAAGAAGTTTCGAAAGCATTAAAAGTACCAGTGTTGCCAACGGAAAATTGTAAAATCTTGAGAGCTTTAGGTAACAAGCCAAAAAGTATTAAGTGGCAGTTGTTGTATGATGGCCCTTTCATTATAATAGACAAACCTCACCCAGGATGTTATCTGTTAGGTAACACACGAACGGGCAAGGTGAAAGGGTTATACCCCCACAAGGACATCAAGGAATTTTTTCATTAAAGGTTATATGTTATTTTAGCAAAATTGAAATTGTACAACCTTGGATCACATAGTAAAATTGCTGTCATTAACCTAAGAAACTTGCGAACAACTGGGGGCATATGCCAGCTTAAAAACGCATATTTAACCAAACCTAATGAAACATGTGTTACTGTGAGTCTTAACGCTATAAAATAGACCATACGGTACTTTTGTAGTCTAACTCAGTTATTTAAGAGAGGGGAACAAAGACAAATTAGCGCGAAGGTCAGAGTTTGTTCGCTTGAGACGAGCAACAAACCACACGTCGAAGTTGCAATCCAACGCTCAGCTCATGAGCACGCGATAGCTGCATGTCAAGACGAGGTCATCGGCCGCGCTGTAGGCAGCGAGCCGGGGAGAAATCTTTCCCCCTTCCATGTCCGATCAGCTGAGCGTATACAAAGCGCGAAGCCGCATGCGTGGTCGAGTCCAGGCGTCACGTGACTATTACACGATGGTGGCTATCACGAATAATGTTCACCAACAATGCAGAGTTTTCCCCGCGCCTACAGTCCAGTCGTGGTACGTAAGCGCGCATGCGCGGAACGTTTAAAAGTTTTGAGACCACTCTTACTATGAGACACAGAGACGAAAGTCATTCAAAAACAAGAAAGGAAAGGGTACACAAATCTTGTAAATAGTAACTTAGAAAATTTAATTATAAGCTGGTATTACGTAATAAAAGTGAACATACAAGTACGTACTGGTCATGGACGGTATTGTAATATTATATTATACTGAGTAAAATCTTAGCTTGTACGGAAGGAGAAAGAAAATTAAAAAAATAAATAAATAAATAATGCAGATATATAACCGGAAGAAAGGCTATGTACACGAGAACAACACACAATTACATATAGGGAAAAAGCAGCAAAGAGGAAAGAAAAGAGATAACGCATACATTTACATTACACAGTAGCTAGCGATTTTCAGAATGAACAACAAGGCAAACGCGTTAATTTTTGTGACTAAGGAAAAGAATGACAAGCTTCAAAATAGGAAAATAATAAACAGATCTATGCAGCGTGAGTAATGAACTGAATCGCTCTCAAAACAAATACCTAGGATTTATAGAGAGAGAAACACATTAACGTTAGGAAACACCTAAAGCACTCAGCAAACAACTTTGTAGAATATATAAGCTATACACGAGGTTACATGTACGAAAGCTAAAGTGTAAAGGAGGAAAATATGGAATGATTGCGCATTAATGGACCGTAAGGCAGTTATGTATGTAAGAAGAAATATTTAGTTGTAAGTATTATTAGTATAAGGGACGATGCTCAGCACACCCTGAATTATCTTGGAATATTGAAGGAATGGTGCAGGGTACCGAAAAAAGGGCCCCACCAGCAATGTGTATATTATAGTGGTAGATGTTTTTTGTGTGTATAAACGTATGTATGAATGTGTGGAAGGCGAAAGAAGCTCTGTACATGTACGGAACCTAAACAACATAGAAGTGTTTAAGGAAAATTAAACTCTAAGACAGCCTCGTATAAACATACATACCTAACGTCAAGAAATAACTTAATTAAAACCGTAAGACTCTACGAGTTTACGAGAAAATACGAAAAACCTGATACCCAGTGCAACATTAGCGATTCTTCACTCAGGTATGCAGAAGGAAGGTATGAATTACTTTACACACTTGAAATATGAAATGATAAATCATGTCAAAATTATATCTTTAATACATATAACGATTTACAGTCACAAAGAATGAAAATGATATCGCCGCTATACGAGAAACAGGTAAGTAGCGTGATCGACGACCTGTAAGCAAAGGAATCGTCTATAAAATGAATTATGAACAAAACCGTCAAACAGAATTTCATGCTGCACTGAAGCTATGAAAGTCTGATTATTCGTGTACATAGATTTTCATGACAACCGATGCATTAAAACGTCTGTATTTTTTCTCCCATGATAACACAAGACGCCTATAAGCGCACTTTAATTGAAGATGATACACGCACACAAGGGCATGCCGCTATTATGAAACACTGTACATAGTAATAGCAGTTACACCCTGAACTTCATAATTTTATGTTTATATGTCCATGTTAATGTAGGAAGTTTTATTAGGGGTAATGATTTACAAGCACACCAGAACGTGCTTAAGCACAAAACACTGTACATATTAGGTTTATGCTACATATAAATTATTATTTCGTGCATTTTCAGATTTTATACGTAAAAACCGTAGCATACACGTAGTCGTTGCCATTACCCTAAGTAGAAGGTAGAAAATTCCCTTCCCAAGGTGCAGTGGAGCGGCTACAGGTGTGTTCTCTGCATGCTGAGGCATGTCAAATGGCTCTGAGCACTATGGGACTTAACTGCTGAGGTCATCAGTCCCCTAGAACTTAGAACTATTTAAACCGAACTAACCTAAGGACATCACACACATCCATGCCCGAGGCAGGATTCGAACCTGCGACCGTAGCAGTCGCGCGGTTCCGGACTGCGCGCCTAGAACCGCTAGACCACCACGGCCGGCCTGAGGCATGTCGTTGCATATAAAGATAACGAAGGTAAACCTTAACTTATACTCGAGTTCAAGAAGGAAAACAAAGGACTTGTTCCTTCTAACTGATTAATGGAAAAAGGTGTGTGTGTCAGTAAAATCCAAGACGAAGAAGCCACTTCGAGTGGTCAAAAATTTTTCAATTTTCGTCGATAGTCTTTTCCTGTAATTAATGTAACCAATGTATTGTATGTGTTATTTGTTATTCAATTGTATGTGATGTATTTTGTATTTCATGCCAAGTCCCGTGACTTACAATTTTGTGAATACTTATGTACATTGACCAGAAGTATTGAGGGAAATGAATCTCGGTACAATAGGTAAAAGGGGTTAATGCGAAGAAAAAAGTGAAGTGAAAAGAAAGTTTCGATCGCAATACTCGCGGTTAAAGTGGTGTGTGTAGAAATTAAAATTGTGCAAAGTAGTGCTACATTGCAAGTGTCAGCGAGCCTAAGCAAGTGACATCGAAAATTGAAGTTTGTATCGTCAAACGACCCATGGCGTCACAATAAGAAAAGACAATGCCAAACAAGTTTGACATGGTACGCTTCTTACCAGGAGCTGCATCGACGGGATCGTCCTCCGCCTCGCACATAGTGTGGTGTGTTCTTCGGGGCACATATTCCAATGTACCTCGTCGTATCCAGTCTAAGTACTGGAAGGAACTACAAAAAGCACACGCATACTGAGGTTCGGAAGTCTCGACGGTACCCGCACGTCGGTGTATATTCAGTGCACTGGCGCGCGCATTCAACCAACGTCGCCCGCTAACGGACGACCAAACAATAAGGCGCGCGTATCACACGCCCATATTCAACACGGGCTAGCGAACAAAGCTCAACGCCCCAGAATAAATACATAAAGCAATACAAGGACTTAATTTTCACCTCTGATGAGGAAGGAAACATTTGTATGTAACGTTGTATTCATTGTATATTTTATTGTACAAACTTTACTACATGATGTCATTTTCTCAGTATTAACCAGAACTTTGTATATTAGGATTAAGGTTTGTAAATATTAGCATAAGTATACAAAAAAAACTGACACACACTCAGAAATACCAAAGAATTCACAGTGCCATGAAAATGAGACAATAAAAATGAAGTTTGTAAATAAAAGACCCCAAACCTATCAATTGCAAGGTCGACTACTGTATCCTGTCAATCAAATAAAATTTTCTAGTGACAGTATACAGTAGGGGGGCAGTTGTAATGACACATTCCTATGCAGAGACATACAATATCTTAAAAGCTGCGCCAAAGATAAATTGAGAGGCATGTATATTATAATCTTTGTAAAGTTCACATTGGATTCTCTTTTGTTTGATACTCCAAGGAGCTAAGGGACACTTTCGATTGTTGCCTTGTGGAGGATGGACGTGATTTTTGGACTGTGCGGAAAGGCAGCCATATAGTTAGTAATTATGGTTTGTGCGACGAGCACAGCAAGTCTTATTGTGTTGTGAATAAAAAATAGTGAAAAGTATCGAAGTGTTACGAAAATTATTGATAGCGACGTAGCATTGTATTCCTTGGTTTCCACCGTCTTCGTGAAGTGAACCGATGCCGACTCATGATGGTACACACGGTCAACAAAGAGAATAACATCGATGGCGACTGATGAATTAATATTGTGGTAGAAGGACTAATTCTACGTCTAAGGTGAGAACTCTGATTAAATCAACAATGACGTGGAATTTAAAATGTAAAATGTTTTTTATTTATTTCGCCACACTCTTCTGGTCTCGTCACCATATCGGTTGGACCCTAGATGACTGAAAAACCATGGCCTGGTCAGATGTGTCCCGATTTCAGTTGATAAGAGCTAATGGTAGGGTTCGAGTGTGGCGTAGACCCCATGAAGCCATGGACCCAAGTTGTCAACAAGGCATTATGCAAACTGGCTGTGGCTCCATTATGGTGTGGGATGTGTATAGATGGAATGGGGTGGGTCTTCTTGTTCAACTCAATCCATAATTGATTAGAAATGGTTATGTTCGACTGCTTGGAGCCAATTTGTAGCCTTTCGTGGACTTCTCGTCCCCAAACAACGATGGAATTTTTTATGGATGACAAAGCCCCATGCCACTGGTTTGAAGAACATTCTGGACAGTTCGAGCGAATGATATGGGCACCCAGATTGTCCGACATGAATCTCATCAAACATTTATTGGACGTAACTGAGAGATCTTGTGACAGCCAGAGCGAGAGCACCAGCAGCAGCGAGTACTGTTTGTATAAAGCGTTTATTTTGCATTTTGTTTACGACCTTCCACTAAGGAAGGGATTCTATTTGTGTTTATCTGCTCTGCATAGAAACTAACAGTTCTTGATCGTTAGGAGAGAAATTTATTTTGTACTTATTTGCTGCGCTTAGCTTTTAAATAGTTTTTCTGGGAAAACCTAGCGTAGTTTTCGCGTCTCGTATTTCAGTGAGTGTTTCTTGATTATCAGAGTAGCTCATCAGAAGATTATCTTGGGAATTTGTCACCGTATAGAGTAGGGTAAACATAGTCATGTGTAGGGGACTGTGGTTGTTGTGAGCGGACGCAAGGAGAATTGGCCACTCTTCGGGGGCAGGTGGAGGCTTTGTCTGTTAGGCTCATCGAGCTCGAGGCGCAGGCGTCGTATCGTAGTGGCGTTGGGGCAACTGTGGTGAGACCTATGCCTACTTCGGTGGCCTTGGAATCACATGGAACCCCTGATGTCGCTGCGTCTTCCGGCAGTGAGCATCTTACCGGTCAGCCATCACTCCAGGGTGAATGGCGGACAGTGGTGGGCTCGCGCGTGCCTGGCCGAAAGGCGAAGGTGGGATCTGGCCGCGTGGCAGCTGCCTTACCCCTTTCCAACAGGTACGGGGTGCTTCCTAGAGGTGATGACATCGTTTCCGAGCCACCACAGGATGCCTCGCCTGTTGGGCCAGTGGCCGATTCTCCGGCAAGGTCCCGACAGTCACAGAGGGCGGGCCTATTAGTTATAGGGAGCTCCAACGTTAGGCGGGTTATGGAGCCCCTCAGGAAAATAGCGGGTAGGTCGGGGAAGAATGCCAGTGTGCACTCGGTGTGCTTGCCGGGGGGTCTCGTCCGTAATGTGGAGGAGGCCCTTCCGGCAGCTATTGAACGCACTGGGTGTGACCGGCTGCAGATAGTAGCACATGTCGGAACGAATGACGCCTGCCGCTTGGGTTCTGAGGCCATCCTTGGTTCCTTCCGGCGGCTGGCTGATTTGGTGAAGACAACCAGCATCGCACGCGGAGTGCAAGCTGAGCTTAATATCTGCAGCATAGTGCCCAGAGTCGATCGCGGTCCTCTGGTTTGGAGCCGTGTGGAGGGTCTAAACCAGAGGCTCAGACGACTCTGCGACTATAATGGTTGCAAATTCATCGACCTCCGTTATTGGGTGGAGAACTGTAGGGCCCCCCTAGACAGGTCAGGCGTGCACTACACACCGGAAGCAGCTACTAGGGTAGCAGAGTACGTGTGGCGTGCACACGGGGGTTTTTTAGGTTAGAGGGACCCCCCCCCCTTGGGCGAAACGATAAAATACCTGACGGCTTACCAGAGAGAACATCAGCATCGTTGATAAAGAACGTCCGTCCTCAGAGACCAAAAACAGGAAAAGTTAACGTAATATTGGTAAACTGCAGGAGTATCCAGGGCAAGGTTCCTGAATTAGTATCGCTTATTGAAGGAAATAGTGTGCATATAGTATTAGGAACGGAAAGTTGGTTAAAACCGGAAGTGAACAGTAACGAAATCCTAGACACAGAATGGAATATATACCGCAAGGATAGGATAAACGCCAATGGTGGAGGAGTATTTATAGCAGTAAAGAATTCAATAATATCCAGTGAAGTTATTAGCGAATGCGAATGTGAAATAATCTGGGTTAAGTTAAGTATCAAAGGTGGGTCAGATACGATAGTCGGATGCTTCTATAGACCACCTGCATCAGCAACCGTAGTAGTTGAGCGCCTCAGAGAGAACCTGCAGAACGTCGTGAAGAAGTTTCGTGATCATACTATTGTAATAGGGGGAGACTTCAATCTACCAGGTATAGAATGGGATAGTCACACAATCAGAACTGGAGCCAGGGACAGAGACTCTTGTGACATTATCCTGACTGCCTTGTCCGAGAATTACTTCGAGCAGATAGTTAGAGAACCAACTCGTGAAGCTAACGTTTTAGACCTCATAGCAACAAATAGAACGGAACTTTTCGACTCCGTGAATGTAGAAGAGGGTATCAGTGATCATAAGTCAGTGGTTGCATCAATGACTACAAGTGTAATAAGAAATGCCAAGAAAGGAAGGAAAATATATTTGCTTAACAAGAGTGATAGGGCACAAATCGCAGAATATCTGAGTGACCACCATCAAACGTTCATTTCTGAGGAAGAGGATGTGGAACAAAAATGGAAAAAATTCAGAAACATCGTCCAGTACGCCTTAGATAAGTTCGTACCGACTAAGGTCCAAAGCGAGGGGAAAGATCCACCGTGGTGTAACAATCATGTACGAAAGGTACTACGGAAACAAAGAAAGCTTCATCATAGGTTTAAGAGTAGTCGAATCATAGCTGATAAGGAAAAGCTGAACGAAGCGAAAAAGAGCGTAAAGAGAGCAATGAGAGAAGCATTCAACGAATTCGAACATAAAACATTGGCAAACAATCTAAACAAGAACCCTAAAAAGTTTTGGTCATATGTAAAATCGGTAAGCGGATCTAAATCCCCTATTCAGTCACTCGTTGACCACGATGGCACCGAAACAGAGGACGACCGAAGAAAGGCAGAAATACTGAATTCAGTGTTCCGAAACTGTTTCACTGCGGAAAATCGTAACACGGTCCCTGACTTCAGCCGTCGCACGGACGCCAAAATGGAAAATATTGAAATAAACGATATCGGAATTGAAAAACAACTGCTATCACTTAGTAGCGGAAAAGCATCCGGACCAGACGAGATACCCGTAAGATTCTACAGTGATTATGCTAAAGAACTTGCCCCCTTTCTATCAGCAATTTATCGTAGATCTCTGGAAGAACGTAAAGTACCTAGCGACTGGAAGAAAGCGCAGGTCGTTCCCATTTTCAAGAAGGGTCATAAATCAGATGCGAATAATTATAGGCCTATTTCGCTTACGTCAATCTGTTGTAGAATAATGGAACATGTTTTATGTTCTCGTATTATGACGTTCTTAGATAATACAAATCTCCTTCATCATAACCAACATGGATTCCGCAAACAGAGATCATGTGAAACTCAGCTCGCCCTATTTGTCCAAGAAATTCACAGTGCCGTAGACACTGGCGAGCAGATTGATGCCGTATTCCTGGACTTCAGGAAGGCATTTGATACGGTTCCGCACTTACGTTTAGTGAAAAAAATACGAGCTTACGGAATATCGGACCAGGTTTGTGATTGGATTCAGGATTTCCTAGAAGAAAGAACACAACATGTCATTCTTAACGGTTCAAAATCTGCAGATGTAGAGGTAATTTCGGGAGTACCGCAAGGAAGCGTGATAGGACCTTTATTGTTTACAATATACATAAATGACTTAGTTGACAACATCGGTAGCTCCGTGAGGCTATTTGCAGATGACACGGTTGTCTACAAGAAAGTAGCAACATCAGAAGACTCGTACGTACTCCAGGAAGACCTGCAGAGGATTAATGAATGGTGCGACAGCTGGCAGCTTTCCCTAAACGTAGATAAATGTAATATAATGTGCATACATAGGGGCAGAAATCCATTCCAGTACGATTATGCCATAGGTGGTAAATCATTGGAAGCGGTAACGACCGTAAAATACTTAGGAGTTACTATCCGGAGCGATCTGAAGTGGAATGATCACATAAAACAAATAGTGGGAAAAGCAGGCGCCAGGTTGAGATTCATAGGAAGAATTCTAAGAAAATGTGACTCATCGACGAAAGAAGTAGCTTACAAAACGCTTGTTCGTCCGATTCTTGAGTATTGCTCATCAGTATGGGAACCTTACCAGGTTGGATTAATAGAAGAGATAGACATGATCCAGCGAAAAGCAGCGCGATTCGTCATGGGGACATTTAGTCAGCGCGAGAGCGTTACGGAGATGCTGAACAAGCTCCAGTGGCGGACACTTGAAGAAAGGCGTTACGCAATACGGAGAGGTTTATTATCGAAATTACGAGAGAGCACATTCCGGGAAGAGATGGGCAACATATTACTACCGCCCACATATATCTCGCGTAATGATCACAACGAAAAGATCCGAGAAATTAGAGCAAATACGGAGACTTACAAGCAGTCGTTCTTCCCACGCACAATTCGTGAATGGAACAGGGAAGGGGGGATCAGATAGTGGTACAATAAGTACCCTCCGCCACACACCGTAAGGTGGCTCGCGGAGTATAGATGTAGATGTAGATGTAGATCAGGTTGTGCACAAAATCCTGCATCGGCAACACTTTCGCAGTTGTGGACGGCTGTAGAGGCAGCATGGCTCAATATTTCTGCAGAGGACTTCCAACGACTTGTTGAGCCCATGTCACGTCGAGTAGCTGCATTATTCCGTGCAAAAGAAGATACGACACGATACTAGGTGTCCCATAACTGTTATCACTTCAGTGTACAGTGTAGAGTTATTAGAGAAGTTAAAAGGAAACATGTATATTATGTGAACAAATGTCAGATGAGCACTATTCCCTGACTAGGTGTCCTTCAAGAGTTTGACGCCGGACAACGTTCACAGCTGTTTTCACTGCTTCGTGTGCAACATGTTGACACCGGAATCTGATCTGCAACACATTTACATTTACTTGTTAGGAATGGTAAGCTTTCATTACTGCTTACATTATTATAGTTTACGTTGTATTGTGTTTGCATGAAGTTTTTACAGATGTTTACAGGTTCTTTATGGTTGATTACAGTCTAACCGAGCTAGCTCATATACATCTCATGTATGGGGAGGAACTATACAAGAGTCCAGAAGCAAGGCACCTGTATGTAGAAAGATTTCCGGGGAGGAGGTTACCAAATCATGCCAAATTTTAAAAGGCTTGACGGCCGTCTTCGTGAAACAGGATCCCGTAGACCATATCGACGGGAAACTGGTAGACCTCGCAGTGTGTGAACTGTTCGGTTTGAGGAAGCTGTGTTACCGCGTATTGAGGATAACTCCAGCACTAATACATGATCCATAACCAAGGAAGTAAACACCTCCAATGCCAATGTACGGAACGTACTGCACGAGACGGGCATGCAGCCATTCAAGTATGAGAAGGTACAGGATCTATCAGCTAATGACTTTCCCAAGTGCGTGGAATTCTGTCAATGGTATCTGCACCAAATTTTAAGCCTCCCTGACTTCCAAACCTGTGTCTCGTTTAGTGGAGAGGCTGCTTTCACAAGGGAAGGAATATTCAAAACCCATAATAGCTATGTCTAGGAATTGGAGAAAACTATGGGAACTCATGTCTTCCACCAACAACAGAGATTTAGTATAAATGCCTGGGTTGGTATTGTTCACGACAATTTTATTGAACCATATATTCTGTCTAAAACGCCCTGTACAGGAAATTACCGTATTTTTCCTCGTCACGTACTATCGGAAATGATAGAGAATGTCTCGCCAGCAGTCAAAGATTATGGTTTCAACAAGACTAGACCCCACCACATCCAATGCTTTCCCCAGTTGCTGCATTGTGAGTGACGGGACAGCAGCGTGGCCACCACGTTCTCCTGATCTCATTCATACAGATGTCTTTTTATGAGAATAGATAAAGCGCTTAGTGTACGAGACACCGACAGACAGCCCAAAAGACCTGACTGCCCGTTTGGTTGAAGCTGTGGCCATTTTTGTGGAACACGCGGTTGTTTCGAGTGTGGATACAATAATTAGCACACAGATGCTAGTTGTGCATTAATTTTAACCAGAGGTATAATTTGGAAATTTCATCAATACATATATATTCATGCAAATAAAGCAACGTCCTGACTGTGCGACTCATCACCGCTCATTCCAAACAGGTAAGGACAAAAGCCTGAAACTTGGAAAAGGTGTTGATCTTATGCTGTAGGCGTCGTTTAAGAAGGAATTTTTCACTGTCCATAAGGGGATGAAATAATTTTCGAAAATATGTCACAATTAAGGCAATTTTGAAGCTATACGTACGAAAATTGGTGTTTCGTTTCCAGATCAGAAACAATGAAATATGTATTTAAGCCTTTATGGAAATTTAGCCCTTATGGTGCTGAAGTAGTGGCTGAATTTTTTAAAATAAATCACTATTAAAGAACTAATAAAGCGTTTTTAAAGGTATATCTATGAAAATTGGCATTTGGCTTCTCGTTTACAAATTTAAAAAAAATGTTTTAGTATTTTTGGAAGTTGAACCCATAAGGGTGGAAATAGGGATGGAATGTTTTTTGAAAATATTTCCTTGTGAAAACATCTTCAAAGGTAAGTTTAAGAATAATTTGTGTTTGGCTTCTCTGTTAGAATTTTTCAAAAATACGTGCTTCAGTTTTTTAAATTCGCCATTCAAGCAGATGAAATAGGCAATGAAAAATTTTAAGAAAATATGTCGCTGTATTAAAAAAATTCTTGGGTAACAGAAGAAATATTGAATTTAATTGATGAAAGGAGAAAATATAAAAATGCAGTAAATGAAGCAGGCAAAAAGGAATACAAACGTCTCAAAAATGAGATCGACAGGAAGTGCAAAATAGCTAAGCAGGGATGGCTAGAGGACAAATGTAAGGATGTAGAGGCTTGTCTCACTAGGGGTAAGATAGATACTGCCTACAGGAAAATTAAAGAGGCCTTTGGAGAGAAGAGAACCACTTGTATGAATATCAAGAGCTCAGATGGCAACCCAGTTCTAAGCAAAGAAGGGAAGGCAGAAAGGTGGAAGGAGTATATAGAGGGTTTATACAAGGGCGGTGTACTTGAGGACAATATTATGGAAATGGAAGAGGATGTAGATGAAGATGAAATGGGAGATAAGATACTGCGTGAAGAGTTTGACAGAGCACTGAAAGACCTGAGTCGAAACAAGGCCCCGGGAGTAGACAACATTCCATTAGAACTACTGATGGCCTTGGGAGAGCCAGTCATGACAAAACTCTACCATCTGGTGAGCAAGATGTATGAGACAGGCGAAATACCCTCCGACTTCAAGAAGAATATAATAATTCCAATCCCAAAGAAAGCAGGTGTTGACAGATGTGAAAATTACCGAACTATCAGTTTAATAAGTCACAGCTGCAAAATACTAACGCGAATTCTTTACAGACGAATGGAAAAACTGGTAGAAGCGGACCTCGGGGAAGATCAGTTTGGATTCCGTAGAAATGTTGGAACACGTGAGGCAATACTAACCTTACGACTTATCTTAGAAGAAAGATTAAGAAAAGGCAAACCCACGTTTCTAGCATTTGTAGACTTAGAGAAAGCTTTTGACAACGTTAACTGGAATACTCTCTTTCAAATTCTGAAGGTGACAGGGGTAAAATACAGGGAGCGAAAGGCTATTTACAATTTCTACAGGAACCAGATGGCAGATATAAGAGTCGAGGGGCATGAAAGGGAAGCAGTGGTTGGGAAAGGAGTGAGACAGGGTTGTAGCCTCTCCCCGATGTTATTCAATCTGTATATTGAGCAAGCAGTAAAGGAAACAAAAGAAAAATTCGGAGTAGGTATTAAAATTCATGGAGAAGAAGTAAAAACTTTGAGGTTCGCCGATGACATTGTAATTCTGTCAGAGACAGCAAAGGACTTGGAAGAGCAGTTGAACGGAATGGACAGTGTCTTGAAAGGAGGATATAAGATGAACATCAACAAAAGCAAAACGAGGATAATGGAATGCAGTCAAATTAAATCGGGTGATGCTGAGGGGATTAGATGAGGAAATGAGACACTTAAAGTAGTAAAGGAGTTTTGCTATTTGGGGAGCAAAATAACTGATGATGGTCGAAGTAGAGAGGATATAAAATGTAGACTGGCAATGGCAAGGAAATCGTCTCTGAAGAAGAGAAATTTGTTAACATCGAGTATAGATTTAAGTGTCAGGAAGTCGTTTCTGAAAGTATTTGTATGGAGTGTAGCCATGTATGGAAGTGAAACATGGACGATAACCAGTTTGGACAAGAAGAGAATAGAAGCTTTCGAAATGTGGTGCTACAGTAGAATGCTGAAGATAAGGTGGGTAGATCACATAACTAATGAGGAGGTATTGAATAGGATTGGGGAGAAGAGAAGTTTGTGGCACAACTTGACTAGAAGAAGGGATCGGTTGGTAGGACATGTTTTGAGGCATCAAGGGATCACAAATTTAGCATTGGAGGGCAGCGTGGAGGGTAAAAATCGTAGAGGGAGACCAAGAGATGAATACACTAAGCAGATTCAGAAGGATGTAGGTTGCAGTAGGTACTGGGAGATGAAGAAGCTTGCACAGGATAGAGTAGCATGGAGAGCTGCATCAAACCAGTCTCAGGACTGAAGACCACAACAACAAAAAAATTCTGAGCTATATCTACGAAAACTGGTATTTCATTTCTCGGTTAGATATAAGGAAATATGTGTTATGGAACGAAATTTTCTATGGAAATAACATCGCAAGAACGCAAAAGGTATGATTAACAAAAATCTTGATCTCCAATTACCAGAATCTCTTTCCGGTCATGCGTCTATGGCCTTAATTAGCTTGAACATTTTAGAAGATATTGCAATTTGTGAAGAACATAAAACTTCTTTCAAGAAAACAAAAATAATCTGTGCAGTCTATACAGTCTACGCGAGCGAAGGAGCGAGCGCTAAGGTAGCTTTATATTAAATAATTACAAATTATACAATAACGTGCCACTGGACATTGAATTTGAGTTGAACTGTACTGAAGTGAGTTAAAACACATCTCTTCTTGCCTGGTGTGCTAGGTGACATGCTTGGATTATTACGGCCGAGCTGCCTAATACTTTTTATTGTTCTGTTTCTACGTTCAGTTTATGCTGCTGTACGCTGTACCAACAAGTGCAGTACTATATTTAATTTTTGTTCTTAATCACAGCATTTCAGACATTCTCTATTATCGTACGGACCTTACTGTGGACAACTGGCCTATGAGGCGTCATTGGAAATATGGATTGCGGCTGACATTCACTTGTGGTCTCATCTTAATTTCGTGAAAGCCCATTTTGGAGACGATCATGGTAAAACATGGTTCTTACTTGTAGCAATGAATATAATATCAAATTAAACCCGTTAGAACAGAATTAGGGCACTTTTAGATAGCAAGCATTGTCAGTAATTGCAATCCACTTGTAGATTTCTAACTTCTACCGACCTGCAGTGACCAGAACGACGGTGAGAAAGGTTCTTAAGCAGAGCTGTACAGAAATGATATAATTTCTTTGTATTTCCATAAATTAATTTCATTATACTTTTCAAAATCTCTAGTTTCGCAGTTGCATCTGAAATAGCCGTAAGATAACAGACCAGCGCATCTGACGGACTGGCCGGCTATAAGATCGAGACTCTGAGAGTTCATATCCAGAACGGGCAGCAATGTTAAAATCAAATGGCTCTGAGCACTATGGAACTTAACATCTGAGGTCATCAGTCCCCTAGAACTTAGAACCACTTAAACCTAACTAACCTAAGGACATCACACACATCCATGCCCGAGGAAGGATTCGAACCTGCGACCGTAGCGGTCGCGCGGTTCCAGACTAAAGCGCCTAGAGCCGCTCGGCCACACCGGCCGGCTCAGCAATGTTAAGAACGGGATGAACCAGTGAGAGAGTAGCATCTTGTGGAGGTAGTTTCAAACCGAAAATATTCAGTTTATCAAAACTATACACAAACGGAATTTTTTGGAGTTCTTTCTTTTTTACCGATTCGTTTGTTGGACGTTCAGTTCCTGGACCCCATAGATGCTTGCTATGGGCCGCATGCGGTCCACAGGCCGCGGGTTTTACACCCCTGAAGTTAACGGACACTTTCAGCAACATCTATAAAACACTTCATCACGCTACACTTTGATCACCGTCTCTGAATATCATTAACGTAAAAACCTCCATGGACTCTTAGCGGGGAAACGGTGCAAATGTGACGTTTTTGTCGACAAAAGTGTTTCTTTTTATCTCCTCTAAAAACTCTAAAATTTTGTGTACGTAATATTTATATACCCTACATACTCAGAGATGTTTGCTTTTACACTATTCAGCATTGAGTCAGAAAGACACGAATATTAGTTACCGTGATTTGTTTATTCTTATACAATGTTTTCGTCTGACAAAGATATTTTGACTTCGTCGTATGCCGTAGACTTTTATGCTGCTTGATTTTTAACGTCTATAGAATTAGAATTTGTGATCTGACGTCCGTCATGACTTGCAATCTAAGGACGGTAATGCCTTTATTTTATTCATATTGAGCTGTTTTGTTGTTGTTTTAAGCCCGATGACTGATTTGATACAGCCCTCCATGATAGTCTATCCCGTACAAGCCTCTTCTACTCCCCGTAACCACTGTAACCTATAACAATCTGAACCTGCTTACTGCCCACAAGCCTCGATCTCCCCCGTACAGTTTTTACCCCTCCCAGTTACACTTCCACATTTCCTTCCATTACCAAACTGACTTTGCTTTGATGCCTCAGAAAGTGTTCTATCAACCGAGACCTTGGTTTCTTTTCATTGGGCTCTATCAGAAACTGCTTTTCCCCCAATTCCCTTCACTACCTTCTCGTTAGTTATTCGATCTGCCATGTAATTGTCAGCATTCTGTAGCAACATGTTTCAAGATTTCGGTTCTCTTCTTGCCTGAACTGTTTGTTGTCCACGTTTCGCTTCTGCATGAGGCTTCGTTCAGAAAAGACTTCCTAACACTTAAGGGTATATTCGATATTAACAAATTTCTTTTTTCATAAATCCTTTTCTTGCTACTGTCCATTCTACTTTCATATCCCATCTACTTCGGCCATAGCCAGTTATTTTGCTACCAAAGTATCAAAACTCATCACCTACTTTCAGTTTACTATTTTAATGTGTTGAGTAACCAAAAGATTAACAATCTTCATTGAATCTTTGGTGTCTCCTATTAGTATGTTATTTATTATCTTCTGTAATTCTTTTATAAAAAACAATTTTCTTCAAGTACAGATAGTAATTGTTGAACAGCTTTTCTTTCAAGTGATCTGTAGACGTCGCACGCCCATATTTAGTTACATTATGCAGCTGGAGTCCAGAAAAGTTTATGTTGCATTTTCTGCACGTGTCCATGTATGTAATGAACAAGCGAAATACAAAAGTTTGAGGCAGTAGCTTGTCATTAGCATTTGTCCATGAACAGCATGTATGTCTATACTACACTATATATTTTTCATTGTTGCAAAATGTGATGTGCACCATAGCAGTTATTCTTTCATTAGCGAATTTCGTATTGAAAGCTACGAAATACTCTTTGAATAATTTACACGCTAAGATCAAAAGTGGTCTCTAATCTGGAGGATTAACCAAATAACATTATCTTACAATGCTTTGGTTCGTTTGGTTCATTTCAGACAAACTCCGTCAGGTGCATGTTTATACATCTCTATATAACCTTAATTGTTTCTCTGAATCGCACTTCTAATTCAATGGTGACTGATTTTAAGAACGTTTTGTTTCCATTACTACTACAAAAGAATATTTAACGCGTTACAGATCTAATTCATTATTTAAGTTATTTTTCCCTCTTCAGTTAAGTGTGCGCTGTGAAGTTTAATTGGAATCTATAATTAAATATTTCAATTCGGCCCTGTAATATCTGTCGTGAGTAAATCATCACCCATCAAATCTATAATAAAGAAATTCATCTGACATTTCGAGCATTCACGAGTGCCGCGATAAACTCGTACTGTTTTCGTCAATTGTAGGGTTAAATTTATTTGTCCTATTTCATAATGTTTGAGAACAGTAGGCCTCTCCTCTATCAAAACAATCGTTCAATAATTACGTTGTACAATTACGTGAGATTATTTTTGAGAATTTTAGAACACTTACAGAATTATATTTTCGTAAGTTTCCAGTATGGGTGTTTTTGATACGTAACTTATTTCGTAGTAAATCAGCATTTGTGGTTCACAGCTACTGTCAAAAAAGAGATCACTTTTGAATTTCATTGTATATCAACGCAAATAAACTTGCATTTTTGAGAATTTTCGCAAGCTACCTTTGTCCGGCGAATAATCTAATTTGTAGTAAATTGGCATTTGTGATTAGTTACTGTAGCAGATATTCTAACTAAGTTGTTGTGTTACATCTACTTTTCCTATAAAGACGAGTAGCCCTATTTATTATCTACATTTATTTTAAGTTAAACCTGTTTCAGAGTTTATTAACAACTATATTTAACCCCAAAAAGTATTAGGAAAATAGTAATTTTTACTATGGGTTTTTCTGTGGCCTTTATAGAAATCTCGTTGTGTGTATTTGTTTCAATTGTTATAGGAAATCAGCCTTCCCCCATGAACCATGGACCTTGCCGTTGGTGGGGAGGCTTGCGTGCCTCAGCGATACAGATGGCCGTACCGTAGGTGCAACCACAACGGAGGGGTATCTGTTGAGAGGCCAGACAAACATGTGGTTCCTGAAGAGGGGCAGCAGCCTTTTCAGTAGTTGCAGGGGCAACAGTCTGGATGATTGACTGATCTGGCCTTGTAACATTAACCAAAACGGCCTTGCTGTGCTGGTACTGCGAACGGCTGAAAGCAAGGGGAAACTACAGCCGTAATTTTTCCCGAGGACATGCAGCTTTACTGTATGATTAAATGATGATGGCGTCCTCTTGGGTAAAATATTCCGGAGGTAAAATAGTCCCCCATTCGGATCTCCGGGCGGGGACTACTCAAGAGGACGTCGTTATCAGGAGAAAGAAAACTGGCATTCTACGGATCGGAGCGTGGAATGTCAGATCCCTTAATCGGGCAGGTAGGTTAGAAAATTTAAAAAGGGAAATGGATAGGTTAAAGTTAGATATAGTGGGAATTAGTGAAGTTCGGCGGCAGGAGGAACAAGACTTTTGGTCAGGTGATTACAGGGTTATAAATACAAAATCAAATAGGGGTAATGCAGGAGTAGGTTTAATAATGAATAAAAAATAGGAGTGCGGGTTAGCTATTACAAACAGCATAGTGAACGCATTATTGTGGCCGAGATAGACACAAAGCCCATGCCTACTACAGTAGTACAAGTTTATATGCCAACTAGCTCTGCAGATGACGAAGAAATTGAAGAAATGTATGATGAAATAAAAGAAATTATTCAGATAGTGAAGGGAGACGAAAATTTAATAGACATGGGTGACTGGAATTCGTCAGTAGGAAAAGGGAGAGAAGGAAACATAGTAGGTGAATATGGATTGGGGGGAAGAAATGAAAGAGGAAGCCGCCTTGTAGAATTTTGCACAGAGCATAACTTAATCATAGCTAACACTTGGTTCAAGAATCATAAAAGAAGGTTGTATACCTGGAAGAATCCTGGAGATACTAATAGGTATCAGATAGATTATATAATGGTAAGACAGAGATTTAGGAACCAGGTTTTAAATTGTAAGACATTTCCAGGGGCAGATGTGGATTCTGACCACAATCTATTGGTTATGAACTGCAGATTGAAACTGAAGAAACTGCAAAAAGGTGGGAATTTAAGGAGATGGGACCTGGATAAAATGAAAGAACCAGAGGTTGTAGAGAGTTTCAGGGAGAGCATAAGGGAACAATTGACAGGAATGGGGGAAAGAAATACAGTAGAAGAAGAATGGGTAGCTCTGAGGCATGAAGTGGTGAAGGCAGCAGAGGATCAAGTAGGTAAAAAGACGAGGGCTAATAGAAATCCTTGGGTAACAGAAGAAATATTGAATTTAATTGATGAAAGGAGAAAATATAAAAATGCAGTAAATGAAGCAGGCAAAAGGGAATACAAACGTCTCATAAATGAGATCGACAGAAAGTGCAAAATGGCTAAGCAGGGATGGCTAGAGGACAAATGTAAGGATGTAGAGGCTTGTCTCACTAGGGGTAAGATAAATACTGCCTACAGGAAAATTAAAGAGACCTTTGGAGAGAAGAGAACCACTTGTATGAATATCAAGAGCTCAGATGGAAACCCAGTTCTAAGCAAAGAAGGGAAGGCAGAAAGGTGGAAGGAGTATATAGAGGGTTTATACAAGGGCGATGTACTTGAGGACAATATTATGGAAATGGAAGAGGATGTAGATGAAGATGAAATGGGAGATAAGATACTGCGTGAAGAGTTTGACAGAGCACTGAAAGACCTGAGTCGAAACAAGGCCCCGGGAGTAGACAACATTCCATTAGAACTACTGATGGCCTTGGGAGAGCCAGTCATGACAAAACTCTACCATCTGGTGAGCAAGATGTATGAGACAGGCGAAATACCCACAGACTTCAAGAAGAATATAATAATTCCAATCCCAAAGAAAACAGGTGTTGACAGATGTGAAAATTACCGAACTATCAGTTTAATAAGTCACAGCTGCAAAATACTAACGCGAATTCTTTACAGACGAATGGAAAAACTGGTAGAAGCGGACCTCGGGGAAGATCAGTTTGGATTCCGTAGAAATGTTGGAACACGTGAGGCAATACTAACCTTACGACTTATCTTAGAAGAAAGATTAAGAAAAGGCAAACCTACGTTTCTAGCATTTGTAGACTTAGAGAAAGCTTTTGACAACGTTAACTGGAATACTCTCTTTCAAATTCTGAAGGTGGCAAGGGTAAAATACAGGGAGCGAAAGGCTATTTACAATTTGTACAGAAACCAGATGGCAGTTATAAGAGTCGAGGGGCATGAAAGGAAGCAGTGGTTGGGAAAGGAGTGAGACAGGGTTGTAGCCTCTCCCCGATGTTATTCAATCTGTATATTGAGCAAGCAGTAAAGGAAACAAAAGAAAAATTCGGAGTAGGTATTAAAATTCATGGAGAAGAAGTAAAAACTTTGAAGTTCGCCGATGACATTGTAATTCTGTCAGAGACAGCAAAGGACTTGGAAGAGCAGTTGAACGGAATGGACAGTGTCTTGAAAGGAGGATATAAGATGAACATCAACAAAAGCAAAACGAGGATAATGGAATGTAGTCAAATTAAATCGGGTGATGCTGAGGGGATTAGATTAGGAAATGAGACACTTAAAGTAGTAAAGGAGTTTTGCTATTTAGGGAGTAAAATAACTGATGATGGTCGAAGTAAAGAGGATATAAAATGTAGACTGGCAACGGCAAGGAAATCGTTTCTGAAGAAGAGAAATTTGTTAACATCGAGTATAGATTTAAGTGTCAGGAAGTCGTTTCTGAAAGTATTTGTATGGAGTGTAGCCATGTATGGAAGTGAAACATGGACGATAACCAGTTTGGACAAGAAGAGAATAGAAGCTTTCGAAATGTGGTGCTACAGAAGAATGCTGAAGATAAGGTGGGTAGATCACGTAACTAATGCGGAGGTATTGAATAGGATTGGGGAGAAGAGAAGTTTGTGGCACAACTTGACTAGAAGAAGGGATCGGTTGGTAGGACATGTTTTGAGGCATCAAGGGATCACAAATTTAGCATTGGAGAGCAGCGTGGGGGGTAAAAATCGTAGAGGGACACCAAGAGATCAATACACTAAGCAGATTCAGAAGGATGTAGGTTGCAGTAGGTACTAGGAGATGAAGAAGCTTGCACAGGAAGAAGTAGCATGGAGAGCTGCATCAAACCAGTCTCAGGACTGAAGACCACAACAACAACAACAGGAAATCAGCAGCTTTTTATCTCAACATATTAAAATATAATCCTCTTCTTCTTCTGAATAGCCACTAATGAATGTTTGCGATCACGTTTTTCCAGACTTCTCTATCTCTTCCAGTATGGATTAAGTCCCCCCGCATTTCCTGTTTCTGTCCACTGTCTGACGTTGCGGAGCCATGATATCCTCCTCCTACCATTTCTTCTCTTGCCTTCAGTCTTCCCCTCGATCATCAGTTGAAGAAAGTGATGCTTATTATTCTCAAGGGATTAAGTCCCCCCGCATTTCCTGTTTCTGTCCACTGTCTGACGTTGCGGAGCCATGATATCCTCCTCCTACCATTTCTTCTCTTGCCTTCAGTCTTCCCCTCGATCATCAGTTGAAGAAAGTGATGCCTTTCCTCGTATCACAGGACCTAAGCAAGCTGTTTTCTTACGTTTGATTGCAGTTAGGAGTTCTCTGTCTCTTTTTATTATTCTCAAGGGATTAAGTCCCCCCGCATTTCCTGTTTCTGTCCACTGTCTGACGTTGCGGAGCCATGATATCCTCCTCCTACCATTTCTTCTCTTGCCTTCAGTCTTCCCCTCGATCATCAGTTGAAGAAAGTGATGCTTATTATTCTCAAGGGATTAAGTCCCCCCGCATTTCCTGTTTCTGTCCACTGTCTGACGTTGCAGAGCCATGATATCCTCCTCCTACCATTTCTTCTCTTGCCTTCAGTCTTCCCCTCGATCATCAGTTGAAGAAAGTGATGCTTATTATTCTCAAGGGATTAAGTCCCCCCGCATTTCCTGTTTCTGTCCACTGTCTGACGTTGCGGAGCCATGATATCCTCCTCCTACCATTTCTTCTCTTGCCTTCAGTCTTCCCCTCGATCATCAGTTGAAGAAAGTGATGCTTATTATTCTCAAGGGATTAAGTCCCCCCGCATTTCCTGTTTCTGTCCACTGTCTGACGTTGCGGAGCCATGATATCCTCCTCCTACCATTTCTTCTCTTGCCTTCAGTCTTCCCCTCGATCATCAGTTGAAGAAAGTGATGCTTATTATTCTCAAGGGATTAAGTCCCCCCGCATTTCCTGTTTCTGTCCACTGTCTGACGTTGCGGAGCCATGATATCCTCCTCCTACCATTTCTTCTCTTGCCTTCAGTCTTCCCCTCGATCATCAGTTGAAGAAAGTGATGCTTATTATTCTCAAGGGATTAAGTCCCCCCGCATTTCCTGTTTCTGTCCACTGTCTGACGTTGCGGAGCCATGATATCCTCCTCCTACCATTTCTTCTCTTGCCTTCAGTCTTCCCCTCGATCATCAGTTGAAGAAAGTGATGCCTTTCCTCGTATCACAGGACCTAAGCAAGCTGTTTTCTTACGTTTGATTGCAGTTAGGAGTTCTCTGTCTCTTTTTATTATTCTCAAGGGATTAAGTCCCCCCGCATTTCCTGTTTCTGTCCACTGTCTGACGTTGCGGAGCCATGATATCCTCCTCCTACCATTTCTTCTCTTGCCTTCAGTCTTCCCCTCGATCATCAGTTGAAGAAAGTGATGCTTATTATTCTCAAGGGATTAAGTCCCCCCGCATTTCCTGTTTCTGTCCACTGTCTGACGTTGCGGAGCCATGATATCCTCCTCCTACCATTTCTTCTCTTGCCTTCAGTCTTCCCCTCGATCATCAGTTGAAGAAAGTGATGCTTATTATTCTCAAGGGATTAAGTCCCCCCGCATTTCCTGTTTCTGTCCACTGTCTGACGTTGCGGAGCCATGATATCCTCCTCCTACCATTTCTTCTCTTGCCTTCAGTCTTCCCCTCGATCATCAGTTGAAGAAAGTGATGCTTATTATTCTCAAGGGATTAAGTCCCCCCGCATTTCCTGTTTCTGTCCACTGTCTGACGTTGCGGAGCCATGATATCCTCCTCCTACCATTTCTTCTCTTGCCTTCAGTCTTCCCCTCGATCATCAGTTGAAGAAAGTGATGCCTTTCCTCGTATCACAGGACCTAAGCAAGCTGTTTTCTTACGTTTGATTGCAGTTAGGAGTTCTCTGTCTCTTTTTATTATTCTCAAGGGATTAAGTCCCCCCGCATTTCCTGTTTCTGTCCACTGTCTGACGTTGCGGAGCCATGATATCCTCCTCCTACCATTTCTTCTCTTGCCTTCAGTCTTCCCCCCGATCATCAGTTGAAGAAAGTGATGCCTTTCCTCGTATCACAGGACCTAAGCAAGCTGTTTTCTTACGTTTGATTGCAGTTAGGAGTTCTCTGTCTCTTTTTATTATTCTCAAGATCTCTTCATTTGTTTTCCTTGTTGTCGATGGAATATTAAGGATTCTTCGATATTTACGCATCTTGAATGCCTCTAAATTTCCACGCCATACAAAAGTACGCACCGCACACAGCGCTTTCTAAATCTAATTCTGAGATTAAGATCGAAGTCAGTGCTTGTAAACACATTGTTAAATTTCATGAATGCACTCCAGGCATTCTCTATTCTACATGTGATTTCCATGTCGGAAGACCAATTTTCTATTAACCACGTCCCTAAGTAGTTGAATCTATTCTCCGTTTGTGTGGGTTGATTGTTATGCGTTAGTTCTACATTTTGATGCTCATTTGAATTGCGAGTGATTATCATAAATTTTGTCATTTTGGTGTTAATGCTGAGGCCCAGATTCCTATTGTGTTCTCCCACTGCAGTAAGAAGGTCTTGTAGGTCGTTCATGTTATCAGCAATTAATACTGTGTCATTCGCATATCTTATTCTGTTAATCCATACCTCATTTACTTTGAACCTGTCTCACGGTCTTAAAGCGCCTCCAGGAATATATGTTCTAAGTACGGATTGAAGAGTCATGATGGGAGCACACATCCTTATCTAACTCCTCTACAGATTAAAGTGCTTCTGTCACTTGACTGCCAATTTTAAGCTCAGATGTTTGATTCCAAAAAAGGTTTTCTATGCAGCGAATATCTTTTCCGTCAGTGTCAAGTCTTCTCAAAATTTGCACAAGTTTATGGCGTTGCACTCTGTCAAACGCTTTTTGGTATTCTACGAAGCTCAGCATTACATACTTCCGCTGATCGTAGCACTTCTAAACCGATACTTGAATTGCGACCAATGCTTCCCTCGTACTAGACCCGGTCTACATTCAAACTGTGAAGATCCCACATCTCTTTCGCACTTCACAGTGCTTCTATGATGTTGAAAAATATCTTTAAGGTATGGCTTATTAGGCTAAACAGTCTATAATCTCTGCATTTTGTTGCAATGTTCTTCTTGGGCACGGTGATGAAGTGTGACATCAGGCATTTGTCAGGAAATTTACTCGTATTATAAATCTGTTTAAATACTTTTGGCGAACTAAGATACTGTTCTCATCTAATAACTTCAGCATTTCAACTGGTATTTGATCTGAACCGACTGCTTTTTTTATCTTTTACCTTTCCTATTGTTCATCTGATTTCGACAATTGTAATAATACGAGCCAATGGACCCTTGTCATTTTCTTTTTCTGTTTCAGGTTTTCCATCTGCAAAAAGATAGATAACATAGTCCTCCCAGATATTTTTGTATTGCTGATCGTCCTGTGCTATTTCTGCTTGGTCATTTCCTATATTTGAGAAAGTTTCTTATGACATATACCAGCCGTATATGTAAGCTGAAGTCGTCGTGTATTTGCTGCTGTCGTTCGAACTCTTCATATTGTTCAGTTAGTTATTTTTTGCTGCTCTTATCTTCTGTCTTATGAATTTCTGCGTGTCCCTATATTTGTTTGGGTTTCTTTCGTTTTCATATTTTCTTTTTTTTTCAAATAATGCCAAATTTTCTTTCGTGTTTTCTGCTTGTAACCTATTTAACTCTCCGCAACATCAGTCATTTTTTTCCATTTCCTCCCATTCGCCGTTTATGTCTGTTCCCTCTTCTAGTTGTGGTTCAACTGTACCTGTAATTCTTTCCCTGATTTTTGTGGTTACTCTGTTTTTGATACCTTCATCTTTAAGTCCATCGTATTCTATTTTTTACTGTCGTGTATATCTCTTATCTTTGTACTTTTTATTTTTATTTTACTTGCAGGACAGGGTCCGAGGGAACGTCGGCTCCTAGATAGGTGCATGCCCTCGGTACCAAAGTTCTAAAGCGCTTATTGACCAGAATGTAATCCATTTGATTCCGTACTGTATTGTCAGGGAGATCAGCTGGAGCTCTCCATGTGTACTGACGTCTAGGTGGTAACTTGAATCAAGTGTTTGTTACGCTCATCGTTTCCACTTGACCATTTCGTATTCCTAGTATATATGGACCGACTAGCTTTTGGAATCTTCCTTCTCCAATTTCAGAGCTGACATCACCCTTTATTTAGTTCTTTTACCAATCTAAGCGGCATTAAGTTTAAGTAAAACCATTCGGTCTGAATGTGGGTCTGGATAATTTTTCCGTGACGAATGTTCCTACGCCTTTTCTGTGCCTCTTTCTTGATTCCCTGAATAATACATTGTTCCTCCCTGAATCTCACACATTCCAGCGTCTGGTCACCATGCCTCTGCCACCCCTAGAAAGTCTACCTCCAGTCTTTCCGTTTCCTGCATTACGTTAGCTAATTTTCCAGCCTCATACAGACTATGTACGTTACATGTACCGATCCTTACTTTGTTTCTGAGATTCATCTTCCTTTTCTTAGCGTCACTTAACGCAGTCCCCGCCAGAGATACGACTGGGGAACTATTTATACCTCTGGAAAATTTTGAGTTAAATGTGCTTATTATTTTGGCCTTTGTGATCCTCTTGGGAGTAATTATCGGAGGTGGTTTTCCGTTGCCTTCCTCCCCGTGAGGTAAGCAGTCTCTCTCAACGTAGAGAAGAAATACTGTCGGGAAGACGCTCCTCTGGAGTCAGACGCTTCTCTTTGTACTAGTTTTGATCCGTCCCGAGTACTTCATTTTCCAGAAGCTACTCATATCTGGGAGGCATTACTCGATCCGCCACCTGGGAAGGCGCCAGATGGGGGACAAGCAAACCCCATAAAAGATAATCAGCGGGCCTAATTTAAAGTTATTTGTTCGCTGCACTGCAGCCAAAATGCACCCCCACTATGAGTGTTGTTCTCGAACCCGAGGTGAGTTGGTTGATGTTCGTAAGCAGCTGGAAATCGCCCTGACTGTTATCAAACGACTGGCGGCTGCTGCGAGCCGTTATGTAAAAAGAGTTCCCGAGAGTCATGTACCTGGTACTATCCACTCCTATGGATCCTGTTTCCTCTGCAGGAAGTACGGCGTCTGTCATTATTCGTCCACTTCACTACGAGTGTCGTTTCAGTGGCAGAGGGACGGCCGCGGTGGCCGAGCGGTTCTAGGCGCTTCAGTCCGGAACCGCGCGACTGCTACGGTCGCAGGTTCGAACCATGCCTCGGGCATGGACGTGTGTGATGTCCTTAGGTTAGTTAGGTTTAAGTAGTTCTAAGTTCTAGGGGACTGATGACCTCAGATATTAAGTCCCATAGTGCTCAGAGCCGTTTGAACCATTTTAAGTGGGGGAGGTAGGTGTCCTGTACGGGGTGAACAGCGAGCAGGGTGTTGTACCGATCTCAATAACCAACAAGCTCGAGATGTTGTCTTTCATTGGAACTAAAACTGAGCCAGTGGGACTCACTTCCCCTGCTTTGGGGAAGCCTGTTTTGTCCGGTGTCAAGAGGAGGCAAAAGCAAAGTGTAGGGTCTATTAATTGTCGGCATTTCAGACATACTGCAAGTCATGGTAGTCCGTAGGGAAATGTCAGCAAGTGTCTGAAAAGGACACCAGGTGTACTCAGTAAGGATGCCTGAGGGCCTCATTCAACATGTTGAAGAGGCTATTCCAGCAGCCGTTGAGATAACAGTGTGCAACCAGCTGCAGATTGTGGCGCACTTTGGAATAAAGATTGCTTGTCATTTGGATTCCGAGGTGATACTAGGGTCTTTCCAATGACTGCCAGGGAAGGTTGAGAAACCAGGCTTGCACATGGAATTTCAACGAGGCGCTCAGTTTGTCCTCAGAACTGATCGTGGCCATTTGGTTCTGAGACGAGTGGAAGATTCAGTGACAAGCTGGGCTGCGACTTCCTGCACTGTGGCTCAAGGCTGAGAACGGTAGGGTCCGCATAAATAGGTCAGTTGTTCACCACACATCAGAGGCTGCTACTCAGGTAGCTGAATGTGGGTGGGGTGCACACGAAGGTATTTTAGATTAGGCGACTCTCCATCCAATCCAGATAACGATAGGTATAGGAAACCCACAGGTATAACTGTAAGATCGAAAGAAATGCCTCCTACAGGTGAGAGTATTAAAAACCGAATGGTTTCCTGCTGAAGCATTCGCAACAAAGCGTCAGAGTTTGAAGCGCTTCAGAAAAACAGTGAAGCTCACATAATACTAGCTACAGAAAGCTGGTTCAAACTTGAATCTGATATCTGTAAGATTTTTGGAGAAATGTAAGTGTATATCGAAAATATAGCTAAATGAGAATTGGAGGTGATGTATTTGTCGCAGTAGAAAAGAAACTCGAATCCTTTATGACAGAAATCGAAGCTGCATATGAGACTGTTTGGGCAAGACTCAATACCAGGGATGGGTATAAGATGATAACTGGATTCTTCTGTCGCCCATCAGACTCATATCCTGATGTAACCGAAAACTTCAGACAAAATTCAGTTCACTTGTACGTAAGTTCCCCACTCATATTTTAATCATCGGTGGAGACTTTAATCATCCAATAATTAATTGGGAATATTACAGTTTTGTTGTGGTGGGCGTTATAAGACATACTGTGAAACATTACTAAATGCCTTCTCTGAAAACTGCCCAGAACAGACCGTTCGGAACCCCACTCATGATGGAAATATATTGTATGTAATAGCAACAAACATATCTGACACCTTTGATGACGTCCTCATCGAAATTGGTATCAGTAACCATGACTTGATTATGGTCAAAAAGATCACCAAAGTAAAAAGAAAGGTAAAACAAGCAGAAACATTTATATACGTTCAGTAAACTAGATGAGAAATCAATAGTGTCATCGGCAAACCTCAAAGTTTTTATTTCTTCTCCATGAACTTCAATTCCTACTCCATTTTTTGTTGTTGCCTTTACTGCTTGCTCAATATGCAGACATAATAACATCGGGATAGTATAAAAATCTGTCTCACTACAACCACCGCTTCCCTTTCAAGCCCCTAGACTCTTATAACTGCCATCTGGTTTCTGTAAAAATTGTAAATAGCCTTTCGCTCCCTGTATTTTACCTCTGCCGCTTTTGGAATTTGAAAGAGAGTATTCCAGTCAACATTGTCAAAACCTTTCTCTAAGTCTACACACACCATAAACGTACCTGTAGGTTTGCCTTTCCTTAACCTATCTTCTATGAGAACTCGTAGAGTCAGTATTGTGTCTTGTGTTCTTACGTTTCTCCGGAATCCAAACTGATCTTCCCCAAGATCGGCTTCTACCAGTTTTTCCATTCATCTTTAAAGAATCTGTATTAGTATTTTGCAACCGTGACTTATTAAACTGATATTTCGGTAATTTTCACACCTATCAGTACTGGCTTCCTCTAACATTGGAACGATTATATTCTTTCTGAAGTCTGAGGGTATTTCACCTGTCTCATACATCTTGCTCACCAGATGGAAGAATGTTGTCATAGCTGGCTCTCCCAAGGCTTTCAGTAGTTCTAATGGCATGTTGTGTACACCCGGGGCCTTGTTTCGACTTAGGTCTTTCAGTGCTCGTCAACGTCTTCACGCAGTATCATATCTCCCATTTCATCTTCATCTCCGACCTCTTCCATTTTCATAATATTGACCTCAAGTACATCGCCCTTGTATAGACCCTCTAAATACTCCTTCCACCTTTCTGCTTTCCGTTCTTTACTTAGGTCTGGTTTTCCATCTGAGCTCTTGATATTCATACAGGTGGTTATCTTTTTCATTTGTCCTCTAGCTATTCATGTTTAAACATTTTGCACTTCCTATTAGCCTCATTTTTTAGACGTTTGTATTCCCTTCCCCTTTCTTCATTTACTGTATTTTTATATTTTCTCCTCTCATCAATTAAATTCAATCTCTCTTCTGTTACCCAAGGATTTCTGCTAGCCCTTGTCTTTTTACCTACTTGAGCCTCTGTTTCCTTCACTATTTCCATTTCTGAAAGCTACCCGTTCTTCTTCTATTGTATTCCTTTCCCATGTCATTATTAATCGTTCTCTAATGCTCCCTCTGAAACTGTCTACAGCCTCTGCTTCTTTCAGTTTATCCAGGTCGCATCTCCCTAAATTCCTGCCTTTTTGCAGTTTCTTCAGTTTTGATCTACAGTTCGTATCCAATAAACTGTGGTCAGAGCCCACATCTGTTCCTGGAAATCTTACCATTTAAAATCTGGTTCCTAAATCTCTGTCTTACCGTTACATAATCAATCCGAAACTTTCCGATATCTCCAGGTCATTCCACGTTTACAACCTTCTTTCATGATTCTTAAACCAAGTGTTAGCTATGATTAAACTATGCTCCGTGCAAAATTCTACCAGTCGGCCTCCCCCTTTATTCCTTTCTCTGAGTCAGTATTCAGCTACTATTTTTTCTTCTCTTCCTTTTCCTACTATCGAATTCCAGCTCCCTTGACCATTGAATTTTTGTCTCCCTTAACTACGTGAATAATTTCTTTAATCTGGTCATGGATTTCTTCACTCTCTTCATCATCTGCGGGGCTAGCTGGCATATAAACCTGCACAACTGTGATGGGTGTGGGCTTCGTGTCTATCATGCCTACAATAATGCGTTTTCTGTGGTGTTCATAGTAGCTTATCCGTGTTCCTATTTTTTTATTCATTATAAAACCTTCTCCTGCATTACCTGCATTTGATTTTGTATTTATAAACCTGTAATCACCTGATCAGAAGTCCTTTCCGTCCTACCACCGAACTTCACTAACTCCCACTATATCTAACTTATCAATTTCCTTCTTTAAATTTTCTAACCATCTGCCCGATTAAGAGATTTGTTGTAGAATCTTAGAACATATCTCAGCTCAAATACAATGAGGTATGTTGAACGGAATGATCTCGTCAGTGCCAGCAAGCATGGATTTCGAAAACATCGATCATATGAAACACAACTTGCACTTTTCTCACTTGACATACGTAATGTTTTTGATCTGGGCAGTCAGGTAGAAGCAGTATTTCTTGATTACCAAAAAGCATTTGCCTCAGTATCACATGTTCGTTTATTGTTAAAAGTTTAATCATATGAGGCATCAAGTGAAATTTGTAACTGTACTGAGGACTGTTTGGTAGGGGGGACGCAGCATGTTATCTTGGCTGGAGAGTCATTTTCAGATGCAGAAGTAACTTCGGGTGTGCCCCACTGAAGTGTATTGATATCCTTGCTGTTCATGTTGTATATTAATGACCTTGGAGACAATATTAATAGTAACCTCAGACTTTTTGCAGATGATGCAGTTGTTTATAATGAAGTACTATTTGAAAGAAACTGCATAAATATTGATTCAGACCTTGATAAGATTCTAAAGTGGTGCAAAGGTTGACAACTTGCTTTAAATGTTCAAAAATGTATAACTGTGCACATCACAAAACGAAAAAACGTAGTATCCTATGACTATAATATCAATGAGTCACCTTTGGAATCGGCCAACTCATACAAATACCTGAGTGTAACACTTTGAAGGGATGTGAAATGTAGTGATCAGATAGGATCAGTCATGTGTAAAGGAGGTGGTGCACTTCGGTTTCTTGGTAGAATACGGGGGAAATGCAATCAGTCTACAAAGGAGACTGCTTACAAATCGCTCGTGCGAGTGGTTCTAGAATACTGCTGAAGTGTATGGGACCCGTACCAAAGAGGACTAACAGAGAACGTTGAACGCATACAGAGAAGGGCTGCACGAATGGTCACAGGTTTGTTTGGTCCATAGGAGAATGTCAAGAGAGATACTGAAGAAACTGAGCTGGCCAACTCTTTGAAGACAGACGTAAAATATTCCGAGAAAGTCTATTAACAAAGTTTCAGGAACCGGCTTTAAATAACAATTCTAAGAAAATAGTACAACCCTCTACGTACCTCTCACAAAGGGATCGAGAGAATAAGATGAGAATAATTACAGCACGCACAGAGACATTCGAACATTCATTCTTCCTCACGCTCCATACGTGAATGGAACAGGAAGAAACCCTAAAAACTGGTACGACGGATATACCCTCTTCCATGCACTTCACGGTAGCTGGTAGAGTATACATGTAGACTACAAAATTAAGCAATGATCTTAATAAACTCAGTTTGTTATATGCACAATGAACAAACAGAATGATCACTGAAATGCGTAAACTAATGCCTTAGCAAACTTGGATAGAAGACCTGGAATGTAACTCAGGTGAATGTGTTATAATGAATTCTCTACTTTAAATGATGAAAGTATGTGAATGCAGCTTGCCGCTAACTTGGTGTAATGTTTTGTCTGTACAGAGGTGTATCTGTCGCCTTTATTACTCCTTCACTCTCACACATAAATCGGTACAATAAAGTTAGGGCCTCCTGGTTTATTTTTAGGCTGATCCGTGATAAGACAGACAAACAATTATGCTAATGGAGGATTCTGAGTATTTTCTCGAATTTCATTCGCTCTCTCTCTCTCTCTGTCCTTTATCTGTGTACAGTTTAAATATATTATTTACGTGAAATCAGCCTAGTAGAATCTCTGGTGGAGCCCTTCGTCTTAATATTCAGCGGCTGGCTTGCTGGAAAAGATCCTTAAATTTGTTATTATTATTAAGCGCTGCAGTCAGTTGGGAAAATCGATCGTTTGAACAATTCGTTCAGTTCACGACAGATTTAGAATTTCAGATGTGGACGAAGCCTTTTTGGACGATTTATAAAAACTCGGAGATTGCAGGCTCTCTTCGTCACAGCTGAAACTTCCCCACTAATTACAGGGCCAAGACAATCCTCAATGATTCAGACAGAGAACTCATTCGTCATTCACTCTAGAATAAAATGGTCACAAACCTTATTTCTGAGGAAAATTGTATATTCAATCCATCTCCATTACATGTTCCGTTTTCTGTGGATTCCAAGTCTTATGTAATTGCTTTTACAGTTTTTTCTTTCTCTTTACCTATCACGCTAGTGGCACAAACGTTAATAGCTCGTTTTAGCGAGTAGAAGAGTAAATATGTCTCTTTTAGCAACCCGACAATCTTCCAACCGATACTTCCGAAGCTGTTGCCTTAACCCTCTATAATAACCATGGAGCATACATATCTGTATCTCTGTTATTCCAAAGAATAAACGTACTAGAAAAATACCTTGGCGTCGACGAGCTGTCGGCGCATATATTACTAGAAAATCCGATCAGATACTTTTCAAAAGTGAATAATTGTGGATGATTTGATTGACCATTATTAATTATTGCGTGGTAGAGGGTAATTTTCCGTGGGGAGATTACAGTGTGTCTCGTCAAAACATTTACATCTACTGGAGTCGTACGGTGATTGCCGAAGTTTAGTGCATAGAGATGGAAAACACTACAGAAGTACATGCTTGTGCATCTACTGCTGGTGTTGAAAGCATGTTGAATCTCTAAGTGCAAACAAATCTTCAGAATGAAGATTGAAATAACTGAATGTCATTACAAATGATTCCTCCTTCTCTACAGTTCGCTTCACTGTTACCGCTGGATCTCACCATACTTACATTCTGCAAGTGACGGCAAAGGTGGCTGCAGAATCAGTCATTGGATCGGTACCAACAACACTCTCTGTCTATATCTAAGTTGAAAGCCGGATTAGAGCCTCTCGTCCCAGACAGGCTGGATGTACAGAAGCCGTCCGGAAGTGAAGTCCGCTGGGGGAGAAGGCTACCTGTCAAGTAGATATCTACACAGCGCTTCTCACACGGTAAACTTTGTGCTCTGTGTTTCTCGGCGTCGTGTAATTTTGATTGGCTGAATACTAATTCTTGCGAGTGCTAACTAGTAAGAAGTTGTCTTACAAGATGCTGGTCTCCTTCCCTCAGTCGTCTTTCTAACGGTTAACCTCTTAGAAAACTCCAAAATATGTCTTAAGTTACTTGCTCTCTCTGGCTACTTTCGTGCGATGGCTAAAACGCTAGGGCCTCCGTACGTACAGTCGCACACCTTACTCCCACCTCTAAATTATTTACGTGAACCAGTGGTAACCATTTTTACATTTCCTTAAACATTCAGTTTGGTGGCAGGTAAGTTAAGTGTCAGCCTCTCACTATCTTCAAAGAAGCCTCAAACTTTCTCTTCCTCTTCCATTTTCTAAGACGTTATCCTAACAGCCTGGTTGTTTTTTTTTTTTTTTTTTTTTTTTTTGGCAGAGTGACTGCTCCCAGTTTCTCTTGATGCCAAGCCTTATATCATTAGCAATCATTCAGCCTGTCTTGCGGGATTCTGCCGTTAAGCAGCATGCATCCCGTGGACACACAGCTCTTGAGAAACATTCACTATTGTCCTACACATCCTGGAGGTATAATCTATATTGTCCGACTTCAGACACTTGGCTCCAGGTCAGCTTTCTTTCTAACTCTTTTCCCACAAAACAGCCGTGCCTGTCATTATAGCTGCCTGGCGTTTCCAGTCACATGAGGTGATTTTGCAGATAGGGCTATGGGATGACTCCCTGCGGTTGTATGGCCCTAGAGCTTTTCCACCGTTCCTGCTTTCACAGTGGCTTTTCAGTTAGCTATACGTGAGCGTTTATTACAAGGTGTTACAAAAAGTTACGGCCAAACTTTCAGGAAACATTCCTCACACACAGAGAAAGAAAATGTGTTATGTGGACATGTGTCCGGAAACGCTCCCTTTCCATGTTAGAGCTCATTTTATTACTTCTCTTCAAATGACATTATCCTTGGAATGGAAACACACAGCAACAAAACGTACCAGCGTGACTTCAAACACTTTGTTACAAGAAATGTTCAAAATGTTATCCGTTAGCGAGGATACATGCATCCACCCTCCGTCGCATGGAATCCCTGATGTGCTGATGCAGCCCTGGGGAATGGCGTATTGTATCACAGCCGTCCACAACACGAGCACGAAGAGTCTCTACATTTGGTACCGGGGTTGCGTAGACAAGAGCTTTCAAATGCCCCCATAAATTAAAGTCAAGAGGGTTGAGGTCAGGAGAGCGTGGAGGCCATGGAATTGGTCCGCCTCTACCAATCCATCGGTCACCGAATCTGTTGTTGAGAAGCGTACGAACACTTCGACTGAAATGTGCAGGAGCTCCAACGTGCATGAACCACATGTTGTGTCGTACTTGTAAAGGCACATGTTCTAGTAGCACAGGTAGAGTATCCCGTATGAAATCATGATAACGTGTTCCATTGAGCGTACGTGGAAGAACATGGGGCCCAATCAAGACATCACCAACAATGCCTGCCCAAACGTTCACAGAAAATCTGTGTTGATGACGTGATTGCACAATTGCGTGCGGATTCTCGTCAGCCCACACATGTTGATTGTGAAAATTTACAATTTGATCACGTTGGAATGAAGCCTCATCCGTAAAGAGAGCATTTGCACTGAAATGAGGATTGACACATTGTTGAATGAACCATTCGCAGAAGTGTACCCGTGGAGGCCAATCAGCTGCTGATAGTGCCTGCACACGCTGTAAATGGTACGCAAACAACTGGTTCTCCCGTAGCACTCTCCATACAGTGACGTGGTCAACGTTACTTTGTACAGCAGCAACTTCTCTGACGCTGAGATTAGGGTTATCGTCAACAGCACGAAGAATTGCCTCGTCCATTGCAGGTGTCCTCGTCGTTCTAGGTCCTCCCCAGTCGCGACTCATAGGTTGGTTTTCCGTGCTCCCTAAGACGCCGATCAATTGCTTCGAACGTCTTCCTGTCGGGACACCTTCATTCTGGAAATCTGACTCGATACAAACGTACCGCGCCACGGCCATTGCCCCGTGCTAATTCATACATCAAATTGGCATCTGCCAACTCCGCATCTGTAAACATTGCACTGACTGCAAAACCACGTTCGTGATGAACATTAACCTGTTGATGCTACATACTGATGTGCTTGATGCTAGTATTCTAGAGAAATGAGTCGCATGTCAACACAAGCACCGTCAACATTACCTTCCTTCAATTGGGCCAACTGGCGGTGAATCGAGGAAGTACAGTACATACTGACGAAACTAAAATGAGCTCTAACATGGAAATTAAGCGTTTCCGGACACATATCCACATAACATCTTTTCTTTATTTGTGTGTGAGGAATGTTTCCTGAAAGTTTGGCCGTACCTTTTTGTAACACCCTGTATAGTAAATCGTATTCTAAGAAGTTAAGCATTGGCAGTCACAAATACTAATTCACATATCATTATCTGGTAGAGATTAATTTATACTTGTTTGATTTGACATTTTTCATGGGTTTTACATATTTATGGTATAGTTCGCAAAAAAAAACTGTTCTAGAAGAACGCCAAGCATTATGTCAGTAGCGATCATTCAGCTTATCTTTTCTGTAGATTATCATCTTTGACGTGAAAAGTCTTAAAAACTACATCTATGTGGAGAGGAAACAGCACCCAAATCAGTGACGGTCTCTGTCGAAGAAATTTCCAGGTTCAATAACTTCACTAAAAGTAGTCATAGGACTACAACCACAAACTCTTTTGAAAGATGAAGGATAAATGTTTGTATCAGTACCACTTCAGTACCCGTACTCTTGGTGACAGGTATTATTAAAGCATGTGCACATAAAAGCGAACACACCCTGTGCCACTCTTTCGATTCGCTACATATCCATTGTAAGTAGGCTGTTTATGTTTTCTTATTGGCAACGTTACGTAGCGCTCTGTATGAAAATCACTGGCTGTGCTGTGTGCAGTCTGTGGATAGTTTGCATTGTTGTCTGCCATTGTAGTGTTGGGCAGCGGCAGCTGGATGTGAACAGCGCATAGCGTTGGGCAGTTGGAGGTGAGCCGCCAGCAGTGGTGGATGTGGGGAGAGAAATGGCGGAGTTTTGATATTGTTATGGATGTTATGATATTATGATATTGTTATGGATGTTATGAACTGCTATATATATATTATTACTTTTGATGACTATTAAGGTAAATACATTGTTTGTTCTCTACTAAAATCTTTCATTTCCTAACTATGCCTATCAGTAGTTAGTGCCATCCGTAGTTTGAATCTTTTATTTAGCTGGCAGTAGTGGCGCTCGCTGTTTTGCAGTAGTTTGAGTAACGAAGATTTTTGTGAGGTAAGAAATTTGTGAAAGGTATAGGTTAATGTTAGTCAGGGCCATTCTTTTGTAGAGATTATTGAAAGTCAGATTGCGTTGCGCTAGAAATATTGTGTGTCAGTTTAAACACAGTTATGTATGGAATCTTCCGATTTTTTCTAGTAGTTTGTGTAATTAGTGTAGCTTTTGTTTATTGCTAGCGCGTAATTGTAGAGAGAATCTCCTTTGTAGTTGCAGTCTTTTATTGTTGTACAGTAAAGCAGTTGTGGCATGCATGTAGATTTGCACCAAGTATTTCGCAGCTGCGCTTGCAATTAACTAGATATTATTTTCAGTGCTATGTTAATGTGTTTTCTTATTTTTGCTCTTCAAATTGTGCTTTTCTGTGTTATCGTGTGAAATATTGTGACAATAATGGCGTGTGAAAAACGTAACACTAGGCTCCAAAGTAAACTGAGAAATAATAGTGACGACGAGCGTAGCTTACCAGCACCACTGTGTAATGAATTAACAGACATTCAAAGTAGTAATTTGGTAATTGTGCATAGGGAAATGGAGCGGGCGGCAAATAATGGCCTAGACAGTGGAACAATTAGTGAACAGGGAAGCATTATCGATCGATCGATCGGCAACAGCTCCCCTCAGGAATCCGAAATGACAGGACACAGTCTTGCAAATACTGTAGATTCAGGTTTTGGGGCCTCACCGTTTTCTCAAATAAGTCAAAACACATTTTCTGCTTGTCAAAATGTGAATGCTGCCGGTGCAAATGCACTGCCGAAATGCATAGAGGAACAGATTCCAGACACTAATACATTATTACTGCAATTAATGCAGCAAATGAAACAAAATCAGAGACAAACACAGCAACAGTTAGACACAATGGAACAAAATCTTTAAAAGTTAGACACAATGGAACTAAATCTTCAAAAGTTAGACACAGTGGAACAACACCAGAGACAAACGCAGCAACAGTTAGACGCAATGGAACAAACACGTGAAGATTTAACTACTGAGTTACATAAAATCGAATCGAAATGTCAAAAAGTCTGTAACGACGTAAAAACACAAATTTGTGAGCATTTTCAACCTATTTTTTCGCGGCATGAAAATGCATTACAGAATCACGAAGCAGCCATAAAAGAACTGGAAACCATTGTTCATGAAAATCATGAGACCTTGCAATCTAAAATTGACTTAGTTGCATCTACCGATTCGGTTATGCAACTTGCAAAAACTCAGGAAAACTTAAAGGACACAGTAGATACGATTTCAACACAAATGGACACTCTGAAGCTTGGTTCAGAAAAACATACAGAGGAAATAATTTCACTATCGGATAAAGTAATCGAACTTTCAGATCAGTTCACTAACTTATCTACAAAGGTAGATGATGATCTGAATGACACAACACCTGTAGCCTTCACTGACACTGAAGAGTATGAAGAAATTAGGAAATTCAAACAAAATCAGAATCAAATTAATACGCAACACCAAAGAGAAATCCGGGAAGTACAAGATCAGTTGACACAGGTAATACAAGAATTACGTATTTCAGAGGACACTCGCGCCCCAATACGGAAAGAGGGACATAGAAATACGGAACAGCCACAAAATAATAACACAGCGCATTTCGGAAATTATGAAAGAAATTGGCAAGGTGCACCGAATTTTGAAATGGAACCGCCGAAACGACGCAACAATGACCGACATGCGACTCGCCGACACGATGATTTTGACTATAAGCTGTTCATTACTACACGCAAATTTAAAACATTTAAGAATTCTGGCAACGACATTCATCCACAAGCGTGGCTTCGACATTGTTTTCCTCCCAACTGGTCATTAGAACACAGATTAGAATTTATGTGTGGCTACTTAGAGAATGAACCAGCTGTAAGAATGCGGTCGGTCATTCACGATTGTCACAGTGAAGGAGAATTTTACCATGCCTTCCTCTCAGCATATTGGTCTCAAGCTACACAAGACCGAGTAAAACATAGCATAATGATGATGAAACACTTTGAACAATCAGAATTTTCCAGTCTTGTCAAATATTTTGAAGACATGTTGCATAAGAATCAATATCTTTCAAACCCATACAGCCCTTCAGAACTCATCCGCATTTGCTTAATGAAATTGCCTGAACATTTAAGAAATATTATTTTGGCAGGACGTTGCAAAGACGACATTGAAGCTTTTCAGGGACTCTTACAAGAATTAGAAATTGACACAGACAGTCGCGGGATGCGAAAACAGGAAAACAATTATTACAGGTCACATCCGTCACAATTCCGTGACGACAGAAATAATAACTGGACACGACAAGGCTATTCTTACAACGCAAATCGTGAACAAAACAGACACCACCCATATGACAACCACTGACAGAGTAACAATAGTCACAGAGAAAGATCGCATTTCCGTAGTAATGAATATGACAGAGATTACCTTAGAAACTGACAATATGGGAACTAAAACAATTATTATCAAGGGAGACAGAATAACTTCAGACGCAACAGTTCAGCGCGCAGTTACGATTCAGGAAGAAATTCTCCACCACATGACCGACAAGAAAGAAATTATGAAATCTACCGACATGACGACAGACGAGATAATCATAACGACAGACCTGAATTTCATCAGAACTGGCGGGATTCAAACAGAGCAGGGCACTTTCGACAACGTGAATTTGTTGAAGCTAGGTCTCCTAATCCCAATAACGACGTGCGCCAATAAAGGAACAGACAATGACTCACACTGCAGGCAGCCACCTGTGCTGGCTGGCTCAGAGAAAATAACACAGACGCTAACCTTGAGAAAAGATTTAGCATTCCTTACCGACGTATAAAACATGACAATTGCTATTCAGTTGAAAGTCTGCGTACTAGGAAGAGTAAAGGTTTACACCACATTTCACATGTAAAACCGTTTATTGAATGATAATCTGCTGTTTAACTTAGTCTTTGCCATAAAACTTTTCACTTCACATTTCTAGTATGCTTTGTCAGACGTAGAAACTGTTAACATGCAACATTTTAGTTTATTTGAAAATACATTCTGGATTTAAAGTACTTTATGTAGATACCAGTCGACACAGTGGTTAGTTTATGTGACAACTACACGGTTTTATCACGACGCTACTAATGAGTGACAATTTGCAATGTTGCTTTTGCGGTGTTTCTGTTTTATATCTGCACAGTTTTTCTGCATTATTTTGGAAAGTAAACCATGTTTTAATAGTATCTTTTGTGGTATAGCAACAATGAGACAGCCTTTTTCGTGGCACAACAATACGTTACTGTACAGTACTTTCGTCATCATGCCAATAAGCATAATAACTACGATATCTAGACGCAAAGCATTTCACTTTTGTTTATCATGAGGTAAGTACATTGACTTCTGCAGAACTTAGCTTTCAGAGGATGATAACTACGAGACTTCCACAGAGATTATCTTACAACATGACGCACAGTTTAGCGGTACAGTACACGTATTTGAGTGATTAATTTCGCACTTAAAACATTTATTTTTTAAGATATTTGAAGTACAATGATACAAGGGTTTTCCATGATACATTTCATTCCATTGCTGTAATCTGTAACACCTGAGGGTATAATTACATTAATCCTCAGGGGGGTACACGCTTACTTTGCGTACCATGTGTGTGGCAAGCACAAGGATCCCTAGCTAATACGGTATTTGCTTATACAACTTTACACATTGGTACCATATTTCTCTAACACAGAATTACACAGCTATCTGATTATTTAACAGAGAAACAAACATTTTTTTTTACTACATCAGTGACACATGTTTACGCAATTACACAGTTGGATAACATCATACTTATGAAATTGTATTTTGTATGTACTTTGTGAACTCTTCATATTTTTTCAGAATCATTGTGATACTATGAGAGCTTTGAAAGATGTATTTGGTATGGGTCATGATATTTAAAGTACGTTTGAGGTAGATGACACTATTGAAATGAGCAGAGAATTTTTTTAGGTTTTTAAATTATTGCAGAAATCTACGACGTTTTTGAGATTTGACTGAGGTTTTATGATGTTATTATTACGATGACTATGTGTATTATGCTTTTGCGGTATGTTTATGGTCAATAAGCTGATGCTATATGAGTTATTTGAGTATCCTACGTATCTGTTATGATGAAATATTGAAGAAGTGTCGACGAATAAGGTAAGGAATAATGAGTAGTGGTTAGGGACTCTGGTTTGTGAAAAAGGTTGTTGGAAACCAAGAATCGTATTTTAAGAATTATGAAATGTGTGTACATGCGTGAATGTATTACAATGCTGACGAAAATTTTTTGGACCCTGTTATATTTATAGGATTTTATTTTCTACACATTTGTAACGCAAATTCTCAACCTGTGAAAATATTTTTATATGAGACTGTCACTGTAGCGGAAGCTGCTGTCGTAAATATTTCAGTAAGAAAGGTGAGTGACCTTGTCGTAATGCGTTTTGGGCGCCCAGCTGAGAGGTAGTCGTCTGACAAAAGAAAGCCATTAGGTGAAAAAAAAAGAGGCCATTATCCTCGCTATTGACATTCCTTTGTAGAAAGCATCGCAAGTACGACACACTCATTACTTGGAAAGATACTTACATCTGCACACCTGATTATGACAAACGTCTTTCTACGAGAATTGAGAGAATTTCTACTAACTTATGAAATGCCACATGACTGTTGAATGATATTTTTATGCTTTGTACATAGTTGCTTATTTTATTTGATATCTGTTTTCCAGCTGTGTTGCAGCATTGGTTTTATAAAATAAAATTAAATGCATTTGCTAATGGGAAAACTTTCTGTCAACAGATCTATTAAATTTTTATGATCCACGTTCTTAGAAAAACGAGCACTTGGAAAGGAAAGAACAATAAGAAGGGATTAATAACAGTGAATGCCTACATAATTTTCTTTTCAAGTACTTGGTAATTTTTATGGTAGAGTAAGTTGTGGTGCACCACTTTAATTACATAGACATTACGATGTAAATATACATTTCCCTTGTCTGCATTGTTGTCTTTAGTGTAATATTTTTTTCTGCTTGAGCTTTGTCATGTTTAGATATAAGTTATTGCATTTGCTGCTGCTGTTTGCCAGGCATAGTGCTACTAAATTTCACTTTACATTACTCTGTTAAGCCAGTTTTACTACGAATTTATTTTTCTTGTTTGCTGCGCATTGCCTTATATTAGTTGTAATATTGCATTTGCTTTGCTAATTTATGCTGCTTGCTTTGCCTTTTGTATTTTTTATCATTGCTGTTTGTGTTAATTCTTTTGTGCTGCTGCATTGCCTCGTCCCTTAGTTTATGCATCTGAGCTCAGTAGATTTAAGTTAGCTTAAGAGGGGGTAGCCTATAAGAGAATGAGTTGCGATGAATTGGAAGAAATGCATTGAGAAGTTATACGAAAAAAGTACAGAAAGCAGGTATAGATAGGACCTTTTGGGAATAATGAAGAATGAAGGGAGATCTCCGAGAAGTAAAGAAAGGTTTGTTTGCAAAATACTGCAGTAAAACAAACCCTGTCCTTTCCTTGTGTTATCCCCCTATGTGTTTGTGTACCCTTGTGTATTCGTTTTCTTCCTGTCTCTGTGTACTGTTTCATAGAATTTTTTTCTCTTCTAATACTAAGCTACATTCACTATGATGAGGAATACTGTTATCCTCAAATATAATTGGCATTAATAATATGTTATTTACTTTGTAAAGATGTTTAGACATTATTTATTCTGTTTTGTTTTAATGCTCATGTGTGAAGTTGATGTTTCGAAAGTTATTCTGATCTTTTATGTATGTACTCATGTCATAATTCCTGTAACACTGATGTATATGTTTATTTCTATTCTTTTGTAAAGCCCCTATTACTACAAATGTTATCTGTATTATTGTGTTCTTTAATGATTTATTTTGTACCTTTGTAATTGTATTCTTATGTTATAAAATTGTAATTGACACCAGTTCATCATATTATTAACTTGTAAGTTCCATTTCACTGCACACGTTTCTGTTGGTCATAGTATATGGACAATATGTGACAAGTAGGGACTGTTAGTGTTTGCACGTGTGTTAATAATTCAGCAAGGACTGGATAACAGGATTGCTGGTTCTAAGGACAATTCCAAAAACTTTGTGAGTGCACAAGTGGTGGTTATGGACTTGCTATATTATCTGCAAGACTCTTCAATGGTGATTGTGCACCTGCACAGTCACAACAGATGGCTGCTGGCCATTTCTACAAGGACTACAGTGGGTCTACACCTTTGATGACTCACCAATACCATTATTTCTACAAGGACTGCAGTGGGTCTGCGCCTCTGCTGGTCCACCAATACCGTAATCTCTACCAGGACTACAGTGGGTCTGCTCTATGATGACCTACCTACCAATACTCTTCAAACTTTCGACTGACTCTGCTGTGTGTTTGCTCTGTTGTGGACCAATACCTGTCTGCATGTCAAGAGTCAGCACTGTCTTTCCGTTGGAAGGACAACACTACTTCTTCAAGATTGCATGGAAATCCACTACTACCGTGTGCATTTTCTTTTACTGCTCAGACTTTGAGAAAAACACTGCAATGTTACTGTGATGAATGATCAGGACTGTCTTTATGGACTGTGAGAAAATTTTAGCTTTTGACCAACATTGTATCAAGAAGTGTGTGCATTTGATATCTTTCTTACTGTAATTATGAAAATTTTTTTCAAATCTGAATTGGCCAGTGCCCAAAACAATTTGTAAAATTTTTTTGTGGGTAGCATGGGGGCTATGTAAGTAGGCTGTTTATGTTTTCTTATTGGCAACGTTACGTAGCGCTCTGTATGAAAATCACTGGCTGTGCTGTGTGCAGTCTGTGGATAGTTTGCATTGTTGTCTGCCATTGTAGTGTTGGGCAGCGGCAGCTGGATGTGAACAGCGCATAGCGTTGGGCAGTTGGAGGTGAGCCGCCAGCAGTGGTGGATGTGGGGAGAGAAATGGCGGAGTTTTGATATTGTTATGGAAGTTATGATATTATGATATTGTTATGGATATGTTGAACTCCTATATATATTATTACTTTTGATGACTATTAAGGTAAATACATTGTTTGTTCTCTACTAAAATCTTTCATTTCCTAACTATGCCTATCAGTAGTTAGTGCCTTCCGTAGTTTGAATCTTTTATTTAGCTGGCAGTAGTGGCGCTCGCTGTTTTGCAGTAGTTCGAGTAACGAAGATTTTTGTGAGGTAAGAAATTTGTGAAAGGTATAGGTTAATGTTAGTCAGGGCCATTCTTTTGTAGAGATTATTGAAAGTCAGATTGCGTTGCGCTAGAAATATTGTGTGTCAGTTTAAACACAGTTATGTAAAATTGTTCTAAGGGGAAGTTTCACCATTAACAGCGTTAAATCGTGGAGACTAAGTCTCTGTTCTGAAGGAATAAAGTGTAGTTTTGAGGAGGAGTTTATAACACTCTCGATACGTTTCTCAAAAACAAGAAAAAATATGTAGATTTGATCTGAAACTCTTTGAAAGTACCCAGAATTTGATGAAATGTCGAGTTATACGAAGGCAAAGTCGATATTAAATTTCAAAAATCTGACAAGTATGTCTACAGACCAGAGTTTAGGCCATGTAAGCGTGGTCGGGTAGCCGCGGTCAACTATGGCTGTGAACTTCATGGCTAATGAAATGGAGAGTATAGTGGAGTGAGCCAGACCCATCAGACCCACTTGGAATAATCAACGAATCGGTGGGAGCCCAAAATTCTACTCGTACTTAATAAATTTTTATTTGATGTCACTACACTCTATTTGGAAAAAACACAACCTCCAGATACTTTTTATATTGAATCCGCTTTCTTCCTCCTCATTTACTCTCTTTTTAATACTGCATGGCAGTGTGTTGTGAAGGATAGCTTTTGTTAATACACGTTTAGTGACATCTACTCACGTACAGAAAAAACAGAACACCATGAACGACTAGAGATAGGACGTTCATATTCACAGGACATGCTCATTAATATGTTCTGCAGAAACGATTGGGATTTGAACCATATCAGCCCGTGGGTTCAAAGTCAACATCGATACCGCGACGCAACGCCACCTACCGGTAAAATGAGCCTGTGGCTCTCGTTGTTGTTGTAAACCGAAGGTAATGGATCTGTGTGATTTGATCAGGCGTACAGGATGTGTCGCAGACGTATGCGTGAACCGTATCGTCAAATCAGCGAGTTTGAAAGAGGGCGCATTATTGGCATGAGAGAATGCGCTACACCCATTTGGGAAATTGCTGTTCGTGTAGGACCCAGTGTTTCGGCTGTACAGCTGGTGCGTGTAGAGTGGTTCACGGAAGATCGTACAGCACGACGAGATGGGTCACGTCGCACCACCCACACCACTCCGCAAGAAGATCGACGCCTCATCCTAATAGCACTGCAGGTCAGATCTGCGTCCTCCTCGGCTCTGACCCAACAGTGGAACAGTGTAACATATCGTACACTATAAGGAGTGACAGTCCGTCGCCGTTTATTACGGCAGGGATACGTGCGCGTCGTCTACTTCTCCGACTGCCTTTGACGAATGTGTACAAACATGGTAAACGGCACTGGTGTATGTCACTGTGGACAGGCATGGCATCAGAGAGTGTTTTCGGAGGAATCGAGGTTCTGTTTGTTTGAGAATGATAGCCGCATTTTGGTTCGCCGTAGACAGGGGGAGCGGCATCACAGTGACTGCATTCGCACAAGACATACAGCGACCACTCGAGGCCTCATGGTATGGGGTGCTATTGGGTACAACCACATGTCACAGTTGCTGAGTGTCCAGGTCACTGACCAGTGTGACCTACATGAATGACATTCTGCAACCCATAGTCATATCCTTCCTGCACAACACCCCAGACACCATTTTTCAGCAAGCCAATGGACGACCACAGGTTGCTGCATGAACACATGCCTTTTTGGCGTCACAGGATGTCAGCCTTTTGCCTTAGCATGCCAGATTACCAGTCTTGTCGCCAATCGAAAACGTGTGGGATATGATGAAACGACGGTTGCAGCGCTGTGACCCAGTACCAACCACCACAGATGAACCTTGGAACCAGTTGAATGCAGCATGGATAGCTGTACGACAGGACGCTATTCGTGCCCTATACGCACCGATGCCATCAGGCATGAAACAAGTTATCTGGGCCCATGGCGGATCCTGTGGTTGATTTTCTGCTTCGAGTGTAGTATTTTTTTGAAAAACGTCTTGGATGTAAATTCTCGTACGAACACGAATAAGATACGCAGATTAAATTGAACAGATTTCGAAGTAACTATGAAAAAATTAATAGAACTTTAAAGCACAAAACACTGGAAGAAACACGACTGAAATTTTATAAAACAGTGGCATTGCCAACCCTATTATATGGAAGTCAATCGCAGGTATTGAATAAAAGACAAGAAAAACAAATACCAGGGATAAAAATGATATTTCTTAGAGTGATTATACGATGTAGAAGACTACATAAAGATCGAAAATGAAGATATTTGAAAGGACATGAAAATACGGAATGTGAAAGAAAAACTGGATGGAAAAAAGACAAATGGAATGAACATCTACAAGGAATGGATCTAGAGAGGCAACCTTGTCAGATAAATAACTTTAAACCAAAGGGGAAAAGAGATCCTGGCAGTCTGAGAAAAAGATGGGAACCGTAACAGGCCATGATTGGCCTAATACGGAAACTGCAGAAGAAGAAGAAGATCTTCGCAAGAATTTTAGGATGATGTTTCAAAAGTACGAGGACTATTCAGAAAGTAATGTTCGATCGGTCGCGAAATGCAAACCGCTATGAAAGTCAAAAATGTGTTATTTGCAACAATTAGCTACACCTTCGAGCTACTTCTTTACCCGTTGTACCAATTTTCCAATACTCTCGACACAGAAGGCAGCCGCCTGTGTTCCCGCCAATTCCCTATTCTGGTCTACTGGTCGCTGTCTGTGCCAAAATGTTCATAACCAGCGGTTCATGTGAGCAGAGATGGATCACATAGGAAGCCAATTACGGGCTCTATTTTGGGTGATCAAACTCTTTCCATCAAAGAGGCTGCAGAAGCATGTTCATTGCCTCTACAGAGTGCGGGCGAGAATTGTCACGTAGAAGGAAATGCGTGAAAGTTATGATATGTGAGCTGCATGACATTAGGCGAAACCCTCACCAGACCCTCGTGCTTGACGGAAGACACTATTGTTCTGGGAATCTTAACGTGCCCAGCCGACCGGAGTGGCCGAGCGGTTCTAGGCGCTTCAGTCTGGAACCGCGCGACCGCTGCGGTCGCAGGTTCGAATCCTGCCTTGGGAATGGATGTGTGTGTTGTCCTTAGGTTAGTTAGGTTTAAACAGTTCTAAGTTCTAGGGGACTGATGACCTCAGATGTTAAGTCCCGTAGTGCTCAGAGCCATTTTGAACCATTTTTACGCGGCCACTGTGTGCTCACAACCGAAAAGAGCAACGCGACGCGATCGACGGGCATACTAGAGACATTGCTCAACACATGTGCCGGACTTCATTGGGTTTTCACAGTGGTTTCCATTTCACGTCCAATCGGACCTTACTTTCCGAATAGCCCTCGGAATTTAGAATGTGATTAACGGATCTTTCATCAGACCATTTAATCGTAATCCTATAGAGCACATCTGAACCGCCATCGGCAGCAGCTGAATGTCCCACAAGCCATCCTACGGCGCGTGGGCGTATGTACTGTTACGCTCTCCCCCTTCCCCCCCAACCCCCTCCCTCACCCTGCCCCACCTTCCCCTACCCATCTCCCTAGCAGTAGCACATTGTCGCGGGAAAAGCGACTGTTGGTAAGCCTCCGTATGTCTTCAAGTTTCTCTAATTTCACTTTCGAAATTTTCGCGAAATATAGGGTGCCCGTAATTAAAGTTCCAGTTTCAACACCTCAGAAGAATCAATGCTCAGAATGAAGTCAAATTTGAACAACATATTACTGACGCGGGGGGAAACGTCATGGAACATAAGGAATTTAACGAAAATTTTATCAATAGATGGTGCTGTAAGCGTCTTAAGTAAATGGGGTCGCCTACAAAAGACAGATCAATCGCAATACGTCGGCTATGATTTGAGTCGCACGCTACACCATCCATACTGTTCAATGTGCATGACTTCGCAAGCTCGGCAGTCAAAATTTGTGGCACTCATTGTTAAGTAAGCCCATACACCACGGGTGATAGTAAAACCGGTTTTTCATGGTCGTGAGGCCAAAAAGCGCATAAAAAGTAAAATGACACCGGTTTTTAATTTTCCTGGGGCCAAAAAACGCAAAGCAAAATGACAGCGATTGCTAATTGTCGCGAGACTGGTGCAAGATATATTCAGTACGATGTGCACCGTTTTCTGCCGCAAGCTGAAATCGAGAAACAGCATGTTAGAGAACAGATCTGAGTGCCTCGGGGATCACATTCACAATGCGTTGCGCAGTGCGTGCTTTCAATTGAGCTACGTTCGTAAATGGAGCCCTGAACACTCGGATCAAGTTCAGGCGACTTGGACGGCCAGGCTGTAGGGCAACGACGGCTGATATTTCAAGCATTTCCGAAATGCCTCTGTAGCAGCTGCTTCACTGGCTGTGCAACGGGCGGAGGAGCGCCATCTTGCATAAAAGTGATCCGACCAACACATCCACGACGTTGAAGGGTTGGAATGATATTGGTGCGCAAAAGACTCTTAGTGTTTACCATTGACGGTACAGGTAACAGGACTCGCAGAGCTCATCTTCTCGAAAAAAATATGGGCCTACGATACATGATGCCGTCAATCCGCTGCACATAGTTACCTCTGCACAATGAAGAGGTGCCGGTTGATGTGCTTGCGGATTTTCCTTTGCCCATATTCTGTAATTCTTCGTATTGACAAGTCGTTAGAGATGTAAATGGACTTCGTCTTTACACGGAGTGTTCCATGGACATTCATTGTGCTCTTTAAACTTCCATGCGAGCAAGAAATTCCAGAGCGGACGTTCGTCTTGCGGATGTTGCGTAGCATTTTATGCATCGTGCTCGCGGGTGTGTCCAGCGTTCGGACAGTTCCCCGTGCACTGCATGCTTGCACACCACCACTCGACTATGGCCACATCTTCGACAGACGTCTGATTAACTGCATTCCTTCCTCTGCCACACTGCACTTCAAAAGAACTGGTCTTTTCAAATTTTGTAATCATTTTCTTCAGATCCTTAGCTGACATCGGACCAATGGCTTTTTTCATACCCTTGAGTGTCCAGAGCTTCTGCAGGGCTACTGCCACACAGTCAGCTTTGTTGTAGAACTTTTAAAAGTATGGAAAAGCGGGTGGTGAATGTGGAAAAAAAACTTTTGAGCATGGAACCCGATGAGAAAAAACATTTGGTGAACCCAAAGGTCTCGATGGCCCAGGTACAGTCCTGGAACGTATACCGCTTTCGATGGTGGAACAATTTTGCGCGAAGATTTTCAGATTTGTTCTGTTGAATGATTATGTAGGGGAGAGCGGGGAGTGTTAAGAAAAATTTCAGATTTTATTTTTTACATTTTTGTTTTAATTTTGTTTTAATTGGGAAAATTATGATATTATACTTCAATTAGTTGTGCACTTTTCTATGATATTGACGCTTTGATTAACCACATATATCTCCCAAAATTAAAATATTTGTTTAATGCTGCAAAGTGTATCAATGTTCCCCACATGGGGGCAAGTTGATACTAGCGAGAGGCAGGTTGATACAAATGTATAAATAATAAGCTAATCGACATTAAGGTAGCAAATAATCACTCAATAGATAATCGAAAACATTTATTAAGCAGAATATAGTACAAAGGTAACGCAAGGCATATTATTAACTTATTTTAAACACACAGATCATGAGATTGTGTCTATAACCTACTCAGAATCACTGATTACAAAGTCAGATGTACAGTGAATACAAGTGTACATCTTACAGTCTTTACCACATTCTCCAATTCTTTGCAAGAAATGCACTGTATCCAGTCCTGACCTGGCTTGGATTCGGAGAATGGCTCCAAACATATTTGACACAAGGCGTCGTTCTCTTCCTCAGATTCTGATGCAACCTTCATTTTATTCTTTGGGACGCATTTCTTTTTCTTCACCTTGTTCTTCTCCTTAGTCTGGCTGTCTACCATTTTAAAAAGCCTTTTTTTGGCGTTTTCTGACTTGGCTACCATTTTAGCTTCCTTTTCTTTGGCTTCCTCTTCCAGTCTCTCCTTTACTCGTGTGCTAGTAAGGATAGCGGATTTTAAAAGTTTCTTCCTTTTTTTGATATTTTTTCGCTCTCCAACTTTAGGGTAGGGGCGGATGTCTTGAGGGCTTACAGTGAATGCACCTAGAGAAACATCCTTACTTGTAGATGGAACTGCAGTTGTAGTCTCAGTTCGGTTCACTTTGGACTGTAGACCATCTGCATTGCTTGTCCCAGCCTGAGAAGTCTTGACAGTGCTGTCTTGTGAAGTCATCTCTCTATCCGTGACTGCGCTGGACAAGAAGCCATCATCAGTAAACACTTCTCTGTTGTATGGCGCGATTCCTGTTGCTTGAAATCCAGATATAATATTTGTAGGATTTATTGCTCTAGGTAGTGTCATCCTTACTATGCCAGGAATGTCGTAGACTGTTACAGCTTTCCCTGGATTGTTGATCATCCAGTCGTCGACTGAAGCGAAGTAAAATTTCTTGAAAGGCCCATAAACTGACCTGTCAAGCCGTTGCAGGCGGTGGGAAGTGTGCGGGGGAAACGACAACATGACGATACCATTTTCTTTGCAGAAGTTGAGCACTTCAATAGATAAATGTTATTCATGGTTATCCAAAACCAACAAGCAGGGATTGCCCTTGGTAGATCTTACGTGGCCGTGAAAATGTTTAATGAACTTCAAAAACGATTCACATGTGACCCATCCGGATGGGTAGGCAGTTCCAATACATCCTGGTGGTCCATTAATGATGAAGTGATCCTTGAAGAGTACTCTTGGAAATATGAACATCAGAGGAACTGATTTGCCGATGGCACTGACAGCCAATACCATAGTGACAGTCTGCCCCCTTTCCGCTGACGTAGCTTTCCCTACTTGGCGTACTCCTTTCTGAGTAACGATTTTGTTTGGTCTCTGAACTGTTTGCACACCGGTCTCGTCGACATTCCAAATATCCTTAGGTTCAAATTTGTATTTATCTAAAGTTCCCTTCTAATTGTCAAAAAATAGATCAACATTGGCCTTATTAAAACTGGTAGCGCGACTAAGGCTCGTAACCTCAGGCTCCCTGATTGATAGTCGAGGGAGTCTTTTCATAAATAAGCTAAACCAGTCCTTTGTAGCCATTTTATGGTTAATGCATGAATCAGGCAATGTAATGATATTTCTATTAGCCACAGCAAGTTCGTAAGCTAAAACTTTGATGTTTTGTGGTGTAAGTCCGTAGTAGATTTTAGGAGAGTGTATTATATACTCTTCGAGTTGAGATTCTAATTGGTCTGGAAAAATTTGTCTTGATTTGACATACCCCATTGTAACCGTTTGACCTTGCGATTCATCTTTTTTTCTTATAAATCTAAACAATGTCATTTTGTCGATCTCGAAGGCTACAGCTGCTTCCCGTAAAGACATGGTTTTGGTCTTGACAGCTTCATAGGCTTTTTCAAAGCTCTCATTCGGGACTTTCCCTCGATGTGTCTTCCTGGTATAATTCCGTACCATGTCTCTGTAATTTTTACAATATTGGGGTACGTTGCTACACTGTATCAATTTGCCCCAGCTACACGTATCAACTTGCCCCATTGAATAAGTGTCTCTTAAGTCAAACTCAAGTCTCTAAAATATAAAGTCTAGAAAGATGAAATTCTTACCAAGAAACAGGCGTTTAACTGTGCCAAAAGTGAACTTCCTGAAGAATATCCTCTTGCTGGTACGCCAACTCAAACACACTAGCCAACAATTACTTTCTACTCATGAAAACACAATTTCAACAATAAAAACGCGTAGAGTACTCTTTTGACAGCTGCACGCCGTGTGGCACTGCGTAGCGGTAAACAACAAACAACCTCTACTCATGTCCGCCCTGCGCATGCGTGTTAGCTCACAGCCCCATCTGTATCAACTTGCCCCACTCTCCCCTATCATAATCAGTTCTCTTCGCGAACGCTTACCAGTGTACTGAAATATGCTTGATACACATCAGGATATTTAGAGTACCACTCGTGATAATCTGAAACCCTGCTGCATGTCGTTTTATATTGCCTTTTGCGTTGTGGGTATTACCTGAAGAAATTTCGTTCATTTTATGTGAATAGTGTGAGAAACCTTTTTTTAAAAAAATAGTTTCCTTACAGATTACCATTACTGTAACTATTCCCTATCATTATAATGAGTTAGTTACCATTTCACGCATGTAAAAAGGTTAACTAAAAACAAAAAGTCATGAATGTAAAACGTAAAATCACAGTTTAAAACATGAAACAAATTGAAACAAATATTAGTAAGACAAATAATTAGAATAGTAATGTAGGTCCCGACATTTTAATTAGGTATGTCGCAAATAGTCTGACAGCACATTGTGTATAGCTTAGTTTCCAAAAATTGTATCTCAGATACCAGATTTACTACACAGGAATGGGGGTGGCTTGAAAACTTCAGCCGGCCGAAGTGGCCGTGCGGTTAATGGCGTTGCAGTCTGGAACCGCAAGATCGCTACGGTCGCAGGTTCGAATCCTGCCTCGGGCATGGATGTTTGTGATGTCCTTAGGTTAGTTAGGTTTAACTAGTTCTAAGTTCTAGGGAGTCCCATAGTGCTCAGAGCCATTTGAACCATTTTTTTTTAAAAAATAGTGCAAATGGCTCTGAGCGCTATGGGACTTAACTTCTGAGCTCATCAGTCCCCTAGAACTTGGAACTACTTAAACCTAACTAACGTAAGGACATCACACACATACATGCCCGAGACAGGATTCGAACCTGCGACCGTAGCGGTCGCGCGGTTCCAGACTGAAGCGCCTAGAACTGCTCCGCCACACCGGCCGGCCTCCCTCCCCCCCCCCCCTCCCCTTCCATCCTGTTTTTTCCCCGCCTACCATCTCTCTGCCTCCCTTCTCTCCTCCGAGTCCTTCTGCATTTCCCTCCTCTGCATTTCCCCATTCCCTCTCGCGTCTGTCCTGTCCTGCCCTGCCCTGCCCACCGTCGGTTCCCACCCCCCCCCCTTTTCTTCCCCCTCATCTGTCCAGCCCCCCCCCCCCCCCCAAATGCCCTTGACTGTGGTGTGTCATCTTCGTGCCGACTTTTTAGTGTAGTGTTTCCAGTGTGTTAAGTGTTGTGCGTCTTTTCCGAAGTGTTGCAACGAGACGTCATACTGTCGCTGGGTGTGATTTTTATATCTCTTGCGAACAGAAACTAGACTGTCGCTGTGTTTTTTAATTGTCTGTCTACTATTTTACCTGCCTGCTTCACGTGTATTTTATTAGCATCGCCAATCCCTTTGTTTTATGTTTTAACTTTCCACAATTTTCCGCCGTTTTACAATTTAAGTCACCGTTTTATCACCTGCTTTTATTGTTTCTTATCTTCTTGTGTTTTAAAAATTCTGTAGGCTGTAGAGCGGCGTACTAAGCTGCTGCCAGTCCTCCCCCTTCGGGGGGAATCGAAATTCAATAAAGGGAAAAAAAGTCCTTCTAACATCGACTTCGCAGGTTTTGGACAATCTCCTTTCCTGCAGTAGGGACATGTTCCTGCATTTGTGTTTGCCTCAAGCAATCGTTTACCGACAGTGTTTCAACATTAGCACTGCTTATGGATTAGCGTCCGTCACCGTGTCATGGAGTACAACTGGTAGTTTCTCCAGGTGCAGCCGCATTATCAACGTGCGAATGATGTAGTGGTGTGGATATTTCCCGGATCTAAATGTCATACAGCTTGTGTGGGTCGCTGTCATGAGATGTGTTACGAAGATAATGCATGTCAATCACGCTGAGAGAGCACTGGGACAATGCAGTCACGTAACTTGCGAACAGCGTCACAGGGAGTGAACCGTGGAGATGAAAATCCTGCACTACAATCGGCGGTGGACGCATTCTGTACGAATCCTGTCACATTCTTGAGTAATGAAAGTTCTTCTTATGGCACAATACTGATCCGAGTGTCGTTTTCTGTTGATTAGTATGTGGTACTCGCCAATAGGAGGGAATTTTCACCACATTACGTATCTTCTAACTCAGCTTCATTGTGAACTACTAGGGAAAGGAAACAAGGAAACACAATATTTTCGATGTTAGGAGAAGTTATTTTATTCTAAAAGAAATAAACTCTTTTTTGTGCAAGATTTTGAAAGAGAAGCTTTGATTCGCTTTCCAAGGAATGAAGCAAGATTCAAGTTTAACGTCCCGTAGACAGTGCGGTCATTACTGACAGAGCCCAAGCTCGGACTACGAGAGGATAGAGAAGGAAATAGGCGGTGCCCTTTAAAACGAAGCATCGCGGCATTTGCCTTAAGCGATTTAGGGAGATCCAGGAAAACCTAAATCTGAATGATTGGACGGGGATCTGATCTGCTGAGTCCATTGTGCCAATCGCTGCACCGCCCCACTTGATTCGCTTTTCAAGCCATTGAAGCACTACCAAGAAAATAATTCAAATATTGATATTTGCCATTTCAAAAAGGAGGCTTTTCTCAATAACTTTCCGGAATTCAAAAACAGCAAAGCAATGTTAGATTTGGTTAAAGAGCGTCTTAATGCTACAGCAACAGAATAAAGTTGTCTCTCTTTAAAATTATTGCCAACTTCGAAGTAAACGTCTGGATTTAAAAAAAAATGAATTGTGGTACTCAGAATTTGAATGTCTTTGTTCTGGCATAGAATTATTGCAGAAAAACTAACGTGAACTTAGTTCACAACACAAGTAGTTTGCTTTGAAATACCTTGAGAGGAAAGGTATGTTGATTATTAACGCCAGTATTAGTATTCCTAATTCATATAATCAGCTGAGAAAAACTAGCGCTTGGTGTTCTTGCCTTGTTAGCACATTGTGTACAGCTTAGTTTCCAAAAATTGTATCTCAGATACCAGCTTTACTACACAGGAATGGGGGTGGCTTGAAAACTTCTTTAAAAATGGTTCAAATGGCTCTGAGCACTATGGAACTTAACATCTGAGGTCATCAGCCCCCTAGAACTTAGAACTACTTAAACCTAACTAACCCAAGGACGTCACACACATCCATGCCCGAGGCAGGATTCGAACCTGCGATCGTAGCGGTCGCGCGATTCCAGACTTAAGCGCCTAGAATCGCTCGGTCACAGCGGCCAGTAAAACTTCTTTAATTTATGTTGTAGCTAACATTCTCTTTTTTTAAAAAAAATTAATCAATGGTTCTGGGGTATTTTGCAAAATTTCAAATTATTACAAAAATTGAGTATACAGTCTTCAAGAACATTAATTACATATCAACTTTTATATGAAAAACAATTTATATGTCTCATCGCTTCGAAGATATTTCCTATAAACATAAAATGACAAACTAGCCATCGGGATATGTTTTATCTCTTAAAAGTGAAACTGGGCACAAACAAAAAAATACGTATGGCACTATGTTGCCTCCTATGAAAAACCGCCAAATTTCATCATGATCGTTTACTGGCACTTGGAAATGTTCCCTTGTGAGGAACAGCAGTGTGCCGCTCGTCTGTTGAGTCACATGTTCTGGTGCTAACTGTGACACGTATTGTTCCATGAAGTTTCCGCCCGCGTCAGTAATATGCTGTTCAAATTTGACGTCAGTCTGAGGATTGTTCGTTTTTTAAAGCGTTTTGAAACTGAAACTTTAATTATAGACACCCTGTACATGTAGGGACGTAACAATATGCAATATGTTGTTTGACTTCTCTAGGATCGTACGCCCTCGGAATTTGAAGACTGATACACAACGCTTCTTCAGTATCACTGTCACTGGGATTGCGTGGGCACTTCCGGGACGCTTTCGTGCTTACCAAACGAATTAAAGATGGAGTCTATCAGTCTTACCTGGTAAGGATCCCAGGCTGAGGAAGAATATTCAAGTATCGGTCCAACGACTCTTTTGTAAACTACCTCTTTCGTAAGTGGACTAGACTTCATGGTGATTCTTCTTATGAATCTCAGTCTGACACGGGCATTTACCGCGATTAGTTTCTTGTGGTCGTTCAACTTTAAACCGGTCCGTACACTTCCAGATGTTTAATGGTTGTAGCCGTTTCCAGTGGTTGTTCGAGGATTGTGTAATCTAACCACAACGGATCTTTCCGCCTATTCACGCCCAGTACGTTACATTTGTGTGTGCTAGGGGTCAACGTACTGTCCCTAGGAGAAGCGTCGGAGCTACGCCGGCAGTCCTGCATTTCACCACAATTACCCAGTGTTACGATTTCTTTGCATACATCATCAGCGAACAGCGCCACGGAGCTTCCGCTATTTTCGACCACGTCTTTTATATACAGGGTGAATCAAAACAATAGTGACACACTTGAAGGTGTTGTAGAGGACGTGACTTTGTACACTGACGGACCGCAAACAGAAATTCTGGCAGTGGACCTGTCAGTATTCCAGACGTTACATGGCGACACTCGAGTCCCTTCCTGTGACAACGCCGCAGTTAACTGCTAAGAGTAGCGTTACCTAACAAACTCACGTTTGTCACCGAAGGCGCCGGCCGCGGTGGTCTAGCGGTTCTAGGAGCTCAGCCCGGAACCACGCGACTGCTACGGTCGCAGGTTCGAATCCTGCCTCGGGCATGGATGTGTGTGATGTCCTTAGGTTAGTTAGGTTTAAGTAGTTCTAAGTTCTAGGGGACTGATGACCACAGATGTTAAGTCCCATAGTGCTCAGAGCCATTTGAACCATTTTTTTGTCACCGAAGGCAGGCATTCTTTCTTTCTTTCTTTCTTTCACTGGTGCCATGTCCCGCGCTGACACAGGGTCGGCGTTGTTAGGAACGGATTTGGCAAGGTTAGTGGAAAGGGGTGGCCAGATGCCCTTCCTGCCGCCACTCCGTACCCCCCGGGATGGAATTAGTGTACCCCTGCTGTCTGCGTCGAGTGTAATTAGTGGAATAGTGCGAGCGTGTTCAGATGTCAGCGAGTCGTGTAACTGAGGCGGAACGTGGGGACCAGACCGGTATTCACCTAGCAGGATGTGGAAAACCGCCGAAAATCCACATCCAGGCGGGGCGAATTCGATCCGGGGCCAGTGCGCCTACCCGAGTCCAGGAAGCAGCGCATTAGCGCTCTCGTCTAACCTGGCGGGTCCACCGAAGGCAGGCATTGGCACCTAGAAATTGGACGCCCGTAGCGTCACTGGAGAACTTTTCCGACGGTGTTTCATCATCATCATCGTCTTCAATGATTACACCTTTTGGCCTCAGAATTATTCGCTCCATCCTTTTAAGGTGTGTCCAACGTTTCTCTTTTCCTTATATACAGTACATCGACCTTGATCCTATTATTCGACATACGTTGGACATTATTTTTCCAGTTCAGTCTGTATTTTTCACTTATAGTTGTTACGGGTTCTTAATTTAGTGTTTGTCTAGTATTGGTGGTTATGAAACTGTAATGAATATCCCGCTACAAAGCGGAGAAACTTCATCTCTGACGATTTGATTTGTCGTAGTTTATGTGTTGTTGGGGTCCAATACTCGCTATCATACAAGAGCAAAGGCAAGCTTATTATTGTACTTTGCAAAGTTTAATTAATATTTCTTCCCGTGCGTTCTGTTTTAATGTACGCTGTATGCTTATACAGAAAGATCTGAATTTGGTCAGTTTTAGCTCTTCTTTGTGTGCCTTGGAAAATTTAAAATTGTAACCTAGATATTTAAACTCTCTTATTTGCTCAATTACTTGTCCACCTATGACAGTTATAGCTCTTATGACTTCTAATCCTTTAAATGCCATCAATTTGGTTTTGTCTGTCAATTTCTTCATTCCGTATTTAGCGGGAATTTGACTCACATACCGCAACTAGATTCTTTGCTTCAGGTTTTCCTATTATAAGTTGATCATCAGCAAATGACAGCGGCGTGAAATCAAAATTATCACTTTTTAAAGTATCGTCTAATGTAATCAATCATTTATGGATCATATCATCACTATAAACATTGAAAAAGGTGGGGGACATTTAGCAACTTTGTCTAATTCCTTGATTGATATCTGAAGATTTTGTCCCATCCCTTACAGTACGGATCCTTATTTAGCAGTTTTATGTGAGCGCTGAACTGACGTGATCAGATGTACTGAAAATCCTACCTCCGTTAGTGATTTCCAGAACATTTTTTTTTTTTTGTTTTACCTTCACAAACGTCTTTCCATTATCGATAAAAACATAAGTTGATAAGCACAGAGTGAATAAAAAATCAGAACGTGATGTGTCTTCTAAAGCCATGTTGTACTTCTAACAAACATGCTTCACTACTGATGGGGATATTAGTCTCTTCTTTATAATTTTGGCATACAGCTAATGACAGGAATTTAGCAGACATGTTTCTCGATCTCCTTTCTTGTAAATAGAGTATATCGAAACTTCATTCCATTTGTCTGGGAGATGTCCGCTCAGCCAGCAATGACTCATGAAATTTAAAAGTCTATGCTTTAGTTGATTAGCCGCATATTTATTCAACTCCAGGTTTATATTATCAGTGCCCGGCTACTTTTTGTATTTTGTTTCTTGGATCAAATTTTTTGGTCAGTTTTTACGGTTCCTACATCGTTATCAGATCTACAGAGTCATTGGTATTGGTAGTTGTTCATTTCTGCTCCCTCTTCATTTGTGTTGGTACTTGTTTGTTTCTGGTTCTTCTTTATTGTCAATCCATAATCGTTTAACGTACTTAAACCATTTATTTTAGAATTTTATATTCAGGAATAAGGTGTCTCATTCTTGTTTGTTGAAATTATTTATAATTTTGTAAATTGTTTTGTCTTCTGTAAATATCGTGTTCCTTTTTACTCACAATCAGATATAGATACCAAGTTTTCTATTAAAAGTTACGTATTCTTTTTTTGCTAAGGAAGGCAAACTTTTATAATGCTCTCTATAATTGATATTATTAGGTAACGATAATGTTTGTAATACTCTCTTTCTTGTCTTTTATTAGTTTTCTAATATAATAGTTCCAAATCGCCACCTCCTTTCAGAATATTTCTTTTTCCTCGTTCCTAATGCTTCAGCACCTGCTTGCGCCATCCTCCACAACCTCTCGAAGATTGTTCGTATCGATTTATATCGTGTGTCTTCTGAACAGAAACTGACTCGTTACTAGATAGGCGTCTCAAACCTTGCTGCTAATGCGTAGAGGGAAGCCATCCGTTTAACCTGGAGGAGTGGTTTGGTAGTTCAGAAGCAGAGGCTCTGTAGCTGTAAGTCGGCCGGCGGGAGCGTTGCCTTGGGCCTCGGCGTATTAGCGGGTGATTAGCGCCGGCTGGGAAAGTGTGCGGTCACGTCACGGCACGGCCCGCCTGTTAGCGCGCAACTCGCGCTCCATTGAGCAACGGCCGCGCGCGGAAATAGCCAGCGGCCGGCCAGCTAGCCGCCACACGCGCCATCTGCGTCCGCCCTGCAAACGACCCGCCGACTCACCGTTCAGCGGCCGACTGCGAGCGGCCGTCTCGTCAGCTCTGTGCTCACCATTCTGTCCTGGCAGGCACAGGTCTCCCGGCGAGAGTTGCGAATGATTTGTGAAGCAAATGCAGGAGTCGTAGCCTGTCTCGATACGCTGCCGCTACTTTTTAGACGACTAGTTACTTATTGGGAGGAAAAGAGACCCCAAGGACCCCGTCAAATACAGAGACATAGCATCGGAAAACTTACGTTTCGAAATACGGGAAAGAATATAAGAAATTATCGTTGACTGTCTCCCTGAAAACCAAATTGGATTCAGGAAAGGAACATCAACTCTCTCCGCAATAGAATTCCTGCTTATTAGTGGATGGGAAGCCATTGAAGAACGAGGAAAGTTGTGTGTAGTACTAGCCGAGAAACCCGGTGTTACTCATGTATTTATTTATTCCAATCTTCTGTTAGGCCACCTCCTCCTTCCTCCTCTGTCAGTCCATCTCCTCATCCCTGTCTCCCTGTCCATCCCCTCTTCCCCCCTCTCTCTGTTCATCTCCTCACTTTTCCTTTGTGTGTACGTCTCCACTTCTTCCCTTTCTCTGGCCATTTCCTCTTCCCCCTCTCCCTGTTCATCTCTTCCTCCCCAGTCTCTCTGCCTGTTTGTTACTCCCCTTGTCTCTGTCCATCTCCTCCTCTTTCCTGTCTCCTCGTGTCCCCTTTCTCTGTCTATTTCATCTTCCCCCTCTCCCTGCTCATCTCTTCCTCACCAGTCTCTCTGCCCATTTGTTCCTCCCACTGTCTCTGTCCATCTTCCCCTCTTTCCTTTCTCCTCCTGTCCCCTTTCTCTGTCCATTTCCTCCCCTCCTATTTCTGTCCATCCCCTCCTCTGCCTTCCACCTTGCTGTCTGCCCATCTCTTCCTCCTCCCTTCTTTCTCCACGTTATCACACTCACCCCAATAGGAGGCTGGTGGTTGTCATCCCACCAGTATATCTTTCCAGATTGTAACTAGTATGTGTACTAAATTTAACTGAAATCCTTCCAGGAGTTCAGTGTGCGCTTTTTGTCCGTGACTTTGCTCGCACACTCGCATGTCAGATAGGATTCGCACATATTTAACGTATTTCAAGCGTATTTGTACACATATCTCACATGCATATCTAGTGAATTTCGACCTGCAGTTTGATTTTCACACACCAGAATGTTTATGACATCGTATCTCTTGAAATACGTGCTGTACAGTGGTGTAATTTTATAGATACGTCCAATGGTACATGTGACTAATGTCTGTGAAATGTAAAGAATTAATAAATATGACGTCACATATGATGATACACTTTCTCACACATTGTAATATTTATGCCGTTAAATCTCCTGAAGTGTATGTCGTAAAATGATATATTTTTCTAAGAACATTGAGCGACGTATGTGGATGCTGTCTGCGAAATGTGTTGCGAACAGAGTTAGTAGCAAAGAAGTAACAAATTAAGATGTCATACATGATGTGGCAGCCGGCCGGGGTGGCCGAGCGGTTCTAGGCGCTTCAGTCTGGAACCGCGCGACCACTACGGTCGCAGGTTCGAATCCTGCCTCGGCCATGGAAGTTTGTGATGTCCTTAGGTTAGTTAGGTTTAAGTAGTTCTAAGTTCTAGGGGACTGATGACCTCAGAAGTTAAGTCCCATAGTGCTCAGAGCCATTTGAACCATGATGTGGCAGTCTATGACGCAGCTCAGCATTTGAAGTCGTATCTCCTGAACTGCGTGTTGTAAAATGACTTTTTTTTTTTGTAGGAACATTCAGCGGCATATGTGCATATTATTTGTGAAATGTGTTACGAATGGATTTGGTAGCAAAGAAGTAATTAATGAAAACGCCATGTCTGATGAGGTAGTTTTTTCTTGCTTTTCAGTATTTGACGTCATATCTCTTGACCTACGTGGTGTACGATGTGATTCCTGTAGGTACCTTCGGCGGCAGATGTGGGTACTGTCTGTGAAAAATGTTGCGTATGGAGGTAGCAGCGACGAAGTAATAAATTTAAACGTCTTGCATGATGTGGTAGTTTTTCACGCGTTCAATGTTTATGGCGTCGTATTTCCTGAACTAAATGCCATAAAATGAAATAATTTTTCTAGCAGATTCGTAGGTATATGTGAATACTATCTGCAAAATGTGTCACAAATGCAATTATTAGCAAAGAAGTGATAAATTAGAGCATCATGCTTCATGCGGCAGTTTTACTGCAGGAACAACAAAAATGTAGCAAGCTATAAAACTCTTTTCATCATTTTGTGGGGCTCGTTAGCGAGGAAAAGTTTCGTAAAGGTTTTAGATTACGTGTAAAGTTTGTTCAAGTCTCTAAGTTCTTTCGTTCTCAAATACTGAATAACTTAATTTTTGGTATCGTCGCGTTTTTGGACTACAACGCTTTTTCATCCCCACCTCCAACCCACCCTATGATAGGTAGGAGGTTCTCAACCCCACACTGATCCTTTCGAGACAGTAAGTAATATGTGTACTAAGTTTGGTTGAAATCGGTCCAGTGGTTTAGGAAGAGTTGTGAAACATGCATACATAGATACATACGTACATCCATTTTCGTAAGTTGTGTGGATTTACTGACTTCAGAAAATCCTTTGACCATATAAACCGAAAACTAGTGATAAAAAAATTAGAAGAAATCCAAAACAAAAATAACACATGGGTACGAATCAGAACAAGCACAATAGTGCTATGGATCGAAATAAGAACCTCAGACAACTTCTCCATTTCTGAGTCGATATTGCAATCGAACGGAGTACTTTAGGGAGACCATCTAAGCCCGTTATTGTTTATTCCCGCAGCAGAAGGAATTATAACAATACTCCAATGGGACGGTGTAATTACATATTCATATGCAGGCGATATGGTAATAGGCTCAAAAGACACGACAAAGCTAGAAGAAACAATAAACGATTTGCATGACTGATGAGTCAAACACGACCTCGAAGTAAATGTGGCAAAAACGGAAATGATGGTGCACAGAAATGGAGCAAAAGCACCAGCGTTGGCAGAGATTTTCTTACGGGAGAGAAAACTAAAAATCGTACCAGGCTTCAAATACTTAGGCGTCATTATACAACTAAGTGCAAAATGTTTCACAAAACATGTAACAGAGAAAGCAATGCAAGCAATAATGGCTATTCACGAAATACAAATCATCAGATCCCTCACCCCAGAGACAGCGGTGGCACATTTCAGAGTCGAAAAATCTAACAACACTAGAAGGAGTAAAAGCGATCTACATAAAGAAAGCGATCGGAGTGTCCAGAACTAAGTGATCCAGACTCGTATACCTTCCGGCGAGAGCTTCCTCATTGAAGACATGTGGTCAAACCTGTTGCTACTCAACATCAGCGCTTAGGAAAGGCTACTGAGAACATTGTAGAAAAAAAAGGGAGGATATACCTCCAGGTATTTACGGACAGGGGTCATCATCGACCGAACATGGGCAAAGGAAAACTCAGAGCCTTGACACATGATTACCAGAAATGCAGTCCACAGCTTCCACCACTTTATTTGCAACAACACAACCTATCTTGTTCCATAAGTGTAAACTGTGTAACCGAATATATGAAAGTTATCATATAGAATTCCGGACTAAAAGGAACGCTCAATAAGTGACTGTGTCAGCCAAAGTATACAAAAATTTCTACTTTCTTGTTTTATTATAATTGTACTTCGAACTTGTATGGTCATTTGGCTGAAATAAATGTATTATTCCTTTATTTTACAGGAATTATTGGTGAAAGAAAAGGTCAAGGACAAAAATAAAAACTTTGTCGTGATATTCAGAAACGTATGATTTAAGATACTCAAAATATAAGAGACTAGTTTGAAATAGAGATTAGAGGCACTAGGAGAAAAAGTAACTGGTGAGCTTCTGTTGCAGAAACTGAAGCGGTCACCGCACCGAATGTAGTGACCTCAAACAGCTTAGTTAGCCTATACATCGGCTTAAGGCTATTGCTGAAAACCGCTTGAAAATACATAAATAGGGCAACTAATAATGGTACAAGCATTGGGATTTTACGGAGAGCACTCAGCCTCGTGATGCCAATTGCTCCTTGCCCGAAAAGTAGCGGCTGCCCGGTCTGGAAAGTTTGCAAAGTGGCCGGGTGAGCGGTGTGCTGTGTGCTGGCCACTTACCCCTGCATACCGCAATCGCAAGATATCGCATAGCGGCCGGTAGAAATTCTTGGGGCCTTCACGGCCTGGCGAGGAGCTCGTTTTTTCTTTTATTTTTATTATTTGGCATTTAGAACAATTTGTAACTGCCAGTTCATGGGAATTAGTAATGGAATACTCTCTGATATTAAATTTTTCTTCCAGATGCTAAACGTCATTGATGTTGACAGTAGTCAGCCACAGAGAATAGAGGAAGGCATTAGAAATCGGCAGGGATTCTAGTTAATGATATGGGGCCTAGCATGAGGTGAGGATGAAGTGTAGCCGTTAACGTTGTCTTTTCATGAGACAAACATTTCCAGAAAATCGAAACGAATATAATTTATATTATATTCGGATATTAATGATTTGTAGCTTTGATAGAAGTGAAAGAAATTATTGAAATTAGATGACATTAATATTACAAAGAAAAGCAGTTACTGATGGAAAATTCAGTTAATGTTAAATGATGATGATGATGATGATGAGCGTTTGGCGTCATTGGCCGGGAGGCCCCTCGCGGGGCAGGTCCGGCCGCCATATCGCAGGTCTTATTACATTCGGCGCCACATTGGGCGACCTGCACGCCGGATGGGGATGAAATGATGATGAACACAACACAACACCCAGTCCCTGAGCGGAGAAAATCTCCGACCCAGCCGGGAATCGAACCCGGGCCCAGAGGACGGCAATCCGTCACGCTGACCACTCAGCTACTGGGGCGGACGATGTTAAATGACATTAGGCTAAGAGACCTATAGAGTTAAGCCGGGCAAGGCTATGAGCAAAGTCCGAAGTCACCCTCAGTATACAGGGTGGTCCATTGATAATGACCGGGCCAAATATCTCACGAAATAAGCATGAAACGAAAAAACTACAAAGAACGAAACTCGTCGAGCTTGAAGGGGGAAACCAGATGGCGCTATGGTTGGCCCGCTAGATGGCGCTGCCATAGGTCAAACGGATATCAACTGCATTTTTTTAAATACGAACCACCATTGTTATTACACATTCGTGTAGTGCGTAAAGAAATATGAATGTTTTAGTTGGACCACTTTTTTTTACTTTGTAATCTCCTGGTTAGGCTCGTAACACTCAACAACCAGAGAAGTCCTTTGAAGCAAAGCTTACTATGAGATTACATAGACTATTAGGTAAAGCCAATTTCCTTAAATAACAGTAGAAAGGAAACCTTAAAGCTACAAACCCGGTAATCGTAACTGGAAGAAACTGATATTAAGTGGAACGGTAAATTGATTCTGTATTGCTGGCCGCGGTGGCCGTGCTGTTCTAGGCGCTTCAGTCCAGAACCGCGTGACTGCTACGGTCACAGGTTAGAATCCTGCCTCGGGCATGGATGTGTGTGATGTCCTTAGGTTAGTTAGGTTTAAGTAGTTCTAAGTTCTAGGGGACTGGTGACCTAAAATGTTAAGTCCCATAGTGCTCAGAGCCATTTGAACCATTTTGATTCTGTATTAAATAATTCTAGAAATCTTCGAAAACAGGTAAAGGAAAAAAAATGGCTATCGAGAGCAGTACGTAGTAATCTTATGTTATGAAATAGTCAAGTTATGACGACGTTAAATAAGAGTGATTACTTGAAATTAGAGGAGTAATTCGTGCAACACTTCCGAAAAAGTAATTAACTGCATGACACAAACCGCCTCCTACAGGGGTGGGTTACCCCAAGTCGGATTTCACGTCATTCGTTAAATATTGAAAGACGTAACACGTTTGTGGTCTGCGCAAGAAAAAAAACTACAGCTAGTAAAGAGTAAATGGTAACTTATTTAGACCAAAGGAAATCCGAAGGTGATATGGAACTGTGTACGTAGTTAGTAAAACGTCAGCAGCGTACCGCTTCCACGCATTTGTTGTCATGGCATGCTTTGTACAATTTTTACATAACCCGGCATTCGCTGAACTAGTAATAATTACCTAAACATAAATTATATAATTTGAGCACACAACGGTAATATAAGATAGTAAATGGTTAATTAGCTATTAATTATCATGAACAGTAAAAATAAGAAGAGTCTGTACGGTAATGAGAACTGTTGAAATTACTGAACATTACTGGCTCATAAATTAAAGAAAAGTGTCAATAATTTTGACAAAACACAGAGTCAAATCTGGTTAAATGTTTGTATTACATAGTGAATTCATCGGACTATTCATCGTGAGGGTAATAAGTGGGCCACGTAATATAGAGAAATTGCAAAGTATCACTGAGAACTTCATCGACTGCGCGATGTATGTCACTCTACATAATCAATTTAATGATTTTATTTTAATAATACTTGTATTTCAAGAAAGCACAAAACATTTTTTCTTGTTAGATGTATACTGCGCAGACATGGTGAGTGCTGAAAGATATCCTTCGTGTGTCACGAGTTTAGTACGTCACCGGATTCAGTACCTATCTGTTCGACGGACGTCTGCTGGAACAAAAGGCCTGAAGCTGTATCACATTCCTGCTTCGCTTGTGATCTTATGCTGAAATAACTGACTGGATGATGGATGTAATGAATGCCTTTAAAATTGAATTCAGTCTCTTCTTGCTCAAGCGATTATAAACTTCAATTTTTAACAAATCTGTAAGATGTTTTATTGCATCGCATGCATTTGTATAACTCTGGTGAAAATACAGCCAGTTACTTTTTTATGAAAATAACAGATAATTACTGAATTACGCATACTCTCTGAAGTTCTACGAGTAAGATTATTTCAGCTGTGACTATTGTGGGGATTAGAATCAACTGGTTACATATATTTGAGAACGTTTTTAAATTGTGACAAGTGTGAAAAGTGGTAAGTGTGATAATTGTCGTGTTACCAACCGGGTCATGAGGTCGTGTTGTCGCAACGTTTCGGCGAGTTTCCTACTCGCCATGTTCAGGCGAGATGGGTTCGTGACCAGTTCGTTTCATTATAGCCGCAGGACTACAGACTTCTGCCGAGGGCACAACGGGTAGGCCAGTCACATGCCTCCGGAAGAAACCCGAAAGCGGCGGAAGCAGCGGGCGGAACAGGTCGGCAGCACCAGGAATCGATGCCGGACCTCCTCCTCCCCTCCATCCCTTCCGCGCCCTTCCCCACCCTCCCCGACAACCGACGGGGGCCCCTCCCCACCACCGACCGCGATGTCTCTACCGGAGGATCGTGGTGGCCCACCACTTAAGCCCCGGCAGAGGAGTCTGCGTTTCAGCTGCTATAAAGGAGCGAACTGGACATGAACCTGACCCTTCGTCTGAAGATGACGAGTGGATTTAAGGGACGAGAAACAAGACGTTGATCATTATAACGGATGTGATCTGTTTCCTGCCGAGCAACGTGACACCAGAATCTAGAAATTACCTCTATTACATCTCTAATTAAAGATGCATTAAATAAATTCTACAAGAGATAAAAGAATCACTCCGCAGCTTCATTTAACGCCTTCCTGAAGACTTCTTTAAAATAAATTATAGGAATCTCAAACTAATAAACAATCAATAGTTTCCAACCTAGGAGTCAAATGTAGCTTTAAAAAGTCTTTAATAGTTCTTTCATAATGATTTATTTTCAAAATACCTTTCACCCACTATTTACCCCCTTTGTGGTCACATTTCCAAATATAGTGAAACACGCATTTTTTTATTTATGGCTGAGAAACCAAATACCAATTTTCGTAGTCCTCGCTTCAAAATTGTCTTAATAGCGACATTTTTCAAAAAGACTTTCATCCTCTATTCCACTCCCTTAATATCGGAATTTCGAACGACTCCTCCTTAAACGATGCCTACAGTATAAGATCAACACCCGCTCCAAGTTTCTATCATTGGCGCTTTTAGGCTATGCAGCGATGAGTCAGTGAATCAGTTGGCCTTATCCCACCCCATTAGGAGTTGAATTTGCAAAAACAGTGAAACAAGTATTTTTTTTCATTCCTAGCCGAGAAGCCAAAAACAAGTTTTAAAAAAATTTAAGTTTAAAAATGCTCTCACGGTGAAACATTTCACACTATTTCACTCTCTTTGGGGTTGACTTTCCAAAAACAATGAAACGTATATTTCCTTTATTTATAACAGATTTAGTTTCAAAAATGCTTGCTTATTGAAATATTTCCATAAAAGCTTTCGTCCCCTATTTCAGCCTCGTAGGGGTTGCATTTACAATTTTGTTTCTAATCGATAGCCAAATTAAAATTTTAATGGTTTAGTTTTAAAAATGCTTTCACAATGAAATCTTTTCATAAAAGATTTCATCCCTTCTTTCACCCCCTTAAGGGTTCAATTTTCAAAAACACTGAAACACGTGTTTTTTTTTTAATTTCTAACCGAGAAGTCAACTACCGATTTTCATAGATGTTACGTGAAAGTTACTTTAGTATTTCTTCAACAATGATTTATTTTCAAAAAAAATTTCATCCTCTCCTCCACCCTGTAGGGTTAAATTTCAAAAAATGCTGAAACGCATAATTCTTTATTCCTGACCGAGAAACCAAATACCAGGTTTCGTAGGTCTAGCTTCAAAATTGTCTTAATAGCGACATGTTTTCAAAACAACCTTTCATCCCCTATTTCACCTCGTTAGGGATGGAATTTCAAAAAATTCCTTCTTGAAGGACGCCTCCAATATAAGATCAACACTTGCTGCAAATTTCAAGTTTCTGCCCTTAGTGTCTTGGGCTGGGCGATGGTGAGTCACTGAGTGAGACAGTCGATCGGGACATTGCCTTTTATTTATTCATTATGATGATTGGTTAGTGGGGCGCTGAATTGCGCCGTTATCAGCGCCCATACAAATTCCCAACCTCGCCACTTCCATGAATGATGATGAAATGATGAGGACAATACAAACATCCAGTCATCTAGAGGCAGGCTAAAATCTTTTATTTATAGAGATTACCTGTTTCCAACAAACACTTAGTTCTAGAAGTACTCGACTAATTCTTATAAACTGCTCAAAATAAGTTTTTCACCACCCTCAATAAATGCTTAGTTTCCGTTTGTATGATCGGAAACCTCTCTCCGAATTCCTTTTTCATCAGCGAAATAATTGCTGTGTGTAATAGAGGTAAAAGTAAAGCCACTTTCTCGGTACAGTTTAGTAGGGAACGCTGTGCTTGGAATCGTGATCGGGGCAATGTGGCTGGTGTGCACTGCTGTTCAGTCTGTCAACGTACCTCGAAGGCTCACTTCAAGCTTAAACTGTGCAAGCACTGTTACTGTGTAAGAAGATTTTTTGGTGCATCAGCGTACATCAATGCAACGTCATTGGACAATCCATCCGCTATAGAGAGACCCAATACATTGAAGATATATCTCGCAGTGATCCAAACTGGACTCGCAATCGGGAGAACAATGATTGAAATCCTAATCCGGCTATCCTGATTTAGGTTTTCCATCATTTTCTAAATCGCTCCAGGCGATCGTTCCTTTGAAAGAGCACGTCCGATTTCCTTCCCATCCTTGAAACAATCCAAGCTTGTGATAACCTCAATGTCGACTGGACTTTAAACCCTATTCTTCCTTTCTTCCTTCATAGTGATCGGCAGTGGTCAGTAACACCAGTTGATGACCGCTGCCTACAAAGAATGGCTCGGAGGTTCCTCGAGGAGAAGACAGCAGAGGTAAGCTCTGCCTGCCAGAAGGGATGTGTTGACTCAGACACTACGCAATCGTCTCCACGCAATTTGGTCTCTAAGCGTCTTTTGGGAATATGTGTACAAACCCACTAGAACCGCTTACCACAAAGAAGTTGGACAATGGACAGGTAATCTTCAGAACTGGATCAATCGATTTACGTTCTCTTCACCGAGAACGATGGATTTATCTGACACTCGCTGGTAGAGAAAAGTAAGGATGTAGTAGCTATCAGTGCATGGCTTAGGCAGGCTGACCCAAGGGGTTCACCTGGGAGCTGGGTCACTCACATTTTAGGCCAGTATGAAGTATGTATGAAGTTCGTCGCTTATCGCTGTTGAGGGTAATTTGAAGGCTTTGCTGCAGTAGTACAGGATCCTCCAACCTCTTTACCAATCCATGGTTCATGGAAGGTCCACGCCAGACACTTTGCATGAGTGCTCTTTCAATTACATCATCTTGAGATTATGTTACCTCCGATTTTCTCACAACAGTGTCAACGAGGGAGCGTTTTCATCATTCACCATCTGATCAAAGGTATCCGGACATCCCTACGTAATGCGGAATTGACCAGAAGAGGCTGACTCTCTAGTATAAAAGGAGGTGCGGAGTTTGTGTTGTCAGCGAAGAGGCGCTAACAGCAGAATATGTCCACCAGCAGAGCTCAGTGATTTCCAAGTGGACTAGACCTTCAAATCAATTATCGAAATTTCAACTCTTATAAAGCTGCCTAAGTCGCCTGTTCGTGATCTGACTGTCAAAGGGAAACGCGAAGGACCAACCACAGTTAAACTGAGACCAGACAGAACTCATATACTGACGGACAGGAAATATCGAGCACTGGGGAGTGTGTTTGCAAAAAAGCGCATGAAATCAGAGGAAGGAATCAATCGTCAGTTTCAAAGTGTTACCAGCAGTTCAGCTAGCACAATGACAGTGCGTAGGAAGTTAAACAATTTGGTGCAAAACGCTCTTTGTGAGTAATGCCGCGTATAAGCCAGCCCCACTCGTTATCACTCTTTGTGAACGGGTAGAAATTACATCAGAAGCTGGGTCAGGAACAAATTGACCATCAGAATGAGGTCAGTGTATTGGTATCAGACGTGTTTCATCTAGGATTGGTCATTGTTTTGCCCCGTCCGTTATGATATTTTTTATGTAGGTAGATACTCGTTTCACACATTTCGGCCTCAATAATTCGGAGGTGGACACAAATGGCTATGTAGTACCATACTTTTTACTGAGCTAGAAGAGACTCCAAGCTATTTACCTACCTGTGAAAGGTTCCTCAGTCACTTTACTTCGTTACGGAGATCAGGATCAAAGCAGTCGATAGAATGACAACTTAAAAGATTCGCTGTTCAGGAATATCTTTTTCGGAATTAATTTTTCAGGCCGACAAAAGTGATCCTGCAGAGAGCTAGGTGAGGTTATAAGGAGAGAGTGAAGGCGCTTTGAAGAAAAATAGTGAACTACTGGTCAGTGTCGACAGCTACTCTTACAGAGGTCCTAAGATTGATACCCAGTTAACAGTTGGTATTTTCCTACTGCGGGCAGGTCTTTAAGAAGGTCCTGTTATCCTTATGAAGTCAAGTAAGCAATTTTTTCACACATGGAAGGAAACATACTTTTTTTTAAGACGACGATGATTCTTTTATTCTTTCCGAAAATTCATCAAGTTTCAAAGAATTCTGGACACCAACATACTTTCTTTTTTATCCAAGTGTCTTGCTGGAATATAAACGGCTTCCATCTTCTGTATTGATATCGTCCGTATACTGAAGGAGGATTTGTACAAGCACAATAAGCAAAACTGGCTAAAGTTCCAGTGATCGCACAAAGTCCAGACAACAAGAAAGAGTTACGACAAGGGAGAAGCCACATTCATGAGCTCTACAGCATTAACAGGAACGGAATAACCAAGGAAAATATCGCACATAGAGATTAAAGTGGCACGTGTGGCATGACTGTGTCCTGCGATTTACTTTCATTGCCGTGTGGTCACATGGTGGAACAGCAAAGAAGCAGCAGAAACATGTGGTTGTTTTATATTGTATGTAACTCCTTATTTGGTTATTTGGCACTGAAACTATACGCTCACAGCTTTTATTATTAATACTTAACGTCTAATACACAAGGGCATGAACACTTGCTGATATTCAACAGTATATATTCCATCACATCATCTATCACTTTGCTGTAAAGTTCAGACATATTAGGTAACGTTATTATTTCATATAGCTGCATGCACAGGATGATTCAGCTGAACCTGCCGATAGTTTTTATGCAAACTGCAACGCCTTCAAATACCGTGTGCAGGAGTTTCATATTCTGTCGCTCACTATTCGCAAGTTATTAGACCTACAGAGAAAATGAACAGGACCTTTTTGTAGGAACCTTAATGTAGTTAATATTGTACTGAGATACATTTTTCCTAGAGGCCCTAATTTTAGAATTATTTATTCAAGAAAAACTTACAAAAGTGACCTTCAAATGCATTTTTCTTCAAGAATTTGAAAACCGTGGCCTCCAGCGAAAACGTACCCCCACTGCAAAATTTAACTACATTAAGCTTCCTGAAAAAGTCCTGTTCATTTTTTTCTGTAGGACTAATAGCTTGTGTATAGTGAGCGATAGAATATGAAAATCAAGCACGTAGCTTTTTAGGGTGTTGTGGGTTGCATAAAGCGGTAGGGACGCCTGAATCACAGAATGTTCACTATCATACGTTAGAAGCCAAGTTACTTAAATGATTATGTATTGCAGACAAGAAATATTTACGAAAAGCTATGCTTGGTGCACATCTATGTATGTGTTCAAAAGGTGGACAACGAGAAACACATTAATGAACCAATTAGAAGCCTTTGAAATGTGGTGTCGTAGGTTGAGGATCAGATGGACTGGTCGAGTGAAGAACGAAGACATGTTGCAATTGAGAGAACGAGACAAAATCTTAATAAATAACACAATGGATAGAAGAGCTGTAATGGTTAAGTACTACTACGGCATCAGTCGACGGCGAAAACTATAGTTTGAAGGGGTGATGGAAGGAATGAATCGTAGAGACACTCTACATACAAGTACCTAAATAAAAAAATGTATGATTCAGCTGTTTCACAGGAATGAGTAGGACATCCGCTAAATAACAAGAATGAAGAAAGACAGCAAACGAATCTTATGTTTATGAACAACAAGAACGAACTATTACGTCTTAGGAAACCAACAGTCTCCTTAGGCAATGAGGAACTAACTTCAGTAGCACGCCATATTAGTTGGAGAACCAAATATGTATTTTTTTTTATTTTTATACAGTCGTCTCATTTTTCCAACTCTTCGTAACATCAGCTTTTGGCTTCCCTGGGCTCTGGCCCATGTTGTTGTTGTTGTCGCTGTGGTCTTCAGACCAAAGACTGGTACGCTGCATTTACCACGTTAGTGTGTCCAACGATAGTCTCTTAATCTCTGCATAGATGTTGCAACCTACATCCATATGAATCTGTTTACTGTAATCAATCTCTGGCCTCCCTCTAAAATTTTAACACGCTCGCCCCCTCACTTCTCTCCGTTTCCAAAATAGCTATTTGCTGGTGCGTCACGCCTCAGGGTGTCTCTCATCTAGTCTGTACTGTGTGTCGTGCTCATTTCACTTTCATATAAGGCTTTGCTCTATACAAATACTTTCAGAAAATACGTCCTAACACTTAAATTTATATTAAATGTTAATATACTTCTGTTTTGAAAAGAGTTGTCTTTGTTATTGTCACATTGCATTTTATATACTGTTTACTTCTGCCACGTTTAGTTATTTTGCCGAACAAATAGCAAGAATCTTCTATGCTTTTAGTGTCTCATTTCCTAATATAATTCCCTCAGTATCAGCTCATTTAATTCAAGGTTATTTGCGTCAGCATCCAGACTTGCCTTTAGCCCTTCCTTAAAAAAATTAAAAAGACTGCAGCTAAAAGGCAGGCCAGGAAGATTGGCAGAAACCTTCCTCATTCTGTAAACATCGGCAGGAAATGGTGAAGCCTAATCATAGGTAACGTCTGTTCAAGGACAGGTAATGCCATGTGAATTTCTAGTTGTAGTGCCTCGACCACAGTAACACATTAATATAGTGAGGTGGTATAACAGTTTGGATTACTGAGGATTAATTCCCCGGGAGAATGTCAATTTTTAAGTTTTTTGTGATTTCCTTAAACACAGTGGATTGAGACAGTGCTGGGAAGATTCCTTACAAATGGACATCCTTTGCCATCTTTGTTCTATACTAGCATGTGCTCCATCTCCATCTGCTTCGTCGTTAGGAGGAGGTAACCCCCAAATTACGTTTAATCTTCGTACATCCATAGTTGAAATGGAGGACAGTGGGACGTCAGCTGGTATAAATGTATATTAAAAATGAAGAAATTCCTCCAGCTGTATTTAAGGTTCCATTGGTTGTTGTATTTATGGTATATGTTATAGGGCCTGACGATGACGTTGTTACAACGTTGAAAGTAGTTGCCAAAATAAAATCGACATCTTAAATACAGCTGGAGGAATTTCTTCATTTATAATATCCAAATTACGTTAGTTGACTGTTCCTTGTGTACACTTGAGTAATATTCTACAATATTTATTATTTCAGAAACCGATTTTCGGCTGTTAGGCCGTCATCACCTGCAAAGATAAATACACTGAGCTGACAAACGTCATGGGATAGCGACATGCACATGTACAGATGGCGGTAGTATCGCGTATATAAGGTATAAAATGGCAGTGCGTGGGCGGAGAGGTCGTTTGTACTCAGGTGGCCCATGCGAAAAAGTTTCCGATGTGATTATGGCCTCACGACGGGAATTCACAGACTTGGAGAGCGGAGTGGTAGTTGTAGATGGACGCATAGGACATACCATTTCGGAAATATTCAGCGAATTTAGTATTACGGGATCAACAGTGTGAAGAGTGGGTCGAGAGTACCACGTTTCAGGCATTACCTCTCACCACGGACAATGCAGTGACAGGCCGCTTTCACTTAACGACCGAGTGCAGCAGCGTTTGCGTATATGTTGTCAGTGCAAACTGACAAGCAACATTGCCGGAAATAACCGCAGTAATCAATGTGAGACGTACGACGAACGTATCCGTTAGGACAGTGCGGAGAAGTTTTGCGGTAATGGGCTGCGGCAGCAGACGGCCGCCACGAGTGCCTTTGCTAAGAGTACGACGTCACCTGCAGCGCTTCTCCTGGTCTCGTGATCATCTCGGTTGGACCCTAGATGACTGGAAAACCACGACCTGATCAGGTGAGTCCCGATTTCAGCAGGTAAAAGATGGAAGTCGTGGAAACAAATTACCAATAAGGCGATGTGCAAGCTGGTGGTGGCTCCATAATGGTGTGGGCTGTGTTTACGTGTAATGGACTGGGTGCTCTGATGCAACTGAACCAATCCTTGACTGGAAATGGTTATGTTCGGCTACCTGGAGGAGACTATTTGCAGCCATTCGCGGAATTCTTGTTTCCAAACATGTCACGGGGCCGCAATTGTTGGCAACTGGTTTGATGAACAATGTGAATAATTCGAGTGGGTTATTTGGTCGCCCAAATAGCTCGACGTGAAACCCATCGAACATGAATGGGACATAATCGCGAGGTCAAATCGCGTTCAAAATCCTGCACCGGCAACACTTATGCAATTATGGACGGCTACAGAGGTGGCATAGCTCAATATTTCTGCAGGGGACTTCCAACTACTTGTTAAGTACATGACAGGACGAGTTGTTGGACCACACCTGGCAAACTGAGGTCCAATACGATATTAGGAGGTATCCCATGACTTTTGTTACCTCAGTATATGTGTCACTATAAAGTTTATGACAACAAAGATTTTAAACTAGGTGCATCCAAAGAGGCTGTCAACTGACAGTTAAAAATGAAAGACTGAAGTGAAGAGAATTATTTCGATAAAAATATGAGCTAATGAATTGCATGACAATCCACAACAGTTCTTTAGTAGAAGTTGTGGGGGAAACTCCATAAATTATTTAGACCTACACATGGATATCAGCGAATGAATTCTACCTATCAAGATTTACGGGAAGTTCACCACCACTGATATTGTAATGCCAGCAAACTATCAGCATCCAGCAACCCAAAACATGCTGCCTTCCAATCAGTGATTCATCACCTAGCGTCTGTCCCCATAAACGACGAATTACACAGAATTAAAAAATAAGATCAAGCCCTGGTTACACCCCTGCTTTGACTGAGTCCATGCTGAAAAAAAAAAATCTTTAGTCTCTACCCAAACCTCTTCAAGACCTCAGTGCCGAGTTACATATTGGAAAAATTCTTTCAGAATGTGACCAGAAAGCTTAAGTCTAAGAACTTTAAAACATAATTTTATGTGTTCAACACCATTCGTCACATTTTGCTTGATTGTAAGGACAGGACCCCAGCTTTGTAAAAAGAGTGAAATATACAGAATTATTTGTAACTGAGGCAAATTCCATATAGGACAACCTAGCAGGGCAATGCCAACCCGCTTGATCGAACACAAGTTGAAGATTTAGAAAGAAAACTCTACCTTTGAAGACCATCTAATTAATGAAGGCCATAGTTACAAGATGCAACACGAAGTCATACGCAACATCTACAAAAGAAGAAAGATGATCCGTCATGAGATGACGGAAATGAATAAACATATATCTATTTTCCCATACTTGGTACTGACTCATGAGGAGTAGTTCCCTCACTCACTAGTTCTAACCGCAGATACTGCCAACATGCGCACCAGACCATTTTGTAAATAATGTAGCTCTTCTTTATAAAAAATTTAGGTAAAAGACAGGCGAGGAAGACTGGCAAAAATCTTCCTATATTACGTAGATCTCGGATCAAAAGTGAGACAGCAGGGAATTCTTAAACCATATCATAACAGAGGTCTGTCCGCTGACAGGGAATGCCACGCGATTTTCTAGTCGCAGTAGCTCGACCACACTAACCTAATGAGGTGGAGTAGTTTTTGAAACACTGGACTCACATTTTGGAGTAGTCGGTTTTAATTCCGCATGCAATTATCCGCTTTTAAGTTTGCTGTGGTTTATCCAAGTAACCTCTTCTACTTGCATGCATCTTATTATACTTTATTTCGGTTACTGCGGTTTCACTTGCCCTATAATCTTGCTCTGTACAATTACAGTCGTTTGTATTACCTGATTAGTTTTATTGTACTTGTTTAAGACAGTATTATGTTCTTCAAGCGTGTTCGTGAAACATGTCACCAAAGTGTACTTTTTTTCTCAGTTTAATTTTCTTCTGTGAACCATTGTTGCCGGCCGGGGTGGCCAAGCGGTTAAAGGCGCTACAGTCTAGAACCGCGCGACCGCTACGGTCGCAGGTTCGAATCCTGCCTCGGGCATGGATGTGTGTGATGTCCTTAGGTTAGTTAGGTTTAAGTAGTTCTAAGTTCTAGGGGACTCATGACCTCAGATGTTAAGTGCCATAGTGCTCAGAGCCATTTGAACCATTTTTGAACCATTGTTGCAGTTTGTCATGTACTTGGTTAAGGGTCCATTCTCCTCAGTCAGCGTTAAAAATAAGCGATTTTTACGAAACAGTGTATCTCAAGCTGACGGAATGCATTGTGGGCACAATAAAACAGGTCCGCAAGGAGTAGAGTAAAGGGTTATTTTTTTGTTTTAATTTAGTCAACAGTTATTTCAAAAAATGTGACCAAAAATACACGACAAAACTACATCTTTGTTTCAGATTTAAGAAAAATTATCTGTGCTATTACTCCATGCGCAGTATCCTATAGATTAAGAAAATTGTTTGCTTTTTCGTTTCAGATAAGATTTTCAGATTGCAAGAATTTCGTCATAGACAAACTTGATTTTGTACAGAACAATTTTAACTCCTCGGATAGGAGGCTTAATGATGATAGAATTTCTTAAAGAAAATCAGAAAATGTGGTCAAAGAATAATGTGCCTAAGATTTACGTTCATTGTTTCATTAATTTTTCCAAAATGTCGTAAAATTACTTATTTTGTAGACAGGCGGAGGAGAATGGGCCCTTAATATGTCATACATTTTATCAAAGCTAAATATACTTCACATTTTTATCCAAATAATTCTTCACACTTTAAACTAACGTTGAACGCTACTAATTGTCATCTTTGACAGCTTATTGATAAGCCCCAGATGCACCTATTTTAAAATCTATTTTCTCATAAAATTCATAGCCCCACTATTTATCTCTGTACCTGATGATGGTCTAACAGCCGAAAAGCGGTTAGTTAAATCATAAACACTGCATAATACTACGCTAGTGTCGTATATTTTTCATCGATCGAGGTGGTGCAGTGGCCAGCACGCTGTACGCGGATTCGAGAGGATAACGGTTCAAATTTACATCCGGCCTTCCGGATTTCCCGAAATCGCTCCAGGCAAATGCCGCGACGGTTCCTTTAAAAAGTGCGCAGCCGATTTGCTTCCCCATCCTCGAAACATTCCGAGCTAGTGCTTCGTTTCTAACGACTTCGATGTCGCCGGGACGTTAAATCCTGGTATTCTTTTCTTCCTTTTTCGCGTGTTTCTGATTCATAATGTGAACCCTAACCTCCTTTCATCTTACTAGTGCAAGAGTCCAAACAGTTACTGGTGCCGACAGTTCAGACACGGAGGAAAATTACTTTCAGTCCATAACCGTCTGTGAAGCCAGGCGCCGCTACGTTGCGAGGCGCTTGATGCTTGGTACGCACTCCAGGACCCGAGGCCAGTAGCACACGCTGCCTCTGGCAGTCATACGAACTTGGCGCAGCAAGGACACTTGGCACGCCACGGTGCCGCTTGGTCCAGCTGAAGGCGCCCGGCCACTTTGATGGTCCCGTCCACATCTCCGATTCCTGTCGGCCGCGCCTGAGTCACGTGTGAACGCCCAGCTGTGAGTCACGAGCGCCTTGTCCTTGCTCACAAAGACATTAGTCTGGCACGGTTGGCAGCGGTTGGAGCCGTGGAGGTGACTGGAATGCGGACACCCTCCGGGACGGATTAGCGGGACCTGAGGTATCTACATCAACACGATTACTCTGCGATTCACTCTTGTGTTTACAGAGCGTTCACAGAACGATTTTGAGCCTATTTCTCAACTGTTCCAATCTGAAATAGGACTGGAGAAAATCGAATATTTAAATCTTTCCTTGTGAGTTCTGATTTTTCTTGTATTATTGCGATGATAGCTTCTCCTAATGTAGTTGGGAATCGACGAACTGAGAACATTCAGAGGAGGAAGTTCGTGACTGAATTTTTTTAAAAATATCTCGTCCATTTAGCTTACCATATCCGTGACATTCTCTACCACACTTCGCGATAACACAAAACGAATTATTCCTCTTTGAACTTTTTCGTCGTTCTCCGTCAATCCTACCTCCTAAAGATAGTATACAGTGCAACGATACTCCGAAGGGGCCGGACAAGCCTAGTGTAGGCGCTCTCTTCAGTACACTACTGGACATTAAAATCGCTGCACCAAGAAGAAATGCAGATGAAAAACGGGTATTCATTGGACAAATATATTATACTAGAACTGACATGTGATTACATTTTCACGCAATTTGGGTGCATAGATCCTGAGAAACCAGTATCCAGAACAACCACCTCTGGCCGTAATAACGGCCTTGATACGCCAGGGCATTGAGTCAAACAGAGCTTGGATGGGGTGTACAGGTACAGCTGCCCATGCAGCTTCAACACGATACCACAGTTCATCAAGAGTAGTGACGGGTGTATTGTCACGAGCCAGTTGCTCGGCCACCATTGACCAGACGTTTTCAATTGGTGAGAGATCTGGAGAATGTGCTCTCCAGGGCAGCAATCGAACATTTTCTGTATCGAAAAAGGCCCGTTCAGGACCTGCAACATGTGGTCGTGCATTATCCTGCTGAAATGTAGGGTTTCGGAGGCATCGAATGAAGGTTAGAGCCACTTGTCGTAACACATCTCAAATGTAACGTCCACTATTCAAAGTGACCTGAACGCGAACATGAGGTGACCGAGACGTGTAACCAATGGCACCCCATACCATCACGCCTGTTGATACGCCAGTATGGCGATGACGAAAACAAGCTTCCAATGTGCGTTCACCGCGATGTCGCCAAACACGGATGCGACCATCATGATGCTGTAAACAGAACCTGGATTCATCCGCTGCCATGCAGCGTCAAGGGTAACCGCTGCCATGGTCTCGGAGCAGACAGTCCATGCTACTGCAAACATCGTCGAACTGTTCGTGCATATGGTTGTTGTCTTGCAAACGTCCCCATCTGTTGACTCAGGGATTGAGACGTGGCTGCACGATCCGTGACAGCCATGCGGATAAGATGCCCGTCATCTCGACTGCTAGTGATACGATGCCGTTGGGATCCAGCACGGCGTTCCGTATTACCCTCCTGAACCCACCGATTCCAAATTCTGCTAACAGTCATTGGATCTCGACCAACGCGAGCAGCAATGTCGCGATACGATAAACCGCAACCGCGATAGGCTACAATCCGACCTTATCAAAGTCGGAAACGTGATGGGACGCATTTCTCCTTCTTACACGAGGCATCACAACAACGTTTCACCAGGCAACGCCGGTCAACTGCTGTTTGTGTATGAGAAATCGGTTGGAAACTTTCCTCATGTCAGCACGTAGGTGTCGCCACCGGCGCCAACCTTGTGTGAATGCTCTGAAAAGCTAATCATTTGCATATCACAGCATCTTCTTCCTGTCGGTTAAATTTCGCGTCTGTAGCACGTCATCTTCGTGGTGTAGCAATTTTAATGGCGAGTAGTATAGATACGCGTATGTTGCACCTTCTAGGCACGGTATCAATATCATACGGTCTTGGGTTCGCACTGCACATACTGCAACAATGTGATGTTTTAAAATCACTTGGATAGTCGGAGCTTGTGCATAGGTTTCATCTCTGAGATTATCCCACGGATAAAAGTCCACTGGTATCAAATCAGCTAAGCGTCCAAGCCAACGAATATCGTCTTCACATCCTTTCCAACGATCAGAAAAAATATGTGTGAGTGTTTTAGTAGAAAAGCGACTAGTGAGTCGGGCACCCACCGTGCTCGTATCACATACATCTACGTATTTCAAGTGGCACTTCCCCTAGGACTGCCAGTAGCTATACGGTAAGAAGTTGTGCTTATCCTTTACGCATTGAGTTTTCTCCAAAGAAATGTTCAGATGTGTGTGAATTCCTAAGGGACCAAACTGCTGAGGTCATCGGTCCCTAGACTTACACACTACTTAAACTAACTTAAGCGAAGAACAACACTCGACACAGGACTTGAACTTCCAGCGGGAGGGGCCGCGCAATCCGTGGCATGGAGTTTTCTCCAAAGAACTAAGGACCAAGTACGCAGTCTCCAGTAATCCAGCACCAAACGTTCACACTCCACTGTCTCTGATGTTCAGCCTGCCTCAGCCAGTGAGGATTAATGCATATTTATTACATGCAGCTTTTCATAATTTGCAAAGGCAGCTTCATGGGCGAAGAGAATTCTTTCAAGAAAGAACCAATTGTGCTGATGTTACATCAGAGCTGTGCGACAGAATTCTGTACTTCTTCTGCATTGCTGCTGGTGAATCTGCTGCTGAAGTGACAAATGATAGGGATGAAAGCTGTTTGATGGCAAAATGCAAATGACACAGGGCTGTCTTATTTATTCCGGAGACACTCACAATATCTCTGGAACTAACACGTTAATTATGAGCAACAGCTTCCGGAGCATCTATTTCGCTCGCTCCGTTCGTTCATAGCCTTGCTCCTTAGACTCTATGAAGTAATCCAGTGCCTATCCAGTAACAATTTATTTTGTACATTCGCTGAATTGTCATTCTTGTTGGACGCAGTCTGTCGGTATACCTATGTGCCTACAACTCGACTGTTCTCTTCACGTTACTTCTGTATTTTCCATAAAAAAGTAACGTCATTCGTTTCTCTTGGCTCGTGAACGACATTTTTTTTAGCTAACCAGCACTTGACGCAAGTGAACGACATAGAGTGAAACCTATTATGTCCAAGTTGAGGCATCGATCACTGTTACTGTTCTCAGCAGTGGGAGACGTAAATTCAATAACAACACAGATGAATCGGAGTATGCATGACTTCGCTCACTTACTTTCCCGTAATTGGACCTTTGAAACGCGGGCATCTTTATCGGATGACACTGCCATACTTGCGCAAGATTGGAAGACGTCTAACATTAGCTCACAATTAGAGACTGCACTCAGAGCGGCAGAGCCTTGGCTGGTGAAATGGCGTGTTAGAGTAAACGTCGACAAGTGCGAAGCCGTTCTGTTCACTAGAAGACTGAAACTACTGCGCAAACATCGGCACTGCAACCCAATAACACTACATGCACGCCCAATGCCGTTCCGCGAGAAGGTCCAATACCTCGGTGTCTGGATGGACTGGAAACTACTCTGGGGGGACCACATTCAACACGTGACCAACAAACCAACAAAGCAAACGCGAGGCTCAGACAACTCTACCCTATGCTTAACAGGCGTAGCACACTGAATAGGAGGGTGTCCAGGTCTATGTACATGACACTTAGTCGACCCCTGACGACTTACGCAGCCCCTGTCTGGGGATACGCTGCGCGCACACGCCTGCGCCGTCTGCAGCTCATACAGAACAAAGTACTCAGAATCATAAGCAACGCTCCGCCTACAGACGCACCGCGGACATTCACCGGGAATATCGGCTAGATACCATCTTGCAGGTATTCCAGAAACTCTCCACATGACTATACAGAAACACGAGACATCGCGTAACCCGTTTATCCTTTCTCTGGGTAGTCACAGATGGAAACATAATAGACCAAAGACACTATTAGCAAGAAACTAAACATCTATGGTCCATAGCACGCTAACACGACAGTACTGGCGAGCCCCTGCAACACAGCTACTACTGGCAACCCCAGATGCTCGACCCGCCGAAAAACAGGCAATCGCAGGGAAATCGCACTGCAGATAGCACGCAAACCAGCCACACACACCCCCTACAATGTGAGCTGATCTATGACCGATCGCCCACTAATGTATGACGACCTTGAATTGTTACAGGGACGCACTAGCTGCAGCAAGTCCTACAACGAGTTTCCGTAACGATAAAGGTAACGATGCACGATACCTCGCACTAACACAACCACACCTTGCATGCACTGTCGCAGCTAGCAAGCCGCCACTGCCCTTACTACCCGTCCTACTATCGCAGAGGTTTTTTCCCTTAGCGCTTGCCTTGGCACTTTTTTCCCTCTGCCCTTACAAACAGCTACCCTTCGATAGCTTTCGTCCACTTTCTGTCTTCTGATGAACCATGTCAATGTCTAATCCTACCCAGACGCATGGATAACATCACAGCCCGCATCCTGTGACTCACGATTCGAAAACTGTCATGTTATACGGAGGTGACAGCAGAACTTTTGGTTTGGTCACCATGTTGGTGTGGGCGTGGAGGGGCCCCATCCTTTGAAAAAAAAAAAAAGACGGCGTCTTTGTCTAGTCTATATTGTGAACATGGGACCTCTAACGCTGCACTCGTGTTTCGTGCAATACAAACTAACGTACAACAAAAATGACGAAATTGCAAATTGTAGGCTGTCGGTAGTGTTGAAGGTTTGGGAAGACTCTTCGCCCACGTTTCTATGGCAATGAGAAACCAGCGTGCAAATGTGTTTCACGTTGTGGCGCAACCTGTTGCCGCGCCAGGCGGTGACATCATATGACACTCTGCGTTTAATGCGTTCCACGCCGGCGGACTGGATAAGCAGACTTAAGCAGCGGCGCTGCGTTTTGGCACTGTAGCCTTGCACCAAGCGGCGAGCGACACGCTTACACTATCTGATCAAATGTGTCCGGATGCCCCTATCTCGTAATGTGGAATTCACCACTAGATGTCACGAGAGGCGGGCCCGCCAATATAAAAGGAGACGGGCAGAGAGTATTGCCTTGCTTTCAGAGAAGCAATAACGGCAGAACAGGTCTGTTCGAAGAGCTCAGTGGCTTCGAACGTGCTCTAATCATTGGGTGTCACGGGAGTAACATACCCATCAGGGATATCAAGCCTTCTAAAAATGTCCATTTAGACAGCCGGTAACGATACAGTGAAGTGGAAACGGCAAGACCACGCAGACATCATCTACTGACGCACAGAGACTGTCGAGCATCGCAGGAAGCAGTCGCGAGTTCCAAAGTGCTACTAGCAATCCAGCTATCAGAATGACTATGCGTAGGGAGTTAAAAAGAATGGAGTTGAATAGTCGAGCAACTCTTCGTAAGCCACATATTTCTGCAGCCAGTACTAAGCAACGCTACAGGAGGCGACGCCTCTGAACAGTGGATGACTGGAAATGAGTGATTTGGGGTGATGAATCATCCTGTACCATGTAGCAATCCGATAGAAGGGGTTGACGAATGCGTGGAGAACGTTACCTGCCACCATTTGTAATGCCAACAGTGAAGTCGGAGGAGTTGATGTTAGGGTGTAGGGGTGTTTTTCGTGGTTAGGTAGAGGTCCCCTTTTGCACTTTAGAAAGCGCCAAACGAGGAAAGATGCGAACCTATTTTATAGCGTTGTGTACTGCGTACAACAGAGGGACAGTTCTGAGACTGTTTGTATAAGCGTGACAATGCACTCTCTGTTAAAGCAGTATATGCGAACGAATGGTTCATGAAAGAGATCGGGCTGCCCGTAGTCCTGACCTGAAACCAACGGAAAACCTTTGATATAAGTTACGACGTCGACTTCGCTGAGGACCCCAGCGTCGAACAACACTGCCTTCTCTGGGGTCGGCTCTTGAAATAGAAACATTTGACACGCCTTGACAGACATTGAGACAAAAATCAAATGGCTCTAAGCACTATGGGACTTAACATCTGAGCTCATCAGTCCCCTACACTTAGAACTACTTAAACTGAACAAACCTAACGACATCACACACATCCATGCCCGAGGCAGGATTCGAACCTGCGACCGTAGCAGCAGCGTGCTTCCGGACTGAAGCGCCTAGAACCGCTCGGCCGCAGCGAGACATTGAGACACCTCATTAGAAGCATCCCCAGCAGAGTACAATCCACCATAAAAACCTTGTTCCCACCTCTCAACAGCCGGCCGCTGTGGCCGAGCGGTTCTAGGCGCTTCAGTCTGGAACCGTGCGACCGCAGGTTCGAATCCTGCCTCGGACACGGATGTGTGTGATGTCCTTACGTTAGTTAGGTTTAAGTAGTTCTAAGTTCTAGGGGACTGATGACCTCAGATGTTACGTCCCATAGTGCTCAGAGCCATTTGAACCTCTTGTAACACCATAGCTTAGACATTACATACCTTTTGTTCATTCATTTAGTTTTCTGTTTTGTTCAACACACCATCATTGAACTTCTTTAATTAGTGTATGATTAATTCGATACTGTGTTTAAATGTAATCTCTGTAATATGCCGAATATGAACAAGTGATATTTTAGTCTTTCTCATATAATCTCTTTGGTTATCTTTGAGGATGAATAATTTTGTTTAAATAATTTTTTGTAGAAATACCAATATGTGCAAATGTTCTGTTTTAATTATTGGTTCAAATGGCTCTCAGCACTATGGGACTTATCATCTGAGCTCATCAGTCCCCTAGAACTTGGAACTACTTAAACCTAACTAACCTAAGGACATCACACACATCCATGCCCGAGGCAGGATTCGAACCTGCGACCGTAGCGGTCGCGCGGTTCCAGACTGAAGCGCCTAGAACCGCTCGGCCACACCGGCCGGCTGTTTTAATTAACATGTTTGGCTGTTGTTATGTAATTGCTGATCCTCACTTAAGGTTCTTAGTTATTTTGTATGTAAGGAAACATGCAGCACGCGCAAATTGTGGTTGGCCTAGGTAGAAAGGTGGAACAAAGAGTCAGTCGGGGACGAGCTACCAAACTATCAATTACTCATGTAAACGTTGTGTATTGTGCTGGTTCTGAGACAGGCTTTTCCTGACGCTTTCCAATGCCTCGGATGGATGGATAAAGAGCTGAAACTATTCTGGAATTGGTATCTATCATCGCCACCAAGAAATTACAGAGTATAGCAATTATACCTGCAAATCCAGCTACCAACGTGCAATCGCCACCACATTGCGCAATCACTGTAATGGAACACTATGGTAATGTACAGTGAAGGATCAGCTCATAGGATGTTATAGTGTGCCCAAATATGAGGTAAAAAATTGACTGAACTGTTGTACCTACCATGATTTATCCTCTGTCACACATCCACTTAGGGTCCCTCCCACGCTAAAGTGTTTACCGATCGTCCTTTATTGAAGGCATATTAAAATTAATATGGCAATAGAGTATGCTAAAATTAATATTGTTTGTTGAAAGGATCTTACAAATATCTCAAATTCGTGTTTCACTGCAGTAAAATTTCAGAACTTCAACTGGTGAGAGTTATATGTTCATGCTTGCTAAGTACTTGTTTCTCTAGTATATTGAAAGTGTGTTTAGTTTGCTCTCCTACAGTGGTCAAGATAAAGGACCCCCTCCACTGAAAGTAGTTCAAATGCACAAAGTTACTTTATTATAGAAAGTTTTAATTTCTCTTGCTATTCAAGTCAAATTCTGTACAATATTGGGTTCCTCTTGTGTATTGAAAGTGCATATTAATAGTGTAATAGAATCCACAGTTTATCCTTTATGCTCATGATAAATAACAATTAATAGAAAGACCACTATCTATGAAAACAGTAAATTTTTTTACTGAAAATTCAGTGAGAAATTGTTGGTTAGTGAAATACATTTAACTTTCATTCTAAATAGAAAAGTATTTAGCTGAGAGGGACTTAACCTAAGACGTTCATAATTTTGCAGTGAACTACATTTACAATTTTTTTTCAGATAGGAAAATGTTTGAAAGGTAATACTGAACCTATGTCGAATTTATGATTCTACAGTGAATATTAATAGTAATGTTATAAAGACCATTCAGTTTGAATAAGCCCTGAAAGTAATAGTGTGTATTGTTATCTGTTATATTTATGCAAATAGTTTATTCTGCTCTGTCAGATCCAACCTTACCGTGAACATATGCAGGTGTCAAAGTTCATTGCACTCTCGGTTGATAAAAGTATAGGCTATGTCTGTCCATTAAAGTTACTCATATCTATTTTCTTGAACAAGAATGTTACTCATTCTTATGCCTAATTAGGCTGGCGACCGTTTTCTTTATTCTTTGAACAGTATGGAAAGGTAAAATATTGTTTGTTACTGTTTAAATATTTACGTAATTTTTACTTTCACTTCCGATAACCCACCTCCGTTAGGTTCAACACGGCCAACATAACAAAATTCCTCTCAGATGGTAACACTGCTCTGCTCCTTTATATTATAATTGCTTGAATAAAAATAATTTCATTATGCGAACTGCCTCCAGCTTTGAGGTTATAGTATAGTAGTAGCGGACAGAAGTGTTATACTCTCAACATATGAGGTTACGTAATGGTGGTTCAGGTGTAAAGGTGTGATAACGCATAATGTTGCGTTGGCGTACTGACCTCCAAAACTTTGACCACAGAACACTTACCGGTCAACGTTACTGTGTCACAACAGCTCCCTATGTCCCGCCTTTTGTGATGTCCAAACGACAGTCGTGAGTAGCTGTGATTTCAACGTAAATCATTGTCTTTGAATAAAGGTGTTCTTTCCGTTCATGTTGTTGCTTATTTCTTTCACTTACTTTCTGGACTAACTATTCTTTCTATCTATGGTCCGAGCTATGTTACTAGTCAGTGAGACATTATGCGACATTTACTTTCTTCCTTAAATTTTGCAGACCAGTGTATGCTGTTAGTAAAATAGTGCCGCACAAGCTACCACTGCCCGCCTTCAGCTGAGTGATTATCGTGTCTGACTGCTTCCGAGGACTCGGGTTCGATTCTCGGTACTGTCTGGGACTTTTCGAAGATGACAGGATTGGAGCGGGGTTGACTCACCTTCGTGAGGCCAATTGAGGACGCACTTAGATAGATAGTGGCGAATTTAAGATCTGAAAAGTTGTAACCGCCGGGAGAGCGGTGTCCTGACCCCATGTCCTTCCATATCACATGTAAACGACGCCAAGTGGGAAAAGAAGGAAGCCCAGCCGGTCAGGAGGACTTGAGCTTCCGGACGCAGTCGCAGCACTGTTGTTTTTATCGAAGCTCACTTGAAAAACCGGGATAGTCCTCTCCGCTAGGAAACTACCTGCTCGAGAATAGATACCTGGAATTTTGGCACTGAAGCATAGTTCTACAGACAACATGAGACAGAGGCATTGGCAGGCTGAAAGCAAATAAAGTTCAGGAATTTATCGGCTGAAATTGCTGGGAGCTAGTTTGGGGCGTAGTATGAACTGTTAGCTGTATATATTTGGTCGGATATCTGAAACTTCCTGAGAGTAGTTGGATAGTTACAGGGCTTTAATTACTAACATTAGACTAATGAGATGTTTAATTCTCTCGGATTAAAGTGAGGCCGACGAAACGTATTAAGCTGATTTTCTAAGTGTAATACTGCAAAGAACTGATATGGGCCTGGCAGTAAACGTCACCAATTAAGACCGCAGAGCGGTACGTCGCGCAACTGGTCACGCGCGCCATTCTACACTGAGAATGGGTGGGTCCTGGCTAGAGATGGGTCGTTCACGAACTAACGGGTCCACAGGAACGGTTCATCAAGATGAATGGAGCGAGCGGGGAACGAATTCTAAGGAACGGTCTTTCATAGTTGACTTCGGTCGCGGCTTTCTACTTGTAGTTCCCGGGAACGGGAAACGGTCGCTCTCGTTCCCGAACGGCACGTCGGCAGGTCTTGTTCCAGCCTCGGTCTCGTTCCCGCCTGTCTCGGTCTCGCTCGGCCGGACTCGTCCTTCGCGTGGCCACTCGTTGTAGTTCCACTGCCGACTGCTCATAGTTACATAGTTCAGTATCGAGTTGTTGTTGTTCGTTTCGTTCGCTTCGAACGCCCATTCTAGACCTGTTTCAAACCTTTTTTTCAACTCTGGACTGCTGGTTCTTTTTGTATTCTATTCAGCGTCCACGACCGATAGTTAAAACGTATTTCATAATTACGTAAATTACATAAAAATTACTTAGTATGTAATACATATATCTTTTCAGGTAACAAAACGGCGTATCAGTTTACTTCACTATTTCGATAAACAGCAGAAGAACTACTTGTAAAAAGGCAAGATTTGCTGTTATAACACACGCAAAGGACGTCGGCGCGGCACACACGAGTGGCCATTTTCCGTATTTTTTTTTAACCAAGGTAAAAGAGCATGTTCATTGTTATGGAATGAAGCCTGCGCTTCGTAATCGAGTATATGGTGTCACACTACGATATTATTTCAGTGATACAGGGTGGCGCACGAAAAATCGGCCCCGAGTACTAGACTGTTCATTGTCGCTTACCAGTCGTCATCTATTGTTTCGAAGTTTTTGCATTAGCTTGTTTCTTATTTATTCACTGCCTAATTATTACATGTTTATCTATTCTGCTCGTAACGGTCAACAAATCGTGCGTAATTGGCGAGCAGTCTGTACTCGGGGCCGGTTTTTCGTGCGCCACCTTATATTATTTCACTGCGATCAGCGACATAACGTTACAGTTCGCAAAACCAGATGTTTTGCAGAATCACGAAAATTACAAGTGTGTGAGAATTGTGTTATGAATAAAAACTCTGAACTCCAGGGGGGAGGCAAGTGTCCCCTCTTGGCGCCTTCCATCTTCAGTCACCTATGCTATTAATTTTCAATTTTGCGTAAGAACCATATACCAAGCACAATGAACGGTGAACGAGTAAAAATGAACGGTTCCCAAAAAAGAGCGATCATCAGTGAACTATTTCCCAAGGATGAACGACTTTGCCCATCTCTAGTCCTGGCTGCGGCCAGTTCCCTCGAAATCACGGATGCTAGGAGGTGCCCGTGAAAAGAACGTTTCAAAGTGACAGTACCTGTGTGAGAATCCGGAACGTTTTGTCATCAGTCAGACACTTTTGAACGAGGTTCCATCGGACTAATAAATGTCTCCGTGTGGAAATAATGCAAATCAATGAACTCCACGTTGCACTTCAATTCCATCGGTCTCTCGAGCATTTTATGTAGGTCCTTAAGTGGGTGCAATAGATGACGATACTGACTTTAAACACGACAATACCCCGCCGGCCGGAGTGGCCGAGCGGTTAAAGGCGCTACAGTCTGGAACCGCACGACCGTTACGGTCGCAGGTTCGAATCCTGCCTCGGGCATGGATGTGTGTGATGTCCTTAGGTTAGTTAGGTTTAAGTAGTTCTAAGTTCTAGGGGACTTATGACCACAGCAGTTGAGTCCCATAGTGCTCAGAGCCATTTGAACCATTTGAACGACAATACCCAACCGCGAAAGTGTCTTATGCTGGACGAACATATTCAGCAATAAATAGTTAAGCGCAAGTATTTATTAGATATGTCTAAATGACGTAAAGCGTATGTAGAGAGCTTTCGGGTAGACTGTTGCCAAACGCAACCTTCCTTGCAACCATGACACGTAAACAGCGGCTTTGCAAGAAGAATGTCATTTATTACCGACTGAAGATATAAAGAGCATCATTAGCGAATTCAACGACTGCACTTCAGTTACTTCAGCATTACCATCGTCACCCATTTGACTCCCACTCTCGTACACTTCACCGATGCGCAATGACATTGCTCCCGTGTGGTTTTTAGTGGCATCTACTCACCTTTGGTCAAGTGACCGTCTCGGTCTTCCCTTATGTCGGGTACTTCTCTGATTTCCTGTCTCTCTTACTAATTACAAACAAAATACAGACGCGCCTAAACATGACAATCACCTGCCTCACTGCGTGATAATCCAACGAAATACGGCAGCGATTCTGCGTTGTACGGAATCGACGGCCACTGTGTAGCTCTCGGGAGGTATGCGGCACCAGCCATCTGCGCACAGGTCACGCATCTCTCGTAAATACCGGGCCGGTAGTTTGAGGGCGCGGAGGTCGCTCCCGATGGCGTCCCAGATATGTTCAGTTGGATTTACACCAGGCCGATTTGGTGGACAAGACGACGACATGAGTTCACTATAATGCCCGTCAAAGAACTGTAGCACGGTTATGGCCCTGTGAGACGTACAGTTATAAGAAGAAAGTGCACACGGAATACCGTGGCCGGTAGATGGCAGGGCACGTGTGGGGAGAGCGGCAGTGGCGGGGGCTGCGGGAGGGCGCTGTAGCGGAAATGCCGAGTGCTGCAGGGGAAGTGCCATACTAAACTGAAGCCTACACTCACTTTTTTTGTAAATATTAAGCGGGGTCCTTTCACGCCCACACTTCTGTGCTGACCATTCAAAAATATCTGTCACCTGTTCAAAAAATGGTTCAAATGGCTCTGAGCACTATGGGACTTAACTTCTGAGGTCAACAGTCCCCTAGAACTTAGAACTACTTAAACATAACTAACCTAAGGACATCACACACATCCATGCCCGAGGCAGGATTCGAACCTGCGACCGTCGCGGTCGCGCGGTTCCAGACTGTAGTGCCTAGAACCGCTCGGCCACTCCGGCCGGCTCTGTCACCTGTTATTTGGTAAGTATCTAAAAAGAATTCTGTCGAAAATGCAGCGACTTATTTTCGCCTCGTTTGTTAACCATTCGTAACTTTCACAGAAGTGTCACGAATGGGGAATTTTGAGTAAAACCTACACATTTCTCTTGATGCCGTGTTAAGATTTACTTCTTTTGCCAAAACTTTTTTACAAAACGCATTTTCAATGCTATTGTGTTCTCGGCACTGTGCTGCATGCCCTAGCCTTGCTCCAAGTGCCAAATCATAGATAGAACGATTCTGACATAATTTATTACTAGATAGCGCATGCTCTTATTGTCAAGCAGTGCTTCCCAATGGACTTCCAAGTGCCATGTGTCTCCATCTTCTGCATGTAGCCTAGCATGGGGACAGCTTTTTGAGCGGCGACAGAGATTTTGCAGTTATAGAGAAACGAAGTAAGGTAAGTAAGACCTTTGTTCCGCAAGATTTACACAAGACTGTTGAGTCAATTAAGCCTATGAATCCATTCTATATAATTCCAATGCATAAAACTGACTTATCCGAGTTTAAAGATGATACTGAAACCTTGTTGTCAATGCTGGAGTTTAAGATCTCCAAATGTAAGTATGATCGAAGTGTCTCGTATCTTAAATGGCTATATAAAATTTTAATCTGAACACCGAAGAATGGAAAAATGTGGGTGTATTCAAAAGAAGAAAGGCCATGCCTGATGTATGCCAGGCCACAAATCATCTGAAAGACTAGCCATGTTTACCAGTTGCATTACAGAAAGACCTGTTGACGATGTTGCCATTTCTTCTTCAACAGCACAGTAAATTGCGCAACATCTGATCGCAAAAATGAAGTGTAAGAGCCAGAAGTCAGTAGGCAGAGTTTTTAAAATTTCATTCTGTTCTTCTTTTGTAAAAAAACTTAAAATAAATTTTAAATAGCCTTTGTTGACTACTTTTCTACTAGTGCAAATATTACTGCTGTATTTCTATATTTGTGTTATCACAAATAAAACATATTACCTTTGTATTAATGGCACCGGGAACGAAATCCTTCTTATTAGCACCTGGTACGGCACTTTTAACGCTGTTAATAAGTTATTTATTTTCTAATTTGCATAATTATTTTTTGTCGTTATGAGATGGGCAGCATAATTGTGTGATATCGGAACCCCTCCTCAATTTTTTGGGTACAACTAAATTATGAACAAAAAGAGATACGAGCAGCGTTTGAAAAGCCCGTGCAAAAATAAAAACTACTTACCTGTTTGGGGCAAACCTTTTTTATTTTTCGACATAGTCTCCTTTTAGATGGTGGTGGTGGTTAGTGTTTAACGTCCCGTCGACAACGAGGTCATTAGAGACGGAGCGCAAGCTCGGGTTAGGGAAGGATTGGGAAGGAAAGCGGCCGTGCCCTTTCAAAGGAACCATCCCGGCATTTGCCTGAAACGATTTAGGGAAATCACGGAAAACCCAAATCAGGATGGCCGGAGACGGGATTGAACCGTCGTCCTCCCGAATGCGAGTCCAGTGTGCTAACCACTGCGCCACCTCGCTCGGTGTCTCCTTTTAGACTTATACACTTCGGCCAACGCTGTTCTAATTTGTTGATCCCTTACGCATAATAGGAATTGTCCAAGTCTGCAGAACAACTATTAGTTGCTGCAATCACCTCCTCGTTTGAATAAAATCTTTGTCCGGTCAGCCATTTCTTCAAATTGGGAAACAAATAGTAGTCCGAGGGAGCCAAGTCTGGAGAATAGGGGGGGATGTAAAACGAGTTGGAATCCTATTTCCATTAATTTTGCGACCACAACAGCTGAGGTGTGTGCTCGTGCATTGTCGTGATAGAAAAGGACTTTTTTTCGGTCCAATCGCCGACTTTTTTCTTGCAGCTCGGTTTTCAAACGGTTCAATAACGATGAATAATATGCACATGTAATAGTTTTACCCTTTTCCAGATAGTCGATGAGGATTGTTCCTTGCGAATCCCAAAAGACTGTCTCCATAATCTTTCCGGCCGAAGGAATGGTCTTCGCCTTTTTTGGTGCAGATTCTCCCTTGGTAACCCATTGTTTAGATGGTTGTTTGGTCTCAGGAGTATAGTAATGTATCCATGTTTCATCCACAGTGACGAAACGACGCTTAAAGTCCTGCAGATTCTTCCTGAACAGCTGCAAACAATCCTTGCAACACTTCACACGATTCGGTTTTTGGTCAAGCGTGAGCAATCGCGGAAACCATCTTGCGGATAGCTTTCTCATGTCCAAATGTTTATGCAAAATATTATGTACCTGTTCATTCGAGATGCCCACGGCATTAGCAATCTCACGCACCTTAACTCTTCTGTCCCATCACCACATCATGGATTTTATCAGTGATTTGTGGAGTCGTAACCTCCACACGGTGTCCAGAACGTTCAGCATCACTTGTGCCCATATGGCCCCTCCGAAAATTTTGAAACTGCTTATAAACTGTTCTAATCGAAGGTGGAGAGTCACCGTAATGTTTATCAAGCATCTCTTTAGTCTCCTGAGGCGTTTTGCCTTTCATAAAGTAATGTTTAATCACCACACGAAATTCTTTTTCGTCCATTTTTTGACAATCACTCGACTTCCTTGATTCACACGAATGCCAAACACAAAGAAATAGACCAATATGGCTGACACTTGCTGTGCGTTCTTTCCAAAGATGCTACTAACTAAACATGACCTGGATACACACTGGTGGTGCCATCTCTCGGATTTTGCACGGACTTTTCAAACGCCCCTCGTACATTGTTTTTTGATTCTTCTGATAAATGTGATGTTTGGCACTTAGAACAAAGTTTGACGACCGCTGCTCTGTACACTACTCGCCCATCAGACGGACCATCACAACCTTCCTCTCTCGCTGGTCAAGAAAGAGGATAACGTTAGTCATGACAGGCGGCGACATCGGTATCAATCCAAGCGTTAGCCATGACAGTGACAAGCGTCTATACGGAGATAGAGCAGCTGCGAGAAAGGAACAGAGAATTGCTCTGGCTAGCTACTGAATGATCCGGTAAGGTGTTCTATAGACGTATGAAGAAGTAGTGTGCCGAGTCGACATTTGTGTCCTTCTGATCGCGAGAGGTATGGCCAAAGTGATGTGTGAGCACAGCTGCGAAATGATAGCAGCTGGCGCTATCTTTATAGCCCCGTCAGCTTCCTCATAAGAACTCATATAGATACCTTTCGGGGGGAAATAAATGAGTCAACAGATTACAAATTTAGTTCACGACTCGAAGCCAACGATAAATAGTTGCGGGTGATAGTCCCTTCTGCCATTTCACGTCGATATTCCCGACAATAAATTACAGTTTGACATCGAATATGTTTTCATTGAGCTTATACACTGCGCAACGCAATTAAAGGATCACTTTTTCGAAACGCCGTAATTGTCTCCAATTGCGTCGTAGAAATATGAAATTTGACTCAAAGGCACGTTAGACCTTCCTCTGAAATGATGCATGGTGGTATATTCAGAACACCCGGCGTAAAGTTCGAATGTCGATGGCGGCAACTTCACGGCTGATGTCTTTCAGTCCCTATAGTGTGTGTGGATTTGTTTCATATACCTTGCTCTTCGCCACAGGAAAAAATCACATGTTGTTAGATTAGGCGTACGTGATGGCCATAAATGTTTGCTGACACTTCGTTGCCGGCCGCGGTGGTCTAGCGGTTCTGGCGCTGCAGTCCGGAACCGCGGGACTGCTACGGTCGCAGGTTCGAATCCTGCCTCGGGCATGCGTGTGTGTGATGTCCTTAGGTTAGTTAGGTTTAAGTAGTTCTAAGTTCTAGGGGACTTATGACCTAAGATGTTGAGTCCCATAGTGCTCAGAGCCATTTGACACTTCGTTCCTCAGTAAAGACTTACCGGAATCGTTCCAGCAATAGCTTAGACATGTGGGATGTTGCCCCATTCTTGCTTGAAGAAGCAATATTGTCTTTCATATGCAGTGAGCTGAGCACAAAATGTATCAAAAATTTCCATGTATGCAACCCTGTTGAGCATAGTGTCAAAAAATATCGGTCTAATGATACACTGATTTTTTTTCATGGAGTGGTTGCTGACACACAGTGTGAGGGTTCTCTGTTACCCAGTACTTCGTGTTCTGTGAATTGACATGACCGAAAGGATGAAATCATGCTTCTTCACTCACCATGTAATGGAAAGGTCCAACAAACCATCGTTGATGTTGAAGCCACGTGCAGTAATCTACGCGGTTTCCGACTGTCATCCTATCGTAAATGCTGCACACGATATGGCTTCAGATTAAGACTTTTCAATAACAACTGGCAGCTCCTTCTACTTACCTGTGCCTGTTGGGCCAGTTTATGTGTAGACTTATTTGGTTTCTGAATAATTCTTTGGCAAATGTCTACAATAACTTTTTTCAAATTCTGAAGGTGGCAGGGATAAAATACAGGGAGCGAAAGGCTATTTACAGTTTGTACAGAAACCAGACGGCAGTTATAAGAGTCGAGGGGCATGAAAGGGAAGCAGTGGTTGGGGAGGGAGTGAGGCAGGGTTGTAGCCTGTCCCCGATGTTGTTCAATCTGTATATTGAGCAAGCAGTAAAGGAAACAAAAGCAAAATTCGGAGTAGGAATTAAAATCCTTGGAGAAAAAAAAAACTTTGAGGTTCGCCGATGACATTGTAATTCTGTCAGAGACAGCAAAGGACCTGGAAGAGCAGCTGAACGGAATGGACAGTGTCTTGAAAGGAGGATATAAGATGAACATCTACAAAAGCAAAACGAGGATAATGGAATGTAGTCGAATTAAGTCGGGTGATGCTGAGGGAATTAGATTAGGAAATGAGACACTTATAGTAGTAAAGGAGTTTTGTTATTTGGGGAGCAAAATAACTCATGATGGTCGAAGTAGAGAGGATATAAAATGTAGACTGGCAATGGCAAGGAAAGCGTTTCTGAAGAAGAGAAATTTGTTAACATCGAGTATAGATTTAAGTGTCAGGAAGTCGTTTCTGAAAGTATTTGTATGGAGTGTAGCCATGTATGGAAGTGAAACGTGGACGATAAATAGTTTAGGCAAGTAGTGAATAGAAGCTTTCGAAATGTGGTGCTACAGAAGAATGCTGAAAATTAGATGGGTAGATCACATAACTAATGAAGAGGTATTGAATAGAATTGGAGAGAAGACGAATTTGTGGCACAACTTGACTAGAAGAAGGGATCGGTAGGTAGGGCATAATCTGAGGCATCAAGGGATCACCAATTTAGTATTGGAGGGCAGCGTGGAGGGTAAAAATAGTAGAGGGAGACCAAGAGATGAATAGACTAAACAGATTCAGAAGGATGTAGGTTGCAATAGGTACTGGGAGATGAAGAAGCTTGCACAGGATAGAGTAGCATGGAGAGCTGCATCAAACCAGTCTCTGGACTGAAGACCACAACAACATGAGAACTGAAGGAATTCTTTGTCGTTTTACATTTTTCACAGATCCGTAGGTGCGCAAATTTTTATGCGGTCTCTGTATTGCTTGCTTTGCTGGTAATCCTCTGTTTGGATACCTGATCCCGAAAATTTCGCGAGTTTCCTTAATCGAACCTCTTTTCACGTAGCTTCCACAATTTCAACTCATTCTTCTATCGAGAAAGTCATTTTGCAGACAGAAAAGAGAAACGTCTAACTTGACGAATTAAATGTTGAGAGAAGAATGCTAACAATCGTTTTTTGCATAAAGCTATCCATTGTTGTAGTTGTTTATTTCAGAAGTCGAAATATTACATTCGCATTCAAAAGGGAGGCGGGCTGCTTTCAACTCCACCATCCTGTGTAACCGGTATGTAGCCAATAGAGCACTCCAGGAGAAGACGGGAAGTGTCATTTTAGAGATGTTAGCATATTCAAAAATATCGATAACAGTTCTCATAGCTAACCAGTAAGTAGGACAGTTATTTAAGAACGAGTATGTCTGAGCGGTAACATGTACATTTGGATTGGACGTAGGACTCATTCCGTTAATCGATCGATCTCAGAAAACTGCTCATTTACTGCAGTCAGCTATCGGAACGAAGCCTCGGCAGGCCTGCCACCGTATCTGTGATACCAGAATAGCCCTGTGCTTTGCGGGATTACATGGTTATCGATACGACTGTGATAACGCAGTACTTTGCTTATCAGCGGAAACCTTCCTTCGTTAAACCACGTCTTTTTTAGAAAAATATACGTTTTGAAAGCATTTTCTCTAGTTGAAACACGGGCCACATCTGTTCTGCATAGTCGTACACGATATAAATGGACCCCGCCAGTTCGACGTTACAGCAGCTGCTCAATTAAAAATACAAAAATCTCATAAACTGCACTACCTCTGTTTCATTTGGTGCATGTTAAAAATGAAGACTGTCATTTTGAACCATAACATCCTGCGCCAAGTTCACGGCTTTCGTGTAAGTCGACAAAATATTATCAATCCCACTTTACAATTGAGTACTAGAATTCGAGAGGGAGCTAACACATACAGACATGGAACTGAGATATTTTGAATCTCAATGCGATTCAGAGATATTCCAAAATCTTTCTTTTGTACAATGGACCAATAAAATTAGATACTAATTTTTCATATACTGTGGAATAATAAATATATGACAGTACTATACAGACATGTCAATATTCCTCTCGCATTCTAGCACACAATTCGTACGTTAACTCCATGTAAGGTCACTCCGAGTGTAGGCCGGTCATGTGTGACCGACAACTAAACAGCGATGGGTCGTCACTGACGACGTAAGCTTGGTTCACATACCTTTAAATTTTACCCTCATCTTATCAGTAGATGCGTGTTGCCTGCAAATTAATGTAATTAGTTCATGAGCTATATTCTGTAAATAATATTCCATAACTTGTAAGCGCAGACGGCACAACCTGAATACCAAACATTGCTGCACAAATAACTATTATTAATTATACCGGATTGCAATTCCTCAAGTAACAGCGCGAGTTCCACCAGCGCCTCGGGCGGCGCTGATGATGAAGATATCGACTTCGCTTCAGACAATTGCCGACCAAGTACAATCCACCAACGGCCGGACGACAACGTACAGAAGCCTACTCGGAAGAAGGAAGAGCATCTCTCGCCCACTCGGTTATAGATCATCATTCAGGGCTGACTTAGACAGGGAACGTCGTTTAGTTCTTAGAATTGATCAGATGGGTGTTGTAATTGCATTTGCTATTGACTGTGAAGTCTATCTAAGATTATTTGCACTTAGTCATTGAGGGCCTTTTTGCGTTATATTACACTACTGGCCATTAAACTTGCGACAACACGAAGATGACGTGCTACAGACGCGAAATTTAACCGACAGGAAGAAGATGCTGTGATATGCAAATTTTTAGCTTTTCAGAGCATTCACACAAGGTTGGCGCCGGTGGCGACACCTACAACGTGCTGACATGAGGAAAGTTTCCAACCGATTTCTCATACACAAACGGCAGTTGACTGGCGCTTGCCTGGTGAAACATTGTTGTGATGCCTCGTGTAAGGAGGAGAAATGCGTGACATCACGTTTCCGACTTTGATAAAGGTCGGATTGTAGCCTATCGCGATTGCGGTTTATCGTATCGCGACATTGCTGCTCGCGGTGGTCGAGATCCAATGACTGTTAGCAGAATATGGAATCGGTGGGTTCAGGAGGGTAATACGAACGCCGTGCTGGATCCCAACGGCCTCGTATCACTAGCAGTCGAGATGACAGGCGTCGTATCCACATGGCTGTAACAGATCGTGCAGCCACGTCTCGATCCCTGAGTCAACAGATGGGGACGTTTACAAGGCAACAACCATCTGCACGAACAGTTCGACGACGTTTGCAGGATCATGGACTATCAGCTCGGAGACCATGGCTGCGGTTACCCTTGACGCTGCATCACAGACAGGAGCACCTGCGATGGTGTACTCAACGACGAACCTGGGTGCACGAATGGCAAAACGTCATTTTTTCGGATGAATCCAGGTTCTGTTTAAGCATCATGATGGTCGCATCCGTGTTTGGCGACATCGCGGTGAACGCACATTGGAAGCGTGTATTCGTAATCGCCATACTGGCGTATCACCCGGCGTGAGGGTATGGGGTGCCATTGGTTACAGGTCTCGATCACCTCTTGTTCGCATTGACGGCGGTTTGAACAGTGGACGTTACATTTTAGATGTGTTACGACCGGTGGCTCCACCCTTCATTCGATCCCTGCGAAACCCTACATTTCAGCAGGATAATGCACGACTGCATGTTACAGGTCCTGTACGGGCCTTTCTGGATACAGAAAATGTTCGACTACTGCCCTGGCCAGCACATTCTCCAGATCTCTCACCAACTGAAAACGTCTGGTCAATGGTGGTCGAGCAACCGGCCCGTCACAATACGCGTCACTACTCTTGATGTACTGTGGTATCGTGTTGAAGCCGCATGGGCAGCTGTACCTGTACACGCCATCCAAGCTCTGTTTGACTGAATGCCCAGGCGTATCAAGGCCGTTATTACGGCCAGAGGTGGTTGTTCTGGGTACTGGTTTCTCAGGATCAATGCATCCAAATTGCGTGAAAGTGTAATCACACGTCAGTTCTAGTATAATATATTTGTCCAATGAATATCCATTTATCACCTGCATTTCTTCTTGGTGTAGCAATTTTAATGGACAGTAGTGTACAAGTAGTGTTACAGACTTCAATATTCAACTAGTCACAAAGATAAGTAAACCTTTTACCGCATTCATGTGACTTCGTTACTAATTTGTTGGAGTGTTGTAGAGCCTTCGTTCTCCTATCCTATCACCTGAGCCTAGGGCATAGCTGTGTAATGGTGGCAGGGAGAAATTGTCTTAACCGTGTACTGCACCAAAGCTGTTTCACGAACTCAAACTCGGCCTACCGTACCAGTGGCAACTCGGCCTCCACAGCAGTAGTGATAAGGCCTTTACAAAAATCACCACCTCCCAAAAGATGGAAGCAAAGAATTTGCAGTAGAAGAGATTTGTGTCACAGCATCGAAGATGAAGACCTGCTCATATCTGTTAAGGTATGCACTTGAAAGCCCATGTTTACTTGACTTTTACGCTTCGAATGATCGTTCGTGTTATATCTCTGAATATTGACCATTCCTCCTCTGACACCTTGTACGTGGTATAGTATGGAACACAAGTTCATCCATACCAGTGTTTTCGACGACAGGAACTGTCTTCGCAATACAACAAATGGTTCAAATGGCTCTGAGCACTATGGGACTTAACATCTGAGGTCATCAGTCCCCTTGAACTTAGAACTACTTAAACCTAACTAATCTAAGGACATCACACACATCCATGCCCGAGGTAGGATTCGAACCTGCGACCGTAGCGGTGGCGCGGTTCCAGACTGAAGCGCCTAGAACCACTCGGCCACTCTGGCCGGCCGCAATACAATAGTAGGCATTCGTGGTTTGTGCTCTTGCATTGTCCCGAAAGAAATAACTGTACGTCAGTGGTTGGTTCTCTGAAGAAATATTACAGTACATTGTTCACATACCTATCAGTAATTGTACTTTGATGGATAAAGATCGGTCCAGTAAACCGTGCCTCAGTAACTGCACATACCGAGCGAGGTGGCGCAGTGGTTAGCACAATGGACTCCCATTCCGGAGGACGACGATTCAAATCCGCTTCCGGCCATCCTGATTTAGGTTTTTCCGTGATTTAATTAAGTCACTTCAGGTAAATATAGGGAAGGCTCCTTTGAAAGGGCACTACCGATTTCCTTTCACATCTTTCTCTAATCCGAGCCTGTGCTCCGTCTCTAATTACGTTGTTGTTGACTCCTAACTGCACACCACATTCCTGTTTTCACACGAAGGTTCCTGATGTGGAAAGGGTCCTTCCGGATTCCATGAAGGGTACAGGGTGCATCCATCTGCAGGTGGTCGCTCATGTCGGCACCAATGATGTTTGTCGCTATGCATCGGAGGAAATCCTCTCTGGCTTCCGGCGGCTATCTGATTTGGTGAAGACTGCCAGTCTCGCTACCGGGATGAAAGCAGAGCCCACCATCTGCAGCATCATCGACAGGACTGACTGCGGACCTTTGGTACAGTGCAGAGTGGAGGGTCTGAATCAGAGGCTGAGACGGTTCTGCGAGCGTGTGGCCTGCAGATTCCTCGACTTGGGTCATAGGGTGGTGGGGTTTCGGGTTCCGCTGGATATGTCAGGAGTCCACTACACACAGCAGGCAGCTACACGGGTAGCAGGGGTTGTGTGGCGTGGACTGGGCGGTTTTCTAGGTTAGATGGCTTCGGGCAAGTACAGAAAGGCCAACAGCCTCAAAGGGTGCGGGGCAAAGTCAGGACATGCGGGGACCAAGCAGCAATTGGTATTGTAATTGTAAACTGTCGAAGCTGCGTTGGTAAAGTACCGGAACTTCAAGCGCTGATAGAAAGCACCGAAGCTGAACTCGTTATAGTTACGGACAGCTGGCTGAAGCCAGAGATAAATTCTGCCGAAATTTTAACAAAGGCACAGACGGTGTTTAGAAAGGATAGATTGCAAGCAAACGGTGGTGGCGTGTTTGTCGCTGTTAGTATTTGTTTATCCTGTAGTGAAGTAGAAGTGGATAGTTCCTGTGAATTACACTCCTGGAAATTGAAATAAGAACACCGTGAATTCATTGTCCCAGGAAGGGGAAACTTTATTGACACATTCCTGGGGTCAGATACGTCACATGATCACACTGACAGAACCACAGGCACATAGACACAGGCAACAGAGCATGCACAATGTCGGCACTAGTACAGTGTATATCCACCTTTCGCAGCAATGCAGGCTGCTATTCTCCCATGGAGACGATCGTAGAGATGCTGGATGTAGTCCTGTGGAACGGCTTGCCATGCCATTTCCACCTGGCGCCTCAGTTGGACCAGCGTTCGTGCTGGACGTGCAGACCGCGTGAGACGACGCTTCATCCAGTCCCAAACATGCTCAATGGGGGACAGATCCGGAGATCTTGCGGGCCAGGGTAGTTGACTTACACCTTCTAGAGCACGTTGGGTGGCACGGGACACATGCGGACGTGCATTGTCCTGTTGGAACAGCAAGTTCCCTTGCCGGTCTAGGAATGGTAGAACGATGGGATCGATGACGGTTTGGATGTACCGTGCACTATTCAGTGTCCCCTCGACGATCACCAGTGGTGTACGGCCAGTGTAGGAGATCGCTCCCCACACCATGATGCCGGGTGTTGGCCCTGTGTGCCTCGGTCGTATGCAGTCCTGATTGTGGCGCTCACCTGCACGGCGCCAAACACGCATACGACCATCATTGGCACCAAGGCAGAAGCGACTCTCATCGCTGAAGACGACACGTCTCCATTCGTCTCTCCATTCACGCCTGTCGCGACAACACTGGAGGCGGGCTGCACGATGTTGGGGCGTGAGCGAAAGACGGCCTAACGGTGTGCGGGACCGTAGCCCAGCTTCATGGAGACGGTTGCGAATGGTCCTCGCCGATACCCCAGGAGCAACAGTGTCCCTAATTTGCTGGGAAGTGGCGGTGCGGTCCCCTACGGCACTGCGTAGGATCCTACGGTCTTGGCGTGCATCCGTGCGTCGCTGCGGTCCGGTCCCAGGTCGACGGGCACGTGCACCTTCCGCCGACCACTGGCGACAACATCGATGTACTGTGGAGACCTCACGCCCCACGTGTTGAGCACTTCGGCGGTACGTCCACCCGGCCTCCCGCATGCCCACTATACGCCCTCGCTCAAAGTCCGTCAACTGCACATACGGTTCACGTCCACGCTGTCGCGGCATGCTACCAGTGTTAAAGTCTGCGATGGAGCTCCGTATGCCACGGCAAACTGGCTGACACTGACGGCGGCGGTGCACAAATGCTGCGCAGCTAGCGCCATTCGACGGCCAACACCGCGGTTCCTGGTGTGTCCGCTGTGCCGTGCGTGTGATCATTGCTTGTACAGCCCTCTCGCAGTGTCCGGAGCAAGTATGGTGGGTCTGACACACCGGTGTCAATGTGTTCTTTTTTCCATTTCCAGGAGTGTATTATGGGTGGAGGTTACACTCAACAACCGAGCTAGGTTAATAATTGGCTCCTTTTACCGACCTCCCGACTCAGCACCATTAGTGGCAGAACAACTGAGAGAAAATCTGGAATACATTTCACATAAATTTTCTCAGCATGTTATAGTCTTAGGTGGAGATTTCAATTTACCAGATATAGACTGGGACACTCAGATGTTTAGGACGGGTGGTAGGGACAGAGCATTGAGTGACATTATACTGAGTGCACTATCCGAAAATTACCTCGAGCAATTAAACAGAGAACCGACTCGTGGAGATAAGATCTTGGACCTATTGATAACTAACACACCCGAACTTTTCGACTCTGTAAGCGCAGAACAGGGAATCAGTGATTATAAGGCCGTTGCAGCATCCCTGAATATGAAAGTAAATAGGGATATAAAAAAGGGAGGAAGGTTTATCTGTTTCGCAAGAGTAATAGGAGGCAGATTTCAGACTACCTAACACATCAAAACGAAAATTTCTGTTCCGACACTGACAATGATGAGCGTTTATGGAAAAAGTTCAAGGCAATCGTAAAATGCGTTTTATACAGGTACGTGCCAAGTAAAACTGTGAGGGACGGGAAAAACCCACCGTGGTTCAACAACAAAGTTAGGAAACTACTGCGAAAGCAAAGAGAGCTTCACTGCAAGTTTAAACGCAGCCAAAACCTCTCAGACAAACAGAAGCTAAACGATGTCAAAATTAGCGTCAGGAGGGCTATGCGTGAAGCGTTCAGTGAATTCGAAAGTAAAATTCTATGTACAGACTTGACAGAAAATCCTAGGAAGTTCTGGTCTTACGTTAAATCAGTAAGTGGCTCGAAACAGCATATCCAGACACTCTGGGATGGTGGTGGCATTGAAACAGAGGGTGACACGAGTAAAGCTGAAATACTAAACACTTTTTTCCAAAGCTGTTTCACAGAGGAAGACCTGACGGGATACCAATTCGATTCTACACAGAGTACGCGAGAGAACTTGCCCCCCTTCTAACAGCCGTGTACCGCAAGTCTCTAGAGGAACGGAAGGTTCTAAATGATTGGAAAAGAGCACAGGTAGTCCCAGTCTTCAAGAAGAGTCGTCGAGCAGATGCGCGAAACTATAGACCTATATCTCTGACATCGATCTGTTGTAGAATTTTAGAACATGTTTTTTGCTCGAGTATCATGTCATTTCTGGAAACCCAGAATCTACTCTGTAGGAATCAACATGGATTCCGGAAACAGCGGTGGTGTGAGACCCAACTCGCGTTATTTGTTCATGAGACCCAGAAAATATTAGATACAGGATTCCAGGTAGATGCCATTTTCCTTGACTTCCGGAAGGCGTTCGATACATTTCCGTACTGTCGCCTGATAAAGTAAGAGCCTACGGAATATCAGACCAGTTGTGTGGCTGGATTGAAGAGTATTTAGCAAACAGAACACAGCATGTTGTTCTCAATGGAGAGACGTCTACAGACGTTAAAGTAACCTCTGGCGTGCCGCAGGGGAGTGTTATGGGACCATTGCTTTTCACAGTATATATAAATGACCTAGTAGATAGTGTCAGAAGTTCCATGCGGCTTTTCGCGGATGATGTTGTAGTATACAGAGAAGTAGCAGCATTAGAAAATTGCAGCGAAGTGCAGGAAGATCTGCAGCGGATAGGCACTTGGTGCAGGGAGTGGCAACTGACCCGTAACATAGACAAATGTAATGTATTGTGGATACATAGAAAGAAGGCTCCTTTATTGTATGATTATATGATAGCGGAACAAACGCTGGTAGCAGTTACTTCTGTAAAATATCTGGGACTATGCGTGCGGAACGATTTGAAGTGGAATGATCATATAAAATTAATTGTTGGTAAGGCGGGTGCCAGGTTGAGATTCATTGGGAGAGTCCTTAGAAAATGTAGTCCATCAACAAAGGATGCGGCTTACAAAACACTTGAGTATTGCTCGTCAGTGTGGGATCCGTACCAGGTCGGGTTGACAGAGGAGACAGAGAAGATCCAAAGAAGAGCGGCACGTTTCGTCACAGGGTTATTTGGTAAGCGTGATCGCGTTACGGAGATGTTTAGCAAACTCAATTGGCAGACTCTGCAAGAGAGGCGCTCTGCATCGCGGTGTAGCTTGCTGTCCAGGTTTCGAGAGGGTGCGTTTCTGGATGAGGTATCGAATATACTGCTTCCCGCCACTTATACCACCCGAGGAGATCACGAATGTAAAATTAGAGAGATTCGAGCGCGCACGGAGGCTTCCCGGCAGTCGTTCTTCCCCCGAACCATACGCAACTGGAACAGGAAAGGGAGGTAATGACAGTGGCACGTAAAGTGCGCTCCGCCACACACCGTTGGGTGGCTTGCGGAGCATAAATGTAGATGTAGATGGGACTGCTGGAGTCAGTAGAAAGGACCAGACCAAGCTGTGATAGGAGCCTGCCCCTCCCAGCATTGGTTCCGTTGAAACGCTGGACGAAGCTTTTGTGTACTGGGGTACGTGGAACAGCCAGTACTTAGCACACGAAAATAATTTCAAATCGTGGACTATTCAGAACATCAAACGTCATACTATATTTTGATTATGATACATCCAACGTTTGAAATTAATCGCTTGATAGCATATAGACTTGATGCATGCAATGTAACGTATTTCAACTACGAGGGCAGTACGATCATACACCATTTGATCAAAAGTAATTAGCTAGTGTTCCAACGGAAAAATGGAGAGGGAGACTTTAATTTATAACATGTGTAGACATGTAGTGGTCGCCCAGCTAGCTGCGCGGTCTAAAGGGCAGCTTCCCGAGCGGGAGGGCATGCCGGTAAGGTGTTCCGACCAGCCTGTGGATGGTTTTTAAGCCGATTTTCCATCTACCTCGGCAAATGCAGGTTCCCCTTATTCCGCCTCAGTTACACTGTGTTGGAAGTTGCTGCGCAATCACCGTTTCCACGTACGCGTACACCATAATTATTCTACCACGAAAACATTTGGGGCTACACTCGTCTGGTATGAGACGTTCCCGGGGGGCGGGAAGGTCCATTGGGGGCCGAACCGCACAATAACCCTGGGTTCGGTGTGGTGCGGCGGTGGGGTGGGTGGACTGCTGTGGCCTGTTGTGGGGTTGTGAACCACTGACGGCCGCGGCGGGACGATGCCTCTCTGTCGTTTCTAGGTCCCCAGTTTAATACATACATGTAGTGATGTGTTTGTATAGATTATGGCCAAGTTTCGCTACTCTCTGGAGTTCACCATCTACTACATCGTCTGTAGCTGATCAGCTCGTAGCTCCCATCATTGCAAGGCCGTTGGCTATTCATAAAAATTAATATATTTATAAATTATATAGATAAGTCTTCCTATCTGTTAGTGGAAATCGTATCAAAATCCCTACAGTAGGTGCTGACAATAGCTTTCATCTACGGACAGAACAACGCAGCAGAGGGCTACAGTTTAATAGTATGTATAACAGTGACACCATATACAGGGAGTGGCACAAAAAAGGGCCGGTTTGGATATAGCGATACACGCCAAGGATCATAATGTAAAAAATTTTCAGTCACAACAATGAAGCCCTTGCATACTGCCATTTCACGCACTGTTCATGTTCTGAAAATGATATCTTAGAGGCGGCCACCATCGTCACGTTTACACTCAGGCAATCTGCGATGTAAATCGTTCATGGCAAGTTCAAGTGTCTGTATAGGAATGTTTGATTTCTGCACGAATGGTGGCCTTCAGATATGCAGTTGTGTGTAGACGTCCACCGAACACCCTGTGTTTCAGTAAACCGCAAAGGAAGTAATCACTGTTTGACAAGTCGGGAAATCGGAAGACCACAAAATGTCCCCATTCCTTGACAAGCTGTGGTTACCAAATACTCCGTGCACTGCTGCCAGTGAGATTTGAGCACAACAGAGACGTAGCATTAGGTTGTTGAAACGAATGTTCATTTGCAGGAATTGCAGGTGCGACGAATGTGTCAACATTGGTAGCTTACCGCTGAAATGTAACTGTGGTTGCTCGTTCATATTCATCCTAAAAAAAAGGGTTGGTTATGCCCATTGAAGGGGCAGCGCACCACACTGTTGTCTTTCTGGCTGTGTCAGCGGCGTTGGTGGAATTTGTGAGGATTATCGTAGTACCTCTAACCGTGGTGTTGAGTGTTGACATAACCATTGGGATGAAAATGTGCCTCGCCACTTATACATTACGAATTTGAGAAGCCTTCATTGTCCTTAATTTTAGTCAACAGTTTGTAATGGTTCTTTATTTGCGAAACCATTACCACCCGCCAACCCTATTTTTCGATACCGTAGATTAATGAATATTTTTCTACGTAATGTCTCATATTTTTCACTCTATTCAAATTTGGTTTCATTTTTATATGTATGTAGGTCGATATTTTGAGATGTTGAAATCGATATACTATCTAGCGTGGATATGTTTGTACTTATTGTTATCTTCGATGCTGGTTTGAGACTGGCGCGGAAGCGTACAGGGTAGTCAAGTTTTTGTGTTGAATATGAACAGTCTTGACTTTGTGTTGGAAATGAAAAGATGAGTCTGAGTTGTGGACGATGAAAAATGTTGTGAGTTTTATTAAGAGCAGTAACGGCTGCGAAATTGTATGATGAAGTAATGTTTTGAACATGTGAAAGTATAAAAAGTTTAATAAATGTGAATTTTTGTGAAAAGTGAGTGTCAAAAATTATTTTCAAGTGACCATTGTTTAAGAGAATATGAAGCACATTGCAATGAAAAACATAAATCATCAAATTAATCCTGAAAGATTGTCTTCGTAAGTTCTTCAAGTCGGCGTAATTAACATCCGAGTGGCTTTCGCACCAACAGCGATAGTCATGTTACCTAGACAACATTTTTAATTACGATCCAAATCCAGAGCGAGATCGTCGTTGAATTTCAAATACAAGATGATATTATTGTTAATTTTCTTCAGTAACTGTAATCAATTGATGTAGCAATACCTGCCACATTAAAGACCTTTTAGTTGCGCAATAAAAACATCATACTTTGAGTGCGCGACGTGATAATTTTTGAACTAATTAACTGTTAGTGGAGGTATTGTTATAACTTCAACAAACAGAGTCATTTGCTTTTGATAACCACTTTTATGTAACTGTTGTACAGTATGTATCTTGTACGGTTGCAACTTCGAATGATTCCGTAAAATTCTGTGCACACTACAACAGGACATTCCCACTACTGCCGCAATTTGTCTCACAGAACGCTTTTGAGTGTTGGTTACAACATTTTGCACCTCCTGTATTCGCTTCTGTGAGCGACGGCTACTGGGCTTTCAAAAATGGTTCAAATGGCTCTTAGCGCTATGGGACTTAACTGCTGTGGTCATCAGTCCCCTAGAACCTAGAACTACTTAAACCTAACCAACCTAAGGACATCACACACATCCATGCCCGAGGCAGGATTCGACCCTGCGATCGGAGCGGTCGCGCGGTTCCAGACTGTAGCGCCTAGAATCGCTCGGCCACCCATGCCGGCACTGGGGCTTCCTGGGGATGTCAGCTGAAGTGCACTTCCTGTAGCTGCAGAGTTTTTCGCCAATAACCTGACAGCATGTGCCGATGGTCGGTATCGCTCCGTCGAAGGTTGAAATGCCGACGGTGTTCCCGTCTAGCAGCAACACGGTCACCGTTTTTGTATAAAACATTCGTAGCCACAGCATGTACAGGCAGGCCCGTTCCAGCGTTCCATCTCAGCAAATGGCGTACCTACCTGAAATATACGACAAACATTCAGTGTTGCGAGTTACACCATTCCACTTTTAGAGAGTAATTAAGCAGTACTTAAGTAAAGATCATGCAGCGGTTTTCACATTCAGAAATAGCATTTGAATGTTGGTTGTTTGTGACAAAATCGTGTTGTCTGGTCTGAGAAGGAGAAGCGACAATCGCTCCATCTCGGAATTCGACAGAGGCAAGATCGTGATCTATGGAGTCTGCCGCTTATTGTTATGCGTAATTCCTGCACACGTTGCTCGAAATCCCACGACCGCTACGTGAATCGATGGGTTTAAGAGTGCCGCACTCAACGCCATGCAGTACATCAACGGCCGAACGCGAGCAGATATGCTGTTCGCCCGGCCGTGTGGTGGTGGTGGTGGTGGTGGTTAGTGTTTAACGTCCCGTCGACAACGACGTCATTAGAGACGGAGCGCAAGCTCGGGTTAGGGAAGGATTGGGAAGGAAATCGGCCGTGCCCTTTCAAAGGAACCATCCCAGCATTTGCCTGAAACGATTTAGGGAAATCACGGGAAACCTAAATCAGGATGGCTGGAGACGGGATTGAACCGTCGTCCTCCCGAATGCGAGTCCAGTGTGCGAACCACTGCGCCACCTCGCTCGGTACGCCTGGCCGTGTAGTTTACTACAACTACGTCACATATCTTCACTCAGGAAAAGGAATGATTGGTCGATTTGAAATGCTGGTCGATATCGGCCGATGCCACCTTATAACAGATATTTTACAGGAAAAAACGGACATCGACATATTTTACATACCTCGTGTCTAGACACATCAACTAATCAAGAGACGGTTCAGGGAATACTCGGCCAGGGACTAGTCGGTATTGAGTGGCAGTGTTCGCCTCGATACTATACGAGTCTCCCCCACGTGATTTACCGTACTCTGTCCCACAGAAAGTCGCAGACAGTATAAATGCTGGGCAGGCATAGCGCCAGGTTGTAAACGCCACTGGAGCACCCCAAAGTGTAAATTCACAACTGCTTTTCTCTCAGACAATGAGACGTATTCAAAAACGATCAGGATACGGGCGTTCACGAGCAACTATAGGAAAGCTGATTTTCTCACAGACAGCAAGACAGCACTCACGACAGTGGGCTTCACAAACAGCAGCAGAATATAGAATATTAACTCGAAGGATTGGCTCTCTGTGGGCGTAACAAGAACGCAAGAAGCATACTATTACGTCTCAGGTTAACAACGTGACACCATGGAAGGAGGGAGGGTGGTCGTGGGAGTATTTTTAATATTTTGGAAGACAAATGACGACTTGTCAGTAGCCATAAACAATTCCATTCCGATCCTGTTAAAAACCTGCGCAATATCGCTTTTTAATAATTTTCTTGAAAGAAAAACACCTCACTGCACTATATTTTTTCTTTCTCAGAGAGCTAGGGGGAAGCCGCTGCCCACCACCCCCATCCCTCAACCCTCGCCCCTGTGTTAGAAAGGTCAAGGTTGGTGGAATGCGAAACAACCCCACATTTGAGCGCGAAATATTCACTGATATTCAACTGAGCTAGATGCACTAGCCAATTGGCGTGTGACTAACGGTAGCGGAGACATGTCGTGGAATAGAAACCACATAACATCAAAAGCTTTTGGGTAGCCATCCCACTCTGGCGAACCCACGCTCAACCAACAAAATTTCAGAGATCGTTCAGGGACATTTTCTGAGTACTGAGTTTCTCCTGGCGTATACAACTTTCAAATAACTTCCGGGAATTCAGCCAGGTAACACTTTCAGCAACCGCCGATATTTCGGCGGGAGAACACCTCGCCATTTTCAAGGCAAACTGCAACGGACAGGCGGCGTACATGCAAATTTAATACCTCGGTTCTCCGACAGAAGGAGGAAAGATAACACACACACACACACACACACACACACTGAACACTAGTGCCACCAAAGATGACCAAAGTCAGAGCTATCGATAGTGAGACTATGAATTCGCAGGTGAGGCAGCATTGACTCTGTTCCTCTGTTTAAACTCTGTTTGGAATCCGGCTCTCTCCCTTGTCAAAAAACAGAGGAACAGAGTCAATGCTCCTCACCTGCGAATTCATAGTCTCACTATCGATAGCTCTGACTTTGGTCATCTTTGGTGGCACTAGTGTTCAGTGTGTGTGTGTGTGTGTGTGTGTGTGTGTGTGTGTTATCTTTCCTGCTTCTGTCGGAGAACCGAGGTATTAAATTTGCATGTACGCCGCCTGTCCGTTGCAGTTTGCCTTGAAAATGGCGGGGTGTTCTCCCGCCGAAATATCGGCGGTTGCTGAAAGTGTTACCTGGCTGAATTCCCGGAAGTTATTTGAAATTTTCTGAGTAGTTTGGCATAAAGGACCTGTGGCCCGTGGTGGCTCGTTGGAGAGTAATGATGTAATTGTGATCTATTCGATTATTTCCCCCAGTTATCTGTGTTTCTGTGAAAATACCTTCACAACAGTGAAGTATGCAATCACGGAAGGATCGTTTACCTCATAAGCATCTGTGTAGAGATGCAAACAGATGTGGTTGTTGCCGCTGAGGTATGAGATCAAAATAAAGTCGGAAGGTTTATATATTAAGTGAAATTGTAGAAAAATCACGTTTTTTTTTTGGTATGTTAACATTTGATGAATCTTTATATGCAAATGCAATGAAAATTATTTGTTTATTCGGAATGTTGCCACTTTAAACATCTTTTCATGCTGAACACATGAGTGATACACAGTATCTGGTTTCCAGAGGTTGTATTACCGGGTAGAGTGCGGGCAAGTAAGTAAACTGGCGAGTCGAATCGCAGCCTTGGGCAGTAGGAGAGAGGCTGTGTTATCAAGGCAGAATGAGCTACTTGCATAGCGGATGTGCCGTACAGAGATCTGTTTGAGGTGTTCCATGACGTGTACACTCAAGATGAAGGATGATTTTAAAATGATTCTATAAAGATACAGCACTTTGGAGGAAGGTAATTTGAGTTTGTAACCTGCAAGAGCGAGTTAACTAATTACTCATTTTACTAAGGTCTGAAGTTCCTCTTGATGTTCTTCCATGTTTTTGCGATTTAAAACAGGGGCGTTTTGAAAATCAGACTTTTGCAAACACAATTAGTTTATTTTTGTATTTACCCAGACATGTTTCGACACCTATGTGACATCTTCTGTGGGTCTTATTTTTATTTCTGCAAAGTGCAATATCAGATTATATAATAATTTAACAGTTACAGGCCCAATAATTTAAAAATGTGCAATTTTCTTTGTTTTCTCCTTAAAATTACATCGCTAGGTGGACTGAAATTATTATACACCGGTTTTTGTGCTCTTTTTCGTAGTTTTTCTTTTTTTTTTTTTGACAGCATGTCATCTGCAAACTAGCCATGAAGAAAATTAATGCGTATTTATTAAGAACTGTTCCGTGGGTAGAGTCTGTGTGTCTGGTTGGTGTCTCGATCAACAGCTACACAGTGCACTATTTCTTCACAGTTTTTCACACAACTTCGAATCACTAGTTCATCTCACATACACTTATACAAAATGTGGCGAAACGCGATCTGAGCAGACACTTCTGGCTCCGTTCTCAGTGCAGTGTGTTATGTTATTGTCGCTGCTCATTTGTCCATCGTTGGTCTTGTGTTTGTTTTGGCGCTAATTTTGAATGTTTAGTTAGAGCTGGTGTGGTGTGGCTCCTACGAAAGGGCTGAATGTATGTAAAGTGTATATGTGTGTGCGTGTGTGTGAGCATGCGGAATAAAAGAGAGAGAGAGAGAGAGAGAGAGAGAGAGAGAGGAGAGAGAGAGAGAGAGGGGGGGGGAGAGAGCTGGAATGAGAGGTGGGAATGGGACCCAGAAAATATAATTTTTGATTTTTTTAAATAGCTGTTTGAGTGTTATGTTTCATGTGGGGAGGTGCCTTTGTATAGTTCATTGAGTGTACCAAACAGTATTTTGTTGCACAGTGCTCTATTTTCATGCAGGACTCTCTTTCCTTGTAGTATTGCTTTTTGTATGTGGTAAGTCTCCTCTATTGTCAACTTTTAATAGAGACTATTGCTTTCTCTGAGGATCTTAAGGTCATTCTCCAAGTTATTTGGGTGGTGGTTTTCTTGTTGAATTGGTTCAAATGGCTCTGAGCACAATGAGACTTATGTGGTGTCACCGCTAGACACCACACTTGCTAGGTGGTAACTTAAATCGGCCGCGGTCCTGTAGTACATGTCGGACCCGCGTGTCGCCACTGTGGGATCGCAAACCTAGCGCCACCACAAGGCAGGTCTCGAGAGACTGAGGAGACCTCAGCCCCAGTTGTACGGACAACATAGCTAGCGATTGGACGTGCTAAGCCTTGCTCTCATTTGCCGAGAGATAGACAGTAGAATAGCCCTCTGCTAAGTTAACTGGCGACCACCTAGCAAGGCGCCATTTGTATCAGTGCCTATAGCTTACTAATATTCAAGAGAGATGTATTCCAAGGACTAATTAAAAGTTAAGTAACAAGCATCTACGTACTTTTCTTCTTATTCATTTATAAGTCTCATGTTCCAGACTTCACGCCCGTCTGCGTTAGCATTGCGTGCCCTATCGGCTACAGCATTGTGTCTAGGCTGTATGGTCTAGACACAACAACTTAATATCTGAGGTCATCAGTCCCCTTGAACTTAGAACTACTTAAAGCTAACTAACCTAAGGACATCACACACATCCATGGCCGAGGCAGTATTCGAACCTGCGACAGTAGCGGTCGCGCGGTTTCCTTGTATCAGATTATCTGCAAAAGTGGAGTATGTACTATCACTTCTTAGGGCTCCGAGGTGTTCAGAGTACCTCGTTTTGAAATTTCTGCATTTTTCGCCTATGTAGACCAAGTGGCATGAACTACAAGTTAACTGATATATTCCAGCTTTGGAGAATTTGTCTGCTGAGGAGTTCTTAGTGCTTAGATTTTTCTGTACTGTGTTATTTGTGCGGAATGATATTTGTAGCCCTTGTTTCTTCAGTGTGTTTCCCACCCAGCGTACGTTTTTGTTACTGTAAGTTAGTGTGTGCCATGCTGTACTCATTGTAGGGTGTTCCTGGTGCCCTGTGTTTGTCTGGAGTTTGTGTTCTTGGTTGTGGATGGTGATTTGTTCATGGTTTGTTCTCTTTCAATTTTGTTGTTCAGTTTGTTTATCATTTGTATGTTGTACCAATTCTCTGTGGCTATTTGTTGTATTGTGTTTAGTTCCTGTGTGTAGTTGACTTTCTCCAGTGGAGTTCTATTGAGCCCGTGCAGCATGTGTGTGAAACTTGAGAGTGTGAGTGCGCTTGGGGGTGGTTGGAGTTGGTGTGAATAGTTGTACTTGTGGCAGCAGGTTTCCCGAAAATTCCAAAATTATGTTTTTGTGTGTGGTGATAGCTAAGAAATTAAGTTTCATTTCCTCTTCTGTCTCAATGGTGAATTTTATTTTCGGATGAACTGTATTTTTGTTACTGTGTAATTGTTTTATTCGGGTGTCTGTTTCATCAGTCAAGCAAATGATGTCATCCACATACCCGTACCAGTATATAATTTTGTACTGTTTTGGATCTGTGATTTCATCAAATATTTTGTTTGCAAGTAGACCGCTGATGGTTGAGCCCATTGGTAGGCAATCTTTTTGTAGACAGAACTACTTCTTGAAAGTGAAGTAATTCTGTTCTGTTATAATCTTTAGGGTGGCATCTATTTCATCTATGTGTGCACTTGTTATGTCCCCTTGATACTGCAACTGTTTTTAACAATGCCGATTGTTTCTTCTTCTGGGACATTTGTGTACATGGATGTTATGTCAAAAGATACCAGGGTTGCTGTTGATGGCATGTTTATATCTTTTATCTTTTCTATCAGTTCACTGGTATTTTTTTAGATTTCTGTTGTTTATGAAAGTATATAATTTCTATAGTAATGTATGTAGGTTTCTAGCTAGGAGGTAAAATGGTGCATTTTTGTAACTGATTACGGGCCTGATTGGACAGTTATTTTTGTGTATCTTTGGTATACTATTGAGGCTGGGTGCTTCGGGATGCTTTTGTGTGCAAAGATTTCATTGTGTCTAATAATGTCTACGTATTGATAATCAGTGAGAACTATCAACCATGAGTCCAGTATTCTAATTAGATTTCCCTCATTTAGATTAGTTAAATAGTATTGCATCAGGAATCCAAGCAAACAAATTTTGTCATAGAAATATTTTGTAGAAGCAGACATTATCGAATATGACAATGCGGAGAAATACAGTGCTGAGTTTTCATGTTAGTTTGAGTTTACTTCTGTTTCATAAAAATGATGGGATATAATTAGGAAAAACCTTCTTTCGTCTTCAAGAAGAAAAATGTATTTGGTAAAATTTGCATTATCACGTCTTGCACTTTCGCGTGAACAGTATTAATCATTTTGAAAAAAGAGACAAAAACTAAATTTCTGAAACAGCAGTTTAAAAGAAATAAGAATAAGAAGGCAACCTACGATGCAGTGATTTATTTCAGGTTATCATTCCTGTGCAGCCATAGGAGAGTCAAGTTATCAGTTGCAAAGTAAGAATTTGTTGTACGGCTTAAATGAACATCTTGACAGAATATTAGCGACTGTTTCCAATTAGGTAAATTTCATGTAATTTCAAGAGACGCTTTTTTTGTAATAGGGCACATTTAAATTAAGTAACAGTTACTCATTCTGAGTATTCTTGTGAATTATTCTTTTCATGCGATCTAATTTACAGTTAGACGCATTTCAAATTAATTAATATCACATTGCTAGAAAGTAATTTGCGTAAAGAATTTCATGTTCAAAAATAGGGCAGCCACACCGATTTCAGACCACAATCTGCAATCTGAATTTACAAGTCACACAATTTTCAGTTGGTTAGCGAGGTATTCAGTTAAGCACAGTTTCTACATACAATTTACTACGTAGATACAATACTCAACATCTCAGAACTGTTCTTCCATAGCAATCAGTGAACCTACAAACGAGGCACGTATCGACCAATTTTCACCAGTAAACTTATCCATATTACTGCGTATCGCTGTTGACGTACAACTGACTGCCGGAAAAACAAACCCGATACAAAGCCGAGCAGTAGTGAATGCAAACTCGAAGGCGAAGAATAAAATGGTCAAGTGAAATGATTTTCTTAGACAGACGATAAACTATTGACGAAGTGGCACATCGTCTGCAAATTAGGCACGGCTCTGCCTGCGAAATCATCCACAACAGACTTGGGTTTCATAAAGTTTCTGCAAGTTGGGCTTCAAAACAACTCACACAGTTGCATAAACAAACGCGCTTGGACATCTGCAAAAAACGTTTGGATCGCTATGGTAACGAAGGGGACAACTTCTTAGACAGGATCATTACTAGTGGCGAAACATGGATGCATCATTACGAGCCGTAGATTAAACGGCAGAGTATGCAATGGAAACATCCAAATTCGCCGTGCAATAAAAAGTTCAAGACCCAACCGTCCGCAGGAAAACTGATCCTTACGGTTTTTTGAGACGCACAAGGTCCAGTACTGGAATATTATGGGGTAAAGGCGCACAACAATAAACAGTGTACGTTACAGTGAGATACTTACTGCCAGGCTTAAGCCTGCAATTCGGAGCAAACGCCGAGGATTGCTGTCAAAAGGTGTGTTGTTGCACGACAATGCCCGTCCGCATACTGCTGCCCACATTGCTGGAACGCTCCAGAAACTCAAATTTGAAGTAATGGATCATCCTCCATATAGTCCCTATCTTGCCCCTTCTGACTATCACTTATTTGGTCCACTCAAACAGGCATTAAGGGGCCGTCGATTTGCCTCGGACGAAGCAGCCAACCAAGAACCTTCTTTTATGAGGGCATCAGGAAGCTTGTACAACGATGGACCAAGTGTGTTGAAACGCAAGGAGACTATGTGGAAAAATGGTGTTCTTCTAAGTTTCCTGTTTGATTACAATAAAATTTTATAACTACTTGTTGTTGTTGTTGTTGTGGTCTTCAGTCCTGAGACTGGTTTGATGCAGCTCTCCATGCTAATCTATCCTGTGCAAGCTCCTTCATCTCCCAGTACCTACTGCAACCTACATCCTTCTGAATCTGCTTAGTGTATTCATCTCTTGGTCTACCTCTACGACTTTTACCCTCCACGTTGCCCTCGAATGCTAAATTTGTGATGCCTCAGGACATGTCCTAGCAACCGATACCTTCTTCTAGTCAAGTTGTGCCACAAACTTCTCTTCTCCCCAATCCTATTCAATACCTCCTCATTAGTTACGTGATCTACCCACCTAATCCTCAACATTCTGCTGTAGCACCACATTTCAAAGCTTCTATTCTCTTCTTGTCCAAACTATTTATTGTCCATGTTTCACTTCCATACATGGCTACACTCCATACAAATACTTTCAGAAACGACTTCCTGACACTTAAATCTACGTATACACGATGTTAACAAGTTTCTCTTCTTCAGAAACGCTTTCCTTGCCATTGCCAGTCTACATTTTATATCCTCTCTACTTCGACCATCATCAGTTATTTTGCTCCCCAAATAGCAAAACTCCTTTACTGCTTTAAGTGTCTCATTTCCTAATCTAATTCCTTCAGCATCACCCGACTTAATTCGACTACATTCCATTATCCTCGGTTTGCTTTTGTAGATGTTCATCTTATACCCACCTTTCAAGACACTGTCCATTCTGTTCAACTGCTCTTCCAAGTCCTTTGCTGTCTCTGACAGAATTACAATGTCATCGGCGAACCTCAAAGTTTTTATTTCTTCTCCCTGTATTTTAATACCTACTCCGAATTTTTCTTTTGTTTCCTTTACTGCTTGCTCAATATACTGATTGAATAACATCGGGGAGAGGCTACAACCCTGTCTCACTCCCTTCCCAACCACTGCTTCCTTTCATGCCCCTCGACTCTTATAACTGTCATCTGGCTTCTGTACAAATTGTAAATAGCCTTTCGCTCCCTGTATTTTACCCCTGCCACCTTTAGAATTTGAAAGGGAATATTCCAGTCAACATTGTCAAAAGCTTTCTCTAAGCCTACAAACGCTAGAATCGTAGGTTTGCCTTTCCTTAATCTTCCTTCTAAGATAAGTCGTAAGGTCAGTATTGCCTCCCGTGTTCCAACATTTCTACGGAATCCAAACTGATCTTCCCCGAGGTCGGCTTCTATCAGTTTTTCCATTCGTCTGTAAATAATTCGTGTTAGTATTTTGCAGCTGTGACGTATTAAACTGATAGTTCGGTAATTTTCACATCTGTCAACACCTGCTTTCTTTGGGATTGAAATTATTATATTCTTCTTGAAGTCTGAGGGTATTTCGCCTGTCTCGTACATCTTGCTCACCAGATGGAAGAGTTTTGTCAGGACTGGCTCTCCCAAGGCCGTCAGTAGTTCTACTGGAATATTGTCTACACCCGGGGCCTTGTTACGACTCAGGTCTTTCAGTGCTCTGTCGAACTCTTCACGCAGTATCGTATCTCCCATTTCATCTTCATCTACATCCTCTTCCATTTCCATAATATTGTCCTCAAGTACATCGCCCTTGTATAGACCCTCTATATACTCCTTCCACCTTTCTGCTTTCCCTTCTTTGCTTAGAACTGGGTTTCCATCTGAGCTCTCGATATTCACACAAGTGGCTCTCTTTTCTCCAAAGGTCTCTTTAATTTTCCTGTAGGCTGTATCTATCTTACTACTTTGCGGATGATAATTGACTTACCCTCGTAGATTTGAGGTTCAGATGCCCCAGACGTCGCGAAAGTATTCTCATGCTCATGTTCCTCAAACCATCTGGCACAACAGTGGATGAGGGATGGTCGCAATGAACGGAATTGTTGCCTGAAGTGTGCTGTAGGTATAGGAAAAGAAAGTGGATGTACAAGACCAGACAGAAGGCTCCTCGTGGAGAGAGACGTAGCAGGCACCGTTCTTTGTTCTACGTACGCATCCTCCACACGAGAATACCTCTGTCACCTTCCAGAATGGCACCACTTTGGCCATCAGGATGTCAACTCACGCGGTTCTCGACGCTCTCCGCTCTGTACCTTATCAGTCAGGATGATCTTTTTTTCCTTCGAGTTTCCGTTTCCAGTGTTCCCGTGCCCATGCTAATATGAGTGATTTTGTACGTGCGGTTTGGGGAGCCACGTGTGTTGGGGGATTATTTCTCCACTTGATAGCGATGTGATGGTTGCCTGTGCTTACCAGTTGTCGGCCTCCAACACTCAGATGGCTGCACTTGGGCCTAATGCTATTGCATTAGTGATAGCTGACGGAGTCCTCTGTCATCAAGCAATGTCGCCCGCAGCAATCGAATTACGGAGGTAGTTTTACACTGATCGAGGTACCAATGCTACACACTGGGCGCCTTAACGAGCAAAAGTCCGTATCGATGTGTTCCTTGCATTAGGTGATCTAGGTCCGGACGTGATCAAATGCGCTGATGTCTTGAGCTCAACTGTGACCTGGACGTGGTCAGACTACACTCTAGTCACGCGACACGACGAACAACTGTTTTCATCGGGGCGACGGAAGTGCGCTCTCTCTCTCTCTCTCTCTCTCTTTCTCTCTCTCTCTCTCTCTCTCTCTCTCTCTCTCTCCAACAAAGCAGTTGTTTCTAATCCAGTTCTCTTACCGAGGTAGCAGCCTTATGAAATAGGGATACAACAGCATTTCCTGGCGAACCAATTATATGCCCAAACGTAAAGCGACGAGCCCGTGCAAACTCCTGTTCTGCAATATCTGGGCGTCATTGGCTGATCCTTTCCGAATCTTCCTCTCAAAGAGAAAGACCATCACAAGTAATGGCTATTGCTCTGCCCTGGTTAATAATATACCACGAAAAAAGAAAACTCTTAAAATTACATCGCTTCTGTATGGTGGCCATAAGGAAAGAGTTAATACACTCCTGGAAATTGAAATAAGAACACCGTGAATTCATTGTCCCAGGAAGGGGAAACTTTATTGACACATTCCTGGGGTCAGATACATCACATGATCACACTGACAGAACCACAGGCACATAGACACAGGCAACAGAGCATGCACAATGTCGGCACTAGTACAGTGTATATCCACCTTTCGCAGCAATGCAGGCTGCTATTCTCCCATGGAGACGATCGTAGAGATGCTGGATGTAGTCCTGTGGAACGGCTTGCCATGCCATTTCCACCTGGCGCCTCAGTTGGACCAGCGTTCGTGCTGGACGTGCAGACCGCGTGAGACGACGCTTCATCCAGTCCCAAACATGCTCAATGGGGGACAGATCCGGAGATCTTGCTGGCCAGGGTAGTTGACTTACACCTTCTAGAGCACGTTGGGTGGCACGGGATACATGCGGACGTGCATTGTCCTGTTGAAACAGCAAGTTCCCTTGCCGGTCTAGGAATGGTAGAACGATGGGTTCGATGACGGTTTGGATGTACCGTGCACTATTCAGTGTCCCCTCGACGATCACCAGTGGTGTACGGCCAGTGTAGGAGATCGCTCCCCACACCATGATGCCGGGTGTTGGCCCTGTGTGCCTCGGTCGTATGCAGTCCTGATTGTGGCGCTCACCTGCACGGCGCCAAACACGCATACGACCATCATTTGCACCAAGGCAGAAGCGACTCTCATCGCTGAAGACGACACGTCTCCATTCGTCCCTCCATTCACGCCTGTCGCGACACCACTGGAGGCGGGCTGCACGATGTTGGGGCGTGAGCGGAAGACGGCCTAACGGTGTGCGGGACCGTAGCCCAGCTTCATGGAGACGGTTGCGAATGGTCCTCGCCGATACCCCAGGAGCAACAGTGTCCCTAATTTGCTGGGAAGTGGCGGTGCGGTCCCCTACGGCACTGCGTAGGATCCTACGGTCTTGGCGTGCATCCGTGCGTCGCTGCGGTCCGGTCCCAGGTCGACGGGCACGTGCACCTTCCGCCGACCACTGGCGACAACATCGATGTACTGTGGAGACCTCACGCCCCACGTGTTGAGCAATTCGGCGGTACGTCCACCCGGCCTCCCGCATGCCCACTATACGCCCTCGCTCAAAGTCCGTCAACTGCACATACGGTTCACGTCCACGCTGTCGCGGCATGCTACCAGTGTTAAAGACTGCGATGGAGCTCCGTATGCCACGGCAAACTGGCTGACACTGACGGCGGCGGTGCACAAATGCTGCGCAGCTAGCGCCATTCGACGGCCAACACCGCGGTTCCTGGTGTGTCCGCTGTGCCGTGCGTGTGATCATTGCTTGTACAGCCCTCTCGCAGTGTCCGGAGCAAGTATGGTGGGTCTGACACACCGGTGTCAATGTGTTCTTTTTTCCATTTCCAGGAGTGTAGTTACAATTACTGGTGCATCATCCCATATACTGGCCAAATTTCAGATGAACTCGGAATGAAGTTAAATTCTCCCAGCCACAGACTTGCATTTTGTAATACCAATAGTTAAGACGAACTACAACCCCTGGCACAGAGTGGTGAATATAAAATCACATATAAGCACTATGGAAAACTGCGTATTGGTCAGAGTCAGCTGTGGCAATTAGGTTATCTGAACGTTAGAGAATCTGGAGTTTAAAAAAGAAAGCTTCAACCTTCGCCGATCATTTTTTTACAGAAAACCACTCATCTGATGTAGACTGTGAAGTACTACATTCTATTAAGAAAATCAGAAATATGACCTTACTGAATTTACTGGAAATCAACAAAAATATTACACAGATTTCCAGCTTAGTATCAAATGACCAAATTCAGTTCCATTTCTTCCCTTCTGTTAAATTAAGTTTTAGTTACGACTGCTAAATTTAAATTGTAAATTCAGCTTTATTTTTCATAAGTTCTTAAATGCATTTTTACGTAATAAATTTTATGTTTCTTGTTTTAGTTACTGCAACAGTTTCTGCATGACAAAAAAAGTAATGCTTTCATAATTTTTGTATCTTTTGTGTCTTCTGTGCAAACAACACCAGTACAATTCGCACGCCATTTTACCTGTGCTTGCTGTTCTTGACCCAATAAATATAATTTCGCGATGCATTAGGAATTGTTCCCTATTATAATTCTTTTCTTGTTCTGGAGGTCCCGGCGGGGTCAGGGATTTTCTCTGCCTCGTGATGGCTGGGTGTTGTGTGCTGTCCTTAGGTTAGTTAGATTTAAGTAGTTCTAAGTTCTAGGGGACTGATGACCATAGATGTTAAGTCCCATAGTGCTGAGAGCCATTGTTCTGGAGGAGTCGCACAAAAAATTATACAACTAGTTTTGTTTCCTAGGCCATTCTCGAGTGTTCCAAAAGCCCTTTAGTTACCTGGAGTGCTCTGTGAGTCCAAAGCACTCTGATTGTTGTTCAGTTGTGGAAACTGGAGAATGGCATAAGGATTGGAGCCACATTGCACTTTCACCTAACGGCGATCGACAACATCCTCCCCTTCTTTGGCCAACTACCGATCACTTTGTTATTTTGATGCAGGTCTACTCTTTGTTGTTCTGACCAACATCTTTTTCTTTCGTAGCTCTTTGTACTGCTGCTGAACACTTCAAATGACAAAAGGGGCACTGTTGTTCAGTTACGAATACTTGAGAAGGACCAAAGGGGCGTAAGTAATTTTTTTAACCAAGCTGCCATTCAATAGAAGTAGTACTGATAGGATTCCCTACGCAAAAAAAAAAAAAAAAAAAAAAAAAAAAAAATGGATAGAACAACATACAAGTTAACTGTTTCATTCGAATGGCTACATGCCAGTACGTCTGAACATATATCTCAGTACGTACGACAGAGAGTGAATCAAAAGCTAAATAATTCGTGATATTTCATGTTCCGGGTTTGTCGAATGCTGTTAACGAAAATGTTGCCTCTAAAGGTTGTCTCCTCCGGCGGGAGCCTTCAAAGGGCACGCACTTGGCTCGCGTCCGAAACAATAGCACACTGGAGCGAGCCAGTTGCTTTTTAAGTACCCACTTGCGTAACGCGGAGCGCATTTCGAGACGCGCCTAGGCGCAGCGCCTGTGTGGACTGTTTCAGAGGAAATGTCCGGGAGGCGGCTTCCCCGAAACAGTCAGGTGTGTGTACAGCAAGGGAGAGTGTTGTACCTTGAGGATTGTGTACCTGGGAAAACACGATGTTTCCTGGTCAGTGTTTGAATCTAATGACTGATTTTAGAAGCACATGAAGGAATGTCGATAGATGCCTCCACAAGCTCCTTCCGACAGTTTTCATTGTTTTTGTTGTTGTGAGACATGAGATTGTGCTTGTGTAGAGTTTGTAAACATTACGACTTCTACATATACAAGTGGTGTAGAATATATTAAAGGCTGTTTGGAGGATATTGTTAATTCTTCAGTTACAGAATTGTAAGAATTTTGTGGTGAGTAAAATCCTGTACATTTTTAAAACTGATTACATAACGTGTTGTAAGAGGTATGCGCTGCCTGCGATATGCAAGGTATAAGAGAATCGCTGACCAGAGAGCAGTGTTGACTGAGTAGGAACTGTGTAGCTGTAGCAGTTAGTTGTTGCTAGTCGCTAGTCTGAGGTTGTCTGCGCTTGTATGGAGTCTGCTCTGGTCGGGAATCTGGAGGCCTGAGTATTATTGTATAAGGTAAAAAGCAGCCCCGCGCATATCTAGTAATGTATCTGAACTGTCATCCAAATGTTTTAAAAAATGTCCTAATAATAATTTTTGTAATATAAAGTACTTTTTTTAAAAAAAAGCATTCATTTCAAAAAAATTAGTTGCTTCCTTTCACAAATCACAAACGTATAGGCCAGCATTGCACGGAACTGTGCCAGAAAAATGTTAAGTAAGAGCAGATATATTCGCCGATTTTATTGAGGTAAGAATTTTTGCTTTTTATTTAGAATGATCTTACAGGGCCATGACGCAGCACTGCTGTCGTCCAAATTTTACCAGGTTACTGAATTTATTTTTTATCATGAGGTTTAGGAATTTTTCTGTTTCGAGCTTATATTAAATGAGAAAAGAATTTCGTGGGTACATTAAATGGGAACCAGTTTTGTTCTGAGGTTACACTAAAATTAGAATCATTAACCAAATAAATAAATATTTTTTTATACATTTTATGGGGAGGTTACACTTGGCGACAACCGGCCAGGATCGTATTTCTTTGTGAATCTCTAAGAAGTAGTCATATATGTGCTCTTATTTACTTAAATGTAGTTTGCGTCTGGCGCAACGCATTTACGAATTTGTCACTCTTTCTTTCACAGATCATCGGCAATTTATTGCTCTTTGTTGTAATTGTGTTTGTTCCATTTTTGCTTTGTCTTTGTTACAATTTGTGCTTAATTTTGATTTGTGGAAAATGCCGCGAAAAACTGTTAACAGTCCATCGCGATGTGCAATGAGTGAAATAGCCGACTCGAATAGCTTGACCGATAATATTTGCGACACTCAGTGTAATAGTGATAATCCCCTAATTACAGATAATCAGTGCGTACCGACCACTAATATTATTTTGATCCTAATGATGAGCAAACTAATGCAATTATGTCCAGAGTAAATGTAACAATTGATGACGCGGCACGTTCCGATACAATGAACGCTGCTCAGTTTGACACACCCGGTTTGCAAAATTTGAATTGTGAACAGATAAATTTTTCTCACGAAGATGAACAATGTAGTCAAAATACGTCAGATTTATTTGATTCCGAGGTAGTGACCCACAGTGCACACCCGATTGGCAAACCTTTTCGAGAACCACAGAATGAACAAATGGTTACACAAAACGTGACAATTGCAGGTACGCCATCAAACAGCACAGAGAATAGAGTAGGTAATATTGGCATGGATCAAGTTATGGCATTATTGCTACAACTTAATGAAAATCTCAAACAACAACTTAATGAAAACAATGAAAAACAAGACACAATTACAAACAGCTCAATGAAAAACTAGATAACAATTCCAAACAGTCGAATGATAAGCAAGATAACAATTTCAAACAACTTAATGAACCGAACAAACAACTTAGTGAACAGATTACAGCTGTTGCCGCGCAATGTCATGATACTAAAGAACAATTACGTGAGGAAATTAAGGCTTGTGCTAGGAGCAGTAGTGAAGAAATTAGATCTGTGGCTCAAGAATTAAGTAATACACATGTAGCCACAACTAAAATACTTAGAGACGAAATTAGTGCAGTCGCTAAACAATGCTCTGAAAACGCAACACAGTTACGCGACGAGTTTAAATTAATGTCAGCAGAACTTTCACGCACACTGGATGCAAAAGTAGACGCGAAATTTGACCAACAGAACAACCAAATTGACGAACGCTTTAATCACCACCCACAAAACAGTGAAACGCGGTATCGTAAATTTATACAGGAACAGAATAAAGTAAAGCGACAAGTCTTGGAAACAATTACTGCACAGAGACAGGAAGATAAACGTAAATTGTTTACGAAAGCAAAAACATACGTAGATAACAATATTGCTACAGTATCAGACGAAATTAATACTATCAAACAGTTGAACACCGAATTGCATGATGAAATCTCCGATCTTAAAGCATAAACAGACACACACACAGTAGACTTTCAGACAGTGACCGACTTGAACAATTAGAACTAATTCAGGATCCCGATGCCATCAAAGCAGACGTTAAAATGTTGAACAAAACCACGCGTAAAATACAAGAACAAATTAATGCTTGCGATACTAAAAACGATGATCAGGTAAAAGCGCTGACAGAAAAATATGATGAATTGGCCAGTCGTATTGACGTTATCGAAAGTAATAATGACACCAAATTGGACGATACTTCACCAGTTTCGTTTAATCAAACACCCGAATTTCAAAATTTACAGCAGACGATCAGTGAGATAGGTTCGTCCAATAATACATTACGTAGAAAATTGTCATCTTTACAGCACGAAGTGACGGAGATGAAAAATATTTCAGCCTTTAACACATCACAGCATATGCCACTCTCCGAACATTTGTCAGACTCACACAGCCAGTATAATTTAGGTAATTTACAGAGAATACGTGAGTTAGATTCCGAACAGTCACAGACAAACAGATTGTCATACAATCCTGAACCGGTTCAGACATACAGAGACGGTAATTTTGATTACAAGCATTTTCTATCCGTGAGAAAATTTAAGGTATTTAAAAATGACAGAACACAGATCCACTCTTTGGATTGGATACAACAATTTAGCTTTGCTTTTCCACCGACTTGGCCCGTAACACACAAACTTGAATTTATTTGCAGTTTTTTGGGAGGCGAACCGGCAACTCGTATGAGACCGATCGCGAGACAATGTTATTCGGTAGAAGAATTTCAGAATGCTTTTCTGTCAGCGTATTGGTCGAAGACGACACAGCGCAGAATCAAGGATCAATTAATTGGTTTACCGAATTATGAGAACTCAAATTTTCCCACTGTCACGTAATTTTTTGAACACATGGTCCAACAAAACCAATACTTAAGTGAGCCATACAGTGAATCTGCACTTATCCAATTATGTATTTCTAAATTACCACGATCATTAAGAGTATCACTTTTAACAGGACAGCAGAAAGAAAATATTTCGGCAGTTAGAGATCTGCTACAGCTTTTGGAAGTTCAGCAATCAGATTATTCCTTCATAAACAAAAATTTTTCACATAATAACCAAGGTCAACAACCATAGGCCTACAGCAATTACGATCAGCCACGCTATTTCAATAGTAAAGCTAATAGACGCTTCAGGAACGACAACCACCAGAGCTTTAATAACAGACAAGATTTTAATTATCAGTATCGTCAAAATTATCAGCAACAGCAAACGCATTTTGGTAACAATAGAGGTTTTTCCCCACAACAGCAACAAAACCAGCCGGTTAGCATACCTAACCAACAATGTAGTCTGCAAGGTCAACCAAGCTTTAATGTTTCGCCGCCTACGCGTATAGCGTCGGCTCCACCAAATAGTAACGCACAGCAACAAAGAAATAACTACATACAGAAAACACACCATTTCAACTCGTATCGCAATACACCGTATAGAAATGACTATCATGACAGACGTAAAAGTAATGAGCACAATTTTCAGCGTACGTTTAATAACAGTCGGTCTTACCAGCAGCAGAATCATCCGCAACAACAAATTATCATGAATGAACCAGACAGTAGATATCATCCCGAACGTAATACGTCAGGAAGAAATAACAGAACAGTACAAATAGTGGAAATGCCACAGCATCCTCCCGCAAATGATAGCACGTCAGATAGAATTTGACTAGATACAGTACAAGTACAGGTTGCATCTTCCAGCAACGCAAGCAATACTTTTGACACGCAGGATCTTGTTCACGAAAATGTTATTACTTTTGACGACATCCGAGACACTCTTTCGCAGGAAAGACCAGTTATTCAAAAAACCATTTCACACCCTGTCATTGAAGTAAAGATTGGATCATCCAAATTTTCAGCAGTAATCGATTCTGGATCAACTATGTCAGTTATAAATGAGGAAACTTTCAACGAATGTAACAAAGAGAATACCTATCCTACATTACCATTAGGCAAAACTAAAGTAAAAGGAGCAGTATCTGGTAAAGGAGTAGATGTAAAATTACAGACACATTTATCATTTTGTATTGCAGGTCATACGTTTCACTCAAATTTTTGGATTGTTCCCTTATTGACAACAGACGTTATTTTAGGTACGAATTTTCTGGTACAACACGACGCAATTATTGACTTTCAAAACTCCTATTTAATGTTAAAGGATGAACATGTACAACTGGCGTTAGAATTTCAGCACTCTTGATCTGCAGAAGAACAAACAATTAATCGTACAGAGGTCATTTCCGCATCACGTAACATAGACTGTCATTCCACATTGTTCACATATACGTACGTACACAACTATAATACTCCAGACGAAGCCGACTATGACGTTATGCAAATGATTTCTGATAAAGTTAAACAGAGCAGTGTAAATACAGACGACGAACGCACACAACTGCGCAAAATTCTTTTACAGCAAGCTCCAGTTTTTGACAATGTCCCTGGTACTATGTCCGGTTTTATGTATGAATTTCAAGTTAAACAGCACGATACATTTAAAGCCAAACATTATCCTATTCCATACATTCACACAGAACAAGTTAAGAAAGAATTGCAAGCTATGCTTGACCAAGGAATTATTGAACCGGCAGTTAGTCCGTACATAAACCCACTCCATATTGTTAAGAAAAAGGATGGTTCACTTCGTCTCGTACTTGATTCGCGTCACATCAACGACATTATTATTAATGAAACAGATCGCCCACAGACACTAGAAGAACTTCTACAGAAATTTCATGGTACTGCTATTTATTCCACGTTAGATTTGAAATCTGGATTTTGGCAAATTCAGTTCCATCCGGACTGCAGAAAGTACACAGCTTTTCTCTGTTTTGGTGACTGTTACCAGTTTTGTAAATTACCGTTCGGTTTAACAATTTCTTCAGCAGCATTTATTTGCGGTTTGAATACTATACTTCCGACAGAACTTAAAGACAGAACCACAACGTATGTAGACGACATTCTTATTGCAGAAGCTAACTGGCCTGAACACAATCTGATTCTTGAACAACTGTTACGAACTTTTCGTGCACACGGACTCACAGTTAATCTTAGCAAACCGCACTTTGGCAAAACTTCTATAAAATTTCTTGGACATGTAATTTCAGCAGAAGGCATTGCGCCTGACCCGGAAAAACTTCAAGCTTTACGTGACATTACTGTTCCTACGACGAAGAAACAACTACACAGCTTTTTGGGTTTAATTAACTTTTTTCGTAAATTTATTCATTACTCTGCCTTAGACACCCCTAGATTATGTCAACTGACGGGTAAAAACACTATTTGGTCCTGGGATAGGCAAGCACATTCTGAATTTGTGATCCTGAAACAAGCTTTGTTGAATGCACCACTTTTATCACATCCAGATCTTACTAGAAATTTTTCCATTGCCACCGACAGTTCTAACACCGCTTTAGGCGTACACATTTTTCAGGAAACTGAAGAAGATGGTTTACTATAATTAAAAACATCACCTTTGCGAGTCGCATTCTGTCACCTGCTGAACGCAATTATTCTGTTACAGAACTTGAAACATTACGTGTTGTATGGGCATTTACGAGATTTCGGCATTTTCTGTATAGAAGACATACGACCGTTTACACAGATCATAGAGCTATACAGTTTTTACTTTCCGCTAAATTTACACACGACAGATTAAGCAGATGGAAACTTTATTTGCAGGATTTTAATTTTATAATTGTTCACATTCCCGGCACACAAAATATTGTAGCAGACGCACTTTCCCGTTCTCTCAGCAACAATCAGCAAGACATCGCAACCAACTTCTGCAAAGCAAATTTCAGCGTCATGTATATTCAACAAGTTGCATTTGAAAATTTCATTTCGTCGTCATTACGAGACATAGCACAAGAGCAGAGTAAAGACAACGTATGGAAAGAAATTAAACACCTTTGGCAAGATAGGAATAATGTTACCATCAGAAACCATTACACTGTACGCAATAACATTCTGTTTCGCCGCTCTCACCCTGACAGCAACAATTGGTTACTATGCTTGTTAACAAATTAGTTTGGTATACTCATTTAAGTTACGCACATTATGGAGCCAGAAAATGTTTTCTTATTCTGGGACAAAACTGTTATTTTACCAATATGGAGAAACGTATTCGACGAGTTTTAGCGTCATGTAAAATCTGCCAGAAAGCTAAGTCAGACACGACTTCACATATTCCTCCATTACATCCCATTGTACCTGTTAAATTGAGACACATGGCCGCTGTAGACATTTTTGGTCCGATTCCCAGAACTAATAGAGGTTTTTGCTACATCTTTGTCGCTGTTGAACTCACTTCAAAATTTGTTACGTTCACTCCGTTACGCAAAGCTACTGCTAAATCTGTTTCGAAAGCATTTATAAAACATTTTCTATTTCATGTAGGACATGTATTGAAAGTAATTTCCGACAATGGATCACAGTTTCCATCTGCTGTATGGACACGTATGTTACGAGCTAGAAACATTTCTCCGATCTATATATCCAGGTACCATGCTTCTTCGAACCCTTGTGAACGACTAATGAAAGAAATTGGTAAACTATGTAGAATACAGTATCCTTTCCTACATCTCGTCGACTACGACACCATGAAATAATTGACATTGCGCTGAACAACATCAAACGTGCCGCAGAGCGCCGGAGAAGACAGCAAAAACAGGTTTGTACACGCCGTGACTTTCACATTGGACAGAAGATATTAGTACGCACACATTATTTATCTAACAGAGGAAAGAGTAGATGTAGTAAATTTGAGCTTCTATACGCAGGTCCATATCGAATTCGCAGCATTCCTCACCCCAATGTAGTACACGTCGAAACTTTGAGAACCAGAAAAAGTAAAGGCAATCACCATGTCTCCAATATTAAACCCTTTATTGAATGAACATACTTCATGATTTATCACACTGTAATGCCATTTCCTGATTTTTATATGACCAATGATGCAATTATTTATATGTAAACTTACTGATGATTATTATATTTTTTCTTGGCAAGTGTCCAGCAAGGTAAGGTTAGCAGGTCGCTTTTCTTGTCGTTACACATCAGACCGTGCACATTTTTCATTTTTCGTGTATGTATGATTGTTTAGCTATTTTGTTTGTATGCACTATGAAATGTTTAAGATGTAACAAACACCAGTTGACTTTGACATTTTGCCTTATGATATCTCAACATCGTGAGTATTTTACATTTTTTTTGCTACTACATTATGATATTCTGTGTACATTTTTTTCACCTGAACTCTGTCTATGTTTTTGACATAATATGTTTTCTGTCATGCTATGCTGTATGCTCAATTATATCACTAGAAACCACTTTTTATTTAATGGGTATATGATTTAAATGCAAGTTATTATTCCTTATTCATCATTTTCAGAAAGCAATGACGTGTAAAAGAAATAAATTAAACAAACCACAATGGATTACTATGAAATGGGAATTTCACCTTCGGAATGAACGAAAGAAGATGCAATACCTCGTCACGAAGAGTAAATGGATCAGAATTAACAAGCATTAACAAGAATATACTATACACATCGTATGATAGCGGTCTTAACTAATTTTTTCTTTCAGAATACGAGGCGATTGATGCAGGCTGTCAGACAGAACTACACATCTTAGTTTTAGTGATGAAATATGCTAGAAATAAGAAACTCTATACTATGAATAGTTGTATGAAGTAAATGGTAATATGAATAATGAAATGTCTTTTTGCAGATGATAATGAATGATGATGAATAGTGATGAAGAATATGCTAATATGAATAATGAAGTTTTTCTTTGCAGGTGATGATAGTGATGAATTTTATATGGCCACTTAACGCACGCACCACTTTTAAGTTTTTCTTTGCAGATGAGAATAATTATGAAGTTTATATATTTACTGTTAGTTAAGAAATGCTATGTAGTTATTTAAGTATTTGTTGCAGTTCGTTTTGACAGTATGTCTTATGTCACATGGTATAATGACTGAATGTCTTGGAAAGGACAGCTAGAGTACATGCATGATGAATACACATTTCATTACCTGTTAATTCGAAGTTCACTACTTTTCAGCATAATATGCGTTTTTTCTTTCAGCTTAATAATCCATTTTGTATTTTTTCTAGGAGAAGCTATTCATGAAATTAATGTGCTATAAGCAGTTGGTCATTAAACCTGTTCTAGTACTTGCATTTTTTACCCATTTGTGTGTGTCATTCATGAATGTGATCACGTATACTCTACTTGTTTCATAACCTTGCTACAGCTGACTCATGACGAATGACGTTACCTATCCTCATTTGCAGCAATAAGTCAAGAGCAAATATTGTTATGCCCCAGCAATTAATTATTGATCCCAACGCAATGCATTGCTAGCACAAAAAAATGTATTATCAGTCCCAAATAATGCTACCAGTTTAAGATAGTTCTGAGTAATACTGAATGATGTTTTCTAATTACAGACCTTGAGTAATAGTTACAGAGTGTTACATTTTAAATACGTCATAAGTCACTTGAATGATGAGTTCTGAGTAATAGTGAATGATATTTTGTAATAATGCATACATGCTATGCCAATAATTTCTGTAAATAATATTTTTTGTTATACTCTATAAATGTTATGCTAATAATTAACTCTCATTTTGAATGATGACTTCTGGTGATTTGTAACTGGCCAATGAGTGCCAATAATTATTTTGAATATGTCGTATGTCACTTGAATGATGATAAATGTTTTGTAATATTCAATACTTGCTATATGTTTAGTAACTGGCCAATGAATGCCACTGTTTCTTATATTTTAAATTTGTCTTATGTCACTTACATGCTATTATATATGAATACCAGTAGCTTGATGCTACACTCATTAGCTCCTGTTTTGAAGGATGACTTCTGATGGTTTGTAACTGGCCAATGTGTGCCAATGTTCACTATAATCAGATGACTTATGAACATTATTCTGTAATACTTCATACATAGTACAGAAACGTTCAGTAACTAGGCGATGAGTGCCACCAATTACTCAAATCGGTTGATAGACTAGTATAATTCTCAATGATGACTGGCATAAGACTTAATGTCCTTCACCTTCTGACCTAATTACCAGAAATTACTGCAATATCCGTTTGTCCTGTCTATCCTCATGATCATGGAGCACCATATTTGGTTTTTGCACTAATTCTACGTTGGTGTACCTTACAAGAACGTGGTGTTGTCATGACATGCTGTCCACCACCTTGAGCGATGGAGATGTTATTATGGTCCCACTGTTTGGTGTACCTAATGTACCACCAAAATGATAACATTGAATATTAATACGACATTTCAGTGTCTTGGCTAAACTGATTAATACTTCAGGGAAGAGAACTTCAGATTGTCTCACTTGGTGTTGTGCTTCTGTAGAAAGATATGGACTTTCAGTGCAGCTACGTGCAACCTACTGTGCTACAACCATGATGCAATCCTTCCCTTTCCTATCCTAGTTCTAGTAAAATGGTAAACAAAAAGAATACTACAGTGCGTATGCATTTTATGTCATTTGTTAATATGTTTTGTACTCATTGCGTATACATTTTGTCATTACCTGATGTTTTCTGTACTACAGTGCATGTGCACTTTATGTCATTTGTTAATATGTTTTGTACTCATTGCGTATACATTTTGTCATTGCTTGATATGTTCTGTACTACAGTGCGTGTGCACTGTATTTCATTCCATGTTCTGCACTTATGTATAGGTATATATTCTGTGACTGTAAACTTAGTTAATTAAGAAAAATTTGTTGCTCATGGCAAGTCCAATTGACTCACCATCGCTGCCAAATTTTTGCCCCCCCCCCCCCCCCCAGTGGAGGGTTATGTAAGAGGTATGCGCTACCTGCGATATGCAAGGTATAAGAGAATCGCTGACCAGAGAGCAGTGTTGACTGAGTAGGAACTGTGTAGCTGTAGCAGTAAGTTGTTGCTAGTCGCTAGTCTGAGGTTGTCTGCGCTTGTATGGAGTCTGCTCTGGTCGGGAATCTGGAGGCCTGAGTATTATTGTATAAGGTAAAAAGCAGCCCCGCGCATATCTAGTAATGTATCTGAACTGTCATCCAAATGTTTTAAAAAATGTCCTAATAATAATTTTTGTAATATAAAGTACTTTTTTTAAAAAAAGCATTCATTTCAAAAAAATTAGTTGCTTCCTTTCACAAATCACAAACGTATAGGCCAGCATTGCACGGAACTGTGCCAGAAAAATGTTAAGTAAGAGCAGATATATTCGCCGATTTTATTGAGGTAAGAATTTTTGCTTTTTATTTAGAATGATCTTACAGGGCCATGACGCAGCACTGCTGTCGTCCAAATTTTACCAGGTTACTGAATTTATTTTTTATCATGAGATTTAGGAATTTTTCTGTTTCGAGCTTATATTAAATGAGAAAAGAATTTCGTGAGTACATTAAATGGGAACCAGTTTTGTTCTGAGGTTACACTAAAATTAGAATCATTAACCAAATAAATATTTTTTTTTATATATTTTGTGGGGAGGTTACAGTGTGAACGGTTAAGCCACACTTTGACAGTCGTGCACCGTCTTGTATCTTGAAACGTAGATGGTCTTCTGCTATGCAAAAAGAGATAGTTGCAAATAAGCTGAGTTTCTTTAAAGTGTTAACAGTTTCCCTGCCTTGAAAATGGAAATTTGTTTTGGCTGCCAGTAGCTTCAATTTCAAAATGTTTTCAACTTGTAACGTATTTTTGGTAAATCTTCTTCTTAATTCGCTTTCACATCCTGGACATTAGAGTGTAGTGGAGTAATACACTGAGGTGACAAAAAGTCATGGGTTAGCGAGACGTACATATAGAGATGGCGGTAGTATTGCCTACACAAGGTATAAAAGGGCACTGCATTGGCGGAACTGTCATGTGTACTCAGGAGATGCATTTGAAAAAGTTTCCAACTTCATTTGTGTGGCCACACGAAGAGTATTAACAGATTTTGATGGTATGGCTACGAAGTCTTTCGCGACGTATTTCTTGAGTAAAAATCTCTCGGTGTACATGCCGCGTCAAATCAGGATAAATCTCCAAGCTTTCGACCACTACCTCCATGGTCGTCGTCAGGGCTAAAACTGACTGTCGTGAACTAGCGAGGTTCCCACTTTTATATGCAAAGGACGGCTTCTGATTGGCTGGAATACGTCAGCGATATGGCGCGTAGTGAAGTAGTGCCCTCTACTTCCATAGATGTAGTTGCTATCCCGCGTTGCTTGCAGCGCCATCCCTTGAATCAGGAGGTAAAGTGCGAGAAGTTTTTCTCTGCGATTTTTCTTTATCCAGTGCACTCTTCCAAGTGTTGCTAAGTGCATAGCCATTGCCAATAGGCAGGCAACACTGCGTGAAATAACAGCAGAAATCAACGTACGACGATTATATCCGTTAGGACAGCGCGGCGAAATTTGGCGTTAATAGGCTATGGTAGCAGACGACTGACTCGAGTGCCTTTGCCTTTGCTAACAGCACGACGACGCCTGCAGCGCCTCTCCTGGGCTGGTGACCTTGTCGGTTGGACCCAGACGACTGAAAAACCGTGGCCTTGTCAGACGAGTCCCGATTTCAGTTGGTAAGAGATGATGGTAGGATTCCAGTGTGGCGCAACCCCACGACGCCATGACCCCAAGTTACTAACAAGGAATTGTACAAGCTGATGGTAGCGCTATAATGGTGTGCGTTGTATTTAAATGGAACTGACTGCGTCCTCTGGTCCAATTGAACCGATCATGGAGTGGAAATGGTTATGTTCGGCTACTTGGATACCATTTGCAGCCGTTCATGGATTTCACGTTCCCAAACACAGATGGAATTTTTATGAATGACTATGCGCCTTATCACCGGGCCACAACTGTTCGTGACTGGCTTGAAGAACATTGTCGACAGTTCGAGTGAATGATTTGGTCAACCAACGAATATTTATGGAACGTTATTGGGAGGTCATTTTGTGCACAAAATCCTGCACTTGCAACACTTTCGCAATTGTGGACGACTATAGGGCAGTATGGCTCAGTATTTCTTGTGGGGACTTCGATGTGACGTCAAAAAAAATCTCTGAGCACTATGGGACTTAACATCTGAGGTCATCAGTCCCATAGAACTTAGAACTACTTAAACCTAACTAACCTAAGGACATCACACACATCCATGCCCGAGGCAGGATTCGAAACCTGCGACCGTAGCGGTCTCGCGGTTCCCGACTGAAGTGCCTAGAACCGCTCCCTCACCAGCGGCCGGTTGTGACGTCGAGTTGCTGCACTACACCAGAGGAAGGGAGGCCCGACACGATATTAGCAGGTGTCCCACGACTTTTGTCACCTCAATGTAATGAGACACACGGACTATTAACAACAATATTGACAAAATTTTCAGAGATTACAACACTTTGTATAGAATACCTGTTTCTAAACACATGACCATGCTGTGCTACTTGGAACAGTTTTTCACATTTGGAAAAACCGCTATTTTCCAGAGTAATTTTTGTAATTTCAGTAAATACAGCAGCATACATTAAGCGAATGCTATCATTTCAAAATATAATATGAAAATATATCAAACATCTGTAGCAGGACTGGCTGGCTAGAGGCGAAAGTCTGAGAAGTGTAAGAAGGTACAACAGTCCCACCTACCGTATATGTAGATTGTATAGAGTATTACTGAAAATAAAACTAGTACAGTATGTCTCAAACAATTATGCTACGTGATACGTGGTAACCGCTGGAATTAAGGAAAACGTGGAAGGGAGGAGCCACCAATATAACTTTCTTTTCACACTGCCTGTTTATTTAACAATATATAAACTATGTTTTACAGATAATCAAAGAATTTAATCGTAAATTTTTTTAACAAAATGAACAAATTTGCAAAATTATTTTGACCTTACAGTTTAAGTTGAATAAGCTTTTCATCTTTGCAAAAGAAATCTGATGTGTTGCATTGCAAAACAGCAAACAATATGACAATGATAAGGCTTACTTCAAAGGAACCAACCTCTTAACTTCAGTCGGCAACCAAAGTGCGACTGGATCCCAACCCGTCCTTTCTGACAATTTTATTTTGACTAAGGCCCTGGTGACGGTTGGCTGTTAATATTTTCAAAGTTAAACTGATTGTCAGTTATTAAGACCGCTCTGAAGGAACGTCTTAAAACATTACTTGTGAACATTTATTACAAGAGAACTCACTCGGCGGAACCACAAGATCCAGCTAAAATATACCAACAATAACTAGGTCTTTCAAATACAGAAACGAACAGCTTAGTAAAACAAGTTGTTCAGATTATAACTAATGACTGAGAAAAACAATTACAATCAAAGAGTTGAACCGGTTAACAGATAAATCTAACCACAAGGTCCCTCTTTTGCTTAAAGGCAACCTATGCCTTAGTACAATTGTTGCGGCTGTATTTACGAGCAAGAGCTGATGAGTTAGAACATTAATGATCGGGTACAAACCAGATAGGAAAGGCAACATAACAGCGGGACAAATTTTCAAACGATAACTAGTGTCATAGTGCAATACTACTGCCTATATTTACGACCAAAGAGCCGACCGAGTAAAACTCTGAGGGTTGCGCACAAACCAGAAAATGACAAGGAGAGCAGGTACACAATGAAACAAATCACCACAATGATTACAGAATGTTACAACCCTTTATAAGTAAGCAGTTCCATGGATCCACGGTGCGTCGCAGCGGTTACTGACAAGGGAACCTCCCCATCGCACCCCCCTCAGATTTAGTTATAAGTTGGCACAGTGGATAGGCCTTGAAAAACTGAACACAGATCAATCGAGAAAACAGGAAGAAGTTGTGTGGAACTATGAAATATATATATATATATATATATATATATATATATATATATATATATATATATACTCCTGGAAATTGAAATAAGAACACCGTGAATTCATTGTCCCAGGAAGGGGAAACTTTATTGACACATTCCTGGGGTCAGATACATCACATGATCACACTGACAGAACCACAGGCACATAGACACAGGCAACAGAGCATGCACAATGTCGGCACTAGTACAGTGTATATCCACCTTTCGCAGCAATGCAGGCTGCTATTCTCCCATGGAGACGATCGTAGAGATGCTGGATGTAGTCCTGTGGAACGGCTTGCCATGCCATTTCCACCTGGCGCCTCAGTTGGACCAGCGTTCGTGCTGGACGTGCAGACCGCGTGAGACGACGCTTCATCCAGTCCCAAACATGCTCAATGGGGGACAGATCCGGAGATCTTGCTGGCCAGGGTAGTTGACTTACACCTTCTAGAGCACGTTGGGTGGCACGAGATACATGCGGACGTGCATTGTCCTGTTGGAACAGCAAGTTCCCTTGCCGGTCTAGGAATGGTAGAACGATGGGTTCGATGACGGTTTGGACGTACCGTGCACTATTCAGTGTCCCCTCGACGATCACCAGTGGTGTACGGCCAGTGTAGGAGATCGCTCCCCACACCATGATGCCGGGTGTTGGCCCTGTGTGCCTCGGTCGTATGCAGTCCTGATTGTGGCGCTCACCTGCACGGCGCCAAACACGCATACGACCATCATTGGCACCAAGGCAGAAGCGACTCTCATCGCTGAAGACGACACGTCTCCATTCGTCCCTCCATTCACGCCTGTCGCGACACCACTGGAGGCGGGCTGCACGATGTTGGGGCGTGAGCGGAAGACGGCCTAACGGTGTGCGGGACCGTAGCCCAGCTTCATGGAGACGGTTGCGAATGGTCCTCGCCGATACCCCAGGAGCAACAGTGTCCCTAATTTGCTGGGAAGTGGCGGTGCGGTCCCCTACGGCACTGCGTAGGATCCTACGGTCTTGGCGTGCATCCGTGCGTCGCTGCGGTCCGGTCCCAGGTCGACGGGCACGTGCACCTTCCGCCGACCACTGGCGACAACATCGATGTACTGTGGAGACCTCACGCCCCACGTGTTGAGCAATTCGGCGGTACGTCCACCCGGCCTCCCGCATGCCCACTATACGCCCTCGCTCAAAGTCCGTCAACTGCACATACGGTTCACGTCCACGCTGTCGCGGCATGCTACCAGTGTTAAAGACTGCGATGGAGCTCCGTATGCCACGGCAAACTGGCTGACACTGACGGCGGCGGTGCACAAATGCTGCGCAGCTAGCGCCATTCGACGGCCAACACCGCGGTTCCTGGTGTGTCCGCTGTGCCGTGCGTGTGATCATTGCTTGTACAGCCCTCTCGCAGTGTCCGGAGCAAGTATGGTGGGTCTGACACACCGGTGTCAATGTGTTCTTTTTTCCATTTCCAGGAGTGTATATATACAAACTGAATAGTCCATGCGCAAGATAGGCAAAGTCAAGGATAGTGTGAGTTCAAGACCGCCGTGGTACCGTGATTAGCGTGAGCAGCTGCGGAACTAGAGGTACTTGGTTCAAGTCTTCCCTCGAGTGAAAAGTTTAATATTTGATTTTCAGACAATTATTATCAGTCCGTCCGTCCGTCCGATGCGAGGTAACTGTTCCATAGTATGGGGACGCAACACCTAAACAAACATCGAAACACACTACGTCAGTCGACTACAGCGCTTTTTTGGGAATGATTATCACATGCACAAGAAAACCTAAATCGGAAGGTAGAAGAATCTTTTTACCCATTCGCCAAGTGTACAAGTTAGGTGGGTCGACAACATACTCCTGTCATGCGACGAACATGTCGTCACCAGTGTCGTATAGAATATATCAGACGTGTTTTGTTGTGGAGGAATCAGTTGACCTATGACCTTGCGATCAAATGTTTTCGGTTCCCACGTCCTTTCGTCTACTAATCGCACGGTTTTGCGGTGCGGTCGCAAAACACAGACACTAATCTTATTACAGTGAACAGAGACGTCAGTGAACGAACGGACAGATCATAACTTTATGAAAATAAAGAAAGTAAAATTTTCACTCGAGGGAAGACTTGAACCAAGGGCCTCTCGTTCTGCTGCTGCTCACGCTAACCACGGGACTATTTTTTTTTTTAATCGCATTTTGTTCTATATTGTTCGTTGACTTTGTTCGTGGCGGACGTCCTATGACACTTGTTCTGGTTATTCATTGATTCGTTCGCTCAGTTTTTTATTACAGAGGATACATAAACCCTCTGACCGAACATGCTGAGCTACCGTGCCGGCGTACTACGGCAATCCTGAACTCATACTATCCTTGATGTTGCCTATGTTGCACATGGACTACTCAGTTTGTATATTTTTCTTATTTTTTTCATCCACACAACTTCTTCCTGTTTTCTCGATTGATCTGTGTTCAGTTTTTCAAGGCTAACCACTGTGCCAACTTCTAACAAAATCTGAGGGGGGTGCGATGGGGAGGTTCCCTTGTGAGTGGTGCTGATGAAAGCCAGGTAGAAGAGGGCAGTCAGGCCACCAGCGGTCGTCCGACACGAGTGTTGCCAACCAACCGACGGGATGTGGGCCTGCTGCTTGTAGTCGACGCTGACCCCGGTGAAGCACTCCGTTGTCTCCACTCTGCGCAGGCCCTCCTTGCGCAGCTTGTGGCTTCGGCCGTTCGGACCCCGTACCATCTCTTGTCGCGACGCTACCGCCAATCCCCAAACTTCGTCCCTCTCGTATACAGGGTGTTACAAAAAGGTACGGCCGAACTTTCAGGAAACATTTCTCACACACAAATAAAGAAAAGATGTTATGTGGACATGTGTCCAGAAACGCTTAATTTCCATGTTAGAGCTCATTTTAGTTTCGTCAGTATGTACTGTACTTCCTCGATTCACCGCCAGTTGGCCCAATTGAAGGAAGGTAATGTTGACTTCGGTGCTTGTGTTGACATGCGACTCATTGATCTACAGTACTAGCATCAAGCACATCAGTACTAGCATCAACAGGTTAGTGTTCATCACGAACGTGATTTTGCAGTCAGTGCCATGTTTACAAATGCGGAGTTGGCAGATGCCCATTTGAAGTATGGATTAGCACGGGGCAATAGCCGTGGCGCGGTACGTTTGTACCGTGACAGATTTCCAGAACGAAGGTGTCCCGACAGGAAGACGTTCGAAGCAATTGATCGGCGTCTTAGGGAGCACGGAACATTCCAGCCTATAACTCGCGACTGGGGAAGACCTAGAACGACGAGGACACCTGCAATGGACGAGGAAATTCTTCATGCAGTTGATGATAACCCTAATGTCAGCGTCAGAGAAGTTGCTGCTGTACAAGGTAACGTTGACCACGTCACTGTATGGAGAGTGCTACGGGAGAACCAGTTGTTTGCGTACCATGTACAGCGTGTGCAGGTACTATCAGCAGCTGATTGGCCTCCACGGGTACACTTCTGCGAATGGTTCATCCAACAATGTGTCAATCCTCATTTCAGTGCAAATGTTCTCTTTACGGATGAGGCTTCATTCCAACGTGACCAAATTGTAAATTTTCACAATCAACATGTGTGGGCTGACGAGAATCCGCACGCAATTGTGCAATCACGTCATCAACACAGATTTTCTGTGAACGTTTGGGCAGGCATTGTTGGTGATGTCTTGATTGGGCCCCATGTTCTTCCACCTACGCTCAATGGAGCACGTTATCATGATTTCATACGGGATACTCTACTGTGCTGCTAGAACATGTGGTTCATGCACGATGGAGCTCCTGCACATTTCAGTCGAAGTTTTCATACGCTTCTCAACAACAGATTCGGTGACCGATGGATTGGTAGAGGCGGACCATTTCCATGGCCTCCACGCTCTCCTGACCTCAACCCTCTTGACTTTCATTTATGGGGGCATTTGAAAGCTCTTGTCTACGCAACCCCGGTACCAAATGTAGAGACTCTTTGTGCTCGTATTGTGGACGGCTGTAATACAATACGCCTTTCTCCAGGGCTGCATCAGCGATTCCATGCGACGGAGAGTGGATGCATTTATCCTCGCTAACGGAGGACATTTTGAACATTTCCTGTAGCAAAGTGAAGTCACGCTGGTACGTTCTGTTGCTGTGTGTTTCCATTCCATGCTTAACGTGATTTTAAGAGGAGTAACAAAATGAGCTCTAACATGGAAAGTAAGCGTTTCCGGACACATGTTCACATAACATATTTTCTTTCTTTGTGAGGAATGTTTCCTGAAAGTTTGGCCGTACCTTTTTGTAACACCCTCTATAAAGACCTTCTAAGGACACAACCCACAGATACCTACTCTTCCTCGTAGATACTGGCAATGGGGCAGCAAGAGGGATGGTCGATACTACTCCTGAGCCAGTTGCACCAGACAGAACAGTCTACAAATTCAGTGGAGCCACGGCTTACTATGTACTATATGGTAACTTGAAATAAGAAACCAACAGTCTGGAATGAATATTTTCAGCGGTCCGATGTCTGGATTGAGTACTACATACGAGGGACATGTTTGTAAACTGCTTGTGTTTCATAGCAAATAATTGCCTGTCGCATCGGCGGTGGTGTAGCTACCTTGAAAAGTAATACACAATCGCCTGTGATGTGCCCACAGTGGAGTTTACTACTGTTTACAGGTCACGACTGCTTACTATGGTTCAAATGACTCTGAGCACTATGGGACTCAACTGCTGTGGTCATCAGTCCCCTAGAACTTAGAACTACTTAAACCTAACTAACCTAAGGACATCACACACATCCATGCCCGAGGCAGGATTCGAACCTGCGACCGTAGGTGTCACGCTGTTCCAGACTGTAGCGCCTAGAACCGCACGGCCACCCCGGCCGGCCGACTGCTTACTCCTTACTGGAACCTGCAGACATGAAGATGCAGTAAAAATTTCCAGTATCACATTTCTTGCATTAAATTTATTGAGTGGAGAAAATGGTAAAGTACTGAAAGGAGTCTAGTCCTGAGTTCCACTTCTTTCATCTTCTCTCACATAGTTACATAGTTACATTATGCGTGTACTGGCGCTTGAAGAGTCTCCTTCTTGCTAACACCACGCGACAGTCAATATGTGAATTGGATGAAACAAGCTAATTCGTATCAGTTCCATTGTGCTGATAACAAATAACGCAGAGAAAACTGAAACATATGCCTGGTATTTGTGTTACAAAGGTTTCCCGTCATAAAATATATAGAAGAAATTTATTGCCGGCACACGTAACACAATTAAGTGTGACAAGAATGGAAAAACTCTAATAAAATCATTGCTTGACGCTTATTTCATACCAGTTCAATAACGTAGTTGAGTTAATGTTTCAAATGGTAATATCGTAATTTGTCCTTATTTTTTTCATAAAGGGATTTTATATAATTTTATTACAGAAAATGCACCACGATGGCGACCCCTATAAAAACTTGAGGGAAAAATTCCAGTAACTGTGTGAATCGGAAGTTGGAAGACGAAGAGGTTGTCTTCTTTGGCCAACAGATTCTAAAGCAAGGAATTCGATGAAGGGCTAGATGGCGATGAAAAGATTGCTTATAAAAATCTTAAAAGTATTTGATTCAGTTTCTTATGAAATAAGAGAGCACAGTATTATAAGAAGCTTGTGGGTGAACCGTTGTCATGTTATGAAAAGCTTGGCTGTAACATGACTCTGTAAATACACTTTGTTCATGCTCACTTCAATTTCTTTTGTGACAGTTGAGAAGCATTTTCTGACGAACGTGGCGAAAGATCCCAGTAGGACATGCAGAAGAGGTATGCAGGACAGCCGACTCCTGCTACTTTGCCAGGTCTGTTGTCTGGTCTCTTGTTATGGACGCCTCGGATGTTATTCATAAGTGACAAGCGAAGCGGAAATGCGTAACTGATTTATAATTTGATTAAAACTTCTTCAGAATACCAGTTCAGAACATTGACAATGGAGAAGTGTTTATAATACTGCATATTATTTTTATTCATTATAAATTACTGAATACTTTGTGTGTGATTAACAACTTTTAAAAGCAAGTATAAAACCTTGAAAAATTCTCCAGTTTTATGAGTAATTTAGTAATTTTGTTAGTTGATGTTCACTGAATTTTATCAGTGCATTCGATCTTATACTATTCCAGTAATTTTTCAGCTCAGGGGTTGCAAATTATTTAAATATTTTTTGTACTAAATGTTTTCTAGCGTAAATTTGCTATTTAATAAATATTTATTTTGATGGCATAAAACAGAACACACATGTGTAAAGCTAAAGCAAAGTATTTGTTTAAAAAAAACTGTTTTTCATCATATTATGTCTAAGTAAATGCAGAAACTGTAAATGTAAATGGCTGTTCGTTCGGGTGGACCACCTTCTTTGAGTTGTGAACTGTGCTAGTATTCCCTCTCATGATAGTTTTTCGGCCACGGCCAAATGGGTCATTCGCCTTCTGGGGCCTGGATGAGTGCACTCTGCCCGACATGTAGAGCTGCAGAGTAGAAAATGGTTCAAATGGCTCTGAGCACTATGGGACTCAACTGCTGTGGTCATAAGTCCCCTAGAACTTAGAACTACTTAAACCTAACTAACCTAAGGACAGCACACAACACCCAGCCATCACGAGGCAGAGAAAATCCCTGACCCCGCCGGGAATCGAACCCGGGAACCCGGGCGTGGGAAGCGAGAACGCTACCACACGACCACGAGATGCGGGCTGCAGAGTAGACTGTAGTCCCAAGCAAAGTGCGTAAAACTGGTTTCCTTTGTGTATTTCGTTGTTTCCAGTGGGTCATACGCGCCACTAATGTCTATTCAGTTGCATTTTATTCAACATACCTTTCCTCTCGAGGTCTTTCAAAGCATACTACTTGTGTTGTGAACCAAGTTCACGTTTTTTTTTTTTCCTCCAGTAATTCTATACCAGAACAAAGACGTTCAAATTCTGATTTCCGCAATTCATTGACTTTTTTTTTTTTAATATCCAGACGTTTACTTCAAAGTTTGCAATAATATTAAAGAGGGACAACTTTAATTCTGTTACTGTAGCATTAAGAGCTTCTTTAACAAAATCTAACATCGCTTTGCTGTTTTTGAATTTCCGAAAATTGTTGAGAAAAACTTCCTTTTTGAAATGGCAAATATCAATATTTGAATTATTTTCTTGACAGTGTTTCAATGGCTTGAAAAGCGAATCAGGTGGGGTGAAGCAGCGATTAGCACAATGTACTCAGCAGATGAGATCCCCGTCGATCTTCAAGATTTAGGTTTTCCTTGATGTCGCTAAATCGCTTAAGGCAAATGCTGCGATGCTTCCTTTTAAAGGGCACCGCCTATTTCCTTCTCTATCCTCTCGTAGTACGAGCGTGTGCTCTGTCAGTAGTGACCGCACTGTCTACGGGACGTTAAACTTGAATCTTGCTTCATTCCTTGGAAAGCGAATCAAAGCTTCTCTTTCAAAATCTTGCACAAAAAAGAGTTTATTTGTTTTAGAATAAAATAACTTCTTCTAACATCGAAAAGATTGTATTTCCTTGTTTCCTTTACACGGTAGTTCACAATGAAGCTCAGCTGGAAGAGACATAACGGCTACAGTTTTTGAATCCGCTGGTATTTCTTTAGTTCTGGATGGTGAACATCCTTCCTAAGGAGAAATGTTATAATTTCTCTTTATAAGGAAGGGAAACGGTTCAAGAAGTTTCCTTTTGATAACTGCTGTTATCAGCAGATCTGCGTGCGGATATTAATTACAGTTCTAATCTTTCACGCATGGGCCACGAAGTACTTTACGTACGCAACCGCACGTGGTATTTTGTAGAAAAGCCACACCCAATGGAGCAAACAGTCGCACGTGGCTCGCGAACTGCGCTTTGCCGGCCACTAAGCGCCCCGACTTCATAGAAGCACTACATGATATATTTATAATACTTGTAGAGCAGGCCGAGTATCTTTCTTTCACTATTTGCACTGAGATAAAAAAGCACTGTGCCAAAAAATAAGTAAAAGTTAAAGTAGTAATGAGCTGCCTTTCTCCTCGCTCTCTTCTAGAAAACTGTGGCACTTTGCGACGAGACTAGAGGGCGTGAAGGGTTGTTAGCACCTGACTTGATGCTATCGGAGACTTTTATTGCTGACAAGAACCCATAATTTGACCACTGCAAGGAATTATGTTAAAATTATTATTAGGATATCAAAAAACATCATGAACATGCAGATAATATGCCATCTCATTCACGTAATGTGGTGAAAATTCCCTCCTACTGGCGAATACGACATACTAATCAACAGAAAAAGACACTCGGATCAGTATTGTGCCATAAGAAGAACTCCCATTACCCACGAATGCGACCGGATTAGTACAGAGTGCATCCAACAGCGACGGTAGTGCAGGATTTGCATCTCCATGGTTCACTCCCTATGACGCTGTTCCCAAGTTACGTGAGTGCATTGTCCCAGTGCTCTCTCTGCGTGATTGAAATGCATTCTCTGTGCAACACGCCTCCTGACAGCGACCCACACAAGCTGTATCACATTTAGATCCCGAAAATATCCACACCACTACATCATTCGCACATTGATAATGCGGCTGCACCTGGAGAAACTACCAGTTGTACTCCATGCCACAGTGGCGGACGCTAATCCATAATCAGTGATAATGTTGAATCACTGTCACTAAATGATTTTTTGAGGCAAACACAAATGTAGTGACGTGTCCCTACTGCAAGAAAAGAGATTGCCCAAAACGTGCGAAATCGATGTTAGAAGAGGGAATTTTTTCTTCTTTATTGTTATTTTAAACCTTTACAAAAGGTAGGCTAGCAGCGGCCTATCCACCCCGCTCTTTGGCAGCAGAAAAAAAAACATACAAGAAACATAAAGACATAAAAAAAGATGTATATGTAGGATAAAAACAGGAGATAGACAAATGAAAAAAAAATGAAGTCGTTCGCGGAAGGTACTTGTCGAACAGGGAAGTTCAGCTCAGTGCACAAACGTAGACAGACGGTTGAACACGTGAATGTAGAAGCACTGACGAAGAAACACCGTGGCATTAAGACGAAGAGAAACACTAACACAATGATGGCGATCTTCGGCGCACTATAAATACACTGTTGCACGAAAAAAGTGGGGGTGGGGGGGCTGCCACAGGGAAATACGGGAGGGTAGGGGGGGAGGATGCCAGGTGGAGAGAAGATGGGAGGGAGAGGGGAAAGGGTATGGGAGGTGTGAAAGCCCAGGGAGGGGGGAGGAGAGGGAGAGAGGAGGGAGGAAGTGAGGAGGGAGAGATGGAAAAGAGGGTGCTCTGGAGGAAAAACACAGAAGGAGGAAGGATTAAATCTGGTAGGCAGGGTAGACGGAGAGGACGAGGGCATCATCCGGGAGGGGAAGTTGGCGGGAGGCACCTTGGGCAAGGGTATGGAGTGTGGTAAGATGGAGAGCGGATGGGATGCAGGTGTACAGGCGCGGCAGTGGACGTGGGTGGGAAAGGATGGGAGAGACAAATGGGTGAGGGGGATCAAGTTTATGGGATGTGTAAAGGATCCATAACCATTCAACGAAGAGGAGGAGGTGTGGGAAAGAAATTAAGTCGTAGAGGGTCTGCGTGGGGGATGGGAGTTGGATGCGATAGGTGAGGCAGAGTGCATGGCGTTCCAGGATTTGAAGGGACTTGTAGAAGGTAGGAGGGGTGGAGATCCAGGCAGGATAGGCATAACAGAGGATGGGGCAGATGAGGGATTTATAGGTGTGGAGGATTGTGGAGGGGTCCAGACCCCATGTGCAACCAGAAAGGAGCTTGAGGAGGCAGAGTCAGGAGTGTGCCTTAGCTTGGATTGTCCGGAGATGGGGTGTCCAGGAGAGGCGACGTTTAAGGATGATACCAAGGTACTTGAGGGTGGGGGTGACGTTGATAGGACGAGCGTAGACAGTGAGTTAAAAGTCTAGGAGACGGAAAGAAGGGGTGGTTTTGCCTACAATGATCGCCTAGGTCTTAATAGGAAGGGCGAAGGTTTGGAAGTTGAAGAGGAGACTGGAATGTCATACATGGTCTTAGGCACACTCAAGGTAGAGAGAGAGGAAGATGTAGGAGCGACGGGAATTTAGTTGTTCGGAGAGGAGGTGAGTGAGGTGAAGGAGAAGGTCATTGGTAGAGAAGGACGATCGAAAGCCACATTGGGTAGAGGGAAGGAGGCGGTGCTGGTGGATGTGTCGGGTGAGGATGGAAGAAGAGGGAAAACTTTGGCAGATATCTAATACCATTAAGTCCCCGAATCTATAAAGAATCGAACTCCTGTTTATCAAACATTTCAAATTTCTAACTGCTTTACAAATCAGTTAATGCCAAACACGAAAGGCGTTCTTTAAGTAATGCAACAAATTTTTTTCTTGGCCAATTTCGATTGGAACAATGCCGAATTTATTGTGGGACGCCGTGGAATATTTCCGGTTCAGCCCTTATAGTTCCATGAAGTTGCGATAGGTGGTGGCGTTATACATAACCTTGAAAATGGCATCTCTACCGGAGTTGGGCTGAGAGTGAAACGTCCCCTTAGAAAAATTATTGAATTACTGTGCTGATAAATCTCTTACATTATATGATTTTCAAACAGCTGAGCAAAACTGAACGTACCCTGACATTACTGTCTTTACTTATTCTGATCAACACTAAACAGACACACAATATTTTTAGCGCAACGCAATCTGACTTTCAATAATCCCTACAAAAGAATGGCCCTGACTAACATTAACCTATACCTGTCACAAATCACTTACCTCACAAAAATCTTCGTTACTCGAACTACTGCAATACAGCGAGCGCCACTACTGCCAGCTAAATAAAAGATTCAAACTACGGAAGGCACTAACTACTGATAGGCATAGTTGGCAAATGAAAGATTTTTATGGAGAACAAACAATGTATTTACATTAATAGTGTTCAAAAGTCACAGTTCATGACATCCAGTCTTACAAATTTACTGTCTCTGATGGACACACGTCCAGATCATCCGCTCTCAAAACTCCGGCATTTCTCTCCCCACATCCACCACTGATGACGGCTCACCTCCATCTGCGCAACACTACACGCTGTTAACAGCCAACTGCCCAACACTACAATAGCAAATTCCAACAATGCAGACAGCCACAGACTTCACACAGCACAGTCAATGATTTTCATATAGAGCGCTACATGGCGTTACCAACATAAAAACCTAAACAGCCTACTTACAACATGGCGCAGCACCCCCAACGCTTCCCCGAACCATCCGCTGCCAGCCGCTTCAACGGACGCAGGAAGGCGCGCCGATCTCCCGTCTCACGGCGTCGCAGCTTGCCCCGGCCAGCCCGATGTCGTGGTTTCACTCCTGTTGCTCTTGTGTCAACCGCGAAGCCACTACCCCTTTCTATACGGCGCGGCCCACTGGACTCACGTGGGGACCTCACATGCGCCGACGCTCAAGGCGGACAAGTCATCTCGTGTCTCAGTGCGCGACCGACCAACCGACCGATCCAACCGCCAATGACCGTTGCCCGAGCAACTCGAGCACACTGGCGGCCTAACGCGCAGACTCAGATGCAGGAACTCAGCCCCGACCGGGCGACCACTAGCTGAGTTCTGTTACTGGCGGAGTGGCAAGACATTTTCTGGCTTAAAGTTTGATTTCAACGACAGACATACTCGCACTCCGACGACAGACAGGCACTAACTGCCGCACAAATGCGAACGAGAGACAGACCAGCATCTGGTGACGCCAGACTGACCTAGCCTCACTCAGACTGACCAACCGCCGAGCTGACAGCGCCCCTTAAATACACGTGAACAGGCAACCTTTCCCCTTTCCCGCCAGAGGGAGACACCAAAGCTGCGATTGCCACAGCGGCGCCACCGCCAGAAACGAAGGGCGACTGCTTCACACAACGCGCTCTTCAAAAAACAGCAGTTTTTACCACGGCTAATTTATGGTTTAGAGAAAGTTCACATGTCTAGTTACTGTTTAAGCAAAAAGAGGTAATCCATCAATGTATCGTCACAAGCCTTTAAAAATGAATGCGAATGACAGAAGAGAAGGATAAGATATCTCCACATGACATAATAAATATACTGTCGCATAATCAATGGGTGCCGCAAATTTGATATGGAACATTACAACACCACACAGAAAGAATTTAAAAATTTAGTTGATGAAAAAGCGAAACATTGCAATGATCGACTGAGGGCATTCATTTTTACCAAGGAGTATCACCAAACAGCCGTTTTTTTTATTTAGAGAACAAGTTTTGGAATCTCAGTTGTGCCTTCTTCAAGCCCCCATGCACTTCATGTATAGCCAATCAGATACATCGACACTTGTATACTGGAGCCATCAGAATTTTGATTACGTGAATTCGTTTTCGTAGTGTTTCCGTCAAAGACTAGACAACAACTGGGTTGTTGTCTCAGTTGTCTAGTGTTCGTAGGAAACACTTCACGAATTCATGGAATCCAGATATTGACGCCTCGAGTTTTACCCAAACGTAGAAACTAATGCCCTGAGCCTATTGCTAGATAGGCCAATATATCTGACTGCCTATACAGGAAGTACGCATGGGCCTGAAGATGACATTATTTAGATTTCGAAACTAGCTGTCTAAATAAAATAACTTCTCAAAACATACGGCTGTTTGGTGATGTTACTTGGTAAATATTTGACTGGCCGCTGTCCCATATCAATAGTGGATGAACAGAGGAGAGGGGATTCATAGTTCTGTACATCAAGCAGCACTTTGTGCTAAATTTACAGGAATATAGCACGTGATGAAATTGGTGGTCCAAATAATAAATTTTCTGAAGTCGCACGCATTATTCCACTGCCAGTTGCAACAGTATTCGATCATAGACTTGAATGAAGAGTACGGAGACTTTATATATTACTGCAAGGGGCACATCTGGAACAATTTTTCGATTTAAAGCCTGTTATTCTTCAGTTTATTAAATAAAAAAATGAAAGCAGGAACGAAAATTAGAACATATGGAATCGATTGCAGACCTTGCATTTGAAGTGGATCCGGACTGCACGCTGCCCACATAAAAACATTGCAAGGTGAAAAAACTTATTTATTATTTGATGGGGACGTATTTGAAAAGAAAATGGCATTGCGTAAGGGATAGATTTTGATAAAAAACGCCGTTCGTTTCTCTGAGCTCACAGATGTGAAAGAAGTGTTCATTCTGGCCTTGAACGAATAGTTTCGAAAAGTTTTGTGATCACTGCAAATCTCACATCTGGTTTCAAGCTATTTTCGAGACCTTTCGTGCGTGTGCAAATGGAGCTGACTGATCTCATTTAAAAGACAAATTCTGTTATGTTTTACCCGACCAGGAGGTCTACGTTGTTTTCCTTATGAAGAGTTTCCACGTCTCCATAAAAAGGTTGCAAATGTGATACCGTATATCGATCAAATATATGCGCAAAAGGCTATTTTCGGTTATGAAACTAAATCAGACACGATTGCGGGGCAACCTGAGTGCAAAAATCTGTGAAATTGTCTGTCTCTGTGCGTATGCCCACAGTTTGTACGAGATAAAAATTATATTCTGTGTTCAGCGCGCAAAATTAATGAAACAATACTGTAAATTTGTTTTGTTTGTGATCTGTATTGTTGAGAAATATGGTTCAAATGGCTCTGAGCACTATGCGACTTAACTTCTGAGGTCATCAGTCGCCTAGAACTTAGAACTAATTAAACCTAACTAACGTAAGGACATCACACACATCCATGCGCGAGGCAGGATTCGAACCTGCGACCGTAGCGGTCACGCGGTTCCAGACTGGAGAGCCTAGAACCGCACGGCCACACCGGCCGGCTGAGAAATATGGAATATGAGACCAAGTGTGACTGCATTTCCATCTAAATGCGGCGCATTTACAACTTCCCCCTCCTCACCCTCCTCATGCTCAGACAACGCTGTGTGGCAGTTGGGAAAGTGTGCAGCCTGGTGAGACAGCTATGGTATGTGAGCGAGAGCACCGCCCACTTGCCAAATTCTTGGCCATCCCTGATACTGGTCACTCCAGTGGGATGAAGTAGTCCAGACCCACCTCCGCATAAGGCATTGTCCCTTAACACACGGCTTCATACTCCAACGAGATGACTCAACGTTTTGTGCCACAACTCACTATTCCACTCATTTTAGCTGAGTCTTCTTTATAGTGTGATGAGAAGGAATGAAGGTGTGATCTTCGTTTTTCAGTGTGTGTGTGTGTGTGTGTGTGTGTGTGTGTGTGTGTCTAAGGGCGCTTTTATGTTTTTATTGTAGCCGACGCTTTATTTTTCCACAACAATTTTTTCGACACTAGTCTCATAAACTTTTAGTACCAGCGCTAAAGACGTTACTGTCATGCCCCCAAACAAACACATAATTGTCATTGTCACTGTTTCTTTGAACAGAACCAAGTTATACAGCAGACAAGATGGTGATTTTTCTGACGTTCTCAAGTAATTTTATACTCGCCTAATTCCGACACCAACTTTATATTTTTTGGAACCTAGACTTTTTCTATGGCATTTGGAAGAAACTTCTGACACAACGACATAACAGGTATGCGACATTATCAAATAGTATCAACATAACAGTGTAAATCAAGTAAATAAAATTACCTTTATTAAACTATATTACATAAGATAGAATTAAACCACCTCCGGCTGTAAACCACTGTCCTGCCGCCAGGTGAAGAGATTCCATGGTCGACTGCCCTGTTATACCAAACTCAGGTACAGTTCATGTGTTTATTATCATGGCTGTCATACGAAGTGCTCAAAATGTTGGTCTTGATAATAGCTCCACGCTATAAGGTTATTTTGCACGTTAAATTTTATCTGGAGTTAACGGCAGCAAAGACTCGTTTAGTAAGGCATTTAATACATTCGGGAGTCGTCGATATAAGAGACCTCTTGTTTTAATTTTCGCCACAAATAAAAGAATATACGTGTTAAATGTGGTGAGTGTACAGACCATCTTTAGTTTCCTGAACGACCGCTCCAATGCTCTCCAAATGTTCTCATAATGTCCTTGCATGTGCGGAATGTGAGGGACATCGGTCATATTGGTACCACACTAACTGCCTTACGCCCTGTGGGATGTCTTATAATAACTACGGTAGCAGTTATTGGAGTGTATTTAGGTTCCATAAATAAAACAGGGGTGAATGATGTGGGTCATAAAAAAGGTGCACCGAACGTTGGTAGACCAGGACCATTATTTTTATCCATCTCTTTGAGTCAGCGTGGATTTCCAAACGACGACTACTGCATATTGCGAAAATTGACCTGCCCATGGTTTGTAAACGATGCTTCTTCCTTAAAGAAAATTTTACTTAGATATGCCGCATCATCTTGCACTGTTGGTAGATAACGTTCGGAGAACTGTAACCAATTCTGGAAGTCACAGGCACGAAGCTGTAGATGCAGCGAAATGTGCAGAGGATGAAATACGATGGAATGAAGTGCTCGCAAAACACTCGTTTGGCTGATTCCTCTCGTGTTTTCGAGATGCCCCTTAGTGACATTTGCATTGTGTGTTACTGCTTCTAAGATGTTAATTTCTATCCTCAGTTGCTCTACTTTTTCCTTGGCATTTTTTATTCTTCACACTCCCAGTTTTGAGGGCTTTCTTTTGTAATGTTTGCAACGACAGGTCGTGAATGCTTGACACGATCTGGACACCCTTTAGACTACAGCCGCACCGGTGCTCTGATACACTCAAAAGCTGATATTAGTCTCGACCACTGTATTTGCTAATTTTATACTTCCGTACGCGTTTCGGCCTTACACCATTCTCCAAGGCTCAAAATATCTGTAACACCTTCTTAGGCGAAACGAAACTGAATTTGTCGAACATGGACACAAAGTATCCGGTCTCTTTTAGTTGATGACATCTGAGTGCAAAGTCAGTTTGACAAATTCAGTTTCGTTTTACGTAAGAATGTGTTACAGATATTTTGAGCTTTTGAGAACGGTGCAAGGCTTGAAAGGCGTGAGGCAGCATAAAAGTAATATATACTGTGATGAAGACAAATATCAGTTTCTCAGTGCATCAAAAAATGACCGCATCGTCTCACAAAGCATTTTGGCATTTTGCTGCTGCTCTAACAGTGCGGCGACATTCGCCATAAACGATATTCACTTTTTCGACAGACGTCTACATTGCGAATGTCTCAAAAGCATTACGAGCAAGTTATCTGATTGCTACAACAGCAGAACACAAACTGAGGGACTTCAAGCGCACAGGTAAACAACAGAGCCTTGAAATACGTGTTGCTTACATTTATTATAATGAGTCAGAAATTTGTGGAACTTTTTCTTTTTATGGCGGGTCTGCGACACTGTTATCTTGATACTTTTAGATCAAGTCCCATAAATGTCGCGTCGTTAACGTTCTCTTAGAAGCTTCTTTCAAATACCACAGAAAAAATATACAGTCCCAAAAAAACAAAGTCTACGTCATGATTCGGCGGCCAGAAACAATAAAAATTACTTGCGAACATCAGGAAATTCGCCATATTGTCCGCTATGACTTTGCGAAAACCGCACCTCGATGTATTTATGTATTCTGGATAAATTTGGAGTGGCCTGTCTTAGAAGCTTCATCCTTGTAAGAGGTGTGGACAGGTCAGATGAGTGATTACTGTCAAGGACATGGGGATGCCGCGTACTCGTGTGAGACAGCGTTATCAGCGCCTGATAGAATTTGAAAGGGGCTGTGGGTCTCCATTTGGCCGACAGGTTGAATCGTACAAGTCAGAGGTGATGTAATCCGATGTTGGACTGCATGGGAACTTGAGGGCAGGAATACTTGCCAAAGTTTTTGCCGACCACGTCTGATCACCACCACAGAGGATCGATGTATTGTGCGCCAAGCAAATTTTAGCCCCTTGTCATCTGCGTTCGGCAACAAGTAACTGAATCGCTGTAATATTCTGTGTAATCCCGCAACGTTAGCAGCAGACTAGAAGCAGCTATACTAGGGAATCCACTTTTAGTGGTAAGTCCTGCATTACGTAGGGGTAATCGGATACATTTGATCAGATAGTGTATAAAGACTCGCTTGGCGCTATCTTGTGGGAAATATCCCTATCCACGACGCGATGAATGACGTTACTTGGCGAATATCATCCTAAAAATGTGCTACCCTGACAGTGAGAATTACATAGTGCATTTTGAGGCCTGAGGAACAACTGCTGACATTCAATGCAGAGTGACCCACCGTCTTGGTAACTACAGTGGGTCGTTTGCGACTAAGAATTAGGTGGTTAGTTGGTTTGGGGGAGGGGCTCTAACAGTGAGGTCATCGGTTCCATCAGATTAGGGAAGGAGGGGGAAGGAAGTTGGCCGTGATCATTCCAGAGAAACCATCCCGGCATTTGCTTGAAGCGATTTAGGGAAATTACGAAAAACCTAAATCAGTATGGCCGATCACGGGTTTGAACCGTCGTCCTCCCGAATCCGAGTCCAGTGTGCTAACCACTGCCCCACCTCGCTCGGTGACTAAGCTGCAGAGACAGATTCTTGGTCTTTTTTTTTTTTACAGCTTTTCTCGGTGGTGTTATTTCACTTGTCTTTTATATAATCACACTGTCAATTACAAATGGTTCAAATGGCTCTGAGCACTATGGGACTCAACTGCTGTGGTCATAAGTCCCCTAGAACTTAGAACTACTTAAACCTAACTAACCTAAGGACAGCACACAACACCCAGCCATCACGAGGCAGAGAAAATCCCTGACCCCGCCGGGAATCGAACCCGGGAACCCGGGCGTGGGAAGCGAGAACGCTACCGCACGACCACGAGATGCGGGCACTGTCAATTACAAACAACCATGTGATACATAAAGTACAATTTGGGAAAGAGAAACAGATTTTACTATATTCTTAATAAATGTAAGATTCAGATAATTAAAGAGGTCGCTTTAGCTGTCTGCTTCAGGTGGGAGGGCTTCAGTAAGCACTTCGAGCGTATCTCACCTGTCCTGCTGTGGGCATTATTTTATGTATGTATATCGTGAGATTAACTGTACGTGATTCTTGTACGACGTGTGACAGTACTATTTGTTACTACGGTTACTTCCTTCATATGCATGCTCCATAAACAGGAGGGGTGACTTAGAACCACACCTCCCCGAAGGACACTTCTTATTTATGTTGTGCGTTCATGTTTGCGTAATTAAGTCTTATTATTGTATTGTATTGAACTGGGGACCTAGAAACGACGGACAGGGTAGGTCCCCGCCGTAGCCCTCAGTGGTTCACAACCCCACAACAGGCTACAGCAGTCCACTCACCCCACCGCCGCACCACGCCGTTCCAGGGTTATTGTGCGGTTCGGCCTCCAGTGAACCCTTTCCCCCTCTCCGGGAACGTCTCACACCAGACGAGTGTAACTCCAAATGTTTGTGTGGTAGAGTAATTATGGTGTACGCGTACGTAGACAGTGTTCGCGCAGCAATCGCCGACGTAGTGTGACTGAGGCGGAATAAGGGGAACCAGCCCGTATTCGCCGAGGCGGATGGAAAACAGCCTTAAAAACCATCCTCAGACTGGCCGGCACACCGGTCCTCGACACTTATCCGCCGGGCAGATTCGTGCCGGGGACAGGCACACCTTCCCGCCCGGAAAGCAGTGCGTTAGGCCGCACAGCTAACCGGGCGGGCTGTCTTATTATACTTGTAAGTAGACTGTTTATGTTTTCTTATTGGCAACGTTACGTAGCGCTCTGTATGAAAATCACTGGCTGTGCTGTCTGCAGTCGGTGGCTAGTTTGCATTGTTGTCTGCCATTGTAGTGTTGGGCAGCTGGATGTGAACAGCGCGTAGCGTTGCGCAGTTGGAGGTGAGCCGCCAGCGTTGGTGGATGTGGGGAGAGAAATGGCGGAGTTTTGAAATTTGTAAGACTGGATGTCATGAACTGCTATGTATATTATGATTTTTCAACACTATTAAGGTAAATACATTGTTTGTTCTCTATCAAAATCTTTCATTTGCTAACTATGCCTATCAGTAGTTAGTGCCTTCCGTAGTTTGAATCTTTTATTTAGCTGGCAGTAGTGGCGCTCGCTGTATTGCAGTAGTTCGAGTAACGAAGATTTTTGTGAGGTAAGTGATTTGTGAAAGGTATAGGTTAATGTTAGTCAGGGCCATTCTTTTGTAGGGATTACTGAAAGTCAGATTGCGTTGCGCCAAAAATATTGTGTGTCAGTTTAAGCACAGTCTTGTATAATTTTTCTAAGGGGACGTTTCATATGTCGACCCTTCGCCGAGGATACCTCACTGGAATCTTCTGATTTTTTCTTGTAGTTTGTGTAATTAGTGTAGCTTTTGTTTATTGCTAGCGCGTAATTATAGAGAGAATTTCCTTTGTAGTTGTAGTTTTTCATTGTTGTACAGTAAAACAGTTGTGGCATGCATGTAGATTTGCACCAAGTATTTCGCAGCTGCGCTTGCAATTAACGAGATATTATTTTCAGTGCTACGTTAATGTGTTCTCTTATTTTTGCTTTTCAAATTGTGCTTTTCTGTGTTATCGTGTGAAATATTGTGACAATAATGGCGTGTGAAAAACGTAATACTAGGCTCCAAAGTAAACTGAGAAATGACAGTGAAGACGAAAGCATTGTGTTAGCGCCACCGAGTAATGAATTAACTAATGTTAAAAGTAGTAATTTGGTAATTGTGCATAGGGAAATGGAGCGGGCGGCAAATAATGGCGTAGACAGTGAAACAATTAGTGAACAGGGAAGCATTATCGATCGATCGGTCGGCAATAGCTCGCCTCAGGAATCCGAAATGACAGGGCACAATCTCGCAAATACTGTAGATACAGGTTTTGCGTCCTCACCGTTTTCTCAAATAAGTCAAGACACATTTTCTGCTTGTCAAAATGTGAATGTTGCCGGTGCAACTTCACTGCCGAAAAGCACTGAGGAACATGTTTCAGACACCAGTGCGTTGTTATTACAGTTAATGCAACAAATGGGACAAAGGCTACAAAAGTTAGACATAATGGAACAAAATCTTCAAAAGTTAGATACAATGAAACAAAATCTTCAAAAGTTAGACACAATGGAACGAAATCAGAGACAAACACAGCAAAAGCTTCAAAAGTTAGACACAATGGAACGACACCAGAGACAAACACAGCAACAGTTAGACGCAATGGAACAAAATCTTCACACCACGCTTGAACAAACACGTGAAGATTTAACTACTGAGTTACATAAAATCGAATCGAAATGTCAAAAAGTCTGTAATGACGTAAAAATACAAATTTGTGAGCATTTCCAACCTATTTTTTCGCGTCATGAAAATGCATTACAGAATCACGAAGCAGCCACAAAAGAACTGCAAACTATTGTTCATGAAGATCATGAGACCTTGTGGGCTAAAATTGACTCAGTTGCATCTACCGATTCGGTTACACAACTTGCAAAAACTCTGGAAAACTTAAAGGACACAGTAGATACTCTGAAAATTGCTTCAGAAAGACACATGGAGGAAATTAGTTCATTATCAGAGAAAGTAGTTGAACTTTCGGAGCAGCTAAATAATTTATCTACGAAGGTAGATGATAATCTGAATGACACAAAACCGGTAGTCTTTAATGACACAGAAGAGTGCGAACAAATTAGGAAATTCAAACAAAATCAGAATCAAATTAATACGCAAAACCAAAGAGAAATCCGGGAAGTACAAGACCAGCTGACACAGGTAATACAAGAATTACGTATTTCAGAGGACACTCGCGCCCCAATACGGGACGAGGGACATAGAAATACGGAACAGCCACAAAATAATAACACAGCGCATTTCGGAAATTATGAAAGAAATTGGCAAGGTGCACCGAATTTTGAAATGGAACCGCCGAAACGACGTAACAATGACCGATATACGACTCGCCGACATGATGATTTTGATTATAAGCTGTTTATTACTACACGTAAATTCAAAACATTTAAGAATTCCAGCAACGACATTCATCCACAAGCGTGGCTCCATCAATTCTCTCATTGTTTTCCTCCCAACTGGTCATTAGAGCACAGATTAGAATTTATGTGTGGCTATTTGGAAAATGAACCAGCTGTAAGAATGCGATCGGTCATTCACGATTGCCACAGTGAAGGAGAATTTTACCATGCCTTCCTCTCAGCATACTGGTCTCAAGCCACACAAGACCGAGTAAAACATAGCATCATAATGATGAAACATTTCGAACAATCTGAATTTTCCAGTCTTGTCAAATATTTTGAAGACATGTTGCATAAGAATCAATATCTATCAAACCCATACAGCCCCTCAGAGCTCATCCGCATTTGCTTAATGATATTGCCTGAACATTTAAGAAATATTATTTTGGCAGGACGTTGCAAAGACGACATTGAAGGTTTTCAGGGACTCTTACAAGAATTAGAAATTGACACAGACAGTCGTGGGATGCGAAAACAGGAAAACAATCACTACAGGTCACATCCGTCGCAATTCTGTGACGACAGAAACAATAACTGGACACGACAAGTCTATTCTTACAACGCAAATCGTGACCAAAACAGACACCACCCATATGACAACCACTGGCAGAGTAATAATGGTTACAGAGAAAGATCGCATTTCTGTAGTAATGAATATGACAGAGATTACCATAGAAACAGACATTATGGGAACAAAAACAATTATTATCAAGGGAGACAGAATAACTTCAGACGCAACAGTTCAGCGCGCAGTTACGATTCTGGGAGAAATTCTCCATCACATGACCGACAAACAAGAAACTATGTAAACTACCGACAAAACGACAGACCTGAATTCCATTAGAACTGGCGGGATTCAAACAGAGCAGGGCACTCTCGACAAGGTGAATTTGTAGGTCTCCTAATCCCAATAACGATGCACGCCAACAAAGAGATAGCAGACAATGACCCGCACCGCAGGCAGCCACGTGCGCCGGCTGGCTCAGAGAAAAATAACATAGATGCTAACATTGAGAAAAATTCCAGTATTCCTTACCGACGTATACAACATGATAATTGCTTTGAAGTTTAAACTCTGCCCACTAGGAAGAGTAAAGGATTGCACCACATTTCACATGTAAAACCATTTATTGAGAGATAATCTGCCTTTTAACTTAGTCTTTCCTATAAAACTTTTCACTTCTCGCTACTAGCACAATTTGTCACACTTTGAAACTTAACATGTAACTATGTTTCAAAATTAACTATCCAGTCTAGAACCTAGGGAACATATTTAGACGGTAATTACGACTGCATTGTGATAGTGAACAGAGGACACAGTGTTACTGTGTGTGTACATTCTTGCTTGTTAGTTGCACGATTACGTAACGACTATAAGGCTTACATACTTAGAACATATACTGCTAATGGGATTTTAATGCAACATTTTGGTTTACTTGAAAAGACATTCTTTATTTAAAGTACTTTCTGAGAGATACCAGATGACACAGTGGTTAGTTTATTTGACAGCTACACGATTATATCACGACGCTACTAATGTGTGACACAATTTACATTATTGCTTTTGCGGTGTTTCTGTTTCATATCTGCACAGTTTTTCTGAATTATTCTGGAAAGTGAAACATGTTTTAGTAGTAACTTTTGTGGTATAGCTAAATGAGACCGCGTCTTCTGTAGCACAACAATACATTACATTACAGTACTTTCTTCATCACAGCAGTAATCGTAATAACTACGATATCTATACACAAAGCATTTCACTGTTGTTTATTACGAGGTAAGCACATTGACTTTTGCAGAACTTAGCTTTCGGAGGACGATAACTACGACACTTCCACAGAGATTATCTTACAACAAGACGCACCGTTTAGTGCTACAGTACACGTATTTGAGTGATTAATTTTGTACTTAAAACATTTATTTTTAAAGATATTTGAAGTACAATGATACAAAGGTTTTCCGTGATACATTTCATTCCATTGCTGTAATCTGTAACACCTGAGGGTATTATTCATTAATCCTCAGGGGGGATACACGCTTACTTTGTGTACCATGTGTTTGGCAAGCACAAGGAGCCCTAGCTAATATGGTATTTGCCTATACAATTTTACACATCAATACCATATTTCTCTAACACACAAATTACACAGCTATCTGATCATTTAACTGAGATATAAACTTTTTTTTACTACATCAGTGACACATGTTTACGCAATTACACAGTTGGGTAACTTCACACTTACGAAATTGTATTTTGTCTGTACTTTGGGAACTCTTCATTTTTTTTCGGAACCATTGTGATACTATGTGAGCTTTGAATGATGTGTTTGGTATGGGGTCATGATTTTTAAAGTACGTTTGAGGTAGATGACACTATTTAAATGAGCAGAGATTTTTTTTAGGTTTTGACATTATTGCAGAAAGCTACGACGTTTTTGAGATTTGGCTGAGGTGTTGTGATGTTATTATTACGACAACGATGTGTATTATGTTGTTGAGGCATGTTTATTATCAATGAGATGATGCTATATGAGGAATCTGGTTATGCTATGTATTTATTATGATGAAATATTGAAGATGTGTTGATGAATATGTATATGTGTAATAAGGTAAGGAATAATGAGTAGTGGTTAGGGAATCTGACTTGTGAAAAAGAGTTATGAAATGTGTGTAAATGCGTGAATGTATCAAAATGCCGGCGAAAATTTTTTGGACACTGTTATATTTATAGGATTTTGTTTCTACAGATTTGGAACGCAAATATTTCGACCTGTGAAATCTTATTTCTATCAAACTGTCACTGTAGCGGAAACTGATGTCGTAAATATTTCGGTAAGGAAGGTAGGTCACTGTAAGCACCCAGCCGCGCGACAGTTGCCTGGAAAAATGCCATTAGTGTATGCCTTTCAGAGTCACAGGTGGAGGAAAAAGGTGGCCATTAACCTCGCTATTGGCATTCCTTTGTAGAAATCACCGCAAATACGACACGCTCATAACTTGGAAACATTCTTACATCTGTACACCTGATTAGGACAAGTGTCTATCTACGAGAATTGAGAGAATTTCTACTAACTTATGAAATGCCTCATGACTACTGAATGATTATTTTATGCTTTACTTTGTACATAGTTGCTTATTTCATTTGATATCTGGTTTCCAGCTGTCTTGCAGCATTGGTTTCATAAAATAAAATTAAATGCATTTGCTAATGTGAACACTTTCTGTCAACAGATCTATTAAATAATTATTTTATGATCCACATTCTTCGAAAAAGGAGCTCTTGGAATGGAAAGAACAATAAGAAGGGACTAATAACAGTAACTGCATCTATAATTTTCTTTTCAAGTACTTGGTAATTTTTTGTAGAATTAGTTTTTGTGGTGCACCACTTTAATTACATAGACATTAAGATGTGAATAGACATTTCCCTTATCTGCATTGTTGTCTTTAGTGTAATATTTTTTCTGCTTGAGCTTTGTCATGATTAGATGTAAGTTATTGCATTTGCTGCTGCTGTTTGCCAGGCATAGTGCTATTAAATTTCACTTTGCATTACTCTGTTAAGCTAGTTTTACTACTGATTTATTTTTATTGTTTGCTGTGCATTGCCTTATATGAGTTGTAATATTGCATTTGCTTTGCTAATTTATGCTGCTTGCTTTGCCTTTTGTATTTTTTATCATTGCTGTTTGTGTTAATTGTTTTGTGCTGCTGCATTGCCTCGTCCCTTAGTTTAGCATCTGAGCTCAGTAGATTTAAGTTAGCTTAAGATGGGGTAGGCCATATAAGAGAACAAGTTGTGATGAAGTGGAAGTAATGCATTGAGAAGCTATAAGAAAATGGTTTGGCCAAAAAAGTATTTTGAAAGAGGATATGAACCAAAAAAGTAGGGTTTAGGGACAACAGGTTTAGGTAGGATTTTCTTGGCAATAAATGATGAGGTAAGATAATGGAAAATAAATAATGAGGTAAGAAATATGTGAACATATAAATACAGAAAGCATGCTTGGATAGGATTTTTTTGGTGGAAACAAATGTTGAAATAAGACGAAAGATCTATGGAATGAAGTTTTAGGTTGGACTGCAGTACCAAATGTTACACTGAAAACAAACCCTGCCCTTTCCTCTTGTGTTATTCTGCTATGTGTTTGTGTACTCTTGTATATTTGTGTTTTTCCTGTCTTTATGTGTTTAGCTGATGTTGTTGTGTTGTAGAATTTTTCTAATACTATGTTATTTACTTTGTAAAGATGTTTAAACATTATTTGTTCTGTTTTGTTTTAATGCTCATGTGTGAAGTTGATGTTTCAAAAGTTATTCTGATCTTTTATGTATGAACTTATGTCATAATTCCTGTAACACTGAAGGATATGTTATTTCGATTCTTCTGTAAAGCCTGTACTACAAATGTTATCTGTATTGTTATGTTCTTTAATGATTTATTTTGTACCTTTGTAATTGTATTCTTATGTTATAAAATTGTAATGGACACCAGTTCAACAAATTAAGTAACTTGTAAGTTCCATTTCACTGCACACGTTTCTGTTGGTCATAGTATATGGACGATATGTGAGAAGTAGGGACTGTTAGTGTTTGCATGTGTGTTAATAATTCAGCAAGGGACTGGATAACAGCATTGCTGGTTCTAAGGACAATTCCAGAAACTTTGTGAGTTCACAAGTGGTGGTTATGGACTTGCTATATTATCCGCAAGACTCTTCAGTGGTGATTGTGCACCTGCACAGTCACAACAGATGGCTGCTGGCCATCTCTACAAGGAGTACAGTGGGTCTGCATCTTTGATGACTCACCAGTACCATTATTTCTACAAGGACTGCAGTGGGTCTGCACCTCTGGTGGCCCACCAATACCACAATCTCTACCAGGACTACAGTGGGTCTGCACCTCTGGTAGCCCACCAATACCGTAATCTCTACCAGGACTACAGTGGGTCTACTCTGTGATGACCTACCTGCCAATATTCTTCAAGAGTTCGACTGACTCTGCGGTGGGTTTTCTCTGTTGTAGCCCATTACCTGTCTGCATGTCAAGAGGCAGCACTGTCTTTTCGTTGGAAGGACAACACTACTTCTTCAAGACTGCATGGAAATCCACTACTTCCATGTGCATTTTCTTCTACTGCTCAGACTTCGAGAAAAACACTGCTATTTTACTGTGATGAACGATCAGGACTGTCTTTATGGACTGTGAGAAAATTTTAGCTTTTGACCAACATTGTATCAATAAGTGTGTGCATTTGACATCTTTGTTATTGTAATTATGAAAAATTTTATCAAATCATTATTGGCCACTGCCCAAAACAATTTGTAAATTTTTTGTGGGGAGCATAGGGGCTATGTAAGTAGGCTGTATATGTTTTCTTATTGGCAACGTTACGTTACGTTACTGGCTGTGCTGTCTGCAGTCGGTGGCTAGTTTGCATTGTTGTCTGCCATTGTAGTGTTGGGCAGCTGGATGTGAACAGCGCGTAGCGTTGCGCAGTTGGAAGTGAGCCGCCAGCGATGGTGGATGTGGGGAGAGAAATGGCGAAGTTTTGAAATTTGTAAGACTGGATGTCATGAACTGCTATGTATATTATGATTTTTCAACACTATTAAGGTAAATACATTGTTTGTTCTCTATTAAAATCTTTCATTTGCTAACTATGCCTATCAGTAGTTAGTGCCTTCCGTAGTTTGAATCTTTTATTTAGCTGGCAGTAGTGGCGCTCGCTGTATTGCAGTAGTTCGAGTAACGAAGATTTTTGTGAGGTAAGTGATTTGTGAAAGGTATAGGTTAATGTTAGTCAGGGCCATTCTTTTGTAGGGATTACTGAAAGTCAGATTGCGTTGCGCCAAAAATATTGTGTGTCAGTTTAAGCACAGTCTTGTATAATTTTTCTAAGGGGACGTTTCATACTGCATATGTATTTTATGTACAATGTTATGAAGTTGACATTTTTTACAGTTTGTATCTCATACAGTTTGCATTTACACAATTACATGTTTGAAAATAATAATCGAAAGACATAAGGAATTACTTGTTTTACTTTTTACAAACAGGAAAATTCGTTGTTTTATTTCAGGTTTCTAACTTATTTTTAAATTCCATGTACATATTAGTTGTAGTATTGTTGTAGTCCTGTGATCTCCTACCGTGCCGTAGATGTATCTGTATCTCGAGATACTGGTGTGTTGATGTAATTATCTGTGTCTATCTGTTTATCTGTTTTCATATCAGTGTTTGAATTTATGTTGTCCATGTACCTTTCTGTGGTGTAGGTTGTGTGTCTGTTTGTGATCTTGTACACAGTCTTTGCTGCTTGTAAATCCTGTACAGCGCTCTTGGCATTTCATCAGTCATGCGGTTTAGCATGCTCCAGTTGTCTGGGTCTCTTAAAGCTTGCGCTACGTCTTCGATTTCTGTCATCGGTCTCACATATGTGATGTGCCGCATTTTAGCGTAATGTGTTCGGGTGGCCCATGTTCCCCAAATTCACACCTATCACTTTCCCTAAGGCCAAAGTGGTGCATGAGTGTAGGGTGAGGGCCGTGGCCCGTCAGGAAGTGTACCATACCGCAACTTTGTTCATCGTGTATGAGCGTAAATCGTTCCCAGATGTTCGGGAAGACGGAGGAGACCTGATGGCCATTGTCAGATGGTTCAAATGGCTCTGATCACTATGGGACTTAACATCTGAGGTCATCAGTCCCATAGACTTAGAACTACTTGAACCTAACTAACCTAAGGACATCACACACATCCATACCCAAGCAGGATTCGAACCTGCGGCCGCAGCAGCAGCGCGGTTCCGGACTGAAGCGCCCAGAACCGCTCGGCCACAGTGGCCGGCCATTGTCAGATCTTCCTCATCCTTTTTGCATGTGTCAAATTTCCAAAGATTTATTGTAACTGCTGATTTTCTGTAATATATTTCCCTGTTATCTCATGTACCTTACCAAGTCTTCCCCTTTTGAGCCAGTATGTTGCTACTCTGTGTCTAATGGCCATGTGAGTGGGGTATGTTGCAAGTACAACGCGATGGGCTTCCACGAACGTGGTACCGAATTCCCCAGACATTCTAGCAATACAGCTCCTGGTCTACGCCTTACTGTGGTTTTTGAGCATCGTGACTGACAATCAATGTGCGCAGGCACGTTCTGTGAAGCACTTAATAGACTCAAAGAGGGCTGTACGCTACTTTCGTGGTGTTTGCAGCTCTGCTGACACTTATAGCAGTATCTATGATTCGCGAAGCACGCGTTGTGGAGAAAAGTGACGGCGAAAGCGGAGCCGGTGACGGGGGCAGCGGCTGGTCGCCACGCGCCTCGCTCTAGCTCTAGGCCCGCCTGCGGCTGCCTGCGTCTGCGGGCAGCCAGCAGCCGCCAGCGCTGCCGCCCCCGCATGTTACCTCATCAGGATGCGACGCGCGCCCACCGCTTCCGAGTCTCGCCTGCTGCTGCATACGCCGCACTACTGCCTGCGCCTCGGCCGAAACACCACGCAGAGTTTCAAAGAGAAACACCAACTCGGTGGTGCTCTTCTAGTGCAGGAGAAAACATTACGACTGGCATTCGATAAGCAATGCAACACAGTTCTTTTTTCTGGAAGCAGGTTTATTTTAATCAGGATTTCAATCCTCCATAATATTCTTCATTCGTTTGGTCACAAAACCCCAGTTTCAAGGTAATCTCCGTTCCCTGTGATTGCCTTACGCCACGGTGGAACCTGTATGACCGCAAGGTACCACTTGAAACTTCTTTGTTTAAATGAGTGTGGCTGTACTTAAATTGCTGAATGACTGAGACCTACAATATCCTAGCGCAACGCAATCTGACCGTTCAAAAAAATAAAATAAAATAAAATAAAATAAAATAAAATAAAACATAAAATAAATAAATAAATAAATTAAAATAACCTGACTTCAAATAATTAATTCAAAGGAATCTTAACAATAACCTATACATTTCATTATGCACTTACCTCACAAAAATCTTCATTACGCGAACTACTGCAATACAGTGAGCGTCAATACTGCCAGATAAATAAAAGATTATAACTACTATAGCCACAAACTACTAATAGGCATGTGGTTAGCAAAGGAAAGATTTTGTTGCAAACCAAATAATGTATTTTTTTTACCTTAACAATGTGACATCCAGTTCAAACACGAATATAAATCGTCATTGACATCTAGTACAAAGGTATACAGGGTGGTCCATTGATCGTGACGGGGCCAAATACCTCACGAAATAAGCGTCAAACGAAAAAACTACAAAGAACGAAACCTATCTAGCTTGAAGGGGGAAACCAGATGGCACTATAGTTGCCCCGCTAGATGGCGCTTCCATAGGTCAAACGGATATCATCTGCGTTTTTTAAAATAGGAGCTCCCATTTTTTATTACATATTCGAGTAGTACGTAAAGAAATATGAATGTTTTAGTTGGACCACTTTTTTCGCTTTGTGATAAATAGCGCTGTATTAGTCACAAACATGTGGCTCACAATTTTAGACAAACAGTTGGTAACAGGTATGTTTTTTAAATTAAAATACAGAATAGGTACGTTTGAACATTTTATTTCGGTTGTTCCAATGTAATACATTTACCTCTGTGAACTTGTCATTTGTGAGAACGCATGCTGTTAGAGCGTGATTACCTGTAAATACCACATTAATACAATAAATGCTCAAAATGATGTCCGTCAAGCTCAGTGGTTCAAATGGCTCTGAGCACTATGGGACTTAACATCTATGGTCATCAGTCCCCTAGAACTTAGAACTACTTAAACCTAACTAACCTAAGGACATCACACAACACCCAGTCATCACGAGGCAGAGAAAATCCCTGACCCCGCCGGGAGTCAACCTCAATGCATTTGGCAATACGTGTAACGACATTCCTCTCAACACCGAGTAGTTCGCCTTCCGTAATGTTCGCACATGCATTGACAATGCGGTGACTCATGTTGTCAGGCGTACTCGATGGATCACGATAGCAAATATCCTTCAACTTCCCCCACAGAAAGAAATCCGGGGACGTCAGATCCGGTGAACTTGCGGGCTATGGTATTGTTCTTCGACGACCAATCCACCTTTCATGAAATACGCTATTCAACACCACTTCAACCGCACGCGAGCTATCTGCCGGACATCCATCATGTTGGAAGTACATCGCCATTCTGTCATGCAGTGAAACATCTTGTAGTAACATCTGTAGATTTCCTACATTACGTAGGAAATCAGCATACATTGCACCATTTAGATTGCCATCGATAAAATGGGGGCCAATTATCCTTCCTCCCATAATGCCGCACCATACATTAACCCGCCAAGGTCGCTGATGTTCCACTTGTCGCAGCCATCGTGAATTTTCCGTTGCCCAATAGTGCATATTATGCCGGTTTACGTCACCGCTGTTGATGAATGACGCTTCGTCGCTAAATTGAGCGCGTGAAAAAAAATCTGTCATCGTCCTGTAATTTCTCTTGTGCCAGTGGAGAACTGTACACGACGTTCAAAATCGTCGCCATGCAATTCTTGGTGCATAGAAATATGGTACGTGTGCAGTCGATGTTGATGTAGCATTCTCAACACCGACGTTTTTGATATTCCCGATTCTCGCGCAGTTTGTCTGCTACTGATGTGCGGATTAGCCGCGACAGCAGCTAAAACACCTACTTGGGGATCATCATTCGTTGCAGGTCGTGGTTTACGTTTCACATGTGGCTGAACACTTCCTGTTTCCTTAAATAACGTAACTATCCGGCGAACGGTCTGGACACTTGGATGATGTCGTCCAGGATACCGAGCAGCATACACAGCACACGCCCGTCGGGCATTTTGATCACAATATCCATACATCAACACGATATCGACCTTTTCCGCAATTGGTAAACGGTCCATTTTATCACGGGTAATATATCATGAAGCAAATACCGTCCGCACTGGCGGAATGTTACATGATACCACGTACTTATACGTTTGTGACTATTACAGCGCCATCTACCACAAAGCTAAAAAAGTTGTCCAACTAAAACGTTAATATTTCTTTACGTCCTACACGAATATGTAATAAAAATGGGGGTTCCTATTTAAAAAAAACGCAGTTGATATCCGTTTGACCTATGGCAGTGCCATCTAGCGGGCAAACCATAGCGCCATCTGGTTTCCCCCTTCAAGCTAGACGAGTTTCGTTATTTGTAGTTTTTTCGTTTGACGCTTATTTCGTGAGATATTTGGCCCGGTCACTATCAGTGGACCACCCTGTATAATCATGAATAATATTGAGTCTCCAAGTCGAACATGTACAGATCGTTAGCCTATGCTAACACTTCAGACCTCTACCCTCCATCAATACTAACTTCTCACATCTAGCATCCATCACTACTGGCTGTTCACCACCAACTGCCCAACAGTACTTCCATCGTTGCTGGCGACTAACTTCCAACTGCCCAACTCTACTGGCGATTAACTTCCAACAACGAGTCCAACCAGCCACAGAATCTCTTACAAAGAAAGCGCAGTCAGAGACCCAATGCAAAGCGCTACACAGCGCTGCCAACACAGAAGCAGCCCACTTATACACTCTACTGGTCGACGTCGGAGCCAACGTCTTCCTGCATCAATGACTTCCTATTCATCCACGTAATGCTTCCCGCGGAGTGCATCCTTCATTGAGCCACAGATGGAAGTCGCAAAGTGTGAGATCCGAGCTGTAGGGTGGATGAGGAAGAACAGACCAATGATGTTTCGTGATCTCCTCTCTGGTGCGCAGATTTGTGTGAGGCCTTGTGTTGTCACGGAGAAGTTCGTCTGCATTTTTGTGGTGACGAATATGCTCAAGTCGTTTCTTCAATTTCCTGAGGGTGGCACAACACACTTCAGACTTGATCGTTCCACCACGTTGGAGGGCATCAAACAGAATAACCCCCTCAGAGACCCAAAAGACAGTCGCCATGATTTTATCAGCTGAGGATACGGCTTTGAACCTTTCTTCGGAAGAGAAGGTTTCCGGTTAGAAGTGATAAACCCTTGTTTCCTCTCCTGTGACTATGCTCGACAATAAACTGTCACGATCAGCCTCGTAACGCGGAAGCAATCCCTTGCATGTGGTCCTCCGTTGCTTTTTATGGTCTTGCGTTAGGCGACGGAGAACCCAGCTGGTACACACCATTGAGTGCCCCAACTGGTGGAAGAGTATGTCAGCACTATCAACAGAAACGGCGAGATGTGCAGCGAGGTGTTGGATTGTGATCCGTCTATCACTTCGAACGAGTGTCCGCGCGTTCCAACATTGCAGGAGTTACAGGTGTTAGCAGCCGGCACGTGGGAGATCAGCCACTTTAGCTCCCCCTTGTTGCGATGATGACAGACGCCTCTCCCAACGACTCACCGTGTTTTTGTTTACTGCCAGGTTCCCGTAGACATTCTGCAAGCGCCTATGAATATCTACGATGCTCTGGTTTCCCGACAACAAAAGTTCAGTGACAGCACTCTGCATGGAACGCATCTGCGCTACAGACGCCATTTTGAAGGTTACGTATAGCTTCTCGAAACTTCGTGAAACTTTAGGGGTTGAATTGGGAATAGTCCACGATGTCCCACAATAAATTGCGCTTTTTTTCGACCGAAATTGGCCGAGAAAAGAAATGTGTTGCATAATTTATTGGACGCCTCTCCAGTAATGGTAAAAATAATGCAAATCTCTATTACTGACTTTATTCAGATGCAACCGGTTTCGGTGTTACAGTAGACCATATTTAAGCCCCTGTCTGCAGGAAACACATCGTCTGTCACACTGCGCCAAACACATTGCAAGTAGGCTGTTTAGGATTTTATGTTGGTAATGCCACATAGTACTCTGTATGAAAATCGCTGACTGCGCTGTGTGCAGTCTGTGGCTGGTTGGACTCATTGTTGGAATATTCGCTTGTGTAGTGTTGGGCAGTAGGATGTGAACAGCGCGTAGCTTTGGGAGAGAGAGATGCCAGAGTTTTGAGAGGTTTCTAGAAGCGGACGATCTGGACGCGTGTCCTCCAGAAAAAGGTATTTTGTGAAGATTGATGTCATGAATTGTCATAAATATATATATCACTATCATTCTTAATTTTCAAAGGGGAAGTTTCAACATCAGCATTTCTACAGCTGCCTTTTTAAGGAATGTTCACATATTAACTACATTACACGCTACTCTATCCTGTGCAAGACTCTCCATCTCCAAATAACTACTACAATCTACACACACTTGAACCTCATTACTCTGTTCGTTTCTTGGTCTACCTCTACAATTTTAGTAATAATATACGTACGCCTGACCAGCATAGTATTAAGACTTTAAAAAAACAGGAGCTGTAAATAGTATCTACACTCCATCACGTTTTTAATCATTACAATAAAATGAAACAGCCTACAATAAAGATGCATTACTATGTGTGACCATTTAAAACATACAATAGAAAGAATGTACATGAGGTTATTCAGTGGGGTCTAAAACGTGTTACACTACATAAACTTGTAGGGGTTCTACTCATTGGGGCAGTGGCCGATATTAAACATGCATAAAATATGTTAATGTCACAGTGACGGCTAACTACCACCTACTACTGAATCAAAAGCGATATTGTAAATAACTTGTATTTATTGTAAATTATCGATGATAGAAATTAGATCATATTGAACAAATCATGAATGAAAACAAATTAAAGAAATTGTACACTGTTCTTAGATATACTACACTGTTAAGATCGGCTCTCAGCTCTTAATGTTAAGTTGATGCGAAGTTAGATTTAATTATGCCCCTGGATAAGCAAATGGTAAATGCGATCTGACTGCGTTCCTATAATCTCTTTTGTGCCTGAAATAATACGCACTTCGGACACCACCACCAAGAAACAAACCAAACAACATGCAAAAAGACATATAACCAATAACGAATCGTAAGCAAAACTACACGGATGCTCAGTGGATGGCAACAACACGATCCAACAACTACACTCCTGGAAATGGAAAAAAGAACACATTGACACCGGTGTGTCAGACCCACCATACTTGCTCCGGACACTGCGAGAGGGCTGTACAAGCAATGATCACACGCACGGCACAGCGGACACACCAGGAACCGCGGTGTTGGCCGTCGAATGGCGCTAGCTGCCCAGCATTTGTGCACCGCCGCCGTCAGTGTCAGCCAGTTTTCCGTGGCATACGGAGCTCCATCGCAGTCTTTAACACTGGTAGCATGCCGCGACAGCGTGGACGTGAACCGTATGTGCAGTTGACGGACTTTGAGCGAGGGCGTATAGTGGGCATGCGGGAGGCCGGGTGGACGTACCGCCGAATCGCTCAACACGTGGGGCGTGAGGTCTCCACAGTACATTGATGTTGTCGCCAGTGGTTGGCGGAAGGTGCACGTGCCCGTCGACCTGGGACCGGACCGCAGCGACGCACGGATTCACGCCAAGACCGTAGGATCCTACGCAGTGCCGTAGGGGACCGCACCGCCACTTCCCAGCAAATTAGGGACACTGTTGCTCCTGGGGTATCGGCGAGGACCATTCGCAACCGTCTCCATGAAGCTGGGCTACGGTCCCGCACACCGTTAGGCCGTCTTCCGCTCACGCCCCAACATCGTGCAGCCCGCCTCCAGTGGTGTCGCGACAGGCGTGAATGGAGGGACGAATGGAGACGTGTCGTCTTCAGCGATGAGAGTCGCTTCTGCCTTGGTGCCAATGATGGTCGTATGCGTGTTTGGCGCCGTGCAGGTGAGCGCCACAATCAGGACTGCATACGACCGAGGCACACAGGGCCAACACCCGGCATCATGGTGTGGGGAGCGATCTCCTACACTGGCCGTACACCACTGGTGATCGTCGAGGGGACACTGAATAGTGCACGGTACATCCAAACCGTCATCGAACCCATCGTTCTACCATTCCTAGACCGCCAAGGGAACTTGCTGTTCCAACAGGACAATGCACGTCCGCATGTATCCCGTGCCACCCAACGTGCTCTAGAAGGTGTAAGTCAACTACCCTGGCCAGCAAGATCTCCGGATCTGTCCCCCATTGAGCATGTTTGGGACTGGATGAAGCGTCGTCTCACGCGGTCTGCACGTCCAGCACGAACGCTGGTCCAACTGAGGCGCCAGGTGGAAATGGCATGGCAAGCCGTTCCACAGGACTACATCCAGCATCTCTACGATCGTCTCCATGGGAGAATAGCAGCCTGCATTGCTGCGAAAGGTGGATATACACTGTACTAGTGCCGACATTGTGCATGCTCTGTTGCCTGTGTCTATGTGCCTGTGGTTCTGTCAGTGTGATCATGTGATGTATCTGACCCCAGGAATGTGTCAATAAAGTTTCCCCTTCCTGGGACAATGAATTCACGGTGTTCTTATTTCAATTTCCAGGAGTGTATTTCTGAACTTTACTGCCGCTGCTGCAAGTTTTACACTACCGTCTACAAGCGTGCTGGCTCCGTCGATACTGCTGGGGCGATGACTGCAGCTGCGAAGTCGCTAAATTAAGATAAGTCTCTCAAAAATCTTGAGCAGAATAAACTACTCAGAAACTGCTGATACCACAAACCCTATATTTCCTCTAAATGGTATACAACGCTTTCAAGGCTGGCTCAAAAACCTTTAAGGTGCAGCCCAGTGTGTCTTGTACTAACGTGCAATACCAGTATGATAGCTCTGTGCACTGGTTGACTACGTTCAATGGTGACTGCCAATCTATAAGGCGGAATCAACTGCAATTATACTAGTAGTCAATGCAATGCCTATCGTGGACGCTGATGTCCTACTGTAGCTGCAGACTCTAGATCATACACAGCACAGTATTCAGAATCTAAGTCCCTATCTCAGAGCTACCGAACTTTGCGACTGTCCGCTTTCACGGCACAAGATGCTCTCTGCACGATGCTCTTGCAACAATCTTGCCGCCAAACTCTAATCAGCCAATCCCGACGCGGCAAAGGCCTCCCACATCTCCCTCACGGAGTGATACAATTTCTCCACCGATCCAAAAATTTCTCTGTCCAAACAGCGGGCATTGACCCTCAAGGTTTCCCGCACTTTCTTATGAACTGCCCAACCAGAGCTCAGCCCATTTGCCGCTAAAACAGCGCGCGACCGGGCGGCGCCAGCGCGTACGTTGGAAGATCTCTGTCTGCTCGACATTTCCCCTCTCTCTCTCACCAGGCACCCGGCGGCGTTCCTTTTGATGCTTGCAGGTCAGTGGCCGCATCCCCTGGGACCCCCGGCCCCTGCACAACGCTCTTCCGGCGCTCACCGGCCTTCGCCTCCCCGCCTCTACTGGCAAATCCACTTTGCTTACACCTACAGCATGCAACTAAATATTATCATTACCAAAGCCCGTATTATTTCAGACATGTGTCTAATCATCACGTATCTCTCTTTCTAATCCACCTAATAAGACTAATTAACCATTATATGGGTTTATTTACTCCAAATATGCAGAATAATCTGCGAAATCAATGTCACAAATGAAAGCCACCTTTCAAACTTATGAGGAGGACTGAATTCTTCTTGCGTCAGACACATAACAAAGTTTAAAACTGTAGTGCGTAATGCATCTCTTGCATGGGGTGGGACCTGAACGTTGTTGCCGTTGTGGTCTTGAGTCCAAAGACTGGTTTGATGCAGCTCTCCGCGCTACTCTATCCTATGCAAGCCTCTTCATATCCAAATAATGCTGAAACCTACTACCTTTTGAACCTGATTATTATGTTTATCTCTTGGCCTTCCTCCACAATTTTAATCCCACACTTTCTTCCAATATGAATGATCCTTTGAAATCTCAGAATGTGTCTAATCAACCGACTCCTTCTTTTAGTCAATTTGTGCCATGAAGTTCTTCGTCTCCCCAATTTTATTCACCACCTCAAAATTAGTTGTATCATCTGCACATGTAATTGTCAGCATACTTCTGTAATATCACATTTCAAAAACTTCTTTTTCCTTTCTAGTCTAAACTGTCGTCCAAGTTTCACACAACGCTACACTACAGGAAATGTGGTGTTAACAAATCTCTCTTCTTCAGAAATGCTTTTCTTACCATTGCCAGTATAGAGTTTGTATCGCCTTTGCCTCTGCCATCATCAGTTATTTTACTGCTTAAATAGCAAAACTCATCTATTCCTTTAAGTATCTCGTTTACTGATCTAATTCCCTCATCATCGCCTGATTTAATTCTACTACCTTTGTTTTGCTATTTTTAACGTTCAAGACACTGTCCATTCATTTCGACTGCTCTTCCTAGTCCTTTGCTGTCTCTGACAGAATTATAATGTCATCGGCAAAGCTCAAAGTTCTTGTTTCTTCTTTCTTAACTTTGATTCCCTCTCCAAACTTTTCTTTGGTTTCTTTTACTGTTTGGTCAGAGTACGGATTGAATAACATCTGGGACACGCTACAACAATGCCTCACTCCCTTCTAAACCATTGATTCCGTTTCATGCCGCTCAAGTCTTCTAATTGCCGTCTGGTTTCTGTACAAATTGTAAATAACCTGTCGCTCCCTGTATTTTACCCTGGCTACCTTTGGAATTTCAGAGTACTCCAATCAACATTGTTAAAAGGTACCTCTAAGTCTATAAATCCCATAAACGAATGTTTGCCTTTCTTAAGCGTATCTTGTAAGATAGGTCGTAGGGTTATTATTGCTTCGCGTGTTCCTGCCTTTCTCCGGGATCAAAACTGATCTTCCCCGAGGTCGGCTTCTACCAGCTTTTTCATTCTTATGTACATAATTCGTGCTAGTGTTTTGTAATCATGACTTATTACGCTGATGCTTCGGTAACATTCACCTAAACGTATCGTAAAACAAAATGTAACATACAGTTAAGGTTGTTAAAATATTTAATCGCTTGATATAAGAGGCAATCAAAAAGTTTTCGTTCGAAGGCCGAACAGTTCAGAATCGGTGTGCCAATCAGTTAGTATCGGTGTGAGCACTGTGGCAATCATCCCTCCGACGCACCTGAATGAAGATACCCGTCTGGTAAAACACCCTATCCTGCTGCATGAAGAAGTCTGTAACTGCCGGCTGCACGTCCTCGTCCAAAGAGAACGGTCGACCCTTCAAGGCCTTTTTTAAGGGACCGAAGGTCTGTTAATCGCAAGGGGAAATATCAGGACTATAGGGTGGGTGGGTGCTCGAGTGTCTCCCACTTGAGTTGGCCCAACTTCTGCGTTACAACTTTTGCGATATGGGGACGTGTCTTATCATGAAGCAGCAGCACCCAATGTGGCAGTTTTCCCAGACATTTCGCCTTTTAGATTGTCACACAGTGATTTTGACACCACTAGATAAACTTATTTGCTACTGCAGTTCGGAATATATGTTCAGTATTCAAGTACAATAGCGACTTAATGCCTCCTCGAAGGCTCTAATCCAGGATTCGGTTGTGGGAGGGAGGGGGGAGATGGGAGATGGGAGGGGGAAGAGGGACGAGATGGTGAGGGGTGAGGGATGAGGGGGTGTAAGAGAAGGGTTTGTCCACAATTTGTGACTATCATCCCCGTCAGTATAACTTCTTGTCACCCCTATTTCTGACGAGCCACACATTTCTAGAATCTAATTTTACTGCTAGCAATAAGATGCATAAAATTAAGATGATAATAATAATAGTTTGCTTACATAAGCGCTTAGTACATCAATTTAGAATAACTTCCAAGAAATTCTAAGGCAGGGAAATACTTAATTTGAAAGGATTCGCCCGAAAATTTGAGAAGTTGGTATGTCATGCAACGTGCATTCAACATCACCAATATTTCTTTCAGCATAACGAATGTGAACACAAGTCTGCATACTATGACTATACAGACGTTTAATTTACAGCTACATCCAGGAACGTCATTCTTTCTATTACTTTCCTTTTGTTAAGGGAAGGTATTTCTCTTACTGTGAAGTTCCTAGAAGGATAAAAGGAAACGAAATGAAACTTCACTGGTTGAGTATATGTAATGTTATTTCAGTGATTACAATATCGAGTCGAATTTACAAGAGACTTGTCGGCATGCGCCAACTTATCAGTATAACGTTGTAGCCCCTCTGGCCGGGAATTATGCACCGATTCTGTTATAAAGCCATTGTAGCCTTTCTCGGGACAAATTGACCCACAACTGTAGTAAATCGGCCCTCATGTTCTGGACACTGACCCTGGGATGAAGTTGAGCTATGGACAGATCTGAGGATGTCCTCGTTCAAGGCAGTAGCTCAGCATCACGTAAGCAGTTCGTAGAGACGTATGTCATGAACAGCCGACCACTGTCCCGTTGAAAGATGGCTCCACGGTACAGTCGCATGAGAGTCAGCACATGAGGATGCAGGATGTCCGTGACGAACCTTTTCGCCGTCAGAGAACCTTCAATCACTACCAAACGTGATCTGAAATCATACCTGGTGGCAGCTCACATCGTAATACTAGGAGTAGCACTGCTGTGCCTCTCCAAAACAGTGCAAGAAACGGATTTTGCCGCGTGTAGCCGCCATACTAGCAGATGATAATTATCCGGGATAGTGCAGAACAGTGACTCATCGCGGATCTTCATTACCCCAGACGATCATAGTCGGCGAGCATGCTGGCCGCTGTGGCCGAGCGGTTCTAGGCGCTTCAATCTGGTACCGCGCGACCGCTACGGTCGCAGGTTCGAATCCTGCCTCGGGCATGGATGTGTGTGATGTCCTTAGGTTAGTTAGGTTTAAGTAATTCTAAGTTCTAGGTGACTGATGACCTCAGATGTTAAGCCCCATAGTGCTCAGAGCCATTTGGACCATTCGGTGAGCATGCCGGCGACCTGGGGAAAACTAGCTCGGACGTCAGCTCAGTCCCCAGTACCCAGGATGTCTAGGACCTCTTACAATAGTTGTCGGCCACTTTGGCTCAGGTGAGAATACAACGGCTTTATGACATCTCTCCAAATCAAACCAGTGCTTGCATCCAGCCGCGAGTGGGTGTAACGTCATCTACATCTACACAGATACTCCGCAAGCTACAGTACAGTGCGTGGCGGAGGGGACACTGTACCACTATTTGTCATTTCATTTCCTGTCCCATCCGCAAACAGAGCGAGGGAAAAACGACCGTCTAAGTGCCTCAGTCTGAGCCCTAATTTCTCGTATCTTATATCTTTGTGGTCCTTAAGCGAATTGTAAATTGGCGACAGTAGAATCATTCAGCAGTCAGCTTCAAATGGCGGTTCTCTAAATTTTCTCAATAATGCTTCTGGGAAAGAACGCCGCCTTCCCTCCAGGGATTCCCACTTGAATTCCCGAAGCATCTTCGTAACACTTTCGTATTGTTCGAACGTACAAGTAACAAATCTAGCCGCCCGCCTCCGAATTGCTTCGGTGTCTTCCTTCAATCCGACCTGGCACGGATCCCAAACACTCGAGCGGTACTCAAGAATAGGTCGCACCAGCGTCATATATGCGGTCTTCTTTACAAGTGAGCCACTCTCTCCTAAAATTCTCGCAATACACCGAAATCGACCATTTGCCTTCCCCACGACAGTTTTCACATCCTCGTTCCATCTCATATCACTTTGCAACGTTACACCCAGATATTTAAACGACTTGACTGTGTCAACTAGGACACTACTAATACTGTATCCGAACTTTACAGGTTTGATCTTCATACTCATTAACCTACATTTTTCCACATTAAGGACTAGCTGCCACTCATCAACACCAACTGGAAATTTTATCTAAGTCGTCTTGTATCTTCCTACAGTGACTCAACTTTTACACCTTACCGTACACCACGGCATCATCAGCAAACAACTGCAGATTGCCGCCCACCCTGTCCACCATGTCATTTATGTATACAGAGAACAACAGCTGTCCTATAACTCTTCACTAGGCCACTGCTGACGATACCCTTGTCTCTGATGAGCACTCGCCGTCGAAGACAGCATAGTGGCTTTTATTACTTAAGAAGTCTTCGAGCCACTCACATGTCTGTGAACTTACTCCTTATGCTCTTGCTTTCATTGACAGCCTGCAATGGCGCATCGTGTCAAGTGCTCTCCGGAAATCTAGAAATATGGAATCTGCCTGTTGCCCTTCATCCACAGTTCGCAGTATATCATGTGAGGAAAGGGAAAGCTTAGTTTCGCACGAGTGATGCTTTCTAAAACCATACTGATTCGTGGACATATGCTTCTCAGTCTCAAGAAAGTTTATTGTATTTGAACTGAGAATATGTTGAAGAATTCTGCAGCAAACAGAAGTTAGGGATATTGGTCTGTAATTTCGCGGGTCCGTTCTTTTACCCTTCTAATGTACCGGAGTCACCTGCGCCTTTTTCCAGACGTTCGGGACTTGTCCTGGGCGAGAGATTCACGATAAAAACAAGCTAGGTAAGGAGCCATGATTCGGATTTGTAATCACTGGAACAACGTCACATATCCTCACAACTCGTGAAGTTTCATTTCGTTTCTTGCTCCCATTGTGGGTACTTCACCTTTTTTTTGTGAAGTAGTGTATTTCGCCTCGATTGCTCTCTCTGGTGCTGTGGTCGTCGCACTGCGGCCCGTGGGCTCTATGTGGCCCGCAGTTCCCAGCCTTATTTTATAATAGTATTCATCTACCAAGTAAAAGCCAAATTCAAAAACGTCAACGAAGCTTTAGAGATTCTTCAGACTGTAGTTTTCCTGCTCAGTAGCAAGTAGAAATACTTACAAAGACAATAATATTTTACGATGTGCTTCATTTTAACTGATGTTCGTAAAATTGGCGAAGAGCTATGAAAAATTGGCCACTTAACTCAGGGTAAAGGGATAAATAGCGTGTCCACTGTAGGGTTAGAGGATATGAAAGGAGGAATGTATTTTTTATATGAATGCCTGATGTCTGTTCTTTCAGACATGTCCGAAATGACAGACACCACACATTCATGTGATTGATTCGCCTAGATGGGCAGTGGACCCACTTTCTTCAGAGTGGATGGGCAAGTACGTCCGACCTCCTGCAGGAATCTCAGAGTTGCGAGCGTGGACGAAATGGACGAGACCTGCGGATAGGTGGTGCTCGGTGGGAATATAGGTAGGCCGTGAGGCGTGCCCAGATAGTCCACACAGTCGCGGTAACACCGTGTCTCGGATGGCGCAGTGGTTGACACTCGTGCCTTGTAAAGTGGAAGACGTCTCTTTGGCGGGCACATCACTTGTAGGAGAGGGGGAGCTACACAGACGTTGGGGTGAACAAAACCGTCGCCACTGCGTACACTGATGACTGCTGCTGCCTTCGAGGGCGAACGACAGTTACATCGATTCGCCAGTATCACCACCAATACCACACGGTCGCGCGCGGCGCTGTCATTGTTACGCGACATATTTTAGGCATCCGACATAGACTTGGCCTTAATGCAAGAGGTATACGTTCTTCGCTTCCTGGTCGTCTCTGTATACACTACACGCATATCACATGCGTCGGATACGGACAGTGGCATCCCAATACTTCTCAAAGAAGGTTTAGTAGCCACCGATGTACTTTACCTACCGAATGCCAGGGGCATGACGCTTACGGCTCAAGGGACACACCTCATCAACGTTTACGCACGGTTCGTTACCAGCAAGAGGCGTGAACGTTCGCTGTTCTGTGCTGAGGAATTACCGCAGTTGTGCCAAGGCAGGATAGACGATATGGTGATTCGGGGCGATTTTAATTGTACAAAATCTCCTCATCATTGACCATGCCCAGCACTCGGCGCTATCATTCGCGAGCTCGGTTTGCTAGGTACTTGTTACATCATCTATGCTGACAGACAGAACTTCACGTACTTCACGGAACATTCGTCTTGCAGAATTGACAATATGTATACCTCCCGCTTTCTCAGGGATGCGGTCACGGCAACTGAGTTGTGGCCAGCCCCTTTTACTGACCACACTGCTTTTATCTGTACCATCACGCTTCGACGCCAACAGGCGTGGCGCAGCTGCAGCCTGTGGAAATGTAACACCGCTCACCTGACCTCACTAGAATGTCAAGCAGTGCTGGGAGACGTGTGGAGACAGTGCCTACGATGACAAGGAGTGCCTTTACAGTTGTGGCTGGATGGTGCCAAGCCGAGCCTTCGACCCACCCTGAAGATGTTTAGATGGGAAGCTGCGCCATGGAAGTGCAGCACTACAGAGTTCTACTACGCTATCCTCAGGGAGTGATCCTTTATGCCCCCATCACTGGACCGTCAGATGGCTGCCAACCAGTAAAAGCGATGACGTTGACGCGTCAACGCTTGAAAGGGACCATCAGTCGTACACGTCAAACGATCGGAATCGCCAACGAAGGGCTCTCCATGTATCATACAGCCATGGAAAGAAAGCACAGAACCAGGACATTCATCCATGAGTAGACGACAGAAGATGGCGTCCGTCACGTCACACAATGCATGCTTTACCCATTATTCTCTCCTGTATGCGGAGAAGATATCTCATCCAGAGATCATTGCTGCTGTCGCTAGTTTGATGCACGCCACTGTTACTTCGGAACTCCAACGAGAATGGTAGAACCGGTGACTGAAAAAGGAGTTATATGAGTGCGTCCTGTCTGTTGTTTTGGACATCTCCAAAAGAACAGACACCACGCAGAAGCTGTGAAACATTAAATGTAAATTGAAGGGTATCACTGCTGTCAGCTGCAACGAGACATTACGCGGAATCAGCAGCGACGAGTGAAAATGTGTACCGGACAAGGATTCGAACGCAGAATCTCCTGCTTACTAGACAACTGCGTTAACCATTCCGCCATCCGGGACACAGCGTTATCGCAACTGCAAGGACTCTCTCCGCAGGCCTCAAGGCCGATCCACATTCCCACCGAGCGCCACAGGATTCTTTCGGACATGTCCGAAAGAACAGACGCGACACGTTAATATAATTGATATGCCTAGCTGGGCAGTGGATCCACCTTCTTCAGTGCGGATGAACAAACGTGTCCGATATCCTGTGGGACTCTCAGAGGAGCAAACAATGAGTATAATGGACAAGGACTGCTCTCGGAGGGAGTGTGGATCGGCAATGAGGCGTGCCGAGATAGTCTGTGCAGTTGCGATAACGGTGTGTTCGCAGGGCGCAGTTGTTAACACACGGTAGCTCAGCATGTTCGGCCAGAGGGTTAGCTGCACTCTGGAACAAATAAGCTGAGTGGCTGGATCAACGACGAACTTGAATAGGTGTCGCGGGACGTCAGCCCCGAACGAGACGAGTGAAGTGAGATTAAAAAAAAGTAAGGAGGAGATCCCCGGTTCGAGTCCCTGTGCGTTATACATTTTCGCTCGTCGTCGCTGATTCCGGATGCAGCTGACATTAGTAATCCATTTCCTTTCTCCCCACTCCATCCACCTTCAATTTAGATGGAATGTATTTTTGTTTGTCTTCCAATACTGACTATTCACGGGTGCGCGCGACTAGTACCGATGAGCTGCTATGAAATAACTTTTCATACGAAAATGACATGGATTAGTGAATGTGCGTTGTCCGAATGTCTTCAAATGAAGCAAGGAATATGAAATTAGGCTGTTCTAATACGACGTAATGAATGGAAGAAAAATGACATTCAAAACAAGTAGTAAACATCTGTGATCGTGTCTCATATCGTACGAGGGCTTTTCGGAAAGTAGGGTCCGATCGATCGCGAAATGCAAAATAAAATGAGAATAAAAAATGTTTTATTTGCAACATGCTTGTTGGATGTGCCAAAATGTTTTCTTCATAGCCAGCGGTTCATGTGAGTAGAGATTAAAATCAGAGGGACGCAAATCCGGGCAATATGATGGGCGATCAAACAGTTCCCGTCAAAAACGCTGCAGAAGCGACCTCATTGCCCTGCAGTGTGCGGCCGGAAATTGTCATGAAGGAGGAAATGCACGACAGTTACGTTGTGTGGGCTGCATGAAATCAGGCAACATCTCTTAAAGGCACTCATACTTTGCGGAAGATACTGCTTTCTAGGCACCTTTACGTGCTCACTGCGCGCTCAGAACTGGAAAGAGCGGTGTGACGCGATCGACACGTATACTAGAGACACTGTCCAACACATCCGTGCAAAGCTTCATCGGATTTTCACTGTCGTTTCCATTTCGCGATCGATCGCACCTTACTTTCCGGACAGCCCTCGTGTTCAAATGGTTCAAATGGTTCTGAGCACTATGGGACTTAACATCTGAGGGCATCAGTCCCCTAGAACTTAGAACTACTTAAACCTAACTAACCTAAGGACATCGCACGCATCCATGCCCGAGGCAGGATTCGAATCTGCGACTATAGCAGTAGCGCGGTTCCGAACTGAAGCGCCTGGAACCACTCGGCCACAACGGCCGGCAGCCCTCGTGTAATACTGCATTTACATGTAAGTGTAATCGCTGTTATTAATCAATCATCCGCTCACACAGACAACACAACAACACTTCGTCAGACAGTTACAGTATCACAAGTTTGAGGCTCTGAGGGTAACAGCTTACTCAAACAGAGAACAGTCAACACGAAGTTTTCCGAATGGTGCCGACTTTAACGACCATTGCTTGGAATCCAGTGGCCGGCTTATCGCGCCGTTACTACAGCTAGCATTTTATGCAGGCTACCAGTTAATAATAAGATCGGTAAATATGCGGCCCCATCTTGCCAGTATTGGCTCTTAAGCAAAAACGTTGGACGACCACCGCTCTAGTGCCATGTCCCCGGCCCTCGATGTCTCAGCACTTGGTACACTTAACTGCTCCTTATTTCGACAGTGGTCCTCAGGAGATTTGTTTATTGCTTGATCAGCTATTTCTTAAATTTCTCTTCATTTTAATATTCTGTTGTAGTAACAATTTCAATGCTTCCAACTCCTTTTCAGATTTTCTCAAGGTCCACATTTCACTTGCACACACTGCTGTGTTCCAGTTTTAGAACAGTCTTCCTGAATTCTATAAGGGAAAGTCAAGTGAAAATGAGGAAGATTGGAAAAAGTAAGTAAAGTGTTTGTTATTTCAAAAGTAATCGCCATAACTGTTAACACATTTATCCCACTGTGGGTGAATACGGTCAAAGCCTTCATGGGAAAACGTTTACAGCTGCAAACGGAACAAATGGCTCTGAGCTCTATGGGACTTAACATCTGAGGTCATCAGTCTCCTAGACTTAGAACTACTTACACCTAACTAACCTAGCGACATCACACACATCCATGCCCTAGGTAGGATTCGAACCTGCGAGCGTAGCAGCAGCGCGGTTCCGGACTGAAGCGCCTAGAACCACTCGTCCAAAGCTGCCGGATGCAAACGGAACAATAACTTTCCCTGTACCCAGGTGTGCACATCTTCGCACGAAGCAAATCGACGGCCACGAATGTCTTACTTCAGGGCTCCAAAAATATGGAAATCGCAGGGGGAAAGATCGGGACCGTATGGCTTCGCTGCGAAATAATTTTTTCTTTTTTTTTTTTTGAGCCCTGAAGTAAGACATTTGTGGCCGTCGATTTGCTTCGCGCGAAGATGTGCTCGCTGTGTATGTTCTTGGTCCCGTAAGCAACCACAAATATAAATCGTCTTGTCTTACAATGGGATAAATGTATTAACAATTATGGCCATTACTTTTGAAGTAGTAACCAGTTTTCTTACTATTTTCTATCTGTCTAGTTTTCATTTGGCTGCGCCTTATAAGTCACTAATTTTGAAAAAAATGTTAATTTTGTTCGCCTGCGTCAGGTTACTTCCAACTGATTCGTTACTGCCCACCTAATGGGTAATTTTTGCCTTATAGATAGCCTAAGTCATTTCCTTTTTCCACTGAGTCTCAGTTTTGGCGCTTATCAAGCCGTTATCCTCTCTTCTACTATATTTCAACCCTCGAGCATGGATGTGTGTGATGTCCTTAGGTTAGTTAGGTTTAAGTATTCTAAGTTCTATGGGACTGATGAGCTCAGAAGTTAAGTCTCATAGTGCTCAGAGCCATTTCAACCAATTTGAACTATATTTCAACAACGTTTGTGTTGGTTTACCCATCCTCTCTCTAAATTCTCGCACTGTGTGTATATTCACTATGGATTGGGCAATGGATTCTGAGCCGTGCACGGCTCGCGTTTATCCCATTTATTGTTTGTCATCTTCTATTTCGGAACTGCCGCCTCGTTTTCTTACTCCATTTACTGGCGTCACTAACTTCCTGCCTTACTTGCCCGTGAGCGGCAGCAGCAGCGCGTATCGATAAGTGCACTGTCGTACCATCTCTGGAGCGACCGATAGTATTTACGGGTCACAATGTGTCTGCAGTCAGTTCGGGACAGACCAGCAGTGCAGTCGGGACGCAGCAGCAGTGGAGCCGGGGACGGAGCGCCGGTGAGGCTCCGACAGCCAGTGCTCGCCGACCGCTCGCGACATACATGAACTGTCCGACGGAGGGAGATTGGAGCGGGACGACCGTTGGTTGGTCGTTCGGTTGGTCGTCTCATCGGCCGGCGTATACTTCGTCCTTTCACTGTTTCCGGGCCTGGGCAGTTGGTCGGTTGGCGGGGAGCAGCGAGGAAAATCTCCGCTGCGTGTAGTTTGGCCCGGCCTGCTGGCTTGCTCTATGCGGTGTCGGAGTGTGTGGTGCTGTTCCCATTGCTACGAGGTTCGTGGCTCACCGATCCTGGACATGAAAGTTGAGTTTTGACTTAAACTACCAGCAAGTCACGACTGTTCACACTGTGTCGTTTGGAGTTCGTTGTCGGCTGTTGGGATATTCCTGCGAGCAACAAAGTGTGTTGTCAAGTTGGCAAATTTTAGCCAACCTCTAGTGGAGTTAACTGTACTTGGTTATTTGAATTGAGGTGCACCAGCGGAATCTACTGCCTTGTGGCCGTTAACGTTCCGGTTACGTGCCCTGGCCGTTGCCGTAAATTCAGGCAGTGTATTTTCTTCATCTTGTTGTCGCTGTCCAGCATAGTGTGTAGTTTGACAGTTCAATGTATAATTGGTTGTGGGCGCCAATACCTTCTACGTTCTTCCATTGAAGTCCCTGTTGAGTGCTGGCCGGGTAAAGCGGAGGCTAGCTTGCCGGTGGGTCCGTTGACTGTCTGTCGGTTGGGTTGTCGTCGGATCGACAATGGTTGGCCCGACTGCCTGTCTCACCTAAGTGAGCGTTAGTGTTTGAATTCCAGGCCGACCCCCGGAACTTCTGAGCGTCTTGGGTGTACTGCCTTTTCTTGTTTGTTCTTGTTGTTTGTACTTGTAAGGCTTCCAGCCGATTTTTAGATTAAGGTTGTTTTGCCCTTAAGGCGTCAGATGGTTTGGGCCTACAGCCTAACTTAAGAACTGTTTTACATAAAGCCTTTGGCATTTTTAGAATTAATGTTATTGAGTCTTAAGTGTTGGGTCTTCAACCGATTTTGAATTTAAGTTGTTTGCTCTTAAAGTTTCAGATACTTTGGGCCTTCAGCCTAATTAAGGCACTGTTTAAGATAAGGCTTGGCCTTTTAAATTTCTGATTTTGGTTGAGCTTTAAGTTATTGGCTTTCAGCCGTTTTTAAATTAAGGTAGTCTTGCCCTTAAGGCATGAGATTGTACGGCGCATTCAGCCGCTAATTAAGATCCAAAACTAAATCTGTGTTTTTTTTTTTTTAATTTTCTTGGATCTTGTAACGTTTGATCAAATAAAAGGTTGTATGTTCGAGAGTAACAGACAGCCGCTTATTTTGGTCCCTCTCCACAACTTAAACTACCTGTCCTATCCTGCGGGTTTAGTAGGGCGTCTCAGATTCATGTTATGAACTACTAAAGCTGACATCTCCATCAACCATCCTGACTGTTCCCTCAGCTGACTCTCGCTTTCAATCACATTCTTATCGAAATGAGCTAATTCCATGAAGTCGACACGTTAAAGTCTAACCTTCCGGATACATACAAGCATAGGTTTCTGTGGAGGCGGTCATCTTCAGTAAGACTGTCCCAAGTTAGTGACTGTGTCATCATTCTGTTTTATAGATAAGCTTTTCTACTACTGAAATGATAATTAAATAGACACCCTAGCTGCAAACAGGGTATATCAACGCCTGTTTGCAGCTAGGGTGTCTATTTAATTATCATTTCATTTCTAGCAAAGCTTGAAAGGTGGCTACACTGAGCCACAGCGCCAGAGATCGCGCTAGAGAGTATTGTTCCGCCGCCTCCACTGGCAGTGATTATTGAGAACTCGTAGTTGGCAGTGGTTGTTGAGAACTCGTAGTAGTCAGTGCTTGTTAAGAACTCGTAGCAGAGAGTGTTTGTTGAGATGTGCTAGTAGGGAGTGCTTGCTGAGATGTGATACTGAAAAGTTCTTGTTGAGATGTGGTAATAGCGAGTCGGTGTGGAGATATATTTTAATGATTAGAGTGATTTTGATCAATATATGAAGGTAATGAAACTTGATTTATTTTTCATTATTTAATGTCGTAAATAATGCTTCATTACAGGTTCAGTCAACAAAGCATCTGGCTTGTGTTCTGGGATTAGAGTGTAATTCTGGTTTTCTTGAGTAATTATGGTATTTCTATTTCCTTTAATTAATTCAGTATAAATGATATTTAAAATTTCTTGTGTTGTTGAAGAAGAACCGTGCCAGATGCGTACGTTGAGTCATACTCCCACACACAGAACAGTTACACTTGTACTTTGGTTTCGTAGGTTTTATAGTTGCTGGGGACTTAATTAATTAATTGTGTTAATGAAAATTTCCATTGCATTCTTTGTTGTTGTTCTATGCAGTCAGATAGCGTAATAATACTAGTCAGGGCCAACCGTTTACGAGACTTCGTAATCGGACAGTACAGCGACTGAAAATTAAAATTATTTTCATTATATTTTAATTAAGCCCCCATGCAAGCTGCATGGTCATCCACGGTATGTGTTCTTTCGGGAACAGATACTACCGTCATATATAGTTTTCTACTACTATTGCAAGTGGCCTTTATCAGGATGGTGTATTTACTGAACTCTTTACTATTTACAACAAATATCTGGAGACCACTTGCTACAGCGACCAAAGCATTGGCGCATTAAACAACCTGACGGCTTGATCACATATCTGGGAAGTGCTGTGTATCCAGTCTCACGCAGTACACAGCGATATCAGCACAGGGTGCCAATAAGCAGGCACTCTCCACGCCGGGGGCCACTCGGTTCTGATCTGTCACCACACAGATGGCGCTCATAAACATCTGCATCTACATCATACACCGCAAGCTATCTAATGGTGTGTGGCCGAGGATACTTTTCGTACCACTAACTGAGCCCTCCAACGCAGTTCCACTTGTGAATGGGGCGTGGGAAGAATAATTGTCGGTAAGCCTCTCTGAGGGCTCTAATTTCTCAAATTTCCTCCTCGTGGTCATAACGCGAGATGTATGTTGTGTAAAGTAATATGTTGACCGACTCTAAACTACGAGGGTTGTCCGTTAAATAAGGTCCCCATGGCGTTACAGTCCTGAAAAGCGTTGTTATGGTGAATCCCGCGATTACGGATCTCCCCTTCGCTTCGCCCGCCAGGTATGAGTTGCGCTCGGTGATCCGTTTCCTGTCTGCAAAAAACATTGCACCGGAAGAAATCCATTCACAGCTATGCGAAATGTATCCAGACAAGTGTATGAGTGTACAACACGTGCGAAAATGGTGCAGAGAGCTCAAGAACGGGCGTAATGACGTCCATGATGAGGAGCGTTCCGGACGGCCATCTGTTTCAGACGAAACAATGGCAAAAGTGGAGGCATCGGTGCTCTCAGATCGAAGAGTGACGGTTCGTGAGCTGTCAGAAATAATCCTGATGTCGGCAAAAACTCTATTGACAAGATTTTGACGGAGCATCTAGAGTATTCTAAGGTTTGCGCGAGGTGGGTGACAAGAATGTTGACCAAAGACCACAAACGTCAACGCGTTGAAGCGGCCCAAGAACTTCTTCAAGATCACGGAACTCATGCCGAGGAATACCTCGACTCCATCGTCACTGGAGACGAGACTTGGGTGCACTACCGCACACCCGAAACCAAAGAACAGTCCAAACAATGGAAGCACCCAGAGTCACCGAGATCGCGAAAATTCAAACAAAAGCAAAGTGTCGGCAAAGTGATGGCAACAGTGTTTTGGGACAGGAAGGGGGTATTGTTGTGCGAGTTCTTGCCCACCGGTTCAAATGATTCTGAGCACTGTGGGACTTAACATCTGAGGTCATCAGTCCCCTAGACCTTAGAACTACTTAAACCTAACTAACCTAAGGACATCACACACATCCATGCCCGAGGCAGGATTCGAACCTGCAACAGTAGCGGTCGCGCGGTTCCAGACTGAAGCGCCTAGAACCGCTCGGCCAACTCGGCCGGCTTGCCCACCGGTATAACAATCAACGCTGCCGGGTACTGCGAGACACAGCAAAAATTGTGCTGTGCAATTCAAAGCAAGAGGAGGGGTATGCTGTCCAAGGGGGTGCGTTTGCATCAGGATAACGCCCGTCCGCACACCGCTAAAGCCACCAACGAGCTCATCGCAGACTTAGTCCCAAGTGACTACCATCTCTTCCCTGACATGAAGGAACAACTGGGTGGAACACATTTCGGCGACAGAGAAGGGCTGGAAGAAGCGGTTCTCAAGTATCTGCGAGGCTTGACGAAAGATTTTTTTGACTCGGGCATTCAAAAGCTCGTACACCGCATGCAAAAATGTATTGACTTCAGTGGCGACTATGTAGAAAAATAGGTTAAAGTCTGAAATTTCCAAAAATGTACGCTTTCATGAAATAAACATGTTTTACACTGTAAAAAAATATTGGGAACTTTATTTTACGGACACCCCTCGTAGAGCCAATTTGTGCTTTCACCACAAGGTCTTCAAAGAGACCATTCGATCTGCCTGTAGTGGTTTCAAATGCCACAGAGGGCACTGACACCAGGAACTACTTTCTGCTTTCGCCAACCATATCGCAGATGCAAGATTATTCCGCCCTTCGCGAATAGGTGTGGACGCTCAGCAACACTCGTCCAGTTCCAGTTCACACAGCTGCAGCAACAGTTCCAGTCTACAGCTGTCGTCATCCGATGCCTGTCGTCTGTTTCTGCCGTCATAGCCAGCCGCTATAAAAGATTAATCGTCGGACAGTAAACGCCGAGTGTCTACAAAGTCTGCACAGATATATGGTAACACCACAGATATATTACCAGTCCTTTCTTTTCCTTCTTTTGACGTAAAGAGACCATTTTTTGCCAACAGTAACGATACAGGCTAGGAATGGTCGGTGTTGTTCACGAACCAATTGGTGACATGCACGACATACAAAATAGCTTCAAGTCGTTTCGGAATGGATGAATACAGGTACGGTTTATGGTTCTGAAGGGAATCTTATACCTTCCTTCCTACAAAATAGTGGCTAGTTCAGGCAACGACCACTGAGGTGGATAGCGATCACACACCCTTCTCTCCGAAGTAGGCCACTAGGGCTCTATAATGTTGATATCTGACGACTGTGGAGGCCAGGAGAGACGCGACAACTCATCCTCGTGCTCACTACACCAATTCTGGACGATGCAACCAGTGTGAATAGGAGCTCTGTCGTCTTGGAACACATCATCCCCCTAAGAGGACAAATATTGTACCATGGGATGGATCTGGTGAGCCAAAGTAGTCACATAATACGAGCTTGCAGAGTAACTATGGGGCCTGTGAACTTCCACGATATGGCTGCCCAAATCATCACTGGACCACCGCCATATTTCACTCTTGGAATACAAACTTAGCCAGAAGTTGGAAAGGGTGTGAAATGTAGCTCATGTGACTAAATGACTTTCTTCCATTACTCCACAGTTCAGTTTTTGTAACTTCCGCACCACGTTTCCCGTTATAGCCATTTGGATCACTGATGATTGGTTTTGGAATTCTGGCTCGCCCTGCAGTTCCCTGCTTACGGAACCCGTTCGTGTTGTTTTGGTTCAAATATTTCAAATGGCTCTGAGCACTATGGGACTTAACTTCTGAGGTCATCAGTCCCCTAGAACTTAGAACTACTTAAACCTAACTAACCTAAGGACATCACACACATCCATGCCCGAGGCAGGATTCGAACCTGCCACCGTAGCAGTCGCGCGGTTCCAGACTGAAGCGCCTGGAACCGCTCGGCCGCCGCGGTCGTCTGTCGTTTTGGTGCGACATTCAATTCTGCAGTAAGTTTTGCAGCTGTAGGCCTCTTATTTTTCATCATAATCGTCATCAATGACAGTCTGTCACCGTCACTCAACACACTTTCGTCCGCGTTGTAACTTAGCAGCCGATCTTTCTCCGTTTTCATAAATCTTCGATACGGTACACCTCAAACAAAACTGAGTATTTCATTCACCATGTACTACTTTAATTGATATTTATGACTCGTTTTATTTTCCGTTCTCCCACATTCCCAAGCCTTGCTTTAGATGTAATGCAAGCCGGCAATCTTGTACAGTCACTATCTTCCTCATCCCTCGTGTCTTGGGCATCAGATATGTTTTGGTGAACCCAGCATCCTAAAGAAAGTATTATTAACGTCCGCGTATTTGAATATTATGTTAAACTGCATATCTTATTACTCAAATATTTCTTCAATCCATTCATTTTTCTCAGCCATGGTGGAAATTTGTGAACTACTAACGCGTAACGGAATGATAAATTTACACAAAACTCAAAAACAGGCAGCCTTGAACACAGTGGAATAGACAATTTGTTTGCGTACAATTCTCTTATTATTAACTCTAAGTTTGTAGAGACCTTCTTCCTAATTAAACTTATGCTACCAGTCGAATACAAACTTCAGCCCTCACACAAGCAGCCGACCACGGTGTCCGAGCGGTTCTAGGCGCTTCAGTCCGGAACCGCGCGACTGCTACGGTCACAGGTTCGAATCCTGCCTCAGGCATGGGTGTGTGGATGTGTGTGATGTCCTTAGGTTAGTTAGGTTTAAGTAATTCTAAGTTCTAGGGGACTGATGACCTCAGATGTTAAGTCCCGTAGTGCTCAGAGTCATTTTGAGCCTCACACAAGCAGACTAAGACCGTTACAGTTCTAAACTGTTGACGTTCGCTTGTAAGAATCTTGAATGAGTAATACACTCCATTTGTTTGGTCACTGTTTCTTGCTAATGGCGTCCCAGATGCGGATATTCAGCGGTCCAAAACCTCTGTGTGATGCGCGTATACCGACTCATGTCAGCGAACCGTTGCCTTCTCGATGCCAGGCAACCTCTGAAATACATCTGCATCTACGTTCATACTCCGCAAGGCACCTTGCAGTGAATGGCGATGGGTACTTTGTGTACCATTTTCACTCCTTTTTTTTCCTGTTGCAGTTGCGGGAAGAGCGATTGTCTATATGCTTCCGTCTGGGCTCGTAACTTTCTAACTTCACCTCCACGGTCTTTTCGCGAGATGCACATAGGGGCAAGTAATATATTTGTTGACTCTTCTAGGAACATACGCTCTCCGATTTATAGCAATAAACTACACTGTGGTGCAAAACTTTTCTCTTGTAGCATTGGAGTTGTTTTATCATCTCTGTGACACTCTCGTGCTTACTAAATAAACGTGTAACGAAAGGCGTTGCTGTTCTTTGGGCCTTCTCTACTTCCTCTGTCAGTCCTACCTGGTACTGATCCCATACTGATGAGAAATGGTCAAGTGTTGGTAGAATGAGTGTTTTCTTAGTTACTTCCTTTGTTGGTGTTCTACATTTTCTGAGGATTCTCCCAACGTATCTCAGTCTGGGATCTGCTTTACTCGCGATTAATTTTATGTGGTCATTCCACTTCAAATCACTCCGTGTGCATACTCCTACATATTTTATGGAAGTAGCTGTTTTTTTCTAGTGATTGTTCTCCGGTCGTTTAATGATACAACGAAGAGTTTTTCTGTCTATGTATTCCCAATAGGTCACACATTTGTTTATGTTGAGGGTCTACTCCTATTCCCTGCACCAAGCGTCGGTCCTCTACAGGTTTCCTGCGTTCTGCTACGATTTTCTAGCATCGCGACTCCTTATATAGAATAGCATCATCTGCGAAAAGTCTCATGGATCCTCCAACGTTATATACTAGTTCATTTAAATATGTCGTGAACAGTAATGGTCCTACAACACTCCCTGGGGTGCATACAAAGTTACTTTTGTGTCTAAGACTTCTCTTGCTTCCGAATGACATGATGTGATCCGTTCGCTACTAACACTTCAGATCAATCACACAGTTGTTCCGATATTCCACACACTCGTATTTTGTTCTTTAGGCGGAAGAGGGGAATTGAATCGTATGCCTTCCGGAAGTGAAGAAAAAAGTCATACAAACCAGAGGTATCAATTTATTAAAAAACTAACTATGTAATAATCAATTGCACAAGTGTGTACCCCAACAGCGGGAAAATACTCCTGTCGGACCACAAAAAAGACGAATATGTTCCTCTCTAAAAGATTTGACAGAAAAATGGGGTTCCAGCTGCCTCAACTCTCATTCCCCTTCCTCGTCAAAGTTTTGGTTTGTGAACATATTCGAGTTCGTTTAACACAGAACATTCTAAATCCGTTTATCCAGTCTCTCTTTGTAGTTGTCTTCATACTCAGCCCCTTAACCTCATTGCCACCGGCTATATATTGCTTCCTGCTACTGTCTCGTTTTCCTCTCACTGATTTACAGTACATTCCACAAGCACGGTCTCCTCTCTCACTTACACTGTCTCTTTTTGTCTTTCTTTCCACTGCCACTGTCTACACAATAGCTCGGTAGCTCAAACAGTCTGGGGGTCCAACTCGTATTTTCCCCTATATCCACGTGTTTAAAAATTCGTTCCAAAATGCGCCCTCCCCTATACCTACGAGTTAAAGTTCTCCAGTCTGGAAAGGTCCAAATTCCCCAAGTCTATTTATCGTCTCCACTCCACTGTCTCCTCATTCTTTTGCTTCCACTGCTTCTATCTCCAGCCATCTCTCTTTTTCTTTCACTCCCACCTTCTCTCTTCCACCATCGCTGCCTCCTCTCTCTTTCTGTCCCAACGGCGCTGTCTCCTCTGTCTTACACCGTCACTGTCTCTCTCCTACTCTCTTTCAGCACAAAAGAGCGCGAATATGTTCGCATACGCCAAAATTTTTGTTGAGGCACTAATTCCCCACTTTTCAATCAGTCTTTTAAAGAGAGACATACCTGCTTTTTTTCCTCCGGCGTGAGCATTTTTCAGCTTGTTTCCTCTTCTTCGCAGCTACAGTAGAGTGTGCTGCTTACATAAAACAAAATTTTATGGGCCAGTAAAGTTTTGCAGTTTATTTACGTACTTCGACAACATTTATACGCTTTGACATACACAAACAATGAATAAATAAGCGTAATATAAGAATAAGAGAAAATCGTTTTCCTTACATTTCTTCTGGGCACCTTTCTCATCGATCGCAATTCATCGAAAATGTTCGGCTTATGATTTGTACCTTAAAAGAATAGAAATGTTAGTAAAAATATTTTAATGAATTTGCAACATTTTTTTGGCAGTCATTCTAAGTTCTTTTCAGGCATGTCAACACCCTTTACACCCATTTTTCGTCACTACAGGATCACTTTGGGCATATTTGTATATACGTGGGGCGATTAAAAACACTTGTCCCCTTCTTTCTGTGATCAGTAAGACCCAGGATATGAATCCCTGAAAAATGACGTTTTCGCGTCCGGCTTTTTGGAACATAAAGGCGCAGGAAGCCTCATCCAGTTACACAAAAACGTGATGTCATAGTGTCGGGACTCGCGATGCATTTAATAAGTCCGCTTGTGTACCGTCAGAAACTTCAGGCGACTGGACGTCGTACTGCCGGTACCTCGTAAGTTGAAGCTACTGGCCTTGCTCAGACATTACAGACAGAAATGAGCGACATTGATTACGAAACAGAACTATAAAAGAGTCATCGATGCACTGCGTGGGCGCGTCCGCAGGTGGGAGGCCTTCGAGGCGGAAGTCGCGACCACCTGGCTGTTGTGGCACACTTCGCCATTGCCACCCACAACTGTCCCCCCGCTCCCTCCCTCCCACCCACATACCCTTCCAGCCATCCCTCCGCCAAAACCACAGAGCCGTACGCTACGCACAGAGACAATTTGCTGCTACTCAAGTGGTAAGTTCTGTGTCAGTATCTTTACAAATACAGAAGTGTTTTTGTTAAACTCGTCTTCTTCGTTATTTGTAAGTACACTAAAAAACGAAATGTGAACAGCTCTAGAGATGCCACCTGTCACTTTCTGCCTAAGACGAATCAGGCTAAATATTAGTTTGCCCTAAAAATGCAAGGCGAAAAGGAGCACAATTCTGAATAACCTTAAAGCACATGTAAATTCCAACCATAAAAAATGCACGTCAGATCTGCGATCTCAACGTACTGCTGATAACTGTCGGTTGAATGTGATCACAGCGAAAACACAGGATGTATGCCGAAATCACGTCAACTCAATGAGAGTGCTTTTTGCGCACAGCTACATGAGGGGTCCGAACCGAAATAGTATACGCGCAGCTTTCGCATGTCTCTAAAGCGGTCCACAGACTATCAATAATGCAAATAGTACTAGGAAAGTTTTGCAATACGACGAAAAAAATAGTTCAAATGACTCTGAGCACTATGGGACTTAACATCTGATGTCATCAGTCCCCTATAACTTAGAAATACTTAAACCTAACTAACCTAAGGACATCACACACATCCATGCCCAAGGCAGGATTCGAACCTGCGACCGTAGCAGTCGCGCGGTTCCGGACTGAAGCGCCTAGAACCGCTCGACCACCGCGGCCGGCTAATACGACGAAACAATAAGCCACAGGAAGCTGATTGTTGCTGAGTTCTGAGAATACTTCATACTTGCACTGTAGCCGCTGTGCCAAGTAGAGATGGGCAAAGTCGTTCACAAGCAGGATTAGTTTGAAGTGATTGCTATAGCATCGTCGACGCCAAGTGAGATTCGAGCAGTCTTGCTGTACAACTTTGTGGGCGGTTTAAACATAGAGCAGTGCTTTGAAGAAATCACTCTTGCACTCTGTGACATGTGTTCACAACGTACTACTATATTCATGTGGTACAGAGGATTCCAAAGAGGATATTTCACTCTGAAAGACGCTGATATGACGGGAAGGCTACGATCGTCAGTTACGGAGGAAAACATTGATGCTGTGAAGAAAATGCTAGACGAAGACGGGCGAGTGATCTGTAAGCTGATAGAGGATACCTTAGGGCTACATGCACCAGCAATTCGTTCGATTCTGCATGAGCATTTGCACCTTTACGGTCCAGACCTTGCTCCTTGTGACTTTGCGCTGTTCCCTCATGCGAAAATGAAGCTGAAACGAGTGCAGTTTTCAGGTGATGACGACCTCCTGAGGGCTTAGGACAATGAGTGTGCCTTACTCCCTATAGAAACGTGGGAGAACTGGTTTAGGGACTGGTTTACAAGGATTGAGAAGTGTATTGAATGTGGCGGAAATTACTTAAAAAAAATAAATAAAGCGGTATTGGAAACTTTCCTAGTACCCTTTATTGCGCAACAGTACTGTGTAGTATATTGACGGTTGGCTCGAGACAGCGAAAGGATATTGTGCGAACTTAGTGTCAAATCTCGGAAGTGCAAAGATGGCCGCTATTTGACTCTTGGATTGGCTGTGAGCACGCGTAAGGAAAAGAGGAAGCGGAAAAGGACGAAAGAGTGGTTCAAGATGAGAGGCGGAGGACGCATGAATATTTACTAACAAGGGAAACTCCCCATCCCAACCCCACAGAGTTAGTGCTAAAATGGCCCAGTGGACAGCCAGTCAAAAACTGAACACAGATCAAGCACGAAAACAGGAAGAAATTGTATTGAACTGTGAACAAAGAAGTAGAACAGAAACAGTGAACGGTCCAAGTTCAAGATGTGCAACATCTAGAAAGCTGAAAGAGCCACCATGTCGTGGTTATGTGGTAACGGTGTGGGACTGCGATGCGAAAGATTCGTGTTCAAATCCCCCTTGTGCCTTCTTTTTTTCACAAAATTATGGATTGTCCGTTCAGTCATTGAGGTAGGCAACCTGTTCGCTATGTTCAGATTTGTGTCTGTGTCGTAGTGTAACGTCCATTTGAAACAGCGAGGTGCAAGGAAGGGACCTGTAATGCAAATTGATTCGGCACACTACTCTGTTAGCAGTCGAAAGAAATCGCAAATGTTTGATAGAAAGGCGACAAGTCAACCGAATATTCCAGAGGAAAACACATCTGGTGTGTCACACACTACATTGATAACAGTACATGTGTCATATGATAGGACTCTCTTATCGACGCATTTAACTTGTACGCCTGGTGGGTGAGGGAGATATGCCTCCCAAGTTTTCCACATGTACATCATCAGATCCCACTCGTGTCCAAGCAAATCTGAGCAAGTCTTGGAATTTTGGAGAACGATACTGAGTATATATGAGAGCTTGGACTTCGATAATGCACGTGACCAGGTAAACAATACTGCTCTGTGTATCTGTGCAGCTCTGTGAAATCGTGGAGTCTTTTCACAAAGAATTTCACTTCTTTAAAGTCAAAGAAATCTAACGGTTACACAAGAGGTGTACAGCCTGAAAGAGTGGTAATTACCTTTAATTTCAAACAAAAATTGTACAAAGCCTGATCCTTCCGTCCTCTATAGCAAACTCTTTGTTAGCGTAAGGAGGAATCACATGTTTATTAAAATCTTTCACTAATCTTATCATTTTGCCTGACGCATTAAATTCACAATGACATTGGGGGTTTGCAGAAGTACCCTATTCACTTCTTGCTGAACGCCGGCTGGTGTGCCGAGCGGTTCTAGGCGCTTCAGTCTGGAACCGCGCGACGGCTACGGTCGCAGGTTCGAATCCTGCCTCGGGCATGGATGTGTGTGATGACCTTAGGTTGGTTAGGTTTAAGTAGTTCTCAGTTCTAGGGGAGTGATGACCTCAGATGTTAAGTCCCATAGTGTTCAGAGCCATTTAAACCATCTTGCTGAACTTGAGGACCAAATACACAATTTTTCCCTGCAAAATTAAGTGAAATACAGGCGAAAGAAATCCCGCTTTGTCAAGGGCATGTTGTATAGTGTAACTATGGGAAGTGCCATGCAGCTGGTCTACACTACATTTAGTGTCGCATTTTTTTTCATAGTTAAAACTGGACTGATCTGTGCTGATAACATGCACGTCTTCATACTCTTCGAATCTGACGTTAGTTGCTGTAACAAACTTCTTGGAACTGTCTAAAACTTCTTCTAGTTCGTTGACCTAGTTTTTACTTACGTATTTGATAATCTTTCTGGTCGTAATTTTGTATTTTCTTATTAAAAGTGAATAACCAATGAAGTAAAGCCCTAAAGTTCAGACTGATTCGTTTAGCATAATACAATAATGAAATAATACAATAATGAAATAGGAGATATGATACTGCCTGAAGAGTTTGACAGAGCACTGAAAGAACTAAGTTGAAACAACGCCCCGGGAGTAGACAACATTCCATTAGAACTACTGACAGCCTTGGGAGAGCCAGGCTTAACAAAACTCTACCATCTAGTGAGCAAGATCTGTGAGACAGGCGAAATAACCTCAGAGTTCAAGAAGAATATAATAATTCCAATCCCAAAGAAAGCAGGTGTTGACAGATGTGAAAATTACCGAACTGTCAGTTTAATAAGCCACGGCTGTAAAATACTAACACGAATTCTTTACAGACGAATGGAAAAACTGGTAGAAGCTGACCTCGGGGAAGATCATTTTGGATTCCGTAGAAATGTTGGAACACGTGAGGCAATACTGACCCTACGACTTATCTTAGAAAATAGATTAAGGAAAGGCAAACCTACGTTTCTAGCATTTGTTGACTTAGAGAAAGCTTTTGACAATGTTGACTGGAATACTCTCTTTCAAATTCTGAAGGTGGCAGGGGTAAAATACAGGGAGCGAAAGGCTATTTACAATTTGTACAGAAACCAGATGTCAGATATAAGAGTAGAGGGCCATGAAAGGGAAGCAGTGGTTGGGAAGGGAGTGAGGCAGGGTTGTAGCCTATCCCCGATGTTATTCAATCTGTATATTGAGCAAGCAGTATAGGAAACAATAGAAAAATTCGGAGTAGGAATTAAAATCCATGGAGAAGAAATAAAAAAATTTTAGGTTCGCAAATGACTTTGTAATTCTGTCAGAGACAGCAAAGGACCTGGAAGAGCAGCTGAACGGAATGAACAGTCTCTTGAAAGGAGGATATAAGATGAACATCAACAGAAGCAAAACGAGGATAATGGAATGTAGTCGAATTAAATCGGGAGATGCTGCAGGAATTAGATTAGGAAATGAGAGGCTTGAAGAAATCGTTATAGGTACAGAAAGCTGGCTGAAGCCAGAGATAAATTCTGCCGAAATTTTTACAAAGGTACAGACGGTGTTTAGAAAGGATAGATTGCATGCAACCAGTGGTGGAGTTTTCGTCGCTGTTAGTAGTAGTTTATCCTGTAGTGAAGTAGAAGTGGATAGTTCCTGTGAATTATTATGGGTGGAGGTTACACTCAACAACCGAGCTAGGTTAATAATTGGCTCCTTTTACCGACCTCCCGACTCAGCAGCATTAGTGGCAGAACAACTGAGAGAATATTTGGAATACATTTCACATAAATTTTCTCAGCATGTTATAGTCTTAGGTGGAGATTTCAATTTACCAGATATAGACTGGGACACTCAGATGTTTAGGACGGGTGGTAGGGACAGAGCATCGAGTGACATTATACTGAGTGCACTATCTGAAAATTACCTCCAGCAACTAAACAGAGAACCGACTCGTGGAGATAACATCTTGGACCTACCGATAACAAACAGACCCGAGCTTTTCGACTCTGTATGTGCAGAACAGGGAATCAGTGATCATAAGGCCGTTGCAGCATCCCTGATATGGAAGTTAATAGGAATATAAAAAAAAGGGAGGAAGGTGTATCTGTTTAGCAAGAGTAATAGAAGGCAGATTTCAGACTACCTAACAGATCAAAACGAAAATTTCTGTTCCGACACTGACAATGTTGAGTGTTTATGGAAAAAGTTCAAGGCAATCGTAAAATGCGTTTTAGACAGGTATGTGCCGAGTACAACTGTGAGGGACGGGAAAAACCCACCGTGGTACAACAACAAAGTTAGGAAACTACTGCGAAAGCAAAGAGAGCTTCACTCCAAGTTTAAACGCAGCCAAAACCTCTCAGACAAACAGAAGCTAAACGATGTCAAAGTTAGCGTAAGGAGGGCTATGCGTGAAGCGTTCAGTGAATTCGAAAGTAAAATTCTATGTACCGACTTGACAGAAAATCCTAGGAAGTTCTGGTCTTACGTTAAATCAGTAAGTGGCTCGAAACAGCATATCCAGACACTCCGGGATGATGATGGCATTGAAACAGAGGGTGACACGCGTAAAGCTGAAATACTAAACACCTTTTTCCAAAGCTGTTTCACAGAGGAAGACCGCACTGCAGTTCCTTCTCTAAATCCACGCACAAACGAAAAAATGGCTGACATCGAAATAAGTGTCCAAGGAGTAGAAAAGCAACTGGAATCACGCAACAGAGGAAAGTCCACTGGACCTGACGGGATACCAATTTGATTCTACACAGAGTACGCGAAAGAACTTGCCCCCTTCTAACAGCCGTGTACCACAAGTCTCTAGAGGAACGGAGGGTTCCAAATGATTGGAAAAGAGCACAGGTAGTCCCAGTCTTCAAGAAGGGTCGTCGAGCAGATGCGCAAAACTATAGACCTATATCTCTGACGTCGATCTGTTGTAGAATTTTAGAACATGTTTTTTGCTCGAGTATCATGTCGTTTTTGGAAACCCAGAATCTACTATGTAGGAATCAACATGGATTCCGGAAACAGCGATCGTGTGAGACCCAACTCGCTTTATTTGTTCATGAGACCCAGAAAATATTAGATACAGTCTCCCAGGTAGATGCTATTTTTCTTGACTTCCGGAAGGCGTTCGATACAGTTCCGCACTGTCGCCTGATAAACAAAGTAAGAGCCAACGGAATATCAGACCAGCTGTGTGGCTGGATTGAAGAGTTTTTAGCAAACAGAACACAGCATGTTGTTATCAATGGAGAGACGTCTACAGACGTTAAAGTAACCTCTGGCGTGCCACAGGGGAGTGTTATGGGACCATTGCTTTTCACAATATATATATAAATGACCTAGTAGATAGTGTCGGAAGTTCCATGCGGCTGTTCGCGGATGATGCTGTGGTATACAGAGAAGTTGCAGCATTAGAAAATTGTAGCGAAATGCAGGAAGATCTCCAGCGGATAGCCACTTGGTGCAGGGAGTGGCAACTGTTCCTTAACATAGACAAATGTAATGTATTGCGAATACATAGAAAGAAGGATCCTTTATTGTATGATTATATGATAGTGGAACAAACACTGGTAGCAGTTACTTCTGTAAAATATCTGGGAGTATGCGTGCGGAACGATTTGAAGTGGAATGATCATATAAAATTAAGTGTTGGTAAGGCGGGTACCAGGTTGAGATTCATTGGGAGAGTGCTTAAAAAATGTAGTCCATCAACAAAGGAGGTGGCTTACAAAACACTCGTTCGACCTATACTTGAGTATTGCTCATCAGTGTGGGATCCGTACCAGGTAGGGTTGACGGAGGAGATAGAGAAGATCCAAAGAAGAGCGGCGCGTTTCGTCACAGGGTTATTTGGTAACCGTGATAGCGTTACGGAGATGTTTCATAAATGCAAGTGGCAGTCTCTGCAAGAGAGGCGCTCTGCATCGCGGCGTAGCTTGCTCGCCAGGTTTCGAGAGGGTGCGTTTCTGGATGAGGTATCGAATATATTGCTTCCCCCTCTTATACCTCCCGAGGAGATCACGAATGTAAAATAAGAGAGATTTGAGCGCGCACGGAGGCTTTCAGACAGTCGTTCTTCCCGCGAACCATACGCGACTGGAACAGGAAAGGGAGGTAATGACAGTGGCACGTAAAGTGACCTCCGCCATACACCGTTGGGTGGCTTGCGGAGTATAAATGTAGATGTAGATGTATTAAATGAGTATTGCTATTTGGGGATCAAAATAACTGATGATGCTCGAAGTAGAGAGGATATAAAATGTAGACAGTCAATGGCAAGGAAAGCGTTTCTGAAGAAGAGAAATTTGTTAACATCGAGTACAGATTTAAGTGTCAGGAAGTCGAAAAAAAATGGCTCTGAGCACTATGGGACTTAACATCTATGGTCATCAGTCCCCTAGAACTTAGAACTACTTAAACATAACTGACCTAAGGACATCACACAACACACAGTCATCACGAGGCAAAGAAAATCCCTGACCCCGCCGGGAATCGAACCCGGGAACCCGGGCGCGGGAAGCGAGAACGCTACCGCTGTCAGGAAGTCGTTTCTGAAAGTATTCGTATGGAGTGTAGCCGTGTGTGGAAGTGAAACGTAGACAATAAATAGTTTAGACAAGAAGAGAGTAGAAGCTTTTGAAATGTGGTGCTACAGAAGAGTGCTGAAGATTAGATGGGTAGATCACATAACTAATGAGGAGGTATTGAATAGAATTGGAGAGAAGAGGAGTTTGTGGCACAACTTGACTAGGAGAAGGGAGCGTTTGGTGGGGCATATTCTGAGGCATCAAGGGATCACCAATTTAGTATTTGAGGGCAGCGTGGAGGGTAAAAATCGTAGAGGGAGACCAAGAGATGAAAACACTAAACAGATTCAGAAGGATGTAGGTTGCAGTAGGTACTGGGAGATGAAGAAGCTTGCACAGTATAGAGTAGCATGGAGAGCTGCATCAAACCAGTCTCAGGACTGAAGACCACAGCAACAACAACAATACAATCTTCAAATCTGCAATTTGTATCATGCACTGCAATTAATTTCTGGGTTGAATAAATTGTTAATACGCACAGTTTTCTAATGCACTGAACTTCCGCGTCCGCAGCTCGTGGTCGAGCGGTAGCGTTCTCGCTTCCCACGCTCGGGTTCCCGGGTTCGATTCCCGGCGGGGTCAGGGATTTTCTCTACCTCGTGATGACTGGGTGTTGTGTGCTGTCCTTAGGTTATTAGGTTTAAGTAGTTCTAAGTTCTAGGGGACTTATGACCATAGATGTTGAGTCCCATATTGCTCAGAGCCATTTGAACCATTTTTGAACTGAACTTTGAAAGGTGGCTACACTGAGCCACAGTGCCAGAGATCGCGCTAGAGAGTATTGTTCCGCCCCCTCCACTGGCAGTGATTATTGAGAACTCGTAGTGGGCAGTGCTTTGGGAGAACTCGTGGTAGTCAGTGCTGAGATGTCGTAGTGAGGAGTGTTTGTTGAGATGAGCTAGTAGGCAGTGCTTGCTGAGATGTGATACTGAAAAGTTCTTGTTGAGATGTGATAGTAGCGAGTCGGTGTGGAGAGATTGTAATGTCTAGAGTGCTTTTCATCAATATAAATTAAGGTAACAAACTACTTTTCTTTTCTTTCTCATTATTTCAATGTCCTGGTTCAAATGGCTCTGAGCACTATGGGACTCAACTGCTGAGGTCATGAGTCCCCTAGAACTTAGAACTAGTTAAACCTAACTAACCTAAGGACATCACAAACATCCAGGCCCGAGGCAGGATTCGAACCTGCGACCGTAGCGGTCTTGCGGTTCCAGACTGCAGCGCCTTTAACCGCACGGCCACTTCGGCCGGCTTCAATGTCCTGAATAATGCGTCATTACAGGTTCAGTCAACAAAGCATCTGGCTTGTGTTCTTGTATTAGAGTGTAATTCTGGTTTTCTTGAGTAATTATGGTATTTCTATTTTCTTTAATTAATTCAGTATAAATGATATTTAAAATTTCTTGTGTTGTTGAAGAAGAACCGTGCCAGATGCGTACGTTGAGTCATACTTCCACACACAGAACAGTTACACTTGTGCTTTGGTTTCGTAGGTTTTATAGTTGCTGGGGACTTAATTAATTAATTGTGTTAATGAAAATTTCCATTTCATTCTTTGTTGTTGTTCTATGCAGTCAGATTGCGTAATAATACTAGTCAGGGCCAACCGTTTACGAGACTTCGTAATCGGACAGACAGCTACTAAACAAGAAAATTAAAATTATTTGCATATTTATATTTTAATTAAGCCCCCATGCAACTTCCGTCTTCGGGTTCCACCGCGTTCCACAACTTCTTTACAGTATTTAACTGTGCTTTTCTCCTCCATTCCTTTAAAGGTCTTGAATTTATTTGTAACTTCACTCCATAATTTATGTTTGTGTCCTAAAATTTGTTTGGACAACACTCTATATTGGAGCAGTTCCCTCATGTAATCCAACGAAATGTCGTCAGATTAACGCCGCAACATCCCTTCCTCGCGTTCTTCGTACGGTTCATAAACATTCTTATCATTTGGTACATACAGCTCCGCAGCAATCAGCAACATATCTTCGTCGACAAACTTACTATTTGTCAAGCCATGTGTAGGAAATAATCATACAAATATTGCTCAACCATCCGATCCCTTTTCTAGATTCCTTAAAGTTCGGAAAATGTACATGGAACTTGTTATGCAGCCCGCATCTCGTGGTCGTGCGGTAGCGTTCTCGCTTCCCACGCCTGGGTTCCCGGGTTCGATACCCGGCGGGGTCAGGAATTTTCTCTGCCTCGTGATGGCTGGGTGTTGTGTGATGTCCTTAGGTTAGTTAGGTTTAAGTAGTTCTAAGTTCTAGGGGACTGATGACCATAGCTGTTAAGTCCCATAGTGCTCAGAGCCTTGTTATGCAGGTCGCGGATTTGCTAGATACATGTTGCCCACGGAATATCACACGTGTATTTAACATGCCCACGTCCAAAGGTACAAACAATACATTGCCAGCCAGGCAGCTTCGTCAACAGGAATCTCTCTCCGCCCTACACTCGTCAGCTGACGTCCGTCGTGTGTTTCGTTTTGTTTCGATGTTTGTTTATTTAGGCGTACCATCCTCACACTACCGCGCAGTTTTTATCGGACCTACTGCTTACAGTGCGGTCCGAACCATCAGCAAGTCTGTATCCGAGATATGGGTGGTTTCGCCGGTACTCGACACAGGGATCCCGTCATTACAAGGCAATGAGCCTCGAGACGTACCGTACCTCCTATTTGTTCCACACAAGTACCATGTGCTACGACTCTTGCGTGCCGTTTTGGAGGTTTTGCCTCTTGAATTCGTTTATTGTAACGTAGTTCACACCCATTCGTTTGTTGTTTCCATTTCTGTGAGAGGTCTATGTAGGATCTCGCCTGCTCTTCATCACATTTACTTGCGACGGTAATATGTTATTACCACATGACTCATATTTTATAACAAATATACAGTATGACAATTGCCAAGACCAGTGCAAGAGAACAGACATGTCAGTGACTGGACGGGCAGTTCATAATTTTCTGGAAAAAAAGGGGCACGAGGGAGAGTTGAACACAGATTCCTCGCTTCGCAGTCCAACATCGCGACCACAGAACCACGTCACCGAGGCTCTTCCAAGTCGCTCGATGTTGCATATCTTGAACTCGGACCGTTCACTGCTTCTATTTTGCTTCTTTTTTCACAGTTCAGTACACCTTCTTCCTGTTTTCATGCTTGATCTATGTTCAATTTTTGACAGGCTATTCACTGAACCATCTTACCACTAAGTCTGAGGGGATGGGGATGCGATGGGGAGTTTCCGTCGTAAGTGACTTAAGAAAAGAGAGTCAATTGTTATCGGCACTTTCCGAGGACGGAAGCTCGCTCATTCGATATACTTCTGCACATAGTGATACCTATAAGTGTGATAATACCTGCGTGACATGGTGGCTCATTGGTTTGAACGAAATAGCATCGGTTAGCCTCATCCTACCTATCAACGTCAACCACATCATTTAAAGCACTTTCTCATCGAATACAGTTATGTGCAAGTGACATCATCCGATGACAAACTGGTAAACGTAAAGGAATTATACTATAAATTAATGGTATACAAAGTTTGGAAAATTATAGAAAAGAAATACTAGCGCATAAACTGCCAAGCGATATGGAACAAGCCGGCCGAAGTGGCCGTGCGGTTAAAGGCGCTGCAGTCTGGAACCGCAAGACCGCTACGGTCGCAGGTTCGAATCCTGCCTCGGGCATGGATGTTTGTGATGTTCTTAGGTTAATTAGGTTTAACTAGTTCTAAGTTCTAGGGGACTAATGACCTCAGCAGTTGAGTCCCATAGTGCTCAGAGCCATTTGAACCATTTTTTGATATGGAACAACATTCACAACCGACGTTTACCAACGTGTGTGAGGGCACATTGGTGCACAGCGGTCAAACCAAAAATGCCGAGTTCCGAACTATACGTAATACGTCTCACCGACTCCTCCTTGTGCTCCATTGTACTTTAACGACAGTCAAGAACACAGATTTGCGTGTGTAGACACGAGAGCAAAATGGACCAGAATCAGAAAGATGATTCTTTTTTATTTTTTAAAAAATCCAAAAGACTCGGGTTCGATCCCCAGTCAGTCCTGGGATTTTATGTGTCACGTATCACTTATTTATGATTGTTGATGCGAAAAATGCCAATTTGCAGCGTGGTTCGGAAACCAACTTAAACTGTGGCTTCCCCAATAATAATCGGTTCAAAGTTCGGAGGAAGGCAACGGCCTACCACCTCCAACAGGACCACGCCTAGTAAAGTATTGTGGCGTTCAAAACAATCTTTGAATTTAGATTGTTTTACTTGCTTAATATTATTTAGGCCCAAACGTAGAAACACAATTTTTCCTTCAGCCGCGCTAAAAAACTTGTCACTATCGCAAGAAGTTCGTAGCATAAAACTACCAAAGCGTTGAGTCCAGTAACTCGTCAATACCAGCTCAGCTTCTCCATGCACTCGTAATTTTTTTGAGTTCTTTCCCATAATAACTCCATAATGCATTGAATTTCTGTATTAATTTTAACTTATCTGCTTCCGAGTGCATTTCTCTATATTTCGTCAAGAACTGATCGTATTGCTCTGTTTTCTCTTGCGATTGCTATGCTAATTTCATTAAACACACCACAATGCTGGCAAACCCCCGTATATTTCCAGCAATTCTAAAATAAACGTGCGTTCCATTTTTCAAAGCCATTTCCACTCCACAACACAAAAAATAGCGCAAAATAAACAGTTTACTATGCGACACTGACTTGACCAAAGTCAGAAGACAATGAGTCACAAAATTCCTACATTTTTTCTATAGCTTCGCTGCTGCGGCATCGCATGTACACTGATAAGCCAAAACATTATAACCAGTGCCCACCGCGAGGTTGGACGTCACCTGGTGGCGTTGCGGGAACGTGACCGTGTAAGGAAAGTACATGAAAGAAGCAGAGAGCAATGGGAAATCATTCTAGCGAGAATACGGGCCGTAAATGGGGAAATCTACTGACATTAGCGACTTTTACAAAGGTGCTATGTTATTCTTACCCAGGGGCTGTGAACCAGTATCTCGAAAACGGTGTAGCCGGTCGAATGTTAACATGCTACTGTAGTGAGCATCTATGGAAAGTGGTAGAACGACAGTGAAAATGCCACTGGGCGACAAGTGGTTGAACGTCCACGACTCTTCGCAAAACGTGCGATTTTGACGCTTGCCTGCTCTTTAAAGCAGGATAGATGGTTAACTGTGACACCTCTGGCGAAAGAGCACAATGCTGGTGCACGCGTAAGTTTTTCGGAGCACATTGTTCATTATACATTGTTGAACATGGGTCTCCGCAGCAGACGACCCCTACGTATTCACATATTGGCCCAGCGTCATCGTCAGTTGCGAATGGAGTGGCCACGGAAACGTCAAAATTGGACCGTGGATCAATGGAAACGTGTCGCCTCGTCGGATGATTCACGTTTTTGCTACACCAGGTCGTAGGTCGTCTCCATAGACGCCGTCATCCATGGGAACGGCAGTTCGAAATGTACACCGGGCTAAAGACGCAAGTTGACGTGGGCAGTATTATGCTGTGGTAGATATTCTGCTGCGCTCGCACTGGACCTGTGTTAGTAATCGAGGACTCGCTGACAGCTGTGGACCTCCTCCACCCCTCCATGCTTAATGTCTTCCCCGCCGGCGATGTCACCATCCAGCGAGGTAACTGTCGGTGTCTCAAAGCCAGAACCGTGATACAGTGGTTTGGGGAGCATGGTAGTGTACTCACGTTGATGCCTTGGTCACGAAATTCGCTTGATGTGAATCCAATGGAAACCGTTTTGATCGCTATTGGCTGGCATCGCCGCGTACACACATCAGCGGCCCGTTGTTTAAAGAAATTACATGACTTGGGCGTAGACACACCACCATAAACCTACCAACAAATTGTCGAATCCGTAATATGCAGAATCGGCGACCTATTGCGTTCCGAAGACGGACCAGTAAGTTATTAAACAGGTGGTAATAATGTTTTGACTCGTCAGCGTACAAACACACGGAGAAATGATTGCGTATTGTATATGGACTGGATAGAGACATTCAAAATGCAGATGAGGTAATATTTTGGAGCCTATTGTGGTGCTGTAAATATGAAAAAGCCTTTCCTAATTTAAGATGAAATAAAATGTTTTTCCTTTTTTAGGCAGTGTTCTATCGATAACAGAGAGAAATGGAAATTCACTCTTTCTTCAAAGGGAATTAGAACAGTCTGTACTAGTAGATTTATATAAGAAGTCATAACAAGGGAAAGTGTAAAAATATTGCCTTGTTTTGAGTGTATTAAAGTGGGCCTGAAATCCGTAAAAACAAACTGTAATTAGCGCAAAGTATCAGAAACTACGAAACAAGCACACTGGTATACTCCAATCAGTTCTTTTTGAACTTAAACACATCAGGTTTCAAATTAACTTCTCGTGCCAAAGATTTTTCGATGATATTACTACAACTCGGCTACCACCATACATACTACATTGTATTCAGAATTTATTATTCAAATGGTTCAAATGGCTCTGAGCACTATGGGACTCAACTGCTGTGGTCATCAGTCCCCTAGAACTTAGAACTACTTAAACCTAACTAACCTAAGGACATCACACACAGCCATGCCCGAGGCAGGATTCGAACCTGCGACCGTAGCAGTCGCACGGAGAATTTACTATTATATGTAATAAAAGCTTCCCTACTAAATTTTTATTGCGCAGATCGCGATTATGCACAGTCTGATCACTAGTTTCAGCAACGTTATATTGCCATCTTCAGATCCTCAGACTCGTGATTATAAAGCCACTACATGTGGCATATTGCCATGTAGCCACTGAAAATATGGAGCTAAACTCACAGAAATGACACTCCCATGCAACATTAACTACGCTGAAATAAAAGCCTTAACTACACTGAAACGCCAAGGAAGCTGGTGTAGGCATGCGTATTCAAACACAGAAATATGTAAACAGGCAGATTACGGCGCTGCGGTCGGCAAGGCCTATATAAGACAATAAATGTCTGGCGCATTTGTTAGATCGGTTACTGCTGCCACAATGGCACGTTACCAAGATTTAAGTTACTTTGAACGTGGTGTTACAATCCGCGCACGAGCGATAGCACACAGCATCTCCGAGGTAGCGACGAAGTGGGGATTTTCCCGTACGACCATTTCACGAATGTACCGTGAGTATCAGGAATCCGGTAAAACATTAAATCTCTGACATCACTGCGTCCGGAAAAAGATTCTGCGAGAACGGGAGCAACGACGACTCAGGATAATCGTTTAAAATGACAGAAGTGTAACCCTTCCATAAACTGCTACAGATGTCAAGCCTGGGCCAACAACAAATTTCAGCATGCGAACCATTCAACGAAACTGATCGATACGGGCTTACACTCCCGAAGGCCCACTAATTTATCCTTGATGACAGCGCGACACAAAGCCTTACGCCACGCCTGAGCCCGTCAACACCGACTGTTGATGACTGGAAACATGTTGCCTGTTCAAAATAGTTCAAAGGGGCCTAAGCACTATGGGACATAGTATCTGAGGTCATCAGTCCCCTAGACTTAGAATTACTTCAACCTAACTAACCTAAGGACATCACATACATCGTCCGCGCCCGGTAGCTCAGTGGAAAAAAATGGCTCTGAGCACTATGCGACTTAACTTCTGAGGTCATCAGTCGCCTAGAACTTAGAACTAATTAAACCTAACTAACCTAAGGACATCACACACATCCACGCCCAAGGCAGGATTCGAACCTGCGACCGTAGCGGTCGCTCGGCTCCAGACTGTAACGCCTAGAACTGCACGGCCACTCCGGCCGGCAGCTCAGTGGACCGCTATAAAAATGAACACTCGGTCAGAGGGTTTGAAACATCCCCTTTGAACAATTATACATGACTGTGCTTAAATTGACACACAATATTTTTAGCGCAACGCGATCTGACTTTCAAAAATCCCTACAAAAGAATGGCCCTGACTAACATTAACCTATACCTTTCACAAATCACTTACCTCACCAAACATCTTCGTTACTCGAACTACTGCAATACAGCGAACGCCACTACTGCCAGCGAAATAAAAGATTCTAACTACTGAAGGCACAAACTACTGATAGGCATAGTTAGCAAATGAAAGATTTTGATAGAGAACAAACAATGTATTTACCTTAATAGTGTTCAAAAGTCATAATATATATAGCAGTTCATGACATCCAGTCTTACAAATTTCAAAACTCCGCCATTTCTCTCCCCACATCCACCACTGCTGGCGGCTCACCTCCAACTGCGCAACGCTACGCGCTGTTAACAGCCAACTGCCCAACACTACAATGGCCAACAACAATGCAAACCAGCCACAGACTGCACATAGCACAGCCAGTGATTTTCATACAGAGAGCTACGTGGCGTTACCAATATAAAAACCTAAACAGCCTACTTACATAGCCCCCATGCTCCCCACAAAAAATTTTACAAATTGTTTTGGGCAGCGGCCAATACAGATTTGAAAAAAAAATTTCATAATTACAATAACAAAGAAATCAAATGCACACACTTATTGATACAATGTTGGTCAATAGCTAAAATTTTCTCACAGTCCATAAAGACAGTCCTGATCATTCATCACAGTAAAATTGCAGTGCACTTTTTTTCTCAAAGTCTGAGCAGTAAAAGAAAATGCACACGGAAGTAGTGGATTTCCATGCAGTCTTGAAGAAGTAGTGTTGTCCTTCCAACGGAAAGACAGTGCTGACTCTTGACATGCAGACAGGTAATGGGCCACAACAGAGCAAACCCACCGCAGAGGCAGTCGAAGTTTTGCAGAATATTGGTAGGTAGGTCATCACAGAGCAGACCCACTGTAGTCCTGGTAGAGATTGTGGTATTGGTGGGCCACCAGAGGTGCAGACCCGCTACAGTCCTTGTAGAAATAATGGTATTGGTGGGCCATCAAAGATGCAGAGCCACTGTAGTTCTTGTAGAGACGGCCAGCAGCCATCTGTTGCGACTGTGCAGGTGCACAATCACCATCGAAGAGTCTTGCGGACAATATAGCAAGTCCAAAAACCACCACTTGTGCACTCACAAAGTTTTTGGAATTGTCCTTAGAACCAGCAATTCTGTTAATCAGTCCCTTGCTGAATTATTAACACATGTGCAAACACTGACAGTCCAAACTGCTCACATATTGTGCATATACTATGATCAACAGAAACGTGTGCAGTGAAATGTATGTTTACAAGTTACTTAATTTGATGAACTGGTGTCCATTACAATTTTATAACATGAGAATACAATTACGAAGATACAGAAAACATTATTAAGGAACATAATAGTACAGATAACATTTGTAGTAATACAGGCTTTACAAAACAATAGAAATAAACTTGTACATCAGTGTTACAGGAATTATGACATAAGTAAATAAATAAAATAATGAGAATAGTTTTCGAAACATTAATTTCACGTACAGGGTGTTTCAAAAGTGACCGGTATATTTGAAATGGCAATAAAAACTAAACGAGCAGCGATAGAATTACACCGTTTGTTGCAATATGCTTGGGACAACAGTACATTTTCAGGCGGACAAACTTTCGAAATTACAGTAGTTACAATTTTCAACAACAGATGGCGCTGCAAGTGATGTGAAAGATATACATAGAAGACAACGCAGTCTGTGGGTGCGCCATTCTGTACGTCGTCTTTCTGCTGTAAGCGTGTGCTGTTCACAACGTGCAAGTGTGCTGTAGACAACATGGTTTATTCCTTAGAACAGAGGATTTTTCTGGTGTTGGAATTCCACCGCCTAGAACACAGTGTTGTTGCAACAAGACGAAGTTTTCAACGGAGGTTTAATGTAACCAAAGGACCAAAAAGCGATACAATAAAGGATCTGTTTGAAAAATTTCAACGGGCTGGGAATGTGACGGATGAACGTGCTGGAAAGGTAGGGCGACCGCATACGGCAACCATAAGAGGGCAACGCGCAGCTAGTGCAGCAGGTGATCCAACAGCGGCCTTGGGTTTCCGTTCGCCGTGTTGCAGCTGCGGTCCAAATGACGGCAACGTCCACGTATCGTCTCATGCGCCAGAGTTTACACCTCTATCCATACAAAATTCAAACGCGGCAACCCCTCAGCGCCGCTACCATTGCTGCACGGGAGACATTCGCTAACGATATAGTGCACAGGATTGATGACGGCGATATGCATGTGGGCAGCATTTGGTTTACTGACGAAGCTTATTTTTACCTGGACGGCTTCGTCAATAAACAGAACTGGCGCATATGGGGAACCGAAAAGCCCCCTGTTGCAGTCCCATCGTCCCTGCATCCTCAAAAAGTACTGGTCTGGGCCGCCATTTCTTCCAAAGGAATCATTGGCCCATTTTTCAGATCCGAAACGATTACTGCATCACGCTATCTGGACATTCTTCGTGAATTTGTGGCGGTACAAACTGCCTTAGACGGCACTGCGAACACCTCGTGGTTTGTGCAAGATGGTGCCCGGCCACATCGCACGGCCGAAGTCTTTAATTTCCTGAATGAATATTTCGATGATCGTGTGATTGCTTTGGGCTATCCAAAACATACAGGAGGCGGCGTGGATTGGCCTCCCTATTCGCCAGACATGAACCCCTGTGACTTCTTTCTGTGGGGACACTTGAAAGACCAGGTGTACCGCCAGAATCCAGAAACAATTGAACAGCTGAAGCAGTACATCTCATCTGCATGTGAAGCCATTCCGCCAGACACGTTGTCAAAGGTTTCGGGTAATTTCATTCTGAGACTACGCCATATTATTGCTACGCGTGGTGGATATGTGGAAAGTATCGTACTATAGAGTTTCCCAGACCGCAGCGCCATCTGTTGTTGACAATTGTAACTACTGTAATTTCGAAAGTTTGTCTGCCTGAAAATGTACTGTTGTCCCAAGCATATTGCAACAAACGGTGTATTTCTATCGCTGCTCGTTTAGTTTGTATTGCCGTTTCAAATATACCGGTCATTTTTGAAACACCCTGTATGAGCATTGAAACAGAACAGAATTAATAATGTCTAAACATCTTTACAAAGTAAATAACATATTATTAATGCAAATTATATTTGAGGATAACAGTATTCCTCATCATAGTGAATGTAGCTGAGTATTAGAAAAATTCTACAACATAAATTTTATCAGATAAACACATAAAGCCAAGAAGAACACAAATACACAAGGGTACACAAACACATAGCGGAATAATACAACAGGAAAGGACAGGGTTTGTTTTACTGCTGTATTTTCCAAACAAAACTTTCTTTACTTCTTGGAGATCTCCCTTCATTCATCATTATTCCCAAAAAGTCCTATCTATACTTCCTTTCTGTATTCTATTCATATCATCATTCAAAAAAGTTATTCTCCGCTCTACACTACTTTTTTTGGTCAAACCATTTTCTTATAGCTTCTCAATGCATTTCTTCCAATTCATCACAGTTAGTTTCTTATATAGTCTACCCCCTCTTAAGCTAACTTAAATCTACTGAGCTCAGATGCTAAACTAAGGGACGAGGAAATGCAGCAGCACAAAACAATTAACGCAAACAGTAATGACAAAAAAATGCAAATTGGCAAAGCAAGCGGCAATAAATATACATTAGCAAAGCAATTGCAATATTACAACTAATATAAGGCAATGTACAGCAAACAAGAAAAATAAATCACTAGTAAAACTGGCTTAACAAAGTAATACAAAGTGAAATTCAGTAGCACTATGCCTGGCAAACAGCAGCAGCAAATGCAATAACTTATACCTAAACATGACAAAGCTCAAGAAGAAAAAATATTACACTAAAGACAACAATGCAGATAAGGGAAATGTATATTCACATCTTAATGTCTATGTAATTAAAGTGGTGCACCACAAAAACTTATTCTATGAAATAAATTACCAAGTACTTGAAAAGAAAATCATGTATGCAGTTCCTGTGAAGGGAAATGTCTTTTTGTGCTCCCTCATTTTTTTGGAAGTATATCACAAAATTATTATTTACTGGATCTGTAGACAGAAAATATTTATATTAGTACATCTATAAAATTTTATTTTAACCAATGCTGCAGTGCAGCTAGAAACTAGATGTTAAACAAAATAGGCAAAGCAAGGCGTGAAACGTCATTCACTAGCCATATGGCATTTCATAATGCAGTAAACAATCTTTCAACTAGCAAGACAATAGATGTGAAATGTTTCTCATCATTTCATTTCAGTAAATATCATAAATTAAGAACTCTACAGTGTTATCATGTTTCCAAGTTTGAGCGTGTCATATTTGCGATGCTTTCTACAAAGAAATGTCAATAGCGAGGATAATGGCCTCTTTCTTCTCCACCTAATGGCTTTTTCTCAAGGTGGCTGGCACACCTGGCCGCTCACAACGCATTATGTAACGGTCACTTACCTTTCTTACCGAAATATTTACAGCAGTTTCCGCTACAGTGACAGTCTCATATAAAAATTTCACAGGTCGAAAATTTGCGTTACAAATGTGTAGAAACAAAATCCTGTAAATATAACAGTGTCCAAAAAATTTTCGCCGGCATTGTGATACATTCACATATATAAACACATTTCATAACTCTTAAAGTACGATTCTCAGCTTATTGATCATAAACATACGTCAACAGCATAATACACATCGCCATCGTAATAATAACATCATAATAGATCAATCACATCTCAGAATCGTCGCAGCTTCTTTCAATAATTTCAAGACCTTCAATAAAGTCATCTACCTCAAATGTACTTCAAAAATCATGATCCCTTACCAAATACATCATTGAAAGCTCTCATAGTATCACAATGGTTCCGAAAAAAAATTAACAGTTCACAAAGTGCAGACAAAATACAGTTTCATAAGTGTGAAGTTATCCAACTGTGTAATTGCTTAAACATCTGTCACTGGCGTAGTAAAATAAATGTTTGTCTCTCCCAGTTAAATGATCAGATAGCTGTGTAATTTATGTGTTAGAGAAATATGGTACCGATGTGTAAAGTTGTATAAGCAAATACCACATTAGCTAGGGCTCCTTATGCTTGCCAAACACATGGTACACAAAGTAGATGTGTACCCCCTGAGGATTAATGCAATTATACCCTCAGGTGTTACAGATTACAGCAATGGAATGAAATGTATCACGGAAAACTTTTGTATCATTGTAATTCAAAAATCTTTAAAAATAAATGTTTTAAGTACAAAATTAATCACTCAAATACGTGTACTGTAGCGCTAAACTGTGCGTCTTGTAAGATAATCTCTGTGGAAGTGTCATAGTTATCGTAATCCGAAAGCTAAGTTCTGCAGAAGTCAATGTACTTACCTCATGATAAACAAAAGTGAAATGCTTTGCGTATAGATATCTTAGTTATTACGCTTATTGCCTTGATGAAGAAAGTACTGTGCTGTAACGTATTGTTGTGCTATGGAAAAGGCTGTCTCATTGTAGGTATACCACAAAAGTTACTACTAAAACATGTTTTACTTTCCAGAATAATACATAAAAACTGTGCAGATATAAAACAGAAACACCGCAAAAGCAACCTTGTAAATTGTCACTCATTAGTAGCGTCGTGATAAAATAGTGTTGCTGTCACATAAACTAACCATTGTGTCATCTGGTATCTCACAAAATGTACTTTAAATCCAGAATGTATTTTCAAGTAAACCAAAATGTTGCATTAAAATCTCATTAGCAGTACCAGTATATGTTCTAAGTATGTAAGCCTTATAGTTGTTACGTATTCATGCAACCAACAAGCAAGAAAGTACACGCACAATAACACTGTGTCGTCTGTTCACAATAACAATGCATTCGTAATTTCTGTTTAAATAAGTTCTCTTGGTTCTTGACTGGATAGTTAACTTCAAAACATTGTTGCATGATACCAGTTTCTAAGTGTGACAACGAGTATTAGTAGTGTGAAGCGAAAAATTTTATGGCAAAGACTAAGTTAAAAAGCAGATTATCTTTCAATAAACAGTTTTACATGTGAAATGTGGTGCAATCCTTAACTCTTCATAGTACTCAGAGTGTCAACTTCAACGCAATTATCATGTCGTATACGTCGCTAAGGAATACTGGAATTTCTCTCAAGGTTAGCATCTATTTTATTTTTCTCTGAGCCAGCTGACGCACGTGGCTGCCTGCGGTGCGAGTCATTGTCTGTCTCTTTGTTGGCGCGCGTCGTTATTGGGATTAGGAGACCTAACTTCTAAAAATTCACCTTGCCGAGAGGGCCCAGCCCTGTTTGAATCCCGCCAGTCCTGATGAAATTCTGGTCTGTCTTTATGATTATATCGTCTGTCGTCATGTCGGTAGTTTACATAGTTTCTTTTTTGTTGGTCATGTGGTGGAGAATTTGTCCCGGAATCGTAACTGTGCAGTGGACCGTTGCGTCTGGAGTTATTCTGTCTCCCTTGATAATAATTGTTTTGGTTCCCATATTGTCTGTTTCTATGGTTATCTCTGTCATATTCATTACTACGGAAGTACGATCTTTCTCTGTAACTATTACTACTCTGCCAATGGTTGTCATACGGGTGGTGTCTGTTTTGGTCACGATATTTCACAAGACTGGAAAATTCAGATTGTTCGACATGTTTCATCATTAAGATGCTACGTTTTACTCGGTCTTGTGTAGCCTGAGACCAATATGCTGAGAGGAAGGCATGATAAAATTCTCCTTCACTGTGACAATCATGAATGACCGATCGCATTCTTACAGCTGGTTCATTCTCTAAATAGCCACTCACAAATTCTAACGTGTGCTCCAATGACCAGTTGGGAGGAAAACAATGAGAGAATTGATGGAGCCATGCTTGTGGATGAATGTCGTTGCCAGACTTCTTAAATGTTTTGAATTTACGTGTAGTAATAAACAGCTTATAGTCAAAATCATCGTGTCGGCGAGTAGCATATCGGTCATTGTTACGTCGTGTCGGCGGTTCCATCTCAAAATTCGGTGCACCTTGCCAATTTCTTTCATAATTTCCGAAATGCACTGTGTTATTATTTTGTGGCTTTTCCGTATTTCTAAGTCCCTCTTCCCGTGTTGGAGCGCGAGTGTCCCCTGAAATACGTAATTTTTGTATTACTTGTGCCAACTGATCTTGTACTTCCCGGATTTCTCTTTTGTGTTGCGTATTAATTTGATTCTGAATTTGTTTGAATTTCTTAATTTGCTCATACTCTTCTGTGTCAGTGATGGCTACAGGTCTTGTGTCATTCAGATCATCATCTACCTTTGCAGATAAGTTAGTGAACTGATCCGAAAGTTCGGCTACTTTCTCCGATAGTGTACTTATTTCCTCAGTGTGTTTTTCTGAACCAAGTTTCAGAGTGACCATTTGTGTTGAAATCGTATCTACTGTGTCCTTTAAGTTTTCCTGAGTTTTTGCAAGTAGCGTAACCGAATCAGTAGATGCAACTCAGTCAATTTTAGCCCACAAGGTCTCATGATTTTCATGAACAATGGTTTGCAGTTCTTTTATAGCTGCCTCGTGATTCTGTAATACGTTGAAAATGCTCACAAATTTGTGTTTTTACGTCATTACAGACTTTTTGAGATTTCGATTCAATGTTATGTAACTCAGTAGTTAAATCTTCACGTGTTTGTTCAAGTGTGGTGTGAAGATTTTGTTCCATTGCGTCTAACTGTTGCTGTGTTTGTCTCTGGTGTCGTTCCATTGTGTCTAACTTTTGGAGCTTTTGCTGTGTTTGTCTCTGATTTTGTTCCATTGTGTCTAACTGTTGCTGTGTTTGCCTCTGGTGTTGTTCCATTGTGTCTAACTTTTGAAGATTTTGTTCCATTGTGTCTAACTTTTGAAGCTTTTGTCCCATTTGTTGCATTAATTGTAATAACAATGCACTGGTGTCTGAAACATGTTCCTCAGTGCTATTCGGCAATACATTTGAACCGGCAATATTCGCATTTTGAAAAGCAGAAAATGTGTCTTGACTTATTTGAGAAAACGGTGAGGACCCAAAACCTGAATCTGCAGTATTTGCAAGATTGTGTCCTGTCATTCCCGATTCCTGAGGCGGGCTGTTGCTGACCGATCGATCGATAATGCTTCCTTGTTCACTAATTGTTTCACTGTCTACACCATTGTTTGCCGCCCGCTCCATTTCCCTATGCACAATTACCAAATTACTATGTTGAACATTAGTTCATTCATTACACAGTGGCGCTAACACACTGCTTTCGTCTTCACTGTCATTTCTCAGTTTACATTGGAGCATAGTATTACGTTTTTCAAACGCCATAATTGTCACAATATTTCACACGATAACATAGAAAAGCACAATTTGAAGAGCAAAAATAAGAAAACACATTAACATAGCACTGAAAATAATATCTAGTTAATTGCAAGCGCAGCTGCGAAATACTTGGTGCAAATCTACATGCATGCCACAACTGTTTTGTTGTACAACAATGAAAAACTACAACTACAAAGGAAATTCTCTTTATGATTACGCGCTAGCAATAAACAATAGCTACAATAATTACACAAACTACAAAAAAAAAAATCAGAAGATTCCAGTGAGGTATCCTCGGCTAAGGGTCGACATATGAAACATCCCCTTTGAACAATTATACATGACTGTGCATAAATTGACACACAATATTTTTAGCGCAACGCGATCTGACTTTCAAAAATCCCTACAAAAGAATGGCCCTGACTAACATTAACCTATACCTTTCACAAATCACTTACCTCACCAAACATCTTCGTTACTCGAACTACTGCAATACAGCGAACGCCACTACTGCCAGCGAAATAAAAGATTCTAACTACTGAAGGCACAAACTACTGAGATGCATAGTTAGCAAATGAAAGATTTTGATAGAGAACAAACAATGTATTTACCTTAATAGTGTTCAAAAGTCAAAATATATATAGCAGTTCATGACATCCAGTCTTACAAATTTCAAAACTCCGCCATTTCTCTCCCCACATCCACCATTGCTGGCGGCTCACCTCCAACTGCGCAACGCTACGCGCTGTTAACAGCCAACTGCCCAACACTACAATGGCCAACAACAATGCAAACCAGCCACAGACTGCACACAGCACAGCCAGTGATTTTCATACAGAGCGCTACGTGGCGTTACCAATATAAAAACCTAAACAGCCTACTTACAGGTTAGCTGCCCTGTGTAATAAAATAAACTGAGTTAGTGGATCAACTACGAACTGAGACGGGTGTCTTGCGACGTCCGCCCCGAGCAGATACAACGGACGAAAACGAACAAAATGAGATAAAAAAAACGTGGTCAGCGCGACAGAATGTCAATCCTAAGGGCCTGGGTTCGATTCCCGGCTGGGTCGGAGATTTTCTCCGCTCAGGGAATGGGTGTTGTGTTGTCCTAATCATCCTTTTATCCCCATCGACACGCAAGTCGCCGAATTGGCGTCAAATCGAAAGACTTGCACCTGGCGACCGGTCTACCCGACGGAAGGCCCTAGTCACACGACATTTACAATACACACATCCATGCCCGAGGCAGGGTTCGAACCTGCGACCGTAGCAGCAGCGCGGTTCCGGACTGAAGCGCCTAGAATCGCTCGGCCACCGCGGCCGGCGTTGCCTGTTCAGACGAGTCTCGTTTCAAATTGTATCGGGCGGATGGACGTGTACGGGTATGGAGACAACCTCATGAATCGATGGACCCTGCTTGTCAGCAGAGGACTGTTCAGGCCGGTGGAGGCTCTGTAATGGTGTGGGGCGTGTGCAGTTGGAGTGATATGGGATCCCTGATGCGTCTAGATACGACTCGGACAGGTGACACGTACGTAAGCATCCATTCATGACCATTGTGCATTCCGACGAAGTTTGGCAATTCCAGCAGGACAATGCGACACCTCACACGTCCAGAATTGCTACAGAGTGGCTCCAGGAACATTCTTCTGAGTTTAAACACTCCCACTGGCCACCTAACTCCCCAGACATGAACATTATAGAGGATATCTGGGATGCATGCAACGTGCTGTTCAGAAGAGATCACCACACCCTCGTATTACGGATTTATGGACAGCGCTGCAGGATTCATGGTGTCAGTTCCCTCCAGCACTACTTCATACCATGTCGTGTTGCGGCACTTCTGCGTGCTCGCGAGGCCCCTACACGATATTAGGCAGGTGTACCAGCTTTTCGGGTCTTCAGTGTAAAAGCCGTTAATTATATCAGCAAGGCACCGTGGTGTCAAATGTATCAGATGGAGCAAATACACTGCTGTCAGATGTGTGTATGTTGATAACGGGTCGCAGAGTGGAAGCTCGAGAGTGGCACTCCTGGAGTGCCGCGGAGCCCGCAGAGGGGCAGGCGGCTATAGTTGGCCGGGCTTTACGACCCGCGGGTCGCACCTGGCCAGCGTCGCCCCCGCTATCGGCGCTTTTACAGCCGCACGTAAAATGCTAACGACGCCGCGAGCCGGCTCTCGCTGCTTCCGAATGCCGGCGGCCGCGATCGTTGGCCGCGGCACGCCAGGCCGAGCGCTGCAGGCTCTGCTGGGCCATACGTGGCGTGGCGTGGCGTGGCTCGGCCGGCAGGCGCGAACCGCCGGTACCGGGTTGTCTGCACGTCCGGGTCCCAGCGGGCTCACAGCGACGGTACTGCCACGAAACAGTCCGCGACTACAGCTGCCATTTATTAGTCAACAAAGCGAACTCTAGATTTATCCGAAGTGCAAACTAACTTCAAAAAAATGTGTGTGAAATCTTATGGGACTTAACTGCTAGGGTCATCAGTCCCTAAGCTTACACACTACTTAACCTAAAGTATCCTAAGGACAAACACACACATCCGTGCCCGAGGGAGGACTCGAACCTCCGCCGGGACCAGCCGAACAGACCATGACCGCAGCGCCTTAGATCGCTCGGCTAATCCCTCGCGGCAAACTAACTTCGTAACCTAGCTATTTCACAACAAGAAAAGCGGGTATCCGACAGTAGTTTCAGTGAGCCACAAGTGAAACCGGTCAACTCATACAAGTACACTGATAGAAAAAAAAACGCAACACCAAGAAATAATTAATGAACGGTAATGAAATTTCGGCATTTCATTTCTCCAGGTAACATATTTAAGATATTAACATAGCAAGATCACAGGTTAATGTACGCGACAGATAAGCCATTGCAAATGTGAAACGCTGGTACATTAATAACTGGAGTAATCGTCAGAATGTTGAATGCAAACATGCAAACGTGCATACAACGTATCGTACAGATGCCGGATGTCGGTTTATGGGATGGAGTTCCATGCCTGTGCAATTGGTCTGTCAATACAGGGACAGTGAACGCTGATTATGGATGACGCTGGATTTGTCATCTGATGGCGTCCCAAACGTGCTCGATTGGAGAGAGATCTGGTGATCCAGCAGCCCAAGGCAACACGTCGACATTATATAGAGTATGTTGCGTTACAATAACGGAGTGTGGGCGATCGGTACCCTGTTGGAAAACACTCCCTAGAATGCTGTTCATGCCTGCCGGTGTGGCCGAGCGGTTCTAGGCGCTTCAGTCTGGAACCGCGCGACCGCTACGTTCGCAGGTTCGAATCCTGCCTCGAGCATGGATGTGTGTGATGTCCTTAGGTTAGTTAGGTTTAAGTAGTTCTTCAACCTGCTCTCCAATGAGCACTCGATTGACACCCCTAAAGTCGCAAATGGCGATTGTTTGCATTCAGCGAGACGCATGCTACAAGGCGTCTCGTTCGGAGCTGCCCTTCAAGAAATCGATTTGTAACAGTGCGTTCTGTCAGCGTGGTGCCAGTTGCTGCTCAATTTGCTGCTTCAGACGCGGTAGTTCTAAGTTCTAGGGGACTGATGACCTCAGATGTTAAGTCCCATAGTGCCTAGAGCGATTCGAACCAATGCTGTTCATGTATGCCTGCACAACATGTCGAATCACCAGACTGCCGTATAAATTTGCAGTCCAGGTGAGTGGGGTAACCAAGAGAGCGCTACTGGTGTAGGTCCAATGCATCTACCACGCAGATAGCTTGGTCGCAGGCTTTCAACTGACTTCATTCTAATGAATACGTTGCCATCAGTGGCACCCAGGAACATTGCCGTCACTGGCACCGAGGCAGAATTAGCTGTCATCGTTAAACACAACAGACCTTCACCCTGCTATCCAATGAGCTCTTCATTGACATCTCTGAAGTCGCAAATAGCGCTTCGGAACACACGTCTGGTTCGTAGCTGCCCTTGAAGAAATCGATTTGTAACACTGCGTTCTGTCAGCGTGGTGCCAGTTGCTGCTCAAATTGCTGCTTCAGATGCGGTACGATGCGCCAGAGCTACACGCCGAATGCGATTGCCTTCCGTTTAGGTAGTGCCACGTAGACGTCCGAAGTCCGGTCTTCTTGCGACCACACATTGTCGTGACCACCGCTGCCAGCAATCATGTACAGTGCCTACATTCCTGTAAAGTCTTTCTGCAGTCTCGTAGAAAGAAGGTCCAGTTTATCGTAGTCCTGTCACACCATCTCATTGAAAGTCAGTGAGGTGCAGATAATGGCGACTTTGTCGCCTTAAGGACATCCCTGACTAACACCAACTCACCATGTCCAGTCTCAAAAGTAACTAACGCTCACGACTGCAACAGCGAGTTTTTAAAGTAAACCTGATTTGCATCCTCATAGTGGTGCTGCTAGCGCCACTTTTATGCGACTACTGCTAAATCTGAATAGACATCATCGTTCAGAGGGCGAACGAGGTGGCGAAGTGGTTAGCACACTGGACTCGCATTCGAGAGGACCACCATTCAGACCCGCGTCTGACCATCTAAATTTAGCTTTAATGTGATTTCTCTAAATCGCTCCAGGCAAATGCCAGGATGGTTCCTTTGAAAGCGCACGGCCGATTTCCTTCCCCATGTATGTATGTATGTATGTATATTAACCGTGGGCTTAGAAACGACGGAGAGGCTCCGTCCCCGCCGCAGCCGCAGTGGTCCACAACCAAAAAAAAAATGGTTCAAATGGCTCTGAGCACTATGGGACTCAACTGCTGAGGTCATTAGTCCCCTAGAACTTAGAACTAGTTAAACCTAACCAACCTAAGGACATCACACACATCCATGCCCGAGGCAGGATTCGAACCTGCGACCGTAGCGGTCTTGCGGTTCCAGACTGCAGCGCCTTTAACCGCACGGCCACTTCGGCCGGCGGTCCACAACCCCACGACGACTACCGCAGTCCACGTCACCCCTCCGCCGCCCCACACCGAACCCAGGGTTATTGTACGGTTCGAACCCCGGTGGACCCCCCCCCCCCCCAGGTAACATCTCACACCAGAGTGTGGTAGAGTAATGGTGGTGTACGCGTACATGGAGAACTTGTTTGCGCAGCAATCGCCGACATAGTGTAGCTGAGGCGGAATAAGGGGAACCAGCCCGCATTCGCCGAGGCAGGTGGAAAACCGCCTAAAAACCATCCACAGACTGGCCGGCTCACCGGACCTCGACACAAGTCCGCCGGGCGGCTTCGTGCCGGGGGATAGGCGCTCCTTCCCAGTCCGGAAGGCCGTGCGTTACATCGCACGGCTAACCGGGTGGGCTCAATCCCCATCCTTGACACCATTCGAAATTGTGCTCCGTCTCTAATGACCTCGATGTCGACGGGAGGTTTAACCCAATGTTCTTTCAGATGTAGAAACATGCCTGCTAACTTTCGTTTATGTCGCACAACTTCTTCTTGGTGTTGTGATTTTTTTTCCATTAGTGTATCTAGCGCCAACAATCTGTATCGATATGAAATGGAATAATCAAATAGCCCTAATCGTAAGTAAGTAAAATGAGAGGTTTCGATACATTCTACAAGAACATCTACATCTACGTGACTACTCTGCAGTTCACACATAATTGCCAAGCAGAGAATTCATCGAACCATTTACACACTATTTCTCTAACAACCCTCTCTCGAACAGCGCACGGAAAAAGTATAACTTAAATCTTTCCGTGAGACGTCTCATTTCTCTTTTTAATACTATGGTCATTTTTTCCTATATACACTCCTGGAAATGGAAAAAAGAACACATTGACACCGGTGTGTCAGACCCACCATACTTGCTCCGGACACTGCGAGAGGGCTGTACAAGCAATGATCACACGCACGGCACAGCGGACACACCAGGAACCGCGGTGTTGGCCGTCGAATGGCGCTAGCTGCGCAGCATTTGTGCACCGCCGCCGTCAGTGTCAGCCAGTTTGCCGTGGCATACGGAGCTCCATCGCAGTCTTTAACACTGGTAGCATGCCGCGACAGCGTGGACGTGAACCGTATGTGCAGTTGACGGACTTTGAGCGAGGGCGTATAGTGGGCATGCGGGAGGCCGGGTGGACGTACCGCCGAATTGCTCAACACGTGGGGCGTGAGATCTCCACAGTACATCGATGTTGTCGCCAGTGGTCGGCGGAAGGTGCACGTTGAAAGGTGGCTACACTGAGCCACAGCGCCAGAGATCGCGCTAGAGAGTATTGTTCCGCCGCCTCCACTGGCAGTGATTATTGAGAACTCGTAGTGGGCAGTGCTTTGGGAGAACTCGTGGTAGTCAGTGCTGAGATGTCGTAGTGAGGAGTGTTTGTTGAGATGAGCTAGTAGGCAGTGCTTGCTGAGATGTGATACTGAAAAGTTCTTGTTGAGATGTGATGGTAGCGAGTCGGTGTGGAGAGATTGTAATGTCTAGAGTGCTTTTCATCAATATAAATTAAGGTAACAAACTACTTTTCTTTTCTTTCTCATTATTTCAATGTCCTGAATAATGCGTCATTACAGGTTCAGTCAACAAAGCATCTGGCTTGTGTTCTTGTATTAGAGTGTAATTCTGGTTTTCTTGAGTAATTATGGTATTTCTATTTTCTTTAATTAATTCAGTATAAATGATATTTAAAATTTCTTGTGTTGTTGAAGAAGAACCGTGCCAGATGCGTACGTTGAGTCATACTTCCACACACAGAACAGTTACACTTGTGCTTTGGTTTCGTAGGTTTTATAGTTGCTGGGGACTTAATTAATTAATTGTGTTAATGAAAATTTCCATTTCATTCTTTGTTGTTGTTCTATGCAGTCAGATAGCGTAATAATACTAGTCAGGGCCAACCGTTACGAGACTTCGTAACCGAACAGACAGCAACTAAAGCAAAAAATTAAAATTATTTGCATTATATTTTAATTAAGCCCCCATGCACGTGGCGACCGCTGCTTCGGATCGTCCCTTGGAATTCTTCTGATTGTAGAAATAGTAGACAGTAGGATTGTTGTAGTAATTTGTAGTTTAGTAATTGTAGTTTATATTGCATGTGTAGATTTGGTAATTGTCATTCTTCTAATGGTATTTTTTTTTTTTTTGCAAAATTTCATTTCTGTTGTCTTGTCTACGGGTTTGACAATTTAGTGCAATTATTTCAATTGTTCGTTTATCGTGTTTGAGGGAAACATTTCATGTAAATGGTATTGTTGGAGATAAAGAGTCATTGTGTATAAATTTCGTACAGTGACGAGTTTTGTATATTTTGTAAATGATTACATGATCGATGAAAAAGGCAAAAATGATGAATAGTGAGAATGACGAAATTGTTAACATGGCGAACTCGCCAACAGGGGAAAACAGTATGATGGATAATGAAGTGGAAAACAATTTAATAAGTCGGGAAAATAGTCCGGAACCATTTCAAAATTTTTTTCAATCAGAAAATTCTCAGAATACGAGATTAACGACAGAAGATCCTGTAATAGTATCGAACACAGATGGCCTTACAGCTATGACGAAGGAGGCTGGTTTTGTGGGAAATGTTAGGGGCGAAAAGAATTTCGAACAAGTTAGTACGGAGCAGTTGATGAGTGCAATATTAAATTTGGGATCACAGATACGATCTGAATTGAAAACACGGTTAGACTCACAAATAGGAACAATTAAAACAGAGATGGGAACTTTGGCAACACGGTTAGACTCACAAATGGGAACAATGGAAACTCGGTTAGGATCTGAATTTAAAACAGAGATTGGAACAATTAAAACAAAGATGGGAACTTTGGAAACACGGTTAGATTCACGAATAGGGACATGTTTCAAAAATATGAAAGATGAGTTAAAAGAAAGAAATCAGAGAAGAAGTACAACCGATTTTGAATTCTCACAATAATAGATTAATTGCAGTAGAGATTAGACAAAGGGAACAAGATAGAGAACAGGAAGAAAGAGATCGCGTGATAGTACAAAAATTTTCAGAGTTAAATTTACAACGTGCACATGATAAGGAAGAAATATTTGAGAGAATCGAGGAATCCGTACCAAATGACAGAATAAATAATCTAACACAACAATATGAACAGTTAACTACCAAATGTGTCAATACTGAAACCCGAGTCGCGACACTTACGGAAGACGTAAGTAAACAGAAAGAAAGAATAGGTGACTTATCGGAAAGAGTTGAGGAGATTTCAGATAAATTGACAAATCTTAGTTTACATGGGGACAGAGATTCGGATGATACAGCTCCATTACCATTTGCAGAAACCGAAGAGTACCAGAACATAAATAAGCATGTTGAAAATCAGGGAAAATTTAATGAACGCGATAAAAGGGAAGTTGAGTCATTACGAAAGCAAGTCAAACAAATCGAAGGCGAAATTGTAGGAAAAGACAGCATAAGAAATTTGGAATCACAGATAGCAGAGGGGTTTGAAGAAAGTAATTTGTCTCATTTACGGGATACAACAAGAGAGCGCCAGGCGCGCGAACTTGACAATAATCGACATTGGGACTGGGACAGACGCGGTAGGTCTTTGTCGCCACGAGGCGAAAACTTTGACTATAAACACTTTTTGACTGTTCGGAAATTTAAGATCTTCCGCAATTCTAAGAATGACATACATCCATGTGCATGGTTAGATCAATTTATGTATGCACTCCCACCAAATTGGCCACTAAGTCACAAACTGGCATTTATGTGTGGATATTTAGAAAACGAACCTGCGACGCGGATGTGTGCACTCATTAGAGATTGTAATAATCTGAATGATTTTTATCATGCATTTCTATCGGCATATTGGTCCGAAAACACGCAAGACAGAGTCAAACACAGTCTTATTATGCAGCGTAATTTCAAACAGTCTGAGTTCCACACGCCAGCAGAATATTTTGAAGACATGATTCGAAAGAATCAGTTCCTGTCCAACCCTTATAGCCCGACTGAATTAATTCGTATTTGTTTAACTAAGCTGCCACAATCTATAAGACAAATTGCTTTAGCCGGAAGATGTAAAGACGACATTGAGACTTTTAAGACTTTGTTACAAGAACTTGAGTATGACAACGACGACGGGACTTCTTGTAATTTTTTCAGTAACAGTAATTACAACAAATTTTCAGAGAAAATGGATTGTGATCGGAACGGGCGTTACATGGGTAACTTTGAGAATGATAGACGAAACAGACAGGACAATAGATACCAGCCTTATGACAATAACAGACGTTCTAACAGAAATTACACAGACAATTATAATAACGGTAATTCCTACCGGAATGATCAATCATACGGAAACAGTAATCGGTATCATCAAGACAGAAATTATTCATACAATAATAGAAACTCTTTCTACAGAAATAACCAGGGTAGTAGGTCTAACAATAATTTCAGAAGTGACAGTCGAAGTTATACAAGAAGTAGTTATGCAGACAGACAGGAAAACAGAAATTTTAATAACAGACACAACCAAGAATTTGCATCTAACGGACAGGAAGGACCTAATTGGCACCCTCCGCGTGACAGAAATTCAGAGAGACAAGTGGAAATAGTAGAAATTGATCCGCGAAATGACGGGAATAATCAATGACGTGACGCAAACTATCGACCATGACTTGCAGCTTCGGCTTCTGGCAGCAATATAGACGGTTCAGAAAGTAATGACACTACAACTTTACACTACGTACGCCTGGTAGATATGAGAGACATTTTGTTAGACGAAAAGGAAAATAATGTAGACGCATTTTTACATCCTGTTATTGAAGTATGTGTGGGTAAGAATAAGTTCACTGCAGTTCTAGATTCTGGGAGCCCATTGAACGTCATTAGTGAATCAGTTTTTCGTATACGTGAAAGAACTATTGCCTGTCCTGTGTTACCTATTTCTAAAACTACAATTCGAGGAGCGATTTCTGGAAAAGGTGTGGAAGTTAAACAACAGACCAACCTAAATTTCATTTGTCAAGGATACGAATTGTCTGCTAATTTTATTATTGTTCCATTACTCAGTACACAGATTATATTAGGTATGGAGTTTCTTAACACACATAAGGCAATTTTGAACTTTAAAGAAGGAAGTGTGAATTTGACTGTTGCCGGAATGCCGAAATGTTTGAAATTTTTCGAGTGTTTAGCAAGATCTGAATCAGATACAAAATGTTTAAGGTTTCTTACTTCTGATGTTTTCGTTGAGCATTATGACGACAGTGTGTTTATTCATGACAATGACAATAGATACAGGGACGCGATGGAGGATATAATTAATAGCGAAGAATTAATTAATGAAAAGGTTAAGAAAGCTGAAGTGCCAGATGACGTTGCAAGAGAAGAGCTGCACCACATTTTGACTTCACATGCTACAGTATTTAGTCATCACACAGGAACTATACAAGGCTTACAATATTTATTTAAAGTAAAAGAACACACACCATTTCGGGGGAAAACGTACGCTATTCCTTTGGCTTACAGAGACAAGGTTAAGAATGAACTTCAATACATCTTAGATCAGGGCATCATTGAGCCTGCAGTCAGTCCTTATACTAGCCCATTACACGTTGTTCTTAAAAAGGATGGGTCAATTCGTTTGGTTCTGGATTCCAGACAGATAAATAATATTATTATTCCTGAAACTGACCGTCCACAAAATTTAGATGAACTTCTTCAACATTTCCATGGAATTAAAGTTTTATCCACGATTGATATGCGCGCAAGTTTTTGGCAAATAGAACTCCACCCTGATTGTAGAAAATATACTGCCTTTTTAGCCTTTGGTAACTGTTATCAGTTTCGGAAATTACCGTTTGGACTTACTGTATCTTCAGCAGCATTCATTCGCAGCTTAAATGAAATTTTACCTGTTTATCTTCGTGACAATATTACTTCATATGTTGACGATATTCTTATTGCTAAACGTTCTTGGAGTGAGCATAACAAAATTTTGGATTCATTATTACGTATTTTTGCAAGAGTTGGCATTACGGTGAACTTGGAAAAATCTGAATTTGGTCGTTCTCAGGTGAAATTTCTCGGTCACATTATTTCTACAGAAGGTATTCTTCCTGATCCAGAGAAACTAGACGCTATTCGTAATTATGCTGTTCCTTCAACAAAACGTGATGTTCGTAGTTTCCTTGGTGTCTGTAATTTTCTTAGACGCTTTGTTAGATTGGACAATTTGGCCACACCTCGTTTATGTGAACTATCTGGAAAGAATTCTAATTGGTGATGGGATGAGGAAGCTCAGTCAGAATTTGAACAATTTCGTGATGCTTTAGTTGCTGCTCCACTTCTTTCACATCCGGATTTGTCTAAAGATTTTTGTTTGGCGACGGACTCATCATACAAAGGCCTAGGTGCACATTTATTTCAAGAGATAGAAGAAAACGGCGTTGTAGTACAGAAGACTATTGCATTTGGAAGTCGTGTTCTCTCTAAATCCGAAAAGAATTATTCGATTACGGAACTTGAAGCTTTGGCTTTTGTTTGGGCTTTCACAAAATTTCGCACATTTTTGTTCGGTAGACATACTAAGGTTTACACTGATCATCGAGCTTTGGAATTTCTTATGTCGACAAGATTAACTCATGGCAGATTGTCACGATGGGCGTTGTACCTACAGGAATTTGATTTTAGTATTGTTTACATACAGGGATCTTCAAATATTGTTGCTGATGCTTTATCACGTGCACCTATGGGTTTGAAACAAAGTGCTAAAGAGGACTGCAAAGAAAACCATTATTGTTTGATGTACATTCAAGGTGTTGCGTTTGAGAATTTTATTTCTTCTTCACTCCAGGACATCGCTAAGGAGCAAAATAAGGATCCCATCTGGAAGGACATTAAGGAGAAGTGGAGGAGAAAGGAAAGCGTAGCGATTAGACAGCATTATTTAGTTCGCAATGACATTCTTTTCAAACGAAAATCGGTCGACAACTCTGTTTGGTTAGTTTGTATTCCTGTTGAGTGGGTCAATAAATTGATTTGGTACACACATTTCAGTTATGTGCACTTTGGTCCCAGAAAATGCTTTCATAAATTACGAGAAAATTGCTACTTCAGTAATATGGAAAAACGTATTCGATCTGTTCTTGCCAAATGCAAATTATGTCAAAAGGCTAAGCCGCCAACTGTTTCTCACAGAGCACCGTTGTTTCCTATCATTCCAGCGAAATTAAAGGCGATGGCTGCAGTTGATTTGTTCGGTCCAGTGGTTCGTTCTACTAATGGTTTTGCGTACATTTTCGTAGCAGTGGAATTGACATCAAAATATGTGTGTTTTACACCTTTACGCAAAGCAACAGCTCGTTCAGTATCTAACGCTTTCATCAAACATTTTCTTAAAGAAGTGGGTCATGTTGATAAGGTTATATCAGATAATGGATCACAGTTTCGCTCTAAAATTTGGCTTCGTACTCTACGGCGTCGTAAGATTAAACAAATTTTTATTTCACTTTTTCACCCACAATCTAACGCTTCAGAAAGATGGATGAAGGAAATCAATAAATTGTGCCGTCTTTATTGTCATCAGAATCACAGAACTTGGGATCAGTATCTTCATATTTTTCAAAACATTCTGAATGAACTTCCTAATGACTCAACTTCTTTACCGCCTCTATTGATATTAAAAAATAAAGTACCAACAAATCGCATTTCTGAAATCGTTCCTTTTCCGCCTTCACGGAAACTGCGGCATTCTGAAGTTGTCAACCTGGCTCTACGAAATATTGCATCTGCGGCTGCTAGAAGAGAGAAATCAGCTAAACGTCCTGGTCGTTTAAAAATTTTGTCAGTTGGTCAAAAGGTGTTAATTAAGTCTCATCGTTTGTCTCATCAAGGAAAAGGCTTATGTCGCAAATTTTTTCTGCTTTATAACGGTCCATATAGGATTCGCAAAATTATACATGACAATACTGTGGAAGTAGAAACTCTTAAATCTCGGCGCTCTAAGGGAATGCATCATATATCGAACGTAAAAATTTTTGTGGAATGACATACTTTTGAGAAACCAACAGTTATACGTAAACAGGTGGAGAATGCAAGGATACCGCGCCGTGTTCCGGCGGCGGCAGATACTCAAAGCAACAGTGAAGTCTGCGCGCCGCAAAAGGCAGTCGTTGACCGCAAACAATTACTTCATACGTCACGCGCCTACAGCTGATCGAGCGCACAGTGTGAATGCACTGACAGCCGTAAACAAATACACAGTCTAATATTTCCGACTAAATTCTGTATAAAGCTATGGTGACTTTATAAATTATGTTATTAACGTTCAGTATTTTTCAGGATACGGTTGTATAAAATATTTAAGACCTTCAGGTAAATTCTGTGTGTGTCCGACGTTAAGACGACTTGCTATGGAGAAAATTTCAGGAAGAATGTAATTTCGAAGAAAAAAAAGTAATAAATTAAAAAGGGTAACTGTTAATTGAGTTTATTTTTCAGGTAACATAATTCCACTTAGGTACGTATTTTAGATGTAATTTGCAGCTCGCGATTACGTGATTCATACTTTGTGCTAAATTTCATGTTCTATGAATTTACTTGTGAAGCGACGTGCTTGTGTACATTTACTGATTTTGACAATGTTTTATTAATGAACAGTGTTATTACTTGTGTATATTATGCATCGCTTGGCTGCTATGCTTTTTCACTGATGTCATTTTTTTTTTATTATGTGCCTGCTGTGCTTATTTATTTACATTTTAATTGTCACCTGATTAATTGTGCTGATATGGTTACGTATGTAAGTTATACTTTGTGATTTATCTGCTGGCACCTTCATGTTTACTTATTAAGATTACATATGAACATTTATTTGCTTATGTCGATGTGATGCTAATGACCTGTTATTTGTGTAAGACATATGTTTGCTGCTGTACGTATGGATTGCATATTTACACATTTCTGTTTTGTTGTTATAACTACCCTTCAATTTAGAATATAGCAATGCTGATGTACAGTGTACGAACATAGAGTTTAGGTTACACTGTGGTATTAATTGTAGATTGTTCGCTTGGCAGAGCCTCGTTGTAAGGATTGTGCTGCATCCACTTGTTGACATTCTGTTCTCTACTGGTATATTTGCTCGCTATTGCATGTTTTGCTTACGCTCAGTGCCTTATATTTTTAAGATAAGAAAATGAACTGCTATAATTCGACGAACGACATTAGTACAAGAAACTTCATAGAAGTCACATGAGCTGGAGGTTTTATGGAAGCTGTATAAATTTATGCTAATAGGAAGGAAGCTAACGACATGACATACCAACACTAGGTTAGACCATTGACAGTTATTACACTGCATTTTTCGTGAGTAATTGAAATAGGAAGTGACACTTGACACAAGAAATACTCCACATGTTTGCTTCTGTTTGCCATAATTCTTGAAGTGGTGTACACACTGTGAAATATTATGATCATTAACACTTCGTAATCGTACTTACTTACTGAGAGTTATTCAAACTAAAGGCTGTTAGAGGTCATGTATGCATTTCTTTTATTTAATGATGGACAAGGAACCAAAATGTATCTTATAATTTATAATGAGTAGAAAATTTGTGTCAGATGGATTACACGAGAGGTTGTGTGTTGACATTGTGTCTTCGGATTGTATGGGATGCTGAATTGAAGTTTGCACTAGGATTTTGTCTGTACTTGTTCGAGGAGACTGACTAGAGGAAAGAGTTGTTATGGAAGTGAAATGATATTGGTGCTGAGGTTTATATGTATCGATGTATTATTGAGGTATTGAGATTATGTGAAGTTGATGATTATTGGAGTTTCGTGGACAAGAGGTAAGGTAAATGAGGTATTATTGAAGTATTGAGATTATGTAATGCTGATGATTATTGGAGTTTGGTGGATAAGAGGTGAAGTAAGTGGGGAGCATATTTTTTTTGTTGGTCTATATGGAACAAGGAGGATGAAGATGGCAGACTAGAACACTCAAGTACAAAGAAGATTGTCTACACACACACTTTGTTAAATCAATAAGCAGTATATACTTTTTTTTGGAGAGAGGAAGCAATTGCATATCTTGGGTCACTGACAGTTGTTCAGCAACCGTACATTTTGATCTGGCTTGGCAAACATTGGTCTTGACATGATGACTATGACGTTGACTAACTATTATTGACTGTTATACATTGCTGCCACTACTACTTGATACACATGATGAACATAAAATTTTGACAGAATTGCATTTACACAGTTAACACTATTCAACTACACAGTAGCACTAAATGTGGATGAAAGATGAGTGAGTGTGCTTTGTGTGTTTTCCTTTTATAATCCCAGAGAAGTGATCCCAACCTATCTCCTAAATATTATTTTACTTGTTTGTTGTGGCTTGCACTGACACCCATAAATACACTCCTGGAAATGGAAAAAAGAACACATTGCCACCGGTGTGTCAGACCCACCATACTTGCTCCGGACACTGCGAGAGGGCTGTACAAGCAATGATCACACGCACGGCACAGCGGACACACCAGGAACCGCGGTGTTGGCCGTCGAATGGCGCTAGCTGCGCAGCATTTGTGCACCGCCGCCGTCAGTGTCAGCCAGTTTGCCGTGGCATACGGAGCTCCATCGCAGTCTTTAACACTGGTAGCATGCCGCGACAGCGTGGACGTGAACCGTATGTGCAGTTGACGGACTTTGAGCGAGGGCGTATAGTGGGCATGCGGGAGGCCGGGTGGACGTACCGCCGAATTGCTCAACACGTGGGGCGTGAGGTCTCCACAGTACATCGATGTTGTCGCCAGTGGTCGGCGGAAGGTGCACGTGCCCGTCGACCTGGGACCGGACCGCAGCGACGCACGGATGCACGCCAAGACCGTAGGATCCTACACAGTGCCGTAGGGGACCGCACCGCCACTTCCCAGCAAATTAGGGACACTGTTACTCCTGGGGTATCGGCGAGGACCATTCGCAACCGTCTCCATGAAGCTGGGCTACGGTCCCGCACACCGTTAGGCCGTCTTCCGCTCACGCCCCAACATCGTGCAGCCCGCCTCCAGTGGTGTCGCGACAGGCGTGAATGGAGGGACGAATGGAGACGTGTCGTCTTCAGCGATGAGAGTCGCTTCTGCCTTGGTGCCAATGATGGTCGTATGCGTGTTTGGCGCCGTGCAGGTGAGCGCCACAATCAGGACTGCATACGACCGAGGCACACAGGGCCAACACCCGGCATCATGGTGTGGGGAGCGATCTCCTACACTGGCCGTACACCACTGGTGATCGTCGAGGGGACACTGAATAGTGCACGGTACATCCAAACCGTCATCGAACCCATCGTTCTACCATTCCTAGACCGGCAAGGGAACTTGCTGTTCCAACAGGACAATGCACGTCCGCATGTATCCCGTGCCACCCAACGTGCTCTAGAAGGTGTAAGTCAACTACCCTGGACAGCAAGATCTCCTGATCTGTCCCCCATTGAGCATGTTTGGGACTGGATGAAGCGTCGTCTCACGCGGTCTGCACGTCCAGCACGAACGCTGGTCCAACTGAGGCGCCAGGTGGAAATGGCATGGCAAGCCGTTCCACAGGACTACATCCAGCATCTCTACGATCGTCTCCATGGGAGAATAGCAGCCTGCATTGCTGCGAAAGGTGGATATACACTGTACTAGTGCCGACATTGTGCATGCTCTGTTGCCTGTGTCTATGTGCCTGTGGTTCTGTCAGTGTGATCATGTGATGTATCTGACCCCAGGAATGTGTCAATAAAGTTTCCCCTTCCTGGGACAATGAATTCACGGTGTTCTTATTTCAATTTCCAGGAGTGTATTATAGGTTTACTGGTATTTGTGTATTGTAATAGTTAATAGGACAATTATCTGATATCATTTGTGTGTTTGTTATGATTTGTATGTTTAGTGTAAAAGCATTGTATGTGTATTCAAACTATTGTACATGCCTGAACTGTCTGATTAGTGATGGTGCTGCACTTATCAACATGATGTGTGACATTTAGTCATGTTTAATTTCTGCTGATGAACTGTGTGATTAGTGATAGGGAATATTATGGACTGTTATTTGCACTTTTTCTACATGACTGGTGCCACTAGAACATGTTTAATTTCTGCTGATGAACAGTGTGATTAGTGAAAGTGAATATTATGGACTGCGGTCTGCACCTATTCAACATTACTGGGTGCCACTGATGGACTGCTTCTACTGAAAAGATGTCACTTGTTGGTGTCTGCACCTGCTCAACATTGCTGGGTGCCACTAATGGAACTGCTTATACTGAAATGGTGTTACTTGTTGGTGTCTGCACCTGCTCCACATTGCTGGGCGCCACTGATGGACTGCTTCTACTGAAATGATGTCACTTGTTGGTGTCTGCACCTGCTCAACATTGCTGGTGCCACTAATGGAACTGCTTATACTGAAATGGTGTTACTTGTTGATGTCTGCACCTGCTCAACATTGCTGGGTGCCACTGATGGACTGCTTCTACTGAAAAGATGTCACCTGTTAGTGTCTGCACCTGTTCAACATTGCTGGTGCCACTGATGGAACTGCTTATACTGAAATGGTGTTACTTGTTGGTGTCGGCACCTGCTCAACATTGCTGGTGCCACTAATGGAACTGCTTATACCGAAATGGTGTTACTTGTTGGTGTCTGCACCTATTCAACATTACTGGGTGCCACTGATGGACTGTTTCTACTGAAAAAATGTCACTTGTTGGTTTTTGCACCTGTTGACCATTGCTGGGTGCTACTGCTGGAACTGTCAGCTACTTGTTTCTTGGGCTATGGAAAGCGTTTATGTGAATATTTGTATAAACTGATTTTTTTGTGTATTACTGTTTGTGAAAAGTTATGAGACTCTTACCTGCACATATTCGTCATTGCTGACGCTATTGATTGAACTGTTTAACCACATAATACTTGTGTAAACTGTTATGTAAAGTCACATGTATGAAGGAATTTGTATTGCTTACTGTATTTTATATATTAGGTTTTTGAAAGGTCAGTGCAAAGCCAAAATTTTATCTAGTTATATGATATTTACGCATTAATATTATCTTTTATTTTTGTCTGTATTTTTTTTGACGAATTTGGTGGTATTTTCACCACCAATGCTGGCAAAAATACCATCAAATTCTAGCCTGTGGAGGAAGGGCATATGAAAGGTGGCTACACTGAGCCACAGCGCCAGAGATCGCGCTAGAGAGTATTGTTCCGCCCCCTCCACTGGCAGTGATTATTGAGAACTCGTAGTGGGCAGTGCTTTGGGAGAACTCGTGGTAGTCAGTGCTGAGATGTAGTGAGGAGTGTTTGTTGAGATGAGCTAGTAGGCAGTGCTTGCTGAGATGTGATACTGAAAAGTTCTTGTTGAGATGTGATAGTAGCGAGTCGGTGTGGAGAGATTGTAATGTCTAGAGTGCTTTTCATCAATATAAATTAAGGTAACAAACTACTTTTCTTTTCTTTCTCATTATTTCAATGTCCTGAATAATGCGTCATTACAGGTTCAGTCAACAAAGCATCTGGCTTGTGTTCTTGTATTAGAGTGTAATTCTGGTTTTCTTGAGTAATTATGGTATTTCTATTTTCTTTAATTAATTCAGTATAAATGATATTTAAAATTTCTTGTGTTGTTGAAGAAGAACCGTGCCAGATGCGTACGTTGAGTCATACTTCCACACACAGAACAGTTACACTTGTGCTTTGGTTTCGTAGGTTTTATAGATGCTGGGGACTTAATTAATTAATTGTGTTAATGAAAGTTTCCATTTCATTCTTTGTTGTTGTTCTATGCAGTCAGATAGCGTAATAATACTAGTCAGGGCCAACCGTTTACGAGACATAGCGTAATCGGACATACAGCTACCAAAAATTAAAATTATTTTCATTTCATTTAATTAAGCCCCCATGCAACGTGCCCGTCGACCTGGGACCGGACCGCAGCGACGCACGGATGCACGCCAAGACCGTAGGATCCTACGCAGTGCCGTAGGGGACCGCACCGCCACTTCCCAGCAAATTAGGGACACTGTTGCTCCTGGGGTATCGGCGAGGACCATTCGCAACCGTCTCCATGAAGCTGGGCTACGGTCCCGCACACCGTTAGGCCGTCTTCCGCTCACGCCCCAACATCGTGCAGCCCGCCTCCAGTGGTGTCGCGACAGGCGTGAATGGAGGGACGAATGGAGACGTGTCGTCTTCAGCGATGAGAGTCGCTTCTGCCTTGGTGCCAATGATGGTCGTATGCGTGTTTGGCGCCGTGCAGGTGAGCGCCACAATCAGGACTGCATACGACCGAGGCACACAGGGCCAACACCCGGCATCATGGTGTGGGGAGCGATCTCCTACACTGGCCGTACACCACTGGTGATCGTCGAGGGGACACTGAATAGTGCACGGTACATCCAAACCGTCATCCAACCCATCGTTCTACCATTCCTAGACCGGCAAGGGAACTTGCTGTTCCAACAGGACAATGCACGTCCGCATGTATCCCGTGCCACCCAACGTGCTCTAGAAGGTGTAAGTCAACTACCCTGGCCAGCAAGATCTCCGGATCTGTCCCCCATTGAGCATGTTTGGGACTGGATGAAGCGTCGTCTCACGCGGTCTGCACGTCCAGCACGAACGCTGGTCCAACTGAGGCGCCAGGTGGAAATGGCATGGCAAGCCGTTCCACAGGACTACATCCAGCATCTCTACGATCGTCTCCATGGGAGAATAGCAGCCTGCATTGCTGCGAAAGGTGGATATACACTGTACTAGTGCCGACATTGTGCATGCTCTGTTGCCTGTGTCTATGTGCCTGTGGTTCTGTCAGTGTGATCATGTGATGTATCTGACCCCAGGAATGTGTCAATAAAGTTTCCCCTTCCTGGGACAATGAATTCACGGTGTTCTTATTTCAATTTCCAGGAGTGTGGATGGGCATCAGTACAATATTTTAGCATCCAGAGGAGAAAGCTGGTGATTGAAATTTCGTGAAAAGATCTCGGTGCACCTACAAAAGCCTTTGTTTTCACGATCGCCACTCCAACTCGCGTAAGGTATCCGTGACACTATTTCGTGACAGTACAAAACGAACTGCCCCTCTTTGAGTGTTCCTGTTTGGTGAGACTCCCATACTGCGCAGCATTACTCTTTAGAGGGTTTATTGTGTCGTCTTGGCGTTCTGCCAATAAAACGTAGTCTTTTGTTTGCCTTGTCTACAACATTATGTATATGATCGTTCCAATTTAATTTATTCGTAATGTAATCCTATGTATTTAGTTCAACTGGCGTCCTTCAGATTTGTGTGCTCTATTGTGTAACCGAAATTACCGGATTTCTTTTAGTACTCATGTGGATGACCTCATACGTTTCGTTATTTTAGGGTTTATTGCCACTTTTCACTCCGTACAGATACCTTGTCTAAATGATTTTGGAATTGTTTTTGATCTTCTGATGAGTTTACTAGAAGGAAAATAACAGAACAGGACTGCTTAGATTGTCTCGTAAATCATTTCAATAGACTAGAAAGAGCAGAGGGCCTATGAAACTTCCTACGGGAATGCCGGATATTATTTCTGTTCCAATCGATGATTATCCGTCAATTACTATGAACAGGAAATCACTAATCCAGCCGCACAGCCGAGACGATACTCCAAAGGAACGTGATTTGATTAGAAACTGCTTGTAAGGAATGGTGTGCAAAGCCTTCTGGTACTCTAGAAATATGCAATCAATTTGAGATCCGGTGTCGATAGCACTAATCTTCATGAGTATAAAGAGCTAGTTGTGTTTCGCAAGAAGGATATTGTCTGAATCTGTAATAGCTATTTGTCAACATATCGTTTCTTCGAGGTAATTCATAACGTTCGAACACAACATAAGTTACAAAATCCTATTGTAAATCGACATCATTGATATTGGTATGTAATTCATCGGATAACTCCTGTTTCCTTTCTGGAGTATTGGTGTGACCCGTAAAACTTTCCAATGTTTAAGTATGGAACTCTCGTCGAGCGAACAGCTATATATGATTGCTAAGTATAGAGTTGTTATATTATCATGTTCTGAAGGAACCTAATTAGTGTACGATCTGGACCGGAGGACTTGCCTTCATTAAGTGATTTACGTTGCTTCGCCACACCGAGGATATCTACTTCTAAGTTACCCATGGTGGCAGCTGTTCTTGTTTAGAATTCTGGAATACTTAATTCGTCTTCTTTGCTGAAAGAATTTTTGCTTCGATTTTGCGGCACTGTCATCGGCATTACTATCATCGCTGTCGCCCACTGAAGATATTGACTACGCCTCGCCGTTGGATACTTCACATTTGATCGGAATGGCTTTGGATTTCAAGACCTAGTTTCCTTGTTGAAAATATTAAAAGGATCTCACTTTGAAGCACGCAATAAATTTCGAGCTTCTGTAAAACTTCGCCAATCATGAGGAATTTATTTCTTTTAAATTCAGTATGTTTTTTTCGTGACTTCTGCGAATTTGTTTTCACCTGGTTTGTGTACCATTGAGGATTGACTCTGTCTCTTATTAATTTATTCGGTATAAATCTCTCAGTTGGCGCAGATATTTCCTTGAATGCAAGTCGTATCTGGTCTACGCTTACATAGTAATTTCAGAAGGAATGGAGACTGTTTCTTAGTTCTTAGTGGGGGGAGGGAGGCGTCAAACGAATTTTTATTTCTTTTTATTAAATGAACCATAGACCTTGCCGTTGGTGGGGAGGCTTGCGTGCCTCAGCGATACAGATAGCCGTACCGTAGGTGCAACCACAACGGAGGGGTATCTGTTGAGAGGCCAGACAAACGTGTGGTTCCTGAAGAGGGGCAACAGCCTTTTCAGTAGTTGCAGGGGCAACAGTCTGGATGATTGATCTGGCCTTGTAACACGAACCAAAACGGCCTTGCTGTGCTGGTACTGCGAACGGCTGAAAGCAAGGGGGAAACTACGGCCGTAATTTTTCCCGAGGGCATGCAGCTTTACTGTACAGTTAAATGATGATGGCGTCCTCTTGGGTAAAATATTCCGGAGGTAAAATAGTCCCCCATTCGGATCTCTGGGCGGAGACTGCTCAGGAGGACGTTGTTATCAGGAGAAAGAAAACTGGAGTTCTATGGGTCGGAGAGTGGAATGTCAGATCCCTTAATCGAGCAGGAAGGTTAGAAAATTTAAAAAGAGAAATGGATAGGTTAAAGTTTGATATCGTAGGAATTAGTGAAGTTCGGTGGCAGGAGGATCAGGTGAATACAGGGTTATAAATACATAATCAAATAGGGGTAGTACAGGAGTAGGTTTAATAATGAATAAAAAAAATAGGAGTGCGGTGAGCTACTACAAACAGCATAGTGAACACATTATTGTGCCCAAGATAGACACGAAGCCCAAGCCTACTACAGTAGTACAAGTTTATATGCCAACTAGCACTGCAGATGACGAAGAAATTGAAGAAATGTATGATGAGATAAAAGAAAATATTCAGATAGTGAAGGGAGACGAAAATTTAATAGTCATGGGTGACTGGAATTCGATAGTAGGAAAAGCAAGAGAAGGAAATGTAGTGGGTGAATATGGATTGGGGGTAAGAAATGAAACAGGAAGACGCCTGGTAGAATTTTTCACAGAGCATAACTTAATCATAGCTAACACTTGGTTCAAGAATCATAAAAGGAGGTTGTATACATGGAAGAAGCCTGGAGATACTGACAGGTTTCAGATAGATTATATAATGGTAAGACAGAGATTTAGGAAACAGGTTTTAAATTGTAAGACATTTCCAGGGGCGGATGTGGACTCTGACCACAATCTATTGGTTATGAACAGTAGATTAAAACTGAAGAAACTGCAAAAAGGTGGGAATTTAAGGAGATGGGTCCTGGATAAACTGACTAAATCAGAGGTTGTACAGAGTTTCAGCGAGAGTATAAAGGAACAATTGACAAGAATGGGGGAAAGAAATACAGTAGAAAAAGAATGGGTAGCTTTGAGGGATGAAGTAGTGAAGGCGGCAGAGGATCAAGTGGGTAAAAAGACGAGGGCTAGTAGAAATCCTTGGGTAACAGAAGAAATATTGAATTTAATTGATGAAAGGAGAAAATATAAAATTGCAGTAAATGAAGCAGGCAAAAAGGAATACAAACGTCTCAAAAATGAGATCGACAGGAAGTGCACAGTGGCTAAGCAGGGATGGCTAGAGGACAAATGTAAGGATGTAGAGACTTATCTCACTAGGGGTAAGATAGATACTGCCTACAGGAAAATTAAGGAGATCTTTGGAGAAAAGAGAACCACTTGTATGAATATCAAGAAGTTCTAAGCAAAGAAGGGAAAGCAGAAAGATGGAAGGAGTATATAGAGGGTGTATACAAGGGCGATGTATTTGAGGGCAATATTATGGAAATGGAAGAGGACGTAGATGAAGATGAAATGGGAGTTATGATATTGCGTGAAGAGTTTGACAAAGCACTGAAAGACCTAAGCCGAAACAAGGCCCCGGGAGTAGACTACATACCCTCTTTCAAATTATGAAGGTGGTAGGGGTAAAATACAGGGAGCGAAAGGCTATTTACATTTTATACAGAAACCAGATGGCAATTATAAGAGTCGATCGAAATGATAGAGAAGCAGTGGTTGGGAAGGGAGTGAGACAGGGTTGTAGCTTCTCCCCGATGTTATTCAATCTGTATATTGAGCAAGCAGTAAAGGAAACAAAAGAAAAATTTGGAGAAGGTATTAAAATCCATGGAGAAGAAATTAAAACTTTAAGGTTCGTCGATGATATTGTAATTCTATCAGAGACAGCAAAGGACTTGGAAGAGCAGTTGAACGGAATGGACAGAGTCTTGAAAGGAGGATATAAGATGAACATCAACAAAAGCAAAACGAGGATACTGGAATGTAGTCAAGTTAACTCGGGTGATGCTGAGGGAATTAGATTAGGAAATGAGACACTTATAGTAGTAAAGGAGTTTTGCTATTTGGTTTGCAAAATAACTGATGATGGTCGAAGTGTAGAGGATATAAAATGTAGACTGGCAATGGCAAGGAAAGCGTTTCTGAAGAAGAGAAACTTGTTAACATTGTGTATAGATTTAAGTGTCAGGAAGTCGTTTCTGAAAGTATTTGTATGGAGTGTTGCCATGTATGGAAGTGAAACATGGACGATAAGTAGTTCGGACAAAAAGAGAATAGAAGCTTTCGAAATGTGGTGCTACAGAAGAATGCTGAAGATTAGATGGATAGATCACATAACTAATGAGGAGGTATTGAATAGAATTGGGGAGAAGAGGAGTTTGTGGCACAACTTGACTAGAAGAAGGGATCGGTTGGTAGGACATGATCAGAGGCATCAAGGGATCACCAATTTAGTACTGGAGGGCAGCGTGGAGGATAAAAATCGTAGAGGGAGACCAAGAGATGAATACACTAAGCAGATTCAGAAGGATGTAGGCTGCAGTATGTACTGGGAGATGAAACAGTTTGCACAGGATAGAGTAGCATGAGAACTGCAGGACTGAAGACAACAACAACAACATCTCTTCATCTTCTGCTTGCTATGCTGCTAACATGGAGTTCTCCATTAAATGCGAGAAAGTATGAAAATGGAAGCAAACAAATATAAAACAGTTTTCGGGTAACATAGTGCATTTAAATCGAGCAGTTCACACCTGGATTCGTAAGCAGGGACAAATGTCCAAAGAAGAACTGTGCAATGAAAGCATCTTCTCTTTTATATTAAACAAAAATAGATATGTAATAATTTACTCAACACAGTATTACACACGCTTACACAGGCGAGCAAAACTCAAGTGGAATATTAGCAACATATTCACAATGCATTTCAAAGAATGTAATACACGCCTGAAGTAGTAAATAAAAACATAGTGCTATGAAAGGAGTTTCTGTTTACTACAAAACGAAAACAAATGTGGAAAACTTCACATCACCCATCAAGAAACCGAGATAGTGGGCTGGTAAACTTGCAGCGCTCCAAGTGGCCTGGCAGCGAACCAAAGTAGTGTTACCAGGAGTCCCTTCATGAGTTTCAGCTCATTGTTTCACGGCTTCTTCGATCAAGCACACAGTCACCTGATGGATGCAGGTGTGTGCAGGCTCGGGTGTAACATTTTAAAAACAATGAACAAAGTGATTTTCCTTCACTTGCAGCCGTAATTCCATCACACAGCAAACATTTTTACCACATCAGTGTAGAGTTACTACTTTAGAGGAGAAAATAAAATAGTACATGAAGAACGAATATTTTCGGACCATTGCAATACTAGGAAAATGCGTTCAGTGTACAGAGGAAGTTACTTACAAAACACCTAGAAAAATTGCTCAGTTATGTAGTGCCCAAACAAAACAGGACTAAAAGAGGAAATTACCCCTAGAACGGACGGGCAAAAAAAGTAACACAAACGGACTGACTGGGTCTGACAGACTCACCGTTTTATTTACGTTCCAGAATAAGTAAGACTTAAATTTTCAACACCAGTGCTACTATACTTCTTTTACTGCTTATTAATATTTAAATTTACCATACATTTCTTTGAAAATAACGTTGTATTTCTCCGAAAATCTGAAAGTAAAATTATTCAGTATTTAAAAACGTTCTTGAACATTTAAAATAGCTTTATTTTATTTTTGACAGTTCACGTCCTCACAAGTTATGAAATTAGGATTGTCAAGCACGCTATTACAAAATATTATACATTTTAGTTCATAGTATAATCTAATAAAAATGGTTCCTCTTGTTACGTTATACCTATTACTGATCTGTATTTTTTGCACAATCTTCACATAACTTTACAGAATGGGAGAGACACAGCCATTTTTCACAACTTTTACAAAATTATTTTGTTTTATTGTCTTTGCATTTATAACAACGACCTCGTTTTACTTCTGGAACTACTTCCTTGTCAATGGTAATCCCAGATAGACGTGCTTCCAGCTGTCGAATGTTGCTCGGGAGATTGTACTGGTTAGGTCTCTGTGCCATGTGTGGTATTATGAGTTCCAAACCGAGTTGCTTGAGAAATATCCTTCTTGAAATATCCAGTCCTGTGTCTGCTTTGTATACTACAAATGCATTTATACCAGCAATGTTCAAAACGGCATAAAACATGAACAATGGCCAGCGTCTTGTTTTCCTTCCAACGTTATATTCTGAACACATGGCATCAACCACGTCCACTCCACTCTTTGTTGAGTTGTACAATGTAATAATTTCTGGCCGTTTCGTATTACCGGTTTCTTCATCGATTTTATTGTTTGTATGCATTGAAGACAGCAAAATTACAGATTTATTTTTCTTTGGCACATATGACACCAATGTGAAACTGTCGCAAAATGCGAATATGGACGAATGTATTTCTCTTTTCTTGTGAGGCAAGAATTCCAATGGAATTTTTGCGCAGTTCCAACGAGTGTAAGGTTACAGTCTGTGAGCAGTTTTCTTGCAAGAGTGCAGCTTGTGAACCAGTTGTCAAGGGTAATATTCCTTCCTGTTCCTTTCACTGGCTCCACAAGTCTGAGCACAACATCGTCAGCTGCGTTACTCACATGGAAGAAACATGGAGGTTGTTGCCCTACACGCACTTTAAAGTGTTTTACATAGTACGTTTTTGTATCTGGAACGTACATTTTGGTTGAGAACCTTTTTCTGCCATTTAGTTCGTCCATCTCTCGACAAATAGTAAGGTGATGATTCACTGGAAGAGGAACCGAAACCAACCACACTAGTTGATACAGAATCTCGAGATGTATTAGTGGGTGTACTCACGTTTCTCGCAGGAATAACGACGTTATCTTCACTGTCCAGCTGTTCGTCGCTCATTTCGCTTTCTGTGTTGTGATTACTTTCGGGAATAAAATCAGGATCTACATCCGAATCATCATTATCACTTTTTAATAAAAGTTTTTCAATTTCTTCATCACGTAGAGGACGCTGCCAGGCCATTTTCGAGCAGTTTTATTGCTCGCAGTCAGTATAACAAGAAGTGTTCATAAGCCGAAAAAGCTAACGTAAACGGACGGGCTGCTTTTCTCAGACTCACAACGCGCTTCCTACCACGTCAACAGTCAACTGGCAAACAAAGAAAAATGATGACACAAGCAGTGTCCTCCAGGAACATTCACTGAAAGCTACAATGGATGGCTGACTCGCAAGTAGTGCACTCTTGTGGATATTTTTAAAACCAAATCCGCTTGGGTCTGAGAGACCCAGCCCGTACGTTCTAGGGCTACACATGAACAAGGAGGAACTTGGGAATATACTACAACCTCTACTGTCGATAATGGTATGACTATCTCTTACGCATCGTTGATTCTCTGGAACATTTGTAGCTGAGCGCGCCTTTTACGGCAGGAGGCGCTGTGTCACCGCTTCGTTCAACAATGTGCAAGCGCTACTGTTCAAGCGCCTTTATGCGAAATGAGGTCAGTCGTTCAGGCTTAGCGTGGAACTGTCGTATGCAGTTCAGTCGAGCCAAAAAACATGAACAGTTTGGAGCTATTTATTAACTATGAGTTATCCACCCCTGGTAGCTGAGTGGTCAGTGCGATGGAATACCCAACCGTGCCGGTTCGATTGCCGGTTGGGTAGGGGATTTTCTCCGCTCGGGGACTGGGTGTTGTGTTGTCCTTATCATCATCATTTTATCCCCATCGACACGCAAGTCGCCAAAGTGGCGTCAACTCGAAAGACTTGCACCAGGCGAACGGTCTACTCGACGGGAGGCCCTAGCCACACGGCATTTCCAACGATGAGTTTTGGAACTTTTCTGTCGAATAGTAGGAAAACGGTAAGTGTTTAGTTGGTTTATTCGTGGAGGGTGCGCGTATTTACACAAGAAACCAGTGTACAAATCAGTATCGTAATTCTTAGTCAGTAACATCTGTTGGCGGGGTACATTATTACTTGAACAATGAGAGACATTACCGTGAACTTCCGCTGGCTGATAGTTTGATTTGGAAAAGCAGTACAGCTGTGGAAACTTCAAAGCGAAAGTGGAAGTAAATTTAACCACCAATACAGGCTTGGTTCGATCTAAGCATTGTTAGCAGGCTTGTTACGTACAAGTTCAAGAAACGAAGTAAATGGTGTAGACTGTTATCCTTTCAAAACAATCTTTTCAAGTAGATTGGGGAATTAGTGACTTTAATATTCGTAAAGGAAAGAGTAACGTTTTCGTTTTAAGCGACACGGGTCAGCAAGAAGAACAGAACTTCTGGTCGGGTGAGTACACGATTATAAAGACAAAATCAAATAAGAGTAACGCAGGATAGCTCTAATAACAAAATAATAAAACATGAACAGTTTGGAGCTATTTATTAACTATGAGTTATCCACCCCTGGTAGCTGAGTGGTCAGTGCGATGGAATACCTAACCGTACCGGTTCGATTGCCGGTTGGGTAGGGGATTTTCTCCGCTCGGGGAGAACATATTATTATGTCCAAAAAAGACACTCACCACAATAGCATAAGTTTAGATGCCGGATAGCTCCGCAAATCATGAAGCGGTTGAATAATGTATGATGATATGAAGGAAATCATTCAGATAGATAAAAGAGAAGAAAATTTAATTATGATGTAAGACTGGAATTCGAAAGTATAAAAAGGAGGGATGGGAAAAATAGTAAAAGAACATGGACTAGAGAAAAGGAGTGAAAAAGGAAGCTGCTTGGTAAAATTTAGCACTGAGCGAAATTTAACCATCGCTAACACTTGGTTTAAGAATCACGAAAAAAGGTTGTATACGAGGAAGAGACTTGGGAATACTGCAAGGTTTCAGGTTGATTAATGGTACGACTGAGATTTCGAAACAAGATTTTAAATTGCGAGACATTTTCAGGAGCAGAGTGGACTTCGACGATATTTTATCGTTATAAACAGCAGAGTAGCGCGGAAGAAACTGAATATCTACAAGATATACGAGACCGGCTAAATACTCTCAGACTTAAAGAAGAATGTAGTAATTCCGATTCCAAAGAGGGCAGGTGCTTTCAGTAGTGAATACTGCAGAACAATCAGTTAAACAACTCATGCATAATACTGACACCCATTGTTTACTGAAGAATGGAAAAACTAGTAGAAGTTTGGGTTCGTGTGAAATATAGAAACACGAGAGGCAATACTGACCATACGAATTAGCATAGAAGGTAGGTTATAGAAAGAGAAACCTATGTTTTTACAATTTTTAGATTTAGAGAAAATTATGAAAGTAGTAGAGGTAGCATACATTGATTGAAATCCTGCTTACAATTTTACAGAAAGCAGACGCAATTATAAGTGTCGAGGCGCAACAAAGGGAAGCAGTAGTTGAGAAGGAAGTGAGGCAGGGTTGAGCCCATCCCCGGTGTTATTTGATCTGTACGCCGAGCAAGCAGTAGAGAAAATCAAGAAGAAATTTGAAGAGAGAATTAAAGTTCATGGAGAAGAAATATAAACTTTGAGGTTTTCCGATGACACTGTCATTCTGTCAGGGAGTGCAAAGGACTTGGAAGCACAGATGAATGGAATGGATTGTGTCTTGAAAAAGGGTTGTAAGATAAACATTAACAAAAGTAAAACAAAGCTATAAAGTAGAGTAAGTCAGGCAATGCTGAAGGAACTAGATTAGGGAACGAGACACTAAAAGTAATCGATGAGTTTTGTTATTTCTTCAGCAAAATAACTGATAACGGACGAAGTAGAGAGGATATGAAATGCAGACTAGCAATAGCAAGGAAAGTGTTTCTAAAAAAGAATCTGTGAACATCTAATATAAATGTGTTAGGAAATCTTATATGAAGGTATTTGTCTGCTGTGTAGCCTGGCATGGAAGTTAAACGTGGACGATAAGCAGTTTAGATAAGAAGAAAATTGATCCTTTTGTAACGTGACGCTACAGAAGGACACTGAAGAAGAGAGCAGAAGTTTTTGAAGAATGTTTCTATAAAATAATACTGAAGATTAGATGAATAGATAGAATAAATAACTTGGAGGTATGGAATCGAATTTAAAAAAAAAAAAAAGAAGTAATTTATGGCACGAGTTTACTAACACAAGGGATCCGTTGATAGGACACATTCTGAGACATAAAGTTATCTTCAGTCTGATAATGGGCAGAAGTGCGAGGGGTAAAAATTGTAGATGGAGACCGAAGGGTGAATGTAGTAAACAGGTCGAAATGAATGTAGGTCGCAGAAGTTATACTAACAAGGGAACCTCCCCATCGCACCCCTCTCAGATTTAGTTATAAATTGACACAGTGGACAGGCCTTGAAAAACTAAACACAGACCAATCGAGAAAACAGGAAGAAGTTGTGTGGAACTATGAAAAAAATTAGCAAAATATACAAACTGAGTAGTCCATGTGCAAGATAGGCAACATCATGGAGAATATGAACTGAGGAGCGCCATGGTCCCGTGGTTAGAGTGAGCAGGTGTGGAACGAGAGGTCCTTGGTTCGAGTCTTCCCTCGAGCGAAATTTTTACTTTCTTTATTTTCGCAAAGTTACGATCTGTCCGTTCATTCATTTACGTCTCTGTTCACTGTAATAAGTTTAGTGTCTGTGTTTTGCTACCGCACCGCAAAACCGTGCGATTAGTAGACGGAAGGACGTGCCTCTCCAGTAGGAACCGAAAACATGTGATCGCAAGGTCATAGATCAACCGATTACTCCACAGGAAAACACGTCTGATATATTCTATACGACACTGGTGACGGCATGTGCGTCACATGACAGTAATATGTTGTCGACCCACCTAACTTGCACACCTGGCGAATGGGTAAAAAGATTCTTCTACCTTCCCCGATTTAGGTTTTCTTGTGGATGTGATAATCACTCCCAAAAAAGTGATGAAAACATAAGAGTTTGTCACATAAACTGCAACAAATGAATGCAACAGTTTCACAGTCGCACAGTTTTTCCTGTGCTCTGTCAAAACATATGTTTTTTACGTTTTCAAATGTTTCCGTGTGTAGACCGTCAAATCCTGCATATGTCCAAGCAAATCTGAACACGTCCTGGAATTTTGGAGAGCGAAGTTGATTATGTGTGAGTGCCTGAACTTTGATGATTGAAAATAAAAAATTAAACTTTCCATTTGAGGGAAGACTTGAACCGAGAACCTCTCGTTCCGCAGCTGCTCACGCTAACCACGGGACCACGGCGCCCGGACGCTCATATGCTCCTTGATGTTGCCTACGTTGCGCATGGACTTCTCAGTTTGTATATTTTGCTTATTTTTTTCATAGTTCCACACAACTTCTTCCTGTTTTCTCGATTGATCTGTGTTCAGTTTTTCAAGGCCTATCCCTGTGCCAACTTATAACTAAATCTGAAGGGGGTGCGTTGGGGAGGTTCCCTTGTAAGGTGAAGACGCTTGCACAGCAAGCATCAGACCAGTCTTTGTACTGAAGATAACAACATTGGCAACGAAGAAGATAATATAGTGACAATGTGAGATAAATATTAGAACTGAGTAAGTCAACGGTATGCAAATTACGGCAGGAGGGACACGATGCTGAGCAGAGTGGACTTCAGGTACCTGCCGGGGAAGAGCACAGAACAAACATTCCATTCACGGTATGGATAAACGTGGGTTTAAGCACCAAAGTCTGCTACGTTATTAAAAGTACAGAGATGTACCGACTTCCCGAAGACTTCACTGCTTTTATCGCATAACACTGAACTAAGACACTGATAAGGAAACTCTCGAGAAATACAGCGCTAAACAAACTGATATAGACATGCGTACTCAAATACAGAGATATGTAAACAGGCAGAATACCGCGCTGCGATCTGTAACGCCTATATAAGACCAAAAGTGTCTGGCGCAGTTGTTAGATCGGTCACTGCTGCTACAATGGCAGGTTATCAAGATTTAAGTGAGTTTGAACGTGGTGTTATAGTCGGCGCACGAGCGATGGGACACAGTCTCCGAGGTAGCGATGAGGTGGTGATATTCCCGTACCACCGTTTCACGAAAGCACCGTGAAAAAAAAAATGGTTCAAATGGCTCTGAGCACTATGGGACTCAACTGCTGTGGTCATAAGTCCCCTAGAACTTAGAACTACTTAAACCTAACTAACCTAAAGACATCACACACATCCATGCCCGAGGCAGGATTCGAACCTGCGACCGTAGTGGTCGTGCGGTTCCAGACTGTAGCGCCTTTAACCGCTCGGCCACTCCGGCCGGCTAAGCACCGTGAATATCAGGCTTCCGGTAACACATCAAATCTCCGGCATCGCTGCTGCCGAAAACAGATCATGCAAGAACGGGACCAACGACGACTGAAGAGAATCGTTCAACGTGACAGAAGTGCAACCCTTCCGCAAATTACTGCAGATTTCAATTCAGGGCCATCAACAAATGTCAGTGTGCGAACCATTCAACAAAACATCATCGATATGGGCTTTTGAACCCGAAGGTCCACTCGTGTATCCTTGATGACTGCACGACAGAATGCTTTACGCGTCGCCTGGGCCTGTCAACACCGACGTTGGACTGTTGATGACAGGAAACATGTTGCCTGGTCGAACGAGTCTCGTTTCAGCTCATGAATCCATGGACCCTGCATGTCAGCAGAGGTTGGGTCTGAGCACTATGGGACTTAACATCTGAGGTCATCAGTCCACGATGCGTCTCTCCCACAGGTGACACGTACGTAAGCATCCTGTCTGATCACCTGCATCCATTCATGTCCACTGTGCGTTCCGACGGACTTGGTCAATTCCAGCAGGACAATGCGACACCCCACACGTCCAGAATTGCTACAAAGTCGCTCCAACAACACTCTCCTGAGTTTAAACACTTCCGCTGGCCCCCCATACATGAACATTATTGAGCATATCTGGGATGTCATGCAACGTGCTGTTCAGAATAGATCTCCACTCCCTCGTACTCTTACGGACTTATGGACAGCCCTGCAGGATTCATGGTGTCGATTTCCTCCAGCACTACTTCAGAAATTAGTAGAGTCCATACCACGTCGTGTTGCGGCACTTCTGCCCGCTCGCAGGGGCCCTGCATGGTATTAGGCAGGTGTACCAGTTTCTTTGGCTCTTCATTGTGGTACTATGTGAGAGAGTGTGTGTGAGTGATTTGGTTTTAATGGGTGACTCGATAACCGAGTGTTCGTGTGCGAACGAGGCGACATAGCTTTAAAAAATCGTATTCCATTAGATTTTTATGAAAACATGAGGCATCAAAATTAAAGCGCCCATTTTTTTCAGACAGAACGTGAATATACACTACATTGAGTGTAAATGTTTTTACAGTGATACTGATGGAGGATTACTGTTAAATAAAAGGGACAGTCAATAGTTAATTGTTTTGCTGTAGAAGTTCATTATCATGTAGATGTGTAGCGTGTGATACCGCTTAGGCTCAAGAAACTGTGCTGTACGCCGTTACTACCGCCCACACCTGTTTCTTGAGCGAAAACACTTCGGTTCTGCCATCCTGGCCAGGACGTCAGATCCTTTTGTCGGGTAATAGTTGAGTATTCCGTGAAACCCCGCCCAGTCCCCCTCCCCCCCCCCCCCCCCCGGTCTATCTCTCTCTCTCTCATACACACACATAAAGGCAAAACACGAGCACAGTGTCCTCTTTTACGCTGCGATTAGGGCAGCGAGAGGTGTTGTTGGGGGTAAGATACACGTCAAAGATGTACACTGTCTAGTCTAAAGTATCCGCACATCTATTAGTGGAGACTAATATGGAGTGTGTCCATCTTTCACCTTTATGATGGCTTGGAATCGACTGGGGATACATTCAGTGAGGTGTCTGAGCCGGCCGGAGTGGCCGAGCGGTTCTAGGCGCTTCAGTCTGGAGCCGCGCGACCGCTACGGTCGCAGGTTCGAAATCTGCCTCGGGCATGGATGTGTGTGATGTCCATAGGTTGTAACCTCTCCACAAAAATTTAAAATAAATACATATTATTTGGTTAACGATTCTAATTTTTGTATAACCTCAGAACAAAATTGGTTCCCATTTATAATCTCCGTACAGAAATGCATTCACATTTAATGTACCCACAAAATTCTTTTTTCATTTAATGTAAACTCGAAACAGAAAAATTCCTAAATCTCGAAATAAAAAAAAAATTCAGTAACCTGGTAAATTTTTGGACGACAGCAGTGCTGCGTCATGGCCCTGTAAGATCATTCTGAATAAAAAAACAAAAATTCTTACCTCAATAAAAACGGCGAATATATCTGATCTTACCTAAAATTTTTGCAGCACAGCTCTGTGCAATGCTGGCCTATACATTCGTGATTTATGAAAGGAAGCAACTGATTTTTCTTTTGCAACAATCGGAATGATCATGGATTGGAGAAATTAGTAAATTCTTTAAATTGAAATGAATGCTTGTTAGAAATTACTTTATATGACAAAGATTATTATTAGGACATTTTTTAAAAGATTTACATGGGAGTTCACATAACATTACTAGATATGCGTGAGGCTGCTTTTACCTTATACTATAACGCTCAGTCTCCGCCATCGCTGCACCACGACCGGCCCAGCCAACACGATACACCAGACTGCTCGCTAGCAACAACTTACTGCTACACAGTTCCTACTGCATACAACACTGCTCTTTGGTCTCAGATTCTCTTATAGCTTACATATCGCAGGCAGCGCATACCTCTTACATAACCCTCCACTGGGGGGGCAAAAATTTGGCAGCGATGGTGAGTCAATTGACCTTACCATGAGCAACAAATTTTTCTTAATTAACTAAGTTTACAGTCACAGAATATATACATATATATAAGTGCAGAACATGAAATGAAATATAGTGCACATGCACTGAGTATAGAACATATCAAGCAATGACAAAATAACCGAGCGAGGTGGCGCAGTGGTTAAACACTGGACTCGCATTCGGGAGGACGACGGTTCAATCCCGCGTCCTGCCATCCTGATTTAGGTTTTCCGTGATTTCCCTAAATCGCTCCAGGCAAATTCCGGGATGGTTCCTTTCAAAGGGCACGGCCGACTTCCTTCCCCGTCCTTCCCTAATCCGATGAGACCGATGACCTCGCTGTCTGGTCTCCTTCCCCGAAACAACCAACCAATGACAAAATGTATACGCAATGAGTACAAATCATATTAATAAATGACATAAAGTGCATACACACTGTAGTACAGAACATATCAAGCAATGACAAAATGTATACACAATGAGTACAAATCATACTAACAAATGACATAAAGTGCACACGCACTGTATATTTTTTTACCGTTTTACAAGAACTAGGATAGGAAAGGGAAGGATTGCATCATGGTTGTAGCACAGTAGGTTGCACGTAGCTGCACTGAAAGTCCATATCTTTCTACAGAAGCACAACACCAAGTGAGACAATCTGAAGTTATCTTCCCTGAAGTATTAATCAGTGTAGCCAAGACACTGAAATGTCGTATTAATATTGTATGTTATCATTTTGGTAGTACATTAGTTACACCAAATAGTATAACCATAATAACATCTCCATTGTTCAAGGTGGTGGACAGCATGATGTGTCAACACCACACTCTTTCATCAACGTAGAATTCGTGCAAAAACCAAATATGGTGCTCCTTGATCATATGGATGGACATGACAAACGGATATTGCAGTAATTTCTGGTAATTAGGTCAGAAGGTGAAGAAGTCTTATGCTAGTCATCATTGACAATTACACTTGTCTATCAACCGATTTGAGTAACTGGTGGCACTCATCGCCTAGTTACTAAACATTTCTGTACTACACTCCTGGAAATGGAAACAAGAACACATTGACACCGGTGTGTCAGACCCACCATACTTGCTCCGGACACTGCGAGAGGGCTGTACAAGCAATGATCACACGCACGGCACAGCGGACACACCAGGAACCGCGGTGTTGGCCGTCGAATGGCGCTAGCTGCGCAGCATTTGTGCACCGCCGCCGTCAGTGTCAGCCAGTTTGCCGTGGCATACGGAGCTCCATCGCAGTCTTTAACACTGGTAGCATGCCGCGACAGCGTGGACGTGAACCGTATGTGCAGTTGACGGACTTTGAGCGAGGGCGTATAGTGGGCATGCGGGAGGCCGGGTGGACGTACCGCCGAATTGCTCAACACGTGGGGCGTGAGGTCTCCACAGTATATCGATGTTGTCGCCAGTGGTCGGCGGAAGGTGCACGTGCCCGTCGACCTGGGACCGGACCGCAGCGACGCACGGATGCACGCCAAGACCGTAGGATCCTACGCAGTGCCGTAGGGGACCGCACCGCCACTTCCCAGCAAATTAGGGACACTGTTGCTCCTGGGGTATCGGCGAGGACCATTCGCAACCGTCTCCATGAAGCTGGGCTACGGTCCCGCACACCGTTAGGCCGTCTTCCGCTCACGCCCCAACATCGTGCAGCCCGCCTCCAGTGGTGTCGCGACAGGCGTGAATGGAGGGACGAATGGAGACGTGTCGTCTTCAGCGATGAGAGTCACTTCTGCCTTGGTGCCAATGATGGTCGTATGCGTGTTTGGCGCCGTGCAGGTGAGCGCCACAATCAGGACTGCATACGACCGAGGCACACAGGGCCAACACCCGGCATCATGGTGTGGGGAGCGATCTCCTACACTGGCCGTACACCACTGGTGATCGTCGAGGGGACACTGAATAGTGCACGGTACATCCAAACCGTCATCGAACCCATCGTTCTACCATTCCTAGACCGGCAAGGGAGCTTGCTGTTCCAACAGGACAATGCACGTCCGCATGTATCCCGTGCCACCCAACGTGCTCTAGAAGGTGTAAGTCAACTACCCTGGCCAGCAAGATCTCCGGATCTGTCCCCCATTGAGCATGTTTGGGACTGGATGAAACGTCGTCTCACGCGGTCTGCACGTCCGGCACGAACGCTGGTCCAACTGAGGCGCCAGGTGGAAATGGCATGGCAAGCCGTTCCACAGGACTACATCCAGCATCTCTACGATCGTCTCCATGGGAGAATAGCAGCCTGCATTGCTGCGAAAGGTGGATATACACTGTACTAGTGCCGACATTGTGCATGCTCTGTTGCCTGTGTCTATGTGCCTGTGGTTCTGTCAGTGTGATCATGTGATGTATCTGACCCCAGGAATGTGTCAATAAAGTTTCCCCTTCCTGGGACAATGAATTCACGGTGTTCTTATTTCAATTTCCAGGAGTGTATAACGCTCAGGCTCCGCCATCGCTGCACCACGACCGGCCCAGCCAACACGATACACCAGACTGCTCGCTAGCAACAACTTACTGCTACACAGTTCCTACTGCATACAACACTGCTTTTTGGTCTCAGATTCTCTTATAGCTTACATGTCGCAGGCAGCACATACCTCTTACAAGGTTAGTTAGGTTTAAGTAGTTCTAAGTTCTAGGGGACTGATGACCTCAGCTGTTAAGTCCCATAGCGCGCAGAGCCATTTTTTGAGGTGTCTGAATATCTGTAGAGGAGAAGCAGCGCATTTTTTTCTCGAGAGCCGCCAGAGAGACGCTGGGGCCAGGACCGAAGTCGACTTTTTAACTCATCCGGAAGTTGTTCCGCTGGGTTCAGGTCGGGACACTGGAGAAGCCTGTCCATTTCAGGAATGTTATTGTTCACGTACCTGTGCTTCACAGGTACTGCTTTACAACAGGGTGCATTGTCAGCTGACACAAACTATCATCGACTCCCAAATGTTCCTCTTCTGTAAGAATTACATTATGCTGTAAAATGTGTTCGTATCCCTACACATTTAGCTTTTTCTGAAGCACGATAAGGGAATCCCACCGTTAACGTGGCAAACATCCCCATCACGTAACACCTCCTCCGCACTTCACTGTTTGCGCTTCACATGACGGCAAGTAACTTTCTCCAGACATTCCCCAAACTCAAACCCTGCCATCGGATTACCATAGGATGCAGTGTGATTCATCACTCCACATCACTTGTTTCCAGCGATCCACTGCCTAATGGCGTCGTTCTTCACGGTTAGTACTGACTACAGAAATGTATGGCTTATGAGGAGCAGCTCGACATATTGTACATTTTTATTTTTAACTCCCTATGCGTAGACGTTGTGCTAGCTGGACGGCCGGTAGTACTTTGGAATACTTTGGAACTAACGAGTGATTTCTTCTGCTGATTTCATGTAACTTTTACAGCCACTCTCCGCAGTGCTTGACTGTGCCTGTTCGTCAGTACGTGAGGACTGCCTGGCATTGATTTAGCTGTGGTCGTTTCTTTATGCTTCCACTTCCCAGTCACATCACTAACAATGGACTCGAGAAGCGTTAGAAGAGTGGAAACGTCCATGATGGATTTGTTACTCAGGTGACATCCAATGACTGGTCCACTTTCGAAGTCAGAAGCTCTCATGACTGACCCATTCTGCCGTTCCTACTTAACACAATACTCTCCGACTCCGGATTACATAAGGGTGTCCGAGTACTTTTGATCAGGTAGCCTACTCGTGTTCTGTAGGATGGCCATTAGGATCAAGTTTTCCTGGGGTTTCCTTAAAAAACTTAAAATAAATCCTGGGTTGATTCTTTTGAAAGGACAGGGCTGGACAACTTCCCCTGTCCCAATCCAATCTCAACTTGTGCTTCATCTCTAATTTCCCCTCGTTGACGAGCCGTGAAACACTAGTCTGCGTTCCCATTGGGAGAAGTGCGACTCAAATCCTTTCCGGTCACTATATTTACCTTTACCGAGGTTTACGAAAATGACATTAGGAAAATGCTGGGACAGCTGCTATAACAGAGACCTGGCCAATCTCCTTTGAGAGTTTGTGTCTCATGGTAAGTTAAAACTTACGCTTTCCTTCCTTTCTGAGACTGGCCGCGAGCAGTACTCCTCTCCGCTCTTAGTATCTCCTGTATCTACATCTACATCTACATAAAGCTCCGCAAGCCACAGTACGGTGCGTGGCGGAGTCTACTCTATACCACTACTTATCATTTCCCCTCCTATTCCACTCGCTAATAGAGTGAGGGAAAAACGACTATCCGTACACCTCAGTATGAGCCCTAATTTCTCATATCTTATCTTTATGCTCCTTACGCGCGATATATGTTGGCAGCAATAGAACCGTTTTGCAGTCAGCTACAGATGCCAGTTCTCTAAATTTTCTCAATAGTTTTTCTCGAAAAGAACTTCGCCTTCCCTCCAGGGATTCCCAGTTCAGTTCCCGAAGCATCTCCGTAACACGTGCTGTTCGAACCTACGGGTAACAAATCTAGCCGCCCGCTTCCTATTTGCTTCGATGTCTTCCTTCAATCCGACCTGGCACGGATCCCAAACACTCGAGCGGTACTCAAGAATAGGTCGCACCAGCGTCATATATGCGGTCTTCTTTACAAGTGAACCACTCTCTCCTAAAATTCTCGCAATACACCGAAATCGACCATTTGCCTTCCCCACGACAGTTTTCACATCCTCGTTCCATCTCATATCACTTTGCAACGTTACACCCAGATATTTAAACGACTTGACTGTGTCAACTAGGACACTACTAATACTGTATCCGAACTTTACAGGTTTGATCTTCATACTCATTAACCTACATTTTTCCACATTAAGGACTAGCTGCCACTCATCAACACCAACTGGAAATTTTATCTAAGTCGTCTTGTATCTTCCTACAGTGACTCAACTTTTACACCTTACCGTATACCACGGCATCATCAGCAAACAACTGCAGATTGCCGCCCACCCTGTCCACCATGTCATTTATGTATACAGAGAACAACAGCTGTCCCATAACTCTTCACTAGGCCACTGCTGACGATACCCTTGTCTCTGATGAGCACTCGCCGTCGAAGACAGCAGACTGGCTTCTATTACTTAAGAAGTCTTTGAGTCACTCACATATCTGTTAACTTACTCCTTATGCTCTTACTTTCATTAACAGCCTGCAATGGCGCATCGTGTCAGATGCTTTCCGGAAATCTAGAAATATGGAATCTGCCTGTTGCCCTTCATCCACAGTTTTCAGTGTATCATGTGAGAAAAGAGCAAGCTGAGTTTCGGACGAGCGATACTTTCTAAAATCATGCTGATTCGTGAACATAAGCTTCACAGTTTTAAGAAAGTTTATTATATTCGAACTGAGAAAATGTTCGAGGATTCTGCAGCAATATTGGTCTGTAATTTTGCGGGACCGTTCTTTTCTACACCTACATGGACACTCTGAAAATCACATTTAAGTGCCTGGCAGAGGCAACTTTCCTATATACTGGAGTAACCTGCGCTTTTTTCCAGTAGCTTGGGGCTTTGTGCTGGCGGTAGATTCACGATAAATGCAAGCTAGGTAAGGGGGCTATTCCGTAGAATACTCTTTGTAAAATCGAACTGAGATTCCATCTGGAGCTAATGATTTATTTGTTTTCAAATCTTTCAGTTGTTTCTCTACGCCAGATATGCTTATTTCTATGTCGACCATACGAGAGCCTGCCCGATTGTCAAATGACGATATGTTTTTGTGTCTATCTTGTGTGAACGATTTCTTCAATGTGAAATTTAAAACTTCCGTTTTCGTTTTGCTATTTTCAACTGCCACACCAGATTGGTTGACAAGGGACTGAATAGATGCCTTGTACCCGCTTCATTTCCACGTACGTAGCATCGCTCAGTTACTTTCCTCAACAGCCCCTTCTACTATGGCTCAAGGAATATACTCGTTCCATAGGGGTTTATCTCTTCCCGTTTGGATATGATTCCATATAGATCTAGTTTCTTGTTTCTGTTCCCAGCTTCTCTTCATTGGTAGCTATCTCTACAGCTGATCTTATATTGTGTGAATACGTGATCCACGATATGTCAATGGAACCAGTCACAGCCTTCAAGTACCTAGGAATTTCTGTCCACAGCGATGGAAGGTGCAACGAGCGCTTAATTGTAGCTTTGGGATAGGCGAATCGACTCATATTTATTTTAAGGGTCATGAGGAAAGGATTGTTTAGAAGGTCCTCGACGTGGAATGAGTTTGGCAGATGACGAACACACTATTTGTCAACTTGCGGGCTACAGGCATACATGTGATACACCGCCCGTCCAAAAAATTCGGAGAATGGTTTTAATACTGGCGAATAAGCTGTGTCAACTCATTAACTACAATAGCAACTTGAACTAATAACTGTAAACAATAGTGTGCATTCGATCAGTCAATTGTGATCAGGTAGCGGACGTGCGGCAATAGTGTGTCAACGTCTTTCTATAAAAAAAATTGCAGCGGAGCGACATCTGTAAATCAAGTGTTCAAGATATTCTCCAGACACCTATCTTTTTAGGAAAAAATCATCACGGGTGATCAGACTTGGCTCTTATCGATACGAACCTACCACAAAACGACAAAGCTCAGAAATTCACATGAAGGGTCAACGTTTGATGATACAAGCGAAATTCAAGCCGGAGTGACACGCGAGTTGAACGACATCAGTAAGGAGAACTTTTCTGACAGTTTAAGATGCTTGTATGAACGTTCTGTGCAATGTACTCAAGTGGAGGGAGACCATGTAGAACACATGAAGCATTAAAATCAACTTCTTAAAGTTTCTCTATTTTTCGTTAATACAAACTCGAAACTTTTTAGGACTGATGGCTATTGCTAAACGTAGATAGCACGTCCTTCTCTCCGTAATGTGCGTACAAGCATTCGCAATCTCTTCTACTTCTACACTCCTGGAAATTGAAATAAGAACACCGTGAATTCATTGTCCCAGGAAGGGGAAACTTTATTGACACATTCCTGGGGTCAGATACATCACATGATCACACTGACAGAACCACAGGCACATAGACACAGGCAACAGAGCATGCACAATGTCGGCACTAGTACAGTGTACATCCACCTTTCGCAGCAATGCAGGCTGCTATTCTCCCATGGAGACGATCGTAGAGATGCTGGATGTAGTCCTGTGGAACGGCTTGCCATGCCATTTCCACCTGGCGCCTCAGTTGGACCAGCGTTCGTGCTGGACGTGCAGACCGCGTGAGACGACGCTTCATCCAGTCCCAAACATGCTCAATGGGGGACAGATCCGGAGATCTTGCTGGCCAGGGTAGTTGACTTACACCTTCTAGAGCACGTTGGGTGGCACGGGATACATGCGGACGTGCATTGTCCTGTTGGAACAGCACGTTCCCTTGCCGGTCTAGGAATGGTAGAACGATGGGTTCGATGACGGTTTGGATGTACCGTGCTCTATTCAGTGTCCCCTCGACGATCACCAGTGGTGTACGGCCAGTGTAGGAGATCGCTCCCCACACCATGATGCCGGGTGTTGGCCCTGTGTGCCTCGGTCGTATGCAGTCCTGATTGTGGCGCTCACCTGCACGGCGCCAAACACGCATACGACCATCATTGGCACCAAGGCAGAAGCGACTCTCATCGCTGAAGACGACACGTCTCCATTCGTCCCTCCATTCACGCCTGTCGCGACACCACTGGAGGCGGGCTGCACGATGTTGGGGCGTGAGCGGAAGACGGCCTAACGGTGTGCGGGACCGTAGCCCAGCTTCATGGAGACGGTTGCGAATGGTCCTCGCCGATACCCCAGGAGCAACAGTGTCCCTAATTTGCTGGGAAGTGGCGGTGCGGTCCCCTACGGCACTGCGTAGGATCCTACGGTCTTGGCGTGCATCCGTGCGTCGCTGCGGTCCGGTCCCAGGTCGACGGGCACGTGCACCTTCCGCCGACCACTGGCGACAACATCGATGTACTGTGGAGACCTCACGCCCCACGTGTTGAGCAATTCGGCGGTACGTCCACCCGGCCTCCCGCATGCCCACTATACGCCCTCGCTCAAAGTCCGTCAACTGCACATACGGTTCACGTCCACGCTGTCGCGGCATGCTACCAGTGTTAAAGACTGCGATGGAGCTCCGTATGCCACGGCAAACTGGCTGACACTGACGGCGGCGGTGCACAAATGCTGCGCAGCTAGCGCCATTCGACGGCCAACACCGCGGTTCCTGGTGTGTCCGCTGTGCCGTGCGTGTGATCATTGCTTGTACAGCCCTCTCGCAGTGTCCGGAGCAAGTATGGTGGGTCTGACACACCGGTGTCAATGTGTTCTTTTTTCCATTTCCTGTGATGTATCTCCTTTCCTCCGGAAAGACGTTGAGCAGAGATGTTCGGTACGAATCGGAGCGTCGATACACAAATTGTTTTAGCTGTATTTCTTACTTTCTTCTTTATTTTGCACGACTAATTGAGAAAAACACTTTTAGTTAATGAATTAAAAATATTAATCTCTTTGTATATGAAGGTTTGCCGAGAAACGATCATCATTGTGGAGTGAAATTATGTGATATAATGGAAGGGAGAGTGTTGTACCTGGAGAGTAGTGTATCTGTGAACACATGATGTTTTCTGGCCGGTGCTGCAATCTACCGACCGATTTTTTTAATCAGATAAAGGACCGCGTGCTAGAGACCGCCATAAATATTTTCTGCCATTTTTTATTGTTTTTGATTTTGTGTGACATGAAGCTGTATTTGCGCAGCTTTTGTAAATATTACTAGTTCTACATATTTAAGTGCTGAATAATATATTAAAGTTATTTTAAGCATATCGTTGATTCATCGGTTACAGAGTACTATGCTGAGTAAAACTCAGTATATTCTTGATACTAGCTACATAACGCACTGACGGTTAACCAACCCATACTTCGTCAGTCGTACACCGTCTTATACCTTGAAACGGAAAATCTTTTCACCATCGAACACCTGATATTTGCAAATGAACAGAGTTTCTTTAATATCTCACAAATTTTACTTTTCTCAAAAATGGAAATTTCTGTTAGTCATTAGTAACTTCTGTTTCAAAATGTTTTTAAATTGTAAGTGGATTTTGATAATATATATTACATTATATTATATTATTGATAATATTTCTTACTTTAATTTCGTTTACTGATTATTGATACAATAACTTCTATTTCAAAATGTTTTTAAATACCAGCTGGTTTTTAATAATACTTCTTAATTTAATTTCACTTACTGATTATTGCTCAATGACAGAGTTATAACGTAATATATAATTATGAAATACGGGATTGAAAAGATATTCTCGACTGCAGCAATTTGAAATTTGAGTATGATATTTGTTCCTCGATACGTGACCATGTTGTAGCTCGGAACAATTTTCCATATTTGATAAAATTTTAATATCCCAGAGTACTTTTCCTACTTTCAGACAAAACTGCAGCACGTATAAAGTGAATGCTATCTTTTTCAGAATGGAATAAGAAAATAAATTAAACTTCTATTACAGGTGTGGCCAGAGACAAAAGTCTGAAAAGTGTTCCAGCGCAAATCACTCTCCTCCACTGTACAAAAATGTTACATGAAGCAGCCGCAACATACCTGCAGGAGGACACAATATATGATATACTCTGACTCCATGTCCCACATGATTACAACATCACAAGCGTCTGCCTTAAAGAAGTGAGATTCCGTAGTAGGCTACACTGTCCCTCTTTAAGTGATCAGCACTTTCTCGAATTTTACCAGTGAGTTAAAAGCTTTGTAGCATTCCACACGTTCATGAAATACGTCACCACATTAAATTAACTATCCTTAAATAGATTAAATAAGGTTAGCAGTCAGATTCAAATTACTAATAATAGAGCAGTTTCAGTAATACGACTGCCATGACTGGTCTTCAGGAATTCGTAGGGCATTCACGTGGAATGATTTGGAAAGGCCACGGAAGATCAAAACCCAGCTATCTGAACTAGCTGATAACAGTGAGTCTTTATTAATGGAAGAATTTCATTTTTAGTATGTTACGATAAGAGCCAGTGACTGCGTTCTGCACCTGCGAAATTCTGTCGGAAATGGATACACGCATGATTCCCAAAAGTAAGACACACAAGAATCGCTGTCTAGTGTGTGTCATTCTATATGCTCAGTACACATTACAACTGACTTCGCTTTGGAGCAGTGTATCTGAAGGATCTTGAGTCATCGTTACCCAGTTACGGTTGATGTCCGACCAGCTTCTTGCTGAGGCGCCATGGGCTTAATTATGCAGTAATAATTTCTGCAGATCGTCATTCGATTCCAGTTACAGAAGGCTTCTATGGTAAACAGTAGTTTGTACCTTCATAGAAAAAAAAACAGTTATTTGCGAAAGGTCACCTCATATGTGGCCCTCCAGCTAGTTGCCAAAGTGCAGCTAGCTGGACAACCACCTCTGTGTACCGTTCCGATGTTGTTTTCCGTTCACTCATTTACGCCTTCCATTAGTCACAGCCTGCAACTTTTTTCTTCGCGCTAAGAGGTTCCAGTTTCCCGCGTGCCACATATTCACCATGCTGTTCGCGATTTCTCCTCTGCTTCGAGATTGGAGTATCCAGTCCTTCATTTTCCTTGTGCACATAACCAATTTAATGATCACTTTTTATATTCCTTTCTTTTAATCAAGGGAAAAATCCCAAATACAATTCAGAAAAAAAGTGTCGCATGAGGTGCTCCTTATCTAACACTTTGAATAAATGATCGCCACAATTATCTCAATTACAAATAAGGAATTTATGTTTCAAACGTACGATGTATCGCCGGCCGGTGTGGCCGAGCGGTTATAGGCTCTACCGTCTGGAACCACGCGACCGCTATGGTCGCAGGTTCGAATCCTGCCTCTGGCATGTGTGTGTGTGTGTGTGTGTGTGTGTGTGATGTCCTTAGGTTTAAGTAGTTCTAAGTTCTAGGGGACTGATGACCTCAGAAGTTAAGTCCCATAGCGCTCAGAGCCATTTGAACCGTCGTACGATGTATCGGTCTGGTATGACACAATTACGAGGAGTAATCAGACTCTATTACATGATTAATTTTTATAGAACAGTCCCGTTGGACTCTATGAAACGGCAGTACATCCATGGACCGTTCGATCAAAAAAATACGCTAGGAAACACTGAAGAATAACATAATTAATTTTCTTTTTTTGTAGGTATATGTCGGTAGAGAAAAACGTGCAAAATATAGTATTACTTACCACTCCTAAAAGTTGAAGATATGTAATGGATTTTTTGTTTATTTGCAGGTACATTTCTGCAGCCCGTTTCCACTTAATCAACAGGCCGCGTCGTTTTATTTTGGCTCACCTAGCGACGTCTTCAGGCGCGGGGATTTCAGCACTGCAAAATAGAGTTTGCAAACAATAATAAGTTAACTACGTATCTTTATTTTTCTAGGTAGTAACGAAAACTGTATGACTGCCATTTGCTTGCAAACAAAATCAGGAAGCTCCTTAGGGAACAGCGCTTACTGCACAACTGGGACAGGCAGGTGAGACATTCCTGACTACCGTAGAAGAACACTGAGTAGGACTATTATTGTCTGTGTTTAAGGTTAATGGCTTCGCAGACAATATTCGATTCAAACTCAGACTCGTCGCAGATGTTCAGACTCCTATGAGCAAATTTGGTCCAGTGAAACTTATATTAATATTTCGTAGCTCTTGATGCAGATACTCCTGTCAGAAAGAGTGGGAAGACATCCTACTGTAGATATATGCAAATTTGGGCAGGTAAAAGTGTGGCAGTCTGTCTTTGACTGCAGGGTTAATGAGTCACAACGTCATTCAGATCCTAAAAATTACGAGAGGCGTTTGGAAATTATTTACAATTGCGTTGTTTTGCAAACACCGCTCAAACTACGGGCACGTCCTCTTGTAGGACGATGAACTGATTCTAGTATGTTCAAAAATGGCTCTGAGCACTATGGGACTTAACAGCTATGGTCATCAGTCCCCTAGAACTTAGAACTACTTAAACCTAACTAACCTAAGGACATCACACAACACCCAGCCATCACGAGGCAGAGAAAATCCCTGACCCCGCCGGGAATCGAACCCGGGAACCAGGGCGTGGGAAGCGAGAACGCTACCGCACGACCACGAGATGCGGGCTTCTAGTACGTCACACAGACGCTAAATGGATGTTGTGAACAGGGCTTGTTTGTTATTAAGTAGAGGAACTCCTAAAATAAACTCGCCCTAACGGTACTGACCGGCCGCCGTGTCATCCTTAGCCCACAGGCGTCACTGGATGCGGATATGGAGGGGCATGTGGTCAGCACACCGCTCTCCGGCCGTATGTCAGTTTACGAGATTGGAGTTGCTTCTTCTCAGTCAAGTAGCTCCTCAGTTTGCCTCACAAGGGCTGAGTGCACCCCGTTTGCCAACACCGCTCGGCAGACCGGATGGTCACCCATCCGAGTGCTAGCCAAGCCCGACAGTGCTTAACTTCGGCGATCTGAGGGAACCTGTGTTACCACTGCGGCAAGCCGTTGGCCATTAAGTAGGAGAAGCTATGGGCAAAATGGAAGGCAAGTATCATGGACAAAGATGGACCGAATGGTTTCTGCGGAAGGTAGGAGTCAAAACAACAGACATACGAGGGTTGGAACTTTAATAGTGGCAACTATTTATTTACAGCTCGTACAAAATAGATACGTGTTTCAAAGTTTGACTGACCTTCAGAGTAGTCACCAGCATTGTGTATAACCCGTTGCCAGCGATGTGGAAGTCGTAGGATACTCTTAGCAGTGCCAGTTGTGTTGACAGATCGAGTGGCGTGGTCTATTGCCCAACGAATTTGTAGCAGTTCTGAAGCGAATGCCGTGAAGTGTTTCCTTCAGTTTAGAAATCGAGTTGAACTTACGAGAGCTTACGTCAGGGGAGTGCAGCAGGTGGTGTAACACTTAGCATGCCCATCAGTCAAACAAATCAGTAACAGCTTGCACTGTGCGTGCTCGATCATTGTCCTGCAAAATTATGGTCAGGTTCTGCAGAAATTGTCATCACTTCTGTTTCTAAGCTGGTCGTAGGTTGTGTTCCAAAAATTAACAGCATAGAGACAGAAGTGATGACACTTTCTGCAGGACCTGACCATCATTTTGCAGGACAATGCTCGAGCACGTGCAGTGCAAGCTGTTACTGATTTGTTTGACTGATGGGGCTGCTAAGTGCTATACCACCTACTGCACTCCCCTGACTTAAGCCCTCGTGAGTTCAACTCGATTTGTAAACTGAAGGAAACACTTCACGGCATTCGCTTAAGAACTGCTACAAATTCGTTGGGCAATAGACCACGCCGCCCGATCTGTCAACACAACTGGCACTGCTAAGAGTATCCTACGACTTCCACATCGCTGGCAACGGATTATACACAATGCTGGTGACTACTCTGAAGGTCAGTCAAACTTTGAAACACGTACCTATTTTATAGAAGCTGTAAATAAATACTTGCCACTGTTAAAGTTCCAACCCTCGTGCATAAACGTTCAAGTGTGGTGTCTCGTCAAGAACCTCCTGGTCGAAAGGCTGTTTTAAATTGAAACGCTGGGTTAGTTAGTGGAAGGGAATCTGCACGCAAGAATGTGAATATTGCTCCTCCGCCAACATCTCGGTCCCCGGGTAATATTGAGGTTGTGTTTCACAAGGGAACCACGGCTACTCGTCATCACCGGTTTTGTCGAAATTTATGGTATATGCGGGGCTTGGCCGGAAATGAAAGAGACGGAAGTGAGAGCTCCAGGCGGCAAAGCGTATAGAAAAAATAGCATTAGCGCGGGTCGGATCAGACACGAGCCATTTAAGTTAGAAGACGTTATAGACAGCAGTTGGCGCACTGGGAAGAGCAGAATGACAATGTGAGGGTTGTGGGTTTGAATCCCTAGGCGAAGACTTTCTTCTTCATTTTCAATTTGTATTTAACTTACACTGAAAATACATCAAAATAATGTCATTACATTGTATTTATTAATACTTCGATAAAATGCAGGACAAGGAAAGGCAAAGGAATATTTGGGATTGCAAATTTATATTTCCAAGAAAGGATTGTACTTACAGCGACCACGAAGATTCTGCAAATAAGTTTCCATGAAGGGACTTTAATTAATGCGTACAGGACTTCGTATTCCGTTAGTTTCATTTTGGACTACGAGCAGCCATCGGCAACTGCACGCGAATAGGTTACTGGTGTTGGTAAAATCGGCTAGCTACGGTTGCGAAACTCATTCGCTTGCTATCTCTCCACCGAGTAACGTAATTTTTTCTAGAATATTTCGTGAACACAGTGAGAATATTGAGTTAGATAGAAACTATGAAACTACCAGGCAGTTGTAAAATCGTGGCTTTGGTGGTGTGTGCAACAGCAATACAAACTCACTGCTTCCCTCTTTTTACGATAAATATCACCCCATCAAGTGTAAGTCAACAACTGTAAAATTTTAAAATTTCTAATATTGTGTACGAAGTTCTCGTATACGCCTTACAATTGCTTCCTGGAAATTTATATGTAATCCCCAGTTTTTCTTTGCCTTTTCTTTACATGCTTTTTTTTTAAATATTAATAAACAAAATTTACTGAGCATCATTTCGGTTTAATAGCTTGGTGACATAAAAACTGAAAATAAAAAAGTTTCTAGGGACCCGAACCCAAGACCGTTGGATTACCGTGCTGTATTCTTACAACTGCGCCAAGCGCTGCCTGGAAATTTCGCTAACGTAAATGGCACTTGCCTCACCGGATCGAGCCAAAAATGCAATTTTTCTAAACGCTTTGCGATCTGGAGCTCCCACCTCAGTCACTTATATTTCTGGACGAAATCGGTGATGACGAACAGGCGCGGTCACCTTGTCAACTGATAAACTTCTATCAGCTGGAAGGCCATGGAAAAATGTGTGTGTAGATTGGGTCCCACGGGACTTGACACATGTCCAGAATGAGAACAGAGTTGAAGTCTATCATCCACTAGTGGAAATGATGAATGAAGATCTAGAGAGGTAATTTTTTTCTTTTATTGCAGAGTTTGGAGGCAAACACCATGTTTTAATATTTCAAGTCCAGGGACAGTTGTCTACCCCAAAGTCCCTAGCAGCCCAGCAGAGGGCAAGCCGTACATCTGAAGAGCTCACCAATGACAGTTAAGTTCGATACTAGCAGAACGACAGACGAGGCCGCGCCGCCGCCATGCCTGTGCTATGCGGCGGTTTAATCCCATTATGGTCCTCATTTCGTACTCAGCAGCGATCACTTATTCCCGTGTCTGAAGTAATGAATTGCCTCTCAGTAGTTTGATGAAAAAAACTTCTTGTCCCCTGCGGTGGATGTTTATGTAGATGGTTTAAGAAAGTTTTCTCCTCAATACCACAAATGCTTGTAGAATGCCAATAACTATGCAAAAGACAGTAAAATGTGTGAACCCGTAATCATTGTCCGTTTTGCAGTCTACACATCTTCTCTAGCAGTCAACTCTTGTAAGTAGGCTGTTTAGGTTTTTTTATTGGTAACGCCACGTCTGTATGAAAATCACTGGCTGTGCTGTGTGCAGTCTGTGGCTGCTTTGCATTGTTGTAATACTCGCCATTGTAGTGTTAGGCAGCTGGCTGTGAACAGCGTGTAGCGTTGCGCAGTTGGAGGTGAGCCGCCAGCAGTGGTGGATGTGGGGAGAGAGATGGCGGAGTTTTGTAATTTGTCATGAACTGCTATATATATTATGACTATTAAGGTAAATACATTGTTTGTTCTCTATTAAAAACTTTCATTAGCTAACTATCCCTATCAGTAGTTAGTGCCTTCCATAGTTTGAATCTTTTATTTAGCTGGCAGTAGTGGTGCTCACTGTATTGCAGTAGTTCGAGTAACCAAGATTTTTGTGAGGTAAGCGATTTGTGAAATGCATAGGTTAATGTTAGTAAGGGCCATTCTTTTGTAGGGATTTCTGAAAGTCAGATTGCGTTGCGCTAAAAATATTGTGTGTCAGGTTAAGCACAGTCGTGTAAAATTGTTCTAAGGGGACGTTTCACATGGCGACCCTGCCAGGATACCTCACTGGAATCTTCTGATTTTTTCTTGTAGTTTGTGTAATTAGTGTAGATTTTGTTTATTGCTGGCGCATAATTGTAGAGAGAATCTCCTTTGTAGTTGCAGTCTTTCATTGTTGTACAGTAAAACAGGTGTGGCACGCATGTAGATTTGCACCAAGTATTTCGCAGCTGCAATTAACTAGATATTATTTTCAGTGCTATGTTAATGTGTTCCCCTACTTTTGCTCTTCAAATTGTGTTTTTCTGTGTTGTCGTGTGAAATATTGTGACAATAATGGCGTGTGAAAAACGTAACACTAGGCTCCAAAGTAAATTGAGAAATGACAGTGAAGACGAAAGCAGTGTGTTAGCGCCACCGTGTAATGAATTAGCTAATATTCAAAGTAGTAATTTGGTAACTGTGCATAGGGAAATGGAGCGGGCTGCAAACAATGGCGTGGACAGTGAAACAATTAGTGAAGAGGGAAGCATTATCGATCGATCGGTCGGCAACAGCTTGCCTCAGGAAACCGAAATGACAGGACACAATTTTGCAAATACTGTAGATTCAGGTTTTGCGTCCTCACCGTTTTCTCAAATGAGTCAAGACACATTTTCCGCTTGTCAAAATGTGAATGTTGCCGGTGCAAATTCACTGCCGAAAAGCACTGAGGAACATGTTTCAGACACCAGTGCATTGTTATTACAATTAATGCAACAAATGGGACAAAAGCTTGAAAAGTTAGACACAATGGAACAAAATCAGAGACAAACACAGCAACAGTTAGACACAATGGAACAAAATCAGAGACAAACACAGCAAAAGCTTCAAAAGTTAGACACAATGGAACAACACCAGAGACAAACACAGCAACAGTTAGACACAATGGAACAAAATCTTCAAAAGTTAGACACAATGGAACAAAATCTTCAAAAGTTAGACACCACACTTGAACAAACACGTGCAGATTTAACTACTGAGTTACATAACACTGAATCGAAATGTCAAAAAGTCTGTAATGACGTAAAAACACAAATTTGTGAGCATTTTCAACCTATTTTTTCGCGGCATGAAAATGCATTACAGAATCACGAAGCAGCCATAAAAGAACTGCAAACCATTGTTCATGAAAATCATGAGACCTTGTGGGCTAAAATTGACTCAGTTGCATCTACCGATTCGGTTACGCAACTTGCAAAAACTCAGGAAAACATGAAGGACACAGTAGATTTGATTTCAACACAAATGGACACTCTGAAACTTGGTTCAGAAAAACACACTGAGGAAATGTGTTCACTATCGGAGAAAGTAGCCGAACTTTCGGATCAGGTCACTAACTTATCTACAAAGGTAGATGATGATCTGAATGACACAAGACCTGTAGCCTTCACTGACACAGAAGAGTATGAACAAATTAGAAAATTCAAACAAAATCAAAATCAAATCAATACACAGTACAAAAGAGAAATCCGGGAAGTACAAGATCAGTTGACGCAGGTAATACAAGAATTACATATTTCAGAGGACACTCGCGCTCCAGTACGGGAAGAGGGACATAGAAATACGGAACAACCACAAAATAATAACACAGGACATTTCGGAAATTATGAAAGAAATTGGCAAGGCGCATTGGATTTTGAGATGGAACCGCCGACACGACGTAACAATGACCGATATGCTACTCGCCGACACGATGATTTTGACTATAAGCTGGTCATTACTACACGTAAATTCAAAACGTTTAAGAATTCTGGCAACGACATTCATCCACAAGCGTGGCTCCATCAATTCTCTCATTGTTTTCCTCCCAACTGGTCATTGGAGCACAGGTTAGAATTTATGTGTGGCTACTTGGAGAATGAACCAGCTGTAAGAATGCGATCGGTCATTCACGATTGTCACAGTGAAGGAGAATTTTATCATGCCTTCCTCTCAGCGTATTGGTCTCAAGCTACACAAGACCGAGTAAAACATAGCATCATAATGATGAAACGTTTCGAACAATCTGAATTTTCCAGTCTTATGAAATATTTTGAAGACATGTTGCATAAGAATCAGTATCTTTCAAACCCATACAGCCCCTCAGAACTCATCCGCATTTGCTTAATCAAATTACCTGAACATTTACGGCATATTATTTTAGCAGGACGTTGCAAAGACGACATTGAAGCTTTTCAGGGACTGTTACAAGAATTAGAAATTGACACAGACATTCGTGGGATGCAAAAACAGGAAAACAATCACTACAGGTCACATCCGTCACAATTCCGTGACGACAGAAACAATAACTGGACTCGACAAGTCTATTCTTACAACGCAAATCGTGACCAAAACAGACACCACCCATATGACAACCACTGGCAGAGTAATAATAGTTACAGAGAAAGATCGCATTTCCGTAATAATGACTATCACAGAGACAATCAGAGAAACAGACAATATGGGAACCAAAACAATTATTATCAAGGGAGGCAGAATAACTTCAGATGCAACATTTCGGCGCACAGTTACGATTCAGGGAGAAATTCTCCACCACGTGACGGACAAGGAAGAAACTACGGAATCTACCGACATGACGACAGACGATATATTCATAACGACAGACCTGAATTTCATCAGAACTGGCGGGATTCAAACAGAGCAGGCCACTCTCGACAACGTGAATTTGTAGAAGTTAGGTCTCCTAATCCCAATAACGACGCGCGCCAACAAAGGAGCAGACAATGACTCGCACCGCAGGCAGCCGCATGCGCCGGCTGGCTCAGGGAAAAATAACACAGACGCTAACCTTGAGAAAAATTCCAGTATTCTTTACCGACATATACCACTTGACAATTGCGTTAAAGTTGAAACTCTGCGTACTAGGAAGAGCAAAGGTTTACACCACATTTCACACGTAAAACCGTTTATTGAGAGATAATGTGCTTTTTTAACTTGAGATTTTAATGCAACATTTTGGTTTACTTGAAAATACATTCTGGAGTTTATGTGACAACTACATGGTTTTATCACGACGCTACTAATGAGTTACAGTTTACAATGTTGCTTTTGCAGTGTTTCTGTTTTATATCTGCACAGTTTTCTGTTTTATTCTGGAAAGTAAAACATGTTTTAGTAGTAACTTTTGTGGTATAGCTACAATGAGACAGCCTTTTCCGTAGCACAACAATACGTTACAGCACAGTACTTTCCTCATCACGGCAATAAGCGTAATAACTAAGATATCTATACGCAAAGCATTTCACTTTTGTGTATCATGAGGTAAGTACATTGACTTCTGCAGAACTTAGCTTTCGGAGGACGATAACTACGACACTTCCACAGATATTATGTTGCAACAAGACGCACATTTAGCGCTACAGGACACGTATTTGAGTGATTAATTTCGCACTTAAAACATTTATTTTTTTAAAGATATTTGAAGTACAATGATACAAGGGTTTTCTGTGATATATTTCATTCCATTGCTGTAATCTGTAACACCTGAGGGTATAATTACATTAATCCTCAGGGGGGTACACGCTTACTTTGTGTACCATTTGTTTGGCAAGCACAAGGAGCCCTAGCTAATATGGTATTTGCTTATACAACTTTACACATCGGTACCATATTTCTCTAACACATAAATTACACAGCTACCTGATCATTTAACAGAGAAAGAAACATTTTTTTTACTACATCACTGACAGATGTTTACGTAATTACACAGTTGGATAACTTCACACTTACGAAATTGTATGTTGTTTGTACTTTGTGAACTGTTCATATTTTTTTGGAACCATTGTGATATTATGAGAGCTTTGAATGATATATTTGGTATGGGATCACGATTTTTAAAGTACGTTTAAGGCAGATGACATTTTTGACATGAGCAGAGAATTTTTTTTAGGTTTTGAAATTATTGGAGGAAGCTACGACGATTTTGAGAGTTGACTGAGGTGTTATGATATTATTACGATGACTATGTGTATTATGCTGTTGCGGTATGTTTATGATCAATAAGCTGATGCTATATGAGTTATTTGAGTATGCTAAGTATCTGTTATCATAAAATATTGAAGAAGTGTCGACGAATAAGGTAAGGAATAATGAGTAGTGGTTAGGGACTCACTCTGGTTTGTGAAACAGGTTGTTGGAAACCAAGAATCGTACTTTAAGAGTTATGAAATGTATGTAAATGCGTGAATGTATTACAGTGCCGACGAAAACTTTTTGGACACTGTTATATCAATAGGATTTTGTTTCTACAGATTTGTAACGCAAATTCTTGAGCTGTGAAATATTTTTATACGAGACTGCCACTGTAGCGGAAACTGTTGTCGGAAATATTTCGGTAAGAAAGGTAAGTGATCTTGACGTAATGCGTCTTGAGCGGCCACCTGTGCCAGCCACCTGGAGAAACAGCCATTAGGTGAAAAAAAAGAGGCCATTAACCTCGCTATTGACATTCCTTTGTAGAAAGCATCGCAAAAACGACACGGTCGAACTTGAAAACATATGATTATACTGTGGAGCTCTTAATTTATGATATTTAGTAAAATGCCTAATGAAACGATGAGAAACATTTCACGGCTATTGTCGTGCTAGTTGAGAGAAATGCCATATGGCTTGCTTTATGTATTTATTAACTCATTTTGTTTAATATCTAGTTTCTAGCTGCACTTCAGCGTTGGTTAAAATAAAATTTTATAGATGTACTAATACAAATATTTTCTGTCTACAGATCGAGTAAATACTAATTTTTTTCAAAAAATGAGGGAGCACAAAAAGACATTTACCTTCACAGGAACTGCATACATAATTTTCATTTCAACTACTTGGTAATTTTTGGTAGAGTAAGTTATCGTGATGCATCACTCTAGTGTTAAGATGTGATATAGGTATTAGACATGGCCATATTTAGTGTAATATTTTTTCTGCTTGAGCTTTGTCATGTTTAGATATAAGCTGCTGTTTGCCAGGCATAGTGTTACTGAATTTCACTTTGCATTACTCTGTTAATCTAGTTATGCTACTGATTTAGTTTTCTTGTTGCTGCACATTGGCTCATATTAGTTGTAATGTTGCTTCGCTTGGTAATTTAGATTTACTGTAGCTTGCTTTGACAATTTCCATTTTGTTTTGTCATTACTGTTTGTGTTAATTGTTTTGTGCTGCTGCATTGCCTCGTCCCTTAGTTTAGCATCTGAGCTCAGTAGATTTAAGTTAGCTTCAGAGGGGGTAGACTATATAAGAAACTGACTATGAAGAATAGGGAAAGAATGCATTGAGAGGTTATATGAAACAGATTTGGCAAAAATGAGTATTGTGCACTGAGAAATAATTATTTTTGAAACAAATATGAATAGAATATAGAAAGCAGGTATAGATAGGACTTTTTGGGACTAATGATGAACGAAGGGAGATCTCCAAGAAGTAAAGAAAGTTTTGTTTGCAAAATACTGCAGTACCACAAACCCTGTCCTTTCCTTTTGTATTATTCCGCTATATGTTTGTGTACCCTTGTGTCTTTGTTTTCTACCTGTCTTTGTGTAGTTTCATAGAATTTTTTCTTCTTCTAATATTCAGCTACATGAACTATGATGAGGAATACTGTTATCCTCAAATATAATTTGCATTAATAATATGTTATTTACTTTGTAAAGATGTTTAGACATTATTTATCTGTTCTGTTTTGTTGCTCATGTGTGAAGTTGATGTTTCAAAAGTTATTCTGATCTTTTATGTAGGTACTTGTAATTCCTGTAACACTGATGTATATGTTATTTCGATTCTTTTGTAAAGCATGTATTACTACAAATGTTATCTGTATTATTATGTTTTTAATGATGTTTTCTGTATCTTTGTAATTGTATTCTCATGTTATGAAATTGTAATTGTCACCAGTTCATCATATTATTAACTTGTAAGTTCCATTTCACTGCACACGTTTCAGTTGGTCATAGTTTATGGACAATATGTGAGAAGTAGGGACTGTTAGTGTTTGCGTGTGTGTTAATAATTCAGCAAGGGACTGGATAACAGCATTGCTGGTTCTAAGGACAATTCCAAAAACTTTGTGAGTGCACAAGCGGTGATTATGGACTTGCTATATTGTCTGCAAGACTCTTCGATGGTGATTGTGCACCTGCACAGTCGCAGCAGATGGCTGCTGGCCATCTCTACAAGGACTACAGTGGGTCTACACCTTTGATGATCCACCAATACCATTATTTCTACAAGGACTGCAGTGGGTCTGCACCTCTGGTGGCCCACCAATACCGTAATCTCTACGAGGACTACAGTGGGTCTGCTCTGTGATGACCTACCTACCAATAGTCTTCAACACTTCGACTGACTCTGCTGTGGGTTTGCTCTGTTGTGGCCCATTACTTGTCTGCATGTCAAGAGTCAGCACTGTCTTTTCGTTGGAAGGACAACACTACTTCTTCAAGACTGCGTGGAAATCCACTACTTCGTGTGCATTTTCTTTTACTGCTCAGACTTTGAGAAAAACACTGATATTTTACTGTGATGAACGATTAGGACTGTCTTTATGGACTGTGAGAAAGTTTAGCTTTTGACCAACATTGTATCAATAAGTGTGTGCATTTGATTTCTTTGTTATTGTAATTATGAAAATTTTTTCCAATCTGTATTGGCCACTGCCCAAACCCATTTGTAAAATTTTTTGTGGGGAGCATGGGGGCTATGTAAGTAGGCTGTTTAGGTTTTTTTTATTGGTAACGCCACGTCTGTATGAAAATCACTGGCTGTGCTGTGTGCAGTCTGTGGCTGCTCTGCATTGTTGTAATACTCGCCATTGTAGTGTTAGGCAGCTGGCTGTGAACAGCGCGTAGCGTTGCGCAGTTGGAGGTGAGCCGCCAGCAGTGGTGGATGTGGGGAGAGAGATGGCGGAGTTTTGTAATTTGTCATGAACTGCTATATATATTATGACTATTAAGGTAAATACATTGTTTGTTCTCTATTAAAATCTTTCATTTGCTAACTATCCCTATCAGTAGTTAATGCCTTCCATAGTTTGAATCTTTTATTTAGCTGGCAGTAGTGGTGCTCACTGTATTGCAGTAGTTCGAGTAACCAAGATTTTTGTGAGGTAAGCGATTTGTGAAATGCATAGGTTAATGTTAGTCAGGGCCATTCTTTTGTAGGGATTTTTGAAAGTCAGATTGCGTTGCGCTAAAAATATTGTGTGTCAGGTTAAGCACAGTCGTGTAAAATTGTTCTAAGGGGACGTTTCACTCTTACTATATAGAGGCGCCTATATTTATTGGTCGATTCAACTAAATGCTTCTAAAACACAGAGAATGTGGTAGCTTATACAAATAAGATAACCATACTGACTTTTACTTATATTTTTCCGTGTATTGTTACTCCATCTTGTCTCCGATTTTGATAGTTTTCCATTTGAAGTGGTCCATTCTCAGTCTGGGTTAAACGCTAGTGAATATTCGAAGTAACACATCCAACAAGAACTTCAAGGAAGACCAAAACATCAACTTGAAACAGAGTAAGTCAATATCAAGAGTGCAGCTCATCTTCGATACGCGGACATTTCGTCCAAAGTTGGACGTTCCTGAGAAAGTGCGAAGTGAACCTTTTGTTTCATCCCTCTACTTAAAACATAGGCACTGCTTTGTTTTGTCATGTGTACCTCCGAAGTGCAAATGTGTATGAGATTTTTCAAAACCATCAACCGTGAAGCCGGATTACAACTGATCAGAGCGGACCTCAGTGGCACGAATGGCACATCAGGGGCAGCCACAGATGGACCTGCCTTAATTGTAGACTACCCGCAGAGCCATACCTGTAGTGCTCCGTGCGGCGTAACGTTCACTGTACAGCATCAATTAAAATCTTAACTTGAAGTTACTGCTTCAACTTGTAATGTTGTAGCAGCATAGGAACGTCCTCCTCTGAACATTCCGGATGAAGCCCGCGAAAAGTATAAACAATTATTACACAGGGATGCTTTAAATTTCACATTCGTGGAACTTTCATTACTTGTTTCGAGTAAGATGCTGCATCATTTAAGATCATACAAAATAAGGAAACAAGGAAGCACCATAGGAGTGCAAAAAAGATTTAGCAGAGGTAGACGAACTAAAACAATTACTAAAATAGACGAAAAATTGTCGCTTCAACTTGACTTTCATCTTGGGGAAACACAAGAAGACACACGTAACTACGTTTGGTGAGTACGTTATCTAGGGAACAACTTTCTTTTCGTTTCAGTTAAAAAAAAATCGTGAATAATGCAGAGTTATACAGTCGTGTGTCATCGTGCTAGAGTACCTAGTCGCTCGTACGCTACTTCTATGGAAGTTTTCTCCTCTTGTCCGTCCTCTCCTCCCATAAACGTCTTTGAAAATCACAATGCAAATCTTTATCGGTCGTCTCTTTATAAACAATCACGTCAATATAAAAAAAATACAGTTCAGTAAGGACTTATTGTTACTCTTGACTTGTCGAGCATTATTTCGCCTAGGTGAAGAAAGACTCTTCCATTACGATAGCTGCTGATTAATTTCAGATTAAAAGCCATAGACACAACTTTCGTCACGGAAATTCTGGCAGACGCTTGCAGATGGACACAGACTGTCTCCCGAAAACCTTCCTACAAATACTCAAGAAGTAGATTTAAGGGCGTAGGAATATACTACAACTCCCTTCCTAACGGCGGTTCAAACCCGCGTCTGATCATCCTGACATATGTTTTGCGTGGTTTCCCTAAATCGCTTCAGGCAAATGCCGGGATGGTTCCTTTGAAATGGAATTGACAATTTCCTTCCCCATCCTTCCCTAATCCGATGGGACCGAGGATCTCACTGTTTAGTCCACTCCCCCAAATCAACCAGCCAACCATCCAACGGGAAGAAGCCATAAAAACTCATACAATGGGAAGTAGTCTCTGTCATGTGCTTCATAGTAATGTGCATGTAGATGTGTAGATACAGACGGAGATAAGTTCAATGCGTGACATCGCAGGGGAACGTGAAAGCCAGATAAACTGTTAAAGATGCCGAGCACATTCCTGTCAACATGTCGTCAGACACTTTTCATGTAACAAACATGGCGTGTGGAGAGCTAATACCTCGACCTCAAGTACTGGTTTGGTGGTTGCAGTTCAGCTTGGCCTGTGTGCGTACCATTCGAAATCACGTGCTGTATCCGGTGGCGCCCTAACCCGTCACTACTGGTGATTGCTTGTAACGCTGCTCAGCAATTTAGGCTGACAGATTTCGGTCATCACAAAAGCGTCTAATAGACAGACTGAAGCCGGACTCGTGGGAGAGCACTTCATGTCCTCGTTGTCACTCCATATGACGATTCTGAGGTGACAGTGCGTGACACCACAGTATCATCTTCGGTTACACAAGAGCCATTTGGCCTACGTATTCAACGTCTCTCTATGATTTTAATATCTCACTGCTGATTTTTGTGTCAGTAGGGCCTTTCTTTATGACTGACGAAGTTTTCACAAATACTGATATCTTCTGTAAACGGGTCGGGGTATCAAGAAAGAGTTTTGAGGCATTTTCTGGAACGCAAATGGACGAGTATTTTGTCTGTTGTTTCCACCAGCAATATTTTAGCGTGCCGAGATACCTAAATATGTCTAAGTTAAATAATATTTTTACCGGTTTTCAACAGCCTTTGAAAAGAGGACTGCAACGATATCAAGGTTGTTAACGTTTGTAGCTTAAAATTTGGTGAAGTCGTTTGTGAAACGCACGAAATGTGAGGATCAAATCCGGCAGTACAGTGGAGCTTCATATTCGCTCCATAGTAGCACACTGTGCTGAAAATTCACCCTGCCAGCAGTCTTCGTCTCCTGGTTTAACTTTTTTCCCTGGTACAATCCAGCAATGTTTAATTACAAACACGAATACCTTTTACATCGTTACATTCCTCTTATCAGAATTTATAATATGCAGTTAAATACAGGGTGATTCTAAAGTCACTATACACTTCAGTGATATATTAAGTCACTGTACATTTCAGTGATATAGTAAAGGAATATTTGTTTCTTGCAGGTACTACGACAGAATGCTAACCAAAGAAGAACGAATCATTGTTGTTTCTGCTCTGACGTATGAAGAGGTGCCGGCAGACTTTGCCCGTCGATTCCGGAAAAGAGGCCCCACCAGGCTAGCTATCAAGACCCCAGTCAATACATTCCAGCGTACTGGTAGTGTTGCAGATGAAGGACGTCCAGGGAGGCCGGCCATAAAGCCAGACACCGTGCAATGTGTGCAGGGTGCGATCACACGTAGCCCTTCCGCATCTACCAGGAGACTTAGTAGGGAGCTTGGCATTCCTCAAACCACTGTATGGAGAGTTCTTCGTTACAAGCTGCACAAACGTGCCTACCATATCCAGGTCGTACATAAGCTTGAAGCGGAGGACTGTGCAGCCAGCAAGCTATGTGTCATGACCTGCTACAAGCCGTGGAAAATGATAATTTGATGCAAAATGTCTTATTCAGTGATGAAGCTTCATTTCATACCTGTGGTCATGTGAACAGACACAACTAAAGGATCTGGGCAGACGAACAACCAAGTGTGCTGCAGGAGTGGCAACGGGACACGGCAAAAGTGAACGTGTGGTTAGGGATAACGACGTCAACAGTGTACGGGTCTTTCTTCTTCGCAGAACAAACCGTTACTGGAACCACATACCTAGATATGTTGGAACAGTTGTTGGAGCCCCAGTTGATATCTGATGGGATTATGGATACTGTTGTTTTTCAACAGGATGGTGCACCACCTCATTTTTCCCTCGTTGTTCGGGATTATCTGAATCAAGCATTTCCCGTCAAATGAATTGGTCGTGCCTCTTGGTTGGTTGGTTGGTTGTTTGGGGAAGGAGGTCGTGCCTCTCCACGGATGTGGGCACCCTGCTCTCCTGACTTGACATCCTTAGACTTTTTTTTCATGGGGGTTTATCAAGTCTAAGGTATACCAGGAGAAGATCCACAGCACATAACACTTAACACAGCGGGTTCGAGCCGCAGCTGCTGAGATTACACCAGATATGCTCGGGCAGGTGTTTCGGTCCACAATGGAGCGCTGGGGGGTGTGCCTAGCATGCAAGGTGGTCACATTGAAATGTACTGAAATTATGTCCTATTGTAACATAAGTTGTAGTGTCATTACATATTGGTTAATAAAATTTGTTTAAGTACAAAATGTATAGTGACTTTAGAATCACCTTATATATTATATATGTTATAAATGGCGATCAAAAAGTTTCCTTTCAGAGGCCACACTAACACCTTGCCTATATGTCCGTGCTTATGTATCTGCATCGGAGCTACGCTGCATCAACGTTGTCAAACGTAACCTTTTCTATCACCACTGAGGTGACAAAACTCATGGGACACGTCCTAATATCGTGTCGGACCTCCTTTTGCACGGCATAGTGCATCTGCTAGACGTCGCATGGACTGAACAAGTGGTTGGAAATCCCATGCAGAAATATTGAACTATGCTGCCTCTACAGTCGTCCATAATTGCAAAAGTGTTGCCAGTGCAGGAGTTTATGCACGAACTGCCCTCTCGATATTGTCCCATAAATGTTCGATGGGTGGCCAAATCATTCGCTCGAATAGTCCAGAATATTCTTCAAAGAAGTCGTGAACGATTGTGGACCATTGTTTGGGAACGTGAATTCCATGAATGCAAATGGTATCCACGTAGTCGAACATAACCATTTCCAGTGAATTATCGGTTCAGTTGGACAAAGGACCCAGTCCATTCCATGCAAACAAATTCAACACTCTTATGAAGCCACCATCAGCTAGCACAGTGTCTTGTTGACAACTTGGGTCCATGGCTTCCCGGGTCTACGCCAGATTCAAACCCTACCATCAGCCCGTACCAACTGAAATCGGAAATAATCTGACCACGCCACAATTTACCTGTCGTCTAGTGTCCAACCGATATGGTTACGAGCCCAAGAGAGAGGCTGCAGGCGATGTGCTATTAGCATAGGCACTTGCATCGGTCGTCTGCTGTAGCTCATTAACGCCCAATTTCGCCGCACTGCACAAACTTATACGTTCGTCGTACGTCCCACAATGATTCCTGCGTTTATTTCACGCAGTGTTGCCTATCTGTTAGCACTGAAAATTCTACACAAAAGCCGCTGCTCACGGTCGTTAAGTGAAAGCCGTCGGCCACTGCGTTGTCCGTGGTGAGATACGAAACCTGAAATTTGGTATTTTCGGCACACTGTGGATCTCGGACGCAATAATTTCCGTCGTGCTCCTGCTTTATTGATTCGACAGGTGATAGCAGCATACTGTGTTTGTTTCGGAAATGTTTCTACTAGGCTAACAAACTGCCGATATATGATTTCTGCTAGTGAGTCTGAGCCTGCATAGAGGTCAGTTCTCAACAGATCAGTTCTCAACAGCCTTGTTTCGGCAATAACATGATACTACCCTAGGCTCAGTCGATTCGTGTGTGTTTACTTGATAATGCCTTATTTCCAGCAGTCTTCTGACAGGACATTCTCCATGAGTCATTGTGATGGATCATGCTGAGATTGATAACAGGCTATACCCAGGTTACTGAAACACATGCAATCAGTTTGAATATATTCACGCCTGGAAACAGAGGCTTGGTACAGACCAAACTTGGGTTACTGTAGTTGCTTCCGAAAGTCAGTTTGTTGGCTCAGCACAAACCTCTCCGAAGCTAACGCAATGTTCAAGAAACGGGTCACAGCAGGAAATGTTTGCACTGAAAATATGCCTCGCTACAATATCAGTCAGTACACCTATCTTGGCCGTTTCGTAAAACTCAAGTGTGAAGTCAGACCTAAAAAAATGGTTCAAATGGCTCTGAGCACTATGGGACTTAACATCTGAGGTCATCAGTCCCCTAGACTTAAAACTACTTAAACCTAACTAACTTAACGACGTCACACACATCCATGCCCGAGGCAGGGTTCGAACCTGCGACCGTAATAGCAGCGCGATTCCGGACTGAAGCACCTAGAACCGATTTTTTTTATCTCATTTTGCTCTCTATTGTTCGTTGAATTTGTTCGTGGCGGACGTGCAATGACGCCTGTTCAGGTTGATCGTTGATTCGTTCACTCAGTTTTTTTGTTACAGAGGGTAGCTAAACCCTCTGACCGAACACGCTTAGCTACCGTGCCGGCGAGAACCGCTCGGCCACAAGGGCCGGCCAGACCTAAAATTTTCCATCGTATCCTACTAACAAGGGAACCTCCCCATCGCACCCCCCTCAGATTTAGTTATAAGTTGGCACAGTGGATAGGCCTTGAAAAACTGAACACAGATCAATCGAGAAAACAGGAATAAGTTGTGTGGAACTATGAAAAAACTAAGCAAAATATACAAACTGAGTAGTCCATGCGCAAGATAGGCAACATCAAGGATAGTGTGACTTCACGAGCGCAGTGGTCCCGTGGTTAGCGTGAGCAGCTGCGGAACGAGAGGTTCTCGGTTCAAGTCTTCCCTCAAATGAAAATTTTAATTTTTTATTTTCAGTCAATCATCAAAGTTCAGGCACTCACACATAATCAACTTCGCTCTGCAAAATTCCAGGACGTGTTCAGATTTACTTGGACATATGCAGGATTTCCACACAACTTCTTCCTGTTTTCTCGATTGATCTGTGTTCAGTTTTTCAAGGCCTATCCACTGTGCCAACTTATAACTAAATCTGAGGGGGGTGCGATGGGGAGGTTCCCTTGTAAGATGCACGCTTTTGAGAAACATTCAGTGGTCTTCACATCAACTATGAAAGTAAACCTGAAGAAAATATTTCATGATCAGTGCATTCTATCAGTATTGGCATTCGGTTCTGAAACCTGGAAATTGACTGAAGCTACCAAAGGAATGTTAAAAACTACCCAAAGAGCTACAGAAAGGTCCATGCTAGGCTTCATAGAAAAAAGACAGAATGAGGGCAATGACCTACCATCTACGGTTTGTGACGTAGCTTCACTGAAATGGCAGTGGGCTGGACTAGAGATGGACAAACTTCGAGCTACAGTGGAGTGCAAGACTTGCAGAAAGTCGCTTGACCGTTGGGACAAGAACATTTGGAAAGTCTTTGGTATCATCTGACGGAGAACAGACCAACATCGCTCTACGTGGAGACCGTTGCTGAACGCCTGTCGGCAAATGAGTTGAAGCAATCTGTCATTGTATGACAGAAATGGTTGTTGCTGCTTGTTGATGATGGTGATGGTTACATTCAGTATGAATTAACTCCATACTGCGTGTCCCTCCACAGACGTGCGTCCGTATATATGTATTCACTACCTGAACAAAAATATCCGGATGTCCAAGTGTAATACGGAACTGATCACAAGACGTCGCGAGAGGCGCGTCAGCCAGGATAAAAGAAGGAGGGGAGTATTGTGTTTTCACTAGAGAAGCAGCAACAGGAGAATGAGTCGATCAGGAGAGTGCAGTAACTCCTACCGTGCACTAGCCCTTGGATGTCACCTGAGTAAGCCGGCCGCGGTGGACGAGCGGTTGTAGGCGCTTCAGTCCGGATCCGAGCGACTACCACGGTCACAGGTTCGAATCCTGCCTCGGGCATGGATGTATGTGATGTCCTTGGGTTAGTTAGGTGTAAATAGTTCTAGGGGACTGATGACCTCAGAAGTTAAGTCCCATAGTGCTCAGAGCCATTTGAACCATCACCTGAGTAAAAGATCGACCAGGGTCATTGCAACCCTGTCCAAGTCGACTGTTGGTGATGTGACTGTGAAATGGAAACACGTAGGAAGAAGCATAGTTAAACCAAGACCAGGCTGACCTCATGTACTGACGGGTAGGGACTATCGATGACTGAGGTGGGTGGGTGTAAAAACTCACATGAAAGCAGGTAAAAAGTCAAAAAGTCACTCGTGAGTTCCAAAGTGCTACCAGCAATCCAGTCAGTATAGTGCAAAGAAAGTTAAAAAGAATGGGGTGCTATGGTCGAACTGGTATTCATAAGACACATAGTTCAGTAGTCAGTGCTAAGTAACGCTTGAGATGGCGTAAAGAGCAACGCTACTGGAGAGCTGGTGACTAATGACGCTGTACACTGTGACATAACAACTATGCACACAGAAGTAAAGGACTGGTACAATGGTCGAGCAGTTCCTCATAAGCCACACGTTTCTGTAATCAGTGCTACGCGACAATTGAGATGGTGCAAAGAGAAATACACTATGTGAGCAAAAGTACTCGGACACCTGACTGAAAATGACTTATAAGTTCGTGGCACTCTCCATCGGTAATGTTGGAATTCAATATGGTGTTGGCCCACCGTTAGCCTTGATGACAAGTTCCACTCTCGCAGGCATAAGTTCAATGAGGTGCTGGAAGGTTTCTTGGGTAATGGCAGCCAATTCTTCACGGAGTGCTGCACCGAAGAGAAGTATCGACGTCGGTCTGGGAGGCCTGGCATGAAGTCGGCGTTCCAAAACATCCCAAAGGTGTTCTGTAGGATTCAGGTCAGGGCTCTGTGTAGGCCAGTCCATTACCGGGATGTTATTGTCGTGTAACCACTCCGCCATAGGCCGTGCATTATGAACAGATGCTCGATATTGTTGAACGATGCAGTCGCGATCCCCGAATTGCTCTTCAACAGTGTGAAGCAAGAAGGTACTTAAAACATCAATGTACTCCTGTGCTGTGATAGTGGCACGCAAAACCACAACGGGTGCAAGCCCCCTCCATGAAAAACACGACCACACCATAACACCACCGTCTCCGAATTTTACTGTACTTTAGGCACTACACACGCTGGCAGATGACGTTCACCGGGCATTCGCTATACCCACTCCCTTCCATCGGATCGCCACATTGTGTACCGTGATTCGTCACTCCACACAACGTTTTTCCAGTGTTCAATCGCCCAATGTTTACGCTCCTTATACCAAGCGAGGCGTCGTTTGGCATTTACCGGCGTGATGTGTCGCTTATGAGCTGCCGCTCGACCATGAAATAAAAGTTTTCTCACCTCACGGCTAACTATCATAGTACTTGCAGTGAATTCTGATGCAGTGTGGAATTCGTGTGTAATGGTTTGAATAGTGTCTGCCTGTTACACATTACGACTCTCTTCAACTGTCGTCGGTCTCTGTCAGTCAACAGACGAGGTCGGTCTGTACGCTTTTGTGCTGTACATCTCCCTTCACGTTTCCACTTCAGTATCGCATCGGAAACAGTGAACCTAGGGATGTTTAGGAGTGTGTAAATCTCGCGTACAGACTTATGACACAAGTGACACCCAGTCACCTGACCACGTTCGAAGTCCGTGAGTTCCACGGAACGCCCCATTCTGCTCTCTCACGATGTCTAATGACTGCTGAGGTCGCTGATATGGAGTACCTGCCAGTAGGTGGCAGGACAATGCACCTAATATGAAAAAGTATGTTTTCGGAGGTGTCCGGATACTTTTGATCACGTAGTGTACCTCTGGACACTGGATGATTGGAAACGAGTGATGTGGAGGGGTGAATGTCTCTATACCCAGTGGAAATCCTATGGAAGAATTTAGTTTTGGTAGATGCGTAGAGAACGTTACATGCCGTCATGTAAAGTATCCCTGTAAAGTATGGACAGCTGGTTGTAATACTTCTGGCTTGATAGTCATCATATTCAAGTACAAGAAGCTCTTATTAGAGCAGTTGAGGAGCCAGCAGTGGGAAGATGGCGTAATGTGGTGTGAGGTTCCAATGACTGACGGTTTGTTCGCTACGGGTATCGCGAGAAAGACCGCCAAAATTGTGGTCCTCCTCGGCGATTGGCTGCTGCGTTGGAAGTTGTGCGCCAAAATGATAATTTTCTGTTATTAACATTAGAGAAACTAAACAGCGTATTTACTTGCGTTTCATATAAAAGCGTCTTTCAACAGCAGGCTACCATTCCATTATTTCAAAAGAGTTAATTACCAGCAATATAAAAAACAATAGCTAAACGAAAAGGCAGACGAAGCACTTCGGAAATTTTCGGATCGCGCCTAACCTGGATGGCGGGCGAAGTGGTTCCACTGTAAGATCAGAGCTAGTTCGGCAGTTTCGGAGGAAGTAAATGTTGTCTGTCGCGGTGTAAGTTAAGACTTAATTTGCAATGTCTAGTTTGTTAATGTTAGAGCTGGACTAACAGTCTTGGAGGACATACATGTTATCTGTCGTGGTCGGCATCAAGCCAAGACTTTATTAGCAATGTATGGTTATTTGGACATGTAGTTGAGAACAGTGCGGTAGTAATTACGGAAATACGCAGTTCATTATTTTGTTGAACAATGGAAATTATTTGTGACTCTGAAGTGGAATGTAATTGTGCAGTTTCTCGTGTGGCATCCCATATAAACAAACTGATTGCAAATTTAATTATTTTTAAAATAATATTTTCTTGCTAAGAGTTTATCACAGCCTGAAGATAACGAATTCACAACCAACATGCTGTTTACTGCGCAACAGACAACAACTAGAGAAGACTGCAGGTTGGTGAACATTAACTAGAACTTGCGTTCCACTCAGGGTGGTAGAAGCAAATAGGCACCTCACGTGAACTGTAAAAGAGATCAGTGAGACTTCAACTGTGGTAACAAAGAGGAGGTATGAAGGAGAGAAATTTTCAGGGGTTTATCATACGCACGTATATATCACCCTCCCTTTCCCCTTTTCTTTTTCAACTTACCGTTTGGTGTTACGGCGTTTTCTGTGCTTAGGATGTGCTTCCCTTCCTGCTCTTAAGAAAACGCTAAATGCGGAATGATATGACCACATTTAACAGCATTGTGTACTGAATACAATAGAGGAACAGTTCGAAGACGACGACTCTTTATATTAGCAAGACAGTGCACCCTGTAATGAACCAGAATGTGTGAACCAATGGTTCGCCAACAACAACATTAAAAAAAAATGGTTCAAATGGCTCTGAGCACTATGGGACTTAACTTCTAAGGTCATCAGTCCCCTAGAACTTAGAACTACTTAAACCTAACTAACCTAAGGACATCACACACATCCATGCCCGAGGCAGGAGTCGAACCTGCGACCGTAACGGCCGCGCGGTTCCAGACTGTAGCGCCTTTAACCGCTTGGCCACCACGGCCGGTACAACAACAACATTCCAAAAGTGGGATGCCTTGCCCAGAGTCCCGACATGAACCCAGTGGAACAGGTAAGGGATGAGTTAGAACATCCACTTCACTCCAGACCACAGCGTCTAACGTCGCTGCCTTCTCTGGTTTCGTCTCAAAATGTCCCCAGCAGAATTCAAGCGGACGTAAAGGCCAAGGGCTGACACAGGCTATTTTAATGTCGACCAACAGGTTTCCGGATACTTTTAATCAGATAGTGTGTCTGTGTTTGTGTGTGTGTGTGTGTGTGTGTGTGTGTGTGGGAGGGTGGGTGGGTGTACGCGCGTAAATAGTCGCCAGGACGTACAAATATAAACGTCCGTTCCCCTTCTGAGGAGCTTTCGTTGGTCGTACGCTTCCCAGACACGTTTTTGTGAACAGCTGCTGAGCGTGGCGCCGGCTGCCGTGGTCTTTTCACTGCTCGCATGTCTGCACGCTCCGCGCCCCGCCCACCCAGGCCGCCAGAACAATGTCAGCGCAACTTTCACTGCGTGTTCTGCTCTGCATGAGTAGCGCAAATCTGCGGTGCTCCGATCAGGCGTGAGGCCCAACCGACAGTCTGAACCGACATCTTTGTTCTCACCTAAAGCTCTCATAAAGCATGAGGGAGACAAACCAGAATACAGCTGTAAAACTGCTGCCAAAAGGATTGATCCAGTTAAGAAAAATTGAAGTTAGAAGTATATCAGGACAACATTTGATAGCATAAGCACAGGGAATCAAGCATACATTTCGGAGTACGGAGCGTCCCAAGCAACCACAAGAGGCAAAAAATTACACCTCTCCAGGAGATGTCACACTAGTACCGAGTAATACTTTACTATGGCCTCAGTTCTTTGAAGGAAAGATCCACAAGTTAGTTTAGGTATGCTATATTAGGCTGAACTCAGTCATTAACGATTAGATTTCGGCCGGCTACCAAGTTTCGAGAATGTTGATTACTACTTTTCACGCTCCCTACCTACCAGTCCCAGACATTTTCGCTGAGATTAGAATTGGGTGAGTTAACGGGCCGGTCAAATTATGACAGATGTTCTGAGTGTTCATCAAAACAGAAACATATACGCATATCACAGGTATTGTTTTCTTGGAAAACGGCGGAAGCTGTCTGCTACAGATGTCTTTCATACTACGTATTCATACACATGTCGATAAGCACATGCATGTCTCAGAGAACATATAGTCTGCCTTTCCTCTGGTAGAGTGGCTCCATCTTTGGTGGATAACAGAGAATGCACGTCTTAACGAGGCTACTTGAACACTAAGATTAGCCAGCCAATAATATTCACTGGCACGAAGATCGATTAACGAGACCCCATATAGCTTGTGGGACAAAGGGACAGTTTTCATTTCTGCCTGCTGCCGTGAACACTCTCTGCTTTTCTGTTGGTTGGATATGCCTAACTATTCAGTATAGACATTAGTCTTCTGATAATGACATTGGCATAATGAAGCAATATCGTGCAGCATTTTGATTAGATGGTTGCCTTGCTCACACTACCTTTTTTGTAATTATCACTCGTTTTGATATTTACTCACGCGAGATACATTTGCATCTACACTCCACAAGCCACCAGCGTGCACCACTGTCACGTGCCCCCTTTCCCTGTTCCAGTCGTGAATATTTAGTGGGAAGTCCGCTTACAGGTAAACCACAGTGTAGGCTCCAATCTCTTTGATTTCGCAAGATAAACGTAGGAGTAAGCAATAAATTTTTTGACTCTCTGGGAACGTACGCTCTCGAATCTAACTATAAACCACACCGCGGAGCAAAACGCCTCCCCTACAGCATCTGCCACTGGAGTTGGTTGGTCATCTCTGTAATGCTTTCGTGCTTATTAAGTTAACCTGCTGTTCTTTGGATTTTCTCTATTTACTGTGTCAGTCCTATCAGGCACGCATCCCATGCAGACCACCAATGTTCAAGTATCGATCAAACGAGTGTTTTGTAAGCCACTTCCTGAGGATTCTTCCAACGTACAATGACGGAAAAAAAAATCATAACACCAAGAAGGGGTTGTGCGACATAAACGAAAGTTGGTAGGCGTGTTTTTACATATGAAATATTATGTTCAAATTTCGCTCCAGTCGTGTCAGACTGGCGCTAGAAGCGCCGCTATGAGGATGCAAATCAAGTTTGCTTTAAATACACGCTCCAACGGTCGTGACTGTTAGTTACCTTTGAGACTGGACGTGATGACTTGATGTTAGTCAGTAATGCCTTTAAGGCGATAAAAGACACCATTATCAACGCTTCACTGAGTTTGAACGAGATCGTGTAACAGGATTACGAGAAGCTGGGTGTTCGTTCTGCAGTATTACAGAAAAACTCGGAAGGAATACAGCTACTGTACGTAATTGCCGGCAGCGGTGGTCACGAGAATGTACAGTCGCAAGAAGACCGGTCTCCGGACGGTCACGTGGCACTACCGAGAGGCAGGAGCGTCGTGTTCGGCGTACGGCTCTGGCCCATCGTAGCTGCAGTTCGAGCAACAGTTGGCACCACAGAGACACAACAGACTTTTACAAATGAGCTGCTTTAAGCGTGCATCCCACTGACTCAGAACGACCACCATTTGCGACTTCAGTGATGTCAAGCGAGAGCTCATTGGAGATCAGGGAGGAGGTCAGTTGCGTTTTCTGGTGAAAGCTGGTTCTGCCTCGGTGCCAGAGATGGCCGTGTGATGGTTAGAAGGAGGCCAGTTGAGGGCCTGCAGCCAACCTGTTCTCAGCCTAGACGCAATGGGCCTACCACTGGAGCGGTGCAATTCGTATGGCAGCAGGAGCACTCTCGTCGTTATCCCACGCACTCTGACTCCTAAATTGTACGTCAATCTGGTGATTCGACGTTTGTGTTGCCACTCATGAACAGCATTCCAGGCAGTGTTTTCCAACAGTATAGCTCTCTCCCACATACCGCTGTTGCAACCCAACATGCTGAACAGAGTGTCGACATGTTGCCTTGGCCTACTGGATGACCAGATCTCTCTCCGATCGCGCACGCATGGGACATCATCAGACGACAACTCCAGCGTCATCCACAAGCAGCACTAGCCTCCCTGTATTGACCGACCAGATGCAACAGGCATGGAATTCCATCCCACAAACTGACATCCGGAATCTGTACAGCACAATGCATGCACGTCTGCATGATTACATTCAACATTATGGTGGTTACACTAACGCACCAGAATTTCACATCTGCAATGGCTTTACAGACGAATGGAAAAACTGGTAGAAGTGGACCTCGGGGAAGATCAGTTTGGATTCCGTAGAAAGGTTCGAATACGTGAGGCAATACTAACCTTACGACTTATCTTAGAAGAAAGATTAAGAAAAGGCAAACCTACGTTTCTAGCATTTGTAGACTTAGAGAAAGCTTTTGACAATGTTAACTGGAATACTCTCCTTCAAATTCTGAAGGTGGCAGGGGTAAAATACAGGGAGCGAAAGGCTATTTACAATTTGTACAGAAACCAGATGGCAGTTATAAGAGTCGAGGGGCATGAAAGGGAAGCAGTGGTTGGGAAAGGAGTGAGACAAGGTTGTAGCCTCTCCTCGATGCTATTCAATCTGTATATTGAGCAAGCAGTAAAGGAAACAAAAGAAAAATTCGGAGTAGGTATTAAAATCCATGGAGAAGAAATAAAAACTTTGAGGTTCGCCGATGACATTGTAATTCTGTCAGAGACAGCAAAGGACTTGGAAGAGCAGTTCAACGGAATGGACAGTGTCTTGAAAGGAGGATATAAGATGAACATCAACAAAAGCAAAACGAGGATAATGGAATGTAGTCAAATTAAATCGGGTGATGCTGAGGGAATTAGATTAGGAAATGAGACACTTAAAGTAGTAAAGGAGTTTTGCTATTTAGGGAGTAAAATAACTGATTATGGACGAAGTAGAGAGGATATAAAATGTAGACTGGCAATGGCAAGGAAATCGTTTCTGAAGAAGAGAAATTTGTTAACGTCGAGTATAGATTTAAGTGTCAGGAAGTCGTTTCTGAAAGTATTTGTATGGAGTGTAGCCATGTATGGAAGTGAAACATGGACGATAACTAGTTTGGACAAGAAGAGAATAGAAGCTTTCGAAATCTGGTGCTACAGAAGAATGCTGAAGATAAGGTGGGTAGATCACGTAACTAATGGGGAGGTATTGAATAGGATTGGGGAGAAGAGAAGTTTGTGGCACAACTTGACTAGAAGAAGGGATCGGTTGGTAGGACATGTTTTGAGGCATCAAGGGATCACAAATTTAGCATTGGAGGGCAGCGTGGAGGGTAAAAATCGTAGAGGGAGACCAAGAGATGAATACACTAAGCAGATTCAGAAGGATGTAGGTTGCAGTAGGTACTGGGAGATGAAGAAGCTTGCACAGGATAGAGTAGCATGGAGAGCTGCATCAAACCAGTCTCAGGACTGAAGACCACAACAACAACAATGGCTTAACTCGCGCTTACTTTAACCTGTGATCTTGCAATGTTAGTCACTTAAATATGTTACACAGTCAAAGGTATTCCCGGAATTTCATTACTCTACATTGATCATTTTTTGATGGTGCGATTTTTTTCCTTCGTGTATACGAGTACGTCTTCCATCTGCCTTACGTGCTATTAGTTTCATGCGGTCCTTCCATCTCAAATCTCCCCGTACGCGTACTCCAAGATATTTTGTGGAAGTAACTGCCTCTAGTGATTGTTATGTAATTGTGTAATCAGATAAGAATGGGTTTTTCTGGACAAGTGTTCACAATACGTCGCATTTGTTTATGTTAGGGTCATATGCCACTCACTGCACCAAGAAACGATCCTCTGCCAGTTTTCGTGCATTTCGCTACCATTTTAAGGCATTGTGACTTCAGCAGTAGCATCATCCGCGAAAGCGTCATAAATCTTCCGATGTTGTCCACTATGTCATTTACATACTGTAAAAAGTAATGCTCCTGTAACACTCCCTTAGGTTACTCCCGAAGTTACGTTTACCTCTGAAGACTTCTCTTCGTTAAGAATGACATGCTGTGTTCTCTTTACAAAAACTTTTCAATACAGTGATATTTCGTTCGCCCGTATTTTCTTCATTAGGCGGCAGTGTATCGATTGCCTCTGTAGAAGTCAAGGAGCACAGCATCTACCTTGGACCCTTTATCTACTGCTTTCTCGATCTCGTGGACGAACAGAATGCGCTGGATTTCACGCGACCTTTGTTTTCGGAGCCCTTGTTGGTTCCTAAAGAGGAGATTTTCGGTCATAATATGCGAGCATAAACCATATTCTAAAATTCAAAATTCTTCAATTGACCGCCGTTAGAGATAGAGGCGTACAATTTTGAGTGTCTGTTAGACTATCCTTCTAGAAAGCAGGAATGACGTGTGCCTTTTTCCAATTATCTGGAAAACTTCGCTCACACTCCATGTGAGCAATGTTAGTTTCTTTGTCAAGCTCCACAGCTTGATTGGAACATGTGGGAATCGACATCCGTTTTCTATTCACTAGCCCGAGTCTGCAAGTAGTTTATAGCATTATGTTTCCTCTCGTTAACTAATATCATGAGTGTTAGTGTGAATATGGAGTGGTTTTTCTGGTTTTGTAAATATATGGTAAAGTAAATTCACATGGTCCGTTGAAGGACGTTTGTATGCGAGACATGAGGTTTTGTATTTCTTTTTCTGCATAATGTATGAATGATTATTCAGCTGTCACATAACTTGTCATTCTTACGAAGTTATTTTCCACTCCTCTGTTCTCTGTTTGAATTCTATCTTGTGTTCCGCCAAGAAACTTGTTCAGGAAATATTAAATTCAGCTTCACTACATCTCGGGAAGAATGTGAATGATGTGCCATCAACGGAACAATTATTTTGTTTTTTCATGTAATTTTCAGTTAACACGGTAAGTGTGTACCGCAGTGGAACTTCTAGGCACATACTGACAAAGACGTCAATGTTTATCTACCACACGAGTTCATTTCAATTTATTAGGTGTTGTAGGATACAGAGTGCATATATATACGTGTATTGCACGAATTAGATCTGTAAGGTCTAATTCACATACATGCAGCGACTAACTAGGTGAGATATTCTGTGAAGTTATGGATTGAGTAGCGAGGCGTGCTGGTGAAGTCCGTGCAGTTGCGCTAAGCTGTTGTGCCACAGTGACATAGTAGGTTAGAATCCCGGTCTTGGTACAGATTTTCATTCATCGCTTCAGTCTGCGTAGATACATCACTTTCTAAAGCATTACACGCACAAATATGATTTATACGTGAATAGAATTGTAAACTCAATAGCCGGCCGGTGTGGCCGAGCAGTTCTAGGCGCTATAGTCTGGAGCTGCGCGACCGCTACGGTCGCAGGTTCGAATCCTGCCTCGGGCATGGATGTGTGTGATGTCCTTAGGTTAGTTAGGTTTAAGTAGTTCTAAGGTCTAGGGGACTGATGACCTCAGATGTTAAGTCCCATAGTGCTCAGAGCCATTAAACTCAATAAGTTTGCATTCTACACTGTAGAGATGTTCTGTGAGTGTCCCTGCGGTCGCACGGCACACATGTCCAAGCGGCAATCGAGTTCGTTCCATACTTTATGTAGCAACATCATGTCAACGGTCATCACCATCACAGTAGCACTGGTGCGTTGTGTGAGCTGTTCCAGTGTTCTTGGCAGCGGGAGTATGTAAACACGATCCTTAATGTGCCCTCCAAGGGAAAAGTCACAAGACGTTAGCTCAGGCAACCTGGAGGGTCCTGTGCCCAATCCAACGATATGGAAGTTCTTCAGGTAGGTAACGACGAACATCGATGTTCCAATGAAGGAGTGCTCCGTCTTGTTGGAAGGTTAAATTCTTGAAATCTGCAGTCATTTGTGGAAAAAATCACAACCGCAGCATTTCAAGGTAATAGGTACCCGTCACAGTCTTCTCACTGAAGAAAAACGGTTCATGCAGCTTCGTCTGTGACACAACACAGAAAACATTAACCTACGGTGAATCTCGTTCACGAGCCACAAATTCATGAGGATGTTCAGTGCCCCACACTCTCAAATTGTGGTGATTAACCTTCCCAGATAAATGGAAGGTTGCTTCGTCTCCGAACGTCACCTTGGAGGCGAAATGTTCATGCTCAAGTACTTTCTGCACTGTGATGCAAAATTGGAGGCGCCGAACATATCTTTCCTGTTTTCATTGTTGCGCGATCTGCAGACGGTACGGTTTGAAATCGCCGTTGCAAAATCTTCCGCACAGTTTACTGCGGTAATCCAAGTTCGTGGCATGCGCAGACCGTGGATATTTTTGGATTGTGTACGAAACTTTCCCTCACCCTCTCCACGGTTGCTTCTGCTGTTCAACTACTTTCCTGTTATACAAACGCACGATACTCTCTTTACGAGAAGGTTCCTTCCCATAATTCCTTCTGAATCTACGCTGCACTGTTCTAACAGAAAAGCACGAAAACTCTTTTCTTGCATTATCGTTATTTTGTCAAGGCACTGCATTCACACCGCCAACTGGTGGGCACAATGCACTCACGGTGAATTTCTATTCATGCGTCAGTCGTATTTATACCTGAAATACTTCGAAAAATACAGAACTCTGGAAGCGATTGAATCATTTCTAGTAGCCTTGTACGTACAACCGTCGTTAGATCAATTCAGTCTTTCGCACGCTTTGATTTTTACGTTATTCAATTTGCTAAAGTAGTGTAACAAACCTACGTGTCGATTGAAGTGCAGTTATACCTTCTTATTAACCTCTAACGCAGTGCGTTTCATGGTACGGATTTTTCGCTCGGAGCCTCCAGTTTGCTTAGGTACGACAGGAAGCACGGGAAGTTCGCATACGTGGTTCGAGGTGAGTGCCGCTGTTCATTTCTGTCAATATGTTCACTCCATTTTCTTTTGCTGTCTTCAGTTTCGCTTCTTATGTTAAATACGTTTAGTTTCTTCCTAATGCCTTTATTTCTTAATCTGTCCACTCTGCTACAGCCTTTCAACCCCTGAGAAATTACATTTCAGCTGCTGGAATCATACTTTGCTGTTGTTTCTAAATGACCTGCGACTCACTTCCGTAGATCAGTATGGTGGCGGCCATCATTTCATAATACTTCACTTGTTTTATTTTTGTGTATTTATTATGAAGTACGTGTATATTGTTCCACGTATGTTTCCAAATTTTGCTACTTTCTTGTCTATGTCTTTGTCACACTCGTATGTGATATCACGTCCCAGATGATTAAATTGGCTGAGTCTTTCTACTAAAGTACTGTTGACCTCTGTCTTTGTTCTTACAATGTCACGTCTTAAAAATGTCATTGTTTTAGTTTTCTGTGTGAATATAGTCATATTGTAGTCTGCCTATTTTGCATAGAAGGTATATTACTTTTTGCAAGTTACTTTCCGCTATTAAGATTGTGACATAGTCAGCATATAAAATACAATTCAGAGTAGTCCATTTGTCTGTTCTAATACCTGCATGGAACTAGGTTTTCCATTTACACAGTTTCTAAAAGTCGTCAGGTGCATTTTCTCCGATGTTTCACCAGATAATTGCAACATTGTTTTTGCAATAGGTACCTGGAGTCAGCCCAAACAAATATTGCTGATGACATCTTTCAGGCGAAGCCGAGTATAGACGGAAAGCGTCCATTTCTTTCCCATTACGAACAAAGTTATTTTTAAGGCGGAATATTACAAGCCCATTCGCTAGAGTGGTTCTTAATTAGTTTATTGCGACATTCGCTTTATCCGTATATATTAACAGGGACAGATGAACACGAAGAGTAACCCACACTCCAGCAGCGACAGCACCAGCGCTCTGACTGATACCGGCATGCAGAAGTTGCACAACTTTTTGTTCCCTGACCCTTTTCATTCACTAGAAGTTTTGGAAATGCTCAATACGAACACAGTAATGTAAAACATCATATTGGAATTTTAAGCTCTGTTCTCATGCTTGCTGAAAATTAATATCGAATTAATGAATGTCCGCCTTTTTGCAAGTGCGAAATTATTATTTTGCTTTAATATGGTTCAAATGGCTCTGAGCACTATGAGACTTAACTGCTGAGGCCATGAGTCCCCTAGAAGTTAGAACTACCTAAACCTAACTAACCTAAGGTCGTCACACACATCAATGCCCGAGGCAGGATTCGAAACTGCGACCGTAGCGGTCGCGCGGTTCCAGACTCAAGCGTCTAGAACCGCTCGGCCACCCCGGCCGGCTTGCTTTAATATCTAAAAACGTTTCAGCACAGTTGTGGCTTTATCAGTATTTTTTTCCTTTCATTTATCTTTTGGTTACTGTATGAACCACTCTGTAGTGGTACTTCTGTAGGAGTGGTGCGTGTGTGGTGATGCCATAGGTGACGGAGGAGCAGTGGACAAATTAACAATGTAATTTCATTATATCTTCAATTCTACGTGAGGCAGGCTCGCCTCTTGTCGTGAGCTCTGGGTAGTGCTGCTGGTACTAGACTTGGCCACTGTTTCTATGTTTCGATACAGTGTATCGATACGTGGAACTGTTTCAGTGTTTCGGAACGGCTGTGGTTCACTGTTTCGAAACAGTGGTGTTTCATTCCGCCCGTGTCTCGGATAACCGGACCAGATTCGATCTCGAGCCAGACACAGAAACTGTATCGTTGTTTCAGAATAAGGCTGTTTCAGACCACCTGTGCTTGGAACGGACTAATTGTATCGAAACAGTGATGTTTCATTCCGCTCTGTGTCGGACGAGATTCGGGCTCGGCACAGTTACTGAAACACAACATACCACTTCATGAAACACTTTCAAGAGTGTCGAAATCTTTTTGACAGGCAATAGCATGAAGTTTAAGATATCCGAAAATAAAGCTTCGTTTCTAGCTGACTGTCCTATTCCGAAATGGCGTAACATCTGCTTTATAAACACTAACCAAACAATAAAACAATGCGTACTATTCACATTCAGAATAATAAATATGTGAAAATCATTCAGTTAAATTACACTTCTTTTTATAACATACCCTTCTCTGTTCATGTACAGAAATTATATCAAGAAACACAAGTAAGCCTACAACATTTTGAATAAAAAAAGGCGTAGAGTGACAGTTATTAGACATATATATAAATTTGATGTAGGTATAATTGCAAGCAATCTGTTTGAAATATCACTTATAGTGTAATGGTGAACGGGAAGGGCAGGGGAGCATGGTGAATTTATAGTAACGGTTCGAAACACCTTGAAAGACAAAATTTTTTTTCTGTTATATTTTGTTATTTATTCGAATTATTTGGCGTTATTTGTGAGTGTATAGTCAATGCGCCTATTATCCACAATGATTCCCTTTGTGTGCATGGAAATTAGCAGGATGGGTATATTACCCATACTAACGGAATGTGGGAATCCCAGTAGCATATCCATAGTTTCTGCAGTTTGCTCCCACCTCCAGTTCCGTTCGTGGTGGTTCTTCTGTCTTCAGCTATGGCTGTCCTCAGCCAAATGAAAAGTATGGAAGTCACAGACACGAAAGCAGTGCATTTGCTGCAGGAAATACGAAACTGCCAATACGCCTAAGTGAGAGTTTCATACTTTCTGCGATATGATTAGCGCTCTCGCACCTCATTTGTGTTTATATGGACATACTTATACAGTAGACACTCAAGATGATAAAATTTGTAGGTTTAGTAGATTACAAAACACAAAGTGCTTCACTGTTTCGAAACAGTGTATCAAAACATTAAATTGTACTGTTTCATTTGTTTCGAAACAGTTACGTGTTTCAGTTTGCCCATCTCTAGCTGGCACTGACTGGCTGCCAGGACGGCGCGGCGCGGCGCCCGGCAATGCTGCGTCAGAACCCCGGCCACCGCAACGCCATGACCAGTTGCGACAATGGCGCATCCTGGCGGAGGACATGCGAGGTGGCGGCCCTACTGTTCTTCGCTCAGTGGTGATGGGGTCCGGTGTGCTGGGATCTCGACCTGCAGCCCTCGGACAGGCGGCGGACGACAACTGGCGTTGTGGTGCCAAGTTCCTCCTTAGGTCTCAGCATCGGTGGTAGCAGGCACGGACAGCAAGTCCCGCGAAGGACCCGGTGTGGTGGCAGATGCAGCACGGCCTCGAACAGGAGGCTGCTGCTGGCACTGCGCTGTCATCTCGCGGCCTGCTGGTACTGTGGTGTCGTTGTACAGCTACTCAGCGATGACCAATTCCCCGAATTGAATGACTTTCTGTCCTCAAATTCAGCCTCATTTATCCTCCGTTACTGCCCATTTGTTTCTCTAAGACCTAGTGTCTTGTCATGTCGCCCACAGCAAAGAGACTTGCTCGAGCGTGGTGCCAACGACCTGCTGTGCGGTGCAGTTTACTCCTGCGCTCAGCCATCCTCGCTTTGCAACTCACTTGCGCATCTGGTACATGCCGACATAGCATGACTGACTGCCTGCACCGTTACAGCAATACCCTGCAGTAGCCTCCATGCTACTTTCAGCCACTTGTACTAAGGATCTAGTAAATTTATCTAAAATACTGGCTAGTGCCACTACACTGCCTCCCTCCATGGAGAAGACCCGGTCCCTCAGGTCTTACTCAAACCCAATACTCTAGTTTGATTACAACAACGCTCTTTATCTGTGCAGTTACCTCAACTTGTCTGTTCCTAACTATTACGTAAGTACTATATCAAATAAGCCGTTCTATCTATCTCTTGCCCTGGGAATCCAGTCTACAGGAACTTGTACTACTTCAGGATGGGGTTTCCCCCGTTACGTCGCCTCAAATATAAATAGGCAGAGCAAAATCAGACTCACCATAGTGCTAGGAACGGCGACACTGTTACTTGATGTCTCCTGTGCTGATACTACTGTATATGCTGTAGTTTTTGTTCCGCAGTTACCTGCCCTTCTTGCGCTGCTATCATGTGGTTTAAGGACTGGTCCCGACTTGGACTCCCAAGCATCGTTCAGAAAGGTAAGATTCTCTTTGAATAAGATCTCTAGCGGTTCGTCTGACGAGTACAGTTGTGGCTGTGTCACATTAAATAGAGTAACTCCCATCATAGTCGCTGGTAATTCAAACGTAGTTCCTACTACATCACACCTTGTCTCGTTAATTACTAATCCACTGCCTCGCAACGCCAGACTTTTTCCTCCGTGAGTTTGCCTTGCTCATAACAACTAGCGAACATCGCCATGTCATTGTACACTGAATAGAGCCAGTGGAGTCCTGCTCTCCTAAAATACGGTTTGGTTCGGTCATCTCCTTTGGGCAAAGATGTTATCCCGTTTTTGCCTTAAGTAGTTGCAAGATACATGTGCCCCTATTCATTATAAGCTTGCGAGTTGGGCATTTGGTTACCACCCCGTTCTTACATTCCTGGAGCTCACCCGCGCTCGTCTCCGCGTGTCGATATACATCTGCTACTGGTAACACCCCTTCTTCCCTTACTTGCAAAATTTTCTCAACCGCCGCTAGCTTCATCAAGTAAGTGTGCACCGTGTAACACATAAATACTACGTATTTCCCAGCTACTGGTACTTTTACCGATACTTACAATCGCCCGCTATCTATTACTACACCCATTGCTGCACTATGGTAACAAAATGGTAAGTTCTGACACTCGGTTCCATTACTAGTTGTAATTCCGATGGCAACTCTCCTGGTACCTTCCTCAACCTCTCCAGATATTACTCAACTGGTAGCAAGACAGGACTGAATTGACCATGTAGCACATGATGGCTGGCCACTGTCGCCGAGCGGTTGTAGGCGCTTCAGCCCGGAACCGCGCTGCTGGTACGGTCGCAGGTTCGAATCCTGCCTCGGGCATGGATGTGTGTGATGTCTTAGGTTAGTTAGGTTTAAGTAGTTCTAAGTCTAGGAGACTGATGACCTCAGATGTTAAGTCCAAAGTGCTTAGAGCCATTTGAACCATTCTTGAGCACATGATGGACAGCCTCCTGCAAATTTGTTAGTTCGACCCTTGCGCCCCAGATCCTATCACCTAGCGCCTGCAATAACCTTTTCAAGGTTAACCTTGCATCTAATACCTGTACATGTGCGTACACTGGCTCCATATCCTGGTGCAAGGTGCTAACCGAGGTCCTGGTATAATCCATGACTTCCTTAATCAGCTGGCAAAGCCTGCATGTGTTGCTCAGCACGCCACTCTATAATTTGTGTGGAATGCCATCTACAGTTATGTTATTCGCTCCTGCTAACGCTACTGTGGTTTCTGCTCGTGTCGCATGCGTCTGCTATCCCGAATATTGTCTTCATTATTCTACCCCCAGAATTATCCATACTCTTTCGTGTGAGACTACTTTAATCACCTCTTGCATCTGCTCCTTTAATTGTGCCTATGCCCTGAGCAAGTTCCTGTGTTCTTTTAGACCTCGCTCTGGTTCTCACTACTATAGTCCGATCCACGAACGATGGCGGTTCGCGCATGTCGAGGCACTGACGAGGAGTGCACTGTTGACGATTCCAAGCGACAGTTGCGGTACGCGCATGCGCTTGCTTTCCGTTTGAAGAAAGCGTATATTCTGCAAATTATGACTCTCCCTTGCTTATGCGGAATGTATCACTTATCACCAACATCAGCAATGACTACTCGCAGTAAATTGAATAAAAATTCACCAAACAATTTGCTACGATAACGTTTAATTCTCATATTAGCTACGGCATCGAGAGCAGAGCGCTCAGAACACTAATGAACGCTCATTGGCTGTCGTAGAATCCGTGACGTAGCTGTGCAGAACAAGCCTAAACTCGACTGCCATCGTTCGTGACTCCAACTATAATTGCCAATTCTTGCACCCCCTGAAAATACTTCTCCCAACCTCCTGATTTCATTTCCCAAACCCTACACATTAATTATTAAACTTAAAGAACATTTATGGCTAGAGAATACCATATATGGCTGTCTGGAAGAAACAGTCCACCGTCTAGGTGATGCACTTGCAGTCACATTACTCCGCCCTGACAAAAAGGTGCAGTGCTGCCGAAACTAGCATTCTTCTTCTCCTTCGCCTGGCAACCTGAGGACAGGGATCCATATCACCTTCCCTACCCCCCAAGAAGCCAACTGTCTCTGGACAGCGATCATCTTATTGTTCTACTGATGGAAATGGAAATGAGCTTATGGCGTCAGTGGCCGGGAGTTCCCAGTCGGGAAGTTCGGCCGCCATGTGCAAGTCTTACTGAGTGCGACGCCACACTGGCCGACCTGCGCATCGACAATGGGGATGAAATGATGATGAGGACAGCACAACACCCAGTCCCTGAGGGGAGGAAATCTCCCTCCCCAGCTGGGAATCGCACCCGGGCCCCTGTGCGTGGCATTCCAACGCGCTGACCGTTCAGCTATCGGGGCGAACTGTTCTACTGATAAGACTATCACAAATAAATGTATAAATCTATCCCTACTACTATCAACATTACATCCTACGCCACACACAGAAATAAACTGCACGAAATCGACTGACGTAATTACTCTCTTGACCTTAACATATAGCGAGACTGAGGTATCCGGACTTCCCTCTCCCGTAACTCATCGTCTGGCTTTTTCCTCTTAATATCCTGCCTTGCCCTTACTAGCACTTCTTGTGGAATCGCCTCTGGCGCACCCTTGAGTGGTCGCAGACGTCTCAAGCGCACAATCGTCGTCCTTGTTGGCAACCGCAGCGTCACATTCACCTGTGACGTAGTTCCGACTATTTGATAAGGGCCCTGGTACCACGTTCAAAACTTATTTATCTTTCCCTTCGGCATATATGGACTTGACAACATCACCAGTTGGTCCACCGTATACTGTGGTAATTTCCCCATACACCTCGCTGTCTCTTACTGTTTCCTCAAAACCTATGTATTTGCTCTTGATACCCTAATACACACCTCCTTTACTTTTCTTGCAAAAACGAGGACTGCTGCTTCCGTTCCGCCTGCTTAGCTGGATGGTAATGTGCTCACCTCCCATGCAACCGGGCCCGTGTTCGATTCCCGGCCAGGTTGGAGATTTTCTCCCCCACACCACCTCGACTGTGGACAACATAGTGCTAGTATGTACTTTAGAGTTATATCCATTTACAATGAAAGCTAGGTTTGAATCCCAGTTTGAACGAATTGAATCCACGTAGTAACTAAGCATTTTCCCAATTGTTCTATGAACGCTCTTTGTCCTTCCATCAGCTTGCGGAAGTACTGGGCTAGTCCTCAACTTTTCCACTCTCAGGAGCCGACACAATTCCTTCATCGGGTCTGACATGAAGTTCGTCCTTTGGCCCTTAATCATCTTCTGCGGCACTCTGAACTTCAATATCCACCTGTTAATCAATGCCTGTGTGACTGTGATTGCCTGTTGGTCCAGTATTGGCCCCACCTAGACGTATTGAAGAAAATGATCTATTATGGTCAGCACAAAACTATTACAGACTTGTGTTCGGTTGAATGGTCCAACACATCCACCCCAATGAAACTAAAAGATTCTGATCCTTCTGCCTATCGTTGTACCAAATGTCCTAGTCTTCTGCGTACAATCCACACAATTCTTGACATGATGGTCTCTGTTATGTTTGGAATAGGGTATGCATCGTTGTAGTTTTGCTATTCAAATAGCAGCAACCCTGCTTCCTTCTACTATTCCGTCAGCTAATTGTTGATCTGTGGACTCTTCTAAAACTGATTGCAACCACTGTGATATTCTATATGGTGCCTCATTTCCTTGTGTTGTGTTACTGGCGTGACAGGCGATGGATCTCTCGGAAAAACAGACCATGGAATTCTAGCAACAGGTCCTCCTACTGTCATCTTTCTGCTCGTTTCAAATGCTTCAACTTCTCATAGATGCAGTCCTAGCAGCGTCCTGTGCTCTCTTGTAGCTCACACCTCCTGTGTGGCAATCTTCTTCGTCCGGAATCTCTAATGTAGCTAATAACGCTTTTCTTCAACAACTTTACATCTTCGGCGCCAACATTCTCCACATTGACAGGTACCACTTTTCCTCCGTCCATTTCCAGTATGCGTACAATGCGACATTTCACCACACAAAACACTGTGTCTAATACTTCACTACCCTGCTATGGTTGTTGTTGTTGTTGTTGTCTTCAGTCCTGAGACTGGTTTGATGCAGCTCTCCATGCTACTCTATCCTGTTCAAGCTTCTTCATCTCCCAGTACTCACTGCAACCTACATCCTTCTGAATCTGTTTAGTGTATTCATCTCTTGGTCTCCCTCTACGGTTTTTACCCTCCACGCTGCCCTCCAATGCTAAACTTGTGATCCCTTGATGCCTCAGAACATGTCCTACCAACCGATCCCTTCTTTGCTAAGGTCGCAGGTTCGAATCCTGCCTCGGGCATGGATGTGTGTGATGTCCTTAGGTTAGTTAGGTTTAAGTAGTTCTAAGTTCTAGGGGACTGATGACCACAGACGTTAAGTCCCATAGTGCTCAGAGCCATTTGAACCATTTGATCCCTTCTTCTTGTCAAGTTGTGCTTCAAACTCCTCTTCTCCCCAATACTATTCAATACCTCCTCATTAGTTACGTGATCTATCCATCTAATCTTCAGCATTCTTCTGTAGCACCACATTTCAAAAGCTTCTATTCTCTTCTTGTCCAAACTATTTATCGTCCATGTTTCACTTCCATACATGGCTACACTTCATACAAATACTTTCAGAAACGACTTCCTGACACTTAAATCTATACTCGATGTTAACAAATTTCTCTTCTTCAGAAACGCTTTCCTTGCCATTGCCAGTCTACATTTTATATCCTCTCTACTTCGACCATCATCAGTTATTTTGCTCCCCAAATAGCAAAACTCCTTTACTACTTTAAGTGTCTCATTTCCTAATCTAATTCCCTCAGCATCACCCGAATTAATTCGACTACATTCCATTATCCTCGTTTTGCTTTTGTTGATGTTCATCTTATATCCTCCTTTCAAGACACTGTCCATTCCGTTCAACTGCTCTTCCAAGTCCTTTCCTGTGTCTGACAGAATTACAATGTCATCAGCGAACCTCAACATTTTTATTTCTTCTCCATGGATTTTGGTATCTACTCCGAATTTTTCTTTTGTTTCCTTTACTGCTTGCTCAATATACAGATTGAATAGCATCGGGGAGAGGCTACAACCCTGTTTCACTCCCTTCCCAACCACTGCTTCCCTTTCATGTCCCTCAACTCTTATAACTGCCATCTGGTTTCTGTACAAATTGTAAATAGCCTTTCGCTCCCTGTGTTTTACCCCTGCCATCTTTAGAATTTGAAAGAGAGTATTCCAGTCAACATTGTCAAAAGCTTTCTCTAAGTCTACAAATTCTAGAAACGTAGGTTTGCCTTTCCTTAATCTATTTTCTAAGATAAGTCGTAAGGTCAGTATTGCCTCACGTGTTCCAACATTTCTACGGAATCCAAACTGATCTTCCCCGACGTCGGCTTCTACCAGTTTTTCCATTCGTCTGTAAAGAATTCGCGTTAGTATTTTGCAGCAGTGACTTATTAAACTGATAGTTCGGTAATTTTCACATCTGTCAACACCTGCTTTCTTTGGGATTGGAATTATTATATTCTTCTTGAAGTCTGAGGGTATTTCGCCTGTCTCATACATCGTGCTCACCAGATGGTAGAGTTTTGTCATGACTGGCTCTCCCGAGGCCATCAGTAGTTCTAGTGGAATGTTGTCTACTCCCGGGGCGTTGTTTCGACTTAGGTCTTTCAGTGCTCTGTCAAACTCTTCACGCAGTATCTTATCTCCCATTTCATCTTCATCTACATCCTCTTCCATTTCCATAATATTGTCCTCAAGTACATCGCCCTTGTATAAACCCTCTATATACTCCTTCCACCTTTCTGCCTTCCCTTCTTTGCTTAGAACTGGGTTGCCATCTGAGCTCTTGATATTCATACAAGTGGTTCTCTTCTCTCCAAAGGTCTCTTTAATTTTCCTGTAGGCAGTATCTATCTTACCCCTAGTGAGATAAGCCTCTACATCCTTACATTTGTCCTCTAGCCATCCCTGCTTAGACATTTTGCACTTCCTGTCAATCTCATTTTTGAGACGTTTGTATTCCTTTTTGCCTGCTTCATTTACTGCGTTTTTATATTTTCTCCTTTCATCAATTAAATTCAATATTTCTTCTGTTACCCAAGAATTTCTACTAGTCTTTGTCTTTTTACCTACTTGATCCTCTGCCGCCTTCACTACTTCATCCCTCAGAGCTACTCATTCTTCTTCTACTGTATTTCTTTCCCCCATTCCTGTCAATTGTTCCCTTATGCTCTCCCTGAAACTCTGTACAACCTTTGGTTTAGTCAGTTTATCCAGGTGCCATCTCCTTAAATTCCCACCTTTTTGCAGTTTCTTCAGTTTTAATCTACAGTTCATAACCAATAGATTGTGGTCAGAGTCCACATCTGCCCCTGGAAATGTCTTACAATTTAAAACTTGGTTCATAAATCTTACCATTATATAATCTGATACCTTCTAGTATCTCCAGGATCCTTCCATGTATGCAACCTTCTTTTATGATTCTTGAACCAAGTGTTACCTATAACTAAGTTATGCTCTGTGCAAAGTTCTACCAGACGGCTTCCTCTTTCATTTCTCTCCCCCAATCCATATTCACCCACTATGTTTCCTTCTCTCCATTTTCCTACTCTCGAATTCGAGTCACCCATGACTATTAAATTTTCGTCCCCCATCACTACCTGAATAATTTCTTTTATCTCATCATACATTTCATCAATTTCTTCATCATCTGCAGAGCTAGTTGGCATATAAACTTGTACTACTGTAGTAGGCATGGGCTTCGTGTCTATCTTTGCCACAATAATGCGTTCACTATGCTGTTTGTAGGAGCTTACCCGCACTCCTATTTTTTTTATTCATTATTAAACCTACTCCTGCATTACCCCTATTTGATTTTGTATTTATAACCCTGTATTCACCTGACCAAAAGTCTTGTTCCTCCTGCCACCGAACTTCACTAATTCCCACTATACCTAACTTTAACCTATCCATTTCCCTTTTTAAATTTTCTAACCTACCTGCCCGATTAAGGGATCTGACATTCCACGCTCCGATCCGTAGAACGCCAGTTTTCTTTCTCCTGATAACGACGTCCTCTTTAGCAGTCCCCGCCCGGAGATCCGAATGGGGGACTATTTTACCTCCAGAATATTTTACCCAAGAGGACGCCATCATCATTTAACCATACAGTAAAGCTGCATGCCCTCGGGAAAAATTATGGCCGTAGTTTCCCCCTTGCTTTCAGCCGTTCGCAGTACCAGCACAGCAAGGCAGCTTTGGTTATTGTTACAAGGCCAGATCAGTCAATCATCCAGACTGTTGCCCCTGCAACTACTGAAAAGGCTGCTGCCCCTCTTCAGGAACCACACGTTTGTCTGGCCTCTCAACAGATACCCCTCCGTTCTGGTTGCTCTTACGGTACGGCCATCTGTATCACTGAGGCACGCAAGCCTCCCCACCAACGGCAAGGTCCATGGTATTATTACACATATCACACATACTGGTATGTTCGGTTCCACATTCATCCACAGGGATTTTTTGGTGCCTTTCACACACAGTCATGCAAATCAAGCCTTAATGTTATTGCTCTTGGTTTAACTGGATCGTCTTGTATACTAGACACTCCTCACAGAAGATTAACAATGACAGCAGTTTCCCCTAGGCAGAATCTCTCCCCACTGAGTTCAATAATACATTGAAGATCAATTACAAAAAATGGTTCAAATGGCTCTGAGCACTATGGGACCTCTGAGATCATCAGTCACCTAGAACTTAGAACTACTTAAACCTAACTAACCTAAGGACATCACACACATCCATGCCCGAGGCAGGATTCGAACCTGCGACCGTAGCGGTCGCTCGGCTCCAGACTGTAGCGCCTAGAATCGCACGGCCACTCCGGTCGGCAAGATCAATTACAGCGTGGTATTGATGTAGAAAATCTAACCCTACCATCAGCTGTACCCCTTCCTTACATGAGACACCACTTCCACGCACTGTCTAAACTTTTTTGTCCCAAACGAAAAATTCACCACTTACGACCTCAATTGTCGTATATCATTATCCACTACCCCACGTCAATCATATAGTGGTGGATTCCATTGTCTCCTCCCCACTAATTTTCTCGAGGCTACTGACGCAAATGTTTCTGTGTCCAACAATACTTTATACTGTCTTCTATCCACAACACCCATTATGGCTCATTCCGCCTGTGCATTCGTTCTGACTGAACTTAACCTACTGGGAACTCCTGTCGGCAGCCCTGGTGCTCCCTTCCATGTTTAACGGACCCTTCCTACTCCTTGGACTACCTCTATTACTATCCCTATAACCTTGCCGTTCACCAAACCCTCCGGTACTGTCATTCCCACCAAACTATTGGCATACTCGCTTCAGCTGAACAATTGCTAAAATTGGGACGATACATGGAAGATTGTTAACGACCCCTGTTACTCCAGTTGTGCTGTGGGTTCCGTAATTGGTAACTCCGTCCTTGTACACATCCCATTCGACCACAATGAAAACACTTAGCATTCGATGTAAACACCTGTGCCCGTACCGAGCGATGTGGCGCAATGGTTAGCCCGCTGAATCCGCATTCCCATTCGGGAGGGCGACGGTTCAAACCCGCGTCCTGCCATCCCGATTTAGGTTTTCCATTATTTACCTAACCCGCACCAGGCAAATGCCAGGACGGTACCTTTGAAAGGACACGGGTGAGTTCCTTACCCTTCCTTCCTTCATCCAATGCAACCCATACCCTCTTCGTTTGGTCCCCTTCCCGAACCAACCAACTAGCCTGTTTCCACTCTCTTGCCCCAGCCGACCTATAGGTTTCTTTGTATTCCAAAGCTAACCTAACCCCTTCATGAAGACCCTTAAGCACCCCCATGCGTTCTCTTCCAGACAATTCTGGTGTCAAACTCCTTAAAAAAAGCATCAGGCGCTCGTCGTTCGGCCTCTTGCAGCACCACTTTATTTACTTCCTCATTTAATGAGACCTCGTATGTATTAACGTTCATTTACCTAATTCTATTTGCAAAGTCTTCTACTGCCTCATTATGTTTCCTGGAAACCATCCTTAACTGTTGGCGTAAAAAACTGTGCACTATTGTGCTTCCCATATCGTTGTTCCAGCCCCTCTCTCAACTGGTCAAAAGTTGCAGCATTTCGCAATGCTTCTGTGCACCTCATAAATAATTTTCCTTCTCGTGACAAAAGTAACCTTGCAAGCTGCAACAACCGTTTATCTGATCAACCCCCATGTCAGCTGATAACTTAAGATCCTCTATAAATGCCAACACATCGTTAGCCACTCTAACACTGAAAAGCAGAGACAAGATGTGCCACAGTCGGATCCACTCCTAGAATTTGTGACTTCAGTACATTTACTTTCGCATTCTTTCCTGCTAGTTCATTAAACATAACCTCGTTATACGCTCTCAGCTGAGCCACCTGATCCACAACTGACTGCACCACTTCTTCACCGTGTCTCTCATTTTGCCTCTGCATCCATTATCCATGAAATAACAAACTATGAGTACCATAAGTGCATCAAATAACTATAATTCCCAAAGCGATTCTGCAAACAATCTCATTCCCAAAATAATAACAAATTCTATATGTTCTGCCCTGTGGAATTTTCGAGTTCTTCAACTAGCTACCAAAGAAACATTGTTCAAAAATCAGTGCAAAAAAGAATGTGATTGCTGGAGATAGTCATGGACGTAATGTGGTGGAAAAGGAGGCAAATGTGCAAACATACTGAGAGGCACCCACGTGCCTTGCTCATAGTGTGGCATCAAGAAGTCAGCTTGCAAGATGAGTGGTCTGCCAAGTGAGTAGATTTATTCTTATTTCTCGCAAAACATCAATGACTGATTATGAGCTCTAGTACCCACAATTAAGCTACATATTATTCTCCTGTTTGAATATTATGCAACGCAAACGGATAACGCACATCTGACTATCAAGAATTTACACAACTCTGATTGCTCAGTACGCTCTGGCAATACCACACTTTTCTTGCTTGCCCAACGGCTTTGATCAACACGTGGTCATCGCACTGAACATGAATGGCGCACACATTATAAATTCTGGATATCGTGACCACACACTATTCGAAGAACAAGGCCACCAATCTTTTTCTTTTCACTATCTTTTTTATTCCGGTAAATTCTATTATGATTCAAACATAACCTAAACACACCATTACATTTTATACAACAATTACACATGAGAAACTCCGCCCAGTGGGCATCGCTTTACATTGGTGATTCTCTATCTTATGGTCTCGACCGGCCGGAGTGGCCGAGCGGTTCTAGGCGCTACAGTCTGGAACCGCGCAACCGCTACGGTCGCAGGTTCGAATCCTGCCTCGGACATGGATGTGTGTGATGTCCTTAGGATAGTCAGTTTTAAGTAGTTCTAAGTTCTAGGGGACTGATGACCTCAGAAGTTAAGGCCCATAGTGCTCAGAGCCATTTGAACCATTTTTTAAGGTCTCGTAATTATCTAACACTACAGTGCACTTTCTGGATAGGATGGTGGATGTTTTGCTATCTCACACTTCGATTCTCACACCCATCATCACGAAAATTTACTCCAGATCGAGCGGTACACAATGGAACATGCATAACTCAGTGCCTCTGAACTATATTGCTACTCTCCCATGCAAACCACACATACTTAAATTACGTGAAATACATCACACTGGCAACATAGAATACATCACAAAGAATAGTCACAACGTTAGAATCATTTCACTTTCAGCTTTCCCACTTCAATTAGTATTCATCCCAGTTTCACATGACACTGCCCCACTTCGTAACTTTTCTTTCCTACTTTTTGGAGGATATATGCACGTCTTCCTGTGCAATGCAAGCCAAGTGGCGTTGCTGGATAGACGACTCACCTTGCTTCTCTCTCAGAGTATTAGAGCGTGAATCTAGCGTCACAAGGAAACATAACACGCAAAGTAATATTAAGATCATATTCGTCACACACGCGAGTCCTCAACTGATACCTTGGACGAGTACTTCTTTTTATCCTTTGTCTCATACACAGATTGAAACTCACACAGTACTCACCACGTGGAAGTCCTCGTCTCTAATTTCCGGTCCTGCACATGCCATTTCTTAAATAGTTCCAATTTATAGTACACACGCCAGTAATTCAGCTTAACTTTAGCACTCGGAAGTATTTCAACTTAGTACTAACACTCTCAAGTATTTCAACTTAGTACTAGCACTCGCAAGTATTTCAACTAACTGCTACACGTGGTTTCATTGTGACCGTTGGTCACTTCCGAAGATTACTATGATCCCCTTAATATTACCCGCCTGTCATTTAATTCTCCCTCCAAAAGTTCCTGAAATAGAGAAATAATTATTCCAAACTACTCTTAAGTATTTCACATGCATACCGATCTCTCCACTCTTTTGTCTTTACAGAGCACACGTAAGACAGGTCTTACCAACACAAGATCCAGCGCCAGAGTGCTGAAACATGGCCGTTCATCAGGTCGTCTCGCACCTCCGCCGAGGTGGGGGAGCACCATGCTACCGTATTGGTCAGCCACATTTCACGTGCTCAAAGCTCAGGTAAATTTCATCTCTTTGGTTCCATTAAAGGTGACCAAAGGACCATCTCAAAGATGATCATATATTGCACATTCACTATCTGCGGTTAGCAGAAGACCATACATTCATTAATTTCAGAGATCTCACCAAATTGGATGTAGGTATTAATTTGTGGGAGTGCACATGTGATCAATTAAATAAAGAAATTGTCCTTCTTTCCTACACTGGTATCCAGCTTCGGCGTATTAAGAGAAACTGAGTTATTATTACAAAAAATATGTTGTTCTGACAAGAATAATGAAGAATGTTGTACCTATTTTCAATGTTGGGCGGTACTGTACCCTTTCAATACATTAACGTCCAGGGGTTTGCAATGTCTGGAGCAGGTTTTAAGGTGGTAATAAAATCAATTGTTAAATTATATAACAGTGGAGCAAAAAGGTCTGAATCGTAATTTGCATAAGTGCAAATTATATCGTCAAAGAGAAAAGAAAAAATAGAGAAGACGGATTTTGATTTGTGTGTTCAACCCTGACTTGCGAAAAAAATTACAAGAATCATCCTGATCATATGATTCAATATGAAATGGATGTTTGTGGATTGTATAACTCTGATGTCATCAGTTTCCCCATTAATATTTAGTATATAGTTAAATTTGAGAGGCAGAATCCTGTTTATCAGTCCATGTTTATCGCCTGAGGGAAGAAGAAAGCAAGAGAGTGGGGTATGATTATGATTAGAAGAATAATACTAAGCATGCAGTCATTGGACATTCTTACTTTTCTGATTTTGCCTGTCAGTGTGGGAAACATATATCCTGTTCAGTGTACATGACCACTGCCCAACGCGGCATTGGATACTACCTGGTGGCATTGCGGGCACGTTATGTGGTAAGAAAAGTATGTAAGTGGAGCAGATATGGTCAGGGGATCACCTTCGCGAAGATACGGGGTGCAGATGAAGAAATCCATTGAGATACGCAATTTTGACAAAGGGCAGATTCTTATTATCCAGAATCTGTGAACGAGTACTTCGGAAATGGCGAAGCTGGTCTAATGTTCATGTGCTACTGTCGTGAGCATCTATGGAAAGAGATAAAAGAACTGTGAAACTATCACTAAGCACTAAATGGTTGGCCGCTCACGACTCTTCACAGGGCTCGTCATACGTAGTTGATCGTGGAGCTTCGCAGCAGACCACCCTTACATGTTCACATATTGACGAAACGAAATCATGCGGTGGGCACAGGACCATCAGGATTCGACAGTCGATCAATGGAAACGTTTAGACTCTTTGGTTGAACCACATGTTTGCTATACTAGGTCGGTAGTCCTCTCCACAAACGCCGTCATCGAGGTGAACCGTGGTACGAAACGTGCAGCGCGCCACTGACACAGGCTGGCGGGAGCACTATTATGCTACGGAAAACATTCTTCTGCTCTTGCATGGGAACTATGGTTGTACTCGAAGACATGCTGATGGCTGTGAACCACCTGCACCCTCCCATGCTTGATGTCCTCCCCAACGGCGATGTCATCTTTCATCAGTGTAATCGTCCGTGTCTCGGAGCCAGAACCGTGCGACAGTGGTTTGAGGAGCGTTATTGTGAACTCATGTTGATGTCTCGGCCACCAAATTCGCCTGATGTCCACCCTAACATACGCAAATCAGCGGCCCGTTATTTACGCAAGTTTCTGGACCTGTGCATAGACATCTAATGCTACATACTTCCACAGACCTGCCAACAAACTGTCGGATCCCTGATATGCAGAGTCAGTGATGTATTTCGTTCCAAAGATGCACAAAGAAGCTATTAAGCAGATGGTCATAATGTTTTGACTCATCGCTGTAAATTTGTTATTATTCTCCAAGGGGAAGAAACAAAACTACTGCTGGATCAGCTACATATCCTGCCTTCTTTACTCGCAGCTGAGTAAACGTAGATATACGACGTTATCGTCCTAGATCGTTCAACTTATTTACTTCAAGTGAGCTATTAGCAAAGCTTCTCCTGGAATGCTCTGTACAGAAACTGGTATGTGTTGACATGGCTATTGAGGCAAAAGAGTTCATCATATTTAAAAACATCCACCATCAGGAGCACTGAACTATAAGCAGACTTTAAGAGCCTTGCCCCCCCCCCCCCCCCCCGATAGTACCTTGATTGTATGGCATGCACAATATGCAGTGGCACACCATGTTGTACACACATGTGACTTGAATACCCAAGCATTCTTGGTCTGGAGGAAGGATTTTTGACTAGTAATCAGAACGTCGTCATTCCTGGCTTCGAACTTCGCCATTGCCTAAATTTTGAATAAAGATCATCAGCAATGGCGGCCTAAGATTCATAGCATAAGAAGTCCTTCTCGTTGTACCAAGAGTCTTGTCAAATATGGCAGAGGAGCACACAGACGCTCAGGGCACTTTCTCGTCCTTGGGGTGGGAAACTGCACCTGAAAGGTGGCAAAATCAGCACCAATCAACGGTATGAGGATGTAGAAGGCAATGGAAACCACTGCATTAAAAACACATCATGTGTATCCACAGGACATGTGATTTGTAGTTGAAAAAGTGTCAAAACGATCTCACTGTTGGCGAAAGACTAGTCCACCGTCTGGATATCCGGGAGGGGACCGCCAAGGGGGAGGATGAAATGTTGGTGTTTTTGAATAATTAATAGAACATGCCCAAATTTTGTAATTATTGCTAAAATACATTAACAATAAATTTTTCTCTATGTAAATAAATCTGTAAAGTAAGGAGAAAAGGTCACGATTTAATGAAAGGAATGTATTTTTTTGCTGTTCACCTAAAGAATTTTCTAGAGAAATATTTATGTATCGAAACTGTAAAGCAAGTTGAAGGCAGTCGCCGTAATTTGTTTTTGGATTATATAAAAACAGGAACTGTGAGCTCTCTCTCTCTCTCTCTCTCCCTCTCGTTTGTTTTCGATGGCTTTTTCACAAATGTAAGTGTTGCTCTTGTAACGTTTGGCAAATAATTACGCTAATTCAATTTCAAAAGTCGTGTTTTAATTAAGACTTTACTTTCCTTTTTCATTAATTCCACATATCAAATTATTATGCTACATTTTAGAAATTTTTCAGGTTGCAGCGAAGGAGAGTTGTCAACGAATTGTTTGGTGGCCACAGCCGAACGCTATTAGTGTTAAATCGGCTATTACTTTATAAAACTTTTATTTCAGCGTCCCTAGGATCTCTTTTATTGGTCTTTTCTATCAGTTTCCGGGCAATGTAATTATGCAAACTCAGTAATTTTTAAATCGGTCACTGGCCGCTAAACAATACCGTCGGTCAACGTTCTCGTCGGTCTGATGGAAATTTGATGCTGGTTGGCGGAATATATAATTTTACCATCAGCAAGAAAAATTTTCTATGCACCATTTTACCATTTCGGAAGCACTGCCACCAGCAAAAGCAATAAATTTAATATTACATTATTTTTTTAAATACCAGTCATATTAAAAGGAGACCACGAGAAAAAGATCTAAGAACCAACGAAAGAGTAACGTTCTACAGACTGGGGTGTGGATGTCAGAAGTTTGAACATGGTAGGTGCGGTATCAGCCACGAACCAGTCGACCGCATTTTCAAATATGCGCGACGCCAATTATGACGCCATATTTCCTACAGCCGCCACTGTAACATGAGGGCACTGCCACGGACGATTATGCCCCTGCCAATGAAATGCAAGTATCCCTTCTCTGGAGCTACGGCGGAATGTGTTCTCAAGTTCGAACATTCATGCATTAACCCCAATAACACAGACTGTCACAGTGTCCAGGGCTCGTCAATTACTAAATAATCATAGTGCTGAAGATCGCCAGAACTGTAAATAATTTGTATCAACATATATTTCAACATTCAAATCTATTGTCAGCAACTGACACTGCAACTACATCAACAAAGTTATGGCTCAAATGGCTCTGAGCACTATGCGACTTAACTGCTGAGGTCATCAGTCGCCTAGAACTTAGAACTAATTAAACCTAACTAACCTAAGGACATCACACACATCCATGCCCGAGGCAGGATTCGAACCTGCGACCGTAGCGGTCGCTCGGTTCCAGACTGTAGCGCCTAGAACCGCACGGCCACTCCGGCCGGCCAACAAAGTTATGTATTACTTTTAGTATTTGATATTAGATGTAGAATAAAATAATATCTGAATTCTCTGTACATCAAAGGCATCTGTTCCTCGCTCCTGTATCCACTAAAGAACTACAAAGCGCACAAGGAAGCTATAACAGTAGGCAAGCTAGAAAACTAGAAAAGGGAAATCCTAAGACTTATCCTAGATATAGTTTGGTCAGTGAAGTGAAATGGAAAGAAGACAAGGATTTCTGGCTATATAAATACAGGGTAATATCAACAGCAGCACAATAACGGGCGTAGGATTCGTTATGAGTAGGAAGGGGGGAGGGGGGGGGGGGGAAGAGACTGAGTTAACATGAACGGTTCAGTGATAGGGTTGTTCTCATCAGAATTGACAGAAAACCAACACCGACAACAGTAGTTCAGGTATTCATGCCAGTATCGCAAGCAGAAGATGAAGAGATAGAGAAAGTATATTAGGATATTGAACAGGTAGTTCAGTAATTCAGTACATAAAGGGAGATGAAAATCTGATAGTCATGTGGGATTGACATGCTGTTGTAGGGGAGGAATTAGAAGGTAGGATTATGGGAGAATATGAGATTTCTAGTAGAAACGAAAGAGGAGAGAGACCAATTGAGTTCTGCAATAAACATCAGTTAGTAATACCCAATACTCTTTTCAAAAATCAAAAGAGGAGGTGTACTTGGAAAAGGCTGGTAGTTACACTACATCATCATTGCTAGTTAGAGATTCCGAAATCAGATATTAGATTGTAAGGTGTACTCAGGATCAGATATTGATACAGATCACGGTTTAGTAATGATGAAGAGTAGCCTGTTGTTTAAGGGACTAATCAGGAAAAATCAGCACACAAAGAGGTGGGATGCGGAAGTGCTAAGGAATGAAGAGATATGCATGAAGTTCTCTGGGGTTACAGGTACTGTGATAGCGTATAGTTCAGTAAGCAGTTCAGTTGAAGAGGAATGGCCATCTCTAAGAAGGGCAATCACAGAAGTTGGAAAGAAAAACATCGATACAAGAAAGGTAACTGTGCAGAAACCATGTGTACAGAAGAAACACTTCAGTTGATTGAGGAAAGAAGAAAGTACAAAACAGTTCAAGGAAATTGAAGAATACGGAAATACAAGTCACTTTGGGATGAAATAAATAGAAAGTGCAGGGAAGCTAAGATGAAATGGGTACCGGTACATGGAAAATGTGAAGAAATCGAAAAAGAAATAGTTATCAGAAGGACTGACTCAGCATACAGAAGAATCAAAATAAGCTTCGGTGAAATTAAAAGCAAAGGTGGTAACATTAAGAGTGCAATGGGAATTCCACCGTTAAATTCAGAGGAGAGAGAGCATAGGTGGAAAGAGTACATTGAAGGTTTTTATGAAGGAGAGAACTTGTCTGAGCACGTGACAGAAGCAGGAAGAGGTGTTGACAATGAAGAGATAGAAGATCCAGCATTAGAGTCAGAATTTAAAAAGAGCTTTGGATGGCTTACGACCAAATAAGGCAGATGGGATTGATAACATTCCATAGAATTTCTAAAATGATTGGGGAAAGTGACGACGAGACGACTATTAACATTGGCGTGAGAATGTATGAGACTGACGATATACAATCAAACTTCCGGAATAACATCATCTACACAAGCCGGAAGGAAGCAAGAGCTGACAAGTGCGATAAATGTCGCCAATAAGTTTAACAGTTCATGCATCCAAGATGCTGACAAGGATAACGTACAGGTGAATGGAAAATAAAATTGAGGATCCGTTACACGATGATCGGTGTGGCTTTAGGAGACGCAAAGGCACCAGAAAGGCAGTTCTGACGTTGCAGTTGATAATGGGACCAAGACTGAAGAAAAATCAATACACGTTAATAGCATTTAACGACCTGAAAAAAGTGTTCGACAATGTAAAATGGTGGAAGATGTTCGAAATTCTAAGAAAAGTAGGGATGAAATCTAGGAAGAGACGGCTAATATACAATATGTATAAAAACAAAGAGCGAACAATAACTCTAGAGGACCAAGAACTAAATGTTTGGAATAAAAAGGATGTATAACAGGGATGTAGTCTTTCACCCCTGCTGTTCAATCTGTGTATCAAAGAAGCAATGAAGGAAATAATGAAAGGTTCAAGAGTGGGATTAAAATTCAAGGTGAAGAGAAATAGTTGATAAGATTCGCTGATGGCTTCGCTATTCTCGGTGAAAGTGAAGATGAAATACAGGATGTCTTGAATGGAATGAACAACAATCTAATAAGTACAGATTATGGATTGAGAGTAAATCGAAGGAAGACAAAATTAATGAAAAGTAGCAGAAATGAGAACAGCAAAAAACTTCATTTCATAACAGAGGCTCACGAAGCAGGCAAAGTTACGAAATTCTGCTATCTAGGCAGCAACATAACCAATGGTGAACGAAGCAGGCAGGACATAAAAAGCAGAATATCACTGGCAAAGAGGGCATTGCCGGACAATCATAGGTTACAACGTGAGGACGAAATTTCTGAGATTGTACATTTGGAGCACAGCATTATATGGTAGTGAGACATGGACTGGAATGCACCCGAGTCAAACCCGTTTTGAATCACACGTCAGGGAAAATCTTGCAAGATGATTACGCACTGATATTGAGCGACTTGCAAGGTATGTTGGTGTGATTTCATATCAACATTACCATGATCGAATCACAGTGAAATAATGAATTATACAAGAAAGCAGTTAATTGTCGTATTTGTGGGCTGCCATTAGATACAATAACGAATATTTTGCATAGAGACCAATCACCTATTGGGGAATTTCTGTCGTGCAACACACAATGTAACCTGAATTACCAACCGCCAGGACACATAGTCATTTCTTCCACAATTTGAATGGCTGTGATGCTCATTTCATCGTTGAGCAGGTGATTAATTTTGGTTTGCGCAATGATAAGTTTGTATCCTGCCTGATAGCACTGAAAAATACATTTCATTTCGCTAACGAATATCCACGAACATTACGCTGTGCTTCCTGGACTTGCTACGTTTATGCACACAGCATCTGAAACTTGTTGAAACCATGTGTCAGGAGTACATGCACCGTGTCAGGAGTACATGCACCTCACCACAACTGCATACCCTAATGATGCTAAGTTTCAGCTCGTGACAATGAAACAGATCTTCCCATGTGAATCATCGTCATTCGTGTGGCACACACAAGCAGCAAATTTGTAATATGTAATGAATGCCATAGAGTAAAACAAAAATAAAATGACTAATTATTAATTTGTATGTTTCTAATCCATTCCACTGCTGTGGCATTGCCATTTGTAAAACCATTCCATTTGCCCTTATAGCTCCGTAGGACAGACTCCTCTCTTAAATGTCTGATAGATTGTTTAGTGCACCACAATCACAACTTGAAGACTTCACAACACAAATTTATAGAGTGAGTCAAAGCACCGACCACTTCCAGCGCGGATTCTATTTAATTTGACCCACAATTTTCTGTCAAGTTCGACACACACACTATCACAGTTATACTTCTCGAACCATTCCCATTCTTGTTAATGTGTTGACACTTGTTGTTCCAGAGATCTCTTACTCTGGTGTTATTTGGCTAGCTGTTCAGCGAACAGTAGTTAAGGGTGTCTGGAATGAAGCCTATTTCTTCGTAAGACAGGTATGTCGTGATGAATGGGTTGTTCCTTACTGTCTTGTATGTTGTGGTAATCTCTAAGTACTGTCTCAGTGCTGCAAATCTGTGGTGGGTAGACATTGCTTAGCAGGGGCAGCCAGTTGACAGGAGTCGGTCTGACAGTACTAGTAACCACGTGCATCACGTTGTTGAGCTGTGCATCGATGTGGCTGGTATGACAACCGTTACACGACACTAAAGCACAATAATCTGTAGCCAAAAAACCCAGTGCAAGAGCTGATGTACGCAAAGTCTCCAAAGGAAAACCTGTATTCGATGGAGTATCCCGATTAAACCCATTATCTGACACAACTGCATTTACCAGTAATCCCACAGGCAGCGCCAAAACTGATGCAGAGTATCGACATGTGATGAATGTTTGGTAAGTCTTCAATATCCCAGATTTAAGGGCATATACAAGACTTCATATCAATATGGAATTATGCTTGGTTGCAGATATTTTGGAGAAATTCTGACGTGAATGCATGGAAACATACACACTGGATCTTACCTTCTATTACACCACGCTAGGGATTTTGTGGGGCACAAAAAGAATGTGTCAACATCCTACTTTTGACTGATGTCAACATGTCGCTATTTTTCGAATTCGGTATTTATGGGGGAGGGGGGCTTTGCCAATTGTCCACAGGTTTGCCAAGGCAACTAACCCACGAATGGATGAAGATTTCAGAGCATCTGACGATTTGAGATACATCCAGGTATAGGATGTATATTTGGACATGCAAAACAGTAATCTTTGTCAGTTGGAAGATTTCGAAAGCCATCGAATTTTATGTCAAACAACGGGTTTCATTGGGTTTCTCCATCAAATCCAGATAATCGTATTGGAAGGCTCTTGTCTTTGTCACGAGCTGAAACTTCGCACCACAAGGATATGCAGCTCTAGTGAGGTGCATGTGTTCCTCACACATGGTTTCAGCAAGTTTCAGAAGCAGTGTGTGCATAAAATGTAGCAAGTCCAGGAAGTGCAGCGTGATGTTCGTGGTGATCCGCTTGGGAAATGAAAAGTATTTTCGGTGCTCTCAGGCAGGATACAACATTATCATTTTGCAAACCAAAATCAACACCGTGCTCACCGACGAAATAAGCATCACGCTCACTCAAATTTTAGCTCAGAGGCCCAATAAGGACATCATCGGACCAGATGATTTCTCAGACATGGCAGCGTATTCTGGTGTAAGATATATCATGGAGGCGGACATGGCATATGCTAATAGTTTGCATGACATGAAGCAGTTTGCCTCTCCTACCTGACGATGACGCTGAGGGATAACGAGAGATACATAATTCGCTGTAGAGGCCTCCAACAATGCATCAGGTTAGGGATGGAACTAGAGTGAGTCACCCTTTCAATTTCCTTAAAGTATCATCCCTTGTTGAAGGAATACGTTGAGGTAAGTACGAAAAGAGGGCTTCCATGCCTATTTTATTTTGAAAAAGATTTTTAAAATTTATGAATAATACAGTTGTCGACAAAACAGCGGAAATTGTTAGAAACCATCACGAAATTCACTTAATTACCGGCTGGGAGTTATGTTATGGCGAATGGGATTATTTTGTCTGACCAAATTTTAAATGGGCCACAGTCTTCAATCAAGAATTCGTCACTCTTGAGGTGGCTAAGGTTATGGTAGACTTAATGAAACCTTTTTGTAATGGCATGTGTGTGCTGAACCCATCTAAACTTCGCAACTGCCAGTTTTGTTATTGAAAACTCAATTTGCAGATGCTAATTTATTTCATACGGATACCGACAGCTTCATTTTTTGGTGAAGGACTGTGTTCCTTGTGAACTAATAACATGAAATCCCGATGCGTACGACATGTCTGAATGTGTGACTGGTGATCTTTATGGCATAACACCTGAAAAGACAACGTAAATGGGTCACAGATCGTGTAGTTTGTAGGCCATAAATCAAAAATGTGTGCATACCAGACATTGGTAGGTGCCACCCAAAGATGGGTGAAGGATATGCGACACGCAACCTAAAAGGCTTTCATGGTTGTTAATAACTTGGTATGCCTGCAGATGCTTCTCCACATATTGCACACTAAGTTACCATTCAATTACGGACTCATGTCATACATATGGCATTGCAACTGAAAGTCGTCCATAACGCCAAAACAGGTCACTTGTGAGAATGGAATCGAAACACTGCCATACTCATACTACTCACTTGGATGATAGAGTGGACATATTTATTAGTTGGATATACAGTGAAAACGCGTGTATGTATGCGCAATAGTATGACGTGTTTGTCGTAGTGTAAACAGGTGCATGTGCATGTGTGTGTGCGCGCGCGCGCGTGTGTTGTGTGTTGTGTGTGTGTGTGTGTGTGTGTGTGTGTGTGTGTGTGTGTACTTTTTGGGCGTCTGAGTTGGTTGCACACTGTGTGTGTATTACGTTGACTGCCAACTACAAGTTATCTCTTACCTGATGACCTGGCAGCGGGGACGTACTACGAATTAACTCATAGGAAACGAGTTTCCGCATAAAGTCGTCCGATATAAAAACATTTGTAGCAAATACGTGCGAATTACAGTTTTTTGTGTCAGAACAGTTATGTTTGTTTTCACACTTGGAATAAACTAACAGAAAAGCGCGTACAAATACAATGACGAAAAAAAACCAACACGAAGAAATAATCAATTTAGAGTAATGAAATCTCGGGGATACATTTGTCTAGATAATATATTCAAGTAATTAACGTTGCAAGATCACAGGTTAATGTAAGCACGAGAAAAGTCTTTGAAATTGTGAAATTCTGGTACATGAACAACTGGTATAATCGGCAGAATGCAAACATGCATGACTTGTGTCCTACAGGTGTCAGATGTTAGTTTGTGGGATGAAGTTCAACACCTGTTGCACTTAGTCTGTCAATACAGAGACAGTTAATGCTAGCTGTGGATGACACTAGAGATGTCGCTCGATGACGTCCCATACATATTCGATGGAAGACAGATCTGGTGGTCGAGCAAGGCAAGGCAACACATCGTCATTCTGTAGGGCATGCTGGATTACAACAGCAGTATGTGGATGAATGTTATCCTGTTGGGAAACACCCCTTTGAACAATGTTCATGAATAGCAGCATGACAGTTCGAATCACCAGAATAACGTCCAGAATGCGGTCTGGGTCCATGGGATAAACTCAAGAGCGCTCCTGCTGTTATACGAAATCGTACCCCGGACTATAGCTCCAAAATCGTACCCCAGACTATAGCTCCAGACGTAGGTCCAGTGTGTCTAGGCTGCAGACTGGTTGGTTGCAGGTACTCGTCTGGTCTCCTTCTAACCAACACACAGCCTTTGCTGGCATCGAGGCGGAGCTGATCAACACCTGCTATGTCATTGTTGTAGTCTCGGACTACGTTTGGTTTCAACGCAGCTTCGTCATTTCGATTGCGAACTTCCACCATTTCGACACAGTGAATAACAGAAATGGTCACGACTTCCCTTTTGCCCTTGCACTTGCAAACAAAAACACTGTCACTTGTTTTTCACCCTGCGTCAGTTTCATAATGACTAAGAATTATGGGTTCTCGTTTCTGTCGGTACATGATGTTCCACACATGTAGGCTTTGTAAGTCGCCAACAGTGAAACAGACTTAGAAAAATTGTCCATACAAAGCACGTATCCTTTGTTCAAGAAGCTTCCATCAGGGGTAAAACAACTTCAGATGCATCACCCATTTCCTGTGACATGTCACAGTAGATTTTTCTTTTGAGAACCACACCTTAAGATTCACAGAGTTCATGAAGTTTTACACCATACTTGTGTTCTTATCCTTGATAAACTGCCCGAAAAACAAATGTCCACGCCACAAAGCTACTGATTCATCAATTCAGATATTCTTGTCTGGGATGTTCTTATTGCTTGTGACGCTACTGAAATGGTCAAAAACAAGTCTAATTTTGTAGAATCAGTCATTGGATTGCAATAAGTTGTCTGAGGGTGTAGATATCTCAGTAACAACTGAAATCTGTTTCTATTCAATACAGATCTCCATAACTTGACATTATAAACAGGACTTGCACTCCAGTAATGTTCTGCCAATGGAAAGCGACAAGGTCCCATGTGCAGCAATAGCCCCAGAAATACATTCGTTTCCACAACATCTGTATCCCTCCAACTCGAAAGCCTGGTTGATCTAATCCTCTCACGTTTTCCTACTTCCTGGTTCACATATAGATTTGTTTGTCCACATAATGACACTAGGAACTCTTTGAAAAAATTCAACAAATGCATTGAGGCCTAAATTTTGTAAATCTAGTTTTAATCCAACACCCTCATTGAACACAAATACTGGTGGATCTTGAGGGATGTCACTCCACCCATCACTATTATTCATACTGTCTGCTAGTGGACCAATCCGCTTATCTTCTTCTTTGTATTCACTCTTGTCTGCCTCTGAATCCTCATTTGAATGCTCAAATGAAGATGGTTCGTAGAGACTTCCACCATCCGAGAATTCATCCATAAACTCGTTCCATTCCAATTCGTTCATGTTACCTAGCTGTTCAAGTTTACATCACTTAGTTTCCTATTATTGCTAGCCATTTTACAAGGAAAATTGAACACAGATAACGATAAGCATCAGTGAACCATCTACAACAAAGAGTGAACAACTACTGACGCAGTTATAACAAAGACATGGATCGTATTATCGAATATGCTTCGAAATATGCAAGATGGTGAGTAACTGTTGACAACAGTTTATCTCATAGTTGATGTCTGAGCTAAACTTTCTACTCTGTATGCCACGTATGAGATAATTTGCAGTCTCCATTTTCCCCCAAGAATATGAACCGCTTAACATGGCTTCTGGGAGCAGTTTACCCATTTTGGCCATGGCAATCAACGTGGTATATATAATGTAGTTGTTTCACCTGTTGCTGGTTGTCCCAGTCCGTATTAGTAGTGTGAAGTATTTATCGTTTAGGTTTGCCATAAAATTTATAAGTTGATGTATCAACAGACGCAACGCCGTTTATATTCGGAAATAAGTCGGGATCTGTAGAGCAACCGAATGGAAAAATGAAAAAGCTTTTACTACCCATTTCGTGCTGATCAGCAGCTTGAAGTAACAGATACTGATCACATTCATGAAGACACCTTGAGTATATATACTGACGTTCACACTTCGATGTGTCATCATGAAATGGTTTAAATATGATGCAACACCTGTTAATTTATCCAATTCGTCACATAACCCCCAAGAGAGGAAACTAATTAATCACACGCTCATGTAGTAATAGCGTGTATGCTGCAGGTTCTTTGGGGATTTTTCAGATGTTTCAAATTCTATCTGGACATCTATCGGCCCTGATTTCACAGTTTCATTCTGCTTTAAGCAGTCTATCATGACGATCGGCGCTAATTCCTTAAATTTCTGTGGGCTGAGTATGTATCTGAATTCATCATTGCCCTCATTGTAAGAAAGGGCAAACTTTGCATAAATGCCAAACAGTAGGCTACAGAACGTATTATCTGTTGCCAGCTGTAAATTATAATATTGGTAAAATACTGAGTTAAGATAATCTTTAGCATTGTTTTGTTTACAATTGTCAAATGCATTCAAATGCCATTTTAAACTCCTCTTCCTGTTGGTTTACAGCACCAGTATAAGGAATAGAGGCATTTCTAATTGAACAGTTGTTTTAATTGCCTATGTCTGTCTAGATGTAGTCAGTAGAACTGGATATTCAAACAGTTCCCATGACAGGAAACTTTATAACAATTGAAAACCAGAATTCAATATCCATAAAAGTTTAAACACTCCTCATCTGTTTCAGAAATATGAGGAATTCTCCATACAAATTCTCCCAGCAAAATTTTGTCCTCTTTGGCGTTAGTCTTTCCCTGAATGTATGTGTTAATATATGTTGCACTTTGCATCAGAATTAGTTCTAGCTTCACATTCATTTTGAGTGTTCCATGTCTTCGAAGTATCGCATAAGTATCTTGAGTTGTGTACATCCATTAAAGCAAATGTATTCACTTATCAATCCATCAATGAACCACCCTGCATTTTGTAATCCATTCAAGTCTGAAGCCGATGCAGAAACAAATGTTTGAAAGGTTGACGTGATCCAACATTTCCTGTACAGTCAATCTTGACTCCACTGAGTTCATATCTTTCAACAGGAAGGTAAAAGCATTTTGCGTGTATTATGATGTCACTGTAATGCCTCCATCCTTTTTCACGAATTTTCGTTCCAAGTATAGGCGACTGTTCCTTTGAATTGTTTAAATATATTAGTGCTGTTTGAGAATTCTACACCCATCATTATTATTAAAGCTCCCTGAAGCAAAAGCTATGTATGAATGTATGTGTTAATGTATGTTGCACTTTGCATCAGAATTAGTTCTAGCTTCACATTCATTTTGACGTGTTCCATGTCTTCGAAGTATCGCATAAGTATCTTGAGTTGTATACATCCATTGAAGCAACTGTATTCACTTATCAATCCATCAATGAACCATCCTGCATTTTGTAATCCATTCAAGTCTGAAGCCGATACAGAAACAAATGTTTTAAAGGTTGACGTGATTCCAACATTTCCTGTACAGTCAATCTTGACTCCACTGAGTTCATATCTTTTAACAGGAAGGTAAAAGCATTTTGCATATATTATAATGTCACTGTAATGCCTCCATCCTTTTTCACGAATTTTCGTTCCAAGTATAGGCAGCTGTTCTTTTGAATTGTCTAAATATCCTATTGTTGTTTGAGAATTCTACACTCATCATTATTATTAAAGCTCCCTGAAGCAAAAGCTATGTGGGAGAAGTACATTGGAAGACCAAAAAAGTGCACCAAGAAGAAACTACCTGAATGGGACGGAAATCGGCACATGTGATGTATGTGTACTGACATACAAATAATCACAATTTCCAAAAAATTGAATTATTTATTCAAGAGAAAGAGCTTTACAAATTGACGAATTCAGTAATGTGTCGGTCCACCTCTGGCCCTTATGCAAGCAATTATTTGGCTTGGCATAGCATAACAGAGTTGTTGGATGTCCTCATCAGGGATATCATACAAATTCTGTCCAGTTCTGTCAAAATCCCAAGCTGCCTAGAGAGGTCCCTCATAATTTTCCAAACGTTCTCAGTTGGGAAGAGATCTGGCGACCTTGCTCGGCAAGGTAGGGTTTTCAAACATGAAGACAAGCAGTACAAACTATCGCCATGTGTAAGCACGAATTATCTTTCTGAAATGTGATCTCAGGATAGACTGCCAGGCATAGCAATAAAGCTGGTTGTAGAATATCGTCGACATGCCACAGTGATGTGAGGGTGTAGTGGCTAACAACAAGTGGGATCCTTCTGTGAAATGAAATGGCACCCCATACCATCACTTCTGGTTGTCAGGCTGTATGATGGGTGACGCAGGCTGGAATCCCCCAACTATCTGGGGCATCTCCAGGCACATCTTTACTGGTCATTGGAATTCAGTTCGAAGCAGGATTCATCACTGAAGACAGTTCTACTCCAGCAAGTGAGATTCCAGGCTGAAGACGTGTATGGAGATACCTTGGACATTGAGGGAATACCAACATGACTCTCACCCCACTCTCAGCTCATCAGCTAGGAGTGACAGTCTGGGGGTGCCATTTCTTTTCACAGCAGGACCCCATCAGCTGCAACCATCGTATGTGCAGCCAATAATCGTTACTGTGTCAATCAAACCACTAGCGCATACTTCCAGACTTGTCGTTAAGGAGGTAGCACATTATCTTGGGCTACTCAGGAAAAACTTATCAGCATCAACCATTGTATATGCAGCCAAAATGAAAATACTATGTATTGTTTGGATGTCATCTGTGGCACCCTTACGCTATTCTACACCTCGTTTTGTCGCCCTTCGTAGTAAGCCACCCTGGGATTACATTTCAGTAATAATGCCTGCCAACATAAGGCGAGAGTTTGTACTGTTTGCGAAATCCTACCTTGGCTAGGAAGGTCGCTGGACCTCTCCCTAATTGAGAACGTTTGGAGAACTATGGGCAGGGCTCTCCAACCAGCTCAGGATTTTGACAATCTAACACGTCATGAGGGCAGAATTTGGCACTATATCGCTCAGGAGGACATCCAACAACTCTGTCAATCAGTACCAAGCTGGATAACTGCTTGCATAAGAGCCAGAAGTGCACCAATGTGTTAATGACTAGCTCAATTTGAGAAGCTCTTTCTCTTGTATAAATCATGCGCTTTTTCTGAAATTTTAATCATTTCTTTCTCTGTACGTGTATATCACATATACCGATTTCCATCACATTCGGATAATTCCTTCACGGTAGGTCTTTTTCTGCCGTTTTTGTCTTAGATTGTGTCCCTGATGCATGATTCAGTCATCATATTGAACTGGAGCTGTTATATCGAATGGCATCATTACATAGTCTCAACCCTATCAATTTAAGGAGCTTGTCATTTGCTCATGTTATCACATTGTGCTTCTTCTGCAAAATGGTGTACCAACTGTTGTGTACATGGTTGCATACCTGGAATCTATGCTGCTTCAAGTGTAAACAAATTACGATTTCTTCATCTTGAAAGACAATTAGATGAACGTCCTGATCTATAATATTCAACTGGAGATGGCCTGATGTCTGGATTGTCACCAGAAGGTGACTACTTGGCAGGTACCTCGATAATTTTATATTCTGGGGAGCATTGTAGAGAGGAATCTCTAGATTGTGTGAATCAATCTGTCATTGAAATACGAGTTTGTTGCATTAAAAAACTCAACACGAATTTTGCTAACTGTTAGTATATCCACCAGTTGTGCCGTCTCATAAAATTTAGCAGAATTCTTCTCCAACATTTGTCTCCTTGAGGAATCCAGTTGTACTCCTATTGAACCTTCCCAGTTCAAGTCTAGCGCCTTTTCTGTCGTTTTTATTTCTGTTTTAAATGTACTAATGTTTGCATGTAACTCAAATGCTTCTAAAAATTGTTTTATAAGAGCATTTAAGTAGTCAATATTGTATGAGTTGGGGTATTCCGGAAACTTTATCACTTCCTAGATGTAGCTTACTGTTGGCCTGTGTGACATTAGGAATTCTGTTTTATTTTTCCGACCCAGTAACTGAAATACTCCACCCCCCCTCCTGCTTAAATCAGTTTATGAAAAGTAATTTTCACATAAGACTAACGATCGTACTTTATGGTCAAGAGCGAGCAACATCATATTTACTCAACTGATAACAGCAAGTGATGTGCAAGCTGATTGTTACCTTATGGTCAGAGTGTACAATATCATATCTAAATCTCGACTGACACAGTGATTTTTGTCCATGCTGCTAGTTTTTATGGGGTCACCAGGAGGAATATGAGACAGAAATGTCCACAAAATATATATCGAAGTCTTGGTAGCAACAAAAACTGTAGAAGACATGATTGTTGGTAAAGTCATTCTGCAGTTCTTTTGACAGACATAAGTCTCTGAATGAATTAAGCTAGTAGATGTTATTCTGTTTTTTTATGTTTTAATATATACAGCCCAATGAATTCCAGATCCCCCTGGACCATATAGATTTACAATTCTGCAATTCTTTAAATTTCTACATTGTCTTGAGTATCGCATCCCACATAAAAACTCCACAGAATCTTGGAATGTGGAATTTTTCAGTGAATTTAAGCAGATTTACATTCATTTACTGGGTGGTCAGCAAGGAGCTTTTTTTATGAAAAGTCCAAGACTTTCCCATGCGTGGTTTTAAATACAGTCCCTTCCCAATGGCAAGACATTCCATCACTTATCTGTCTTCCCCCCTCAGCAAACTGTTTTTGTGCATTTTATGCAATTTGGGCTATAGCTCAAGCTGCTCTGGCTGATGACCCAAGAGCTAAAAGTCCCACCAGCCCAGGAATTAGGAATGGGATGATTCCTCGTAATGTCTTACGTAATGGTAGTAGAGGAGGGACTTCTTCTTCTCACTCCTTTCTGCTTCAGGAGACTTCCAGGTGCTGATAAAAACTTGGATGCAGGTTTTTAAACACCCTCAGTTTTAATCTGCTTCTTAAGTGGGTGACGAGCGGCGCTCATATCTGTCGAAAATTTATCCCAACACTCAATTTTAAGTTAGGCACACCTTGCTTTATCAACTCCCAATGCTGCAATATGTTACCTTATTCCAGTTTCCCTCTTCCCCATATTTCCTTCGCTTTAGTGTCAAAAATTCGATATGCAGTGCGGCACTTTACTGGACCTCTTTTTGCAATTTATGTGATGATATGATCTTTGCAAGCCTCATTCAGCAGATTAAGTTCCTTATCGCCACATACTAGCTGCTTCTCCTTCATTATTCCTGACAAGCAGTAGTTGTATGAGGGAATGTGTAATTCTACCAGTAGCTTGTCAAGAATACTGTCATTGCCATAGGCAATGCACATCCTACAGACATGTTATGCTATTGCGCAGTTGGAAGGTTTGCATGCCTTATTATAAACCACATCTTTAACATCCACCCAGCTCTTGTGCGATGAAGCGAAGCCAAGACACTAATCAAGACCTTATTTCCCCTTCTCTTATGACACACACTATGAGAAACATGTCTGGTCTACTGCTTCTCTGCAGTTCTTCTCTGAGAAAACTACCACCTACTTCACAACAACTTCCATCCTTTAATATGTAACTTCTAGGTGTTGTTTGCTGAATTTTGGAAACTGTAACTGTCTCAATTGACCAGCTGGGCAGGCATGATTTCCCAACCACAGTCTTATATTTTGAAATACGTAAGAAATCACCTACATTAAATATCTGTTTGTGTGGGTTCACCATTTTAATACGATTTTAAACCATAATTAAAAGCTCATTATCATAAACATCAAATGGTTTCGTTTTTATTGTTCCATGTATAGTCCAGTTGTACTGCTCAGTTATTTGTTAAAGAATATCAATCCAGTCATACGATCCACAAAGATTAAAATGCATCCAGATATGGTTTTTCATTCTGTTCAAACATTCCACAATACTTATCCTCAATTTGAAGAATGTTGAGTTGTGGTGTATTCCATACTCATCCCTTAATGCCTTAAAATATTTACCATAAAACTTGTCACTGCGTTGTCAGCCGTATTTCCTACAGCCACCACCATGACGCAAGGCCGCTGCCACGAAAATTACGCCGCTACCAATCCCCTCTCTGTAGCTCCAGTAGCAGGTCTACTTAAGTTCGAACATTCATGCACTGACCCCATTTCGGGAGTTTGCCGTTTGAGGCAGACTCGTAGTGGCCAGGCCTCAACATCTTCCGAATAGGTGTTGTATTGAAGAGTGATGGATTCAGAAATCTTTTGTATCTGTACATATTTCTATATTTGAAGCTACTGTTATCAATTGACACCACCACAACAGCAGCAAAGTTATGTATTATTTTTACTATTTGATATTAGATATAGAATAAATTAATATCTGAATTCTCTGTTCATGAACGGCATCTATTCTTTGCTCCTGTATCGACTGAAGAACAGCATATCGTGCAAAGGAAGACATAATAGCCACCATGACTTGTCTGAAGGTTTATGATACACTGATTTGTCGCTGTCTGCAACAATTGTTCAAACACACATATATCTTTCTTCCTAGTCTTTTCACAAGTAGCGCTCAGAAATACGTTGAGTACATATCAATGACCATTAAAATATAGTTGAAACCTTTATTTGCTCATGAATATTGTCTCATACCTACAAAAGCTCCAGACATAAATCACCCAAACCTCGAATTACAATACACTTGCATGAGGAAGATTTGCACCCAGGTCTGTGGAGTTCTTAAACTATTGTCTCCATAATTTTCAATATTGAGTCCTTCTCAAAGTGCTGAAATGATTGATATGGTCTTGTTCCTGTGAGTCACATTCCTGGCAGTGGCTGTGACATCAGCCCTTTCACCCACCACAAAATCGTTATGCACGATGCCTAGAAACAAAAGAAAACCATTTCATAGAGCAATGTATCCAAAAGTAAATTATTATTGTGGAAAGACTCTTAAGTGAATTACTACTATATATGTATCCACTCCTCAACAGTTGGATCACAGGCCTTAGAGCTTAAGGCTGGGATATTTTTACACAACACAACAGACGACATTGCACTAGAAGTCATATATATATATATATATATATATATATATATATATATATATATATATATATAGAGAGAGAGAGAGAGAGAGAGAGAGAGAGAGAGAGAGAGGACTTAGTGCTTGTGTTTATGTGCAGCTAGCAGACCTGACTTGTTTGCGATAGGCATAGTATCTGTGTCACATGAGCTAACCACATGCAGAGCTGGCAGACTGGGTTCAGTGTCTATGTTCCAAGGGCATACAATGAGTGGACTGGTCTCAACCACAACACACTCATCCACCTCCATTTGAGTAACATAGTTGAAAAATGCTATGGTTGGGGGGTGGGGGGGACATTATGTCACATTACGATTGTAACAAACGATTATTCACACACAGCTATATAAAGACATGTAATTACAATAAAAATCTTCACGTTTTAGTGATGCTGGTTCAGTCATCTTGAAGCAGTCACCTCCCAAAGGAGAACTGATTATTAAGAGGTGCAATATTTTATCCTCCATCAATGATACGCTGCAATCTGCAACACCAAAGAAAAAGTCATTAAATTGTAGCTAAACACAAACACTGACACACACACACACATAAAGTGTTTTTCATCCATTCCTGCAGCCTCCCAAACACCAAATTAAGAGCATTTGCTCACTTCATCATTGGATCTATCACATTGAGGCTTCATAATTTCTGCTGATTCTGTTGGCAGCCAGAGTAACACTGAAATGGGAAGCTGTGGAGTGCACCTTATATATAATCGAGTGTTGGGGGAAAGTTGGGTGTGGTCACATCTAGCTTTTGTGTGTTGGTGGTGGTCGTATACAATCAGTGAGGTAACTTCTTGACATTTTTGCAACCAGTATGAAAGAGGGATGCTGATGCAATATTTTACAGTGCAAATACTGACTGGAGGACAATGGGAACCATAGTATGTGCGCTATTTACACAGGTGTATCACTCTTGTGTGTGAGCTCGCTTTTGTGCACTGACTCCAACTAGTGTATGGCTATACATTTCGAGATTTATGCCAACATATCGCTCTTGTGCATTAATGCTTTGAATCCCATTTTTGTATAGAGGATTGATAATGCCCAGCAAGTTTACCAGACGCTTTAAATTTCGAGTATGTCTTATTCAACATCTCTGTCAGGCTACATTATCATACATAATGTGTGGATTATCTTGGCTATTTATCCAAATGCGTAAAACGTGTGATACAGACAGCACAACTGAAGGCATCTGCTTTGTATTATTTAGACTACACTGAGAGTTTAATGTGAAGACTCTGACATACTGTTTAAGATAAGAACAGCCTGTGTGATGAAATGAGATTACATTGCACTTACTGGACTATAATGCATAGCTTGGCTTATAAGCCAGCAGCGGCAGGGGTAGGGAGTCAATGGGACATTTGCCCACCCACTGCTGTGGACATGTTGTGGATGATGAGTTGACAGCACATTCGACTGTGTGGAGTGCAAGTTGGTGGCTGTGCAAGTACTGACCTGTGCTACATGCATGGAGGCCTGCTGCAGGCCAATGTGTTCATAGGTGAGTGGTCTTGTATAAACGTTGGGCAGCTGAGTGCATTATAAGACACTCAAGCTGTACCACGAGACTTGGTTGCATCGCTCACATGTGAAGGGACAGTAATAGTAGCAACGAGATTCATCTGGGAGGCTGTTTTCAATACATAGGGGCAGCTGATGGCAGAAATGGTGACAAGCTGAGAGGCCCTCAAAGCCCACATGAGAGGTCCTCATGTATTCTTTTTTTTTAGTAAAGAGGTCATTGTTGTTCGCAGAATGAATTTTTCTATCTGAGTGAAGTTAGCAGCTTGTGAGTAACACAGTTTGCAGAACACTTCCCTCTGAAAGGCAAAGGTCCTGGGCTCAAGTCCCAGTCTGACACACAGTTTTAATGTCAGGAAGTGTTATTACTGTTCCTGTCGAAATCCAACTGGTGATTGATTTTAGGACAAGTGTGGGAGATTGTTTAAAAATTGGATGTTGGTGTACTTTAGCAATCTCTCTACTTGTATTTTTTTAATTTCCCCCATCATTTTCAAGTCTACACTAGAGGCACACTTCTCTAAGGCAGCTTCATAGTAATATCATTGTGTGGAGGCTACTTTTTGTGTCAAATTATAGTAAATACGGTGTGAAATATTTTCATTACTATGAGAATATGGTGCTTAAGTTTTCTTAATGCTATAATTGGACTTTACCACTGTGCTAGTATGATTTCTGCTAGATATATGCTATGTTACTTTAATTTCACACATCCACTGTAATTTCGAAGTATGTAGACAGCCATAAAATCATTTTTGGGCCATAAATTATAGAATTTCAGCCAATAACGTAATGCTCGCCATTTTCACGCACCTTCTTTAAAGTCGAAGTGTCTGGAAAGCCATGTCAGTTTTGGGTCATAAATTATAGTAATTAAGATCATTCATTCTGAGCTACCACTTATACATCACCCAACTGGCCTAGAGGACTGGGGGATAGGTGATGATGGATGGGGGATGAGAACATCAGGGGGAAAGGCGAACATTTTTGGGCTTATAAATTGTGGCCATTAAGATAAGGCTAACTTACTTTACTTTTTTGTGTCTGAAAACCAATAATAGTCTTTCAGCCAATATTGGGCTACATCCAAGGCTTCTTTCTTATCCAGCCACAAATCTTCAAGATTGCATATGTAGGGACAGACTGGACAGACCAGGAGGTGTTCCATGTCTTGCACACCACCATATCACACTTGTAATCATCAGTTTTCTGCACTGAAGCACAAGCCCAATTCATTGCTTGGCAAAAAGAAGATTATGAGAGTGATGTATCTGTATTTTAATTTGAAAGTGTAATTCATGTGGCGTTTGATACTGTACTGCAGAACTGATGCTGAAAGTGAATGAGTTGCTTTACACAACTGTAAATATTGTCCTGTTTCACTTTTCTTTAACCACTTCACTGAAATTGCACACCTGCACTTTGAATCCAGAATAGCTATGCAACACTATCAGGTCAGTAGAACTTTGTTGTTCATATAACATAATTATTTTAAACAGAGGGAAATATATTAGTAAGTCACGACTTTGAAATACGCTCGTTTTAGGTCCCACAGTATAGCTGTTTTGTTTCTTTGTGTTAGCAAAGTCACAGTCACTAAGAATGGAAGCAATAATACGATTATGACTAAAGCAGAGGACAGACTGTAGTGCTGTTAAATGAAACAAATTGTTCAAGCAAAGTAAATATTTTTCCTAGGTAGTGCTAATACTAAAACCACAGAAAGATCAAAAAGCTAAATGCAGTGATCAAACTAATCAGTTACTGAACAAGAGCTGGAATATTTTCCCCCAAATATGTGACTACCACTAATCAATAAACATTTCTGCTAGTAAGAGGGGTAAGGATGAACCTATTGCCACACTATCTGCTTTCTTTTAATAGCTCCCTTGAAAGCAAAAATAATTTTGATTTAAACAAAATTCTACCATACTAATTATGTTCAGCTGTTCTTCTGGACTAATGGACTGTAGGTTGGCACCGTGGACTTGGATTCAGAAGGACGGTGGTTCAAACCTGCCTTCAATTCGGCCTTGAGGCACACCACAATTAAAGGGAGTCCATTCAGACTGAGCAGAGGTACCCCTTATCTCACCTGAGCTGTTTAAAACTGCTTTTACTTTTCTGTCCTGTGGATATAATAGTAGCTGATTTCCTGCAACATCCCTTATTCCAACTAATTTGCCTTTTGCATGAGAATATGGTGATCTACACAATCAAAGACTTTTGTTAAGTCACACAAAACGTCAATTCCTGTCATTTTTTTCATTTACAGATTCTAGGACTTCATCTGCAAGTGCACTCAGTGTATGTTGTTAAACAACCCTTATGAAAGCCAAATTGACTCTTCCTTATAGCTCTGCCATCATGAGGTGTTAATTAAATCTATTATGCATTAATTATTCTAGAATCTTAGAGAAGGCTGTTAATAGTGAAGTAGGGTGGTACTTAGTGAGTTCAGTTTTATAGGCTTCTTGTATAGGGGCTTTACAATGGCATACTTGAGTCTTTCATGGAAAATGCCTTGTTGACTTGAAGCATCAAAAATTTGGCCCATTATCTATCCCTTCAGAATTCTTACATTTTAGAGGCCAGATGTCTGTTTGAATTTCCTCTACAGTGACAGGATTAAGGCACATTTCTGGTGTTATGTTGAAGTATTCAGCTTGACATAAACTCATGGCTTCCTCTGCAGATAGCCTACAGGCAAATTACTAACTGACATGAAATGTTTGTTAAAAATTCCAGCTATACTTTTCCGATTTCCTGTTAAGTTACCCCCATGTTTAATTCTTAGCTTATCTTTGTCACTTGTTTTTGTATTTGTCTCACTTCTTATAATGTTCCAAATTGTTTTCATTTTATTATTAGAATAACGTATTCTCTTCTTGTAGAAGAGGGATATTGATTTCTGTATTACTTACTTTAAAATTTGCAGTACAATCTATAATGATTCCATTTTTCTGTATCATTACTTGTTCTGATTTTAGCATAAATTTTCATCATAGTTCTGAATGACTGTTTAAAACTTTTTGTGTCCCATGGATCACTTACAGAATTGGAATGACTTCTTTTGACCCATTTCTTGGAAAATGACTCTTAGAAAAGGGTAGAAAAATAATTTATAAAACAGTTAAATTAGTCATTAGCATTATCAGTTTTGTAAATAAAGGACTATTCCATTGGCTGTAACTTACAGTTGAAAGTTGAATTTTCATGGGAGTATAGTTTATTGAGAGGACTAACGCTGTGAAGAGTGATGATTGACCATAATGGTCTGTGATGCCATTTAGAACCTGGCTTACATATTGTATCATTAATCACAAGACTTTCGTGTAGTGTTGTATAAGACAACTGAAAGAATTAAAAATGCATATTATTACTAGCATTCAGAAGATGATCGCAGCATGTGTTGCCACTAAATCATTTTATACTTTGGAATTCAATAGTAATGGGTTTCTTTAAGTAAAGATTTGTCACACTCCTTCATAACACTGTTAAACATTTCTTGACAGGTACTGTAATTAATCTGGAAATATTTGGTTAGTGAAGAAAACACGGAAAAGCAAAAAAAAAATTTTTTTCACACTTTGGGATAACCTGGATTACACACGGGGTGACTAAATATGATAAACAGTTTTAATTCAAACCATTTGTTACAATATCAATTCTTAACGCAAAAATGTTTAGCATAGTCAAGACCTCTCTCCTGTTTCTCTCATATCAAACATATAAGTATGCATTACATCGAATTTTGTCATATTTGAGAAAAACTAATTTCCCTGAATCTAACTTATGCTACATAAACCTATAACAATATAGTATATATAAAACCCTGGACACTAGGGTTGTGCCTCAGTGGTTAACAACCATAGTTGTAAATTGGAGCATGCTTCACCCAAGGTTAACTACCTTCAAAAGTCGACCATGGAAAGGTCTTTTAGGAAAAAATTTCCACTGTCCAGTCCAAGAACGCAGGAGAAGGCTACCTCGAATTTGGTGGGTAGCCACCTAGAAGGCATCATTGAGTCGGAGCACTGGCAATCACCCATTCTTATGTCAGCTCATAAGAACAGGATCAAACAAGTTCGGATCAACTACATCGCAACTCATAATATTAATTCTCTACTTAAAGCAGTAAAACTAAAGAATTTGATGGATGAATTAGATAAAGACAAAATTTTAGAAGCAGGACTCCAGGAAATGAGAAATACTACAGAAGAACCATTCGAATCACAAGGCTACAGAATTTACAATGGGAAACCCGGAATAAGGGTCATGAAAGAACGTCCCCAATTTGGAACTGGGTTTACAGTCAATGTGAAAATAATAGATTGAATTATAGATTTACAAGCCATCTCCCCTATAATTGCAACTTTGAGTTTAAAAGCATCCAACAAAATTTATACCATCATTAATGCCCATGCCCCTACTAATGAAAAGGATTTTCTAACAAAAACTAGGAAAGAAGTGGAAAAGTTTTGGGATCTCCTTGCCCAAACAATAAACCAAGTAAATGTTAACAATGCCAAGATTCTGTTAGGCGACTTCAATGCCCAACTTGGAAGAGAAAAGAAATACTGGGATATCAATGGGGAATGAGCTCCACATAAACAAACAAATAATAATGGTCAAAGACTTGCTGAAATCTTTAGGGAACACAAACTGATCTCAAAGTCCACATACTTCAAAAGAAGGCCAAACGAACTTAAAACTTGGAAACATCATGATTGGAGAAAAGGAGAATGGCAGTTGAATCATGTATTTATGGACAAATTCTTCCACAGAGAAATCTACAATGTTAAAGTATTAAGTAGATAAAGGTTCAAATCATTACATTGTCAAAATCAAAATTAAGCTCACACCACTAAAAAAGAAACCAAAATGCAATAAACGAAAGAGGAACTTCGATCCCACCAGTTAATTACAAATGATAAATATAGAGATGTCACACAAAATATAAAACTGACAGATAATTTAGAAGAACTGGTTCAAATTCTCAAGCAACAAGCATTAAATTTAGCTCCATTGAACCCATGTAAAAGACATGTCTGGTGGAATTCAGAATGTGACAAAATTCATGAAGAAAGACATCATGCATGAATAACATTTCAAATACACAAAACAGAAGAAAATGCAACCAAGCTCAAAAATATCAGGAAAAATTTTCAGGCAAACCAAGGGTCAATCACAGAAAGATCTAATCGACTCAATAGAAGAAAATTACCATAAAACCAATTCCAGAGACTTTAACAAAATGTTTGGAAGACAATTACACAAATTTGCCCCTCCCACGTTAATGCTGAAAAGGGAAGACGGAAAATGGCACATAATGACAAGGAACATGCCGAAATCATGGTGAAAGCGTTTAGTAAACTTTTGAATTGTGAGGGACTCCAGGAACTTTTAGTAATTAATACAGACACACCCATCAATACTCCACCTGATTTCATAAATCCCCAACAATCCAAGAGGTGGAAATAGCACTCAGAGAGATGAAAAATTATAAGTCATGTGGAGAAGACCACGTTTTTGCAGACATGTTGAAATTTGCCAGTGATACAGTTTGAACATCCTCACACATAGCCCTAACAAAAATCTGGATAACAGAAAAGTTTCCCAAAGATTGGACCACAGCCATAATCCACCCACTCCACAAAAAAGGAGATTAAAGCAACCCAGATAATTACAAAGGTATCTCTCTCTTAGACTGCACATAAAAGATTTTCTCCAGAATCCTATACAAGAGGGTCAAAGAGCAACTAGAGGAAGAATTAGGTGAATACCAAGCAGGCTTCAGACCTTGGAGAAGCTGTGCAGAACAGATCATCACTTTAAAATTAGCCATAGCATATTGCAAGAAACGAAATAAACCTCTTGTAATAAACTTTGTGGACTTTAAAAAAGCATATGACTGTATCTATAGATCTTAAAAATCTTCAGAAATTTCGGGCTCCATACAAAATTAATCAAATTGATAGAACTCACCCTAACCAACACTATGTCAAAAGTCACGTTCAGGGGGAACTCTCTGAGCCATTCATCATAAAAACAGGTTTAAGACAAGGAGATTGCTCCCCTGCTGTTCAACTGCGCTTTAGAATACATCATTTGGATTCGCCTCCTGGATGAGGCTGTGGCATTACCAGTGCCGCCCAGGTGGCACCTCTGCAGAGCTGACTGGACACTTTTCAGCCATTTGGCTGTTTTGGAACACCATGCCAGCGTCCACGAATGGGTCGACCATGTTACAGCCGTGATCTCCCATGCTGCTGAATTGTCGATCCCACGGTCCTCGGGTCATCCCAAGAGGCGTCCTGTCCCCTGGTGGACCACTGAGTGCCGCTCAGCCATCCGAGCCCGCCGTACAGCTCTGCGCCACTTCAAGTGCCGTCCCTCAGCTGACAATCTTTCGGCGTTTTGGGTGGCAAGGGCCAAGGCGCGGCGAGTGTTTAAAGAGAGCAAACGACGGTCATGGCAATCATTCTTGAACTCCATCTCCCGCCCCACTAGTTCTACGGAAGTATGGGAAGCCATCAGGAGGATTTCCGGGAAACGCATCCAACTACCTGTCACGGCATTGCTGCATCAGGGATGTCTCCTCACGGCGCCGAGAGACATTGCCCAGACACTGGCCATGCATTTTGCGGAATCTACCGCCACTATTAACTGTGATCCAGATTTCTGCCGCTACCGCACTGCCATCGAGAGGGGTCACTTGGACTTTCCGGTCTCCAAATTCTGAACCCTACAACTGCCCCTTCACAATGTGGGAACTGGATTCGGCGCTGTCTGTGGCTCATGATACTGCGCCCGGTCATGATCAAATCCGGTACAGCATGCTGCAGCACTTGTTGCTGCCATAAAAAGGAAGTTCTCCTGAATTGCTTTAATATGATATGGTTATCCGGCACGTTCCCTGACTCGTGGAGGGAGGCGATTTTGATTCCCCTCCTCAAACTGGGGGAAGGACCGAATGCATCCCAGTAGTTATCGGAGTATTGCTTTGACGAGCTGTGTCGGAAAGACGTTGGAACGCATGCTCAACCATCGCCTGGTTTGGCTGTTCGAGACCAGGCAGCTCCTTAGCCACTCTCAGTGTGGCTTTCGGAGATGTCGTTCAACGATACACAACTTGACCCTGCTTGAGGCGGCCATCCAGCCTTCCTACACAACCAGCATTGTCTAGGTGTATTCTTTGACATAAATAAGGCGTATGACACTACTTGGCGCCGCCTTATCCTCAATCAACTCCATCAGTGGGGCTCTCGTGGCCATCTCCCCATCTTCATTTGGTCCTTTCTTTCCCACCGCCTCTTTCGATATCGGGTTGGTAATGTGCTATCTGATTTGTATGTGCAGGAGAATGGTGTTCCTCAGGGAAGCGTTTTAAGTGTCACCCTCTTTGCCGTCGCCATTAACAGTATCACGTCCACTATCCGGAGTCCTGCCCAGTGCCCCTTGTTTGTGGACGATTTTGCTGCTTTTTGTTCTTCCTCCGGTCTTGTCACTGCTAGTCAGCAGTTGCAGCTTACGATAAAGCGATTAGAGGCATGGACTGCGAAGACGGGTTTTACCTTTTCTGCAGACAAATGTGTGTGTGTTCATTTTAATCATTCTCGACGTCTTTTTACCTCTCCTGAATTGCGTCTGAGGGACACCATTCTTCCTTTTAGAGACACTGTGAGTTTCCTGGGCCTCACTTTTGATTCCAAGTTGTCATGCTTGCCGCACCTTAAAGACCTCAAGGTGTGGGCCCTGAAGGCACTGAATATTTTGAAGTGTCTGAGCCATCGGTCCTGGGGAGCAGATCGGGCGTATCTGCTGCAGTTTTATAGGGCTTTCGTCCGGTCTTGACTATGGATGCACCATGTATGGGTCAGCGAGGCCTTCGTATCTGAAGATTCTTGACGCAGTACACCATGAGGGTATCAGGCTGGTCACTGGTGCCTTCCGTACCAGTCCCATCCCCAGCCTGTGTGCTGAGGCAGGGGAACCGCCGCTCGCCATCCGGCGGAAGGTCCTCATGGTGTGACAGGTGTGTCAATTCCTTGCCTGTCCAACATCCCCTGCATACCCTATTGTTGTCTGACCGCCTATGGAACATCTCTTTTCCAGTCATCCCAGGGCAACGAGACCATTTGGGATCTGTGCCATGCATTTTCTTGAGTGGAGCGTGTGGCACCCCAACTTCAGGGTTTTACCCGCCTGCCTCCCTGGTTGCTCCAGAGGCCCAGCATCCTTTTAGACTTGTCAGAGTACCGGAGGAGCTGGACTCCTGCGTTTGTTTTTACCTCCTTACTTTACGATGTTTCAAACCAGCATCCCGACCATGTACCAGTATTTACGGATGGCTCTAAACAGGGGGACTCTGTTGGTTGTGCTGTTGTTTTCCCTGATCGAGTCGTCAAGTTACGGCTTACTGCGGCATTTACCATCTTTGATGCTGAATTGTTTGCGATCTTGCGGGCATTGGAGCAGATGAGATGTGTTCCCAGTCTTAAGTTTCTCATCTGTTCTGACTCCCTGTGTGCCGTTCAGACCATGCAACACTTGTACCCAGCGGATACGGTCGTCCAGAACATCCATGATGCCCTACTCCACCTGCAACGGCGGGGGAAGGAGGTTTCTTTCTGCTGGGTGCCGGGGCGCGTGGGTATTAGGGGAAACGAACTGGCGGATTTGGCTGCCAAAGATGCATGTTCCCTCCCTCACGTTGTTGAATGTGCCGTCCCCCTCCATGCTGTTACCTCCCTTTTGCGTTTTCGTGTTATGCGTCAATGGGAAGAGGAGTGGCTGGCAGTTGGTGAAAATAAACTGCGTCTAGTCAAGGCCACCACGCGGCCATGGCGTACGTCCTATCAGTCATGCAGGCGGGATGAGGTCCTCCTCACTCGCCTCCGCATCGGGCACATTCCCTTAACGCAATGGTTTTTTACTCCGGCGGGAGGACCCCCCCCCCCCAATCTGCAGTGCTTGTGGTGTCCAGATTACTGTCCGCCACATTTTACTTGACTGTCCTTTATTCTCTGACCAGAGGGCGGTGGTTTCCTTGCCACCGGATTTGCCCTCTATTTTGCAAGACGACGCAACGACTGTGGCTAAGGTCTTACGGTTTTGTGTCCTGTCCAATTTGTTGCCTCGGATTTTAGGGAGAGGATTTTAATGTGCTGCTGGGTGACTGGCTCACCCAGGTTTTAGGTAAGAGATCCGCCAGTCACGATTACCTACTTGTTTCACTTCGATTTCTGTTCTCTTTTCCTTGTGTTTCCTTTCCTTTTTTAGTGCGTTTCTTCTCCTCTTGTTTTGCCTCTGTATGTGAGGATTTGGAACTGCGTCAGGTCTATGTCTTTCAGCCATTCTCCTTGTTCACTGTCCGTCTTCGTCCCTTCACCGCATGTGTTCCTGTTTCTATGCGTTTGGGCGCTGATGACCATGCTGTAAGCGCCCGAAAACCTCAAAACCACACACACACACACACACACACACACACACAGAATACATCATGAGGGAATGGTACAATATTAACGCAGAGAACATCCAAATTGGAAGACCCAAAGACAAAATAAGTTTAAGTTGTCTAGAATTTGCTGATGACCTTTCTCACTTGTCCAACAGTATTCAGGAAACCAAACAACAAGTTATCTCACTGCAGGAAATTGCACAGAAAATTGGTCTTGGAATATCCCTTGAAAAACAGTTATCATGTTAACTGACCCACCGCTCATAACCAAAATTGCCATTGGAAACCAAGAAATCAAAACTGTAGATAAATTTAAATATTTCTCCCAAGAAATCATAACATATAATCTCAATGAAAAGCCAACATGACATAACAGAATAAACAAATTGACTAGAGCAGAATATATCACCAAGAATATCTAAAACAAAAAAAGCCTGTCAATAGGGAAAAAATTAAAACATTACAAAACAGTCACTCAACCAGAAATAACATACACAAGTGAAACCATCTTTAAACAACTAACACAGCACAAATAGACAAAATACTCAAAATAGGGAGAAGAATCATCAGAACTTGCATTAACAAAGAGTACCAGGAATATGGACACTGGGGAGTTGCTACAAATGAAACAGTCTACAAGGAAATAGAACCGGTAATTAGTACAATCAGGAAGAAACGCATTTCATTTTTCGGACATCTAATCAGAACACCAGAGAATAGGATTATCAGGAGAATAATAGAAAAATTGTGGAATAGTATGTAAAACATTTAGTGGATTACAGAAATCAAAGACGATATGGATGAGCTACAGATTACGTTGGAAGACCTAAAAAACAAAACTGACAAAACCAGGAAACCCACAGACAAACAAACCAGACTGCAAACGATAATCAACAAACAGCCAATAGGAAGGGTGAAGAAAGAAGGATAAGATCCGTGAGAATGAAGAAGTACTGGGCTGACAGAAAATTGGAAAATTCTTTGTATAAAGTTGGCTAGAGTGGTCCAATGAAGGCCATACAATGTAAACAAATAAATATATAAAGCCCGGTCCACACGCAACGATCTGTCTGCGCAGACATCGGCGCAGATATCTGTACATGCAAAAGATCGCTGCAAATGTGGTGTGTTCACACGACACAAACCCCAATCTACTACTCGCCCGCCATCTGTCGGTGTAGAAATGAAATATCAGTGGCAAGCGACTACGCTCCCCGTAAACGTCAAAATTTAAGTCAGTTATTTTGAAATATAGAAATGGAGGAAGTTCTGTTGTGGTCTGTGTTCGCAACTTGTGTTGCAAAAAACATTCAGACCAACCGCAGGAAACAGAGAAAGCGGTCAAAATGGTGTAGACAGTGGCTGCTAAAGCGAAAGCAGTTTTCTCACGTAAATTTACTGCGAGAGTTGCAGGGCGAACCAGTTTTGTTTTACATTACCTCGTGTTCCATTCCTCGCACATTGACACTCCAATTCCTGCTTGGTCTTGGCGTTTCTTGATCACTAAGAAAGACAAGCAGATCAAAATACCATAACGTTGGCTGGTATACTTGATCTACTCCTACACCAGATCTTCTAGATTTCTGAACTTTGGATAACTTTTCGGTAAACAATTCGCTGACAGACTTAATTCACTTGACTTGCCTTCATGAACTCATCCTTCAGGAAAGCGTAAATAGCTTCACATCTGTTGGGTATTATTTCACTCATTGCTTGTTTCGATATTGCAGATGAAAATTCCAAATCCTTGTAGCTCCTTCCTGTTGCTAGGAATCTTAATGTTACCGCCAGCCGTTCATGAGGAGAAATTGCCCTTCTCATACAAGTATTTTTTCTCATAATATGAGGGGTTACAAGCTTTAAGAGATACTTATAAGTTTCGACATCCATCCGCAAATAATTTCGCCAATTCGCAACGAAATTATTTTTTTATTACCGCTTCTCTGCTTGCCGAGGCGTCAACTGCCCGTAATTTTTCAATTAGAACATTGTATACTGCTGTCTTTTTGTCTCGGTCACTATATTCTTTACTTTTAATCTTCCACAAACATGGGTGGTTTCTATATATTTCAATGAATTCACTTACAAACTCTCGAGAACACTGACGAGTATCAGCCATTTTAATGCTCTGTGCGTACAAATGCAAACACTAGACTGAGCAAACAGCTGTTTCGCGCCAGATTTGCGGCGATCTCCTGTCCACACGCTCCAACTTGTCTGCGCAGATGTGGTTTGAACCTACAGATTTGAGAGGTTTCGCTCAAACCTCCAACTCCAACTTCCAGGTTTGCACACACCTCAGGTTGGTGCAAATCTTCTGTCCACACGCAACGATCTGTCTGCGCACATGTGATGTGCGCAGACATTTGCGCAGACAGATCGTTGCGTGTGGACGGGCCTTAACGTCGATACAAATCGGGATATTAAAATGTTGTAATTAACATTCTGAAAGAAACAAAGCCAGAAGATCGACACCATTTTGCAGTATATCTAATATCTCCAATTTTATTTATCCCCATCTGCCAGTGTGGCAGTCCTGTGACAGATAATTTGTGATATATCTTTCCATTCATGTTTTTGGTCCAACTTTGTGTTATATCTTTCTATATTCATTGAGTCAGCTGATAATGAAACCTATCTTTGAAAAGTGTTGTAATGTCAACATTAGGAGAATCCCGTATGGAATAAGATAATGTAACTAGTATGAGAGAGAAGATGGGCGTGTATCATCCTCATTATGTGTACAGTGTTGTAAATACTACAAAATATTCGTGATAACAATTTTCTGTAAATAGTGATTTGAAATGGTTCTGTGATGTTGGAATGGTCATATATAACGAAGTTTCGCTCAACATGGAAAACAACAACAAGGAATCTTTCAAGTTATTGGACGTGACATCCTCCGGGAGTGCTTCAGAGTCCGTAGTACCAGAAGTAGTATTAAATCCAAGGAAGAAGAAACTGAGAAGGTGCGATAGTATCACAACAGTTGAGTAACTTAAAGTTAGGATGTTATCCGTTGTCTAGATATTTTTACAATGGAAGCAGTATCTTTATACTGTTATTTTCTTGTGGTTATTAAAGTTCATGCCCAGAACATTAATTTATGCTGCACGCGGGAAAATTACTTTGACCCAATCAAGTACAGACAAATGAAGAAATAATGCTATAGCTATGTTTTCTGCTTCCAAGTAGCATCTCAGTCGAGTTCTTATACCCCCAGTATCTCAATTTCCCAAATAGTATTAAAAAGAACATCAACTGTTTGGCGATACTGTAGTGTTTACTGCACTTAAGCGCCCATACTATGATCATTACGGTATTACATTATGCAGTTTTGTTTCCCTTATAACTGTGCAATGTGAGAGCCTGTTTTACTCTATACCTTTCGTAGTTTTAACCTTCTGTGTTTGTTTTGTGTTTCCATAAAGCTGTTCAGGTTTTATAATTTACGTAGTGGTTGTCTAGATCCATTTTGAGAAGTAAACAATTTACTGATCAGCTCTTTAGCATATCTGTGATCCGTATGTGATTTGTTTACTCCGTATTTAGGCGAGCAAGTTTTGGGCTTATTTAAATTTACCATCTCTTGTCATGAATGATAATACTGTTGACTGAAGAATTACTATAGTACGGATATTAATTACACAAGTCTGTCAGAGTGTAGAGCAGCTGTTTCGCAACTAAAACACTATCCAGCAGATTTGATATCCTTGCAGCTTTTTTTCTTTCCTCTTGTTATTTCTGCTGCTTTGCTATCTTCAGTTCCTTTCTTATTTCTGAAAGGCCTAATTACGAATTAAAATTTGGGCTAAACATTCTATTTTCTTTATTTATTGCACACTGACTCTTTTTTGTGAATATTTTAAATAACCATTGTTAGAGGGCATGAAAGAAAATAGGGCGACTTCTTGCAGAAATGCAGTTTGCTAACAAAGAGAGAAACTGCTGGTAGTATGCGTTTAATTCATGAAAATTTACTTTCAGTTTGGAAATGCTCTTATATACTGATTTTCCATGTTCTGTATATTGAAATGAAACACAGCCTATTAAACACATATTTCTGTACCTTTTTGGCCCCCTTTTAGAAAACAGGCAAGTAACAACATAATTCATGCAGTTTACAAAAAAACTATTGGTCTTACATTACACCCATACTTCTCTCCTTGCTATTTGTATAATATATTTTCTATGACTGACAGCCAGTTTTCGTGTTTCCCGCCCATTACATCTGCTAATACTATGATTGTGATTCTGGCTCAACAAATATGTAGAGGCCATGCAAATGTTCTTGTAGTATATTCTGAAGTGTGGAGGATTTTAAAAACAGCACTGGATGTAATGCTGCTGTACTGTTTTTTAACTTCTCACTGAGATACTGAGATGAATTTTAATAATAGCTCTGACAGCATTATAGAAGTATGTGATTCCACCCATCTATTTTGACCCATGGTGTATCAATATGGTGGAAACGACTGTACAAATTTGACGACAGTGACATCACTACACACAGTCACCAACAAATGCGAACAAAAATAAAAATGACACAATAACGTCTCATTCCAAAAGTAAAATGAAACTAACAGGACAACCATAGAAAATTGAGGATTTATGATGGGAACAAGCTAAATATATATAACAATAAAAAACACGGCACCATCCCAAAACAAATAATATCAAAACCAATTTAAATTACAACGTTCCGCTAAACCAAATCAGATATTTCCCTTGAGCTATATAGATCAATCTCAGCTATTGATACCAATACCCATAACCCCAAAAAGTGGGATTGAATATTCCCTTGACCCATATAGCTCAACTGCAGATATTGATACCAAGAAACCAACACCTACAACTCTGAAAAGTGGAACCAAAATCCCAACGATTCAAAAAGCCAAATACCCAATATCCACTACGTCAGTTAAAACAGAACTCACCTACCATAATTATACAACCCACAAATCACCACTATTACTATAGAATAAAACCAAAACAAAATTACTTACAAACAAAAACCTCCGGCAATGCCACCTAGGTTTTCCATCTACTCACTGGTTGACATTGCTATATAGACATGTCCCTGGTCCGAGCCACCAGAACTCTTGTCAACCTCATGTTGTTGCCACAAATGTGACACCTTCTACCATATTCAGAAAAAGTACCAAACATCTTCAGAAACTTTACGTCTGACATCATATAATCACCCATCTCAGGGCATAATGATACACTTGTGAACTTCACTGACGTATTCATACATAACAAAAAAGCAATAAAAAATTAGACTTCTTTCCACACAAAAAACACCAAACTAATCTGACCTAACAAAAACGCCAAACACAGAAAAAAAACTTCCGCAACCCACTTTACCGCACCAACTACCTAAATTACAAACCATATTCGCCCAATGACAACCAAAACTCAAATGAACCCAATACCACATGTTAAATTTGGCACATCCACCACCAGAGGTCACTATCCAATACAACATGACATCTACACACACAACCAGCCCTGAAACTCCACACCGTAGTGACATCACACACCCCAACACCGTTACATCATGGGTCAAAGCCGACAGGTGAAATCGGACGCTTCCATCTCAGAACGCTCATGAACTTCACTGTTGTACACATAACTAACAAAAAAGCAATAAAAAAATTAGGCTTCTTTCTGTACAATGAACACCAAAATGCAGAATGCTGTTCAGTTCCTCACTGAGTTTTTTTATACATTGTACAATAGGCACCAACTGGATAAGACCATGCAGTTGTAGAGACACACTGATCTCACGTTTTGAAGTACAGTATTTGTTCTGTCCTGCGTATGGATAATGAAAAGATCCCCCCCCCCCCCTCTCCCCTCAACACACACACTAAACTATATTTTTGAGCTGGTTAGGAAAATGAGAGGTACTGAAATACTGGACTTGCCAGTAACGTGTGTCTGCTTTGACCCACACGCATCAAAACTGTTGCCATAAATCACTTACTGAAGTCCATAATGTGTGAAATAACCCTACATGCTGTAACAGTTATTGTAATTACTTTCATAAATGTGACATTGTTGGCTTTGCCAACTCATAACCAAACTGTTATTCACCAGCCAAAAGTAGATTTTGGACCATGCTACAGATCAGTTCCTGTTTTCGGTCCAGTGTGGCTCTAGGTGTTCCCTCCACTGTCCACTCCCACTTGAAAAAAGTAAGATTGGGTTTAATGCCCCGTCGACATTGACGTCATTAGAGACAGCACAAGCTCGGATTGCGTCTAGGATGGGGAAGGAAATCGGCCATGCCTTTCAAAGGAACCATCCCGGCATTTGCCTGGAGTGATTTAACAAATTTACAGAAAACCTAAATCTGGATGGCTGAACACAGGTTTGAACTGATCCTTCCAAATGTGAGTCATGTGTGCTCCCACTAGAATCATCCTGTGACATTCCATTTTCAGTCCGGTGCACCTGGCGTTCTGTCTGGGTTCGTTCTTTGCACCTTATGTCATCTGCCTCAGGATAAAGGAGCTATGATAGCTGTCTTAGCACAGTTTTATTGCTAATCTACATGAACTATGTTTTTATCCAGCTGCTGTACACCTTGTATGTGCTAACTGCATAATTTACAATACCTGTTGTACATTGGCCAAACAGCTGGGGCATCACTGTACCTGTCACCCTGGCCCAAATAATTACAGGCTTAACCAAACAATCACTGTTTTTTGCCTTGTCTCACAAATTTTGTTATTGTTACTGCAAATCCTAGGGTTTCAGGTCATAAGCCCATTTTCAAGTACATTACTGATTCCAAAATGATAATACAAAGATAAACACAATAATAAGGCAAAGATAGTCATCTCAACTTCTTAATGTATCGATCCTTGGCTTAATATAAAATTACTTCAGTGACCATGGAATTACAACAATTACATTAACATGGTCATTGAAGTAATTTTACATTAAACCGAGGACCGATATATTAAGAAGTTGAGATCTTTACTTTATTATCATGTTTATCTTTGTATTATCATTTTGGAATCAGTGATGTATTGGAAAATGGGCTTGTAACCCGAAACCTAGGTTGTACAGTAACAATAACAAAATTTGTGAAGCAAGGCAAAGAAACAGTGATTGTTTAGTTAATTTACAATGTTTCACAAAGGACCCACAGCTGATTCAATTAAAAACTTACAGGTTTATGGAGACTCACCAGTGCAAGTTACGAAAGGCAAACTTCTGATTTTCTACTAGTTAAACAGCTTTACCACTGACAGTTTACAAAGTGCAGATGGCCCATTCCCAAGCTGTTGAGGCATTTTGTTGTGGGCATTCACATGTTCTGAGGCTAGAAATGGTCGGCATTTCTGAGATTGTAGCAGCTACACACACAAGTAGCTGGGTACCAAGCCTTCAGTCCTTTTTCTGTATATGATTTCCTTCTTTCTGAAGAACTAGTTCTTTGTTGACACATTCAACAAAGCTCATTATGGTGCAGGGCTTGAGAATGTTCTGGATAGAGAGAGAGAGAGAGAGAGAGAGTTTCATAGCATTTTTTTTTTCTTCTAACCATAATGCTTTAGTGCTTTTCTGTGCTTCATTATCATCTTCATTTCCCATATATCCAGCATCTGGTCGGGTTATCATATGTTATTCTTTGAAGCTTTTTATCTGTAAATATGCCATGAATTTTGGAGATCTAAGAAAGTTTGTGCAGTTTTTGAGGGAAATAAGATGGGATGTCAGATGGGAGGTGGGGGCACAAACACATCCAGCAAGCTCTTGTCTGAGTTTAACAAAGCTCAAAGGCAGTAGACACAGCTAAAACATTTCTCCTAGTTAGGGAGATAATGTTTGCGCACAATACACAGCAAGAAAACTACACAATCACTTCGAGAAGGACTAATTTGACATGAGAAAATCAGGCTTTGATGAGGCCCTGAACATTTTTTATCTGTGATGATGACCTACATAAATTCAACCCTAGAACGAGGGGAAATGATTTAAGCTATGCACCAAGCTTGTGTTCTTTTGGAAAAGGGAAAAGAGAGAGAAATATTTCCACTATGTAGGTAACACACATTTTTAACTGAATCTATACAAACAACAATTGATGATTGATTTGTGCACACTACTTCCTTGTCATCAATTATTTCTTGCACAATGTTTCACATTTGCAGCACAGTGTCATTACTGGTAGAAAAAAAGGGTGATTTTTAATATAACATAAAAAAAGGGAGGTTAGTGGCTAAGTGTTAATAAAAGGACACAACTACTCATGTAAAATTTTCTATTTATCCACAGGTGATCATGTGGGTTAAAGAAGATATTGTGTGAAGCAAATTGCTTCCCATAACTGTAACCATAAATGTTGACGTCTCTTGACAAACCAGCTTTCTTCCAGCAAAAATCTGACTGAAAAGTCAGCATAAAATGCTACTGAAATACCACTTCATTAACATCACATAAGAAGCTGTCCAGAAATTTGTTTTGTAGGTGACATTACATTCCAATTCTATCCTGATTCCTTTCCCTCAGATTCTTTCTTTTCCAGCCAGTTTTCCATCGATCACAAGAGAGAACTCATTCTGAGATGAAAGTGCTTTTCAACGTTAACTTGATATATTCTTCACCTTGTAACTGGCAGGTTTCTTCGGACATTAACTCTGGAAATTGGGAGAAAGTCATACATAATGTAGGAAGCTATTTGATTTTATCACAATGAAAAAAGACTGCTTTGAACTTTTACACAAACATTAGTTTACAGACATAATGTGTCAGTTAAGAGTGTAGCTAAGTATGAGTACAGTCCTATTTTACCAACAATTGTAGGTTTAATGGTTAGTAGCGTGTTATATATACTGCTGAAATATAAAGTAGCACAGTACTGCAAAATATAGATGAATTCATGTCATGTAATAAAATAAGAATGAAAAGATTTTGTGATGAATATCGCAGAATGGTATCCCAGACTACATGTATGGGAGCAGGATGCAGTTTGTGGGAGATTTAATTTCGGGTTTTGCTTTTTCATGTTGCTTTCAGTTTTAGATCGTAGTACAGAAGCAACTTCATTGTATGGTGAAAGTAAGATGTAGAATCATTCCTGCTTCTCTGAGGGCATCCTCATTGGGGTAAAGAGTAACCAACAAAAGATTTCTCTTTTTTTCTGTTAATTGTACTGTCTATTTCTGTTTTCTCTTCATCACCTCTGTTCTTCTGTTGAGAGTACCAGAAACAGCTGCATATTGTCAGGTGTTAGTGAGTGACATATATATCTTTCACCAGTTTCCATTTCCATACAGTATCTTATTATGTAGCAAGAGCTTCGATTTAAAACTGCTTCTGTTGAATTTGATATAACTGTACCAATCTAATTTGTAATTTGAATTAATTTTGATTTGTCAAGAATCCAGCTCACATTATCATCCATAAAATAGATATTAACATACAAGTTGAGAAATGCTGTACTGTGGGTGACCTTATCAACATCCACGTCTTTTCATGTGACACTTACTGCACAGGACTATGGTGATGCTCCTGGATTCTTATATACAACATTGTCGCTCATGTTGTGATTTCATCGTAAAATATGAAATTGCTAAATGTTCAAAATATGAGCAATTCTGTTACTTACATGCTTTGTGGAACAATGCTGGCAGCAATCACCATGGTATGTGACAGGAATGCAAAGGAATGTGTCAACAACTGGATGTGTATACCAAATGAAAGGACACGGGAGAAAAAAAAAAGTGACATGAGTTGAGGTAGTTGTGTCAGATTCTGGGATCACTAAAACTAGATAACATGTAATTTATTTGGAAAACAGTAACTTTAGCCCTAAAAATGTGCAAGATGTTTATTGTATCAATTATCTTTAACTGGAATGGAGGTTATCTTATCATATGTGTTTGCTTTGCCATCTTGCAACCAAATTATCACCTTTTAAGCTAACCAAGCCCTCCGACTACACTACAGATCATTTTTTTCCCCTCAGCTTTCATTCCAAAGAAGAGTGGGAAAGAACAGGAAATTTGAAACAGTTGCATTGTCAATTTAAAGCAATCTTCATTATGCATTCTAACCATAAATTGTCTGAGAAGAATATAAAATGATTTCATTTTTAGTGCCAAACCTAACCACTTATATCTGCTGTTAGTATGAATACCTGGATGGCTGGCACATTATAGTTTTCATTTACTAGATAAACAACATTTTTTTTTTTAACCACCACTCCCCATCATCAGGAATCTTGTAATAGCACAACTTAAAAGTGTTTTATTTTTAATTTTTCTAATTAAAAAAAAAAGGTTTGTCACCTATGACTACTACCTTTCTGGATATGTTAAACTCACACATTGCCAGCCTACATATCACAGGTGAAATGTCCCTTCAGGGGCTCAGCATTCGTTTACTGAGTACGGGCTTGTCGACCCAGGTTCCTGAGCTGGGGCTGGTAAGCACCACCAGTCTCCTGTCACTGTAAGCTCTGGGCATGCTTCAATGACCAAGGAACGCGAGGATGTTAAAAATCTGTAAAAAAAAAAATACCACAATCTCAAGATGTGTTGCGTGCTTATGAGATGCGTGGCTGTTGAGGTGGAACAGTCGTTAGCCATTAGCGGGCAGCCTCTGGGGAATTTGCCACACCTTAGTTGTATAAGCACATGGGGCTCTCTCTAGGTGAACTTCTAGGTCCCTAGCTGCTCATGGGACAAAGGTGGTGGGCTGCAGGAAGGTACCAACACCCGATCAAACAAGAGCACTCATGTAGCCAATCCTCCAGACTTGTGATTTACTTAGCTTGTGTCAATATTGAGTAAAAGAACACATGCTGGTGGCCAGATGTGTTTCTTATAATTAAATGGAAGGAGGGGAGTTTTGAGAAAGTTTCACTAATTTACATACAAAAAGGTTTAGAGGGAATTGCTGGAACATTAAAATCTGTTAAGCACTTGCAAAATGGTACCCTGTTGATAGAAACATCCAGTTCCCAACAAGTCAAGAACATCCAGAAAACTCTGTGCCATGGGCAGTATGCAGTAGAAAGTGAACTGCACTACACCTTCAACTATAGCAAATGTGTTGCCACTCGCAGGGATCTGGTTGACATACCCCAAACTGAAGCTGAGTGGTCCCAGGAAGGCATTGTTGATGTACAGAACATAATGAAACAGATGGATGGTGATCTCATGAAATCTGACTCATTTATACTGACTTTCGGCAGCACAGAACTTCCTGAGCGGCTGGTTTCCTCCACCTCAACATGCAGCCTTATTTCCCTAATCCAATGCACTGTTTTACCTGTCAATGCTTTGGGCACACCACCTCAGGTTGTAAGGGGGCAGCCATTTGTGGTAAATGTGGTAAGGCCACCCATGAAGGTGTTGGTTGTGCATCTCCTCCAAAGTGTGTAAATGCTGTGGCAATGATCCTGTCTGGAGTAGGGACTGCAGTGTCTTCACTACACGAAGAGAAGCCACCGACATGGATAATCAACAGAGCTAACTGGGCTCTGGTCAGCCAGCTAGCTGTGTTTGAACATTGCAACACCATCTAGGAATGGGTGGACTATATCACACAAATGATCCATCATGCCACTGACTTATCCATCCCAAAGTCCTCAGGTGATTTTCAGAGGCGAACTGTACTCTGGTAGACAGATGAGTGCTGTTCAACCATTCGGAGCAGACTTCTGGCTCTTCAGCAATTTAAAAACTACCCTCCAGCAGACAAAGTTATAGCCTTTAGAGTTGTGAGAGCAAATGCCCAATTTCTGATTAAGGAGAGCAAGAAAACGTCATGGCAAATGTTTCTGGACTCTATCAACCATTCCACATGTTCTATGAAAGTATGGGAAGCCATCATGAGGATTTCTGGTAAACACATTCACCCACCAACAGCCGCAGTGCTGACACAAGGCGGTCTCCAAATGGTGCCTGGAGACATTGCTCAGATGCTGTTGAAGAACTTTCCACAAACTACTGCAAATGCCAGCCAGGATCTGGCATTTTGTCACCACCATGTGACTGCAGAGAGGAGAAAGTTGGACTTTGGTTCCAAGAATTCAGAAACTTGCAACTCTATGTGGGAGCTGGAATCAGCCCTGTCCTAGACTCGTGACACTACACCAGGTCACAAGCAGATCCGGTACTGCATGCTTAAACATTTGCCAGCCGCATCGAAAGATTGAATGTTTTAATCTTGTATGGCAGACAGGTAACTTCCCAAACTTGTGGAGAGAGGCAATTTTGATACCTCTCCTCAAACCAGGAAAGGAGCACACATGTCCCAGTAGCTTTCAGAGTATTGCCTTAACGAGCTGTGTAGAAAGACCATGGAGCGAATGCTGAATCATCATCTGGTCTGGCTGTTAGAGACCATGCAACTCCTTAGCCACTCTCAGTGTGGATTCCGAAGATTTCGGTCCAGTTTTGACAACCTGACCCTGCTAGAGGCAGCTATTCAGCAGGCTTTCCTACGTAGACATCACTGCATTCGAATACTCTACGATATCAGTAAGGCATACAATACTACTTGGTGACACTGTATTCTTGCTCAACTGCATCAGCAGTGCTTTTGTGGCCACCTTCCCATCTTCATCTGGTCTTTCCTGTCTCGGCGCTATCTTAGCACCCGAGTTGGTGATTCGCTGTCAGATTGTTTTGAGCAGGAGAATGGTGTCCATGTGGGCAGTGTTTTAAGTGTTACCCTCTTTGGCATAGCCATCAACCGTATCACGTCTGTGGTAAGAAGTCCAGTGCAGTGCTCCTAATTCGTGGACAATTTTGCTGTTTTTATTTGGTGATCATTGATGCTGTCCACCATGAGGAGCTCTGGCTGGTCACAGGTGCTTATAGGACCAGTCCCATACCCAGCCTCTGTGCTGAGGCTGGGGAACCACCACTTACCATCTGGCAGCAGCTCCTCCTGGTGCATCAGGTGTGTAAATTTCTCGCAGCTCCGACTTCACCCGCACACCATACTGTTGCTCATCCACCTCTGGAACTTTTTTTTTTCCAAATGTCTGTGAGCACAAGGCTATTTGGGATCTGTGCACAACTTGTGCTGGAGTTCGGCAGTGTTGAGCCAGTACAGCCCCAAATTCAGGGCGTTAACCACCTGCCACCCTAACTACTGGAGAGGCTCAGAGTGATTTTAGATTTGGTGTGGTAAAAGAGAGATTGCACTCCTGCTTCCATTTTTAATGCAACATTTTCTGACATCTTATCTGAGCACCACAACTATGTAGTTGAAACAGGGGGTTCTGTTGGTTATCCTGTTGTTTTCCTGTATCGTGTCCTCGAGGTTTGACTACCTCAAGCGTTTACTGTCTTTGATGCAGAATTGTCTGATCTTGTGGGCACTGGAGCAGACAAGATGTTCTTCCAGTGCTAAATTTCTTGTGTGTTCCCATTCTCTGAGTGCCCTTCACTCATTGATTGTTTGTACCCAGCAGATAATGTAGCCCAGACCATCCAGGATATCCTCCTCCAACTATGACGACTATGGAAGAAGGTGGCTTTCTGCTGGGTACAAGGGCACATCAGCATTGCTGGGAACAAAAGGACAGATCTAATAGCCAAGGAAGCATGTCTCGATCTACAGGTATTTCATTGTGCCACCCCCCTGCATGCTATCACCTTGCTGTTGAGCCCGTGGCTGGAAGTGGCCAGCAGTAAGCTTCGTTTAGTAAAGCCCAAAATACGGGTGTGGTGTACTTCCTTCCAGCCACGTAGATGGGACAAGTTTCTCCTCACTCATACTCACACAGACCACAGCTCTAGGACATGTGGTTTCTTGCTCCATAGAGAGGACCCTCCAATCTGTAATGCTTGTGGCATACAGATCACAGTGCACCATGTTTTATTGAACTGCAATTTATTTTCTGAGCAGTGGGCCATGGCTGATTTGCTGACGGTTCTGCCATCTCTTTTAGGTAATAATCAAACGAATGTGGTTAGAGTTTTAAAGTTTTGTGAATTGTCTGATGTTTTTACCAAGATTTTAGGAAGAGGGTTTTAATTCATTCACAGAATGACTGGCTTGTAAGGGGTCAACCAGTGACAATATCCTGTGGTGTCTGTTTAGCTCCTTTCTCATTTCACTAATGTTTTAGTCTCTTGTATAACATCTTTAGTCTTTTCCCACTGTCTGTGTGTATGGCCCCATTTTGCTAATTTTGTCCACATTTGTTTCTTTTGATGTGTGGTAGGGCATTGATAACCTCAATGTTGAGCACCTGTAAGCATGCTCTCTCTCTCTCTCTCTCTCTCTCTCTCTCTCTCTCTCTCTCTCACACACACACACACACATATATATATATATATATATATATATATATATATATATATATATATATATATATATATATATATAGAGTGCATACTGCCTGTCACTGTTCCTGTTCTAAACTTTAGTCATAAACCATGTTAGGCTCATCTTTGTTGAAAGAATATTGGAATTTATATCCTCTTTGGATTGTAGAAGTGATACTTAAATGCTCGCAATAATCTCTCTTCATACTGACATTACTAGGCTATATCAGACAGACATGACTTTTGTTAGAGTTTAGTTTCGTAGAAGTTGTCTTCCAAGGCTTTGACAGCTTTTGTTGTGCAAATTGGATCTTCTTTGTTTTGTCCCAGATCAAAATCAATATTCTTCTTCCAAACATTTGCATGAGGGTCTTCCTGTTTATTCTTAACTAGACAGTGTTTACAAACTGTCCTTAAAAAAAGTCTCTTAGGATCATGGCAAATTTATGACACAACTTGACTAAAAGAATTGACCAGTTAATAGGACAGATTCTGAGGCCTCAAGGAATCATCAATTTGGTGTGGAGGGAAGTGTGTAAGCAGCGCCAAATGGTGTAGACTACAGTAGTTATTCAGAGATGGAGGGGCTTGCACAGGTAGACTAGTGTGGAGGAGAGCCGCATCAAACCAGTCTTCAGGCTGAATACTGCAACAGCAACATCAGCAGATATAAAAACATTAATTCTGCTTTCCAGAGAACAGCATAAATCTCAACAATAGGATGGTGCTGTAGAATAAAAAATAAATAACTAAAACTAATTTCAAACCAAATATTGAAGACTGTCAAAAATAGGTCAAAACCATTTCTTACCATGTTAACGAATACATAAATACAATGTAGTTTGCATTATTTTCTCCATTATGGTTTAAGGACACTGTGACTGATGGTTGTTATGGGGAAGGAATTTGAAGCAGCCAGCCACTGTTGTCACAGTTACTTTTTTTTTCAAATTTCTGTTATTTTCACACCCACCTACAGTAAGTATGCCTTTAGGTTAACACTATACACTGACCAGTGAAAACATTAGCCGGCCACTGTGGTCAAGCAGTTATAGGCACTTCAGTCCAGGACTGCACTGCTGCTACGGTCGCAGGTTCAAATCCTTCCTTGGGCATGGATATGTGTGTGATGTCCTTAGGTTAGTTAGGTTTAAGTAGTTTTAATTCTATGGGACTGATGACCTCAGATGTTAAGTTCCATAGTGCTTAGAGCCTTTTTTTTAAAAAACGTTATGACCACTGCCCACTGTGAGACTGAATGCCACCAGTTGACGTTGTGGTCATGTGTTGTGCTAAGGAAAATGTGTAACTGTAGCGAAGATGAATGGGGACTCATTCTGTTCATGTTATGGATCCCAAATGGGTAGAAATGCACTGATGTAAGCAACTTGGACAAAGGGCAGATTGTCGTCATCTGTCTCCTGGGAACAAATACCTCAGAAATGGTGAAGCATTTTGCATGCTAAATACATCCATGAAAAGGGGTTCAAGGATGGTGGAACCGTAAGTAGGCAATAAGGTGTTGGACATCCAGAACTTAACACAGAACATTGAGGTTGGAGGCTTTCCCTCTCTGTAAAGCAGGATAGGTGGTGATCTGTGGCAGATCTGATGAGAGAGTACAGTGTTGCTGCATGCATAAGTGGTTTCGGAGCAATCCACTCCATGCACATTGTTGAACAGGAGCCCCCATGGCAGACGACCCATGTGTGTTCCCATATTGACCCAATGACATTCTCAACTGCAGTTGGCACGGGACCATCAAAAGTGGATTGTGGATCAATGGAAACGTGTTGCCTGGTTGGATGAATCATGTTTCTTGTACACCAGATCAATAGTCATCACTAGATACTTATACTTTGTCATCCAGGCAAATGGCTGCCCAAAACATGCACCATACCACAGATGCAGTCTGGTAAATTTGTTGTTATGCTGTCAGGAACATTTACATGGACTTCCATTAGACCTTTGGTTGTAATCAAAGGCACTCTGATAGCTGAGGATTAGGTGAACTTTAGGGTTAAGGAAAATCTGCAGGCCTCCATGCTTGTTGTCTTCCCCACGCAGTGATGTCTTCCAGCAGGATAACTCTTGCACTTCACAATTGAGGAGCATGTAATGAACTCGCATCTTTGTCTTGATCACTAAATTCAACAGATGTGAGCACAGTGGAACACATCTGGGACACTATCAGACACCAGCTCCCCACACATGTACCACCAGCCCATTACTTGTAGGTATTGCGTCATCTGTACACAGACATCTGGTGCTACATATCTCCGGAAAACTACCAAGGACTTGTCAGAGATGATAAACACACGAAAACACTGTGGTATTGCATTCCTAAAGGTGGAACAACACACTGTTAAGTAGGCAGTCATGGTGTCTTGACTCATCAGTGCATAACTGATGTATAAGTCCTTATATTCACTCTCATTATTCACATTTTTTTCTTATAATCACAAGTACAGAAATCTTAGCAGCTGTTGTGCTGTAACATCATGTGTATGAAATCAGTCACAGCAACAGGTAGATTGCTGACTTTTTTAACTAGTATATTTGGTGCTCCTATTTTCTAGTCTCATCTACATACATACTCCACAAGCTCCTGTATTACAAAAAGTGAGAGAAAAGTGACTGTGTATATGTTTCCGAATTGCTGTTATGTCTTCCTTTAATCAGACCTGGTGGGGATTCCAGACATTTGAGCAGTTCTCAAGACTGGGTTGCACTCTTCTATATGTGGTCTGCTTTCCTCAAATTCTTCCAATAAACTAAGTCAACCATTTGTCTTTCCTACTATAATTCTTACATGCCTGTCCCATTTCATATCGCTTTGCAACATTATGCGTAAATATTTAATTGACATCTCTGTTTCAAGCAGCACACTAATTCTGTATTTGATTGTTACAGGATTGTTTCTCCTACTCACCTGCATTAAATTACATTTTTCCATATTTAGAGTTAGCTACAATTCATCATACCAACTAGAAATTTTGCCTAAGTCATCTTGTATCATCTAACAGTCACTCAATGATGACACCTTCCCATACACCACAGCACCATTGGCAAACAGCCACAGATTGCTGCTAACCCTGTCCACCAGATTATTTATTTACATAGATTCTTATGAAAACTCACTGTCAGTATTATATTTGGTGCTTCCATTCTCCACAGTCTCATCTACATATATATTCCACAAGCTCCTGTATTACAAATAGTGAGAGAAAGCTTGTATCTTCATCAACATTCCAGTGGGACATTGTTTCAAATGCTTTTCGGAAATCTACGAATACGGAACCTGCTTGTTGCCTTACATCCTTGGTTTGCAGATATCATGTGAGAAAAGGGCAAATTGTTTCCCACAAGCGATGCTTTCCAAAAGCATGCTGATTAGTAGACAGAAGCTTTCCATCTCAAGGAAATCTATTATATTCATACTGAGAATATGTTCAAAAATCTACAGCAAACTGATGTTAAGAATATAGGTCTGTAATTTCTTACATACAAGTTTCAAGTGTGGTTTTCTGCAGTCACTTGGGACTTGGCACTGGTCAAGAGTTTCGCAATAAATCCAAACCAAGTAATGGACCAATGCTGTACTCTATGTAAACCTGAATTGGGATTCCATCCAGACCAGGCAGCTTACTTGTCTTCAACTGTTTTAGTTGTTTCTCTATACACTAGAGATGCCTATTACTATGTCCTCCATGTGAGAGTCTGTGCAATGATGAAACAACAGTACATTCGAACGAGCCTCCTGTGTGATGATTTCTTAAATGGGAAATTTAAAACTTCATCTTTCCATTTGCTGTCTTCTATTGCCACACCAGACTGATCAGAGAGTGACTCAATAAAAGCCATTGAGCCGCTTAGCAATTTTACGAAGGACCAGAATTTTGTTAGGTTCTTGGCAAAATCTTTTGCTAAGGTATGACAGTAGTTAGCGGTTGTATGTTTCATGTATTGATCTCTTTACAGACCCAGAAATGTTTACTACCTTTTGCCTGTCATCATTTGCGTGTTCTCTTTTGAAATGAGAATGCATCACGCTTTGCTTTCTCAGAAATTTTTAGTTTTGTTTTTAAAACATGATCACTATTTTCCATCCTCGGCACAGACGTCTCCAGAGCACAAATTACAATTTGTGTAAATTTTGTCCATAATTCCTTTACCTCCATCATACTGGAACTAAATGATGTTCATTTTCTTAAGTAGGATGTTAACAACTGCACATTTGCTCTATCTAGCAAAAATACTCTCCTAGTCTTTTTGATTGATTGATTTATTTTAGTAATCATCATCACTATGCTATCATTATCACTAATCCCGGTCTCTATGCTGACACCATCGATAAGGTCAGGCCTATTTGTAACTGAGTTCTAAAACATTTCCATTGTGTGTCAGTCTCAGACTAGTTGTTCAAGACACTTTTTGGAACACATTTTCAAGAATATGAGGGTGGTTTGAAAAGTTCTTGGAACGGAACAGAAATAATCACCAAAACTTTTTGTATTTTTCAGTTTAGTCTCCTTGTAGATTAATGCATTTGGTCCAATGATGTCCCAGTGCCTTGATCCCATCTCAGAAATGAGTTTCTTCCAGGCTTGCAAAATATGTGTCAACTCCAGCTATCAATTCTTCGTCCTTCCAAGAAAAATGATCAGTTTTGGGAAGAGATGGAGGTCTGACAGAGCCATATCAAGTGAATAATGTGGTTGTGGCAACAATTCATACCTTCGTTCATGTAATTTTGCCATGGCGATGGCACACGATTTTGATCCAGCATCAAGAGTCGCGGCACCTGTCTTGCAGATAATTTTTTCATTTCTACTTCTACAGTTAAAATGTGATATACCCTTTCAGATGACATCTGGAAAGCATGAGCAATTTCATACACTTTCAATCGGTGATCCTCCATGACCATTTTGTGCACTTTTGCAGTGACTTCTGGAGTAATGACACATCTTGGCTGACCACTGCGCAGATCATTATCAAAGCTCTCATGACCAAATTTAAATTCATTTTTTTCACTTGGCAACAGTTGAATATGAAGAAACAGAGTCCCCCAGTGTATTTTGGATATCAGCATGAATATCCTTCCTTTATGAAGTACTTAATCACTGCTCGAATCTCGATTTTTTTTTTTTTTTTCCATCTTCACAAATCACTATGCAGGAACAACAACAGGGTCATGTCACTGGCACAACTCTTTTCCAAGAGCACTGATGTGTCATGTGTTTACAGGCAACAGTCCAATGAGTATCACATGAACAACTTGCACTAGTGCTGACCTCTCATGGTGATTCCAAGAACTTTTCAAACCACTCTTGTACTTCACAAGACTGCCTGACCATACCCTCTGCAATGAATCATAGATGTCCCAGTCCACACTCAATAGGTTGAAGTTGGCTCAAATTAATATTGCACGATCTGTATATTTGCACACTGCCCAGCATAGACTTTCTTTGAATTATTCTAAAACTGCCATGGCGGAATCGGGTGGCCGGTAAAAACATCCAGCAATTAATTTGATTTCACCTAAACCTCTTAAACACACATTGACAACTTTACAGTTTAACTTAAATTTGACATCAGTACAGAGAATATTTTTATGACTGCCACGAACACTCCCTCTCCTGTGGCACCTAATGTCTTTTCAATACATTTTCTAGAACACACTAAATATTTTAGAGCTTCCTACTTCAGATTTCAGCCAGCTCTTGTTCCCAAGAATAATTTGGGCACGAGAAACTTCCTGTACGGCAGTAAGTTTGGGAAAATCGCTACTAACACTTCAGTAATTTACAGATAAAATATTGACTGTTGAATTGTCTTTAACTGACATGGTCTATTCTTGTTATCTGTTTGACAACTGACTAGTGTACATGAGAGTATGGTACCTTAAAATGCGGCATTCCCTAAAAAACCCCATGTGCACTCCACATGCACTCTGCTACTCGAGTGCAGTGCACCCCTGGCCTATCAGTAGGAGTCCTGCAACTCTCCACCTGATAGCATAGGTCCATAAATTTGCAGCCAAGACCACCACAAAGTTGATGAAGCATTTGGCCAAGACCCTCCACTAAGCTTTTAACCAAGGGACCCAAATCAAATCTGGAAACAGTGATGCAAATTGTGAGCTCTGATTGCACACTGCACTTGAGACTATCAGTATTTATCACTTATACCACTTGTCCGTATGAACTGACAATGGCCTTACAACCCAAGCAACAGATATCACTGGTGCTGACACTAAGCCTCAACTTGCAGATGATTGTACCCTGCACACCCAGTAGCTGTAGGCAAGGCCTCCTCCACATCTTGGATGAGGATACCTGACAGACATACAAATGCATGTTGGATTTATTTCTGGCCCTGTACACTGTTTCCCTAATGGACTCCATAGGGCTCTAACATTGGTGCTCCCAATAACTAACAAAGCCCTCTCCATGTGTACCTTTTCTTGGCCTCTGCTGAAGGAGTGGCCACCTGTCACAGGGTGAATGGGTTAGGCTAGACGGCAAGCCTCACAATGACCCTTCAAGTCGGGTGACGTGAATGCGTTACCATCTTTGTCACCTTGCATTGGAGGTGGATCCACTGCATTGATTTGACTGGAAGATGCCTCAACAGTGGAGCAGGTGAAGCAAGCAACATCTGCGCTGTACCATGTGATGGCCAGATTCTCCATCACACCGTGAGGCAGCCACCTGAAGACAGCTGACTGTAGCCAAAAGTGCCATTAGCTGTTTGCAAACTCATCCTGCATCTGCACAGAACATGGATCCACCCTACCCATTCCAGCAAAACTAGCTTAAGAAATAAACTTTAACAGCACACAGAGAAACTCAGAAATGCAAGTTGCTCCTTTCCTGACATGTCACTGACAATGGCTGATGCCTTACAGAGCCATCCTGGCCATTCAAAACAAATAACAACTTTGCTCCAGACTATGCGAGTCTGCACAGTTACTAGAGTGTGAGATTACAGCTCTTAAACACAAAATCACACACAGAATTTAAGAACTAAAGTATGAAAAAAAGCTAAATATGTAACTTGCTGCAGTGCTGGTGCGAAACTGCCAACACTTGGAAGCTAACTGACTGACTAGACTGAAACGAACAGTTGCTTGCTCTTCAAAACAAACAAACGAATAACAACTGTGCTCCCTACAGGCTGCCAAAAACTACACTTTACAGTTACGAAAACATGATATTACGCCTCTTAAATATAAAAAACACATGGAATTTAAGAATTAAACTAAAACAGGAAAAGCTAACTACCTAACTTGATGCTCTGCTGGTGCATAATAGGTACAGCTGGAGCCAGCTTTTAAGCCTTACAAACACAACCACAACAACAACAACAAAAGTCACAATTTCGATATTTTATTGTTTACATTGTGTCTGAATTAAGAATTTGTTAGATCTAATTTTTGAAGATGAAGAGCAAGACCAAAGAATACTAACAAAATGTCAGAATTATGGGATTACAAGGAACAATATTCCATACATATTGACTAACCCTCAGCTATCACGTGAAAGTACTGCAGTGACATTATGTCCAAATATATTTTCCCAGCTATTCTACTAGAAACGGATTGGACATGGAACCAGTGGGGATCACATTTTGCTACGAGTACATGATTAGTACTTTTCTTTTATAGATTGTATACTAGGTGTATTTTTGAGCCTAAGATGAATATGGTGCTTTCAGGAGTGAGATGACCATGTCTTATTCCCAAGGAATTCTGATACAAAATGTTATTTGTAAGTAAGTCATGTGTGTGTGTATGTGTGTGTGTGTAGTTCAAGGAGTTTCCTTGTTTCTCACTCTCCCAACCTGATTCGCTATAAGTAATTTGCTGTGTAAGGTAGGATGTAGTCCCAGCAGTAAAATAGTTATTTCAAAGGTCACAAGAACTGTTTTAATATTTTGCATTGTCATCTCCTAATGAGTTCTGTGTTCACAAATAATGGGAACTATTTTGCAAATACACAATCACATGCCGTAGCCCTGCGTAAGTCTCACAGAGAAATACAAAAATATAATTACACTACTCCAACTTAAGTCTACTTATTGATATGAGACAAAAGAATTGCAGATCACTTATCACTCTTCAGATTGCAGGAAAATCAACAGCTGGGCTGTGCACATTTTAGATTTTTCAATAGAAAAATAATATATGGAAGTGTATGTGTGGTTGAAGGAAGGTGTCAGGAAGCATTCTCAGAATACTGTCTTGTCACATTTAGGTTATAAGTTTGTTTTTCCTTCTTCTCTAAATGACACATGTTTTATAATACAAATCCTGATGAATGCCACATGTGGTAGTGCCACAACATTTTACAACATGACACAGTGCCCAATGTAGAAGAATTTTATGGGGTCTGACTATGGCTGTGAATGTGTAAGGACATACATATTGCATTTTTGTTAGTAAAAAGATGAACAGAAAATTATCAGATGTTCCATTTTCAAACCAGAGTAGAGGTGCCAGATATAATTAGGGTCTTGCTGACTGATCCAGCTAACAGGGCATTGATGACCCATGTTATTTTCCCTCTGTAGACCTTCCGTGTTGTTGTATGCCATCTCAGTTTGTACTCCATCATTAATGATCTTATTATGTTATGATCTAACCTTTCTTCACTCATGTTCGAACAGGCTTGTATGTGACTGTCACTTGTGTGATCATAAGAGTGATGATTCCAAAGTCTATTTATTATGCTGGTCAGGGGGTCAAAATCATTGACAATATCATAAGGATTAATCCTAGTTTGTTCAAATTTTCTGAATTTCTGCCTGAAGTGTGCCTCCTCCTAAATTTTTGTGTCAAAAGTGGCTGTCTATTTCACCTATGTGGCAAGACCAGTCCTGTATTAGGTCTACAAACACTGTTTACATTGCATTCTGTTGAGATTTCTGTAGCCACACTGGTAAGAAGAAAAAAAAGATACTGGTATTGGGAGCAAATATATGGGATCTTATTTTCTGTACATAGTGCTAACACACAGCCGTACAGTGGCACTCGGCCCACCAGTAAGCTGGTTTAAATCATGGTGCTGGATAATTTTTTCTGCCAGTATTTGGCTGACATATAGCGGAGAGGTGGTGGCATGAAGTTTCTGATCCACAGTCTTTACACCAATGTCCACAACTGCAGTGTCTCATAAAGTGAGGGCATGTGATACTGTTGATGGTGATCCACCCGTCAGATGGGATCATTTAGCTCAGCTGACCCCTTCCCACAATTCGGGAGAAGGTGGCTATTTGCTGGTATCAGGTTTTTCTCTTTCCCTTCCCTTCATCCATAACAACACAAAACTAACAGTACGCTTCTGTACAGTGCTGTGCCCAGGCACTCCACTTCAGGAAAAATATTTCTTTGTTACAAGTCAACACTTCATAACAGAGTAGTTCATTCATTGAAGAAAGCCTTCGGCGTCATTCATATGCAGTTTAATTCTTTCCCAATTTTCACTTTTAACGTTTTAATTGTATTCCTACCCGCCATTTTCGTCTTTGCTTTGTTTCATTTTTGATTAGAATTTATAGTCAGCAAGTCGAAGTCTACTTTACATTTGGTCAGGAGACCTATGACATCTGCAAACCATAGCACGGGTATATTTTCCTATAAGCCTGTATTACTCCGCTAAAAATTATCTAGGTAAAGTAATACATCGTAACCAGTGAGAACGCCTTTCAAAAACGAATGGATGTATTGCGTTTTTTAAGCTCAGGATTGAACTCACATTGATCATTCAGTCGTACGTGGCCTCATATAATCAGAGTTGTCTTTATTATTATTTCCTTCTTTTTCGAATTTTAAATCCCTTAATATTCTGGCAGTATCTTCGAAGCGTGCAATCTGGCGTCTGTTTTCGAGTTGATAACTGCTGACAAGGCGTCTCTGACAATGGAGCGCGCTCGGACAAGCGAACTTCCGAGGTATGTGGCGTAACTTCAATATTTATTATGACTCCAAATCGTGGGCAGGCAATGTTTTGGCAACCAATTGCATATTGCTGTCTTTATCATCAGCAAAACAGCACCGCGGCTTGTGGCTCATTCGCATTCATGGTTCACGTAAGAGACTGGCAGCGGTTTTCTAAGGCCGCCGTCGACAGCGGGATTGGCGCTACGTACAGGCAATTCAGCGATATGTAAGTAGCACCAGCAGGTCCAAACGTCAAATTACTATACTACGACCGAAATTGTCCCGAATTATCAATTATTTAGAAATATCCAATACACAGGTTGTTCTAAAAATCACCTTGTTTGAAATTTCGAAAATACAGACCACATCCTATCCTGAAACAGCGTAGGGTTTTAACCAAGAATTTCCAGGCGTTTAACACGAGCAGTGATATTTTATTTCAGCCGTCTGTGCAGTAACCAAGTAGTATTGAACTGTACGAAGTTTAGATAATCAAAATAATAACACCGCCTTACACCACCAACATTGAAAAATATTCGCATGATCCGGACCCCATAATTATATACGGTTACCTGTTCTACATCATAGACACCGTTCGATCAGCATGGCAGCACTTAGTTCACAAAACGTAATGAAAGAAAAAAAGATGAAAGGAACAAGTAGTTAGGAGCTCAATTCTTATTTTGTACTAAGCTAACGTAACATTTGTTCTTTAGCTATGGGACAAGACAAAATTAACGAAATGTAAAGTTTTGTATTGTTATGCGAAACAGAATATCGCGACAACATTTAAGCAGTCGACAGTTTGTTTCTCTAAACTTCGTGTTGTCAGGCAGTATTTCTGTTGCGGGTAACGAAGTGACATTAGCTTTAGCACCGAGTATTGAAAGTGATGTCAAACAGAAGTAAGTCGCTACAAGAATATGTGCAGTTCTTATTCGATCGCGTTTTGCATCAAGTTCAACACTTTGAGTGCTAGGATGTATAAAACAGAATGCACATTCGGTTATACAGAGAGACGACGTTTCATACCTCTCGATTCCTATTCGAAAAGGAACGTTATACAAAGCCCCATTCCAGCATTCCGATTACGGCTGTCAGTCTTTTCCACAAATTACTTCTGGCAAATATCAGGATTGTTCGTTCAGTGAGGCACGGTCTTATCTTTCCAAGTCTTTCTCCAAATTGGAAAGTTCAAGAACTAAATTTACCGTTGTTACCTTCCATTCAAATACTCTGGTATTGCTTGAAACGCAAAGTCTGATTAGCCGCAGTGTCGAATATTTCAAACGAAAATCCGCAGGCCGAAAGGGTGACAGAGAGAGAGAGAGAGAGAGAGAGAGAGAGAGAGAGAGCGAGCCTTATGGGGCTGTAGCCCCTAACAGCTGCAAGGGACCATCAGACAAATTATAAAATGTTTTGTAAATGGTGTGAATGTAAGAAATGCAAGTTTAATTTATGGAAGTATCATACTATGGTGAAGAGGAACCATTTCCTACGTTTCCAAAACATTCTGCCTCCCATATTATGGAATGTAAAGTCAAGTCCGACATCCTACATGTTTTTGTAATGTGCGAGTTGTTTGCTCTTCACGTTTTGATATATTTATGCCACAAAATATGTAATAAAACAGTTTCTGTGGTCGAAATAATTGTTTCATAACATACTTACAAATTTTCAACAGGAAAAGAAGAGTATCCTGCTTTTGGTAGTCAAGTCAGAGGTTACAATGAGACCAACCTCAGTGCTTGGAAATTTTTGGGACTGATGCCTTTAATATGTCTGCTTTTGTCTGTATATGTGTGGATGGATATGTGTGTGTGTGTGTGCGAGTGTATACCAGTCCTTTTTTCCCCCTAAGGTAAGTCTTTCCACTCCCGGGATTGGAATGACTCCTCACCCTCTCCTTTAAAACCCACATCCTTTCGTCTTTCCCTCTCCTTCCCTCTTTCCTGACGAAGCAACCGTTGGTTGCGAAAGCTAGAATTTTGTGTGTATATTTATGTTTGTTTGTGTGTCTATCGACGTGCCAGCGATTTCGTTTGGTAAGTCACATCACCTTTAATACTTATGTTCACTATTACTTCTGTATCTTTCATTATCTTGCTTATATCAGTTTGCCACTGTAGACCATGCTCCATGTATTCTATGACTAAATATTAGTTTTGGTGCTCTGGAGAAAGTGGAAAATTTGGGTCTCTTGTTATGATCCCAAGAAAGGCAGCATAATGTGTAAAACACTGGATTCATATTTGCCAATAATGCATTTCCAAGACCCCTGTAGCCTTCCCAGTTTAAGTTTCTGTAGTTTCTGGAAGCCATTATCTTGACCATCTGAAAAAGTGCTTTCCATCTGAACAAGTGCTTTCCATCTCTAATGACCTTACTGTAAATCAGGCATTCGGTACTAAATTTCTTTTCTTCTTGCTGGCAACATTACTTGAGTGAGGAGGAGCGTTTCCCTTCACTGCATTTATCTCTGCTAAAGGCCAGTGTTGCGAAGTGGAGCTCAACATTCCACTCCATTCTTCTTCACACAACACTCGTGGTGTAGGGTGGAGCATACCATCTCCACTTCCTGAGTCATTTATCAGAAGAGTGAAAGAAAATTTGCAGGGATAAAAGATAATTTCCACCCAGCTATAAACACAGCTGTTTACATCTACATCGATACTCCTCAAACTACCATATGGTGCTTGGTGGAGGGTACCCTGTACAATACATGTCATTTCCTTTCCTGTTCCACTCACGAATAGAGCGAGGGAAAAATAACTGCCTATATGCCTCCATATGAGCCCTAGTTTCTCATATCTTCGTGGTCCTTACGCGCAATCTGTGTTGGCGGCAGTAGAAACATTCGGCAGTCAGGTTCAAATGCCTGTTCTTGAAGTTTTCTCAACAGCATGTCTCAAAAAGAACATCGTCTTCTCTCCAGAGATTCCCATTTGACTAACCCGTAGTATCTCCGTAACACGTGTTGTTCACACCTACCGGTATCAAATCTAGCAGTCCGCCTCTGAATTTCTTTGACTGTTTTCCTTCAGTCCAACCTCATACGGATCCCAGAACATCTAGCAGTATTCCAGAATAGGTCACATCAGCATCGTATATGCAGTCTCCTTTACAAGTAAACCACTCATTCCTAAAATTCTCCCAATAAACCGAAGTCAACCATTTGCCTTTCCTACCACAGTTCACACACGCTCGTTCCACTTCATATCACTTTGCAATGTAATGCCCTGATATTTAAATGACATGACTGTGTCAAGCAGGACACTGCAGTAATATACCTGAACATTACAGGATTGATCTTCCTGCTCATGTGCATTAACTTAAATTTTTCCACATTTAGGGCTAGCTGCCATTCATCACACCAACTGGAAATTTTGTCTAAGTTGTCTTATATCTTCCTACAATCACTCAACTTCAACACCCTACCATGCACCATGGCATCATCAGCAAACAACTGCATATTGCTGCTCATCCTGTCTGCCAAATCATTTACGTAAATAGAGGACAACAGCAGTCCTATCACACTTCCCTGGGCACTTCTGACGATACCCTCATCTGGGATGAACACTCGCTGTAGAGGACAACATACTGGGCTCTGTTACTTAAGAAGTCTTTGAGCAACTCATATATCTGTGAACTTATTCCTTATGCTCATACCTTTGTTAACACCCTGCATTGGGACACTGTGTGAAATGCTTTCCGGAAATCTAGAAATATGGAATCTGCCTCTTGCCCTTCATCCTTAGTTCTCAGCATGTCATGTGAGAAAAAGGCAAGCTGAGTGTTGCATAAGCGATGCCTACTAAAACCAAACTGATTTGTAGAAATAAGCTTCTCAGTCTCAAGAAAGTTTATTATATTTGAACTGAGAATATGTTCAAGGAGTCTGCAGCAAATCGTAGTTAGGGATGTTGGTCTGTAATTTTGTGGGTCCATTCTTTTACCCTTCTTATAAACTAGAATCAACTGCCCTTTTTTACAGTCGCTTGGGACTCTGCTGAATGCAAGCTAGGCAAGAGGCCAATGCCATAGAGTACTACTGTTTGTAAAATCGAACTGGGACTCCATCCAGACTTTGTTGATTTATTTGCTTTCAAATCTTTCAGTTCTTTTTCTACGTCAGGTATGCTTATTACTGTGTCATCCATATGGGAGTCTGTCCAATGAGACAGTATGTTTGTATGATTCTCCTGTATGAATGATTTCTTAAATGTGAAATTTAAAACTTCAGCTTTCGTTTTGCTATCTTCAACTGCCTTACCAGACTGGTCAATAAGGGACTAAATGGAAGCCTTAGACCAGCTTATCAATTTTACCTAAGTCCAAAATTTTGTCGGGTTCTCTGCCAGATCTTTTGATAAGATGTGACAGTGATAGTTGTTGTATGCTTCGCACAAATCTGTACTACCCTTTGCTTGACGTCATTTGTGTGTTTCCTTTTGAACCAAGAGTGCAGCAACCTCTGCTTCCTCAGCATCCACCAAATGTTGTCATCAAACCATGGTAGGTCTTTTCCACCCTTTATCTGCTTACTAGGCATATAACTCTCCAGACCATGATTTAAAATCTGCTTAAACTTTGCCCATGATTCCAATGCATCAATCTTTCTCATAAACTAATTACTGATAAAGTCGGTACATTCAGGAAATTATATTTGTATTGTAGAACTGCACAGAATGCAGAGATGAATGTAAATAGGTCTCCAATATTTTGAAAAGGATAGATTGAATACATCAATGAAAACAATCAATATTTGAAAATATAGTGTAACTGAATAAATAAAAAAAATCTATTCAGCAAGCAATGGCAGGAGAACACAGACATATAAGGATTAATTAAATTTGCAGGCTTTCAGAGCGATTGGTATCTTCTTATGGGAGAAGGGTTGAAGGGGAAAGACAAGGTATGAAGGAAAGGGACTGGTGAGGTTTAGGAATGAGGAGAGTTTGAAGAGTCACCCAGAACTGTGGGTCAGGACAGATTCACCAGAAGGAATGAGAAGTATGTACAAATGATGATAGAACAATAGTTGACATTCAAATGCCAATTTACAAACTGTTATACCTAAATTGATCATCCAAAAAGAAAATAAACAAGCATAAAAATGTACTGAAATTTTATGACATTTGCACATTTATCATGATGTGTGTGCTTGAATTTGTGAATAAAGGAGATCCAGTCTTGATTGGATCTTTGAAACAACTACTCTTAGATTCCCTTCCAGCTGCCATCGTGACTTATGTTTTGTCTTGATGAATGCCATTGCAGAAAATGTTGACTCAACAATTAAGTTGATGCTGCACATAATAATGTGTCCACTGCCCTTCTTGTTAAACTGGGACATTCATTTCAAACCTACACCCAAAATTTTTCAAGAGAATGCAATTTAAATTCATTTCAAAGCCTTCTGTCAATTGATAGTTTTATTAGCTCCACTTGCTTTATTGCTGACAAGTGGTCTGTTACAGTCTTATCGAATAGATTGTGGATCCAGTAATACTCAGAAGAAGGTTCTGGAAATGTATTATCGATTTGTTGATGAAAGTTTTTGGGATGTACTATGCCAGTTCTTCTAATTTTACCTACATCCAATTCATTCTCCTTCATAAAATCATTCATATGAGAAGACATCTCACAGTTACACTTCTTACTTAAAAAGATGATATTGCTATTTCAGTCTTTAAGTAATACATTTAGATCATTCAGTTTGTCAAACATGTCATCCAAGTAGCACAGTATTGGAAACCAGTTCTCATCCAGAAAGAGAGCCGCAAATGTAGAACTTCCAATCAATAGAAAAAGACTAAGTTTATCCTTCACCTCCACAATGCGATGAATCACTTTGCTACAACGCAATCAAAGTGCCTCTGTGTGCAATAGAATCTAATCCATCTCCTCGCAAAGAACAGAAAAGAAGCTAATCCGTATCTGTGTATCATGCAGTGTGAGAATTTTACAGAAGGAGAAACAGCACACACACTTGCCATGAATCCCCTTTTAGTCGTAGTAAATGCTGTCATCTCACTGGTACATATACCAACACAACTTGTCATTAACACATTATTATCAACAAAAAAGAAATTCACAAGGAAGAAAATGTCTTCTGTGTAGTTCTTCCTTTCAGAGATTTACAAAATAGACAGCTCATAAAACAGACAGCCTTCATGCATTTTATTTTCATAAAATTAGCATAAAAAACGTGCAGCTGGAAAAATTTCCATCAGTTCAGTCATCAGCTTGCATGGCGAATTTTGCGCTGTCATGGAAGTGTGGTGAAAATTGATTTTTAATTGTCTTAGAGTGATATCAACTTCAGACTCTCATCAAACCTTTCTCCACACATGATTTTGCACATTTTGATGTGTGGTCATTTGGATTTTACAATTGAGGAGGATGCTTCTCGGATGTTCTTAGGATCTGATATCTGTTTTTTGAGGAATCTGTCACATCCTATTAGAAAATTTGATGGATTTACTTACATGGTCTGGATGTTTTGTTGGCAGGTGTCTCTCTATACACTTCAAGCTATCACTGACTAACATCTCCGGACGAAGAACGCTTTGCTGTCCTTCCTCATTTTTCAAAAGAATGCTGATAAAGCCTAATGTTGGACAATCAGCTTGACATATACACACTTTGGTTTTCTGTTTAGAGCTGATGTTGCTGATTCGAACAGGGGAAGATGGGAAAGAAGAATGTATTTTGATTAAATCTGGGTCTTCTTCCTTACTAGAACTGCATACTTTCAAAGGAGAAGAGACACCAGGTGAATGAATTCCATGGGATCTCTTGTATCACTGTGAATCGCCACTTATCCATGGCAATGACAGAACTTTTATCAGTTTCTTTTAAATTCCGGTAACTATTTCCAGTGAATTTGTACTAGAATTCAACTTCTAGCTTACTCACAACCCTTGAGCTGCCTCTGGAAGCCTGGCAGGAATTGAGTGCACAGTCACAATGTCTGTGATTAACAATCTATTCTTGTAGTCAGTCATGTAAGGAACTGGCTGTCACATTGTCAAGTAACTTAGTAACTTGGTGTCACTAGTGGTTGTTAAAGGTTTGATAAGGAGCTAACTTTGCGGATAATCGGGGATGGGGGCAGTGTGATGAAATATTACTCATGACTTTTCGCATCATCCCTGCTGATAGGATCTACTGGTCAGTTCGTGTGAAATAAGACAGCAAATTAACAATGGAGGTTAACAATGGAGGAGGTTACTTTGTTCATAGAAATTAAAATCTGATGCTAGCAATATATGTTCACCATTAATCCTTTTCTTACTTAATATGAAACAAATATTTTAATAAAAGCTGGTGCCCCCCTCTATCACTTTGTGTGCCCCACTAGGAGGAAGTGCACCCCCACTTTGGGGATGGCTGAAATAGACCACCATGTACCAATGATCACCAGTCTTTTGCATAATATGGTTCTACTTCTCATATTTGTTTCATGCCATTCGTTCCAGACGAACACGCGGGGTGAGACCAGGCCAGGCTCGTCAGAGCCAGAGCTGCCGATGCAAGGGCCAGATGGTGGGCATGATATTTGCCACAGTTCTGCTTCTGTGTTGGTTGCTGGTTCTCACATGGCTTGCTATTGTCTTAAATGCAGAGCTTTCGAAGTTGGATGGGACAGTGAAGCAAGGTGAGTAATTGTAATCGAAAAGCAAATACATTGAATAGTGAAGATGCATGTATGTTGACCTGGTTTGCAACAGTCATATTATTCTGACAGAAATTGTGCCTGTTATACTGGATATTTTTTTGTTATGTTGGTACATATGTCCCAAACATATGTTCACAGTTTCAAGCGTACAGCATTATTTGTTTCATTTTGGCAGATAGAAAGGTTAGGTGTGTTTTAGTGTGTTTGGCGATTTTCGATTATTATAAAAAACTGTAACAAAGAATTTGTGTGAAAAATGGAATCAAGTGCTCTAAAACACTTGAAATGTAAACAGTGGCATATGGTGAGTCTGCTCTAGGTGGGGGGAAGGGGGGGGGGGGTGAAGAAGAAGAAGAAGAAGAAGGAAGAAAGAAAAAAGTTTACAAGTTGAACAAGCTCTTCCAAGATGGTCGAGAAGATGCGATTGACGAACCTCGCTCTGGACACCCCAGCGCATCAAAAACAGATAATAACGTTGAAGCTGTGACGAAAATTGTTTTGGAAAATTGTCATATTACTGTAAGAGAAGTTGCTGAGGATGTTGACATATCGATCAGCTCGTATCATGCAATTTTTTCAGATGTTTTGGGCATGGGACATGTGTTAGTGAAGTTTGTTCCAAAACTTCTCAATTTTGATCAGAAGATCCGTCGCATGAGTATCGCTCAGGAGCTCTTGAATGATGTCAGTGATGATCCTGATTTGCTCAAAATGATCATAACTGGTGACGAAACATGGGTTTGCAGTTATGACGTCGAAACCAAAGCCCAATCATCCCAATGGAAGCATCCCGGAGAGCTAAGACCGAAAACAGCACACCAAGTTCGTACAAATGTCAAAGTTTTGTTCACTGTTATTTTCAATTACCGTGGTGTAGTGCATCACGTATTTTTGCCTCAAGGTTGTATGCTCAATAAGGAGTATTACGCTGACGTTTGCGAGAAGCAGTACGCAAAAACCGTTCGGAATTGTGAAGAAACAATTCATGGTTTTTGCATCACGACAATGCACCTGCTCATTCATCATTGCTTTCTGTGAGATTCTTTGGCCAAAAACCACATGACAATCATGCCTCAGCCACCATATTCACTGGATTTGGCCCCCTTCTGACTTTTTCCTGTTCCCAAAACTGAAGAGATCTATGAAAGGATGAAGATTTCAGTGATTGAGGAAATAAAAACTGCATCGCCAAATTACTCGAGGCTGTACCAAAAAGCATTTATGAGAAGTGCTTCAAGGATTGGAAGAAGCTTTGAAACAAGTGTACTGCATCTGAGGGGGATTACTTTGAAGGGGACAATATGTATATTGATGAATAAATAAATGTTTTCTCATAAAAAATATAAAATCACTTTACTTTTTGAACACAACTCGTTTGTCTGTATTTCAGAATTTAGATTTGAATGCAGTGTGGTGGAATAGGATAAAAATAGTGGCTTCATAAGGCATTACCTTCGTATGTGGAATACTTAAGAAGAAAAGTAAAATCCTTGGAGTAAAGTTCAAGTATTTAGGAAAAATATTCAGTTGTTATTTGTAGATAATTTCTGTTTTCTACTAGTTTTCCTGATTTATGCAATTTCATGCCACGTGCAACAGTTTTCAGGAAGCTAGTGTTATCAACAGAGAATACTGACCTTTGGTTTTCCTTTTTTTTTAAAAAAAGTGTACTTGAAACATCTGTCATGACCTGCAACTGGTGGTCAGCTTTACATATTTGAGGGTTGAGCTAATAACCAGGAAGTCATATCCAATGAGAGAGTTACTTCACTGCTTCGTCATCTACAGAGCTGTTAACATTTTGATATGTCAATGGTGTGACGTGGAAGTCAGCAGAACATTGGTATTACAATTTTATAGGGCTCTGCCGTGTTATAGCTAGCTATTGTCTGTATGACACGAATTTAATCTTGCTTCTCATGTCTGATGGGTTAAATGGAAGCACACAACACCCTACAGAATGTTACAAGATAAATCTCACATTCATCTAATTAGTGGCAGCATTTCATAGTACAAAGGACCACACAATTGTGTAATTATACATTTAATTGTGTATCACACCTTTGTGCATCTGAGAATGTAGATGCTCATATACACTCCACCATAAGCAGCAGTGCTGTCTAGAAAACATCACTACTATTAAAACATTAAGTTTAAAACAGAAACGCATAGTTTAAATTTATTTTTTAAAATAAAAGCTAGTTGTCTGAATAGTCTGTTGCCATAAAAGATAGTTGCACGTCATCATGTCAAAATATAAAAATGGCGGGAAAAGGACAGAAAATTAAAATCATGCTGGATGAACTGTCGCATTGTTTTTAGTTTCTATATTATATAAGTTTTTGCTGGTAAGCGACTTCATCACGTCATTTCTGTAACACTTCAGTACTTGAGGGTTTTATGCTTATTTATGATTATGAAATAATCAAAAATGTCATGACTTTAAGTACCATGGTGTTTAATAAATATCTTGAGACTAACTCCCTGTGATTAACTGTGACTCATCTGTAACTTAGGAAGGCTGTGGAGAAAACTTAGCTATGTTTTACACTCATGTGAAAAAAATTGCTTCTGCATGGAAATAGTGTCATATACTAGTTTGGGAATGTAATTACAACCAGATATATAATAAAGACGTATTACATTTGTTTGTATTTGGGAAAATGCCCTCCATGCATTTTGGAAAGAATTCGGAGAATACAAGTGTATATTGGTGTATCATATCTTATGTTACAAGTTTAGTTAAGTGGATGCAGGTGTGAGAATTCAGAATCATGTATAATATGGCAGCCATAAATGTTGCATATTACAAATAATAATTACATGCACCTCTAATTATATTCAGTGAAAGACTATATTTTAGATTTCTTATAGTGGGATAAATTATCTTATTCCATGAGGAACTGTAGTAACCAAGTAAAACACGAAACTGATCCAAGTAACACAAATACAGCTTTACTCATGAATCTCTGAACAATAACGGAAATAAGCCTCTCATGACTCCACTTCTAACAAGACAAAAGAATCATACAGAACGTCCAACTTAAGCAATACACAGAACATAGTGAAGAGTGAGTCAGCACTGTTCCAAGCATATATAGGCACAAGTTGCCAGTAGAAAGTCTGGTGGAGACCGTGCCATGTGCACACTTCCTACAGGCAGCCTCCAATGGCTGGCCTGTGCTGATACAGTTGGTTGTTGATGTAAGAACACACACATTATACTTGGCACACTTAAACACACGCACTAGTAACAGGATACAGCACACCTCCCCTTGGTGCGAAGACCCCACCCAGGTGACAAAGGAGATGATGGTGGCCAGATGAGAGAAACATCTGTCAGTTCCGGAGCAGCAGCAGCTGGTGCCGGGTGGGCATGGGAGCATAGGGCTGGAATGTTCAGAAACGCGGGTGCACCCAAGTGCGGTGGGCCTTTGCAGAGCCTGATGACAGCACTGGGGAGTAGGGTGCTGTTGCCATCTCTGCAATGTCATCAGCAGGCAGGTCCGAGTGTGGAGGAGGTGGGTCTGGACCCACGGGTGACTGTGGCCGAGTCAATGATGGTGAAGGAGCCTGTGGAGACATCCTGACAGCAGACTGTGACAATGGACACAAGGCTGGAGACAGACCCGTGCCCGGTGCCAGAAAGCTGGAACCTCAGAGTGCTGCACGTGGAAGAGGCAACCAATGGGACAGGACACTCCCTGCCGCCTTTGGATAAGCAGCTGCCAGCAGCAAGTCATATACTTTTAGCTCACTTATTTGTTACATAGTTTAATTCTTAATTTCTTTGCGTGTTTTTGGGTACTTGCATTGTTTTAATTCATAAATTTCCAGCGTATTATAGTATTTGAGAGTTGTAGCATCGCACTTTAGTACCTGAATAGTGTAAATTTGCTTAGTCGTTTGTCTTCTGTTTTTGTTTTGATCGGCCAGTGTCGGTTGGTCACAGCCAGTGTGCTCCCTGCCGCCGTTGGATAAGCAGCTGCCAGCAGCAAGTCTTATACTTTTAGCTCACTTATTTGTTACATAGTTTAATTCTTAATTTCTATGCGTGTTTTTGGGTACTTGCATTGTTTAATTCATAAATTTTGAGCGTATTATAGTATTTGAGAGTTGTAGCATCGCGCTTTAGTACCTGAATAGTGTAAAATTGCGTAGTCTCCTTCTGCCGCCGGGCAGTGTGTCAACAGTGCTCAAGTAGCAGCATTACTGCATTTACTAGGCAATCCTGTATTTCAATAACCGTTTAAATTTTGTGTTGAATTGTTTGTGCTCTCTGTAGATTAGCTCAGACGTTCTTTGCACAACAGTTTTTAGCATGGATAGGGACTGCGACTGCTGTGTTTGGATGCAGGCTGAGTTGGCATCCCTTCGCTCCCAGCTTCAGGCAGTGTTGGCTTCGGTCACACAGCTTGAGACTGTTGCCAATGGGCATCACTGTGGGGGTCTGGATGGGGGTTTGTTGGGGACAGCCAGCTCGTCCCACGCGTCCCCCGATCGGACTACAGCTGTGGCTGCCCAGGATACTGCCTGCATTGAGGCTGACCCCTCACCGGTGGTAGAGTGGGAGGTCGTCTCAAGGTGTAGCAGGGGGTGAAAGACATTCAGCAGGGCTGAACGGAAGGCCTCTCCAGTTTGTCTGACGAACCGGTTTCAGCCTCTGTCTCCGGCTGATACTGATCTTCGGCCGGATATGGCTGCTTGTCCTGTTCCAGAGGTTGCCCCTCAGTCTGCAAGATCCGAGTGGTCGCAGAGGGTGGGCTTACTGATAGTTGGGAGCTCCAGCATCAGGCGCGTAATGGGGCCTTTTAGGGATATGGCAGCAAGAGAGGGGAAGAAAACCAATGTGCACTCCGTGTGCATACCGGGGGGGAGTCATTCCAGATGTGGAAAGGGTCCTTGCAGATGCCATGAAGGGTACAGGGTGCACCCATCTGCAGGTGGTCGCTCATGTCGGCACCAATGATGTGTGTCGCTATGGATCGGAGGAAATCCTCTCTGGCTTCCAGCGGCTATCTGATTAGGTGAAGACTGCCAGTCTCGCTAGCGGGATGAAAGCAGAGCTCACCATCTGCAGCATCATCGACAGGACTGACTGCGGACCTTTGGTGCAGAGTCGAGTGGAGGGTCTGAATCAGAGGCTGAGTCAGTTTTGCGACCGTGTGGGCTGCAGATTCCTCGACTTGCGCCATAGGGTGGTGGGGTTTCGGGTTCCGCTGGATAGGTCAGGAGTCCACTACACACAGAAGGTGGCTACACGGGTAGCAGGGGTTGTGTGGCGTGGACTGGGCGGTTTTTTAGGTTAGATGGCCTCAGGCAAGTACAGAAAGGGCAACAGCCTCAAAGGGTGAGGGGCAAAGTCAGGACATGCGTGGACCAAACAGCAATCGGTATTGTAATTGTAAACTGTCAAAGCTGCATTGGTAAAGTACAGGAACTTCAAGCACTGATAGAAAGCACCGAAGCTGAAATCGTTATAGGTACGGAAAGCTGGCTGAAGCCAGAGATAAATTCTGCTGAAATTTTTACAAAGGCACAGACGGTGTTTAGAAAGGATAGATTGCTTGCAACCGGTGGTGGCGTGTTTGTCGCTGTTAGTAGTAGTTTATCCTGTAGTGAAGTAGAAGTGGATAGTTCCTGTGAATTATTATGGGTGGAGGTTACACTCAACAACCGAGCTAGGTTAATAATTGGCTCCTTTTACCGACCTCCCAACTCAGCAGCATTAGTGGCAGAACAACTGAGAGAAAATCTGGAATACATTTCACATAAATTTCTCTGCATGTTATAGTCTTAGGTGGAGACTTCAATTTACCAGATATAGACCAGGACACTCAGATGTTTAGGACGGGTGGTAGGGACAGAGCATCGAGTGACATTATACTGAGTGCTCTATCCAAAAATTATCTCGAGCAATTAAACAGAGAACCGACTCGTGGAGATAACATCTTGGATCTACTGATAACAAACAGACCCGAACTTTTCGACTCTGTAAGTGCAGAACAGGGAATCAGTGATCATAAGGACGTTGCAGCATCCCTGAATATGGAAGTAAATAGGAATACAGAAAAAGGGAGGAAGGTTTATCTGTTTAGCAAGAGTAATAGTAGACAGATTTCAGACTACCTAACAGATCAAAACGAAAATTTCTGTTCCGACACTGACAATGTTGAGTGTTTATGGTAAAAGTTCAAGGCAAACGTAAAATGCGTTTTAGACAGGTACGTCCCGAGTAAAACTGTGAGGGACGGGAAAAACCCACCGTGGTTCAACAACAAAGTTAGGAAACTACTGCAAAAGCAAAGAGAGCTTCACTGCAGGTTTAAACGCAGCCAAAGCCTCTCAGACAAACAGAAGCT